>NC_090439.1:1128437185-1129859685 GCF_031143425.1 Pleurodeles waltl
GTCACTAGTCATGTGCAAGTGGTTCAACCCTGCATTTCACAAGATGTGATGTGATGTTGAACAAACCTCTAACTAGTAATAGCGCCTTATGGTAACTCATAAGTTTTAGCGTACTTTCCTGACTGTGGGAATTCACGCTAAGCGAGTAAATCTGCGCATTACAGACTTGCACCTACAATTTGCAAAGCTGAACCCATTTTTTTGTGGTATGTGTGGGAAATCTACTATTGTCTGAGATTTCAAGGCTTACTCATTTACCCCCTGCAGTATCTTCTCCTGAGTGAAAAACTGTACGTATTACATGATTGTGGTGTGTGAGTAATGTACAGTCCAAAGAAAATGCAACATTAATAGAGCACTACCAAAAACCAGGGCGCTCACAGCAAAGCCAGCTCTAAAATGAGCTGACAAAAGTGCATGAACACATGTGCATTATGTTGTAAAACATTATCCCTGTGGAAACCCTTTACAACAGAGGTCTTCAAACTGGGGGGCGGGCCCCCCTAGGGGGGCCTTCAAGTGATCCCAGGGAAGGCCACAGGACTCTGGCAAAATAAATATTATACAGATAACAGGCCTTTGCTTTAAGCAGAAGCATGTTATTGCAGTTTTAAAAAGGTAACAGTACTTACCCGCAATGTTTAAATAGGTTTAGACATATTTAAACATTGGCATGTTTATAAAATAATTGTGAAAAATTCTGAGGGGGAGCCCAATGATTTTTATTTTTTAACTGCGGGGGCGGGGTCGCAGAATTAAACAGTTTGGAGACCTCTGCTTTACAACAAACCTACTAACTTCTGTGCTCCATGAAACCAGTGATAGGTTTGGGAAAAGGAGTCCCCTGGTGACCTGAGAAGTGCAATGCACAAGAAATCCAGACACATCTTCTGGAAGTTTCCGGAGAGCAGACAGACCTAGGCACCCCAGGCAGTTTTCTGCAGGGCCAGGGTGAAGGGGGGCTCCATGTAGCTCCCCATGCATGTCTTCACTGGTGCCTTGTTTTACCCAGGGAATCAAATGGGGAAATGGATATTAGACCATCTTGCACTGCAGTAAAAATACAGTCTAATTGCAAAGTATCAAAAGTGGAGTGTTTATTGCCACAAGCACAGTACTGTTCCTAAAACTACTCACAGGAGGTAAGTTGCATCAAGTAACACCTTCTTGTTTGTGGAACTCTAGACCTCGAGTACACTTTGGGGTTTTGTAAATGTCCTCCTCAGCCCTTCAAGACCAAGATAGATGCAACTCCAACCATCCTTTATGAAAGGAAAGGTTTTTATCCAAACCCAGCTACCTGATTCAATTCCAGACAGCTCCCTCTCCTGTTGATGCTTCTCTGTGCAACAAAGGTACTGCAAGAGGAAGGACCTGTGTATCCGCGACACAGTCAGCAGCCGGGTGCTGCATGGATTTTCTTTAGCCTAAGACAACATTAAACAGTGGCTTACTCCTTTCCAGGACGCAAACACACAGTTCCGTGCCCCAGCAGGGAGCTGTTTTTTTTATTTTTTTTTATTTTTTATTATCCCCTGTAAAAATGCCAGCAGTAGCTGCCTGCTCACAGCTTTGCAGACTCATACAGATCTGCATCCTGGCAAGGAGTCCAGAGGCTGTCTGGAATTGTTATCCTAATGAAAAATCCAAACATCCATACAACCCCTGGGTCTAGCAGGGGCACAGGTGCACTCCTATACCCCTGCGCCCTAGCAATGAGGCGGGCATGTTGAAACGATCCCTGCCTCCTCACTGGGCCACACATGCATGTCTACACCCTCAGCCAGGTTTGATTTTTTGTAGCCTGAGAAAGAAAAACTGTGACCATGTGGAGACTTCACATGGTCACATAGTTGGCCTGTTTCTTTATTTCAAATTCACCCACCCACACATGTGTGGTCCCGTCTTTATTGGTAATAGGACATTTGCTGTTCCCCAAACATTCAAGAACTTTCTGTCACAGAGAGGTCAGGAAATTCTGTTTTTCGAACAATGTTGGGCATATATTGGACAAGAAAAAGTGGTATTAATCCTGCAAGTAAAACCACCCAGGCCTCTTCCTGCTGTCTACAGGGAGTGCAGAATTATTAGGCAAATGAGTATTTTGACCACATCATCCTCTTCATGCATGTTGTCTTACTCCAAGCTGTATAGGCTCGAAAGCCTACTACCAATTAAGCATATTAGGTGATGTGCATCTCTGTAATGAGAAGGGGTGTGGTCTAATGACATCAACACCCTATATCAGGTGTGCATAATTATTAGGCAACTTCCTTTCCTTTGGCAAAATGGGTCAAAAGAAGGACTTGACAGGCTCAGAAAAGTCAAAAATAGAGAGATATCTTGCAGAGGGATGCAGCACTCTTAAAATTGCAAAGCTTCTGAAGCGTGATCATCGAACAATCAAGCGTTTCATTCAAAATAGTCAACAGGGTCGCAAGAAGCGTGTGGAAATACCAAAGCGCAAAATAACTGCCCATGAACTGAGAAAAGTCAAGCATGCAGCTGCCACGATGCCACTTGCCACCAGTTTGGCCATATTTCAGAGCTGCAACATCACTGGAGTGCCCAAAAGCACAAGGTGTGCAATACTCAGAGACATGGCCAAGGTAAGAAAGGCTGAAAGACGACCACCACTGAACAAGACACACAAGCTGAAACGTCAAGACTGGGCCAAGAAATATCTCAAGACTGATTTTTCTAAGGTTTTATGGACTGATAAAATGAGAGTGAGTCTTGATGGGCCAGGTGGATGGGCCCGTGGCTGGATTGGTAAAGGGCAGAGAGCTCCAGTCCGACTCAGACGCCAGCAAGGTGGAGGTGGAGTACTGGTTTGGGCTGGTATCATCAAAGATGAGCTTGTGGGCCCTTTTCGGGTTGAGGATGGAGTCAAGCTCAACTCCCAGTCCTACTGCCAGTTCCTGGAAGACACCTTCTTCAAGCAGTGGTACAGGAAGAAGTCTGCATCCTTCAAGAAAAACATGATTTTCATGCAGGACAATGCTCCATCACACGCGTCCAAGTACTCCACAGCGTGGCTGGCAAGAAAGGGTATAAAAGAAGGAAATCTAATGACATGGCCTCCTTGTTCACCTGATCTGAACCCCATTGAGAACCTGTGGTCCATCATCAAATGTGAGATTTACAAGGAGGGAAAACAGTACACCTCTCTGAACAGTGTCTGGGAGGCTGTGGTTGCTGCTGCACGCAATGTTGATGGTGAACAGATCAAAACACTGACAGAATCCATGGATGGCAGGCTTTTGAGTGTCCTTGCAAAGAAAGGTGGCTATATTGGTCACTGATTTGTTTTTGTTTTGCTTTTGAATGTCAGAAATGTATATTTGTGAATGTTGAGATGTTATATTGGTTTCACTGGTAATAATAAATAATTGAAATGGGTATATATTTGTTTTTTGTTAAGTTGCCTAATAATTATGCACAGTAATAGTCACCTGGACACACAGATATCCCCCTAACATAGCTAAAACTAAAAACAAACTAAAAACTACTTCCAAAAATATTCAGCTTTGATATTTGAGTTTTTTGGGTTCATTGAGAACATGGTTGCTGTTCAATAATAAAATTAATCCTCAAAAATACAACTTGCCTAATAATTCTGCACTCCCTGTAATGTTTAAACATGTCTGGGGTTGGTAGCTGCTGGACTTTATACCCAGACCTGTTTCTGTGCCCCAGTGAGGAGCTGGGCTCTGCAGTGACCTCCTTGCTAGGCATCAGACGTGTGTATGCCTATGCCCCAGTGAGGAGATGGGTGCATTTTTTTTTTTTTCCGTGAGGGTCAGAAAAAAACACCTTTTGGCCTCCTCACTAGGGTGCAGACGTTCATGTCTATGACTGAGCGAGAAGCCGGGCGCTGTGTGGATTGTTTCCTATCCTCAGAAAATTCCCAACAGCGTTCAGGCTCTCTGCTGCGGCACTGACGTGTCCATCTGCACCCAGTGGATTTTGTCATTGGATAAAAAAGATCCCAACGGTGCCCAGACTTCTCGCTATGGTGTATATGTGTGTGTGGGGTCTGCGCCAAGTGAGGAGTTGGTTCCTGTTTGGCCTCCTGTCCTGTGCAATAGGCACACCGTACACATGGGCAACAGTTTAGAGATACGTGTGGGGACATTGGATGGAAGGAGTTTTGCCATTTGACCGATGTTCTGGAGTTTTCTGTCACAGAAAATAGTTGTGCTTTTTCTAAACCAGTTTGAATTCATTCAAGCCACATCACTGTGGATGCTGCTAGGTCTCTACTTGTCAGAAATGCTTGACGGTGGCAGTTTCCCCAGCGTGGGGGCTGACCTTGTCCCCAAATGCCGCAGATATCATCTTGGAATCTCCCCCATCAAAAATTGTGTCCGGTTCCTAGTGTGTGGATCCTGTTAAAACCCATTTAAATCCCACCCATGTCTGCTAACCCCACACTCAGGAGACCTATGAGAACACAGATTTAAGTCAAGTCTTGGAAGGAGGGATCTGTTCCTCTGTGACAAAGACAAATGGAAACTACCACATTTTGAGGAGAATGATATTGAAAAACTGACTAATGTCCTGTACAGCGAATTGCCAGAGCAAGCCATTGAAGAAAGGGGCGGTGTGACGTGGAGCATTAGAAGATTTACAAGGTGTATTTATTTAAAATGTTTATCTGTGGTACTTTTTATTGGAGCACAGAGGTGATATCTGTGACCAAAAGACAGCCACCCTAACCCAGCATTTCATTTCCAGATTTTCAAAATGCACACCCTGTGCCCATAGAAAACCGATGCATGTCTATTACCCCATGCTTATAAGACCCAGAGGAACAAATTTAAAGGTCAGACCTGGACAGGGAGTTTTTCCCACGCAATGGAGAGTGGAAGGAATCACCAGGTTTTGGGGAAAAAATTGTAAAGATCCAACAATGGTTATATTAGGCTCAACCTTGTTGCCAACCAATGAGAGTGTTTATAGATGTTAAAAACAGATGTTTGTAGTATATTTCCATACTGCTTAGCGTAAATATCTTCGACCAAAAGAGGAGTACCTTAAACCGGTAAACTCAGCTGCTTTACCAATTTCCAAAATGCACTACATCCAATTTATTGGCTGTGGGCACTCCAAACACACAGAAAAAACTATACATGTCTGGTACCCCATGTAGGAAAGTGCCATCTTGCCTGGCATGTTACCCCCATATTTCACTATATATATGTTGTTTTAGTCTATGTGTCACTGGGACCCTGCCAGGCAGGGCCCCAGTGCTCATAAGTGTGCCATGTATGTGTTCCCTGTGTGATGACTAACTGTCTCACTGAGGCTCTGCTAACCAGAACCTCAGTGGTTATGCTCTCTCTGCTTTCTAAATTGTCACTAACAGGCTAGTGACCAATTTCACCAATTCACATTGGCATACTGGAACACCCTTATTATTCCCTAGTATATGGTACTGAGGTACCAAGGTATTGGGGTTCCAGGAGATCCCTACGAGCTGCAGCATTTCTTTTGCCACCCATAGGGAGATCTGACAATTCTTACACAGGCCTGCCAGTGCAGCCTGAGTGAAATAACGTCCACGTTATTTCACAGCCATTTACCGCTGCACTTAAGTAACTTATAAGTCACCTATATGTCTAACCTTCACCTGGTGAAGGTTGGGTGCAAAGTTACTTAGTGTGAGGGCACCCTGGCACTAGCCAAGGTGCCCCCACATCGTTCAGGACAAATTCCCCTGACTTTGTGAGTGCGGGGACACCATTACACGCGTGCACTGTACATAGGTCTCTACCTATGTACAGCGTCACAATGGTACCTCCGAACATGGCCATGTAATATGTCTAGGATCATGGAATTGTCACCCCAATGCCATTCTGGCATTGGGGGGACAATTCCATGATCCCCCGGGTCTCTAGCACAGAACCCGGGTACTGCCAAACTGCCTTTCCCGGGGTTTCACTGCAGCTGCTGCCAACCCCTCAGACAGGTTTCTGCCCTCCTGGGGTCCAGCCAGGCCTGGCCCAGGAAGGCAGAACAAAGGACTTCCTCAGAGAGAGGGAGTTACACCCTCTCCCTTTGGAAATAGGTGTCAGGGCTGGGGAGGAGAGCCTCCCCCAGCCTCTGGAAATGCTTTGATGGGCACAGATGGTGCCCATCTCTGCATAAGCCAGTCTACACCGGTTCAGGGATCCCCCAGCCCTGCTCTGGCACGAAACTGGACAAAGGAAAGGGGAGTGACCACTCCCCTGACCTGCACCTCCCAGGGGAGGTGCCCAGAGCTCCTCCAGCGTGCCCCAGACCTCTGCCATCTTGGATTCAGAGGTGTGCTCGCACACTGGACTGCTCTGAGTGGCCAGGGCCAGCAGGTGACGTCAGAGACTCCTTCTGATAGGCTCTTACCTTTCTTACTAGCCTATCCTCCTTCCTAGGTAGCCAAACCTCCTTTTCTGGCTATTTAGGGTCTCTGCTTTGGGGAATTCTTCAGATACCTAATGCAAGAACTCACCAGAGTTCCTCTGCATTTCTCTCTTCACCTTCTGCCAAAGGATCGACTGCTGACTGCTCAGGACGCCTGCAAAACCGCAACAAAGTAGCAAAGACGACTACTGCAACCTTGTATCGCTTCATCCTGCCGGCTTTCTCGCCTGTTTCCTGGTGGTGCATGCTCTGGGGATAGCCTGCCTCCTTCTTGCACCAAGAGCTCTGAAGAAATCTCCCGTGGGTCAACGGAATCTTCCCCCTACAACCGCAGGCAACAAAAGACTGCATCACCGGTCCTCTGGGTCCCCTCTCAGCACGACGAGCGTGGTCCCTGGAACTCAGCAACTCTGTCCAAGGGACTCCCACAGTCCAGTGACTCTTCAGTCCAAGTTTGGTGGAGGTAAGTCCTTGCATCCCCACTCTAGACTGCATTGCTGGGTACCGCGTGATTTGCAGCTGCTCTGGCTCCTGTGTACTCTTCCAGGATTTCCTTTGTGCACAGCCAAGCCTGGGTCCCCGACACTCTAACCTGCAGTGCACAACCTTCTGAGTTGTCCTCCGGCGTCGTGGGACTCCCTTTTCGGACTTCGGGTGGACTCCGGTTCACTCCTCTTCCAAGTGCCTGTTCCGGTACTTCTGCGGGTGCTGCCTGCTTCTGTGAGGGCTCCCTGACTTGCTGGGCGCCCCCTCTGTCTCCTCATCCAAGTGGCGACATTCTGGTCCCTCCTGGGCCACAGCAGCATCCAAAAACCCTAACCGCGACCCTTGCAGCTAGCAAGGCTTGTTTGCGGTCTTTCTGCGTGGGAACACATCTGCAAGCTTCTTCACGACGTGGGATATCCATCCTCCAAAGGGGAAGTTCCTAGTCCTCTTTGTTCTTGCAGAACACAGAGCTTCTTCCATCCGGTGGCAGCTTCTTTGCATCCTCAGCTGGCATTTCCTGGGCATCTGCCCACACTCGACACTGTCGCGACTCTTGGACTTGGTCCCCTTGTCTTACAGGTACTCAGGTCCGGAAATCCACTGTTGTTGCTTTGCTGGTGTTGGTCTTCCTTGCAGAATCCCCCTATCACGACTTCTGTGCTCTCTGGGGGTTGTAGGTGCACTTTACACCTACCTTACAGGGTCTTGGGGTGGGCTATTTTTCTAACACTCATTGTTTTCTTACAGTCCCAGCGACCCTCTACAAGCTCACATAGGTTTGGGGTCCATTTGTGGTTCGCATTCCACTTTTGGAGTATATGGTTTGTGTTGCCCCTATACCTATGTGCTCCTGTTGCAATCTACTGTAACTTTACACTGCTTGCATTACTTCCTTTTGCTATTACTGCATATTTTTGGTATTGTGTACATATATCTTGTGTATATTTGGCATCCTCATACTGAGGGTACTCACTGAGATACTTTTGGCATATTGTCATAAAAATAAAGTGGCTTTATTTTTAGTATATCTGTGTATTGTGTTTTCTTATGATATTGTGCATATGACACCAGTGGTATAGTAGGAGCTTTGCATGTCTCCTAGTTCAGCCTAAGCTGCTCTGCTATAGCTACCTTCTATCAGCCTAAGCTGCTAGAAACACCTCTTCTACACTAATAAGGGATAACTGGACCTGGTACAGAGTGTAAGTACCCCTTGGTACCCACCACAAGCCAGGCCAGCCTCCTACATTGGAAGCAGCGACGGGATAAGTACTTGCAACTACTTACCACTTTGTCATTGTGTACTTTTCATAAGAGAATAATATACAAAACAAGTTCAGTGTATGTACACCTAACCAAAAAGTTTTGCTTTTCTTCTCTTACACTATCTGCTAAGTGCTGAAAAGTACTTCAAAAATTTCTAAAAGTTTCAAAAAGTTTTAAAAAGTTTTTTTCCTGTTCTTTAAAAAGTCCTGAAACTTTTTCTCTCTTCTCACTGTCCCTAAACCTTTCTCTATCATGTCTGATGTAGGAACTTCTCTTAAAATGGTCAATACAACATATGACAATCTTAACTTTAAGAGCCTAAGGAGTCTCTGCATTGATAGAGGTTTAGTGGTAGGAAAGAACCCTTCTAGAGAATTTCTATCTAACATGCTCATTGAGAATGATAAGGCCCAGGGTGGGACTTCATCAGAAAGGTTAGTAGATAGCTCACACTCTGACCCAGGGGAGACCCTTGTGGGAGGTGTACAGGGTTCTCTTCCAAACCTGCCCCCTAGCAGACCTCATAGCAATGCTGGTAGTAATAGAAGCTCCCATCATAGTAGGGATGTTTTTGTTCCTGAAGGCCAGGTTGTTAGAGTGCCAGCTGTTAGGGACAGGTCTCCCTCTGTTCATTCCAATATTTCTTCTGTGTCAAAACATTCCCAACCCACCCACCCTGATGAAAAATGTTAGAAAGGGAACTCAACAAGTTGAGAGTGGAAGAGACCAGGCTGAAGCTTAAACAGCAACAGCTGGCTCTAGACAGGGAATCCCTAGACTTAGAGAAGGAGAGACAGAGGTTGGGGTTTGGACCCCATGGTGGCAGCAGCAGTATTCCTGATAGCAATCCTGTGAGAGAGCATGATTCCAGGAATCTGCACAAGATAGTTCCCCCTTACAAGGAGGGGGATGACATTAACAAGTGGTTTGCTGCACTTGAGAGGGCCTGTATGGTACAGGGGGTCCCTCAAAGGCAGTGGGCTGCTATCTTATGGCTATCTTTCAATGGAAAGGGTAGGGATAGGCTCCTTACTGTGAGAGAAAGTGATGGCAATAATTTTGTAGTTTTGAAGGATGCACTCTTGGATGGATTTGGCTTAACCACTGAACAATACAGGATTAAGTTCAGAGAAACCAGAAAAGAGTCCTCACAAGACTGGGTAGACTTTGTTGACTATTCAGTGAAGGCCTTGGAGGGGTGGTTACATGGCAGTAAAGTTTCTGACTATGAAAGCCTGTACAATCTAATCCTGAGAGAGCATTTTCTGATTAACTGTGTGTCTGATTTGTTACACCAATATCTAGTGGCCTCAGATCTGACCTCTCCCCAAGAATTGGGAAAGAAGGCAGACAAATGGGTCAGAACAAGAGTGAACAGAAAAGTTCATACAGGGGGTGACAAGGATGGCAAGAAGAAGGATGATAAGTCTTCAGACAAGGGTGGGGACAAATCTAAAAATGAGTCTTCATCAGTGTAGGAGGCTGGACTGGCTTGTAGTGAGTACCAAGGGGTACCTACACCTTGCACCAGGCCCAGGTATCTCTTATTAGTGTATAGGGTGTCTAGCAGCTTAGGGTGATAGATAATGGTAGCTTAGCAGAGCAGCTTAGGCTGAACTAGGAGACGAGTGAAGCTCCTACAGTACCACTAGTGTCATATGCACAATATCATAAGAAAACACAATACACAGATATACTAAAAATAAAGGTACTTTATTTTTATGACAATATGCCAAAGTATCTCAGTGAGTACCCTCAGTATGAGGATAGCAAATATACACAAGATATATGTACACAATACCAAAAATATGCAGTATAGTATTAGAAAACAGTGCAAACAATGTATAGTTACAATAGGATGCAATGGGGACACATAGGGATAGGGGCAACACAAACCATATACTCCAAAAGTCGAATGCGAACCACGAATGGACCCCAAACCTATGTGACCTTGTAGAGGGTCGCTGGGACTGTGAGAAAACAGTGAGGGTTAGAAAAATAGCCCACCCCAAGACCCTGAAAAGTGAGTGCAAAGTGCGCTAAAGTTCCCCAAAGAGCACAGAAGTCGTGATAGGGGAATTCTGCAGGAAAGACCAAAACCAGCAATGCAACAACGATGGATTTCCAGACGAGGGTACCTGTGGAACAAGGGGACCAAGTCCAAAAGTCACGACCAAGTCGAGAGTGGGCAGATGCCCAGGAAATGCCAGCTGTGGGTGCAAAGAAGCTGCTACTAGGCAGTAGAAGCTGAGGATTCTGCAGGAACGACAAGGGCTAGAAACTTCCCCTTTGGAGGATGGATGTCCCACGCCGTGGAGAGTCATGCAGAAGTGTTTTCCTGAAGAAAGACCGCAAACAAGCCTTGCTAGCTGCAAGTCGTGTGGTTAGGGTTTTTGGATGCTGCTGTGGCCCAGGAGGGACCAGGATGTCGCCAATTGCGTCAGGGGACAGACGGGTTGCCCAGCAAGACAAGGAGCCCTCTCAGAAGCAGGCAGCACCCGCAGAAGTGCCGGAAGAGGCACTACGAAGTGGAGTGAAACAGTGCTCACCCGAAGTTGCACAAAGGAGTCCCACGCCGCCGGAGGACAACTCAGGAGGTCGTGCAATGCAGGTTAGAGTGCCGTGGACCCAGGCTTGGCTGTGCACAAAGGATTCCCTCGGAAAGTGCACAGAAGCCGGAGTAGCTGCAAAAGACGCGGTTCCCAGCAATGCAGTATGGCGTGGGGAGGCAAGGACTTACCTCCACCAAACATGGACTGAAGAGTCACTGGACTGTGGGAGTCACTTGGACAGAGTTGCTGGATTCAAGGGACCTCGCTCGTCGAGCTGAGAGGAGACCCAGGGGATCGGTGATGCAGTTCTTTGGTGCCTGCGGTTGCAGGGGGAAGATTCCGTCGACCCATGGGAGATTTCTTCGGAGCTTCTAGTGCAGAGAGGAGGCAGACTACCCCCACAGCATGCACCACCAGGAAAACAGTCGAGAAGGCGGCAGGATCAGCGTTACAGAGTTGCAGTAGTCGTCTTCGCTACTTTGTTGCAGTTTTGCAGGCTTCCAGCGCGGTCAGCAGTCGATTCCTTGGCAGAAGGTGAAGAGAGAGATGCAGAGGAACTCGGATGAGCTCTTGCATTCGTTATCTAAGGAAATCCCCAAAGCAGAGACCCTAAATAGCCAGAAAAGAGGGTTTGGCTACTTAGGAGAGAAGATAGGCTAGCAACACCTGAAGGAGCCTATCCGAAGGAGTTTCTGACATCACCTGCTGGCCCTGGCCACTCACAGCAGTCCAGTGTGCCAGCAGCACCTCTGTTTCCAAGATGGTAGAGGTCTGGAGCACACTGGAGGAGCTCTGGGCACCTCCCAGGGGAGGTGCAGGTCAGGGGAGTGGTCACTCCCCTTTCCTTTGTCCAGTTTCGCGCCAGAGAAGGGCTGAGGGGTCCCTGAACCGGTGTAGACTGGCTTATGCAGAAATGGGCACCATGTGTGCCCATGAAAGCATTTCCAGAGGCTGGGGGA
Source organism: Pleurodeles waltl (assembly GCF_031143425.1). Lineage (NCBI taxonomy): Eukaryota > Metazoa > Chordata > Amphibia > Caudata > Salamandridae > Pleurodeles > Pleurodeles waltl. The sequence continues at coordinate 1,128,448,854 of NC_090439.1, forward strand.
GGCTACTCCTCCCCTGCCTTAACACCATTTTCCAAAGGGAGAGGGTGTAACACCCTCTCTCTGAGGAAGTCCTTTGTTCTGCCTTCCTTGGCCAAGCCTGGCTGGACCCCAGGAGGGCAGAAAACTGTCTGAGGGGTTGGCAGCAGCAGCAGCTGCAGTGAAACCCCTGAAAAGTCAGTTTGGCAGTACCCGGGTCTGTGCTAGAGACCCGTGGGATCATGGGATTGTGCCAACAATGCCAGGATGGCATAGAGGGGGCAATTTTATGATCTTAGACATGTTACATGGCCATATTCGGAGTTACCATTGTGAAGCTACACATAGGTAGTGACCTATATGTAGTGCATGCGTGTAATGGTTTCCCCGCACTCACAAAGTCCGGGGATTTGGCCCTGAACAATGTGGGGGCACCTTGGCTAGTGCCAGGGTGCCCACACACTAAGTAACTTAGCACCCAACCTTTACCAGGTAAAGGTTAGACATATAGGTGACTTATAAGTTACTTAAGTGCAGTGAAAAATGGCTGTGAAATAACGTGGACGTTATTTCACTCACGCTGCAGTGGCAGGCCTGTGTAAGAATTGTCAGAGCTCCCTATGGGTGGCAAAAGAAATGCTGCAGCCCATAGGGATCTCCTGGAACCCCAATACCCTGGGTACCTCAGTACCATGTACTAGGGAATTATAAGGGTGTTCCAGTATGCCAATGTGAATTGGTGAAATTGGTCAATAGCCTGTTAGTGACAATTTAGAAAGCAGAGAGAGCATAACCACTGAGGTTCTGGATAGCAGAGCCTCAGTGAGACAGTTAATCATCACACAGGGAACACATACATGGCACACTTATGAGCACTGGGGCCCTGTCTGGCAGGGTCCCAGTGACACATAGACTAAAACAACATATATACAGTGAAATATGGGGGTAACATGCCAGGCAAGATGGTACTTTCCTACATGGGGTACCAGACATGTATAGTTTTACTGTGTGTGTGGAATCTCCCCCATCAAAAATTGTGTCCGGTTCCTAGTGTGTGGATCCTGTTAAAACCCGTTTAAATCCCACCCATGTCTGCTAACCCCACACTCAGGAGACCTATGAGAACACAGATTTAAGTCAAGTCTTGGAAGGAGGGATCTGTTCCTCTGTGACAAAGACAAATGGAAACTACCACATTTTGAGGAGAATGATATTGAAAAACTGACTAATGTCCTGTACAGCGAATTGCCAGAGCAAGCCATTGAAGAAAGGGGCGGTGTGACGTGGAGCATTAGAAGATTTACAAGGTGTATTTATTTAAAATGTTTATCTGTGGTACTTTTTATTGGAGCACAGAGGTGATATCTGTGACCAAAAGACAGCCACCCTAACCCAGCATTTCATTTCCAGATTTTCAAAATGCACACCCTGTGCCCATAGAAAACCGATGCATGTCTATTACCCCATGCTTATAAGACCCAGAGGAACAAATTTAAAGGTCAGACCTGGACAGGGAGTTTTTCCCACGCAATGGAGAGTGGAAGGAATCACCAGGTTTTGGGGAAAAAATTGTAAAGATCCAACAATTGTTATATTAGGCTCAACCTTGTTGCCAACCAATGAGAGTGTTTATAGATGTTAAAAACAGATGTTTGTAGTATATTTCCATACTGCTTAGCGTAAATATCTTCGCCCAAAAGAGGAGTACCTTAAACCAGTAAACTCAGCTGCTTTACCAATTTCCAAAATGCACTACATCCAATTTATTGGCTGTGGGCACTCCAAACACACAGAAAAACTATACATGTCTGGTACCCCATGTAGGAAAGTACCATCTTGCCTGGCATGTTACCCCCATATTTCACTGTATATATGTTGTTTTAGTCTATGTGTCACTGGGACCCTGCCAGGCAGGGCCTCAGTGCTCATAAGTGTGCCATGTATGTGCTCCCTGTGTGATGACTAACTGTCTCACTGAGGCTCTGCTAACCAGAACCTCAGTGGTTATGCTCTCTCTGCTTTCTAAATTGTCACTAACAGGCTAGTGACCAATTTCACCAATTCACATTGGCATACTGGAACACCCTTATAATTCCCTAGTATTTGGCACTGAGGTACCCAGGGTATTGGGGTTCCAGGAGATCCCTATGGGCTGCAGCATTTCTTTTGCCACCCATAGGGAGATCTGACAATTCTTACACAGGCCTGCCAGTGCAGCCTGAGTGAAATAACGTCCATGTTATTTCACAGCCATTTACCGCTGCACTTAAGTAACTTATAAGTCACCTATATGTCTAACCTTCACCTGGTGAAGGTTGGGTGCAAAGTTACTTAGTGTGAGGGCACCCTGGCACTAGCCAAGGTGCCCCCACATCGTTCAGGGCAAATTCCCCTGACTTTGTGAGTGCGGGGACACCATTACACGCGTGCACTGTACATAGGTCTCTACCTATGTACAGCGTCACAATGGTACCTCCGAACATGGCCATGTAATATGTCTAGGATCATGGAATTGTCACCCCAATGCCATTCTGGCATTGGGGGGACAATTCCATGATCCCCCGGGTCTCTAGCACAGAACCCGGGTACTGCCAAACTGCCTTTCCCGGGGTTTCACTGCAGCTGCTGCCAACCCCTCAGACAGGTTTCTGCCCTCCTGGGGTCCAGCCAGGCCTGGCCCAGGAAGGCAGAACAAAGGACTTCCTCAGAGAGAGGGAGTTACACCCTCTCCCTTTGGAAATAGGTGTCAGGGCTGGGGAGGAGTAGCCTCCCCCAGCCTCTGGAAATGCTTTGATGGGCACAGATGGTGCCCATCTCTGCATAAGCCAGTCTACACCGGTTCAGGGATCCCCCAGCCCTGCTCTGGCACGAAACTGGACAAAGGAAAGGGGAGTGACCACTCCCCTGACCTGCACCTCCCAGGGGAGGTGCCCAGAGCTCCTCCAGCGTGCTCCAGACCTCTGCCATCTTGGATTCAGAGGTGTGCTCGCACACTGGACTGCTCTGAGTGGCCAGGGCCAGCAGGTGACGTCAGAGACTCCTTCTGATAGGCTCTTACCTTTCTTACTAGCCTATCCTCCTTCCTAGGTAGCCAAACCTCCTTTTCTGGCTATTTAGGGTCTCTGCTTTGGGGAATTCTTCAGATACCGAATGCAAGAACTCACCAGAGTTCCTCTGCATTTCTCTCTTCACCTTCTGCCAAAGGATCGACCGCTGACTGCTCAGGACGCCTGCAAAACCGCAACAAAGTAGCAAAGACGACTACTGCAACCTTGTATCGCTTCATCCTGCCGGCTTTCTCGCCTGTTTCCTGGTGGTGCATGCTCTGGGGGTAGCCTGCCTCCTTCTTGCACCAGGAGCTCTGAAGAAATCTCCCGTGGGTCGACGGAATCTTCCCCCTGCAACCAGAGGCAACAAAAGACTGCATCACCGGTCCTCTGGGTCCCCTCTCAGCACGACGAGCGTGGTCCCTGGAACTCAGCAACTCTGTCCAAGGGACTCCCACAGTCCAGTGATTCTTCAGTCCAAGTTTGGTGGAGGTAAGTCCTTGCATCCCCACTCTAGACTGCATTGCTGGGTACCGCGTGATTTGCAGCTGCTCTGGCTCCTGTGCACTCTTCCAGGATTTCCTTCGTGCACAGCCAAGCCTGGGTCCCCGACACTCTAACCTGCAGTGCACAACCTTCTGAGTTGTCCTCCGGCGTCGTGGGACTCCCTTTTCTGACTTCGGGTGGACTCCGGTTCACTCCTCTTCCAAGTGCCTGTTCCGGTACTTCTGCGGGTGCTGCCTGCTTCTGTGAGGGCTCCCTGACTTGCTGGGTGTCCCCTCTGTCTCCTCATCCAAGTGGCGACATTCTGGTCCCTCCTGGGCCACAGCAGCATCCAAAAACCCTAACCGCGACCCTTGCAGCTAGCAAGGCTTGTTTGCGGTCTTTCTGCGTGGGAACACATCTACAAGCTTCTTCACGACGTGGGATATCCATCCTCCAAAGGGGAAGTTCCTAGTCCTCTTTGTTCTTGCAGAACACAAAGCTTCTTCCATCCGGTGGCAGCTTCTTTGCATCCTCAGCTGGCATTTCCTGGGCATCTGCCCACTCTCGACACTGTCGCAACTCTTGGACTTGGTCCCCTTGTCTTACAGGTACTCAGGTCCGGAAATCCACTGTTGTTGTTTTGCTGGTGTTGGTCTTCCTTGCAGAATCCCCCTATCACGACTTCTGTGCTCTCTGGGGGTTGTAGGTGCACTTTACACCTACCTTACAGGGTCTTGGGGTGGGCTATTTTTCTAACACTCATTGTTTTCTTACAGTCCCAGCGACCCTCTACAAGCTCACATAGGTTTGGGGTCCATTTGTGGTTCGCATTCCACTTTTGGAGTATATGGTTTGTGTTGCCCCTATACCTATGTGCTCCTGTTGCAATCTATTGTAACTTTACACTGCTTGCATTACTTCCTTTTGCTATTACTGCATATTTTTGGTATTGTGTACATATCTTGTGTATATTTGGCATCCTCATACTGAGGGTACTCACTCAGATACTTTTGGCATATTGTCATAAAAATAAAGTGGCTTTATTTTTAGTATATCTGTGTATTGTGTTTTCTTATGATATTGTGCATATGACACCAGTGGTATAGTAGGAGCTTTGCATGTCTCCTAGTTCAGCCTAAGCTGCTCTGCTATAGCTACCTTCTATCAGCCTAAGCTGCTAGAAACACCTCTTCTACACTAATAAGGGATAACTGGACCTGGTACAGAGTGTAAGTACCCCTTGGTACCCACTACAAGCCAGGCCAGCCTCCTACATTGGAAGCAGCGACGGGATAAGTACTTGCAACTACTTACCACTTTGTCATTGTGTACTTTTCATAAGAGAATAATATACAAAACAAGTTCAGTGTATGTACACCTAACCAAAACGTTTTGCTTTTCTTCTCTTACACTATCTGCTAAGTGCTGAAAAGTACTTCTAAAATTTCTAAAAGTTTCAAAAATTTTGAAAACGTTTTTTTCCTGTTCTTTAAAAAGTCCAGAAACTTTTTCTCTCTTCTCACTGTCCCTACACCTTTCTCTATCATGTCTGATGTAGGAACTTCTCTTAAAATGGTCAATACAACATATGACAATCTTAACTTTAAGAGCCTAAGGAGTCTCTGCATTGATAGAGGTTTAGTGGTAGGAAAGAACCCTTCTAGAGAATTTCTATCTAACATGCTCATTGAGAATGATAAGGCCCAGGGTGGGACTTCATCAGAAAGGTTAGTAGATAGCTCACACTCTGACCCAGGGGAGACCCTTGTGGGAGGTGTACAGGGTTCTCTTCCAAACCTGCCCCCTAGCAGACCTCATAGCAATGCTGGTAGTAATAGAAGCTCCCATCATAGTAGGGATGTTTTTGTTCCTGAAGGCCAGGTTGTTAGAGTGCCAGCTGTTAGGGACAGGTCTCCCTCTGTTCATTCCAATATTTCTTCTGTGTCAAAACATTACCCAACCCACCCACCCTGATGAAAAATGTTAGAAAGGGAACTCAACAAGTTGAGAGTGGAAGAGACCAGGCTGAAGCTTAAACAGCAACAGCTGGCTCTAGACAGGGAATCCCTAGACTTAGAGAAGGAGAGACAGAGGTTGGGGTTTGGACCCCATGGTGGCAGCAGCAGTATTCCTAATAGCAATCCTGTGAGAGAGCATGATTCCAGGAATCTGCACAAGATAGTTCCCCCTTACAAGGAGGGGGATGACATTAACAAGTGGTTTGCTGCACTTGAGAGGGCCTGTATGGTACAGGGGGTCCCTCAAAGGCAGTGGGCTGCTATCTTATGGCTATCTTTCAATGGAAAGGGTAGGGATAGGCTCCTTACTGTGAGAGAAAGTGAAGGCAATAATTTTGTAGTTTTGAAGGATGCACTCTTGGATGGATTTGGCTTAACCACTGAACAATACAGGATTAAGTTCAGAGAAGCCAGAAAAGAGTCCTCACAAGACTGGGTAGACTTTGTTGACTATTCAGTGAAGGCCTTGGAGGGGTGGTTACATGGCAGTAAAGATTCTGACTATGAAAGCCTGTACAATCTAATCCTGAGAGAGCATTTTCTGAATAACTGTGGCCCATATTTATACTTTTTGACGCTAAACTGCGCTAACGCAGTTTAGCGTCAAAAAGTTTTGCGCCGTCTAACGCCATTCTGAAGCGCCATGCGGGCGCCGTATTTATGGAATGGCGTTAGACGGCGCAATCAGACCGGCGCTGCCTGGTTTGCGTGGGAAAAAACCACGTAGACCAGACAGCGCCGGCGTAGGGGGAAAATGGCGCATGGGCGTCTTAAAATGGGGCAAGTCAGGTTACGTCGAAAAAATCGTCTTAACCCGACTTGCGCCATTTATTTTCGACGCCCATCCCCCATCAACATGACTCCTATCATTGTAAAGATAGGAGTCATGCCCCCTTGCCCAATGGCCATGCCCAGGGGACTTCTGTCCCCTGGGCATGGTCATTGGGCATAGTGGCATGTAGGGGGGCACAAATCAGGCCCCCCTATGCCACCAAAAAAATATATAAAAAAAAAAAAATTATACTTACCTGAACTTACCTGAATGTCCCTGGGGTGGGTCCCTCCATCCTTGGGGGTCCTCCTGGGGTGGGCAAGGGTGGCAGGGGGGGTCCCTGGGGGCATGGGAGGGCACCTGTGGGCTCATTTTGAGCCCACAGGCCCCTTAACGCCTGCCCTGAGCAGGCGTTAAAAAGTGGCGCAAATGCGCCGTTTTTAGCCACGCCAACTCCCGGGCGTCTCTTTTGCCCGGGAGTATAAATACCACGTAAAGGCCTGGGAGTCATTTTTTAGACGGGAACGCCTCCCTTGCATATCATTAACGCAAGGAAGGGGTTCACGCTAAAAAATGACGCACATTCCGGGAACTTTGGCGCTATTCGCCTCTAACGCCATAGTATAAATATGGCGTTAGTTGGCGTTAGTTTTGCGTCGAAATTGCGTCAAAAAAAACGACGCAATTTCGGCGCAAACGAAGTATAAATATGGCCCTGTGTGTCTGATTTGTTACACCAATATCTAGTGGACTCAGATCTGACCTCTCCCCAAGAATTGGGAAAGAAGGCACACAAATGGGTCAGAACAAGAGTGAACAGAAAAGTTCATACAGGGGGTGACAAGGATGGCAAGAAGAAGGATGATAAGTCTTCAGACAAGGGTGGGGACAAATCTAAAAATGAGTCTTCATCAGTGTAGGAGGCTGGACTGGCTTGTAGTGAGTACCAAGGGGTACTTACACCTTGCACCAGGCCCAGGTATCCCTTATTAGTGTATAGGGTGTCTAGCAGCTTAGGCTGATAGATAATGGTAGCTTAGCAGAGCAGCTTAGGCTGAACTAGGAGACGAGTGAAGCTCCTACAGTACCACTAGTGTCATATGCACAATATCATAAGAAAACACAATACACAGATATACTAAAAATAAAGGTACTTTATTTTTATGACAATATGCCAAAGTATCTCAGTGAGTACCCTCAGTATGAGGATAGCAAATATACACAAGATATATGTACACAATACCAAAAATATGCAGTATAGTATTAGAAAACAGTGCAAACAATGTATAGTTACAATAGGATGCAATGGGGACACATAGGGATAGGGGCAACACAAACCATACACTCCAAAAGTCGAATGCGAACCACGAATGGACCCCAAACCTATGTGACCTTGTAGAGGGTCGCTGGGACTGTAAGAAAACAGTGAGGGTTAGAAAAATAGCCCACCCCAAGACCCTGAAAAGTGAGTGCAAAGTGCACTAAAGTTCCCCAAAGAGCACAGAAGTCGTGATAGGGGAATTCTGCAGGAAAGACCAAAACCAGCAATGCAACAACGATGGATTTCCAGACGAGGGTACCTGTGGAACAAGGGGACCAAGTCCAAAAGTCACGGCTATGTCGAGATTGGGCAGATGCCCAGGAAATGCCAGCTGTGGGTGCAAAGAAGCTGCTACTAGGCAGTAGAAGCTGAGGATTCTGCAGGAACGACAAGGGCTAGAAACTTCCCCTTTGGAGGATGGATGTCCCACGCCGTGGAGAGTTGTGCAGAAGTGTTTTCCTGAAGAAAGACCGCAAACAAGCCTTGCTAGCTGCAAGTCGTGTGGTTAGGGTTTTTGGGTGCTGCTGTGGCCCAGGAGGGACCAGGATGTTGCCAATTGCGTCAGGGGACAGAGGGGTCGCCCAGCAAGACAAGGAGCCCTCTCAGAAGCAGGCAGCACCCGCAGAAGTGCCGGAACAGGCACTACAAAGTGGAGTGAAACGGTGCTCACCCGAAGTTGCACAAAGGAGTCCCACGCCGCCGGAGGACAACTCAGGAGGTCGTGCAATGCAGGTTAGAGTGCCGTGGACCCAGGCTTGGCTGTGCACAAAGGATTCCCTCAGAAAGTGCACAGGAGCCGGAGTAGCCGCAAAAGACGCGGTTCCCAGCAATGCAGTCTGGCGTGGGGAGGCAAGGACTTACCTCCACCAAACATGGACTGAAGAGTCACTGGACTGTGGGAGTCACTTGGACAGAGTTGCTGGATTCAAGGGACCTCGCTCGTCGAGCTGAGAGGAGACCCAGGGGACCGGTGATGCAGTTCTTTGGTGCCTGCGGTTGCAGGGGGAAGATTCCGTCGACCCATGGGAGATTTCTTCGGAGCTTCTAGTGCAGAGAGGAGGCAGACTACCCCCACAGCATGCACCACCAGGAAAACAGTTGAGAAGGCGGCAGGATCAACGTTACAGAGTTGCAGTAGTCGTCTTCGCTACTTTGTTGCAGTTTTGCAGGCTTCCAGCGCGGTCAGCAGTCGATTCCTTGGCAGAAGGTGAAGAGAGAGATGCAGAGGAACTTGGATGAGCTATTGCATTCGTTATCTAAGGAAATCCCCAAAGCAGAGACCTTAAATAGCCAGAAAAGAGGGTTTGGCTACTTAGGAGAGAAGATAGGCTAGCAACACCTGAAGGAGCCTATCAGAAGGAGTCTCTGACATCACCTGCTGGCCCTGGCCACTCACAGCAGTCCAGTGTGCCAGCAGCACCTCTGTTTCCAAGATGGCAGAGGTCTGGAGTACACTGGAGGAGCTCTGGGCACCTCCCAGGGGAGGTGCAGGTCAGGGGAGTGGTCACTCCCCTTTCCTTTGTCCAGTTTCGCGCCAGAGCAGGGCTGAGGGGTCCCTGAACCGGTGTAGACTGGCTTATGCAGAAATGGGCACCATGTGTGCCCATGAAAGCATTTCCAGAGGCTGGGGGAGGCTACTCCTCCCCTGCCTTAACACCATTTTCCAAAGGGAGAGGGTGTAACACCCTCTCTCTGAGGAAGTCCTTTGTTCTGCCTTCCTGGGCCAAGCCTGGCTGGACCCCAGGAGGGCAGAAACCTGTCTGAGGGGTTGGCAGCAGCTGCAGTGAAACCCCTGAAAAGGCAGTTTGGCAGTACCCGGGTCTGTGCTAGAGACCCGTGGGATCATGGAATTGTGCCAACAATGCCAGGATGGCATAGAGGGGGCAATTCTATGATCTTAGACATGTTACATGGCCATATTCGGAGTTACCATTGTGAAGCTACACATAGGTAGTGACCTATATGTAGTACACGCGTGTAATGGTGTCCCCGCACTCACAAAGTCCGGGGATTTGGCCCTGAACAATGTGGGGGCACCTTGGCTAGTGCCAGGGTGCCCACACACTAAGTAACTTAGCACCCAACCTTTACCAGGTAAAGGTTAGACATATAGGTGACTTATAAGTTACTTAAGTGCAGTGAAAAATGGCTGTGAAATAACGTGGACGTTATTTCACTCAGGCTGCAGTGGCAGGCCTGTGTAAGAATTGTCAGAGCTCCCTATGGGTGGCAAAAGAAATGCTGCAGCCCATAGGGATCTCCTGGAACCCCAATACCCTGGGTACCTCAGTACCATATACTAGGGAATTATAAGGGTGTTCCAGTATGCCAATGTAAATTGGTAAGATTGGTCACTAGCCTGTTAGTGACAATTTGAAAGAAATTAGAGAGCATAACCACTGAGGTTCTGATTAGCAGAGCCTTAGTGAGACAGTTAGTCATAACACAGGTAACACATACAGGGCACACTTATGAGCACTGGGGCCCTGGCTGGCAGGGTCCCAGTGACACATACAACTAAAACAACATATATACAGTGAAATATGGGGGTAACATGGCAGGCAAGATGGTACTTTCCTACAATCAGGCCCACAAAAACACTCTGGTGGGGGTGGTGGGTTCCAAATCCTCTTTTAATCAAGTAAAAAAAGCCTTGGTGCTATATATGTAAAGTAAAAGGCCATTGGACAACTGATGCCAGTTGTCCAAAGAAAAGCACCAAACCTCCCACTACCACAACCCCTACTGCAACCTCTAGTGCCCCTAGTAATAGCAGTGGTGGTGGGAGCAAACCTACTAATAGCCAATCCAAGGGAGTAGCTGGGCTCACTTTTGGTAGTTTAGTTGGTCTTGTTAGGGAGACTACAGAGGCTGTGTTAGTCTCTGAAGGTGCCATTGATTTGGCTACCTTGGTTGCTTGTCCCCTTAATATGGATAAGTACAAGCAACTTCCCCTAATAAATGGTGTTGAGGTTCAGGCCTACAGGGACACAGGTGCCAGTGTTACCATGGTAATAGAGAAACTGGTACACCCTGAACAACACCTACTTGGTCACCAGTACCAAGTGACAGACGCTCATAACAACACTCTTAGCCACCCCATGGCTGTTGTGAATCTCAACTGGGGGGGGGGGGGGTTAGTGGTCCAAAGAAAGTTGTGGTTGCTTCAGATTTACCTGTAGACTGTCTACTAGGAAATGATTTAGAGACATCAGCTTGGGCAGCAGTGGAGTTGGAGGCTCATGCAGCAATGCTGGGCATTCCTGGGCATATTTTTGCTTTGACAAGGGCTCAGGCCAAAAAGCAAAAAGGGCAGAGTAACTTGGATCCTGGAACAATGGACCAAGTGCTCCCTAAAGCTAGGGTTAGTAAGGGTAAATCCCTACCCACTATCCCTCCCTCTACTGATGATTCTCCTTCTGAGGAAGAAGAATTTTCTCCCTGTGCAGAACCTTCACCAGATGAGCTGGCAGCAGACACTGCTGAGCTTTTGGGTGGAGGGGGGCCTGCCAGGGAAGAGCTGAGTGTGGCACAGCAACACTGTCCCACATTAGAGGGTCTCAGACAGCAAGCTGTCAAACAGCAAAATGGGGATGTCAGTGACTCACATAGAGTTTACTGGGAGGACAACCTCTTGTACACAGAGGCAAGGGATCCAAAACCTGAAGCAGCCAGGAGATTGGTCATTCCCCTACAGTACAGAGAGTTCCTCCTAACTCTGGCACACGACATTCCTTTGGCTGGACATTTGGGTCAGATTAAAACATGGGAAAGGCTTGTCCCCCTGTTTCACTGGCCTAGGATGTCAGAGGACACAAAAGACTTTTGTAAATCTTGCGTGACCTACCAAGCCAGTGGCAAGACTGGTGGCACTCCAAAGGCTCCCCTTATTCCACTGCCTGTGGTTGGGGTTCCCTTTGAAAGGGTAAGGGTTGACATAGTTGGCCCCCTTGACCCTCCTACAGCTTCAGGCAATAGGTTTATCTTGGTGGTAGTGGGCCATGCCACAAGATATCCTGAAGCAATTCCTCTAAGGACCACTACAGCACCTGCAGTGGCAAAAGCCCTCCTGGGAATCTTTTCCAGGGTGGGTTTCCCAAAAGAGGTTGTATCAGACAGGGGTAGCAACTTTATGTCTGCATACTTGAAGGCTATGTGGAAGGAATGTGGTGTAACATACAAATTCACCACACCTTATCATCCACAAACAAATGGACTGGTAGAGAGGTTTAATAAAACTCTCAAAGGAATGATAATGGGACTCCCTGAAAAACTCAGGAGGAGATGGGATGTCCTGTTACCTTGCCTCCTTTTTGCTTACAGGGAGGTACCCCAGAAAGGAGTGGGCTTCAGCCCCTTTGAACTCCTCTTTGGGCACCCTGTAAGAGGTCCCCTAACACTTGTAAAGGAGGGTTGGGAACAACCTTTAAAAGCTCCTAAGCAAGACATAGTGGACTATGTACTCGGCCTAAGATCCAGAATGGCTGAGTACATGAAAAAGGCCAGTAAAAACCTTCAGGCCAGCCAAGAGCTCCAAAAGCAATGGCATGACCAGAAGGCTGTTCTGATTCAGTACCAACCAGGACAGAAGGTGTGGGTATTGGAGCCTGTGGCCCCAAGAGCACTCCAAGACAAATGGAGTGGACCCCATCTAATTGTTGAAAAGAAGGGCGAGGTCACCCACTTGGTTGACCTGGGCACTGACAGGAGTCCCCTCAGGGTACTCCATGTCAATCGCCTAAAACCCTACTATGACAGGGCTGATCTCACCCTGCTCATGGCAACAGATGAGGGACAGGAAGAAGAGAGTGACCCTCTCCCTGATCTCTTCTCTTCCACAGAAGAGGATGCTCTAGTGGAAGGTGTAGTTTTGGCAGACTGGCTTACTGCTGAGCAGAAAGACAACTGCATAAATCTCCTAGGTCAGTTTTCTGAACTCTTTTCAACTGTGCCAGGCACCACATCTTGGTGTGAACACACAATTGATACTGGAGACAGCTTGCCTGTCAAAAGTAAAATCTATAGGCGGCCTGACCATGTCAGGGACTGCATAAAACAAGACGTTCAGAAAATGCTTGAACTGGGAGAGGTTGAACACTCTGAAAGCCCATGGGCCTCTCCTGTGGTGCTTGTACCAAAGCCTCACTCAAAAAGATGGAAAAGGCAGATGAGGTTTTGTGTAGATTACAGAGGACTCAACCAGGTAACAAAAACTGATGCTCACCCTATACCCAGGGCAGATGAGCTCATAGATACACTGGCATCTGCCAAGTATCTAAGCACCTTTGATTTGACTGCAGGGTATTGGCAGATCAAGTTATCAGAGGATGCTAAAGCAAAAACTGCATTTTCGACTATTGGAGGGCACTACCAATTCACAGTAATGCCCTTTGGTTTGAAAAATGCACCTGCCACTTTTCAGAGGTTGGTGAATACAGTCCTGCAAGGGTTGGAGGCTTTTAGTGCAGCATATCTGGACGATATAGCTGTCTTTAGCTCCACCTGGGATGATCACCTGGTCCACCTGTGGAAAGTTTTGGAGGCCCTGCAAAAGGCAGGCCTCATTATCAAGGCTTCAAAGTGCCAGATAGGGCAGGGGAAAGTGGTTTATCTGGGACACCTTGTAGGTGGAGAACAGATTGCACCATTTCAGGGGGAAATCCAAACAATCATAGATTGGGTTCCCCCTACAACACAGACCCAAGTGAGAGCCTTCCTAGGCCTCACTGGGTATTACAGGAGATTCATTAAAAATTATGGCTCCATTGCAGCCCCACTTAATGATCTCACTAGCAAGAAGATGCCTAAAAAGGTATTGTGGACAGCTAGCTGTCAGAAAGCTTTTGAGGAGCTGAAACAGGCCATGTGCACTGCACCTGTCCTAAAAAGCCCATGTTACTCCAAGAAATTAATTGTTCAAACTGATGCATCTGAATTAGGGGTAGGGGCAGTCTTATCACAACTCAATTCTGAGGATCAGGATCAACCTGTTGCTTTTATCAGCAGGAGGTTGACCCCTAGAGAAAAGCGTTGGTCTGCCATAGAGAGGGAGGCCTTTGCTGTGGTCTGGGCACTGAAGAAGTTGAGGCCATACCTGTTTGGCACTCACTTAATTGTTCAGACAGACCACAAACCTCTACTTTGGCTAAAACAAATGAAAAGTGAAAACCCTAAATTGTTGAGGTGGTCCATATCTCTACAGGGGATGGACTATACAGTGGAACATAGACCTGGGAGTACCCACTCCAATGCAGATGGACTCTCCAGATATTTTCACTTAGACAATGAAGACTCATCAGGTCATGGCTAGTCTTATTGTCCTTCGTTTGGGGGGGGGGGGTTGTGTAGGAAAGTACCATCTTGCCTGGCATGTTACCCCCATATTTCACTGTATATATGTTGTTTTAGTCTATGTGTCACTGGGACCCTGCCAGGCAGGGTTCCAGTGCTCATAAGTGTGCCCTGTATGTGTTCCCTGTGTGATGACTAACTGTCTCACTGAGGCTCTGCTAACCAGAACCTCAGTGGTTATGCTATCTCTGCTTTCCAAATTGTCACTAACAGGCTAGTGACCAATTTCACCAATTCACATTGGCATACTGGAACACCCTTATAATTCCCTAGTGTATGGTACTGAGATACCCAAGGTATTGGGGTTCCAGGAGATCCCTATGGGCTGCAGCATTTCTTTTGCCACCCATAGGGAGATCTGACAATTCTTACACAGGCCTGCCAGTGCAGCCTGAGTGAAATAACGTCCACGTTATTTCACAGCCATTTACCACTGCACTTAAGTAACTTATAAGTCACCTATATGTCTAACCTTCACCTGGTGAAGGTAGGGTGCAAAGTTACTTAGTGTGAGGGCACCCTGGCACTAGCCAAGGTGCCCCCACATGGTTCAGGGCAAATTCCCCAGACTTTGTGAGTGCGGGGACACCATTACACGCGTGCACTGTACATAGGTCTCTACCTATGTACAGCGTCACAATGGTAACTCCGAACATGGCCATGTAATATGTCTAGGATCATGGAATTGTCCCCCCAATGCCATTCTGGCATTGGGGGGACAATTCCATGATCCCCCGGGTCTCTAGCACAGAACCCGGGTACTGCCAAACTGCCTTTCCCGGGGTTTCACTGCAGCTGCTGCTGCTGCTAACCCCTCAGACAGGTTTCTGCCCTCCTGGGGTCCAGCCAGGCCTGGCCCAGGAAGGCAGAACAAAGGACTTCCTCAGAGAGAGGGTGTTACACCCTCTCCCTTTGGAAAATGGTGTTAAGGCTGGGGAGGAGTAGCCTCCCCCAGCCTCTGGAAATGCTTTGATGGGCACAGATGGTGCCCATCTCTGCATAAGCCAGTCTACACTGGTTCAGGGATCCCCCAGCCCTGCTCTGGCGCGAAACTGGACAAAGGAAAGGGGAGTGACCAATCCCCTGACCTGCACCTCCCAGGGGAGGTGCCCAGAGCTCCTCCAGCGTGCCCCAGACCTCTGCCATCTTGGATTCAGAGGTGTGCTGGTACACTGGACTGCTCTGAGTGGCGAGGGCCAGCAGGTGACGTCAGAGACGCCTTCTGATAAGCTCTAACCTTTCTTACTAGCCTATCCTCCTTCCTAGGTAGCCAAACCTCCTTTTCTGGCTATTTAGGGTCTCTGCTTTGGGGAATTCTCAGATACCGAATGCAAGAACTCACCAGAGTTCCTCTGCATTTCTCTCTTCACCTTCTGCCAAAGGATCGACCGCTGACTGCTCAGGATGCCTGCAAAACCGCAACAAAGTAGCAAAGACGACTACTGCAACCTTGTATCGCTTCATCCTGCCGGCTTTCTCGCCTGTTTCCTGGTGGTGCATGCTCTGGGGGTAGCCTGCCTCCTTCTTGCACCAGGAGCTCTGAAGAAATCTCCCGTGGGTCGACGGAATCTTCCCCCTGCAACCGCAGGCAACAAAAGACTGCATCACCGGTCTTCTGGGTCCCCTCTCAGCACAACGAGCGTGGTCCCTGGAACTCAGCAACCCTGTCCAAGTGACTCCCACAGTCCAGTGACTCTTCAGACCAAGTTTGGTGGAGGTAAGTCCTTGCCTCCCCACACTAGACTGCATTGCTGGGTACCGCGTGATTTTCAGCTGCTCCGGCTCCTGTGCACTCTTCCAGGATTTCCTTCATGCACAGCTAAGCCTGGGTCCCCGACACTCTAACCTGCAGTGCACAACCTTCTGAGTTGTCCTCCGGCGTTGTGGGACTCCCTTTTCTGACTTCGGGTGGACTCCGGTTCACTCCTCTTCCAAGTGCCTGTTCTGGTACTTCTGCGGGTGCTGCCTGCTTCCGTGAGGGCTCCCTGACTTGCTGGGCGTCCCCTCTGTCTCCTCATCCAAGTGGCGACATCCTGGTCCCTCCTGGGCCACAGCACCATCCAAAAACCCTAACCGCGACCCTTGCAGCTAGCAAGGCTTGTTTGCAGTCTTTCTGCGTGGGAACACCTCTGCAAGCTTCTTCACGACGTGGGACATCCATCCTCCAAAGGGGAAGTTCCTAGTCCTCTTTGTTCTTGCAGAACACAAAGCTTCTTCCATCCAGTGGCAGCTTCTTTGCATCCTCAGCTGGCATTTCCTGGGCATCTGCCCACTCTCGACACTGTCGCGACTCTTGGACTTGGTCCCCTTGTCTTACAGGTACTCAGGTCCGGAAATCCACTGTTGTTCCTTTGCTGGTGTTGGTCTTCCTTGCAGAATCCCCCTATCACGACTTCTGTGCTCTCTGGGGGTTGTAGGTGCACTTTACACCTACCTTACAGGGTCTTGGGGTGGGCTATTTTTCTAACCCTCACTGTTTTCTTACAGTCCCAGCGACCCTCTACAAGCTCACATAGGTTTGGGGTCCATTCGTGGTTCGCATTCCACTTTTGGAGTATATGGTTTGTGTTGCCCCTATACCTATGTGCTCCTATTGCAATCTATTGTAACTTTACACTGCTTGCATTACTTCCTTTTGCTATTACTGCATAATTTTGGTATTGTGTACATATATCTTGTGTATATTTGGCATCCTCATACTGAGGGTACTCACTGAGATACTTTTGGCATATTGTCATAAAAATAAAGTACCTTTATTTTTAGTATATCTGTGTATTGTGTTTTCTTATGATATTGTGCATATGACACCAGTGGTATAGTAGGAGCTTTGCATGTCTCCTAGTTCAGCCTAAGCTGCTCTGCTATAGTTACCTTCTATCAGACTAAGCTGCTAGAAACACCTCTTCTACACTAATAAGGGATAACTGGACCTGGTACAGAGTTTAAGTACCCCTTGGTACCCACTACAAGCCAGGCCAGCCTCCTACACCCCATGCTTGAGCAACCCAGAGAATCATAACTAGGTGTCAAGCCTATGCAGGAATGTAATCCTGCAGAGGGGAATCTCGAGGAAATTTACAGGTTTTTGGTAAAAATGCAAAAAAAGCTGACAAATACCATGATCAGCATGATCTTGCAGCTAGCCAGTCAGACTGAAGGACGTCAGAGACAGAAACCATAGGTTGTGTAGACGTGGAAGTTATTTGTTTTGGTATGTTTACTACTGGTGATATCTATGACCAAGAGGCAGGTGCCATAAACTGGCATTACACTTGCAGTTGGTTTAAAAATCTCTAAAATTCATTGTACTGAGTTTATTTTATTATCCATGGGTACCCTGGGCTGAACCAATGGGAACTCCATAGATATCTAGCACCTCCATGCAAAGGAGACACAGAGGAACAAATCTGGGGGTTAAGTCTTGGCAAGGATATGCTCTTGTGTGAGGAAGACTGGAGGCAATTACTGTGTTTTGAAAAATAAGTTGGAAAGTATCGGACGAGCATCTTGTTCAGAGTGCTCTGCCGGTCACAGTAAAAGACCCTGGCTTACACTAATAGATTTCTTACTTTGTACAGAACTAAAACATATGTAGGTTTTATACTTTTCATATGGTTCTGAGTTTGGTATCTGCCATCAAATGAACAGTGAACCGTTAACAGTGACCCTGCCATTGTGATCTGCATTAACATAACATACTTCTGCAGAATACATTCCCCAAGAAACCCACATATATTTGATATTGTAGACAAAAGGCATTCGTGAAAACATTGCCTTAGTTATCATCCTAGTGTTTATGTTTGTCAGTTTGAGAAATGAAAATATCTCCATATGGTTCAGTGCATCTCCAAGCAGCAAAGAGTTTTTGGTGTAGGGTTTCCACCAATGCATAGCGCTGAAAAGTCTGAAAGAAATGTATATTTTGTATGGGTGCACAAAGGGAACTAAATGGTACATGTGCTTAAACCGTCTAATGCTGACCTTTTTTTTTTCAAAAGCTGCTGCACAGATGTGCACAAACATCCTGTCAGTGAAAGGGTTAAAGGTCCGAAACCCAAGTGACAGGCCTAAGCAGCAGGCGGGGCCTATAAAAAGGAGAAGGCCATTGAAAACCAGTATAGCATGACACAGAAAGACTGTAAATATATTATAACATTCCACTTGATTAGGGTAGAATGTGTCCAAAATAAACAGAGAGAAATAAACAGCCCTGGAATATTGGAGCAGACGGTCTCTACCAGCCATCATTGTCCATAGCTACTTTGTTGCTTTCAATGGAGTTTCCAACATTCCACATTAGCTTTAGATTTTGGTGCCAACTACCTTATGTCATAAAAAATGTACTGGGATCTGTGTATCCTTGGGAGTGTTGGTAAGCTCTCCCTACCCCCAAATATAGGTATAAACCACTTAAAAAATGTTGTAGACCACTCTGAAATAATCCTAAGTGATTACAAAATTGAGTCAATTGGTAACGTCTAAAAGGGAAAAGGCGCCAATATAACCAGCCTTCTGTGGAAAGACAGACAAAAGAGGTAAACTCTCGAAGAAGACTCTGCCAACATAGTCGCCCCGATGTCACTTGTGGCACTTTCGCAATTTGCCATACATGCCAATGTTAGGTTACCGTGGATAGGGAGATTTAGAAAACAAGCATTTGCAATGCAACGGGTCTTGCGTTTGCTCAAGTTAGAGCTATTAGTGTTGTAAATTCCTAACTGGACTTTTCCTTCCACAAAAATTGAAAATGAAAAGTAAAACAGTTGACATAAGCAAGTCAATTCAAAGCACCACAGCCACCATGTGTGTGAGTACGAAGGAGACACACAAAAGGAAAAAGAAGTTAGCTTGCAGTCAAACATATGGGAAACAAGCATTTGCAAAGCAATTGGTCTCGCATTTGCTCGAGATAAAGCTACTAGCGTTATAAACTCCTAATCGGACTTTTCTTTGCCATGTAACTTGAAAATCAAAAGTAAAACAGTTTCATATAAGCGACGGGCTCCACGGCCGCCATGAGCATCAGCGACAGCGAAAGGCACAAAAGGAATAAGAAGTTCGCTCACAGTCAAACTTATCGGCAAAAGTGCAATTAGCCATGTAACAGGGTCCATAGCCAAGGGGTAACTAAACCGCCCCAAGGAGGGACAAACGTAAACCCTTTACCAATGAAAATAGAGGATTTTCGAAAGGCAAGCCCATGAACCAGTGATAGTGATGGGCGTGCGGTGGGCGTGGTTAAAAGCCCACAGGTTGATTACAACACATCAGAGGCTTGCACGCTCGACCTAAAATTGCTTTGCATTGAAATAGACGACGTTTTAAGTTGATAAAAGCTAAAAGTAAGCCCTCTCTGTCTTTAGAAACAAGGCTTCTCGTCTACACGGTGAGTCAATGGCCATGAGACATGACTCGGATGGCTGAGGCATTGTGATTGGCTGGGAGCTGGCCACGGTGCTGAAAGGGATGCCCTGAATGGCTGCCGTACTCTGTGTCAAAAATGGATGCTGAGAGCGCGCGCGGGAGTAATAGAGGCGCAGAAACTCCTGGCTCCTCAGAGAACTTCAAAGAGTAAATCCTTCAAAATCTCCCTGTTTCTTTACCACACTCGCGGTGCTCCGAGTAAACTTGTATGGGAGTCCAACCCTCTCCGTGATAGCTTTATTCTTTTAAAAGGGGGTTGGGAGTCAATGTATTTTACAGCACCAATAAATGCACCACGATGCTGCAATTATTATTATTCTTTTATGGGGCTGACCGATCCATCTGACGGAACAAATTCCCAAGAATATTGATGTAAAGTTCTAGGACTTTTCACCGCTGGACGTTCAACAATGCATGCTCTGTATAGCGGTGCTTAATTTGTGCTTGTTGTTTCCGGTGCTGAGCACCGCCACTTATTTGTGAGGGTCGGGGCTTATTCTTCGGCCTCAAGCATTTCCTGCGAGCAAGACACATATGGGAAAGACGGAGGAAGGGAAAAACGAAAAAGCGTCACAATGGGAGAAAGCAGAAAGCTGCAAGAGTGAGCTGAAGGGGCAGGGAGTGGCTTTATATGGATTGAAGAGGCCCGAGATGGCTTCAGGATTACGCTGCCTCAGTATTCCATGTTCACATATTTAATTGCAGCAGCCGCGTGTTTAAGAGGAGGGCTTTCAGCACCAGCACCTTTTTATTTACAAATTAAGCACTGCTGTACAGGTGTCTGTCGTGCAATGAAATCTCCATGTTACAACTCCCCCTCTCCGCCCCTGCCCTCCCTTACTGGAGCTTAAGTGTACCAATTTTTATATTCTTTTATTTTATTTTTTAGAGGAACTCAACGTTTACCCATAAAAAGCTCAGCATTTTGGAATTATTTTAAAGGAAGTGGGTCGCAGCCTTCCATTACAATTGAATTTACGTTGCGAGTCTCCTCCCCCATAGCCCTGCTACATTTTTTTCAGTACTTTGACAGTACCCTTCTAGCATATTAGTAGGACAAAACATCAGCTGACATAAATATTGGAGTCCAAATTGAACTAACTAACAGAAAATCTACACCAAACTGAGTGATATTTTTGTAAACAATATTTAGGGCTCAGTATGTCTTGCAAATCTTCACAATAAAACCAAATTACCAAAACATGAAAAATCCACAGGCTTCTTAATCCATTACTATTATATTGGAATAACTACAGTGGAAACATCGATCCTGGTTCGATATCTCTGTATCTCACTCCCAGCCAACATGAGATGCTAAGATGGCCTTACTGACAATTAGTAACAAGTTTTCCTTTCTAGAATACCTGAAGGAGGCGCATTCTAGGACCCAGAGCTACTCCCTTTTTTACATTCTTTCCCCTCTGCCTTTGCCTCTGCCTTTCCCCGCCTCAATCCATGTTTCTGTCTTCCAAACCCCCTTTCCACTTCTGACCACCATCTTGCTGAATGTTCCTACCTATTTTCAGGGCAGGTGCCTTCACACTGAGGCCCTGATACAATTGTATTTTGTAAGTTTGTGCCACTTTTGCGTAAAAAAATGACCGTAATGCGGCGCAAAAAAAGTATAAATCAGGGCCTGAGTCTGACGACTTGATGCCCTCTTTAAGTGGTTCATATAGAGGAGACCTTCATCACATAATGTGCTCCACACCAAGACTTCTCTTCGGGCTGCAGGGTTAACTTACGTCATTTCATGTGCATGGAAGCCATTGGCATGCACGAGGGGAAATGGCATAGTGAAGGTTTTGACCTTACAAGTGAACTTGAGGATAAAGTGAGGGTGATCAGACATGGATCTCAATACATGAAGAGCCTGCTATACAAACCTCTGATGGACAACCAGTGGTGTTGGCTCTGAATAGGTGCGTGTGGGGCGTTCAGTGTAGAAGCATGAACATCATGCAGGTGGGTATGGTGCGGCCCTTTGGGAGTGCGTAGAAAGAGAAGACGGCACGTCTGAGAATGAGGAGATAAGAAGAGGTGCGTCTGGCAATCCGTAGAACTAGTTGTCCGCGAGCTGATAATCAAGAGGACCTGGTTTGAATTTTTTTTATCACTGCAGAGAAATAAATGCACAGGGATCCAGCCACAGCTGATGACATCCATACATTGAGCTCTTATCACTCATAACTTGTTCATTTCTTTTTCAAAAATATAATAATTCAACCCTTATTTTCTGCCTTCACCCGGTGCGTTTTGAATTCAGCTCTCACCAGAGACGGGTCACAGAAAGTCTTCACCCAGAGCCAGGGACAATCTTTTGAACACTTTCACTCTGGCAAGGGATTTTTTTCGTTTTCATGTTTCTAAAATAATATTCATACTCATCTGTTATATTTTGTACAGCCTTGCCATCAATTCTTCTTCGCTTCTTCTATGGTTTACCAGTCTTGGTTCTTTATTCAAGAATCGGCATCCTGTGCAAAACTGATATTTGGATTTGTAGTTCCAAAAGGGAATGGTAAAGTAAACTTTTTAAAAAATGGCTGCCGGTGCATATTTAAGTATGCTCCCTCAAGCACACCCACACCCGGCTGTCTTGGAATGCTGCTTTTTATTGATAATAAATACCATTCCAAGATGGCCACCCATGCATGTTCATAGATGCTCACGCCCCAGAGGCCAGGTATCCGGCATTCAAACTGGATATTTAGATGACTACCATCACAGACATGTGTAATGCTGTGACACAGCTATTAAAGGGATAATGATGGCTTTAACAATTCACCACCAGGCTCTGAATATTGACCTTTCTGTACCTTGTCTCTAGTGCAGATCGAAGGGCTCCTTATGAGTCCATGAGGCTCTACACGATTAAACACACAGTGAACCATGTTCTTTAGTGGGGATGATTTCGTCCTATGAAATATCTTGTGAACTTGCTGGTCTGCTCAGCACCGAAGAGTATTAATGAAGTTCCCATGTTGGAGAAGAAAGTGTTACTCACTTGTACTCCTAGTCCTCCACCATGGGTATCCTCAGCACATTCGCAACAAACTCTCCACCTTCCAAAGGCAACCATGAGCTGAATACAAACACAGAAGGTGCTATTAAAGTCCTTCCTGTTTGTTGCCTGAAGAATGAACTGAGAATAGCCGTCAATGCAATGCATTGTGGGACACTTGGCAGTCTTGCACCTTTAAAGTGTTAGAACGCACATTCCGTCCCTTTCCTTTTGACGCAAGGCAGTGCAGCAAAAGACTTGGGGCTCTACCCTACGCCAAAAAGTAGTAAACGAGGCCCAGGTTGTTTTAGTGGCTGGGGAAACTGATGTTGCCCATATGCCAGCCCCCTGGAGCAGCGCTGGGGCTCTTTTTTCTTTGAAACATTTCATGGCAGAATCTGCTTTTTGACTGAACTGGTGAGCCATCCAAAAGCATAACCATGAGCGAGGCCGCTACGTTTCCAGAAAGTCCTGTGGATGCATGCACACATGGCAGGGGAACACCATACTGGTGCCAACCACCTTTCCCAGACAAACCGCATTATCAAGGCCAGCACAAGTCACATATCTAGCTGCATCCTGACCAGCATGAATGGTCTGAGCCAGTGAGACCCTAAGGTCTTCCAGGAACACCCACAAGATCTTGCTGGCCATGTCCCGGAGAGCATCAGTTTATTGGCCCAATCAACAGACTGCATTGACCAATCTCAATGCAAGGCTATCCAAAGAGAACATTTGTTTTCTGAATGCCTCAATCCTCTTACTCTCCCTGTCCAGGGAAGTCGTAGGGAATGAATTAGGCTTCGCCTTGAACAACCAGACTCTCGGGGGTAGGATGTTTGGTGAGCAAATCAGGGTCACCAGCGCCACTCTGTTACTTCTGGCTACCTGCCTATTCACTGGTGGGCAAGAACATGGCTTTGACCAGGTGCTCATTAAGGTATCATTGAAGGCCTCATTGAAATGGAACAAGGTCTGAGATGTAGCTGGCCCAGGTTATAAAATTTCCATAGAAGGCAGGCGTAGTTCCAGCACCTCGCGTGCTTGTCGAATTACCACAACAAATGATGCCCTCTCTTCCAATGAAGGTGCATATGGTGAGTTCAACCCAGTAACAGGGTAAGTATCAAGTCCAATGGTCTCTTGTAAGGCCATGCAAGAATTGTCATCATCACAATAAGAGAGTAAATCATTCCCACCCCCACCATCATCATCATCATCTTCTCTGGGTGGTGGCCATCTTTGGTAAGAATCAGAGCCTAAAAGATAATTTAACTTTTGATGTTGCGCGCACCCTACTGGAGGCATAGGATCAGATTGAGGTTTTGTGGATAACCTGTAGCACTTTAGTTATTTCATAGCGCAACATCAGTAGGGATCGTGCTGAAGCTGGGTCTGCGTCAGACATCAGACCAAGCACCCAATCCTGAAGACTAGAGCAGGTCTTGGAGCCAGGGTGGAAGTCTACACTGGAGAAGATATGGAGCCCAAAATGTGTTCAAGGGGGTCAGATGGTGCAGATGATGAACCTGCTAGCAGTTAACCCACTGAAGTCCTGAAGGCCCCCAGAAGGAGCTGGAAGAGTGCCAGATATCTGCAGCATGGCCTCCTTAAAGGCTTCAACTTGCAGCGGGCACCCATAGCCTGGGAAATTCAAGGGGCCGCAGGATCAACAGGGGAATTGACTCCCCCAATAGTGATCTCAAACCGTCTGACATTCGGACACCCTTGTGTCTTCTATTTGGATAGGGAGTGGTCGATGCGATCGAGTCCCGCATCGTTTTCCTGCACTTATGTTTGGACTTTGATTTGGCTTACCAGATGATTTTGACAGTTGACCTTTTGCAGGAGAGACCTTGGGTACCCAATAGGTACCTTGAGAGTATTGTAGGGTGTTGAATCTGGTATAGAAGTATCCATTAGAGGGAACATTTACGTGTAATGCTAGTCTTCAATCGTGAAATATCTAAACAGCATGTAAGGAATGAAGAAATCAGTAACTGGCAACTGGAGTCACCTCGTAGAATGAATCAGCAGTGCTCAGATAATCAGTAAAGATAAAGATGTTGATGCGAAGGCTGTGGAGAGTTTTTTATGTTCTTTTTCTACAGAATATGAGCACGGTGTAACAATGTGGTCAAGTCATTGTTTTGTAAAGAGTTCACATATGGAAGGGTCAGAGGCAGATCTGTCAATGGATCTGAGGCAACAGGGGAATAAATAAATAAACCAAGCTTTTGGGAGACTCACTCAGTGCTGCTACTGACTTATCTGCCTCAGATCCATGTATTGATATATGTACAACAAATTGAAGTAGTAAGATTTATATTCATAGTAAATACCACTTCTATTGCAACTCAGATTGACTTTAGAGACACTTTTTTTTAATCCCATTTGGTGAATCCCCAACAATACAGTATATTTATGTATAATAATTTGTCCTGACGATGATCTATGGACGTGCAGCCACAAGAGTCGAAACATCAAAAGGAAAATGAACAATGTTTGGTTTAAATGAAAAAAAAAACCAAGAAGCTTTCTAGCACCATAACTTTCACCTCATCTCTTGTGTTTCGTAATATGTTATAGGAGCACCTGAGCACTGTGCTGCATTGCTACACTATGAGATATTCTATTATGAAAAGAAAATACAGACAACGACACCACCTTACATCGATCATTTTAATTTTCGCTGGTTATTACTGATTTACTTAAACAGCCATCCAACTGCCAACTAATCATGTGTTCATGCTATGCATGCAATTTGTATTTTTCACCCTTTTGATTTGTCTTTCTCATTTACATATCCTGTCATGAGTATCTTTATTTATTTGTAAGCAACCAGCACATATTCCCTTTGCAATCCAGAGGATGGAAAAAGGCAATGCAATGAACGTCCTTCCTTCCTGTAAGTCAGAATTGGGGCGGTCACATCGCTGTATTGTGACTCTCTGGAGTAGCTGAAATACTTTAAAAGGGACAAAATCCAGGGCCATATTTACAAGCGGCATTCGCTGCCGGTGTGTCACTTGTTTGGCACACCCATGGCGCAAGCTGCAGGCCCATATCTTAAAGGCCACGCAGAGCCACTTTGCACGGCATTTCATGGCCTTGTAGTTATGGAGTAAGGCAAGGCAGCGCAAGTCTCTGCATGCCTTTCTCTGCATCAAAAAGCCATCCCATCGATGTTGTGGTGGGTTTTCTCACGCAACGCCCATGGATTTTGATGCATTCCCAGATTTGTAAGTCTGGGAATGCGTCAAAAACCTACGCCTCCCCAGGGAAGGCATAAGGGAGGCGCAACGAGGATAAATACATTTCTCTCCTCATTTTTACCTCTTTCTGTGGGTGCAGCATTCTCACCACACATAAAAAGAGGAACAATAAAAAGAGGAACACACTTCTCGTGATTGTTGTTGTGCAGGAAGGTGTCCCTTCCTGCACTAAAGCAATCATCCCCACACCATGGTGCAAGGGTGCCTATGTTGGCGCATGGCGGACCATTGTGCGCCAGCATGGGGGACAGGTCAGAAATGCGTCATATCTTTTAAGTACGGCACTTTAATGTCCTTTTCTTTTGACGCAGGACAGTGCAGCAAGAAGGCTTGCGCCAAAAGATTGTAAATATGCCCCCCAGTTCCTTACTAGTAACTATCGGCTTAATTTTCTTTCTTGTCTCCCCCTTTGTGAAATAGGGGTTTAGACGATGACATATTTACTTATTTTAGCTAATTGGACATTAAATAAAGAAATGTCAAGTCAGGAAGGCACTTTTCATTATTAAAGATAGATTTTTGTTACATGACCTGCACATAGAAGATGATTGTCAGTAGTTAATCTAATTAAGTTATCCTGGATAGAGAACCGTGATGGAAATTGAAATCAATTGTAACTGCACCTTTGACGTTGTTTCTAATCTCATTTCAATTGATTTCATTTTACCCTTTTCACTCAAGTAGTAGCTTTTCCTTATTAATTGTATTGATCATGTTGATCGTGTACAGTTCAACCCATAACATGTAAAAATTCAATAGGTTGATGGAAAGAAATTGAACTCATTTGATGGGTGATCAATTGGAACTACCACAAGGAAGAATTAATGGAGTTATGTGGTGTGTGTAATGGGTGAATGTGAGTCATATGATCATCGGCCACGTGATCAGTGGCCTCTAGCTGGGATGACATGAAGAATCTCAAAGATATGATCATCCAATAGGAGGATATCGTGCTGTAAATTGTATATCTTCTTTTGCTGGGGCACCGCTTTAGGGACGCAACAGAGAACATGTGCTGGAATATCCAACTTAGGGCTTGCTTTCATTTCTCTGTAGTAATAACAGGTATCCTAGGTTTTTACGCCGGCGTCCACCATTTGTAAGAACAACCTATTGCGTACAATTGTCGTTCAGTAGCTTACACATCTCCATTGACAGGATACATTTCAGTGTTTCAGTAACATTCTTCTCAGTAAACCAATGGTCAGCTGTCCAGGTCATAGGATATATGTATCTGCTGATATGATGTGGAATTTCACATTCCACATCATATCAGCCCTACTGCGCTGGTTTAATTAAATTGTCTGTGCCTTGTGAAGGTGACAGAGTACTACGCAATGAGACATGAAGTTTCATATTGTGCAGATTTAATTGTTGTTGTTTTTTGCAGCTCTAAGGTACCCCATCCTTAACTGCCTTAGTCTTTGTTTATACAGCAAGTAGTATACCCACCTTCAATGTTAGCAGTGTGCATCTGTACCGGGCACATCTGTCCTGATGATGGCCTCCTATAAGCCTTTTAAGATGACCGAAACGTTGAGCAATCAACACAGAATCAAAAGATAATTTAAAATAGCATGACGATTCATTCAACAAACAAAACAGCAGTGCTATCACTACAAATGTACACTTTTCTGCTTTGATATTTGGGTCTTATTTTTGGGTTTAATTCTTTTTATTGAGTTTAGCAAAATAGTACAACAACTCCACCTACAACCACAGGCCGGTGGGTGTCAAAGAAATCAACACATTAGCAACCCTATAGAGAGGGAGGAAATGTGAAGGATAGGGAAAGAAGGAAAAATATATCCGACAGCCCAAAGAAGTACTATGGCGCACGTATCCTACTCATGGTAAGAGCCTACACGAAACAGGTCATATTGAAAATCATTCATTATGAAGAGGCGGGTTGTCTGAGTCTCAATATGCGTAAGTATATGGGCAAGTTAACTCCTGAAATTGCCTGGACCAGAATTGTACACAAGGAGCCCAGGTTTTATCGAATTGTAGTAGGGTGCGATGGACTACAGCCATTAATATCTCCATCCACAGGATTTCCCAAAGTTTGTGGAGCCAATCTAAGCGTGGCGGTGTCAGTGCCCCAACAGGACAGTAGGACCTGTTTGGCCGCTCCTATAGTTAATGTTATAGCCCGCCCTCGTGTTGATTTTAATAGGTAAGTCAGGGTGTTGGGAAGGCCCAACAGAATATAACTAGGGAATCGTGGTAACTCAGTTCGTACATTCTATCATCATGGGCTAGTACTTCCTTCCAAAACCTCTGTATTTTGGGGCAGTGCCAGAGTAGATGCGTAAGAGTGCCAATTTTACCACAGTCTCCAGCAATGGGTGTCCCCTCCCAATTTCCACTCGGACACCTGCACAGGCGTAAACTAGCAGTAGTGAGCTATCTTGAGGAACACTTCTTTACCCGACGTGCTATATGCTGAAGCCCGTGCCCTGTGTACAATGTCTTGCCATTTGCATGGGGTGAACTCCCTCTCACACTCCTATTCCCATCTCCACTGTGCTGGGGTTTTAGTAGGTTTAGTGGGAGTAAGTAAGAATGTGTATATGTCAGAAAGGATGTGTTTGTCAGATTGGGGCCACTTTTCAAAGGGAGTGAGCGGTCTGCTAGCGTGAGGTTACATGTCAGGTTGCATCACCCAGTGGTGATAGCCATATATTGCCAAAAAGCTGACGAAGGGAGGCCATAGACCTCCCGTATTTGAGTAAAGTACATGATCCCTTCTGCCCCAAAAAGCAGTGGCGGCTTCTCCGCTATGGCGGAGGAACGTCGCCCCCCACCCGCCACCACCACCCGCTGCAAATCATTTCCCAAGGAAAGGGTAATAAACTGTGTTTATTATCCTTTACTTGTGAAAGGGGCGGGGCATTGGTGGTGATGAGCAGACGGGAGTGCACTGTGCACTCCCCTCAGAGCACACGTGTGTTTGGCCGGTTGTCTTGGGCCGGCCAAACACACATGCACACAGGGCTCTCTCCAGCCCAGTAACACAGTTGCCTGGGAGCGCCCTGGCTGGGCACTCCCAGCCAACCCTGATGCTGATTTGAGCAGCGTCAGGATTGGCCACAGGGCAGGCTGGGAGCCTGTGCCTGTGTGCAGCAGAGGAGCGGCACGGCGCGGGAGAGGAGGTACGTAAAACTTTTAAAGAAATATATATATTATTAATTCCCACCCCACCCTCCCTCCCTCCGCGCACCACCCCGCACCCAGTAATCCCTGCGAGCCGCAACTGCCAAAATGGTCGCCCACTTTCCTGCAGCCCGCATCCTGCCAGCACATATACATTGTTTCCTGGGATGCCGCAGGAAAATCCAGATACCCAGAAGCAGGGTTAGGGGGGAGACACAGGATGAGAGACAGTGTTGTTCTTGCACTTTGCCCCACACTCCCACTTTTGCCTTCACCACTGTGGAGATATTCACCCCCTCGGGCCTTTGCCCCTTAGGGAGCCAGAGTATCTTCCAGATGTGCACTCCAGCGGTAGCATGGTCTATAATGCACCAGTGTTTTTTGGGTCTTGTTCTGGCCCATTCTACCACATACCTCAGTTGAACAACTTTGTAGTACCTTATTAGGTGTGGTACACCCAGACCCCCCCTCCGTTTGATGTAAATATGTCTGTTTCTTTGCCATTCTCACCTTCTTGCCTGCTCAGATAAAGTCACTTAACAAGCGCTGTATTTTATTCAGGACATGCCCAGGTAGATATAGGGGCAGTGTCTGCATTACATAGAGGCGCCTGGGGAGCAAGGTCATCTTGAGAGGTGTACCTCTTCCAGACTAAGAGGTCCTCTCTGGCCCTAGAAAGGAGCAAAGCATGGTTTTCATGAGCAGTGCGCTCCAGGGTAAAGGCGGACGCCTAGATACTCCACCCCTGGGGAGTCCCATTCGAATGGGCAAAGCCTCTCCAAGGTCGCCTGATCCACCTTTGGGATCGTTACATTGAGCGCTTGTGATTTCTGGAAGTCAATTTTAAATCCCGATGCTTTCCCAAAATTCTCCATTTCTGCCATAAGATGTGGCAGGGATGCAAGAGGTTCAGTCACCAGCATTATCACATCATCCGCGTATAAGGCCAGCTTATGTTCCCGACCTCCCATGTGGATATCCTTGATAAGGTGGTGTTACCTCACTCGTTCCGCGAAGGGTTCCAGGTATAAGGCAAACAGGAGTGGAGATAGCGGGCATCCCTAACGGGTGCCACGTACTATCTTCAAAGGCTTCGAAGCCCCTGTGCTAGCAAGTGACCCACTTTTTTCTCCCGGCATAAAATGTCTGTTTTGTATGCAACACTGCATACTCTGCTTTTTCTAAATCTAAGGCCTTCAGTTGTTTTCAGGCTGCGGTCAGTTAGCGGCGTAGTCTCATGAGCCTGTGCAGATGTGGGACTCCTCCAAGTCCCCCACTGCCTTCTCCAACTGGGCACATTTTTCCCGCCGCTCCATGTTGAGGCAATTAGCGATCGCAATTAATTGGCCCCTTATAATGGCCTTCAGAGTATCCCACAGCAAGGCAATTGGTGTATCGGGGTATCGTTAATTTCTAAGTAGTCGCGTAGTGTGTCAGTGATTTTGGTAACAATCGCAGGGTAGAAGAGTAGCTTATGATTCGAACACCAGGTGCATTGTTGGGGCCTCTCACGGGTTAATTGAAGAGTTATTATTATAAGTGAGTGGTCAGATAGGGCCGCCGCTCCAATGTCCACAGCCGATGTGTTTGTGGTGAGATATGGGGTGGTTAAGAAAAGGTCCAGGCGAGCATAAGTTTGATGTGCCAACGAGAAAAAGATATATACGTGTGATTGAGGGTTGCGTTGCCTCCACAAATCTACTAGCCCCACTTCAGACAGCCACAACTGACACTGTTCGGAGAGTGCTCCAGTTTGTCCCACCCTGTGTAGAGGTCTGTATAGGGAAGAGTAGAATGCTGTGTTGAGATCCCCTCCCAGAAGGATGTCCTTGTCTATGGTGGTCATCGCCCTCCCAATGGCATCCCTGAGGAATGTCCCTTAATGGTCATTCGGGGCATATACTGTAGCAAGCGTGAAGGCGTAACCCCCTACCTCAAGGCGCAGGGATAGCGGCCTGCCTGGAAGCTCCACATGCATCTGCACCACCCTCCCTGGAAAGTGAGTAGCCAAGAGTATGGCAACCCCTACCCTCTTCCCCGGGCCTGATGAAAAGTATTGGTGGTCAAACCACCTGGATTTCATGCGTCTCCAGTCTGCGCAGACTTAGTGGGTTTCCTGGAGAAGACAGACGTCGCAAACAGAATCTGTCTGGAAGGTGAGGAGTGCCAGCCATTTTGAAGGGGAGTTAAGGCCACGGATATTAAGGCGTAAAACCTTAACAATGGGGTCATATGCTTGTAAGCTCTAACTAGGACACCGCTAGGTAAGTGACACACGTTGGTCCCAGGGGTGACCATATTGGGTGAAATGTATAGCACTTGCATGATGAGAAGGGGCCTGTCTAAGGAGAACAAAGAAAGAACAACCAAACAATAATACAATAACACAATTTGACATTTCTCCTCCAGGGGATCAAACCATCACACAAATAAGGGTCCTTGTCTCCGATAAGGAAATTCTCCTTCAATCCATATGGCGGGATACGGTGAGCTCCACCGCAAACCTTCCTCCAATGTCCTTGAGGGGCGGGACGGCATGCAAAAGTGATGAGCACGCAGCTGCGTCCCTATGGGTGCCAACCCCAGAAGCATCCCAGTCAAAGTCTGGTTCGGAGGCCTTATCTTGTTGTTGCATCTGATCAGAGGCGCAGCTCTTTCTTTATGGCTTCCCATGTCTGAGGGTTTCTGACCATGCTTCTTAGCTGATTTGTGGGGCTTCTGGCACCCTGAAGGTTTTGTGGGTGATCCTGACGAGGAGACAGCGCAATCTTCCTCTCGATGTTTCTCCAGTTCAAGTAGCGTGGAAGCTCCGCCAACGTGCGGACACTCCTGGTTTCTTTGTTCCAAACAAAAGTTAAGGGAAATGTATGACCCCATTTATAGTGAATCTCTCGCCCCCGAGGAATTCCGTGATGGGTCGGAGCACTCAGCGGTGCTGCAGGGTGATCAGAGACAGGTCCTGGAACAGCCCAACCTTATTGCCCTCAAATTCCACTGCAGCTCTGTCCCGGACCACCGCCATAATTGCTTCCTTTTAGCAATAGGAACGTAGGCAGGTGAGGATGTCTTGTGGTGTTCCTGGTGACTTAGCCGGGCGTCCCACCCTGTGAGTACGATCCAGCAGTATTTCCTCCTCGGCTAATCCTGGGACCACAGGGCGAAAAAGGCACGGAATGTAGGACTCGAGGCCGCCAGAGTCAGCCTGCAATGGATCCTCCTTAACTCAGATGTTTGAGCACCGGGACCTGTTCTCCAGAGCCTCTATTCCGTAGAGGAGATCCTCATTTTTGTCTTTAAGCATCAGGAGCTCCTTCTGTGCGCCTCCAATTTTTCCTCCCGGGAGTCCCCAGCTTGTTCCATGACATTGATTCTCGGCCCAGGTCGTTACAGTCTTTTTTAAGTTATTTTATATCTGCTGCTGTGTCCAGGTTAAAGGTGGCTAAGTCTTCCCTGAGGGTGCCAAACAACTGTTCAAGGAATAACCTAGTAACTAGAGCGTCATCTGTTGTTCACAACCTGGCGTCCACCAATGCAGTAGATTGATCTGGCAAGGACACGCAACTAGGTCAGTTTTCTTAGCTGGATGTTTCTGGAACATGTCTTTGAGAGTGGTGTCCTTTTTGCTGCTGCAGTTAGACGACATTCCAGCAGGGGGGTGCCACCCCATCCAGAGAGCCTGGCCTTTGGCCTGCAATAGTGTTACTTTAAACGTAGTGGTTCCATAACCTTGGCCAATGAGTTTCTCCAGGCTAGCTACACCACCCCATAACAGGAAGTGGGGGATCCAGCGTTAGGCACCTCAAGGGAACCGCACAATTGGGAGCAATCCCTTGGGATTTCTAGGAGCAGCCATCCCTCCAGTCCTGTTCGTTAGGCCATAGGGGGGGCTTTGGAGAACCAAGCCATTGTTGCCCCACACAGGATGGCTTGGCAGTCTCCCCTGGACCTAGTACGATAAGCAATGCGACCGCCCAGGGTCCGAGTTTCATATGTCTCTGTGCAGTGTAAATGCAGAAGCCAGTCTTTGAGGATCTCACCTACAATCCGGAGGCTCCCTCGACCTTTAATATGTGGGATGCTTCGCAGTGGCCATGCTCCATGAAAATGCCCTGTCTATAGAGGTCGGGGTGTCCCCACTATCCAGACCACGCGTGCGTCCTCAGAGGGAGCAGGTGGAGCCAAAATGCGCGGCCGTAAGCGCTGTTCATTATAAGACTGTAAGGGAGGCCTTGCGGTAACTAAATGTGCCCCTTTAGATCCTGGCCTGATGGAGATGCCCGGGTTGCGTTTCCAAAGGGCAAGGCCCGGGCTCCCCCTCCTGCACTCACGGTCACCCACAGTCTTTTTGGGGGGCGCTGTCACCACTATCGCTGTGGCTGCTCTCAAGTCCTCCAGTAGGCCCAGCCGAGTCCTGCTCCACCTCATGTGGTGCCCGGTCCGCTCCGCAGGCCACCCCAAGCGTGATAAGGCCGTCCCTCTTCTGTCAGCTGGGTCAGGAATCGGGGTCCGCACCAAGCACAAAGTGAGAGCCGCTCAGCACACCTCCAGCAGTGGACACCAGTCCTGCCACCAGGCGTGCTGCCTCGCGGTTGCCATTTTGGGCCACCGCTGTGTCAGTGCTCTGTCGTTCAGCAGTCAGGACCTGGTCCCTCCAGGTAGAATTCACCAAATGAGGCCCCCGGCAGTCTCACAAGGGCCCCGTGAGCCAGGATTTCAACATGGGGGCTCCCTCTGAGCCTCCTCCGCCCCGTTTAGTAGTCAGGCAGCAGAGCTCCAGTAGAGCACGTCTACACGGGCGCCATGTTGAACACACCCCAGGGTCTTAGTATTTTTAGATGTATTTGTCTAAATAGTTCTATGAATCTGGATCAGAATTTGTATTTTTCTAATAAATCAGAATAAAGTTGTGATAATCATGTGTAACAATTGTGTGTTATGATTAGTCCAAAATAAACACCTTGTAACTCTCAACATTTCAGGGCACTGTATGTATAGGAGGTGCACCTCATTCTGATTTGCATTCCTTGAAATGGAGGGATAGCACGTTCGGAGCAAGTGTGTGTTTTTTAACCATTCTCAGTTTTGCAAACTCCAAATGTGAGCTATTTTATTGCATGATTCTCACCAGGATTCAACAATCCATCAGAATGCAAAATATGTTCCAGAGTTGCAATTCTGATTTGGCCATTTACAAGATTTTCACCTGCAGGGGACTGAAAGCCAGAGGATAAAAGCTTCAAGTAAATGGTTGCATGGAGCTACAGGCAGGGTCATTTTATGATCTATCTAAACCTACAAACCAACACAAAAATATAAACCACAAATAAACAGCAAGTGTCTAAGTATAAGGTGAAAGATCCGTGGTTTATAGTAATCATACATATGAATTGTTGGTCTCTAAACCATATTTTCCATTCTTTGTTATTTTTTGTTTATTTGGGTTTACATAGCTTGTCCTGTTTGTTCTAGAGTTCTGGACCTATGTCAGATGGGCCAATGGCCTTCTATAACACCTAGGTCGCCCTGGTACGCCTAAGGACCCACATGCATTGTTTCTTTCCAGTCTTCGTGCACACACTTCTCACCTATACGTTACAATTTGAACATTTGCATCATCAGTGAGCACAAGCAGCCTTTGTTTAGGTGTATATGTACAACTTGCAGATTCTTGTGAATCGTACTTTGTAATGTGACATACTTGTGGCCAATAACCTGTATAGATTTGTATGTTTCAGGGCTTCAATAAACATCAACTAGTCAATATAAGGTTATGTAGCCATATGGATTCATAACCATTGACACTGATGAAGCTGAAATGACGGTTTTACATTTATTAGCGCATAAACGTAGTGTGAAATAATCATGTGTGACTTTAACCGAACTAATAAAGATTGTACGGGGACAAAATGTGCCCTCAGAGTAGTTTGCCTACACTTATAAGCGTGCTTTATATAACGTGATGTATTAGAATTGCACTAATCCGACATAATCATAAACGTTTGCTACGATTTGCTTGCTTGAAATGTTTTAGCTTAGCATAACTTTAGTGGAGGCTTTGGCCTAGTTGCCTGGTCTCACGGTTTAGATGCTCGTATTTTTCCAATGTGCTAATAAACGTGTATTTTTGCTTGAAGCTGTACTTTTCCACTGAGATCGTTCACATGCTTATCTTAAAGTTTCGTGCCAGCTTGGCATTTTTCTCTTTACTCCAAGGTCGATCTGCAGGTGCGGACAATGGAGGCTCTGAAAGTGAGTTAATTGGTATAAAATGTTGCAACTTGCGTACTCGTCTCCAAGGATAATGTATGCTTAAGTAAAAGCTTGAGAACTGTCGTGTTTGATTGGACAATTTGAAGCTAACCTATGAACCCTCCAATGGAAGACCCTACTGGATTTGAACTGTTGTCTATAAAAACCAGGTGCACGAGAGGAAAGTAGCCATTATTGGACATCGCCCATATTCGCCATTTTTCAGGACATTGCAGCTATTATGGCCCACTTTGCTGCGACGCCATTTTGAAAGAGACTTTGATGCTTTCTCTAATCGAGAGAAAGAGACCTTAAATGATTCTTGCCCTAGAGACTTTAACTTTGATTTGTCCCTTTGCATGAAGTAGTAGTTTTACTTTGCCGCCGTGAGGCAATTACCCGTCCACCCCTGCCCCTTGCCCCGTTCCATGCCGATCGAAACGGTACCCATGCAGATCGAGAAACGG
This sequence comes from Pleurodeles waltl, assembly GCF_031143425.1. Lineage (NCBI taxonomy): Eukaryota > Metazoa > Chordata > Amphibia > Caudata > Salamandridae > Pleurodeles > Pleurodeles waltl. Next base: position 1,128,484,400 of record NC_090439.1, read on the forward strand.
TACCTGTGAGACGAAGACTTCCTTGTATGCTGATCGTAATTGGTAAATATGAAAGGAAATTGTACAATTGCATTGTGTTTCCTTTAGGTAACCAACTGCTGATTTTGATAAGAGCCCTAGTTAGGAGTTTTCTAAATTAATGTTGCTAAATTGTTTTTGCATGAAGTCCCACATGCCGATGCTAATTTGAGGTTAGATGAGGATTCCTTTTGTTGCACGATGCAATTTGAGACCTTGTTATGCTGACTAAATGTATGCAATTAGTTCGTTACAGATTATCGTATTAGTGATTTGCATTGCTATTATCGAATGCCTTGTGATTCAAATGCTACATAGATTGCACCTGTTTCGCCGTTATGGACAGCTATTAATGTCCATATATGTTTATCATTTGGTGTTGAGACACATCTATATTGTGCTAGCTTTGTTAATATAGGGAAATAAAATTCACTAACTTTGAATAAACTGGTGTGGTTATTCCTGACTGAAAGGTCAGGGTTCGCCGAAATGTATTCTGGATTAATTGTCAAGTGTTATGTTGATCAAGGTATTGCTTATGTTCGTTATTAATTATTGATTTAAGGAAATTGATCGATATAGAGTACAGAGAGTCCCACTTAGTCAAAAGATTCATCGGCCTAAAGAGCGTCCGAACACAGGTAAAATTATTAGTACGGACCGCTCTATCAGTAGATGGTAGCAGAGGACGGTTTCGCCTTTTGGGACCCTGTACTCTTAAAGTACATGGTGTTGAATTAACGGTTACGCATTTTGAGACCCCACTCGAGAAGTTGAATTAGATTTTTTTTCTTGGATAAAATAGATTGACAGAATGATGATGGGCTAGGTCCACCGCGACTTTCCCGGGATCTCGGAGCTTGCGAATGGAGAGAATGGAGGTGTGGATTCGGCGTTGGCGGTACTAGTGATGGTATGAGTGAAGTTAGGGTTTTGCGCTTGCACAGCTTATTGCCGCAGGGTGTGTGAAAAGGTTGCGAGGATTTTTCTTTTTAGAAGATAGCGGAGGTGCGACTCCGAGTGTAGAAGTAGAGAAGTCGTCGAACTTCATAGAAATAGCGGAGGTGCGACTCCGAGTGTGAGAGTAGGGAAGTCGTCGAACTTCATGTGCGTGTGGCGCTTTGTGCATAAAAAGGTCCACGTGGTTGTTGTTGTTGAGACGGGCCCTGCGAGGTCAAGAGACTCCGGAGTATGTTGTTTTATGTTGTGGTCTGGGCGGTTTAGTAGGTTGATCGGGCGTGGTCAACGAGTCGGTACGTGTGTAAGGGAGTGAAAGAAACTTCGACTTCGGGCTTTGACAAGATTCTAAGTGCACTAGAACAGATCATTGACAAGTTGAGAGTAGGTCTGCGGGTCAGATTTGCTTGCGAACGTGGGGACCGAGAAAGACGGAATAACTGCCGAGGCTAGTGAAAAGTCCCTAAGGTCCTGAAGCGATTGTGTTACCCTTCCTGTAGTAAACCGACAGATCTGTTTTAGTTTTTGGTAGCTCGCGATACATGCAAGAAGTTGTTACGAGAGGAGGTGAGTGAAGGAGGACTAGCCGCGAGGCTTTGTCAGCCGCAGTGTGTGTGAGTGTGACGTCACTAGGAGCCGCGCTGGGATAGGTTGGTTGCAGGGAAGGGTCGCGCACGGATTGGACGCAGTCCGTGGGGCTCGATTGGAAGGGGAAAGGCAAGCGAAGAGTATTCCGGGAATTAAAGTCACCTATTGATTACAAATTTTGTGAAATAAAAGGACGAGAAAATGAAATTCTTTAAAGCATTTAGGAGTGCGATGAAGGGGGAGTCTTACATTAAAGCGAGCGTAGGAGAGGAAACGCCACCCGAAGGCACACCAGCTTACATTGTAATGGAAGAGAAGGGGGTAGCTCCGTGTCTTTGGCTAAAGCAATGGCACAAACTGACAGAGAAACATGGGAGCGTAGCGTTCCCGATTCATGGGACATTCAATATAAGGATCCTAGAGAATTTGAGATTTACGATGTACGACATGAAGGTACCTCCAAGGCCAGCACAGTTTGAGGCTCTAGCGATTTGGGAACTGATGGCTAGACAGCAACAGCAAAATAAGTTCGAGAACAGGATAAGAAAAGTAGAAAAGACACTAGCGGACGCTAGGTGGGATAATGCACAGAAGGTGTGGAGGTCAGATGTATTGCAGGGGATAAAATTGTTTCCGGCAATTACTAAGGAAGAAGAGGAGTCAGGTAAGAAAGCTACCTGTAAGACAGACAGGAAGTGTTCCAAGGATAGAGAGGACGAGGAAAAGTTGAGAAGAGAAGAGGAGTTAGAGGATGAGGAGTTGATAATGCAATTGCTGAACGACCGTCCACCACCTTATGCAGAGAGTGGACAAGGTCCAAGTACCAGTTCTGCCCCTCCGGCATCGGTACAGAACAGTGAAACCCAGAGTTCAGGAGCATCATCGGGATCTAAGGACCCGAGTATACTGTTCACCCCGCAGATACCGCAGGTTAGGAGAATATATCCAGATGTGCCCATGTTGAAACCAGCAGAAAATTATCAGCCGCAGATCCCAGGGTACTACAGCAGTGACAACGGTGCAGGAATGATTCTAGATCCAACCGTAAGGGGAGTACAGAATGGTCACAACCCAACAATGGCACAAGCTGAATCAACCCAGTTTTTGATGCCCCAAAAGCAGATGCAGGGGGGAAACGCACATGCTCAAATGACGGGGAGTCAGATGGGTATGCCGGCAATGATGACCCATGGTGTGGGAATGAACATGCCTCGGAACATGGGAAATGGACAAAACCCAGATGCGATATCGCTACCCATTACTGTAGGTCCACCGGTACCTTTGTACAGTCAGCCTAATTTAGGGATGAGCGGTCAGGGATCAATGCTGCAGAATGGGACCGAAAGGAGGTGCATAGAAAACACTCCAGGGATAACTCCGATAGCGGCTCAGCCAAATGGATCTGGGTCCTTGATGGAGTTTAGTCCCATGTGTGCTCAGTCAACGCTGGTGAGGTCAAGCCCCCCACTGATAATACCTCTAACATCGAACACTGAAAAGTTGCCGCAACCATCAATGGCAGTCGATGTGAACGCTACACTGATGGGGGTGAATGCGCAACAGCTGACACAGTGGTTCAACAGTTTGAATTCCACACAGGGCTCAGCCAGTGGGAAAGAAGAAGATTATCTGAATAGGATGAGGTTAAACATGGAAGCACAAGAATTTGTGGAAGGGACTATGGGTGTGAATAGGTTAGAGTCCTACTCGGAAGAAGAGTTGAGGTATCTATGTCCAAAGATTACGAAGGAAGTGAACAAGGTACATAAAAGCTTGCAGGAAATAGCCGATAAAAATGGGGTTGACATAGACAAGACAAAACATTTGAGCAGGAGCTACAGGCTGGATTTTGGAGCCACAGATTTTGAACACATGAGGTCAGCAGGCATGAAGGCGCACCTTAGAGAATTGCTGCAGAGTGCACAAGTGTGGAGGTGCTTAGACAAGTGGGAAAGCAGGTGGGTAAAGAGAAAGGAAAAGAGGAGGGACAGTGCTACAGAGCATAATGAGAAAAGACCACAAAGCAGCGAGACAGTAACCATGTTACCAATGAGGGAGACAGCAGGGGGAAAATTAATACATGTACCATGGCACAGAAGCGATATTCAGTCTTTTACGGATGATTTTCCCAAACTGAGAGAGAAACCGATCGAATGGTATCAACAGACTGATAGGTTTGTGAAGCTTGCAAAATGTCTCTGGGAAGACCTGAACACTCTCTTTGAGATTGTGGTTCCGGCAGATTTGTGGGAGGATTGCAAAAGAGCTGTAGGTTGGCCGACAAGTGAACCAGAGAGAGACAGGGAGACGGGTGCACCATCACCTATGGTGATGAGCTTGTACTATAAGGTGATTGAGCATTTGAAGACGAAGGTTGCCGCGAAAAATGTGGATTGGCAGAAGATTGATCGAACTGCCCAAGAGGCTAAAGAATCGATTCATAGTTACTATGAGAGGTTGTTGAATGCGTTTAAGGACTACAGTGGCACGGAAACAATAGAGGCGAAGGACATGCTTCATTTTGTGTTTAGATTTGTGGAAGGGTTGAGGCCAGAGATAAGTCAGATGATAAAGTCGCATTTGATTTGCTGGCAGTCTAAACCGATTGACGAAGTCTTGAATTATGCGAAATACTGTAGCGATGAAATTGAAGTGAAACAGAAAAAGTTGAAAGAGAAGGTGATGATGATGCAGCTTAAGGCAGCTCAGACAGGTTTGCAAGGTCTGCAAGGGTTGCAAGGGTTCCAACAGCAGGTACCGCAACCGCAGCCGCAGTTACAGGGAAACATGGCGTTTCAGCCACAGGCCAGAGGCAGAGGCAGAGGAGGTTTTGCGAATAATGGTCCGGATTTGAACACTGTTGTGACTGGTGTGCAGGCAATGAAGAAGGTGATGCCATGTCACGTATGCGGAATTGTCGGTCATTGGAAACGCGAGTGCCCGATGGTGGTGCAGGAAGGTGCAGGTGCAGGTGTAGGTGTTGGTCAGCAAAACAATGATGTCAATGCATTTCAGACAATGAGGGGACCGAAAATGAGAGGTCCAAACCCAAATTTTCAGACCATAAACCAATTGCAGGGATTACAACCTATGCAGCCGCAGCAGATGCAGATGCCTCGTATGCAGATGACGCAAATGCAGCCAATGCAACAGCAGTTACCCATGGTACCTAATCAGCAAATGCAAATACCCTTGGCACCAATGAGTCAGCAGCAAGTGATGGTTCCTCCACAGGTCTCGGGTCAGGTAATGAGTACAAATGGCACCGTGCAACAGTTCCCACTACACAGTGAGAGTGGAATAAACAATGTATGGGAGAGTGAAACCTCAGAAGAAGAAGGAGATTGTATGCTTGCAGCATCCTTGGAAGTTGATCAAAAGGGTCCGTACGTAGAGGGAAGAGTAATGGGTCATCGTGTCTCGTTCTTGGTTGACACGGGAGCCACACGTTCAACTGTTAAGAGCAGTGAAGTACCAAATTTGCCACTCTCAGGGAGGACAGTTCAAGTGGTGGGAGTAGCAAACAGACATCTGACGAACCCAATAACAGATCCGGTACCAGTCAGCATCGGTAACTATCAAGGGGTACATCAGTTTGTGGTATGTGACTCAAGCCCGATAGCACTGTTAGGGAGAGACCTATTGTGCAAATTGGGTTGTTCAATCATGTGTTCTAACGAAGGAATAACAATACAGACGAGCAGTGATGGGGAAGAAGAGGACAGTGTAGAGGGGGATGAGATGGAAACTGTAGATAAAGAGTATCCTCTGATTTGTCTTTTCCCGATGATAACTGAAGAAGATATTCCAGCCGAATTACGGGAGACAGTCGGAAAGGAAGTGTGGGACATGACAGGGAAAGAGGTGGGATTGATGAAAGGAGTGGAACCAGTGAAAGTGACTGTAAAGCCCAATGCAATCTTTCCCCAGACCCCACAATACCACATGGCACAAGACACCCTCATGAAAGTTGCCCAACTTATTGACGAATTTGTAAAACAGGGAGTACTGAAAGAAGTGTTAAGCAGTCCATGTAATTCACCAATAATGGGACTAATAAAGCCGAGTGGAAAGGTCCGACTCGTGCAGGACTTGAGGAAAATAAATGACATCATAGTCAAATGCTGCCCAGTAGTACCGAATCCAGCTGTGATAATGTTCCAGGTCCCTTGCGATGCTGAGTGGTTCTCAGTCATCGATTTGTCACAAGCATTCTTCTCGGTGCCTCTTCATGAGGACAGCCAATTTCTCTTTTGTTTCAAATTTCTAGACAGAGTGTACAGTTGGTGTCGAATTCCTCAAGGGTTTTCCGAGTCACCGTCAATCTTCAATCAGATTCTAAAGAAAGATTTGGAAGCATTAGAATTGCCATTCGAGTCAACCCTAGTACAGTACATTGATGACTTACTGGTTGCATCAAAGACAGAAAGTGGCTGCACAGCCGATACCATTGCTCTGTTGAATCATTTGGGAAGGAATGGACATAAAGTGTCTCCTTCCAAATTACAGTTCTGTCAGAAGAAAGTGAAATACTTGGGTCACCAGATAGAGAAAGGGTCACGGAGAATAATGAAGGAAAGAATAACAAGCGTACTTCAAATGAGTCCACCAAAGACAAGGAGGGAGGTGAGGAAGTTTTTGGGAATGGTGGGTTATTGTCGCCAGTGGATTCCCAACTTCTCGACTCTAGCAAAGCCTTTACTGAAATTGACCCAGAAGGATGCCTTGGATCAAATTGAGCTGAAAGGAGATGAGATGGATGCTTTTGTTGAACTGAAACAATGCATGTGCAGGGCTCCAGCTTTAGGTATGCCTGACTACACAAAGCCTTTCACATTGTTTTGTCATGAACGTGATGCATGTTTCCTGTCTGTCTTGACTCAAGCCCATGGTGGCGTAAACAGACCAGTAGCGTATTTTTCAGCTACTTTGGATCCGGTCCAGCAGCACTCCCAGGGTGTTTGCGCGCCGTAGCAGCAGTTGGTATCAGCCTCACTCAGAGTGAAGGAATAGTGATGGGACACCCAGTAACAGTCATGGTCCCTCACTCAGTTGAGATACTTTTGACCCGCTCCCGAACGCAGCACATGACTGGAGCTAGACTCACAAGGTATGAAACGATAATTCTGGGCTCACCGAATGTGCAGCTGAAAAGGTGCACTACGTTGAATCCAGCAACCTTGCTCCCTGGAGAAAATGCCGAAATTGAGAACGCTGAAGACGTCGAGCATGACTGCCTTCAGGTGACTGAATTTTGCACAAAACCTCGACCGGACATTAAGGATACTAAGCTTGATGAAAATGACCAAATTCTTTTTGTTGATGGCTCATGTCTAAGAGACGGGATGGGGATTTTGAAAGCAGGATATGCTGTATGTACTGTAACAGGGGTCTTGGAAGCGGGATGGCTTCAAGGAGTCTATTCTGCACAAGTAGCAGAACTTGTAGCCCTTACCAGAGCATGTCAACTGTCTGCATTGATGAAAGTCACCATTTACACTGATAGTCAGTACGGGTTTGGGATTGTGCATGACTTTGGACAACTATGGTCACAGAGAGGTTTCCTGACTTCTTCAGGATCCCCAGTGAAGAACGGGGAGAGGATAAGGGAATTGTTACACGCCATTCAAGTGCCAGCCGAAGTTGCAGTGGTAAAGTGCAGTGCTCACACGAAAGGACAGGACTATGTTTCTCTGGGAAATGCATATGCGGATCAAGTCGCGAGATTTTGTTCCTTGAACTGTATATTACTCAGGGACGAATAGAATTCAATAAGTGAGCCAGAACTCGAACCAGCTGAAGCATTTGCCTTGAAGGTCGTAGATACAATAGATGAATTAAAAGCATTACAAAATAATGTCAGGGAGGATGAAAGAGATTCCTGGATTAAATCACAATGTATAAAGAGACCAGACGAGTTGTGGGTTTCACATGAGGGAAAATTTGTTTTGCCAAACAGTCTCTTATCACAGCTTGCGCGGTTTTATCATGGGCAGGCTCACCTAGGGAGAGATGCCATGATAAGATTGTTCAAAACTGATTGGTTTAACCCCAGATTTCGTCAAGCTGCAGAAGCAGTTTGCCATCGATGTGTCACTTGCCAGCAGATGAACCCAGGAAAGGGAACAGTTGTGAACGCGAGCCACATTGGTAGGGCAAGCGGGCCTTTTAGTCGTATGCAGATGGACTTCATTGAGATGCCTGTGCATGGAGGTCTGAAGTATGTGTTGGTGATTGTGTGCATTTTTAGTCACTGGATTGAGGCATACCCCACACGTAGAAATGACAGCCTTACAGTTGCAAAGCTATTGTTGAGGGAGTTAATACCACGTTTCGGATTCCCGATCTCTTTAGAATCAGATAGGGGAAGTCACTTCAATAACGAGGTGATAAAGTTACTTTGCGAAGCGCTGAACATTGAGCAAAAGCTGCATTGTAGCTATCGCCCTGAAGCATCAGGACTGGTGGAGCAGATGAATGGCACATTGAAATCAAGAATGGCGAAAATATGTGCATCGACAAATCTGAAATGGCCTGACGCATTGCCCTTGGTGCTAATGTCAATGAGAAACACCCCTGATAGAAAGACTGGATTGTCTCCGCACGAAATTCTCATGGGCAGGGCTATGAGACTTCCTGCAGTTCCCGCAAACGCGCTTTTGAATATTACAGATGATATGGTGTTAGACTACTGCAAGGGTCTAGCTGACGTGGTTCGCTCTTTCTCTCACCAGGTGGAAGCGACCACCTTGCCACCGATCCAAGGTCTAGGACACGCACTGAAAGCAGGTGACTGGGTCGTGGTAAAGAAGCACGTGAGAAAGTCGTGTCTGGAACCCCGTTGGAAAGGCCCTTTCCAAGTGATCCTGACGACAACTACCGCTGTGAAGTGTGCGGGGGTTCCCAACTGGATTCACGCCAGTCACACAAAGAAGGTGTTGTGTCCCACAGATGAGGAAGTTGAAGCGCTGAAACTACCAGTGCCTGACAAAGCAGTGCTGAGTGCTGAGGCAGAGCAAAACCGAACTGAAAGCGGACAGGCAGAAACGGGAGAGAGAGAGATATTCTCTGAGGACGAAGAGACCAACTCGCTTGGGGGAGACCAAGGAGAAAGTTCAGACAGCGACGAAGCAGCTGAAGGTGACAAAGAGCCTGAAGCAGCTGAGGGTAGCAAAGAGCCTGAAGCAGCTGAAGGTGATAAGGAACCTGAAGCAGCTGAAAGTGATAAAGAGCCTGAAGAAAGTAACGGTGACGAAGGGCTCGAAAGAGGTGAAAAAGCAGGAGAGCCTGATCAGAGGAGGGCTTTCCCAGAAGCAGATGGTACAGAAAAAGAAAAAGAGAACGTGATTGATTCCCCAGAAGGAGGGGACAAGGCAGAACAGAACGAAACAGTTCAAGCTTCCACAGAAAAGATCGCAGGTCCATCAAATGGACATGGTGCAAAGAGAAGACTAAGCATATCACCAATAAAACAAAGGACTGAAGAAAATTTGAACGACGGAGGAAGGCCAAAAGTGAAAGAGAAAAGAAAAGAAGTAACTGTCGGGGCACCATCCCCGAGTGAAGAAAAAGACTTGACAAAAGAGGAAAGTACCAGCGAAGCAGAATCAAAAAGAGAAGCAAAATTGAAAAGGAAAAGGATACCAAACAGGAGATATTCCGGTCCTGAATGGGCATATGTAGTCAATGACGATTGGACTGACGAGTTTGTATCTCTAAGCATCGAGAACGAAGAAGAGGAAGAGATACCAATAGAAAAGAAAAGTTTTATGGACTCTGTCGATTGAAAGGATAATAAATGATATTGCTTGCTACAATCTAACGTGATACAAACAACCAACTGAGACATATTGCTAAACCGGATGAGACTTGCTGAACTGATAAAGACTGAGTTATTGCCGAATTGAGACAAATGCTGCTAACCGATAAGTGACTGGCCTCCTGAAGAAGACGGTGTGAACATTGTGCTCGTTCAGCTTTGTAACTGAATTGCTAAATAGTTTCTTTATAGGTGCTTCTAACTCTCTGATTCTATACAGATCATGACGCAAAATAGTAGAAAGAAATATTGTAAATATGTGTGTATAGGCTTGGTAATTGCATGTGTACTAATAATAATGGCAATAGTGCTTGGAATGCATGGAAAGGGTGAGAATGAGAAAATTGATGCTTCTACTTTTGCTCCTGTTAATGTCACTGAACTAACCGCATTGAAAAGACTAGAATTAGATGAGAGACTCTTGCACGATAAGAAAGAACTTTCGTATAACGTTTTCTATCGCTTGCTAACAGAATATGTTGAGACTATGGATGCAAAAGATTGTTATGTGTGTACACAGATACCGACATCAGTGAAGGAAGGGGTGACATATCACCACATGCCTCTTACATACGGGATTACATGTAGTATAGTAATGTCTAGATTTTATGGTCAAACTAACATACAGTATTTTTATTCAAATTATGATGTTACCTTTGCATATGTTCCTATAATAGCGCAGCTAAGCCAGATTGCTAAAGATTGGGATGCTAAAATTATGAGGGAATTTTTCGAGCCAATGCAACCTTTTGAAACGGCTCACGCTCATAGGGAAAATCTCACCTGCTCGCTCTCTGCAGTAGAAATAAGCTTTTTAGATCGCACAGATGATAGAAGGGCACAAATGAAGGCAAAATTAGAAAAAGAGCTACATAAGAGGACTTCAGTAGATAATTATGATTTTGCTGCAATAAAGACACAAGGGAAAATAGCTTTAGATGCTTGGCATGTAGGGAAATTTTGTATATATCGAGGTGAATCTTATTATGACAACATTTTTGTAGGAGCGAGTGAGTGTAAACATACGTTTATCTTTAAGGCCAAATGGACATTCATGATGGACGGACTTGACCCTGTCATTCCAGGTGTATATTACATTTGTGGGTATAATGCCTATTATCGTCTTCCAAAGGGATGGTGGGGGAGATGTTATTTGGGTATAGTGTTCCCAAAGGTTTATCAACTGGATGACCTATCGATGATTCAAAAGACATCTGGATCCCATCGTATCCAGAAAAGAGAGACCGCAGCTGCTGTGGTAGGAGATATATTTGGAGCCATGATTCCTTCATTGGGAGTTGTGCTGAATTCCATCAAAATAAGAAAGTTGTCTACTATAGTGGATAACATGTTGACAAAGTTTTCAGGTGCTACAATCCTGATAAATGCTGAACTTGCAGCGGAAAGAGCTATGACTCTTCAAAATAGGCTTGCTTTAGACATTCTTTTAGCAAAGGATGGTGGCGTTTGCAAAATGCTTGGTGCACGACACTGTTGTACTTATATTCCAGACAATAGTGTGAAAATTAAAACTATGCTTGCTAATCTAACAAAAGAGAGTGTAGATTTGAAGGAATTGAAAGAACCAGGAGTGTGGGAGAAGGTTGGAAAAGGTCTTGCTTCAGTGGGACATTGGATTGGGGGAATTTGGAATGGAATATTGCTAAAAATAATGGAGGGAATTTTAATAGTGATAATTTGCATATGTGGAATTTGGGGAATAAAAAGGGGAATAATAATGATTATGGAAAGAATTAAGAGAAGAAAAGAAGAGAAAATTATGAAAAGAATGGCAGAAGAATACAAAGCGAAAACTAGGGGAATTAAAAGGAAAAGGGAACTGACAGAATTTTAATGGAATAAAATTTGTGGGCATGATTTGGTGTGATGACAAGTAGTCATCAGAGGAGGGATTGATGAAGCTGAAATGACGGTTTTACATTTATTAGCGCATAAACGTAGTGTGAAATAATCATGTGTGACTTTAACCAAACTAATAAAGATTGTACGGGGACAAAATGTGCCCTCAGAGTAGTTTGCCAACATTTATAAGCGTGCTTTATATAACGTGATGTATTAGAATTGCACTAATCCGACATAATCATAAACGTGTGCTAAGATTTGCTTGCTTGAAATGTTTTAGCTTAGCATAACTTTAGTGGAGGCTTTGGCCTAGTTGCCTGGTCTCACGGTTTAGATGCTCGTATTTTTCCAATGTGCTAATAAACGTGTATTTTTGCTTGAAGCTGTACTTTTCCACTGAGATCGTTCACATGCTTATCTTAAAGTTTCGTGCCAGCTTGGCATTTTTCTCTTTACTCCAAGGTCGATCTGCAGGTGCGGACAATGGAGGCTCTGAAAGTGAGTTAATTGGTATAAAATGTTGCAACTTGCGTACCCATCTCCAAGGATAATGTATGCTTAAGTAAAAGCTTGAGAACTGTCGTGTTTGATTGGACAATTTGAAGCTAACCTATGAACCCTCCAATGGAAGACCCTACTGGATTTGAACTGTTGTCTATAAAAACCAGGTGCACGAGAGGAAAGTAGCCATTATTGGACATCGCCCATATTCGCCATTTTTCAGGACATTGCAGCTATTATGGCCCACTTTGCTGCGACGCCATTTTGAAAGAGACTTTGATGCTTTCTCTAATCGAGAGAAAGAGACCTTAAATGATTCTTGCCCTAGAGACTTTAACTTTGATTTGTCCCTTTGCATGAAGAAGTAGTTTTACTTTGCCGCCGTGAGGCAATTACCCGTCCACCCCTGCCCCTTGCCCCGTTCCATGCCGATCGAAACGGTACCCATGCAGATCGAGAAACGGTACCTGTGAGACGAAGACTTCCTTGTATGCTGATCGTAATTGGTAAATATGAAAGGAAATTGTACAATTGCATTGTGTTTCCTTTAGGTAACCAACTGCTGATTTTGATAAGAGCCCTAGTTAGGAGTTTTCTGAATTAATGTTGCTAAATTGTTTTTGCATGAAGTCCCACATGCCGATGTTAATTTGAGGTTAGATGAGGATTCCTTTTGTTGCACGATGCAATTTGAGACCTTGTTATGCTGACTAAATGTATGCAATTAGTTCGTTACAGATTATCGTATTAGTGATTTGCATTGCTATTATCGAATGCCTTGTGATTCAAATGCTACATAGATTGCACCTGTTTCGCCGTTATGGACAGCTATTAATGTCCATATATGTTTATCATTTGGTGTTGAGACACATCTATATTGTGCTAGCTTTGTTAATATAGGGAAATAAAATTCACTAACTTTGAATAAACTGGTGTGGTTATTCCTGACTGAAAGGTCAGGGTTCGCCGAAATGTATTCTGGATTAATTGTCAAGTGTTATGTTGATCAAGGTATTGCTTATGTTCGTTATTAATTATTGATTTAAGGAAATTGATCGATATAGAGTACAGAGAGTCCCACTTAGTCAAAAGATTCATCGGCCTAAAGAGCGTCCAAACACAGGTAAAATTATTAGTACGGACCGCTCTATCAACACCCTCACGGATATGCGAGTCTACGGGTACAAAGGTATGAAAGGCCATTACTGTTCACGCCAGCCTGCACATCCACAACCCTAGTTTCAAACAGCGAGTGAAGAGGCGAGTGTGTCCCCACAGCCTTTCATTCAACGATAGGTAGTCAGATGGCGACTGTAACCCTTGGTGACCAACAAATAAAGAAACAAAAGCAAATGTAGGTTATAAATGTAAATTTCATTGCCACATATGAAGGCTTAAGACAATAGAAAATCATCCAGAAATATAGCACCCTTGTACAGTGAAGGGGCAATACGAGTAAACATGACCATACCATCACAAGTTATCAAACATTAGTTGGAAATCAACTTTACGCACCTGTCAATAGCATCTAAGCTACTTAGACCTGATGATCTTGAAATCTGTCAACCATCTTACAATGCAAAGAGATACAAAGTTATAAACTCCCAAAGGATGCCATGGGAAGGGGTGGGATGCATGAGAAATGGGTTTGAGCAGCAGACTAGAGTGAGATTGCCTACAGGTGACCAGGGCAGGGATGGTAAGTGGTATGAATGCTTGGCCTTTGTATACGTCTTCTCTGTCTTCCGATTACACCCTTTCTGATTGTATCAAGAACAGTCTTATTGCTCCATAACTTCAACCACAGTTTGCCCAGGTACCGTCCCAGCTATTATGGGCTTATATTTCCCTCTGCCAATTACTCAGTAGAATTCAGTGTCCAATTCTATGCCATAGGGACACTCTACAGTGTGGTGCCCTGATGGACTGCGGCTCACAGCTCACTACTTCCCCTGTACCAGATCTGCACCCTGATGCAGTGGCACAGATGTCGAGTCCAGTGTCGGCTAGCGACAGTCCAGCAACAGCTCCTGCTTGGATTGCATGTGACTGGAGAAGGAAATTTGCCTTTGGAAGTTCTGAGAAACAATTGAAGAGGGCTCACAACAGTGTCACCCAGGCATCTCGCACTTTGGCTCCACACCATCTCTGATCTTTTCTGTCACCGTTGGATTTGATGGTGGCGAGCTGAGCACCGAGTACACCCCAACATCCAGAGTTAAAGCAGAGGGCAATAGGGAGCTGGGGGACACATTGCTAACATAATATTGCCTCCTATCTACAGCCTTATTCCAAATGTCAGGGTCAGAATAGCTGAATCATCCTCAAGCGTGGCATCAAGGAGCATACTCTGAGGGTTATCCCTAACCTGCCTCTCATTGGACGGTAATGTGTGCCCCTTGGCTCAGCTCCATGAGTAGTGGCTTTTTAAGTTCTAAGTGCACACAGAGAAGACCCAAATCCATTTCCGACTAGATTACAACCAAAATAACACCACTACCATCACATTCTGCTTCCTTCGCGACTGCCATTGGTTGAAGGAGAGCCACATCTGCGTACACGGAATGAAGGGGGAGAGTGAGCTCCCCTGAATACCCTTTGATGGCCTCTGGGGCTTGGGGCCCTCTGCAGAGTGACTATGTGATGGCATGGGCGATGGGAGACCTGGCTGTGTGGTTATTGCCATACCATACTGTGCGGAGAAGTGGTGTTGAGTGGCCCTTTCTGTAAATGTCCCATACACTTGGTCCAAGGTCACCTTTCAAAAACTGCTCCTTGGCTTCCCCTAGCTGATTGCAATGAAACCTTAAACAATGTGCGGACAATGAAATGATACTTTATGCGGAGTTCAAACATTGGGAATTCGGGCTGAAATGAATTCTGTGTTCTAAATCCCCACTAAACTGCAAAAACTATTGACAGGCAACACTTAAAGAATGGCATTTTTAGATCTGAAATGTACATCCCCATACAAAGAAAATGGTTAGGTGGCTCGCCAACCCACCATGTACATCCTCCTCTATGAAGAGAATATCCCGCCCACAGGAGCCAATGCCCTCCCACCGCCCTCGTCCATAACAGCCAATCCCCTCCTGCCGCCCTCACCCATAGGAGCCAATGTCCTCCCTCCTCCCTCCTCCCTCATCCACAGCAGCCAATCCCCTCCCACCGCCCTCCACCATATTTTTTGCTCGATCACTGAACATTGTAAACAATCCCCCAACAGGAAAATAGACATTTTACAACACAGAACACACTGAACCTTAAGGAAACTTTCCAGACAAGTATCATTGCACATAAAAACATTTTGAGTCTTTCAGGTTATAGGTAGAAAAGTTTAGGGGTGGGGGAACAAGACGGAAGAACAGTCGGTTATCTATGGGCAGAGCCCGATTTCAAAAATCGATACTCCGGTCATGGCAACGTATACACTATAAGATCTGTCAGATTTTTTTGTTCAATGCTGTAAAGTTAAGGAGGGCAGGGGATGCCTGTGTGAAGAAGAAGAGCAAGGCAATCTTATTGGATGAGAAGTGTCGGGCAGGCCTGTCATGTGGCTACATAATACTATATATTATATAACATAATATTATATGTGTAAATACAATCTCATCATTATTAGATATTTTTATGTCTTTTGGGTAAATGGAGTCACATTTTTGGAAAATATGGAGCACCTTCTTTGAACATACTCCCAAAAACCTAAATCGCCTTCATATAAAAACCCTGAAAGGTAGATGAGGTGCTCAAGCCTGCCCCGGCTTGAGGCAGTGGAAGTGTCTATACATATGAACGGCGATCTTCCTTCCGTAATCAAAGAGTAACAGTCGTATGGTAATCTCGTAGAAGATACCTACATGGAGTAGGGATCCAACAGAAGTTAAAATGGTAATCTATCTCAACACTTGGACCTTAGTGAACAAGGCAACAGATTTATGCAGATAGGCTTTTCTGTTCCACAGGGAAACCACTCTTCACTCACCGGGAGAGATTGTTAATTACACAGGGCCTGATTCACAAGGGTAAACTTACACTTTTCTGTAGATTTAATACTTTTCGGTATTCACAAACTACGTGTGAACTCCAGCGGTGGACGAGTCAGACAATTCATGGGAAGAGCCACGTCACAGCCAAGCCCGGTGTCCGGATTGGCTCTAAGAGCCCAAATACGAGCCGAGCCCACACAAAAAAAGAAATCAGCATGAGAACTATGTATATATATTTTATCACTCATGGTACGTTGTGCTAAAAATACATACCGTTCATGCCAGAAGAAGACCGGCCGGACTAATCACTCTTTGCACTTTCAACCCTTATGCCTAATTTCCCTCACCCTCCCTCCCTTCTACCTCTCACTCTGTGGCTCTGACCACTAATCCAGCTGCATGTGTATAAAACAACAGTGCCACTCCAGGATC
This sequence comes from Pleurodeles waltl, assembly GCF_031143425.1. Classification (NCBI taxonomy): domain Eukaryota; kingdom Metazoa; phylum Chordata; class Amphibia; order Caudata; family Salamandridae; genus Pleurodeles; species Pleurodeles waltl. The sequence goes on from NC_090439.1 coordinate 1,128,500,564, forward strand.
CCGGTGAAGGCTCTCCTCTTCCTCCACTTGTGGCCCTTTCTTAATAAAGGCTGCATCCTTACTAGCCACCCCCCCCCCAACCATGTACTCACTGTGCAGCCATTCTAGCCTTAATTCAAATGCAGTTAAATAAGGCTTTGTGACACTGGACACTCAGGACCACAGTCCAGTTCACTGGTGAAAATATTTTGTATTTTTAATAAAATTGAAGTACTCTTGGCCATTAATGTTGATCCATCTCTCATGAATGTAGCTCGTCCATCCCCAAAGCTGTTGTATGTGGTGTTCTATGTTGGTGACCAGAAGACAACAATTACGTTTATTGGTGCCACATTCTGTGTAATTCAGAAAGCTGACTGCCCTCAGAGTGTAAGGCCAGGAGAGCTCTTAGGGCTTTAACCACAGGATGCAACATCCTCCCTCCCTGCAAGATGGTCTCCAGTCCGCTCCGGGGATGCTGGGAATTATTTGGATTTGGAGGTCATTTTGGCTCCTCTACAAAGATTATACTGCGAATTCTGCCCCTGTTGCAGTTCGCAGCACATCAGAGGGGGCCCAACTCGCTAACGCAGAGGTCCAGGTCCACCACAGACGCGTTCACCAGTGGGTGTTGTCGTGGTACTGCTCCAGCACGGAGTAGCAGACAAATGATTGTTCAGTACCTGGTAGATCACGGGTGACTCCAGATCTATGAGCACAAGGGTGCCAGCATCACTTCAAAGCTACCACCCGAGCACCCCCAAACCCGCTCACCGCATGTTTGGGGGTGTTCGGGTGCACAGATCATCCGTTCTGTTTATGTGTATTTAACGTATCAGTCAGTGGTCAATACACAATGCGTCCAAGGGAAGGGCCAGGCCTGGATTGTGTTGGGCTTGAGGGTTCATGATGCCCCCAAGCTGAGCCCGAGCAAGGGCATCCGGCTGGAGCCAGGCTCGAGCTTCCAATGGCTCGCCCATCTCTACCGCACTCTCAATACTAATGTGTTCAGCATTCTCCACACCCGAAGACTCCTCAATCAGGGCGGAGAACTCCGCACACACACATGCATAGGGGGGGCTACTGGAATTAAGTGGCAGGAAAGGGCAAAATTATGCGTCAGGGTTGAGTAATTTATCCAGCAAGAAGGGCCAAATTATGCGGCATAGTGCAACACATTTTACAATAGTATTGCTTCATTATTTTGTCATTTTTAAACTTGGTAACACTATCTGGGCATTGGCTGCACCTCAGTAGTCCCATTTTAACACCCATATTTAGCAATAAGCAACAGAAAGGTGACCAGTCCAGCTTTGCAAAGGGCCTTTCATTGCGCTGCAACATGTCGCTGCGTTTATAGTAATTTTTGAACCGTTTGAGCTAGAAACTATTTTTTTGGCTAAAATCTGCAGATTATTCGGCAGATGGAATAAGTGGCAAATGCGGCAGACCTATAATTATGCGAAAAGCACTGCAGCCGCACAGTTGCATAATTCCAGTGGCTCTGAGTATAGGGAATATGGAGCGGTAAACTCGAGACATAGTTTGTGAATACCGAAAAGTAGTAAACTTACACAAAAGTATAAGATTACCTTTGTGAATCAGGCCTTGAGTGCCTAGCCCGCATTTCTTACAACATGCACTGCCTCAGATGGAAAGGCTATGGACACCGCTTGAAGGTGAGCAGCGGTAACTTAGCATGCGCTCCCACGATGCGCACAGACCTTGCCCTTCCTTTGTCCTCCAAACTTTGGAAACGGGCTTGGTTACATCCCCTGCATACGAAACTGGTAAAGTTGAATGTTTTTATTTCTGGAGCACCGAGTACATTCACTGTAGCCTCAATAATAAATTAATAAGCATGCTCGCTAACCTGCCCATTACTTAAATACACATTACATATTATTGAACACAATCCCTTACCCCCAACCTTAGAAATGTCAGCATCAGAGATTGCGCATGGCAGGACTTAGAAAGTACAATCTATTTGCAGAGTCACTGCCTTCAGCATCCGCTAGGAGTCGATACGCGCTACACAGTGGGTGAAAACCAATCCCTGGCCAGCAGGAAATATGAAAATGGTAAAGAGCAAACCACCAAATGAAATCTTAACAACATCAAATTACAACTACTGTCAAGCATCTGAATAATATCAGGAAGATGCCAATTACAAACAGAAAACCAATACAGGCCCACATTCTGAATCCTCTTTTGCTTACCTATTCACAGAGGGTAGCGGTTGTAAATATTACTATTTACAGAAGTCAGCTCACAATCTGTGTCAAAGATCTTTAGATTGTTTGCTGTCGGTGGCCCTAGCTTGTCAGCAGTGCAAAGTATGTAAATCAAGCAGCAGCCATTTTGCCTATTGAAATCAGTGCGCAGGAAAAAAGTAGAGTTGGCAGCCATCTTGTTTATGGCTCTCATAGCGCTCGACAGAAAAGACATGTGGCAGCCATTTTGTGTTTTGCACTAGGTGCAGCACTGTGGAGAAAAACTCAGGTATCCTTCATTTTGTCTATTGCTAATAATATACTAGTGCTTTTGCTGATTAAAGCTACAAATAGTAGTAATTTTTTAAGAACTAGGTTCATACCCTGTGCTCCGTGAGGGTTGACAGTGTAGAAAAACACCTGTCCTTTATTTGTCTAAGTTCTTTCCAATTTGTTTATCTTTCAGAAGCACCTAAAAAACACGAGTCTTCTCATTGCCTTTATAGTTTAGGCTTGAATGTCAGGATGATGTTAGCGCCAAGACGCCCACAGGCTTTAGAAATATCATATCAAATCAAATCAAACGATGGTAATACTGAAGTGAAACAAGCTCACATTGAAGCCATATTTTTTTTTCTATACTCGGCCCTTTCCTGAGATGCTGAAGTTCTACCTTTGTCCACTAACGTCTGCCCGAAAAAGGTGCCAACGGTGGGACAGATAAAAAATGAATGCAATTATTGACATTTTCAATTAAGATACATTTCATGAAATTTAGCAGAACCCTGAACACTCCTTTATGCTTAATTTTTTTGTGAAAACAACACTCTTCGTATGTTCCTGCTCACTGAGAAACTGCTATGTTTACTTACAGGAAATTGAGTTACTTCTAGACTTGGAGAAACAAGGCAGACCAGCCAGACAGGCAAACCTATCTAACTCAGTACACATTATGTATGACTGGCATGGGCTGATACCAGCTCTGATTGTAGGGTTCTAAGCTACGTCAAGCCAGCTATCTGCTATACGCAACTGCCTTCTCTTTTATTCGAACTTCCATATTCTAGATCCCTACTACTAATTTCAACATCCCAATGACTAAACATAGCATTTATCGTTCTTGTACGTGTCCAAGGAGGCTTCAGTGGATTATGTCTTGCAATGCATATTTTTATCCTCAATATGAAATTCTTCATTTTTCTAATCAAACATTTCTCAGGTTCACATGTTGCAGTCCTTCGAAGCATGGGTTTGGATGCAATCGTTTGCGAGTCCATTCAGCCACTAGCCATTCAAGAAGGGCAGTTACCTTAACACGGGCTTTGTGTGTATTCAAAAGTCAGAAGTGGGAAACACTTTCATTATGGAATCCCTGAAATTTTGAACAAAGGAAATTGTGAGATTTTTTATTTCCTGTTTGTAGTATTTGTAAAATGATCAGTTTGACTGGGACCAGTTGATGAACTTTGATGGTACTTGATCACTGTGGGCTTGTTTTTGGTCGTGGCATTGCGCTGCGGATCAGGTGATGGTGCAGTAACCATGACATCACTACGTGGATTTGCCAACACATACTGTAATGTTGTTGTCCTTGCCCACACATCGCAGCATGATGCAAATAGTAGGGATGTGGAAGAACAAGACACTGTTCCTCTTATCGGGCCGCAACACTCATTTTTCCCTCACAACCACACTTACTGCAAGCTGGAGCAGAGCAGTTGTTAATGGGAATAAAATTGGGGATAAGCACAGGGAGAGATTAGCTGACAAAACGTGTTTATAATATATCTTAAATACAGGTCTACTTAAAAGGGACGATAACCCTGATGGAAGTGGGAGGCATCATCCCACCACAATTGCTCCGTTAAAGGTAGACATATGGGAACCTTAAACCGTTGCACTATGTCCCTCTTAATGTGCAGATCTGCCTATAAATATACCAGTAACTCAACTCAACAACAACAGCAGTCCCTGACAACAAGTTTGCATTGAAAGGAAAGTTTATGCTTCTGGCAGCTGGACTAGTTCCCTAGCGCAGTCCCCCCATCACAAACCAGACATAAGGTGAACTAAAACACTAGAGGTTGAAACCTTGCATCACACATGTATCCATGAGTAGGTGCTTACGTTATTCGGGTAACCTATTTGGTGCTATACACCAACATCAAATTCGGTCAAATGAGTCTCCACTGTTTTCTATGATGCTATAATCCTGTGTAGGAATGAAGTATAATAGGCTTCCTGTTGGCTATAAGACATGTACAGGTTAACCGTATGGCCCTGTGTGGTATTTGAGCAGGTCGAGTAGGGATATACTACCTTCTGGTTATGTTTGGAAGGGTCTGAGGGTATTTGTTTTGAAGAAGTATAAGGAAGCCATGCAGCGTTCATCTGCTCCTCCAAATTATGTCATTATTATAGAAGGTGCACTTGGGCTTCCAAGTTATTGTGTTATCGAGGAGCCAGGGATCGTACCAAAGATGACTCTTGCCTGGTATTACCATGGACAACAAAGAGGTTTTGCTGATCGTCCTCATTCTTTATGTTACATCGCATTGAAAGGTGATTGGAATGGTTATTTGACCTGTGCAGATGAAATAGCATCAGGAAATGCTGGTTGGATCGTAAGAAAATCATTTGCCCCAAGCATGAAGGAAAGTCCAACATGCACACGACTTTCTCTGGTATTTATGCAATTATGATCCAAATATTAAGGTGCTAGAAGAGGCCTGTATAGAACATAGCACATGCCCTTGCCTGTCATGAGCCATGTTATCAGAAAAGAGCTAGGACAGCCAAGCATTCCATTGGGGCTAACGCTACCACTGTCTTGGAGTAAATTGAGTAGCACCACGATTATTAAATTGGAAGCCCTGTGCCTTTTCCTAAAAGCCAATGCCTGTCCCAGGTCATGAATCAAAGCCCAGGATGAACAATGATTCCAGAAGCATAAAAGCCTGCCACCACCATCTTGAAGCTTCAGGAGATGTTGATTGGGTAGAAGGAAGACTTTAGGTCAGAGGTCAGGATAGGCTGTGTGCAAGTCGATCTTCCTGGAAGCGGGACCTAACTCCACCTTGCAGACACGCTGGGCAAACTTGAGGGAGCACACCGTCTCGCCAACGTTTCCTTCCAGGGAAGAAATCTGCAGGAAATAGAAGCATAACCAAAAGAGGGAGCTTTAAACTCACAAAAAGCCAATGCAGCAGCTATGTTGGAAACAAGGGAAGAAAGATGGAAGAATGTAAAGATATATTGACAGAACACTGACAAAAATATTGCCTTGTTGGAGTTAATAATTGAAAATCTACATCTAGTGGAAAGAATTTTTTGTGAATAATATTTAAGACACAATATTTATCTCAGATAATATTTCTGTATATGATATTTTGATATACAACCCATACAGTGTGGTACCAGATTATCACCACCAGAATATTGTCTAACATAAATATTGTGCCCCAAATCATTTTTACAAAAATACTGTCTGTTTGGAGTTTGTAATAGATATTTATGACATAATATTTATATTAGACAATAATTCTGTATACAATATTCTGGCATACAAGCAAAGAATGTTCCACTTTGCAGTCTGATTACTATACCTCCTATTACATGTTGACAATTTCTTAGCACTTTTAAAAGCCCCAGTCATTCACTTCCCCACTCTGGATCTGCCTGTGCTAAATAAAACAGACATGCATTACCAGCTCATAAGCCTGTCAAAGCGCCTGCCTTGCATTCCATGACATATTTGTGTACCGCTTACCTGCACCATCATGACAGTCTTGTTGCCTTTGCCCAGCGAGTCCTGCAGGAGGTATGTGAGCTTTGAGTTGCGGAAGGGGACATGGCCCTGCTTAGCCCTTAGTGCCTGGATAACTTCCCCGAGAGCAAGTAACGACTTGTTAATATTTTGGGCCTCCTTCAGTCGCTCACCCTCTGCCCCGGACTTCCACACACGTTCAGAGCCAGCCAAGTCCACCAAATTCAGCTTTCCTGAACAAAAAACACAAAAGAGATATTCACTGTGGGTTTGTGTTCTTAGGTGGTAAACTAGATCTTTAGACTACAGAAACCCTTCAGAGATCAGTGTTTACAAGAAGGTCACAGGCTTGAATTCATCTAACCCCTTGTGTTTCTTAGGTTCATAAAATGAGTACTATTCAGATGGGTAAATAATAACATTGTCTATTGGGTTCACAGGAAATGATTCACTTTCTATAGTGCTCTACATAAGTGTAGTGATTATTATTATTTTTATGGAGCATGTTATGACAAAATGGTGATCCGTAAAGGTCAGAAAAGGTTCCCTATAGACTATATTTAGTATAAAGGATGTTTTTCTGATTCTCAGTATACTTTTATTCTGCTATTAAATAGTTTTGTTTCCTGAATTATTTGTAGCATCTGCCTCTTTTACTTAAAACTATTGGCTTTGCGCATATTTACAAAATCCTACACCACACATTTTACTAAGATCAAGGTGACATTGGTTTTTAACAACAATGTTGTACAATTTAATTTGATCATTCATTCACACCACTGCACTGAGGAATATGCTACTGAGATCCATCTAGAATATGGGTTTAAGGTGTTAAGACACACACTATAAACTCTGGAAAGCTAATCTGTTCCAATATCTTTGAACAGAAATGTTTTTTGATATTCTGAAAAGTGAATCTATTATGAAGTTTTCAAGTGTAGTTATTTCTGAAGAAACTCCATGTGCTACTCCACAAAGTGGTGTATCTTCAAAAAGAAACAGGAAGGAAGTGCAGCCTACAATGTAAATACTCCTGCTGATGACTTATAAATCGATACAACATCACAATTGTGAAGGTATAACATGAAAAGAAGTTGAGCTATTAACTCCAACACTAGCTACACTGGGCCTGCGACTATCCAATTACGAAGGCAAAGGTGTGAAAATGAAAAAAACAAGCAAAATGTATTACAAACTGCATGAACCTCAAATAGGTAATAATCAACGCCAGTTTTGTTTTCTGCTGTTAGATGTGTGGTGCAGGTCCTGTTGACTTTATCAACAGGGTGCTTTCTAAACGTCTTTCTACTATTTGACAGTTGCGTTCTCTTTTATTCGGTCTTTGATATTTAAAACTCCTACTACTAATTCCACTATCCTAAAAATTTAATCTTATATTTATCCTTGTAAATACCCAAGGAGGTTGCATTTGACTGGTTGTGCCTCAAAGAAAGGTTTTTGAAATTCCTTCTCTTGGATTGATTTCTTCTTTACTACAAAAACTTTATTTCATAAAACTAATGACTTTAACATTGACGACAAGTATTTTCAATCACGTTCCATCATATTTCGACATTATGTTAGATGCTAATTCTATAAAGTTAGATAAAAATGGAAAATGGAAGTGCCTCTCCTGATGGATAATGAAGTATAGCAAACCCAGAGAAGCTTTAAGAAATCACTATTAATTTGAAGGACCACTTAGCCTGAAGGTTTCAGGTTTCTAGTAGCCAGTCCTTCAGGTCCAGCTCTGAGCTCTTATCATTAAGCCACAAACTGGAGATCAGCCATCAGGAGTGACTTATTTGCCTCCGCAAACGGTACCAGATGCTCCAAAATAAAGGTCAATTACTTTAAAAAATCCTATATCTTCCGAAGCGGCAACAGTGGCTGTAAGCGTTGTCTTCAAGAATGGTGAAAGACTCCACGGGAGTATGGTGTTGCCTTAATTTTTGTGCATTGAGACCTCCCCCTCCAGTACAGTGTCATATTTATCAAACTGGGAAGGTCACCCTCATGATGACATAAAGGTTTCTGTAACTGCGTGAACTTACACAACTGGACAGTGGACGTGTCTTCTGCTAGTCAATCTGCCTTATAGTGTAACTGTGCAACAAGATACTATGGGCCAGATTTACTAAAAAATGGCCCAATGCAGTGCTGTGCTAAAATTTGCAGCACCACGCTGTGTCACTTTAGAAATGGAGGGATGCGCAAGATTTACTAAAAAACAGGGCACCCCTGTCTTTTCTCCCTGCGACGACACTAAATTGCCAACACATGCATCCTTGCACCACAGTTCAAGGGTGATTGCTTTGACGGGACTGATTGTTTATGTGCAGGTGTCCCTTCCTGCACATAAACAATCTACAATGACGATTTGGTACTTCTATGTGTGCTACATAATACAGCACACATAGACATACCAAATCGTCATTTTTGAATGATTGTTTATGTGCAGGAAGGAACACCTTCCTGCACATAAACATTAATTTATGGCCTTTTGCTCTTTCTATGTGTGCTGCAGAATGCAAAAACGAGGAGGAGTAAAAGTATTCCTCCTCGTTGCGCCATGCTAACGGCACCCCTGGGGTGGTGTTAGTTTTTGGCACTGCCACAGATTTACGTCTTCTTGTAAATCAGGGGCAGCATCAAAGCAATGGGTGTTGCGGTGGAACGCCCACAGCAATACCCACTGCACGCCCCTCTGACTCAGAAAACTGCGTCGGATGAACCCATATTTACAAGGAGGCGTTAAGCCACAAAAAGGGTATGCAGACATGTAAGTCTACACTTTTGAGTAACCTTACCTTTGGAAAAAACTAAAAGTAGTACAGTTACTCAGAAGTGTAAGAGTAAAGTTTCTGGAACTTCTACACATGTAAATTTACCTTTGTGAACAGTGCTCAGTGTCTAGATTGTGATGCAGTGGGTGGCCATCCCTACGAAAGGTCAGGACACATAACTATTTCTAGATGTCCAATGGCCAGACACCGGGAGGCTGTCCCACTGCCTTGAGCTCACACTCAGCAGCAGACTGAGGCGGGTACAAACAAGTGTTAGTCCATTTCATTCAAAGCCCCAAGACCAAATGTGCTATCTCCTCTAGGAGAGACAGGCCCCCTGTGACAATATCCTTGACATACAGCAGGGCCGCGCCAGTGTATAATGATTTCAAATGTTTCTGGTTGCCAAAGGTACAAGCTCTGCCTACCCAACATCTCCTGACAGCACGAACCAGCAGTTCATTCGACAGTGCAAATAAAATTGGTGACTGGGGACAGCAGTCTAGAGCCATCCACAACAATACAATTCATCACCTATTAAGTGACATTATCAGCTGAGCAACTCTCCTAGAATTAACTGTGCCAGGAGGAACTAGCTTTCTTCAGTGATAGCACAGTGTTAAGGACCTCATACAGACACAGACCTTCAGTAAGACCACAACAAGTGACATCACAAGACCGTGGATCCAGACGATGGATGGGGCATTGTATGTGATTGATAATTCAAGGCATATTTTATTTACTTTTAAAATATGAAAATTCAGACTTGTTAAGTCACATGGGCTTCAAGGCATTCCATGTTGGTGGAAAGCTTGCTACCCCTAAATGAATTCCCTGGCTTCATTTACTTCCAAATCTATTAATTTTAATTCACGTATACAGCGAGGGTTTGTGCATCGCTCCGCTCAGCCCTCCAAGTATCAATCATGCAAACAGATGTCACAGCGTGAATAGGCCTGCCTTGATGACTAACAGTGTGGCAGGCTGAAGAGTCACAGGGAAGTATAATTGTAATCCACAGACGGAGGTGGAAAAATGTGTAATTCTTAATCTTCAGTAAGTAGCAATATACCACACAGGTCTTACAAACTTATATCTTAGGACCATGTGGCGCACTGACTTTGGTAGGCCATGGCACACTGTAGCATTCTTACCTGAGGTCTCACCCATAAAAGGATGACTACCCACAACCGTAGGTGTGTACAGAATTACAGTACACATTAGAAGTACAAATAATAGAATTTATTTTTCAAATTTTCAAGATCACTCTAATTTATACCTTAAAAAATCTATAGAAGGCAATTTTGAAAAAGACATTCTATGTATTAATTTCTAACAAATGATAATGAAAATGTCACTTACCCAGTGTACATCTGTTCGTGGCATTGGTCGCTGCAGATTCACATGTTGTGCACAGTCCGCCATCTGGTGTTGGGTCGGAGTGTTACAAGTTGTTTTTCTTCGAAGAAGTCTTTCGAGTCACGAGACCGAGGGACTCCTCCTCTTTGCTTCCATTGCGCATGGGCGTCGGCTCCATCTTAGATTGTTTTCCCCGCAGAGGGTGAGGTAGGAGTTGTGTGTGTTAGTAATAGTGCCCATGCAATGGAATGAATAAGTATGTACACATTAAGGTTAAATAATATATATATATACAAATGTACAAATGTTGAGGATTACTTCCAAACGGCTACAGGCTCCGGGGGAGGCGGGTGGGCGCATGTGAATCTGCAGCGACCAATGCCACGAACAGATGTACACTGGGTAAGTGACATTTTCCGTTCGGTGGCATGTGTAGCTGCAGATACACATGCTGTGCATAGACTAGTAAGCAGTTATCTCCCCAAAAGCGGTGGCTCAGCCTGTAGGAGTGCAAGTAGTCTGAAACAAAGTTCTCAGTACGGCTTGACCTACTGTGGCTTGTTGTGCGGATAGCACGTCTACACAGTAGTGTTTAGTAAATGTGTGAGGCGTGGACCATGTGGCTGCCTTACATATTTCGGTCATTGGAATATTTCCTAGGAATGCCATGGTAGCGCCTTTTTTTCTGGTTGAGTGTGCCCTTGGTGTAATGGGCAGTTGTCTCTTTGCTTTAAGATAGCAGGTTTGGATGCACTTAACTATCCATCTGGCTATACCTTGTTTTGATATTGGGTTTCCTGTATGAGGTTTTTGAAATGCAATAAACAGTTGTTTTGTTTTCCTAACCTCCTTTGTTCTGTCGATGTAGTACATTAGTGCTCTTTTGACATCTAATGTATGTAGTGCCCTTTCAGCTACTGAGTCTGGCTGTGGGAAGAACACTGGTAACTCTACCGTTTGATTTAAGTGGAACGGTGAAATAACCTTTGGTAGGAATTTAGGATTGGTTCTTAGTACAACCTTATTTTTGTGTATTTGGATAAAAGGTTCTTGTATTGTAAACGCCTGAATTTCACTTACTCTTCTTAGAGATGTGATGGCAATGAGAAATGCAACTTTCCAGGTTAAGAATTGTATTTCGCAAGAATGCATGGGTTCAAAAGGTGGTCCCATGAGTCTTGTCAAGACGATGTTAAGGTTCCATGAAGGAACAGGTGGTGTTCTTGGTGGTATTATTCTTCTTAGGCCCTCCATAAATGCTTTAATGACGGGTATCCTAAACAGTGAAGTTGAATGGGTAATCTGCAGGTATGCAGATATTGCTGCAAGGTGTATTTTAATGGAAGAGAAGGCTAGATTTGACTTTTGTAAGTGTAGTAAGTATCCCACTACATCTTTTGGGGATGCGTGTAATGGATGAACTTGATTATTATGGCAGTAGCAAACAAACCTTTTCCATTTGCTTGCATAGCAGTGTCTAGTGGATGGTCTTCTAGCTTGTTTTATGACTTCCATACATTCTTGAGTGAGGTTTAAATGTCCGAATTCTAGGATTTCAGGAGCCAGATTGCTAGATTGAGCGATGCTGGGTTTGGATGCCTGATCTGCTGTTTGTGTTGTGTTAACAGATCTGGCCTGTTGGGTAACTTGACGTGTGGTACTACTGACAGGTCTAGTAGTGTTGTGTACCAAGGTTGTCTTGCCCATGTTGGTGCTATCAATATGAGCTTGAGTTTGTTTTGACTCAATTTGTTTACCAGATATGGAAGGAGAGGGAGAGGGGGAAAAGCGTATGCAAATTTCCCTGACCAGTTTATCCATAGGGCATTGCCTTGAGACTGTCTGTGTGGGTACCTGGATGCGAAGTTTTGGCATTTTGCCAATGTCTCCTAGCACAAAAGATATGGCAATATTTGTTGATTGTGAGGTGCTGGCTTGTGTGGCCTGACCCCGAAACCCCCCTCTGAAGGTTGTTTTACGGAAGGTGCCGAAAGTGCCTCTGCTTTGCGGGGAGTAGAGCGCGCCCATGGCCTTGGCTGTGTCAGTGTCCTTTTTCAGCTTCTCAATCGCCGTGTCAACCTCTGGTCCGAACAATTGTTGTTCGTTGAACGGCATATTGAGTACTGCTTGCTGTATTTCTGGTTTAAAGCCAGACGTGCGTAACCATGCGTGCCTTCTGATGGTTACTGCAGTGTTTATTGTCCTTGCAGCTGTGTCCGCTGCATCCATAGAGGAGCGTATTTGGTTATTGGAGATGTTTTGTCCCTCCTCAACCACCTGTTTTGCCCGCTTTTGAAATTCTTTGGGTAGATGCTCGATGAGATGCTGCATCTCCTCCCAATGGGCTCTGTCATAACGCGCTAGGAGCGCCTGAGAGTTTGCGATGCGCCACTGGCTTGCAGCTTGTACAGCGACTCTTTTCCCAGCTGCGTCGAATTTTCAGCTTTCCTTATCCGGGGGTGGTGCATCGCCCGATGTGTGTGAATTGGCTCTTTTGCGAGCTGCTCCTACCACGACTGAGTCTGGTGGCAGTTGAGAGGTGATAAAAGCAGGGTCTGTGGGAGGTGCTTTATATTTTTTCTCTACCCTCGGAGTGATCGCTCTACTCTTGACAGGGTCTTTGAAGATTTGCTTCGCGTGCCTTAGCATTCCTGGAAGCATAGGCAGGCTTTGGTAGTTGCTATGGGTGGAGGAGAGGGTGTTAAAAAGGAAGTCATCCTCGACAGGTTCTGTGTGTAACGACACGTTGTGGAATTCTGCTGCCCTAGTTACCACCTGCGCATACGCTGTGCTGTCCTCAGGTGGTGAGGGCTTGGTAGGGTATGACTCTGGACTATTGTCTGACACTGGGGCGTCGTATAGGTCCCAAGCATCTTGGTCATCTTGGCTCATGGTGGTGTGAGCCGGTGAATGTGACGGAGTTTGTGCCGGTGATATCTGTGTTACAGGTGGAGGAGAGGGTGGCGGAGTTGCTTTCTTTGCCACCTTTGCTTGTGGTGTTAGTTGTTCAGTTTGGAACTCTAGTCTCCTTTTTCTCCTGATTGGTGGAAGAGTGCTAATTTTCCCTGTTCCACTCTGGATGAAGATCCTCTTTTGTGTATGGTCTACATCAGTAGTCTGTAACTCCTCTTCAAACCTGTGTTTACTCATTTGAGAGGACAATGATTGTTCCTCCGAATATGAGCCGGTAGTGGGTTCGGTTGCTGGTTGTTTTGGCACCGAAACTGTGTCTTTTTTTGTTTTTGGCTCCGAGGCGAATCTCTTCTTTTTCGGAGTCGAGCCTTCTCGGCGTCGATCATCCTCGGAGCCGCTGTCTCTGCGTCGAGCAGCGTCGGCTCCGCTTTCTCGGCGTCGATCTTTTTCGGCAACACTTTCTCGGTCCCAAGAATGTTGCGTGCCTGTGTCTCGACCCGAGTCGGACGTTCTGGGCACCAGTTCGGCCTTTTTCGGTGCCGATGGACGGTCACCTTTATGGGTTGAGCCATGGCCAGTTGGCAGTGGCGTCCCCTGGGCCTTGTCTGTTTTCTTGTGCTGTGTGCTTTTCGACGTCCTACTCACAGTTTCATCGACGTCGAATTCATCCGAGTCCGATTCATGGATGGAGAAGGCTTCCTCCTCTTCTCCTTGTTCCTCGAACTCTCTGTGTTCTGTCGGCGTGGACGCCATCTGTAATCTTCTGGCTCGACGGTCACGGAGCGTTTTTTGGGACCGGAACGCACGACAGGCCTCACAAGTTTCTTCTTTGTGCTTGGGTGACAGGCACAAGTTACAGACCAAATGTTGGTCCGTATATGGATATTTATTGTGGCATTTAGGACAGAATCGGAACGGGGTCCGTTCCATCGGTGTCGATGTTACACGCGGTCGGGCCGACCAGGCCCCGACGGGGGATCGAAATTACCCCGAAGGGCTACCGGAGCTCTTCACGATTCGGTGTCGATTCTAACTATCCCGATCCCGAGCGAAACAATACCGACGTAGTTTTTCGAAGTTTTGACTATCTTTCCGTCCCGAAACCCGGAGCGAAAAGGAACATGTCCGAACCCGAGGGCAGAAAAAAAACAATCTAAGATGGAGCCGACGCCCATGCGCAATGGAAGCAAAGAGGAGGAGTCCCTCGGTCTCGTGACTCGAAAGACTTCTTCGAAGAAAAACAACTTGTAACACTCCGACCCAACACCAGATGGCGGACTGTGCACAACATGTGTATCTGCAGCAACAGATGCCATCGAACATACTATTCCTCTAATTTTGATTGAACGGTTTAGATGAAATGGTTTCTCAGTATTGGTATTCTATTAATGTGTTCATCTATGAAATCACTTGCAACCCCCTTGAAGTAGGCTAGCAGTAATGACCTGTGGGTGTTTTGCTTGAGGATGCGTTTTCCAGAGAGGGATTCCCAATAGTCACAGAGGACGTGCCTTTCTGAATTCTGGGTACCTTCTCTAAAGTAAGGATTGTTACAACAGTACAGCACTGAACCTCTCTGAGTTGGGGTTTTCTTACCTGAGGTTGTAGTCCCCTGTGTAAGGTCAGTGCCGGTGATGGTGACAGTGAGCAGGGCATGAGAGCGAGAGCTACGTTCATTCATATTAGTACAGAAAGTCGCCCGGTTCCTCCTTCCAACCTGCAGGATCTGGGGCAAATTTCAAAACAGGATATATCACTTCAAATTGCAAGTGCTGTGAATCACAGTGCTACTCTCTTTCATATTTTATTTTATTTGCAGTTTTATATAGCACAAACTCGACCCTAAGGTATTGGAGAGCTTTAGAAGAGGACCAGTTACATTACACAAAGTCACATTCTTTTTTGTTTTGTTTTAGGCACGTGGAGATGAAATGATTTACCCAGAATCACAGGATGTTCAGCCGACGCCAAGACTCAAACCTGGTTCACCAGTTCCAAAGTTTGCAGCCCTGGCCATTATACAAAGATGTAAATGTTTACTGGGGACCAGTATGAGTAGCAGGGGAAGATAATTACACCCATCAAATTGTGACCAGGTTATCTGTGTGTCTTCCAATGGGTTCATGTTTTGAACATCAGCATGCACCTCTTGCTCTCAGTTGTGTGGGCTTTATTGCCTGAATGCACCATGTGGGAGTGGCTCAGAGTCCATTGGGCTCCAAGGGCACCGATGCATGCCTCATGCTACATAGTACATGTGAGAGCGTCAGCCCCCTGTGATTCCTTCCATGTGCCCCATGCTCCTACATGTACATTAATGCGCCTGCCATTAATGTACATATATGAAATCGAGTATCCCCATGGTACATGTATCCCACATGTGAACAGACCCGATTCAGATGGGAGACTCCCGGGATTTGAAGCCAAAAATGGCTTGATTCTATCTACCAGTCAAACAATAGAGAGGCCCCCCCTCAGACCAAGGGGACAGCGTTATCCAAATCAAACCACACAGAATGCTGCCCACAGTGGTTTTTTTTTTTAAATCACACGTACACATAAAGTCAATCTCACAAACGTTCAAAGTGAAGCCCCCAACTAAAAGAAAAGCCAATATGAATGGTGTCCCCCACCTAAAATTGCTTCTCCTTCAATGTATGTCGACAGGTAAAATACATTCACCAATTTATTTTTCAAAATCTCCCACTTTCTACTTTTTAAAGGTTGCATGTATGATGCACGTTTCTGAGAGTGCATGAATGTGTGTCTGAGATTTAGTGTTCTCTATGCGCCTCTGTTTGTGAGAGATTTAGAGACCTCGATCATAGTGTGTGTGTTTTGTGTCTGTGTGTGGATACACATATGCACATATGTGTGTGTGTGTGTGTGTGGATGTGCGTGTGTGAAAGAGAATTTGTTTCTCTGTATGATTGAGTGAGTTCAATGCTGCTTTGAAATGCTCTCCCTCCTGTGACCCCTGCATTATGTAACATTCAGTGTTCACCATGCTGCCCCACACGTGCAAGAGACAGGGTCCACTGTATGAGAGGCAGGCCCATGCCAGGTCACACCACACTTGGTTCTGTTCAGTTAGTCCACAGCACTTTGCATTCTCTGGGTTGCAGGTTCATGCTTCAAGATGTTGCAAGATATGACAAGTAGCACTGCCCAGTGGCCACATGTCAAGCGTGACCCCTTCACTCAGTCCCATTATAGCTCCTGGCCGATCTTTGAACATAATCGTGGGCCCCATACGCAAAGGACTGCTGGCTAAAGAGCAGGACTGGCGCCCCTGGCACAGGCTACTTGGCAGCCATGCTTGACCCTTGGTGATGGTGAGATAAGATGGTTTGCTCTCTGTACAGTCAGTTTCCTCGTAGACAAGGAGATGTAATGACCAACATATTCTGAACCACCCTGAGTTGCAAAACAAAAACCATCACAGTTCTTACCATGTTATGTTCTATTGAGTGCATTTGTATTACAGTTCTGGGATTTTCGCTGAATGGAGTCAAACTGGTCTCTTGGCATTGTATCTAGTCGTGTTTCCTTTTTAGATGCGGGTCACAGTGGATGGTGTTGGTATAGCTGGAGTAGATTTCTGTAGTATTTAGTGATGGAAGACATTGGCAGCAGCTATCTAGATACGGCTATGGATCTGTGTGGCCCTTATGTGCACTGATGAGTGTGCCTAAGACAACCCAAGTCATGTGACTGCCCTATCACTCAGTCCTGCTTTGTTGCTCACATCAGGTTGCATTGTGGTAGCTGTAGTGCTGTTTTTCCATTCGGATTAGTACCTTTTTGATGTGGCTGAAGCTGTTGACCACCACACTCGTTAAGCCGGGCACGTGCAATTGGCCACTTCCATCTGGGAGCAGCTTGATGTCCAACTTCTCCTGCCCATCTTTGCCCAGAAGATCCCTGAAAAGGATGAAAGGATAACAGAACAAAGGCACTGCCAACCGCCTCCAACACACATGCAGAAACACACCCGAGGTCAGTGTTGTCAAGAGACTCTATGTCGCATAGAACACCTTCAGTCAGTCTTGGTAATGTGCCCACTACCTGCACTGCGGACGCTCCTTTCCGGAACCTGGCACAGTTAAAAGGCAGCACACGCGTCTCTCGTGTTCAGGTTGGAAAGACCATCCCACTGTGCACTCCAGATGCTTTTGAGAGGCAGTGTGCTAGTCTCCCCTGCCCGCTCATCCAGTCTACCAAGCATCATTCCTACTAGGGAGGCTCTGCAGCACTGAGAATACCTATGCTAGAGTGTCCAGGGCCATTATGACCACCTTGCCTGCAGGGGTGATTGGAATCGCCGAAGACAATTCTGTCAGGGTGCCCAGGATCATTTTGACTACTTGTGTCTTCCCTGCTCACTTCTAAAGGGTTGCAAAAAGGACAGTTGATGGACGGAAGGTAGACCAAATCAAACATTCACCCCCAGTCACAGGTCTGGGTTTAATCCATCAGATTTTTTGCTCACCACGCCATTCCAGTTTGGACCCAGCCATATGCAAATCAGTCTTGACCCTGTTCCCCATGGGAACAGTCCAGCCCGAACTGCCAGGCCAGGTCCTCCCTGGACCAGAAACAAGCATACTGGGACCGGTTTCGGGGTATCACCCCTCTTCAGCCAGGCTAGCTTGAATCTGGTGGCATAGCAAGCACGGGACCCACGTCTGGGCATACCCTTCCCACTTGGGGCAACAAATGCAAAAAGAACAGTTGATGGACGGAATGTAGACCAAATCAAACATTCACCCCCAGTCACAGATCTGGTTTTAATCCATCAGTTTTTTGCTCACCACACCATTCCAGTTTGGACCCAGCCATATGCAAATCAGTCTTGACCCTGTTCCCCATGAAAGGGTTCATCAAGTGTAGAGAGAAAAAAAGTTCTCTTTGCTCAACCTTGCATCTCTAGCAACCAACAAAAGGCATTCTAGTACCATTGTTTATCTAATGATGCTGGAAGGTGTTTTGAGATCTATTGAGACATCACTCTCTGGATGGTCCCTTTAATATTACTGAGGCTGTTCATACCAGAGTGGCCAGGGCTATTCTGGCTATCTAGGTGTTGTCTAAGGGATCCCTAGGACTGAAGAGATGTCAAGTCTTCCCTTGATCAGTCAGCAGAACTTTGCATCCTAGGACTTGTATACTGTACTACACTGTACTTCAAGGGAGAGTCTCATTGACTTAGACCACAAGCCTAGATTGAAGTGCCACGCATGACACAGAGCCGCTTGACATTACTGAAGATGCTTGTGCCAGAGCGCTCATGTCAAGGGATGCTCTTCAGGCCTCACTGTAGTTGTGCAGCTCAGTGGGGATCCAATTCTTTGGAATTGTTTTACACTCTATACATCCAGTCGAAAGCAGGTCTAGCGGGTCAGGGAAAGGCTCTCTCCTTAAAAATGAGGATATATAGAAGTGTGATTACAAATAAAAGATCAACTATAAGAGGTTTAGGGCCACATGTACAAAGTTTTTTTAGAGGTCGCAAATGGTCAGATTCACAGAACTAGGCCGTTTGCGACCGCTAAAAAGCTTTTTGGGATGTACCAAGGCCAAAAGTGATTTGGTGACCTGCTACCGAATCGCAATTTGGCTTTACGATTCGTATTAGGAGGAGGCGTGTTTAGGGCGGCCCTTCCTAATACCGAATTGCAGTGGTATGTACAAATGTTTTGTGACCGAAATGCAGTTATGAAACTTTCACATTTGAACACCAATTTCAAACTGGTGGTATCCCATTTGCAAATAATGTTTCTTAAAAAATTAAAAGAAACTTTCCCTTTTCTTTTCTAAACACATCCTGTTTTCCTTTAAGGAAAATGGGCTGCATTGAAAAAATAAAAGATAGCATTCATTTAGAAGCACTCAGAGACATGGTGGTCTGCTGATGCCAGCAGGCCACCATCCCTGTGAGTTCTGCAAATCCCAATGGGTCGCAAAGCGAGACCTACCTCATGAATATTAATGAGGTAGGTCTATTTGCAACCCACTGGGATTGCATGACAGCTCGTCCCTCCTTCCTGCTATTAGCTCTATGTGATGACGCTCAGCGCTCTTCTAGACCTCATTCTGCCTCATCTTCTCACCATCTTGTTTTTTTGTGCTTGGGGTGGTCTTAGATCCCAGACTCCTACTCCTTCATCAACAGCTGCCTTCCGTATATCCACAGCTATGTACCTGATCACCTCGTTGTAGATCTCCACCATGCTCAGGGTGACCGAGTATTTCCAGAGACCAGCCCTGGCTTCCATCTCCTTGTAGAGGGCTTGAAGCGCTCGCTGGTTGATCCCAGGGTTTTCAGGCACTCCCTGCAGCAAGTGAAATCAAAACACATTTTGTGAGTCCACCTTGTAATAATGAATCCATGTATTCATATGAAATATTATGCTATAATGGAAAAATCCTGTGTGTCAGTAGAACCAATTACGGGGACGGGGTGTGCGCATTCCACGGTTGTTCAGTCCTCCAAACGATTCCCCTTTTCCATATAATCTAGAAATCAATAACGTATTCAAACTTAAACTTTTTTCGATCCATTCTCACACTCAAAGTAAATCCCTATTGTGGGTGGGACCAAGGTGGGGGAGGTGCCTACTGGATCACGGTTATGGCTGGCTTTTACCACTCAGCCAAGGCCTCTAGAGGACTTCGCTGCTTGCATTGGGGCCTACGGCGCCCCTGCTCCACCACTGAGAGAACACCACCAAAATTGGGGGAGGAGGGGAAAATAGTTTACCTGTGAAAAAAAAAGAAAATTCCTTTGCAGAGTTACAGTTGTATTCCTACATGCACAACTGTGCACTATGTACACCTGGGCCTTCAGATGTGCCACCATTAAGTGGCATGAGCAGTTCAAAGAAGGTTTTCAGAAATACACCTGGAAACCTGCACCTATTACAGGTGTCACAGGCATATCATGGAGAGCTTTGTAAACTCCAGTAGTTCAGATGTCTCCACGTGCAAAATCATAGTCATGTGGGTACAGAACTCTGAAGGTTCATTGTGCATACGGTCCAAGGTTCTTAGAAGTGTTGAGGGTCTTCATTTGTCCTCTATCTATCCAAGAACATGCCCCACTTACGGCCTTTTACAGCAGTGCCTGGCTGATTCCATACCACCTCAACATAACATAAGCCGATACAACCCCAAAAGGAATGTGAACTTGGACCTTTTTAATCTCTTTTGATTCCCAAAAGACAAGTGTCTAATAAGTGAAGTAGTTGGGCTGCTCCATGGGACACAAACTATGAACCTCTCACCCTGTCTCCATTTAAAAATAACTTATTCCCTTAAAATGATGACCCACTGGATGGCCTCCCTGTTTGTTAGGCCAATGTGGCGATCAACCTCAATACTGTTCTCCCTTGAGCTGATCTGCACCTAGGGAAGGTTGTAGCAGTGGAAAGAGATCATCGAGTCCATGTAGACTCTGACAACAACGTTTGCATCATCTTGGGGGCCTCAAAGATCCTAGGTTTGCATTAGATTATCTGTATTTTTATGCCTCATGTAAGACAACACCTATTTCAATTTTCTATCCACCAGTAGATGTTTCTGCTCTCCCAGAGAGCCCTGTCCTCTCACCTACCTCCATCGTGTAGGTCTTCCCCGAGCCCGTCTGTCCATAGGCAAAAATGCAGACATTGTAGCCGTTCATGCAGGACATGACCACAGGTTCAATTTCCAGGAACACCTAGGAATCAAGAGTTGAGTCAGCACTGATCTCCTCTTGAACATTCAATAAAAAGACAAACATGTTTTATTCAATGACTTTGATGATCAGCACACCACAGAATGATGCCCCTCACAAGAACAATGTGCCCACCACGAATGTCCACAGTGAAACATAGTATCATATCCTCCTCACTGCAGCCTGCTTCCTTTCACGGGTGTACCACTTGTACAGCGCAGCACTCGTATAGCTCCTAACATCAGCAGGCTTTGGAACGACTGGTCAGTAATGGAATGCCTTGTATGCTTTCATTCATTTGTCCGATGGTAGTTTTCCTAGTATATTTTCTGTTTCATTTAGATTTACCTCCTCTTCTGTTCCTTTACACATAATATAAATTACTCATTTTAGCCGCTTGGTAATATTTTAGGCATATTGTCTGTAGTAAGGTCTCTCGCTACCATCTCTGTGCTATGCCCTCCCTCGACCAAAGGTAAAAAAGCCTACACAAGTCTAGAATTTTAGCATTACATACATATAATAGCGGTGGTAGTCGGACCACCACTAAATGCTTTTGCTGTCTCAGGGTGATGTTTCTTCTACTACTAGGGACCACTAACCTTCATTCAGGGAATTTTTACTTGATGCTAAATAGTTAAAACTAGCTTAAAAAATAAAACAATAATTATTATCATGATATTAACAAAAATAATATTCATATTAATAATAATAAATAAAAGTTACGTCACAAAAACTGAGATTAGAAGGCATGTGTGCTGGTGGCAGCACACGTCAAAATGGCGTGTACAAGGGCTTGTGAGAGTGGGTGTATACTTCAAAAATGCTGCTGAGGATCCGTGCCAAAATGAAGAATCTTAAAATAACTCTTCTTACAAAAGTTACCCAAAACAAATCAGAAAACTAAATTATGATGTAAATGTATGTGGTTTCTAAAAAGTCACGCATATTAATGTATGTTCAGGGGGCATGGCCAAGATGGCGGCTGAGTTGGGCGCATTATGCTGAGTTCCGTACTGGTCCGCTGAATATCCTATATCATCTAACCGGACCCATGCAGCCCACGCTGCAATGTGAGTGGGGAGAAGTTCTTCGCCCGACGGAAGGGCTACTGAGTGATCCATGGTCACCGCCTGCTACCGCGACCTTCAGAGCAGTGAGGGCCCCGGTGCAACCTGTGAGGCCAGAGCCCGTGCCGTCCTGGTGGCAACGTGAGACGTGAGGGAAGATCGGCTGCAGACATCGCGGGCCTCTGCGGTGCTACAGCAGTAGCCTCGACTGCGGTGAGAGTGACTGCGACTTGAGACGGTGTGGCACGCTCGAGCTGTTTTTGGAGAGCTGGCTAATGGATACGGTTCTAAAAAATAAGATGCCGAAATTCTTCTCAGTGGAAAGGGTGCATCGAACACCTTCAACTACCGAGATCGTGACCTGATCTTACAGCTGTTTCACTCGAAAGGCCCTTTGCAATATGACTCCATAATAACTCCATAATTGCATTTCCTGACTTCACTACTGAAGTACAATGACGCCATAACCCCTATGGTGCCGTGAAACGAAAACTACGAGTGTTGTCTTTGAAATACACCTTACTATTCCCAACTTAACTGAAAATTATCCACGAGGGGGCCACTCACTTTTTCCCATCACCGGAGGATGCCTGGACTTGGCTTCATGCCAAGGGCCTACCAGAGAAGGCGGACCCGAAGCAGACCATTGAGGTGTGGCGGATGCCTCGTCATCGATGACGCCGGCAGATGGCGCACCGACCTGATCGTGCTCAGACAGCGAGGGACCAGATGAAGGTGGTGGAGGAGGTGGCACTTCTCAGCACAAACTTGTTTGCAAATCTAGATCATGGTTATTCCTCTGATGCTAGCTTGGTAGCTGGCAATTCGAAGGCATCATCAAATATCATGACCAGGGGCCCCGGACATAACACAAGACTGGCGGATGACCTATAATTTGATTCTGAATCCTTCTTTAGTGCTGCTGGGCGCTTTTGGTCGTGCCCTGCCCTACCTGGAGGTGTAATCCACCCAATGTGCCGAGCAGAGTTGGGCGCACAAGTCTGGCATGACTGTCCTATTTTTAGGCGGGCGGACAAGCATCCACTGAGTGCATATAGGGGTGCCACGCCCCTGGAGGATAACTGACTTGGTAGTAGCATATTCTAAAGAACAGTTTGCTTGTCTTTATTGTTGTTAATGTTTCTGCGGGGTGTTTAGGCTGGAGACCCTTAGTCTTAATGGAAAGGGGGGATGTTCAATTTCTAATGTTTATTTTATCTCATTTTTGTTATGTACACACTGCTTTTCCTCCATCCATTTGGACAAGCGGGACCGACATGACACAGTAAGGTCGGGATTCGAGGTCTCGAATACAGGGTATTACGACACGAGGTCTACAGACATGGGGTTGACGGCAGACAGCTGGGCTTCCTACTCTGGGGTGGGAAATGGAAGGGATACCTCATATACATGCACCACTACATGGGTGATCAGCTGACCTCTTCTACCCCTCACTATAAGTTCCTGATGTGGAACGTTCGTGGTATGGCCAACACCCCGAAACACTGTAAAATACAAGCCATTTACTCAAACGCAGCCATTTACCCGTAGCGATTTTACAAGAAACCCATGTCACGCAGTGCACCCTAACTGAGATGAAAATTAAATGGAGGGATCAGGTGTATGCTACCACCTCGTCTGGTTACGCTAAAGGAGTGTTAATATGGATCGCTCCGAGCGTACCGTACGTGGTAGAGGCCCACAAAACTGACACAGAGGGCTGATACATGATCCTGGAAGGTCAACTCGATGGCCTCCCACTGGTAATTGCAGGGATCTATGCCCCAAACCTGGGGCAACCGGCATGCTTTGACACTCTCACTCTTGCCATGCTGCGGGACCCCTGGGATTTAGGGGGGGTGATTACAACTGTGTGCCTGATATCCAACTTGCTAGATCCACCCAGTTATGCAGGGTGCAGCATGTCTCCGAGTCACACGTCATTTGCAGGAATGGACCACACAACATCGCCTATGCGATATCTGGCATCTACACAACCCTATGACACGAGAATATTCTTGTTACTCACCTGTTCATAATACCCACATGAGGTTACTCCTGTTTTTATGCAGCAAATCATTAAACGGGAGGGTCAGGGTCTTGAATACCTGGCACAAACTATCCCTGACCACTCACCGCTGATGTTCATGTTGGCTTGGGGCAGAGAACGAGCCGTGATACCCACATGGTGGCTCCAACTGGAGGCCCTGCTAGACTCTCCTTATAGGGATCCCTTGCTAATCTCATTGATACATTTTTTGCTCATAACCATGAGACGGCGTCATCTAGGGTGTTGGAATGGGAGGCACATAAGGTTATGGTACAGGGCCACTGCATGGGGGCGACTTGGGGGGTTCGAAGGGGATTGACTGCTGGCCTTCAAGACAATAAGCCAAGCTGATCACGTGGAGCGGTTGCGTACCCTGAGAGGGGAATATAGAGAATCGCAAACACGGTTGGGGAGGCATGATTACAGGCGAAGGTTGGCTATGACGGATGCTGAGGGAGACCGATCTGGCAGATTACTGGCGTGGCTAGTTAAAGAAGACGCTCAGAGACAGCCAATAGGTGCCATACGCTTACATGATGGCACAATAGTGATAACACAGGTGGCCATAAACACTGCTTTTTAAAGTATATTATCAATCACTGTATCAGGCTGCTCCTCCCCCTCAGGTGGACCGCATGCGTGCATATCTTGCCGGCCTGGCAATGCCCACGCTCCCGCTGATGGATAGGGAAGACTTAGAGGCCCCTATACAACCTGATTAAATTAAACTACCTATAAAACAAATTGCCAGAAACAAGACACCAGGCAAAGATGGTCTTCCCATTGAATATTATGCACAAAACGCAACCACACTAGCGCCCAAGCTCCTAGATGTGTTCAGTGGGTCAGTTACCCCGTACACTTAGAGGGACATTGATAGTGGTTCCACTTAAACCTGCTTGTGGCCCATTAGATGGTCAGTCATGTCGACGATTATCCCTATTGAATTTAGACTGTAAAATCCTGGGGAAAATTCTGGCCAAGAGGCTACTGCCTTATGATTCATAGACTGGAGCACACGGATCAGTTGGGCTTTATTCCTCGTCTTTTACATTCATTAATATCCAATGACTGCTCCGGCTAATGAAGGGAATGTGCGCAGTGTCCTTTTGACACAGAGAAGGCTTTTGATACCCTGGGGTGGGACCTTCTTGTAGCCAGGCTCACGCAGATGGGATGTAGGGCCATATGTACGAACACATTTTCCCATTGACACAGAATGGGGAAAACCCTTTGCTACACCTGGCCCTAAGTCCTGTATTCGTGAGCTGAACTATGACACTTTACGGCACTCCGAAGGCGAGAGTGCGCACAGGTATTACTATATTGGATGCCTTTACTATCCACAGGGGCACTAGGCATGGCTGCTCGATGTTGCCTCCTTTGTTTGCCCTGGCCATGAAACCTTTAGCAAGTGAACTGAGGCTCCAGGCCAGACTCAGGGGTGTGAAAGTTCATGGTGAATATCACGCGATTTCGCTATATGCGGACAATGCATTGGTGTTCATGCGTGATGCCCTCTCTACACTCCCACTCTTGATGGCTCTGATGGATGACTTTGGGGAGCTAACTGGCCTGCACGCCTGTATATTCCCACTGGCATCAGTGCCAGTTCCAGAAAGGGGGCTCCTCCCTGACTGTTGCTTAAAGTGGCGCCATGACACTTTTAAATACTTAGTGGTTCAAATTTATCACAACCCGAATGACTTAAAAGAACATATCGTAAGTCTCTCCCTATTTATGCTTCCCTCCCGCTGTCTTCGGCGGGACTAGTTGCAATATCGAAGATGATATTGCTGCCCCGGTCGTTATATCACTTTGCAGCACTACCATTATACCTACCTAAGACTTTTTTTAGGGAAGTGCATAGCCTACTAACAGAACTGATTTGTGGTAGGGGCAGAAGACAGGTGGCCTCGCAGGTATTACAGAAACCGTAATCGGAGGGTGGTCTGGATGCACCCAATTATGAATGGTATTACGCAGCAGCTCAGCTCCAATGGCCTATGTAGTAGCTTCGATCCGGTGATTGCCTTGAACTAGTAGATTCACGAAGTGCTAAATGGAATCCCCTTATGTACGTGGTTGGCATCACCTAAGCCCCAACACGTGGCAGAGGGCCAGCAGATGAAGGTGGCCCACCTATGCTGGGCGCGATATGTACTGCACTGTGGGGGTGAGATACCCTACTCTCCCTTCTTGACCCCACTTTCGCAGACACCGGGTTTGACTACAGTGATTTGCTGAGCAGTTATGACCACCTGGGAGTCAGCGGGCCTTGCTTCCCTGGAAGCTTTGTACAAAGAGGGCGCCTTTATGACATTCCTGATCTTAGGGATAATTATGATCTCCTGGTTCGTCATTTTTTTATGTATTACGTGATACAGCGACAGCTACTAGCATCATGGGGAGTGGCAGGTGGGGAGCATCCTTGCTTCTCGAGAGTACAAACTCTGCTCACACAAGGGGGTACCAGATATGCCATCACCAACATTTACTTGGCTATGCAATGCACAGAATTCAAAGAGCTCACGCAAGCACAGGAGAGATGGGATATGATGTTGGCTGCTCCATTGACTGATGGACAGTGGACCCAAGCAGCGCGCCAGATAAGAGAGATGTCTCGTAATATGCAATATTCAATTACCTCTATTAGACCTATCGATCCCCACACAGGATAATCCGAATGTTCCTGGGGGCGAACGCAGCGTGCACCGATGTGCCAATATGGGGGCAAGCTTTTTTCATATGGTCTGGTACTGTCAACCACTCCAGCATACTTGGACCCAGATAGTGATCATTACGAGCAAAATTACTGATCACCCATTGGTACCCACTCCGGGATCATGTCTACTAGGAGTGCGTATGAGAACGCCAATAGACAAGCACATACGCAAATTTATCAACTTAGCTTTTGAAATTTCAAATAGTGATGAACTGGAAGGCACCAGCTGCCCCTTTTGTGAGAGAATGCTTGAAACTGCTTTTGATGTGGGCACGAGCTGAAGCTGATTACTACATAAAACTGAAACTACAGGGTGTGCCAATCAAGGGAGGGGAATGTTGAATATTTTTGTGTTGAAGGTGGAGACCAAGAACCACGAACGCCCCCCCTGAACCTGGCTCTGGTGGAAGGTAGACACCTTAGCTTATTGCTGGGCACTTTCCCACACGGATCCTCAGGACTGGCCTGAGGTGTTTGACAGCCGTGCAATACTCTGGAGAGATCTATATTTCTAAACCACTTAGTGGGACTGTACTGGGACATGTATGTGTGTTCTGTTGTCACGCCCCTCCTGTTTAACCAGCGTGTCGCAGACGGTTCGGTCCCATGCTTGTCCAATATAATGTTATACTGTATGTATCATTGAGGAAAATGTTTTTTGTTTCTTTTTTGTTTCTTAATTCTGTATTTCCTTTGCCTATGTTCTTGGGCTCTCCATGAGTCAGATATCCCCTATTTACTTATGGTTTGTAAATGATACAATAATCCTGTCATGTGATGTTATATATGGTGCATATGTGATTCATGTCTTATTTCAGTCTTTCTAAAAAGTCAATATATATATAAAAAAAAAAAAATGCACGTTCACTAAATAACATTTTTTGTATTTTAATGTAGACTATATTTGATTAGCCTAAGGTTGGATTAGCCCCAATATCCAACATTCTTTGTATTTAACATATTAATATATATTTAATATGTAATAAACGTACCTTTGTTTTATTTGTCTTCTAAACTGTATTGCAAATCGTGGCCATTATTCTTTCAAAAATAAGATTTATTATATATTATTTTATGCAAAGTTCAAACCTACTGCACTTTTTTACAAATCGTACTTAATATTTAAAATTATAAATGTGTCCTTTCCCTTCTTTGCCCTTCTAGCTGTATTGCACATGTTCATGACTTTTTATTTAATCCAGTTCCAATTGTAGGTAAATTCTACTTCCATTTTGTAAGGCAGGATTGTAATCACTGTATTAATTAAAGACAATAAATGTGGCTCTCCTTTTTTACCTTCAAACTATGTCGACTTATACGTGAAATAATTAGGCAATGCGGCAACGGCTGAAAAAATCGAGAAACTGCATTGCAAAACTGGAATCAAAGTATGCATCGCTGTATTTACTAAGCGCTGCATGCTGATCAGTGGCGTAACCAAACTTGAGGGGGGTCCCCCTGCGAAGTGCATGAAGGGGTCGCCCCCGCACCCAGTGAGGAGCTCTCAGCCTCTCCGGCCAGGGGCCTGCCACCTGTGCACAGTGTAGGCTGTGCTGAGGGGACCTTCTGGAGCTCGAGACCACCCCGCACTGCAGGGGCTGCAGGGGCTGCAGGGGCCAATGTTACGCCACGGACACTGATGATGTCATTGGCTGCACTCGATGCCATGTTAGTGCGATAGGAAAGTACAGTAGAATCAGTGCTTAATTTGTGTTGGTGGTTTCCGGTGCTGGGCACCGGCACTTACTTTTGAGGGCCGGCACTTATTCTTCTGCCTCAAGTATTTACTGTGAGCAAAAGACACATAGGAAAGATGGAGGAAGAGAAAAACGAAAAAGTGTCACAAAGAAAGGAAGCAAAAAGCTGCAAGAGTGAGCTGAAGGGGCAGGGAGTGTCTGTAAATGGATTAAAGAGGCCCAAAATAGCTTCAGGATTACTCTGCCTCAGTATTCTGGGCTCGCACATTTAATTGCAGAAGCCACGTGTTTAAGAGGAGGGCTTGGGGCACCGGCACGTTTTTATTTACAAATTAAGCACTGAGTAGAATGCCAGAAAGACGAGTGAGCTGCCACACCCGCAGTACGAATTTCACCTGCCCAAGGGGAAGCCGCGTAAAATGTGTACTTTTTTGGGAAATAGCATGCTACACATGGAAATATATAATATTCAGCTTGCCCACTGTGTGTGCCCAGCTTTATTTGACACTAGAATTACACTCAAAGTCAGGCTGTGCTGTTTTAGTTGAGGTGACCTTTGCACTGCGCCCTGTTCCGCATGACGTCTGAAGTATTCGCTCTTTCCATACATTGCATAATATTTTTGTATCTAACACCTTTAAAAACACTAAATACATTTAAAAATAATGCATGGAATCCTAGAAGTTTTGTGCTTTTCCAGTCTGCTTCAGTGCAAACATCGTTTTGGAAGCAAAACTTGATTGATGCTTTAATTTGGGGTTACTTTGCTTCGCAGAAGACCCCTTTGTATTAAAGCAATGTCTGCACTGAAGTTTAGTAAATCTGTGCTTGCATATCCAAGTTACCTTACTCACAGAAACAAGTCTTCTTTGGCCTTGTATTTAATGTATTACATTGAAAATCACAAATGTTAATTTTTAGTTAAGGTGGTGTTAAAATTAAGTTTGGTATTTTAGTAATCAACATTTTTTGTAGAGATTTACCTTTTGGGGGTTTTCGTTTTATGTAATTTTACTTCACAGTTACTCATAGCAGAATGTTTGAGAATCTGCCGTACTGTTCGCAGTTTCCCCTAATCAGCGACCGTGCAGAAGACCAGTTTTTGGAATAAAGTTGTAGTGAAACGAATTTCCTAGGTTAGGCACAGTGAGGAGTTAACTGAGTCTGCAGGGGCGAGAGATGTCTCAAAGGAGAGTTTAAAGGCTGGAAAGAGAGATCATGGAAGGCTCTCACAGGGCAGGTGGGGCTGGTTCACCTATCTGACAGTAGTCCTATCTTGGTAGTGTGGTGAGAGGACAGTGTTGCGGGGACAGACCCATGTACACTATTTACAATCAGCTTCTAGGCGGTAGCTCTCCGCCTTTCCCTTCTCCAGGAGGAAGCAGCCATCACAACATGAAGGCACAATCAGTTATTTCACTCACCTCCTCCTGCGTCACGTGGGGCAGAAACACTTTGTCCAGGTCAAAAGCGCGCTCTTTTCCTTTGTAGAACACGCCCACTTTGGTGTCGTCGCTGAGGTCCGTGGTCACCGTCGTGGCAGTGGTACCCTCCGTCCGATCTGCCTCGGTTAAGGGCTTTATTCGGCACAGCACCCGGATGTTTCCTGGTTGACAGAAGCGAGGCCCAGTTAGGAACAAGACTAGCGCTATATCTGAATACCTGGCATGAAGATGTGGGCCTTGGATCATAAGAGGAGCCTGCTGTGTCACACCTCGCTCTGCAAGTCAAGACCAATGGTTCCCAACCTTTTGACTTCTGTGGACCCCCACTTTATCATTACTTCCACCCGGGGACCCCCACTGAATAATTATTGGAATCTGGGAACCCCCCGTCCCCCCACTGAGTCATTACTGAAAGCTGGGGACCTAATCTGTTAATTTTATTTAATTTTCTAAGCAGTCGTGGACCCCCTGAGAAGACTTGGTGGACCCCCAGGGGTTCCTGGACCACAGGTTGGGAACCACTGCTCTAGACTATCTAGCAGCACCAGAAGTGGACTGCACTGTCACAGCTGGCGCTGTAAGAAAAGACTTTACCTCATGGCATCATAAGTAGAACTTTCCGTGACACTTCTCACTTTGTGGGTTCATATTCTACCCATAGCATCACAAGTGCAACCTTCTGTGACACTATTCACTCTGTCAGCTTATACTAGCATCATGAGGGAAACTTTTTGTGTGATATCTCGCTTTGTGGCATCATAGGTGGAACAGTCTGCGTCACACCTTCCTCTGTGGCATCATATGCGGAACAGTCTGTGTCATACCTTCTACTGTGGCATAATAAGTGGAACAGTCTGTGTCACACCTTCCTCTGTGGCATCGTAAGTGGAACAGTCTGTGTCACATCTCGCTCTGTGGCATCATAAATGGAACAGTCTGTGTCTCACCTTCCAGTGTGGCATCATAAGTGGAACAGTCTGTGCCACACCTTCTTCTGTGGCATCATAAGTGGACCAGTCTGTGTCACACCTTTCTCTGTGGCATCATAAGTGGAACAGTCTGTGTCACACCTTCTTCTGTGGCATCATAAGTAGACCAGTTTGTGCCACAACTTCTTCTGTGGCATCATAAGTGGAACAGTCTGTGTCACATCTTTCTCTGTGGCATTATAAGTGGAACAGACTGTGTCTCACCTTCCTCTGTGGCATTATAAGTGGAAAAGTCTGTGTCACATCTTGCTCTGTCGCATCATAAGTGGAACTGACTGTGTCTCACCTTCCTCTGTGGCATCATAAGTGGAACAGTCTGTGCCACACCTTTTTCTGTGATGTCATAAGTGGACCAGTCTGTGTCACACCTTTCTCTGTGGCATCATAAGTGGACCAGTCTGTGTCACACCTTTCTCTGTGGCATCATAAGTGGAACAGTCTGTGTCACACCTTCTACTGTGGCATCATAAATGGAACAGTCTGTGTCACACCTTCTTCTGTGATATCATAAGTGGACCAGTCTGTGTCACACCTTTCTCTGTGGCATCGTAAGTGGAACAGTCTGTGTCACACCTTCTACTGTGGCATAATAAGTGGGACAGTCTGTGTCATACCATCCTCTGTGGCATCATATATGGAACAGTCTGTGTCACACCTTCTTCTGTGATATCATAAGTGGACCAGTCTTTGTCAGACCGTTCTCTGTGGCATCATAAGTGGACCAGTATGTGTCACATCTCGCTCTGTGGCATCACAAGTGGCATCTTGTTCTACGGAAGCATAACTGCAACCATCTGTGTCCCATCTCCCTCTTTAGTGAAGCATTCAGGGTCACATCTCACTCTGTGGGTGTAGACTGTACCTCGTGCCATCATAAGTGAAACCTTCAGTGTCACATCTCACTGTGAGTGTAGACTGTACCTCGTGCCATCGTAAGTGAAGCATTCAGGGTCACACACACATCTCACTCCTGGAGCACAGACTCCACCTTCAGACTGCTGTCCCACATGAATTAGACATCTGACCTTAGATATGAGTAAACAGGGAAGAACCATCTTTCATTGGGCCAAATGAATGGAGGTGGGATATCTACCAGGTCGCGGGACATTTGCAGTGCTTTGGGTAAGATCTTTATGTAAAACTACAAACTGATTAATTCTGTATCTTCACTAACTTCATAATGCACCCTTAACCCAACCTGCTGCCTTGCTACCTTTTGGGATTCAATGCATATTCCACGATCCATTTCCGGAAACAGACCACACGAGCCCTTATCCTGCCTCAACAGTGGTTCACCAGCAGCTGTGACGTAGCACGCAGGAGACTGTGCATCCATTGGTTCTTTGGAGCCATTCCTAGGCCGTGATTGGTTATTGAGCTGTGATCTGGCATAGAGGAGACAAGCCACAGATAAGCGTGCCACTTTAAGGAATGGTCACAAGTGCATTGTGCTGTTTTGTGCTGAAACAGATTCCCGGCTACCTTTCAATAGAGCCTTTTTCTATACTTATTTAGGGCAATCAAGTGCCCTCATTACCTCATTTTCTGTGAGAAAAACAGCCACAACTTTTTAAACCACTCATCCTAATTCGAGTCTTTAATTCCTATTAATGGTCTATTCACTTGTTTCCACACGTTGTGTCCAAAAGTGAGCACCACATTCTACAACACAGGGGATAGATGATCTCTCTTCTCATCCTTCCCCTGCCTCTGTTATAGACAGGGTAATGAAAGTGAAATGACAGTAATATCTGACGCCATGTTGATTAATTTATCACCATTTTGCTTCTCTGTGTTGTGTGCAGCCTGAACTGCTTTCTCACCAATCATGTACTGAGCCCCACTCTTTTGCTTGGCAGTGCTAAGCAAGGACTCCCAAGTGACTAGCTCAGAGTCTAGAAGTTTACATTTCTTGTATCTATTCAAGGTCCTTTTTGGGACGTGTTGTGACGTGTTGTAATCTGTCTGTGGGCTTTTAACCAGGCCCATCACTCTCACTCGTTCATGTGGTTACCTTTCAAAAATCCTTTGTTATCATTGGTAAATACTTTATGTTTGTCCCTCCTTAGGGTGGTTTTGTTACCGCCTTGGCCATCGACCCTGTTACATGGATAATTCCACTTTTGCCGATACATTTGACTTTGAGCGAACTTCTTTTTACTTTTATGTCTCTCTTTCGCGCTCATGCTCATGGCAGCCGTGGCGCTTTGAATCCACGTGCTTATGTTAACTGTTTAACTTTTAATTTTCAATTTATATGGCAAGAAAAGTCCAGTTAGGAATTTACAACGCTAATAGCTCTAACTTGAGCAAACGCGAGACTCATTGCACTGCAAATGCTTGTTTTATTCCTCTCGTGAGAAAGATGTGCACCTGCTACCTGAGTTCTGGTTTCTGTCGCATGTATTCTCACTTGAAGCATGTATTAAGGAAACCCATAAAAATTCATGTCATTTGGGCATGGGTTACAGTTAGATGCTCGCTGCTAATAGCGCCCACATGCAGCCGTTTGGAATAGAGATATTGCACTTTGGTTCTTCTGCTGAATAAGCAGGAAAGCTCACACCTCTGCAGCTCCCTTAGACCATTCCTGTAGGACAAAGCGGGAGCACTCTGGTCTCACACCCAGATGGTTATATATTATATCATATTATATCATGTCACGTCATGTCATGTTATTTAAGTCATGCCATCTAGTATGATGGCATAAAGTCATCTCACCTTTCAGCTCCACCAGCTGGTCATGATATTTCTTCCTCAGGAGCACTTCCCGCTGATACTTTTGCAGCAGGTCCTTATTCGCATGTGATACTTCAGTCACCGCTGAGCAGATCTAGAAAAGAACAATTTTAGGATTGGATACATTGAATTCAGAGCGTGCACTATTGAAGAAACTTCAGAAGGAGCACCTTGTGTGCTATGAGCAGGTCCAGCCACGTCAATCCTGCCCTGAAGGAAATGCATCAGCTCCCCCTGCAAACCCGCATTATTCCCAGGAATAGATGCATCACACACGAGGCCACTGGAAACCTGCATATGCGATTGAGAAAATAAACACCTGGGGCAGAGGGCATCATACAACGAGCCAGGACAGCGACAGACATAAAAGCTGCAGGAAAGAAAAAGCCAAAAAAGGTCTTCTCCATCTACACTCTCTCAGTCTTGAATAAAACTGGCCCAACTCTCTACAGTTCCAAAGGGATCTGAAAACCACCTCTTCAGCAAACAGTATATTTTGGAATGATGAGCACCAGAGATGAACAATCTACCACCCATGGGCATTGTACCTCATGTAGACTATACTGAACCTTAGTCGTCCACCCTCAGCTCCTGCTTGATAAGAGCTTTACCAACACCCACATATACATTAAAGTAGCTCAATGTTTCTGCTGAAGCAGAATTGCATGGTCCACGCAGATTCCAAGCACATCATTATGTTATTTTATCAGATTAATCCCAGAAAGATTATCATATTAGAGAAACCGTATAATGTCAAAAGCTTGCATTAGTTATCAGGTGCCTGATTCTAGGGGAACATTTCTTTACACTTCTCCAATGCCACACATTCCAAAGGAGACCATCAGCATCAAGCAGTCTGAAGTCAGAAGCACCTTGATAGCCCCGGAATCACCAGTGGTGGTGGTTCAAAGAGAAGGGATCTGGGTTCTTTGGTGAGCATTAAACATCCTGAAAGCTGCTAGATTCATTGCTTATGATTTCATATTTTTGTTACCCTCCTCCTGGACTCCTTACCTCCTCACAGGTCCTGGGGTACCTTATGTTACAAGTTATTTTTGGAGCTCTCTCACCTGCCTCCTGGCCTCCTTGATGGCGGCTTCGTAGAACTCGGAGAAGTTCTTGACCTGGCTCCGCAGGCTGTTGTAGTTGGTCTTCATGGTCTTGACAAAAGGCTGCAGAGTGGACAAGCGCCGCTGAACACCTTGGAGACACCAACGGCAAAGGATAGAGGTCAGCAGCGTCTCCTTCACAGCACAGGCAACCTCTGCACGGATGAGCGATTACACACCTATGCACCTGTCCTCTGACTTGCCGTACCACCCCTGAGGTGGTGGAGTATTCATGTACCTGTACACTTGTCCTCTGACTTGCCGTACCACCCCTGAGGTGGTGGAGTATTCATGTACCTGTACACTTGTCCTCTGACTTGCCGTACCACCCCTGAGGTGGTGGAGTATTCATGTACCCGTGCACCTGTCCTCTGACTTGCCGTACCACCCCTGAGGTGGTAGAGTATTCATATACCTGTACACTTGTCCTGTAACTTGCTATACCACCCCTGAGGTGGTGGAGTATTCATGTACCTGTACACTTGTCCTGTGGCTTGCATTACCACCCCTGAGGTGGTGGAGTATTCATGTACCTGTACACTTGTCCTGTGGCTTGCATTACCACCCCTGAGGTGGTGGAGTATTCATATACCTGTACACTTGTCCTGTGACTTGCTATACCACCCCTGAGGTGGTGGAGTATTCATATACCTGTACACTTGTCCTGTAACTTGCTATACCACCCGTGAGGTGGTGGAGTATTCATATACCTGTACACTTGTCCTGTGACTTGCATTACCACCCCCGGGTGGTGAAGTATTCATGTACCTGTGCACTTATACTGTGATTTATTTTTTCCTCCCCCCAAGTGATGCAAGAGCATTCACATACCGGTGAACCTGCCATGACTTTGCCTACCATTGACCAAGTATAAGAATATTCATACTCCTGTCCTAGGACTTGAGCCATCTTCTGAATGACACACCTGTGCACTTCTTTTAAGATTCATACTACTACACTCAAGGTAAAAGAGGACTCCCACCTGTTCACCTGCCCTAGGGCCCGCCATACCATCCACTGGGTGCAGAAGGGTTCAAACACATATGGGCATCTGTCCTGGGACCTCATTACGATTTGTGTGTACATGTTCTGGAGCTTGCATTATCATGCCAATGGGCCAAGACAATGAACACACTTGGACACAGCTCTTAGGACTTGCCCTGCCAACCACTGGGACATTCACTCACCAGATTATTTCTTCAATGCGCACACCACTATGCATTGGATGGGAGTGCAATTACGTACCTGGGCACCTGTCTCAAGACTTGCAGTCCTCTTAACTGGATGGAAAATCATGTGCACTTGCCCTTGGACTCCCCCTTCTATCTGGTATGTTCAAGAGGACTCAAATATCAGTGCATCTGTCCTAGTACTGACACATCTATGACTTAAGACGCATATTGTCAAGATGCAAGAGGATTCAGACACCTTTACACCTGCCCAGAGACTTCAAATACCACCTGCTTCATGCAGCAGCGGTCACAGACCTGTCAACGTGTCCTAGCTTACTCACTTGCACATGTCGTACCTGTCCTATCACTCATACTACCACCTTCAAAGTGGATATACTGAGAGTCTTACGTATTCACCATTGGCTATTCCTCCTGTTTTTCACCCTCCCCCAAAGTTCTTGGCTTCCATCCATTTCTCACCTTTGCCAGTTCTAATAACCACATCTTCGTCACTCGCTGCGCCCACTCTCGCTCTTATATTCATCTCTCCCAAGTATCCGGCTACTCTCCCTCAGTTCTACTCTCTCTTGCTTACACATGTCCCCTCAGGCAGCCCTGCCAAGTGCCCCTGTCCTGCCCATTGCTGCCGACTCGCACCTGAGAACTGCTCTCGCAGCTGGTCGAGATGCTGCTCCGAGCACTCCGATGCTTCCTTGATGGCCTCCTCCTTCTCCGCCTCCAGGTGACTGATCTCCTGCAGCAGCTCCTCCCTGATCTTCTGGATCTCGGCCTCGTAGGATGAAATCTGTGGAACCAGAAAGAACTTGAGTCAGCCCCTTTGCAGGGACAGGATAACACCAAGTGAATCAGAGATGGCCGGTGTGGAAGACCAGCGAAGGATGCCCGTGAAGAATCCTTAAGCAGAATTACATCTATTTTATAGTAGGATGGTGGATAAAATTCATCCTTAGAAGCTATCAGTTATGATCCAACTTACATTCAGGCCCAAAATCTTAAAGTAATCTGAAGAGTTGGAAGCTTTCTCAAGATCTATTATTGTTGAGGTCTTTTGTCAATACCAGAAGGTGACTTGGCATCTTGAGCTTTCAGCTACCCTCCTCCACTGAGCAAGGTGACAAGCTAGCCCCTGCCAGCTCTGCATGGTCTGCTTTACACACTGATGTCCCTCCTTACACACCAATGAGGGGTGAGAATGGAGGCTGCAACACACACCGGCTCCGTGCAACCCTGCATGCAACAGCTCGACAAATGGTCACACCTTCACCCAGATTTAACGTCAAGACCACAAGGGGTTCTAAACTTGTGCCAAGGCACATGACATACTCCTCAGGCAACCTGCATGCTACATGCAATACAATAAGAATGGAATTACATTAAAAAATGACTTTCAAACACAGGGTTAACACCCCAAACCACATGTTACACTATTCAGGGACTCGATTACACTACACCACTTTTTCACTTCACCTTCTGCACACATTTCAGCATTCTATGTCAAGTGACTCTAGATCTCAGCAGGTCAAGAGCTCAGCAGTTCCTCAATATGTGCAGCCCCTTGCTGTCATGCTTAGCTCCCCCCATGTAAGGGATATGCCAACTAAACCAGTTTTCATGTTTAATCATCTTCCCTGCTACAGGGACCAACTACCCGGACCAGTCCTGGCAGTGTTGGTAAACCCAAACACCATCTTTGTCAGGACCAGCACAGGACGGGGACCGCTCCCGTAGTGTGTTTAGCTTCTGACAAGCAAGTGCATCAAAAAACTAAAATCACAGTTATATTTGCTTTGGTCCACTTGGTAACAAGACACACATGAAGTTAGAATAGTAAATTCACACTCCATTACTGCCAAAGGCCATACATGTATGTTGTATATATGTATATATATATAATACTGTAATGATAAGTGTGCATTTATTATTCTAACTTCATGTTCACCTATTATTATAAATATATATATATATATATATATATATAAGTCAAAGTTTATTGATTGTTCGAAATAAAAAATTTCATCATCACACATAATAAAAGAAAAACATATAAATCCAATATATAAAAACAATTTGAAATACAACTAGTATCAAAAAGCATCCCTAGGCTAATGTTAATATGGACCTTCTTTAAAATCTCTATTATAGAGAAACAATATTCCCTGTAAAAGCAGCGCAATATAATCATTGAATAAAACAGAGTAAAAATACTGTAGTTGTATAAGGCTTCAGACTAATGCCGAAAGTTCTTTATGTCTGATAGACCAAGCTGCGTATAAACATTTGGACATTGCTATCACTACCTTCGGAGGGATCGCTCTTATATATACATTAGGCAGACACACACTCGGTTATGAATAGGTTTTTACAAAGGGGCACTATCCATCTTCGTCTGGGAGCAGTATATCTGGGGCAAAAGAAGAGCTGATGCTCTGCTGATTCATCAGCCAGATGACAAAGTTTACACTTTTTGTCTCCCTCTATCGAAGAGGACCAGCCTGCAGTAAAAAGAGCTGCAGGGAGAGTGCCATACCTAACTTGTAAAAGCAGTGAACATGAGCGGCAGGCCTAATCACATCCAGGAAGGGCTCTATAGAAGGTTTGCACTTGTGGTGGAGGAAATCTCTAACCAGTGGGCCACTGTCACCAAACTGACAATTTGTAAGGGAAACCATCCCCCAAAATTTTTAATTTGTAATATGTGCAGCATTTGGTGGTATAGTTTCAGTGGTAGCTCAGAATTCTGTGAGATCTAACATTGCCCAAGTAGATTTCAGGTTCCTCAACCATCCTATTTTCTCTGCTGCGCATGGACATCTTAAAATATCACTAAGGCCAGCCCTGTAATTGTGCAGTTCATTTGTTCTCCATAGTCAAATCCAATAAAGCAGAGTTTTTAAAGCTGCCTCATCTAATATTGGATGTATTTCTAAGTCAAATCTGAGCTGGATCAGAGGGGGATCCCTCTCCAACTCTGTGATATTCCTAAGAAGGTTATTCTCCTTTACGGCAAGAGCTTTTAAGTTGCTATGGCCCCACAGCTCGGCCCAATAGAGGGCTGCTCCCCTCGCCTGCATTTTATAGATCTCTGTAGCGGGATTTACTGGGAAATACTGTGCTTTATTTGCCATTCTAACTATCCCAGCCCCTCCTTAGCTGATGGCATGCAAACATTTCATTATTTGAGCTCCCCAGGTGCCCGAGTCCGCTAGTCTTATTCCTAAATAATCAAATTCATTGACCCTTTCTGAGCTTTCAGTATTCAGGGTTACCTTGGCAATCACTTTCCTCCTCCTTCTGTAGGTCATCAGCTTGGTTTTCGTTGCATTTATTTCTAGCCCAAAGTCTTTATAGAATTCAGAAAAATTATCTACGAAGTTCTGGAGACCCCTCCGGGTCTTGGCCAGTAGGAGAGTGTCATCTGCATAAAGAAGGCTGGTATTTTTTGCCCAGCTAAAATATCAGATACAATTATTGATGTATAGAAGGAAGAGAGGGGTACCAAGACATATCCCTGACGGACTCCCCTCTCAACCCTTACTAGATCAGGTAACTCCCCTTTGTTACCAAAAGCTAATATGTGCAAATGTATCCTCATGCAGACGAACAGTGAGGTCAAACACATCTAACGGAACATCCATCTCTTGCAGTGTCCTCCATAGCTTCCTTCTTGGCACTAGATCAAAGGCTATGGGAAAATCAATGAAAGCCACAACAGATCCCTCACCTATGCTAACGGTCTTCCATTTGATCAACAAGAATCTAATGACTTGATCAACAGTGCTGGTTTCTGGCCTAAAACCTGCCTGCAGACTCGAAATGGTGTCACTTTCCTCAATCCATTTCAATAACCGGTCTAAAATCAGCTTGCAGAACATCTTCTGTAGGTTGTCTAGCAGACTAACTGGCCGGAAGTTGGACGGGATGCCTGGAGTACCATTTTTGAAAATCAGCACTGTTTCAGCCCCCTTCACATACGTGGAATTGGAGCTCCAGCTGCAACTGCATTACAAACAGCGTTGATATAAGGAACCTAATTATTTATGTTTGATTTATAGAGGTCCTCTAGTACTTTATCAGGACCCGGAGCCTTGCCCAACATAGGTGAGTTAACAGCCGATAGAGTTTCAGCGATG
This sequence comes from Pleurodeles waltl, assembly GCF_031143425.1. Taxonomy (NCBI): domain Eukaryota; kingdom Metazoa; phylum Chordata; class Amphibia; order Caudata; family Salamandridae; genus Pleurodeles; species Pleurodeles waltl. Next base: position 1,128,540,444 of record NC_090439.1, read on the forward strand.
GTAAATTCCAGGGTGGCTGTGGCCTCCTTCCTGGATAAGCTGATCTGTTCATTCTGTGGCTCTTCCAAAATTGAATAAAGGAGCTGAAGTCTGACATCCATTCACCCGGCAGTATTGAGGATCCAGAAGGGGATAGAGTATCTCCCTGACAATTATTTACCAATTTCCAGAAATGGCTCCGGTCATTTCTTCTGGCTGCATCTAGTAAATTATCCCAGCGATCATTCTCCCACTGTCGCCTTGCCCCGGTTAATTCCTGTCTACAGTCTGCTCTACTTAACCTAATATCGTTTCTGTCACCTCCTTTAATTGCCTTCAAAAAGGTTGGTGTTGGCTGCTCTGCACCTTTTAGTAAACTATCTGTTTTTAGATTTAAGCCCTGGTTTCCTTTATGTATCAGACACAAAAAGGGTGCCAAGGAAGCCATAAAAGGTTGTATGCTCCCCAACTATCCTCCTGTGATTCCCCCCAAAATGAGGCCATGGCTTCCATATATTTGGCTAGCGTCTGATATAAGATAGAAATAGTAGTTGGGGTGCATTCTGCTGCTTCCCATTTGACATTCCTCCCGTTATTAGTCAACTTGAGCTGCTGGGCAAAGCCATCTGGGACCCCAGATCCCAGCATCAGCGCAGGGAGCAGATACTGGAGGTGGTAAGTATAAGGGGATTGTGATCACTCTCTTCATAGACCTTTTCCTCCATATCTTCCATGTATTCCCACACATCAAAGAGTATATAATCTATGTGGCTCTCACAACTCCCTTGTCGGAATGTGGGGGCCAAGTGGGCATCCCAGCACGAGTGCGCATTACGGGCCCGGAGCCCATGCGTCAAAGTAATGTCCACTAACTGCAGCCCTACTCTCGTGAGCTCACGCTTACAGGATATGGATAGTTCAGGTATATCTCACAATCTACCCTCATCCACACAAAGTTTCTGGGCTGCTGAATAGAGCTCAAAGGTAGTATTAAAATCCCCTACCACTATCAGATAATAGGCTCCCTTGAGCTCTACAGGGAGATTGTCTAATTTACACAATCTTTCGGATTCTTTACTCCTCTCCCCACACTTCTGTTATATAAATTGATAGGTAACACAGCAACATCTTTGTTAATTACCAAGACTACACCCTGGGGATTATCTGACCCCAGATCCGATTCAGTCTCAGTACACTTGAGGGACCCGCTAATCCAAGTTAGTAATCCTCCTGAAGCCCTCCTGGCTGTTGTCCTTTGATCAGGCGCCCAGTAGCTTATAAAACCGGACCTATACTTGAGTTCCAGTGCACATGTTTTCTGAAAGGTACAGATCTAGCGTTTGTCTATAAAATCCCCCCCACCCTGTGTTCACAAGCTTCAGCCCAATTCCTGCTACATTTCAGCTAAATCATTTCATCATATGTGTTTGGTTGCCTGGCAACCTATTGGGAAGAGTAGCCTCTAGATCCACACAAGGTGTCCCCGACGGCAAAGAATGTATTAGATGATTTGGGGGCATTGAATAAGATTCCTGCACCTCAGCAAGAGAAACCACAGTACCATTTTGAATCTCCCTAAACAACCTCCCACCTGTGGAGGGGGGAGTTGAAGTGACCCAGGTCCCTGTACACCTTGGTTGTTCATCCCTCGGCGTCAGTCCACCTCTGACAGAAAGCGACAACACCTATATTGGCAGTTCCCTTGATGAATTGGTTCGTTTTCATTGTCTCGGTGAGCAGTAATCTGCCAGTGACCTCGCCGACCCCCGAGGGGCTGAACAAAACCTGGCCTGGAGTAAAATGCTGCCAATGGTAGGAGAAACATGCCCCATGCTGTGGACCCACCTTGTGGCAATTACTGAAGAGCTGCTTGACCCTCAGGGGAGAAGGGAGAATCAAAATTGATAAGGATACACTCTCCTTCACATTGCGTGGACATCATGCCTACTAATTCCACCCTCCTCGCCATAAGTATGGTTCACGCTAAATGATGGGACATTCTGCATCAGCATGAAGCCAGAGGAGCACCTTGTTTTACAACTCCAAGAAGGATTCTGTTGCAATTGAGTGCAAACTAGGTACATTGACCAATACGGCCTTCAAGAGGCCTGTTTCTGGGGGGAGGTTAGGTATACTAAGCCCTAATTTCCTCCTGCCAGTCCCCCTATGTAGGAAGTTGGCTCTGTATGTACTATTTCAAAGTAAGAAATAGCATGCACAGAGTCCAAGGGTTCCCCTTAGAGGTAAGATAGTGGCATAAAGAGATAATTCTAATGCTCTATTTTGTGGTAGTGTGGTCGAGCAGTAGGCTTATCAGAGGGTAGTGTTAAGCATTTGTTGTACACACACAAGCAATAAATGAGGAACACACACTCATAGACAATTCCAGGCCAATAGGTTTTTGTATAGAAAAATATATTTTCTTAGTTTATTTTAAGAACCACAGGTTCAAGATTTACAAGTAATACTTCAAATGAAAGGTATTTCAGGTAGGTACTTTAGGAACTTTGAATTAGCAAAATAGCATATACAGTTTTCACATAAATGACATATAGCTATTTTAAAACTAGACACTGCAATTTTCAACATTTCCTGGGGGAGGTAAGTGTTTGTTAGTTTTTGCAGATATGTAAACCACCTACGGGGTTCAAGTTTGGGTCCAAGGTAGCCCACCGTTGGGGGTTCAGAGAAACCCCAAAGTTACCACACCAGCAGCTCAGGGCCGGTCAGGTGCAGAGGTCAAAGTGGTGCCCAAAACGCATAGGCTTCAATGGAGAAGGGGGTTCCCCAGTTCCAGTCTGCCAGCAGGTAAGTACCCGCGTCTTCGGAGGGCAGACCAGGGGGTTTTTGTAGGGCACCAGGGAGGACACAAGTCCACACAGAAAGTACATCCTCAGCAGCACGGGCGCGGCCGGGTGCAGTGTGCAAACAAGCATCGGGTTCGTAATAGGAATCAATGGGAGACCAAGGGGTCTCTTCAGCGATGCAGGCAGGCAAGGGGGGGCTCCTCGGGGTAGCCACCACCTGGGAAAGGGAGAGGGCCACCTGGGGGTCACTCCTGCACTGGAGGTCGGATCCTTCAGGTCCGGGGGGCTGCGGGTGCAGAGTCTTTACCAGGCGTCGGGTCTTTGAAGCAGGCAGTCGCGGTCAGGGGAAGCCTTGCGATTCCCTCTGCAGGCGTCGCCGGAGGGGCTCAGGGGGGTCAACTCTGGCTACTCACGGTCTCGTAGTCGCCGGGGAGTCCTCCCTGTGGTGTTTGTTCTCCACAAGTCGAGCCGGGGGCGTTGGGTGCAGAATGCAAAGTCTCACGCTTCCGGTGGGAAACGTGTGTTGTTTCAAAATTGTTTCTTTGTTGCAAAGTTGCAGTCTTTGGGGAACAGATCCGCTGTCCTCGGGAGTTCTTGGTCCTTCTAGATGCAGGGTAGTCCTCTGAGGCTTCAGAGGTTGCTGGACCCTGGGAACGCGTCGCTGGAGCAGTGTCTTTAGAAGTGGGGAGACAGGCCGGTAGAGCTGGGGCCAAAGCAGTTGGTGTTTCCGTCTTCTCTGCAGGTTTTTCAGTTCAGCAGTCCTCTTCTTCTTAGGTTGCAGGAATCTGAGTTCCTAGGTTCTGGGGAGCCCCTAAATACTGAATTTAGGGGTGTGTTTAGGTCTGGGGGGTTAGTAGCCAATGGCTACTAGCCCTGAGGGTGGCTACACCCTCTTTGTGCCTCCTCCCTGAGGGGAGGGGGGCACATCCCTAATCCTATTGGGGGAATCCTCCATCTGCAAGATGGAGGATTTCTAAAAGTTAGAGTCACCTCAGCTCAGGACACCTTAGAGGCTGTCCTGACTGGCCAGTGACTCCTCCTTGTTTTTCTCATTATCTCCTCCGGCCTTGCTGCCAAAAGTGGGGCCGTGGCCGGAGGGGGCGGGCAACTCCACTAGCTGAAGTGCCCTGTGGTGCTGTAACAAAGGGGGTGAGCCTTTGAGGCTCACCGGCAGGTGTTACAGTTCCTGCAGGGGGAGGTGATAAGCATCTCCACCCAGTACAGGCTTTGTTACTAGCCACCGAGTGACAAAGGCACTCTCCCCATGTGGCCAGCAACATTTCTGGTGTGTGGCAGGCTGTTAAAACCAGTCAGCCTACACGGGTAGTCGGTTAAGGTTTCAGGGGGCACCTCTAAGGTGCCCTCTGGGGTGTATGTTACAATAAAATGTACACTGGCATCAGTGTGCATTTATTGTGCTGAGAAGTTTGATATCAAACTTCCCAGTTTTCAGTGTAGCCATTATGGTGCTGTGGAGTTCGTGTATGACAGACTCCCAGACCATATACTCTTATGGCTACCCTGCACTTACAATGTCTAAGGTTTTGCTTAGACACTGTAGGGGCACAGTGCTCATGCACTTGTGCCCTCACCTATGGTATAGTGCACCCTGCCTTAGGGCTGTAAGGCCTGCTAGAGGGGTGACTTACCTATACCTATAGGCAGTGTGAGGTTGGCATGGCACCCGCACACTTTCAAATCAAAAGTTAGCATCAGCAAAGGCAAAAAGTCAGGGGGTAACCATGCCAAGGAGGCATTTCCTAACACCCTAGTACTATTATTATTTACACCACTCTGTTGATTCAAGCCCCCTAAACTCACCTTGTTATGGCTAAGATCAGATCCACTCATGATGCCCACCTGCAGGTCCAACCCAAGTTGCCATTTGAAATGGGGACATTTACATAAGGCTCTATTTCATTGCTGACTATAGCTGAAGCCGAATCTGAACATGGCAAAGAAGGCACAGGGTGTAATGGCTGAACCAATTCAGAAGCTGCTCGATAGGATACAGACTTTAGCACAGATTTGTCATTCAATGATTTAGAGAGGTTCCCCAATGCCTCTTCGCCAGCAGAAAGCTGATCTGAAATGAGTAAGCGGACCTTCAGGGCAGACTTTATCGTCCCCATTAGGATGGATCTCTGTTATTATATGTGGGCATTTGATCTTTGTGCTTTTTTCCATCCTTTTCCTCTTTCCCCTTATGTCCATATTGACAGGCTGCTGAACTGTCAAATCACTTTATTTTCCAGTGAGTACTTCAGGAACAGAAGGAGGAGGTCTCTGTGGCAAATAATCCTAAGTAGTAGGTTGAAGCAGAGTAGGAGCCTTGGTATATAAATTCACAATTTGGGGGAATCTGGGCCTAATGGCGCAGGAGTAGGAGCTAGACTGAAAAGCGCCTCTCAAATGACTCCATCCTCTTGTCCAATGCACCGACCACCTTCTGTAGAAACCCATCCAATGTATTGTTGGCCATTAGCTTATCAGCTGATTCTACAGGTTTGCGCTTCCCTATTTAGACCATCAGGATCTTGACCAGCCACAGCCAAAAGGGAAGATAGATTTAACAATACTGTTGCAGTGTTTTAAGATCACTTACTGCAGCAACCTGGCTGATGTAGATGTAAGGGGGTGGCTCAGCCCAGCCTCTTCCAGGCAGGCACTCGGGTGCGTCCCGCGCCACGGGTCAGGTGCGTTGCTTATATAGAGCAACCAGGGGCTCAGGGTCCCATCAGGGCCTCCACCGCAGGAGATGCTGGGGGTTAGAGTCCTTCTCCATCCCCACGGAGAAGAAACAGCATCCCGTACCGTGGGTCAGGCGCATTGTTTTTATAGCGCCTCTGGGTGTTCAGGATCCAATCAGGGCCTCGACCACAGGAGATGCTGGAGTTTGGAGTCCCTCTCCACACCCACAGAGAAGAAACAGCATCCTATATATATATATATATATATAGATGTGTGTGTGTCTGTATATGTATATGTATATATATATATATATATGTTATATATATACCATATTAAGTATGGTAAACCCTGGTGTGTATGTCACACACTCAGGTGTTAGGAATCTACTTGGTTGGTTGAGTCTAATACAATGTGCTGCACTCATTCTGGGGTGAATGCTGACTTGTCGCAATCATGTCCATCCTAGTGATGCTCTAGCTCCTCCTTCTGACTTTCTATTGGATCTTGTGCTGTATGGGACCTACTCTTCCATATATACCCAGACAGTTATCTAACAATTCATAGGAAGTGGGCAAAGAAGCAGAATGGAAATGATGAATCCCACGAAAAGGATGCAAGGGGAAGGTTTGGGGTTCACTGCATCATGGAAAATCTGCCTGCATGTTGCTGAAGGCAGCATAATTCTTGCCTGCATTGCCCTTGGGTACCACAAGAGACAGTCCCAGCGCCATCAACCACTCCATCTGTCCGTATGTGTACAAATGAACCTCTCTGTCCCTCAGTTTGGTAACAACGTCCCTTCCTCCATAGACACTTGAGTTGCAGGAATACTGTACACTCATAGGCATGGACAACACGGGGTCTGGTCTCCATTCTCACTCACTCTCCTGTCCGAAGGTCCTTATAATGGGTGTGGGAATATCCGCTATTTTTGAGTTACGACTGAATGTAGGCTGATATTTATCCTATAGGAAACATTGATTAGGAACTTCAGACTCAGACACTGCTCCCTCTGTCACTTTGAGGTAGGCACAGCTAGATGGTACTGTTTCTGTATTACTAGTAGTATTCCCTTTAAATTCACACACTGCACTACTGCTCCAGGCCTGAGTTATGAATAATGTCTCATAAATATAAAAATGCCCCATCGGTATGACCAAAGTTCATGTGATGTCACCTCCGGTAATGTGTGCATGGGTTAAGTGATGTGCGATGTCACTTGTCCTACAGCAATTATTTTTGTGAAACTGCACAGTCAAGCACAGTTGGCCCTTCCCAAAGTGTTGATCCACACAGGGCTTGAGCTGCTTGAGAAGCGTGGTTGGGGAGACCCCCAGGCAATGTTGCACAAGCTTCACCCACCTTGAGGCGGAGGCTGGAGGTCAGCCCCTCCGAGCCCTTGAGTTGCTCCTCCAAGCGGTGACACCGGCTTCCTTGACTGGAGAGCTGCTCCATCAGGATGTGGTTCCTTTCCTCGGCTTCGGCCAGCGACTTCAATGTCACGGGGGACTCCACCTCCACCATCTTTGTCACGTACTACAATGAGAAGATAAAGAATGGGTAGCGAGGACCATAGTGTGCGTTCATTACTGTCGCTAAGCTCAGCACAACCAGGCACCATTGTTGCTGCAGGTGACGGGTACATCTCCTACCAGAGGTGAAAACCCTGATATCATTTCTTATTGCAGTCAGTGTATGTAAGCTGTTTAAATAATATGCATCAGTATAAAATGTGTATCAACATGTGTGACTCTTCACAGTCTGCCAGTGTTTGCCTCGTCTGGTCCAGGTGAGCTTTCCCGTGTTAGGTGACATTAGGCCACTGCACCTCACATCACTCATTCACTGCCTCATGTTCCCTGCGGTTCATCACTGGATCCTGAACTCATGCGGGAAGGACCAGCTCAAAGGTGTATACTTTACCTTCTGGAGATCATCTGCCGAAGATGCTGCGCTGGTGTCACGCCCCGAAACACAACGACCGCCTACATCAAGTCAGTGACATCAAAACAGACTAAAACTAGCAACATACCTGGACACAGGAAGAACTACCAATAGAGTGACCTCTGAGGATAGGAGATCATTTCAGTGACCCAGGACACCACCAACACCAACTGCAACTATCACCTACACCAGAGGATGAATAAACTGGCTGTGGAAACTCGGAGAGACCTGCCACGAGGCCACCTGACAAGAGGAGAACACAAGTATGCTGATCTCTGACCCTTGGAAAAGACAACTACACTGGCATCTGAGGGTAGGACAACACTACCGAACTTACCTGTGGGGTGGGAGTGAATGAGTGACATTGATCTTTGGATACACAGAACTACTTAACCACCCTCTGATCCCAGCAGAAGAACACAACACTGACCTCTGACTCCGGGAGAACACTACAACACTGATGTCCATCATAACAGAACTTGCTCACATTGAGTTCTAGCCTAGGGAGAAGAATAACTCCCATGATCTATGGCCACGGTCACCTGTATGTACTGGACAGGCATGTACATGTGCTACTCTGAACTTCTTGGATGCTAGAGTCGCTGTATCAAAAGAAGTTAGCATCACACAGAGTGTTGGAGTCGCTTGGTGTTGGGCTTTGCAATTTCCAAAATATACAAGGGAAGGCAAGGCAGACTAAGGGCCTGATTTACAGTTTGGTAGAGGGGGTTACCCCATCACAAGCATGACAGATATCCTGTCCACCATATTACGATACCATAATAGTCTTTAGCAGTGGTTCCCAACCTGTGGTCCGGGGACCCCTGGGGGTCCGCAAAGCCTTCTCGGGGGGTCCGCGACTGCTCAGAAAATTAAATAATATTAACAGTTTAGGTCCCCAATGACTCATTGGGAGGGTCCCCAGATTCCAATAATGATTAAGTGGGGGTCCCCGGGTTCCAGTAATGATAAAATGGGGGTCTTCAGAAGTCAAAAGGTTGGGAACCACTGGTCTATAGAGATCGTAATAACTCGGACAGGATAGCCATCACATTTGTAACGGAGTACTTGTCTGCCAAACTTCAAATCAGGCCCTAAATGCAGAGTGGCATTGGACTTTCATGAGACTCGCAGCGGTGGGCACCATCTTGGGTTTATGAAATATAAGTTCCTCGTGTTTCAGAGCATTCCTTGGTAGGCAATCAAGATACTTAGTTGCTGCAGCCACTCAGCCTTGTTGGCAAAGATTGAAACTCAAAGCACTAACACCTGGAGTTATCAAACTCGTACAGTGTACAGAGATGTATTCTGGGATTAGACTAAAGATCATGGATTTAGACTTTGTTGTTTGCACACTATTGCTAGACTCAATCAAGAAGGACATCCATTCTAAGGTAAATCACAATATAACACAAAGGTATCCGAGACTATCTTTAAAAAGGCCGTACTGGGATGTCCAAGACTCTGCGCTCGTACCTGATGGAAGGTGAAACCCTATTAGGGTTGTTCCCTAAAAAGGACTACGGGACTCACTCACTGAAGTACCATGTTTCATCATCAGGTCCCTCCCCACTGTGATTCCCAACGGTACACTTTGTGAACTTCCCCTCAAGCGCTTTACTGTCTATATACCAGTGAGGTGTGTGGGACCTAGGAGAACAAAAAATGTGTGAGAGAATGTGAGCTTTCTGGAAATTGTATTAGTACCTCCATAATGAACGACTGAAAGCAATGTACTGGAGAGTCTCTACAATACGGGCCCTAGGTTTACTGTCGACATGTTTCTGCCACCTAGAATAGTGGTCCAAACCGGTACTGGCCATTCATCAGGGTTGGCCTCCACCCACCTCCTCGTGTCAGCCATAACTTAGGGTACTAAAGTCTTATTTTAGTCTTGTGTGTTTTAGGAGAAGGAAAAACAAGAGTGTGTTACACCTTGCCTGTAAGATGTAACGTTCTGGCCATATGACCAGAAGTGGTGACTAATCATGCCACCTTGTTGCAACTCTTTCTAAGCGTAGAGCTGTTACTTGCATCTGAACCAACATGTGCAGCAGAACACTGAATCTACAAAAAGACTACTAATCTGACCTCGGATCATAAAAGACCACCACAGTGACCTCTGACTCCAAGAGAAAATCACCATAACCATAGGACAACACTACTACGTGACCTCTAACTTCAGAAGTAGACCAACACACTGGCGTCTGTCCACTGGAGAACACTTCCACAGTGACCATTCACTGCAGGAGAAGGACCTGACCCTGATGTCTGACCAAAGGACAAGACTGACACACATACCTCTGAATTCAGGAAAAGACCTCCACACCTATATCTGGCCAAAGAAGAACACTTCTGCAGTGACCTTTGACTCTGGGGAGAGGACCACCACACTGACATCCAGCTTAGAGGAGCACCACCACAGTCACTGTTGACTCCAGAGGAGGACCACCACACCATTGGAGACCAGCACGCCAGTGACCTCTGCCTCTTGAAGAAGACTATCGTACTTACAACCACCCGCAGAAGAAGCCGATCACAATGAGCAATGACGCCAGAAGTTAAGATCTCCCAACCTTCTCTGCGAGAAGACAACCAGCGTGTTTAACCCATTGGTGTAATTTGTGGTAGATACATCCTCCTCGCACTACCACCCACGACGGCCAAACTAGGCCTCTAAGCCTGGTTCCTGGTTACAGGCAGGTGGAGCACCACAGCTCACACTGACGCGAGTGTTTACTCAAGGGCTTCCACGTCTTGAATATGAGGAGAATAGCGCAGAGGAGTCGAGTCTGCGCCCATCTCACCTGCACGTCAGGTGGGCGCGCGCGCTCGGCGTCGAGGTGAAGCTGCAGCCCCCTGATCTTCTCGTCCAGCCGGCGCACCTCATCTTCCTTCCTCCACTGCAGCGTGTCGATCTGCGCCTCTAGGCGCACCAGCTGCTCCACCTTCTGCTGCAGGGAGCTCTCCAGCTGCTGCACCTTGGTCCGCAGGTCTTCGTTCTCCTGGGGATCAAAAGGAGAAGGCAAATCGCAGCATGAGGGCGAAAACTGGTGCAGCATGCAGGCAGCATAAAGCAATGACGTATCTTTATAGGTACCATGGCATTTTCAGTGCCGTTTGCTAAATATCCACCCAATTGGCTACTTTACAATACCTTGTCTATGGCTGTTCACAGGTGCATCATTTTTTCAAAAGATTTTGTGAAACTCCATGAAAAAAATGCAAACTTACTCTTTCAGATTGATATATCTATTGTATTACGCGACACCACCCCTCCCCCGACCCCCACCACTTACGCCTCATATAAAAAGGTCTTGTGAGATACCGGTGGGTGCCTGGTTCGAACAGTAAATATTCCTAAATGACACATTTTCGGCACAACTCGTCTCCCGCGGATGAAATTTACGCGTAATCGCGTAATAACAATTTTGACCCCAAGCCGTGGGAACTCGCTTGCATGTGCACTAGGTTATTCAAATTGTTGACCCTAGATGGCGGTAGTTAGTGTGCTTTATACGACAGACGATAAGATCTATTCAGCATCAGTGAGGTCAATTTAACTACAAAATCCCCTTCTCACTAGTATGTAAAGTTGTAAACTATTACGTACACTTTGTATATGCACTGCCCTGTTAAATATTCTAATTTTTGCAAAGTCCCTACAGTGAGGTATGCGAACGAAGCAGCTACATGTTGCACAGATAACCAGAAAACCAACATATCCGGGGGATTTAAAAGCTAAATGAAAAACAAAATACGACACACTCAGGGGTGTGACACAGGCCCCGCAGCCCCTGCTGCGCAGAGGCCCCTCTACCCTTGAGCGCCCCCTCAACTCTTCAAGGGTCTCCTAGCCTTTCAGCCTACTCGGCGCAAGCCTAAAGATCATCTGTGCGATATGGGAGACTCAGGGGCCCCTCGTCCGAAACTGCAGGGGCCCCAACATTCTGCGTTACGTCACTCGATACAAACATTAGCAGCTTCAAAACTTAATTTAGCTCAATGTCACCAGTTTGATCAGCAGCACGTCAGGGCACACCGACAAAGCGAATTGTTTTGCCTTCCGGCGTAAGGTAAACTGAATGTGCCCCTCGCCCCCTCCCCTGCAGAGGAGGGGCCCCTGAGTACCCCACATCTCACAGGCATTCCCTCCCTTGGGCGGAACAGGGACTCCCCTGAAGGGCTGGGGGGCAGAAGGCCGCAGGGGCCTGTGTTAAATAGTAACTCTCTTGTTGCAATGTGTTAAAAGGTAAAGGAACATCAGTTTGGGGGATATTTGTTGGATAATGTATACACTCCACCCTGTAATGCTCGTTAAACCTTCTGGCTTACAATATTTACGGTACTTCCCACTGTGGGCTTTTAGTAAGAAAAGAAGAATCCGAGAACGTGATTCTGACGCGACCTCCCGGCTTCTCCTGAGGCCTGTGGCTTGCTTGCAGAGCTTAGCATCACATGGATTCAACAACGCCACCTCTATGGGTCTTTTCTACGCTTCATACAGAAAAAGTTACAGCGAATGGTGCGATTCGTGGTAATAATTCACCACAAATGCATGGGGGCACAGAACGCGAATGGATGCTGTTTGCGGTGCTTTTATTTAATGTGTCCTTCTGCTAAAAATTGATGCAAGAATGCATTTGGCGCTAAAAATAGCGCAAAAGACGGGTTTGCATTCCACACAATTACAAGTAATTTCACATCATTTTAGCATATTTAGGCAAAAGTAAATTGAGCAAATTTCAAACCAGTACATATGACATATGTGGGCCCTCACTCAATAATTTCGCTCAAAAGATCACTATCCTTATTAGTTCCTTGGGAAAGGTCTCTTGCATCCTCTTCATCATCCCCCCATATAATAGATCCAGATTTCACCAGGACAGACTTCTGCAGTTACTGACAATCTGTGTGACCTTGTGCAAACTCTCACAATTAGCTCAAGAAGGTAGACATGACGAGGGATGTAAGGTGTTACCTTGACGAGCAGCGCAGAGGGCTGCGCAGAGACAGTGGCCAGCTGCTCCAGAAGCCCCTGCGTCACGCTCAGGCTCTGCTTCAGCCCCTCGTTCTCCACCGTCAAGTTCTGGATACGCTTCTCGGAATCAGTCACTCCCTGAAAAGAGTAGGAAGACATGGAAAGGTCAGCACCACAAACCACTGCCTCGTAATACCGAACACTACTATGACCAACTTGGTGACTATGACCAACCATCACTTATCCATAAACATTTTGGACTTGTCTATTGCTTCTGCAGGTTCAGTTTGATATTAATCTGAAGATCATCAATTTTCAGCAGCTTGTTGGTCCTAAGTCTGAAACTGGACATTTATCAGACCCTATTTCCTTCTTATGTGATGTATTTGAAGGTTTCTTTTCTTGCCACCCTGGATGGGCATACTGTCTACCATTTCTTTGACTCTTGTAGGGTCTAAGGCCCAACCAGTCATCATTTACAGAGAATATAAGTTGCTTCTAAAGGCTACGGAAGATGGCTGCTGAGCCCCTTCCTACAGTATTGCGACGATGTACGCCGCCTCTCACTAACCCACTCATTGTGTGCCTCAAGCAGCTTCAGCGCTGGCTGCTGGGAGCCTTGGGCACCTTGGTGCCATGAGTTGTTACTTTTATTAATAAAAGTGATTGTGTTCAGTTCACAATGGGCCACTGGCAACTCATCAAATCAGGTTTTAGAAAGGAAGTGGGAAAGGACCAAGGGACCAACTGATAAAACAGTCTACGTAAAGAAACTTAAAAGTCATGCCATGGTTCTGCAGGCTAAGAGGGAGGGTGGAGCTCATCAAAATGTCAAGCCAGTTTCTGCGGCCTATGATGTAAGATCGGGCTAAACGTCTACATTGGCAACAGGGTGAACTATTGGGTATCCATACAGCCATTGGATACATTTCAGAACTTACATATGCATCTGAGGCTACAATGTCACACAAAGAATGCCGATGGATACATTTCAGAACTTACACATGCATCTGAGGCTACAGTGTCACACAAAGAATGCCATCGGATACATTTCGGAACTTACACGTGCATCTGAGGCTACAATGTGACACAAAGAATGCCATTGGATACATTTCGGAACTTACACATGCACCTGCTGGTGGTAAATAAGCGGACTGAGATCTTTATATCTGGCAGGACTCGAGAACTCACTAGTGCACAACTTCAGCTTTAGGCAATCAGTAGTGTGCGGTGTCTCCCAAGGCTCTGTACTTTGTTGTATGCTAGAATATCTTATACAAGTATGTCCTATGATATACGTAGTGCCATGGACATCACTTACTACAATATCATCCTATTAGGTGTAGATTTTCTGTTATTGACTCCAAAGGGGCGATAGTTTTTAGAACTATATTTAGGACACAACATTTGTCAGACTTTGTTATAACTATAAAAGTTTGGTACAATGCCCAGCAGAATCCCAAAACTATTTAATGTTTATTTGTTACAATTTCCCCAATGTTATGCTCCTTTGGCTTTATATTGAAGATGATGTGTGCCACCCACAATTCTAATTTAATTATGAACTGGGTACAATTTCAAAGTGATACAATTTGCACACTTTGGGGTACTGTTAGTAAGGTTTGTGTAGGTTCTTTTGCTATGCCGTGCAATTTTACACTCCGCTTATGAGTTTATTTAATGTATGGTAAAACGTTCTACATTTTCTGTTGTATTGCGTCATGCGAACGCCCATGCACAACTTGATTAAATATACTCCTTCAAAGAATTAATTTGTGCGACAAAACCGGCTGATAATTAAAGCAATGGAGCACAGCACATATGATCCCTGTTCAAAAAATGTAGGAAATGGGGCATATCAATCACAAAACCTCATCAAAAATCTAAGAGTGGTGGGGACGGCCTGTGGAAGACCAGTACCGGGTGACCCTCCGCCTGGTTGTTACAAATACTTGTAAACAGATCCCTTGCCCCTTAGGATCTGTGCAATGCTCTTCTTTGTGACTTCCTTACTGGTGCCAGGATGTCTCAGGGCTGCCCTGACTCATGCCATAGCTTGTCTGTGAATACCAATAGTATCCCTGCCTGGACCAATGAGGTGGTCGTTTGGGGGATATGCTGTTGGTTTCACTTCTAGTTTTTGATTTATAACTTGTCCACTTTCTGTGCACTGCCAGTTGTATTTCATGAGTTTATATTTTATAAGATCTTTGGATAGTAGATTATACCATATCTCTTCATAATGTTTGGCCACATAGACACCTGAGATCAATAAATAAACTATATTTAAGTTAGATAATATTGACACCTATTATTTGCAGGGCTTAGAAATGTCAGAAATGGCACGCAGCGTTATATAAGTCGGTTGGTATTACTTCTCCCATCCCCCCTTCTCTATCTATTACACTATGTAAGTACAGATGATAAGGAAATATATACAAATGAGAACACGAACCAGCCAGCACCGTTACATCCGGGGTTTGCACAGACACTGCAAACCTTTCCATTGTTTTCCTTATCCTGCCAGGGTTCCTGGCATGTGAGATCTCTCAGCACAGGATTAAAAACTCTGTCCCTTCTCCCTTCTCTATATCTCTCTGTACATAGTTTCCCTTATTCTCTGTATTGTTATTTTGTTTACATCTTTGGCCAAAATATAGAGAAGAAAGCAGATTGGACAAACTCCTCGCACCAGTTATGGGATAACGGCAGAGCTCAGCAGAGATGCTGCTAAGCATCAGAGGTTGCTTTATGGCAGACCGGAGTGGGGCGTTCACCCGAGCAGCAACGCCAAGCATTTAGATGACAGCATCAGAAGAGACTCTGGGGCAGCTTTGCTACATTGAGAGGTTACAGAGTGGGTCATGTGATAACTTCATGCAAAAGATCAGATCAGGCAGTTCAGGGGTTTTGAAAGGCCCGGGGTGAAAAACTGCACGTGGGGCCCCAGAGTTAAAGAAAATGTACTTCCGGAAACGAAAACACTTGGAAACTTCAGCATCTGGAGCCCTCTAGTGGTGTCAGCTGTGTTAGCTGCCCATCATTAAGAAACAGGGCTGTCTTTCTTCAAAATCTTTAAATACACTTCGGAGCAATAGTTCAGGGCCCTGAGAAGAGCAAGGTCCAGAGTAATAAAGCCCCCGCCGCCCACTTCCTTCGGCCCTGGACCAATGAATGCACATGACTATGAGGTTTCACACAATGATGCCTCTATAAAGACGTCAGTGTCAGGTGGGGCACAGAGGAGCAGAGCAACACAACAGGAACAGACCCACCAGTACAGTTAAGTGTGAGTGTTTATGTTTTGTGTGTTAGAACTGGCAGAGGTATGCGTTGGCAGAAGAAACTCCTGAATATCCTGCCAGTCTATTGCCATTTGCATGCCATGCCAACTGCAGTGCCCCCCTCCTGCCCTAGAGAGCAACAAAAATACATCTTTTTCTGCAAAATGGTCACATGAGTTAAATGCCCACAGCTAACATTTCCTGTAATCTGCAGGTCTGAAATCTGACATATCTAATGTAGGCCTCTTTACGTCTGAAGTCAGTGAATTGAGTGCATTTACACTGAATAACAAATGTTATTTACAGTGCTTAGAAACAGCAGAATTGAGAATGGTCTGAAGCTCTATATAATAAGTCAGCTTATATTATTTCTAATTCTCCCATTCACGATCCGGCATTTATTAAACTACGAAAGTATGGAGGGAAAGGATCAATAAAAGGGCAGAATGAGCCAACCAGGGGCGTTAAAGTAGGTGTTTTTGCATGTGTTGCCTCTCTTAACAGCTGCAATCAGATGTTTTTCTTCTTTAGGTCGAGAGCTCAAGCGCTTTGACCTGTTGTAAGTATTGTGGGCTTTTAACCACACCCACCGCCCTATCACTCGTTTGTGGTTTGCCTTTAAAAAATCCTTTGTTATCATTTGTAAATGCTTTACGCTTGTCCCTCCTTGGAGCGGTTTTGTTACCGCCTTGGACAACGACCCAGTTACACGGATAATTGCATGTTCGCTGATAGGTTTGACTGCGAGCAAACGTATTTTTCATTTTTTGTCTCTCCTTCGCACTCATGCTCATGGCGGCCGTGGCGCTTTGAATCGGCTCGCTTATGTCAACTGTTTTACTTTTCAATTTATGTGGCAAGAAAAGTCCAGTTAGGAATTTGCAGCACCAATAGGTCCAACTCAAGCAAACTTGAGACCCATTGCATTGCAAATGCTTGTTTCTTCATCCCTCCAGAGGTCCTGGGATGAACGATCCCTCAGCACCGGAATAAGAGTTCTCCCTACATCAAATGCTGGGTCCACTTGTTTCTCAATGACCCATGTGAAAAAGACAATTTAATATTCTGCTCACAATTCAGAACCTTATGTTCACTGTCATGTCCTCTTTATCACAAGCACATTATAGCCTATGGCACTTGTCATATGGCACGCTTTGATGGGGCATCCCACCTGGCAATCTGTAAGTAGGATTTTATTGAACCTGCTGGTGGATGCTGCAAGCTAGATGGACACTGCAGTGCCTTATCCTGCAGCAGCAGCCGCGGTATCCGCACGCTGAAAGCAGTGCCAGCACTTTTCTACTGTCTCCATCTATCATCTCAAAGACAACCTGCAGCATAGACAGGGCACTGCTGCAGACACTGGGCCTAATGAGCAAGTAGCCAGGGTTCTGAGTGGAACATCAGAAGCAAGCAAACACCCCAGAGAATGTGTGGAGCCAGCAAGCAGGTATCCCAGGGACAGCTGGTGCAACAGTCAACAAACAAGCATGAGGACAGGCCCCTGCAAGCAACCCAATAACTGTTTGTGGGGGGATCAAAGCAAACAAGCAACCCTCAAATGCTGGGAGAACAAGGGTCACAAAAACAAGCCAGCAGTCCCAGAACTATGAGGACTGACATCCGCTAGCCAGCATCTTGGTGACTATAACTGTCAAAAAGCAAGCAACCATGGGATTGTGGGTTCATTATCACCAAGCAATCACCCTTACGACTATGGGAATGAATATCAGAAAGCACGCAACCCTGGGATTGTGGGTTCATTATCACCAAGCAACCACCCTTACGGATATGGGGATGAATATAAGAAAGCACGCAACCCTGGGCTTGTGGGTACCACTTTCAGCAAGCAAGCAAGCACCCCTGGTGCTGTAAGGAGCATTATGAGCAAGGAAGCAGACCTGAGACCATGGGGATGCTTGTTCGCGACAAAGTAATCCTGCAAAAAGCGGTGATCACAGCAAGTAAACAAGCACTGGCAAATCAAACAGTTCTGGGTTTGACGTGATATTGGATGCACGCAGCATTGGTGCTGCATGCTGTCTCTGAGCTTTATCACATTAAACCTACACATGTTGGCTTTCGCAATGCTTGTTTTAAGTAGTTGCACCCTTATGCTTGTGTGTATGTAAACATATATGTGTACAGGCATGTGTGATTCAAACATGATTCCTGACTAAACTATTAAAGAGGCATCCTTACTTTTTGTATAGAATGCATGTATGAGGTACAGAACTGAATGTCTGAAAATTCAGTGTGCTTCTGAGATGTAAAAGAGTCCCTTGTGTATTACAATATCCACATGAGGTGGAATAATACAGCAAACTACCAATAGCATGAGGAGAGGGAAGAATACTACTCTGCATGGTACCAACACCCACTCTATGTATATTTTAACAAATTGGTAACAAGAGCATTGCAGAAATCTGCACTATCATGCCAAACCTAGCAAGTGGCGATGTGAGTCGCAACCAACAAGAAAGAAACCATGGACTACGAGGATCCCCGTCTGCATGTAAGCAACCCCACATCCGTGGGGGTTAATATCTGCAAGCAAGCATGCAATGGAGAGTGGGGATCTCAGCAAGCAAGCAATCATAGGACAATTGCGACCATTATCAGCAATTAAACATCACTAAGACTACAAGGAATACTGTTCAGCAAGCAAGAAAGTATGTCTGGGATGGCACGGATAATTACCCGCAACCTGGGAATAGTCAGGATCACAGTAATCAAGCAACCTGAGGACTGTGGAGATAACTATCAGCAAGCAAGCGTCCCAGAAGTAGTCTGGATTACAGTAAGCAAGCAACCTGAGGACTGTGGAGATCACTGTCAGCGAGCAAGCATCCCAGGAATAGTCTGGATTACAGTAAGAAAGCAACCTGAGGACTGTGGAGATCACTGTCAGCGAGCAAGCCTCCCAGGAATAGTCTGGATTACAGTAAGCAAGCAACCTGAAAACTGTTGAGATCACTGTCAGCAAGCAAGCGCCCCAGGAATAGTCTGGATTACAGTAAGCAAGCAACCTGAGGACTGTGGAGATCATGGCCAGAGAGCCCCAGGAATAGTCTGGATTACAGTAAGCAAGCAACCTGAGGACTGTGGAGATCACTGTCAGCGAGCAAGCACCTCAGGAATAATCTGGATTACAGTAAGAAGCAACCTGAGAACTGTGGAGATCAATGTCAGCAAGCAAGCCTCCCAGGAATAGTCTGGATTACAGTAAACAAGCAACCTGAGGACTGTGGAGCTCACGGTCAGCAAGCAAGCGCCCCAGGAATAGTCGGAATCACAGTAAGCAAGTAACCTGAGGACTGTGGAGATTACTGTCAGCAAGCAAAAACCCCAGGAATAGTCTTGATTACAGTAAGAAGCAACCTGAGAACTAGGGATATCAATGGCAGCAAACAAGTGTCCCAGGAATAGTCTGGATTACAGTAAGCAAGCAAACTGAGGACTGTGGAGATCACTGTCAGCAAGCAAGCGTCCCAGGGATAGTCTGGATTACAGTAAGAAAGCAACCTGAGGACTGTGGAGATCACCGTCAGCAAGCAAGCGTCCCAGGGATAGTCTGGATTACAGTAAGAAAGCAACCTGAGGACTGTGGAGATCACTATCAGCAAGCAAGCACCTCAGGAATAATCTGGATTACAGTAAGCAAGCAACTTGAGGACTGTGGAGATCACCGTCAGCAAGCAAGCGTCCCAGGGATAGTCTGGATTACAGTAAGAAAGCAACCTGAGGACTGTGGAGATCACTATCAGCAAGCAAGCACCTCAGGAATAATCTGGATTACAGTAAGAAGCAACCTGAGAACTGTGGAGATCAATGTCAGCAAGCAAGCCTCCCAGGAATAGTCTGGATTACAGTAAACAAGCAGCCTGAGGACTGTGGAGCTCACGGTCAGCAAGCAAAGTGCCCCAGGAATAATCTGGATTACAGTAAACAAGCAACCTGACGGCTGTGGAGATCACTGTCAGCAAGCAAGCACCCCAGGGATAGTCTGGATCACAGTAAAGAAGCAACTAAACAACCACAAAGATCATTATAATTAAAGTAACACTCGGACTGTGGGGGGTCATTATGACCAAGCAAACAAGCTGCAGACAGTCACGATCACAGCAAGCAAACCACACAGGGATTATGGCTGCCTCAACCAACAAGCATTGGGTTAAAGGGCTCTGGGCATGTTAGCAACCTCTGGACTGTGAAGACCGTCTGTCAAGCAAGCAGCCCTGTTAGTGCAGATATCGTTACCAGCGAGTATGAAACCCATGGACTGTGGGCATCACCGACCTACAGCGAGCAACCAAAAGACTGTGGGGATCAGAAACCGCCTTGCAGAGCTGGAAGCTGAGGTGGGCAAGTGAGGGCTGCAAGGATCTTGATTTCTGCCTATTGGGAGGGAGAGTCTTATACTACCAAGTGTGGTTCAGTCCATTCATCTCAAATCTACACAAAGTACAAATCCGGTTCAGTCCATTCATCCCAAAAGTACAACAAAAATAAAAACCCATTTTGTGGACTACAGCCCAAATTAGAAGCTTAAGCCAATTCATTCCATGAGAAATAAGTGAAAACAACCTCTGACACATGTTTCGCTCTCATTAGGGCTCATCAGAGGAGTGTCTTCTTAGGCACAAGCGAGGCACTTAATGTCGTGATGCCAGAATACAACTATTTGAGTAGGAAAAGTAGAATATCACTGATGGGTTGATACACTTCACTTGAATTCTCTTCCTAAAATGCTAACTACCCAGAGGCACCTCCTTCCAATGTTCCAATTAGTCACAAAACTAATTAGAACATTGGAATGCTGAGAGCTCCATAGGAGACAATGAAGTGGCTCGGGGCCAAGAATGGCTGATACTGGTCTAGGGTACCAACTTCCCAATGTTTGTCTTTCTCTGTCTCCCTTTTTATTTTAGAATATTCTGCCCTCAGTGGGTGGAATGCTCTAATTGCCTAATAGCCCTTTGGCCTTGTGCTCTACTGGTTGTTAAAGGCCTCTTCTGAAACTCAGGCCTGTAACTCAGATTCAGGGCCTTTAATAACCTGAGCAGTAGGCTATAATGCTACATAGGAAGAGTTGAAGTGTCTGTGCAGAGCAATTCTACATGTCGAGGTTCTCCAGAAGCCATGGGGGAGGGAGGGGGGGGTACTAGAGGAATGAGACCAACCATCTCTGCCCTCAGCTGTGTCAGCTCGTCCTCGCGCTCCTGGATCTTCCTTTTCAGCTCTTGAATCTATAGAATTGAACGAGAAACAGGAAAGCAAAATCAAGAAACTTTCATACATCAGTGGAGATAAAAAAACAGCAAATGAACTAAAGGGGATTCATTTGTATGGAGCACAATAAAAAGCCCTGTGCTGAGGCTTGTCTGTCACAAACAAGCAAATCTCTCTGTAGTGTCACACTCAAGTAAGGCTCGAGGACGGTGTACGTGTAAGCTTTTATTCACCAACACTCAGGAGTCTATCCTTGTCCATGCCTAATGCCAGCTGACGCCAGGACCGCAGACACGATTACACCTAGATAGACCAATCAGGGCACATGACTTCTAAGCAGACCCATATGAGTTAGAACATTGGAATGTTGAGAGCTCCTTTGAAGACAATGAAGCGTCTCCGGGCCAATAATGACTGATATAGACCGCCAGCTCAACATTCCAAAGTGTGCCTTTCTGTCTCTCCTTCTTCGTCTTAGAACATTCTACCCTCAGTGGGTGGAATATTCTAATAGCATCATAGCCCTTCGGTCCTTGGTTGTAACAGTTGTTATAGGCTCCCTCTCTTAATATATTTGGTTAGAGGGCTTTAACATTCAGTATAACTCTCGGCAACAGGCTATAATGCTATTGTGGAATATTCACATGCAATGGTTGTAGAATAAAAGGAAATAGCACACCTACTACACTAACTTTGTGTATCTTTGCACACGATTAACTGATACCTTCCTTCCAGGCCAATGCACGTCCTTTAACCACAGCAATATTCTTTCCTCCTATATCTTACTATGTCCTGGTCTGGATCCCACAGCAGAGAATGTCTACAAAGCGTGTTAATCCTGGTCGTAAGGACCACCTCATCGCTCATGGGAATTC
This sequence comes from Pleurodeles waltl, assembly GCF_031143425.1. NCBI lineage: Eukaryota > Metazoa > Chordata > Amphibia > Caudata > Salamandridae > Pleurodeles > Pleurodeles waltl. The sequence continues at coordinate 1,128,562,237 of NC_090439.1, forward strand.
AGGAAAGGACTCAAGACCTGACTGTTCGAATGAACAAGGTCACCAAGAAACAGCTAGCAACTACAGCGCCTTGAGACCCTCAGGGATGATTTGCCACACTTTAAAACTCCTTGACTGATTGATTGCTTTGCTACCACAAAGCACTGCCAGTCGTCCACAGTATGCACATGGCCTGTCGCAGGTCATGGGCGAGGAGTGAGAGGGTCCTTCTATCCCTGGGACATGGCACTGTTTTACTCAGGTGCCAAGATGATCTTTTCTGCTGTGTGCTGAGAGCTTCTCGGACTCACAGGAAGCTTGCCTTACTGAGATGCTCCTGGCCTTCCAGGCCCCAGCACTGCACAGCACAGACTAACAGCATGAAGTGCTCCTGGTCCCCTCTAGGGGGCAGGGCAGCTCCTGTTTTTCTATCAGACACTATGCCTCTGTATTTGGCAGCAGGAACTCCTGCCAGGCAGTCTTCCAGTAGTCTGAATGCTCTGCCTTTGAACATTCAGTATCCCTTGCTCATGAATATTCATTGAGGCAGCCAGCAACCAAAGCCGGGTTGGTTCTCTGTGTGATTAGAGGCTTCCGTGGTACGAGCAAATATAGAGTGAAAAAGAATGCAGCAGTACAGACTTTACAGAAATACCTATCAACAAATTATTTGACCTCTTAAAAATTCAGAACTTCACAAATACAGCCAAACTCTCTTCATACTAAGTATAAGACTGGGTAAATCAGCATTCTGTTTCCAGGCATAACACATATGGGTGCAAGCGCTTGATGGTGGGATCAGGTGCTGGCAATATTTTGGGAGGTATCTGTTTTTGTGAGATTTATATGTGCAGACTACAGTTTGGGGCCTTTATATTTATGGCTTATATTTTTATATACTGAGTAAGGATCCACTGAAACAGCAAGGCTCATTGAAGTGTATGCAGCCAGCGACGTGAGAATGAGTGAGAGCCCGCTCAATTGAATGAGGCCAGTAATGGTCAGTAATGGGTGACTGAATGAGACACTGATCAAGTGCATGAGACCAGTGAGTGTGGGGAGTAAGTGAGAGTACACTGAGGTGTATGCAGCCAGTGAGCACTGTGAGTGCGTGGGTATAACCCCTGAAGATCAAATCTGGAATATCAAGGTATATAAATATGGTTGCAAAGTTTCAAATTCGAAATATTGAAAAGTAAGTAAGATTTTCAGCACCTAACTCCACATACATGTTTCTTGGCAATGTATATCTTCAAGGTATATAGACGTGGAGCTCGTAACAGCAAAGCTATTCTTTTGTTATATGCACTTACCTTTCGATATTTTGGTCTTCAATATTTTGTCCACGATATTCTTGTATTTCAATGTTCTTAGCTTCGATATTTAGTAATCAATCAAATGAGTGAGCATCCACTGAGCCAGTTTTGGGGACTATATAAAGCTCCATTGAATTACTGATGCCATCAGACCACTACCACAAGCCCGGGCCGAGGTTTTGAGCATCTCACCTGTAAGCTGAAGTTCCCGGCCAGCTGCTGTTTCTCCTTCTCGCCATCTTCCATTTCCCGCCTCAGGCCCACGATCTCCTCGGCTAGTCGGTTCCGCTCCCCCTGCAAGGCACTGATGGACTCAACCAGGCTGTGGATTCCTACTGGAGACACCGGGGACGCTGGATACATTCCACAGGGGGAGGGCAGCATCATGCCTACAGCAAGGCGACAAATTACATACCTCTGATCAGAGAGAACGACTGTCAAAAGCATGGTCGAAATTTGCACTGAGAGACTTACAACTACAATTTGTGTGTTTTCTTGCATCAAGCGTACCCCTGGACTGCCAGGTATTTTCAACCATAAATATAGTTGTGACCTCCTATCACGTCTATGTAACACATGACTTTCTCGCAGACACGCATCTCCCAAAAAACTTATACCGGTTACTCAATAGGTGACATGTACTAGTTACTACAGAGGGTGGGTTGTTGAGTGGGGGAGTTGTGATAAATCTATTGCATATTGTAGTTAATGTTTGCTACCATTCGTAGCCAATGTCTATGTGACGAATGATCAACACTGTCAAGTTGAATCTAACACTTTATCTGAACAATGATGATTACATATTGTCATATATCAAAATGCAAAAAATCAAAGAAGCAAAAAATACCTCATCAATTTACACCTTGGGTTTGGTGCTCATGAATGGAACAGCGCCCTGTTACTTTGTAGCTAGGTCTGCACTCTAACTTCCAATGCACATATACATACAGACATACATACCCCAGTGAGCCACCAAGCGCGCAGTATAGCGACAGCGGTCAGAAGACGGACTGTGCCAGCATCCCAGCCCCTACCCGCTCCTCAGGGTTACAGAAAAATACACTTTCAGCTCAGAAAGCCACAAATGGTGTGATAAATAACGTTTTTCTCACATTCAATGTATTTCTCAGACTATGGTCTGATGGATACTTGTTAATTATAAAGCTAGTGACACCCCTTGGGGTAGAGTACTGCTATAAAAATGCCTTCATAAATAAATACACTTTGGTCCCTCATTGTTGAATACAATGTGTGTAGCTATCCGACAACAGACATGCGCTTTCTGCTCCTGTTGATGATTCTAGTTAATCAAGCAAGGCTACTGCCCAGGATTAGATGCTCCTTTGCCTTTGTCCTACATCACAACAAACATTAATCAACAAAAAGCCAACACCAACCAGGGAAATATTCTCCATGAGCCTCTCTTGCCTGTTGCCTCAACCTGCTACGTGACTGAACGTGGGGGCAGTAACTGTTCCTTGCACGGCTTGGTCACATTCTCCATTCGCATTACCACCTTTACTATGTACCATTGCAATGGAAGAGTCTGAGACTCTTCTAAAGGGATGTGGAGAAATCTACAAACAAGACAAAACCAGAAGCAGACCTCCTCTATCTGGGCTCCTAAAATCTGGAACAACATCACAGTCAACTTCAGAAGTGACCCTGAACTTCTGCAATGCAGGAAGATGCTTTGACCAACCTCCTCTGTGTGCACTATCTCCTGACCCCATAGACATTACCACCTATGAATGTTCTCCCTAATCGTAAACAATCTTGAATCATGTCTCAGGGCTTCTGCCCATGTTCAGTTGCTTTCCGGCTCGGTTTGCCTATAATAATATCAGTATACACGTACATACGAACATGGAATCTTAGGACCGGGGATGCATGCTGACCCAAGAAGGCTAGGTGCCCTGAAAAAGCCTCGCAGACAGAATAACGGCGCAGCTCTCCATAACAGCCAGCCAGAGCGCACATATGGTGGCCCCTTGCCCCAGATGCCTCATGGTGCAGGGAGGAGGCAGGACACACCAAACTGCCCTAAATCCAGTTCACCGCCCGCTGAGCTATAAAGATCCTCTTTATGCAAAGCCTACAAGACCACCAGGCTTACGATTCATGCTTCAGCAAGAAAGAATGGCTAGCCAGTCATTTTTTTCTAAATTTGCATTTGGTTTTTGTATATCTCATTTGAGGAAAAAAACTGTCCATCACCCCTAACAATCCAAAAGTTGACTCGTGCCAGGCTGTGGTATTCCTTATGACCATCTAGACCAAAGTCAACCACCAACCCTCCAGCTAAAAGCTCACAGCCGGCCATACCGAACTCTATGCTCACCCAGTCCGCGAAACCAGAATGCACTATGAAACAGTTCAAATTTGCAGATGCCCGACCTAAGTATTCCATTGATTTGTTTGTTCACTATTTTATACATACATTCATTATTCCATTATTTGTTCATTCATTTGATCTATAAAAAGGAACAGTGCTGTGATACCACAAAGCAGAGGGTTCTAGTCACATAGAAAAATGTAAAAGTATGGATGGACATTTAGATCTCTGCCTGAAAGTACTTTCACATTTTCTTTGGGATTCACAAACATTTCTAGAGGTATGCCTTAGACGCTGCACAAGGAGAGGTCTCCAAGCATACCACTGGGATTGTCATGTGACTTTTCGCAAAGGCTTTTATTCCGTCTATGGAGGGTTCTCCATAGCGGATAACTCCACATAGGAGGAACAGGAATATTTGTCTGTGATGAAAGCCCTTCCTCTACACCTGCAGCAAGCTTAGGGGTGATCCGTTACCTCTTTCCATCCTTGTGGGCGAGTTACTCCAGCCCTTATGTGGAGTAAATTTCCAACTACTTCAAGGGTTGGAGGGGCTCAGATAGGAGGTTGCAAATGCGCACAAATGTGGGCATTCCCAAAGTTCCAAGTCAAACAATGCCTTGGAATGTCCACTTCCACCCCCCTTAAGAGGAATGTGTTTATGCAGATTTCTCAACACTTGTGGCACAGTAATAAATTGACTTCTGTCCGCCAAGAATCCCTCAAATTCCTTTTGACACCCTTCGAGTAATAATAATGTCGGCTCGAACTGTAATCGGTTACACTGCAAATCGTCATGGAAGGACCAACCCCGCTGCGATATACTATGAACAGCATGTTGTTTCCCCCAAACCTGACCTCACTCAAAAAGAGGGGCTACCCACCGCTGTGCATTTTCTCCATGACGTTCTGTTGCTCGCTGATGGTGCTCTCCAGGTTCTCAATCAGGCTGAGCTTGTCGCGCATCCGCTGGCGGTAGGCCCTCTTCAGCACACTTAGCTGCTTACGCCGACGACTCTCCTCCTTACGCAGCGCGCCACGATATTCCAACGCCTTCTCCTGCAGCCGCTGCATCTGAGAGTAGTGCTCCAGGAAGGAGATGAGGTGGGACATGACTGAGATGAGAGGGGAAGGAGGGAGCTGGATGTCAACCAACACAGAACAAAACAAACAGACCACAGGAGAACCAAATGTATCCAGTAAACATGCATTGCACAAAGGCAACAAGCATGCAGCGCGATTGTGGGGGAACCGTAATTAGCCAGGCATAGGGCAATCATACAGCCAAATGGTGCAATTGGGAAGGAACCAAAAATTTAAGAAAGTTGTAATTTCAAAAGCATTCAGGCAAGATACAGTGAAATCAGGTAGAGGAAATTTCAAATATCATAAAAATTCAGGCAGGGTATTGTAAAATTAGATGTGGAGTGGGATGTAGGTTCCACAAAGGTATCAAAGATCCAGGCGTGCAATATTCACACGTTGCAAACCGGCAATGGAAGCCAGACATCAATTAGTTACATCAGGCCAAGCGGTGGAGCGAAGGTTAGACGGGGAGGGTATGTGGAGTTAATAATTGATGGACAAGATCATGGTTGGAATGACATGGCAAGTCATTTCATGTCACAGACAGGAAAGGGGATGGGAAGAAGAGATGTAAAAAAGAAGGGAAAAAAAGAGACAAGTTAGTTACTCAGAATCCAAGGGCGACAGCAAGAAATGCACACCATAAACTGTGGGCTAGTATTAGAAACATGAGTAAAGTAGGCCCCCAGAATAGCTTTTGAGTGATGTTTGTGTGTATGTCATGAGTGTGTGTTGTGCAAGTGTGTGTGTGTGTGTGTGTGGGCGAATGTGGCAAGTGTGTGTGTGTCCAAGAGTGTATGTGTGTGTGTGCATCATGTGTGTGCGTGTGTGTGTGTACAAGTGTGGTGCGTGTGTTACAAGCAAGAGTTAATTAGATAATCTGTAAGAGTTTTGGATGGTTATCTGGCAGGAGAGAGAGAGAGATAAAAGAGAGTGTGTGTGTGTGGGGGGGTGTTTTGCCTTCCACAAATTGATCTAAAACTTGCACATTAACAGAAAGACGTAGGCAAGGAGATTGTTTGAGCTAAATATTAGCTCCCACCAGAATTACTCTTATGTCAAATGTACTTTTTATTTGTTTTGCCAGAACTAGTCCCACACATCAAGGCAAATCAGACATTTCACGTCTAAAGACTGATGTGAAGAAGTTCTCCAAAGCACGCTGAGTCTCCCCTTCAGCTTCATCACATGACGGTGATGCACACATGTACTCAGGTGGAACATGTCGCGTTATTGAGGAAGGAAAGGTGTCACTCACAACGCTAACGCCCACATAAATGAAATTAGTCAAGCAACACTTGCCAATATGACTGACAACAATGCATCATGGGTGCAGGAAGAGTGCACGGTGACGAGGGGATTCAGCCAGGGGACGGGAGGGGAGTCGCCGACGCCCACACAATGTTCACGTCCAGTTTCCACCCGGGGGTGAAATCAATAGCCCCTCCTATTTATTTTCTGCTCTAAATAACACTCATTTCAAACACTATGGTCAATATCCTGGGGCATCTTCTCCACGAATCAATAAGTTGGGCGCGTTATCCAGCTGCGCTCGTCCAGTTTGGGGATGTTCACTCCCGATCCATTCCCCAGCAGCGCTTTTGTCCTGCCATGGGTGTCATTGTTTTACGGATTTCTTTCTTTTGTTTATGCTGAACCCTTGTGCCAGGGATGTCCATCTGAGCTCCAGCTGGGCGCCGGACACACCAAAAATTAAAGATAACCACGAACAGATTAAATGATTCTGGATGTAAATTGATCTCATGTGGCTATCCTAAAAATCTGGTGTGCTGATTCTCAACTGAGCCAACAACTGGCATCCCTGAATTTTATCTTTATAAAATAAAATACAATTCTAAACAGTAACAGTAAATTGAGGTAAAATAAACCATATTTCTGATGGTCTTCTAACTGCGGGTTCCACACCTTAAAAATTCCTCAGGTGCCAGACTGGATTCAGAAACCTTTTACAGTAGTGTTCCCGCTTGCCCACAGATAGTTCCGTGCAGCTGTGCACAGGCTCCATACGCCTAAAAAGTGATGGAGTGGAGAAACATTTAAGTGCCACCCCTTTGTGCAGACTTCAGTTCCTTCCTTTCCACGCCTTCTGACACAGATCGGGAGCTCTCCTTCTAATTTTGCCAGTTTTTAGACGAGATCTAAATGATTCTTCAGTGTGCTAGGGAATGATGTATTCACTTAAATCGTCAAGTTTCATGACGTGCCACAACAGCAAAAAGTAGTGGTCAGTCATGGACCTTCATGAGGTGTGTCTTTGGTGTCTGGAGTCTTATTCATGCAATAAGTGTCATCTGAGGCTGGGGGGCGAACCTATACCTTGCTAAACACAAGAAGTCTCAGCTTTCTGTAACTCCTGCTCAAACTTCAAGTTGCGACCCTGGACTCGTCCCAGCCTCGAAGCCGCTCCCATGTCCATTCGGCTTTCCACTCAAAGTCCTCCAGTAAGTCCATATCCCAGACCAAGCACAAGAAAGCGAAGCAGGACTCAACTCCAACTCATCACTCTCAATCCTATAACAAGGTGCAAGGACGTCATGAGGTAAGTGACATTCAGTCACAGAACCGATTCCTCAGTTGATTCTCACATGCCCCGAATTTAGCAGGCCATCGTAGACTCCCCGGCAGAGTGAGGCCTTGTTGCAAACTTTCAATGCAATTTTGGCCACCTCTGGCATGCCTTTGAGCCCCGATCAACCACAAGGGGCTCCGGTCGGGGTACCGCCAGTGGGTTTTTCCCTGGTGTTGTTTGTCCCCTTGGTACCTGTTACGAGGCTGCACCGACTCCGGTACAGCCTTCTACTCTGGCCCCCCCAGTCCACACCCATTTGTAACCCCCCAAAGCCAGTGTTAACACCAGTGGTGCCAGGAGATGATCTGATACCGGTGTCAGACTCTGACGCATCGTCAGCTCGAGCCGGGTCGATATTGTGCTACGAGGTCACAAAAGCACAACTCGTCATTATTCAGCCCCATCCTGTGCCTCTGCCACATCCTAGCTACTGGCAGAGGCTCCATTATCTTGTTGGTGCTGGTTCTGATCCTATGCCAGAGCCAGGGATGCCAAAGATGGTTGTAATGAAGGTGAATGGGATGGCATGATTGCCCCAGTCTGCTGATTTATATACATTGATTTACAGAATGCCAGCGGGATCGATGCCCCTCCACAGAGAGAGCTTGACTCGCCACTTGGGCCACTAGTGGAAGAAAGTGCCGCGTTTGCAGTGGTGGTTCTCGGAGCAGCGAAAGCACAGAATTACTGCTACCCTCCATCGAAACAATAGCAAATGCCCTGACTGAAATCCTGCAGCCTGGGTCAGCGACTTCAGAGCCCTTATTTTTTTACTTGATGATGCCCTCATAGGCATTTTGATGGCTACTTAGTCTAAGCCTTGATCTTGCCCACCAGTGAGCAGGCAAGTGGGCAGAGGTCTCAGACTAGTGCTCGGTGAGCTGGAGCTTCTCACTAAGCACCCCAGCCCAGAGAGCCATGTGGTACAGGCTTCCACTAGTAATGTAACCCCAAACACATCCAGACAGGCTATCCAAGAGGAGTGATGCTTTTGGTAAACGTATGTTCTCTACCACCAGTCTAGCACTGCAATCCATGAACATACTCTGTCTGCTGGGTCTCGACACGCACGCCATGTGGGACCTGGCCAGCACGATGTTGTCAGAGGCCCCAGAAGATCCTCGGGCCTCTTAGGCCAGGACTATACATGATGGGCAGGACATAGTTCAATATGTTATCAGCACAGGCCTGGATGCTACTGATTGCCCAGGTAGGGCATTGGTACCAGTGCCGTCCTTTGTAGACTTGTGGATGTGACCTACAGAATTCTTAGGTGATATGCAGCCAACCCTAATGGGCAAGTATATGGTGGGTTCTACCTCCTTGGAGAGTAGACAGACTCTGTGTTTGAATACCTTAAAGATAGCAGATTTACAGTGAGCTCCATACGGCTGTTGACTCCTGCCAAGCAGTTCCGGCAAATTTAGAGGCTATTTCAGAGGACTGGCCTTTAGATAAAGAGAGAGAGAGGCAACCAGCTCAGCCAGTGATGCAGCAAACATCCCAGTTCTTTCAATACTGTGGGTGCATGTACAGCAGGCAGCGTGAGAGCCACTAAGGGGCATCGGTCTACCAATTCCTTCTCCCTTCCTACAACAACCAAACCGCTTTGGTTTGCCTTTAGCGGCACATGCTCTACTAGTGGAAGGAAGGATTCAACATTTCCTACCAGGAAGGCGATCCATCACATCCGACAGAGGAGTCTTGCAAATTGTTCAATATAGTATGCCCTGCCTTTTCTCTCCTCTATAACCACTATTCCTCTCACTCCACAATGAATCTCATACGAGCACCTGCCCGTCCTGTTGCAGGAGATGTACCTTTTGCTCTCCAAAGGTGCAACTGAGAGGGCAGCAGACTTGGAAAGAAGTAGAAGGTGTTACTGTCTCTATTTCTTCGCCTCAAAAAAGGACGTGGGCCTCAGGTCTGTACTGGATCCTTGACCCCTGAATAATTTTCCTGTGGAAGGACAAATTCAAAATTCTAACACTGGTTCAGATATTATTTGCTTTGGACCCGAGAATCTGGATGTGTCCTTGACTTTGGACCTGCACCCAGTACAGACGTTCAGGCTTTAAACCTGATGTTTCATGATCAGTCAACTATGCCAGGTGGCACACGCGTGCTTTGCAATGTAGCTTGAGGTTCCACCGGGTCCAGCATCAAGGCAATCCCGTGTACACCATCCAAGCCTCTGAAGAGATGGCTCCAGATTTGCAGTGGTGCTGGTAGACCACTATTTGTCCAGTGGAAGGCCCCTCTCCCTTCCCCACTCAGAGCTGACGGTGGTGGCAGACGCAAAACTGCTGGGCTGAGGAGGTCATCTAGGGAAGGAGGAGATTTGAGGTTGGTAGTCTGTGGTGGATAGTTGGTTCCACATCAGTCTGCTGGAACTCAAGACCATCTGTCTGTCACTGGAGGCCTTCCTGACGTCCATTAAAGGGAGGTTGGTGCAAGTTTTTATGGACTCCCTTTGACAGTGGGTGGTTCATCACTCTACCAGCATTCTTTGCTCCCCCTCACCCCTTGGAATAGGAAAGGAGACTCCATTAACTACAATTCAAGAGGCCTTTAAGCTTTTACATTGACTGCACTGAGGAAAATCCAGTAAATGATCAGCTCTTGGTGGTGTTCTCTGGAGCAAAGAAAGGGAAAACTTTGTGAAAGAGGATCTTGCCGAGGTGGATATTCTTCTACATTAAGATCTGCTATGCACTGGCCAATGAACATCCCCTGGAAGGACTGAAAGCCACCATGGCTAAGGTTACTACGACTGCACTGGCATGCGGCGATCAGGGCCAGACTGGAAATCCAAAGCAGCCCTGGCAAACTTTGCAGACCAGCAGCTATAGGGTACATAGTGAGCACGCCTGATGGGGCTTGGGGGGCTCTCAACCCCCAAGAAAATTTGGAAAAATGTGTCTACAACACATTTTTCATTATATATTCAATTGTATTACTTTTTAAAACATAGTAAAGGAAGTTCTTAAAGTGCACCAGGATATGGCAATCTTCAATGGGGCTCTTCCATGAGTCCTTCACCATCACCGCTAGCAGTGCCTCTCACCTCTCCATAGCCCGTCTCTCACATGTATTTCATTTCATTTGTTTTATAGCGCCTCTCTTACCAGCGTAGGACGTGGGAGCACTTTACATCACACACACATATAGACACAATAAATCATACATGTGTAAATCAGTTTATAGAAAATGTCACATAAGACAAAGGGGGCTACAAGGTGTAGGATTCACAGGTATCCATTCTGCTTGGCATGTTTTTAAGAGTGCTTGGTCTGGGAAAGCATAAACTCAGGATTCAGAACATAAGGTTGACTTTACTTTTTTCTACCCAAACAAACCCTTTTTAAAAATTAGGATAATCAAAGACTGGGGAAAAAGCATAACTTTCTAACCTGTACCGTGCAGTTTGCATGCAGCTCTTTGATGGCAGTTCATAGCTCACTGTGCTAGATTATGATTGCAACTTATGAACTGCGCAGTAACAAAAGGATCTCTACGACAAAAGCAGCATCTCACTGAGCATTGCACATAAAATACTGTTCTGTAATCTACACATTCTTTGCAGCAGGCATACTAACCCTCTGCGCTACCTTAGACGAGTCAAAACTGCCACTAGACACAACTTTGATCTCTCTCCAGCAGGTAGATTTATAACCAGAGTTCTCATGGGACATTTATTGTGGCCAGAAAACTGTTGGATACACAAGGAACTCTGCAGTGTTTTTAAAATTGCTGCACTGCTTCAAAATCGACTCCGCTCCCAGGGACAAAAGCAGCCCCACCCTTCCAGCCTCCTTGGGAAACGCCAGATGTGCAGTACGGCTAGTCCAGCCTTAGCGGAGAGTCTGCACTTGACACCTGCCAGGCTGCAAGGTACAAATCGATGCATATGTTCATGGAGCACTGCTGCCTTGACATCCAGGTCAATGAGTGGGACGGACTTTGTTTCTGGAATTTCTCTTTTTCCCAAGTATAAGCAGTCTTTGTGCTAAATAACAAGGGGCCATATGTACAAACACTTTTTCCCATAGACACAGAATAGGTAAAAACCTTTGCTACATCTGGCCCATGGTGAACTGATGTCTAGTGTCTGATAGATTATACATCCCACCCTTAGTGTGCAGCATTAGTCATCGGGAAGCGAGTTCGGAATTGGCCAGGTGTGTTCAGTTTTCTTTGTGTTAGTGATCATCCGCTCTGCAGAATTTAATACAATTTTTAGTGGCGGTAATCGTAGTTTGGACAGGCCACTGAGTAATACCATACTCATCTGGAGATTTTTTTAAAAGTGGATTCATATTTGTAGCTCACGTTCAGGAGCCTCATAGAACGCCTTTCTCAGGAAAGCAGATAAAGAAGGTAAAACCTTAACTGGATCAATCACTCTTTTCTTGGAGATCACAATTTAATCAGGCGAGGCAATATCACTCAACGAGATAACAATGAAGAGTTGAGCATTACATTTACATTTTCGATTTCACATTAAAAATGGACTAAGACCAAATCATTGAGCCAAATGGGCTTGGCTTAAGTGCCCCAAGGACTTCACAATTTAGGATGGGATTCATACGCAGACAGGCGACTTGTTACTGGAGTCCCACTAGCCGACTGAATTTGTTAAATTATAAAATTGCATTGTGATCTTGTATATTGGTTATGTATATATGGAGATATATTGTCAACATTCTGATATTATGAGGCTTATTGCTCATCCTAATAAATTCTAGAGATGTATGCTATTAAGTCCAAATATAGATTGTTAGTCATGCACAATAAATTCATATAGGAACATTAACAGTTCTCAAGATCTTGTTTTCTTAAGGTTCCTCCTAAATCTGTTACACCTTACCATCATACATCCACACAACCACCATCATAAAACAACACACCCATCACTGTAGTTTCACACAACCAACCAACACCATATGCCAAATACGCCAGCCATTGTGCATTCACACAACGCACACCAAAAAAAGAAAAAAAACAATTAAATAACCTAAGAAAATGTAGAGTAATATGTTAACAGTGACTTTGCCATAGAAACAAAATTAGAAAGATTAGGGTGTTTGCAAAAGTCACTAGAATGCAAATATTGGGATGAACTATGAGGAAGACAGACAGACGGACAGAAGGTATTTCCAGGTGAATGTGTTGGCGATTGGAAATCAGAATCACAAATCCACTTACCTTCCCATTCAGACTTTCCTTATCCAGGGTGGACGCTTTCCCGCGGGCTGCTTCCTGCTTGAAGGACAAGAACTCAGTAAGTGGAGTGGTGGCATCTCCTAAACTCCCGCACTCGAGCTCCGACTCTTCCTCGTCATCGGTTCCTCGCCCTCGATCACTTTCAGAGCTGCCTGTGGAAGGAAGAGAGTGAGGTGCTGAGACACAAGATCATGCGAAGGGGATTGCACAAAGTTTGGTACTGAAGACCCAGACTGTGAGGCACATAATCCATCCACCATCAGCAAGAAGTTGGAACAGCCCGGCATGGACCGTTCTCATGCATATGAGCAAAGACAGAGACGTTATCAATGACAGGGCCACAGAGGAAACGGGTATTCAGCTTTTCACAACTTACCGGCCTTACGTAGACCTATGTTAGTGAGAAGACCAGTGTAGCTTCTTAAGCATCCAAAAGGAATCTCCTTTCCTATTGACCCTCTTAAACCTAATCATGCTCATGTTGGTGAATTCAAGTTTGATAAAAGTTTGCATCTTCATGTTCTATTAAGCTGCCACCTTGATCCCAAACATCTCTATAAATCTTGCCCAATCACAAGCATTACTTTTATGTTTCTTGAGGACCAGCACCCATAAGGTTTAAAACTATGTTGAAGAAATCCAGATTTTGGGCTGGTGGACATTAGACTCTGCATTTGGTCAAGCTACTGATGTTGCTCTATCAAGAATGTTGGATCAATGTGAGGCAGCCATGTTGATGCTGTTAGATCTTCAAGACTGTGAACCACACCATCACAAGTCCAGGCAGGCTTGAGGTGTCTAGCCAGTTAAAGCTGCAAAATGATCCACCAACTTCCTGAGCAGGCACAACTCTACAACAGTCTTCAATCAAAAACACAACCGAATCATAGCTGAGTTATAAGACTTCGACCAAATTCAAATTAAAAATTAGATGGAGGCCGGCTGGATGAGTAGAACTGACTCTACAAAGTTAAACGTATAACAGGCCAAATAAGCATTGCCAAATCTAATAAATAGATCTGGCATTGGCTGCCAACCTTTTGGCTTCATCAGTGCTTGTTTTGTTTTTTTGTTTTGTTTTGCCATGATTTTGCAAGCCTTAATGGTTGAGGAAGCTGAATGGCCCTGGTCAATCCTTAAAAAAACTGGCAAAAGGCAAAAATACTTTCTTGGTCTCAGGAAGAACACATTGCCATTGCAATCCCGGTAATTGAAGAGAACTCCTTTGTGTGCGTCTTGTGGAATACTAGAATATCATAACTCATAGGAAAGTTAGCCAATGGCGGGAGTGGGTTGACCCGCAGCCAAAGCTGTGTGCTGCAGTCATATTAAAAAAATGTAAATGATATAATAAAGGACCAATTGAGGCTTTAGTAGGCTGGCTGAAAGCTCCTAATAACATAACATAAAGTGTACTTGTAAAACGCACGTTCACCCATAGGTATCTTGGCGCTGAATAACACATGTTTATTGTTACACAACTCAATGCTACTCATTTTATCAACCTCAGAACTTGGATGAAAGGCTGAGTGGATCCGACAGGATTTTAACCTGTGACTGTGAGATTTATTGGTAAGTATATTATACATATAATTTTAGTAAAGTCTAAAGTTCTTGGCTAATGCCAGACCTAAAATGTTTACTGGGTTGTACCTGCATATTATAACTGCAAATCAACAAAGTCCTTGGTCAGCTAATATTAAAGCCTGGTGTCTACATCTGTACTCTCTCCTAACTAATGAAAGTATTCATGGCTCCTAATAGTATCTAAAACTGTTCCAGACGATGAGCCCAGTAACATTGAGGGGATGATTGAATCACATAACTGGACTGAAAATCAACTCTTTAAATTCTTTAACGCACCCAAGAAATCCAGTTCATAATTTACAGATCCTTCCACAAACTACCAGCAACAATAAGTACTACAATACCTACAACATATACATAACTGGACTCTGAAAATAAACAGTCTGCTATATGTAGAGTAGATCAAATTCCAGCCCCTTGTCACTTGCCAAACCAAATTTAAATGTCTCATGTTAGTCCTCTCAGGAGCCCTAATGGATGGTCGGCCCTAGACCACTGTCTCCTCCTCCGGGAATTTGCCTACATTAAAATCATCAGCTACACTGACCACATACAACTAAACTTTCAAGAGTGACTCCAGTGTGACCCACGCAGGACCGCACCTCCCCTCAAGAGAGTGATTATACACACTTACCAGAAATAATCATCCTCCAGTTGGGTATTCTGTTCATTCCGAAGGATATCATTACTTTTGAGGGAATACCAATTCTGAAACCTTTCAACCAGGTCAACAGACAACATTTGCTCCCTTCTTTGCTTCAAAACCAACAGAAGGGGTCCCTAGCTATGGATGGAAAGACCAGTTACCAATACCTCTGCTATTTTTACTCCTCCTCAAGTGGAAATTGTCAGTCCATGTTTCCACATTTGTGCCTTTATCATTGATTGAAATGAGTTGGAGATCACCTTATCAGTCATCACAGCTAGAACTCCAGACCACAGGTTCAAGGAGATGTCAACAGAAGAGGAAGTGCTGTGGTCTAGTGGTTGGGGTGCCAACACTTGAGCTAATAGACCTGAGTTGTAGTATCAGTTTAACACTTGAATGAAAAATGTATTGTTCTGGGCAAATCATGTAGTGCCTAATTTAGCATTTGGTAGGCAGAGTAATCCACCACAAATGTAGCAGAATGTCTTGTCCACCAGTCCTGCAGTCGGCCTGTTCTAATATGAGTTATACAGACTGTGACGGCTCTGACAGTGGTGTGTGTCTCTGTGGTCAGAAAGTTTATTCCAACAGGGCCATCTGATGTATTCTTTTTCTGTCCATCACCAACAGGAAAAACATGGCAGTACCATAAGGGAAAAAAATAAAAATTACTCCCTACAACCTGGAAAAAATCACTCAGGATGCTGGAGGGCTGGGTGTCATTTGTGTTTTTTAATTTGTTTTTCAGTAACAAATTCCTGCTTTGAAAGTTTGTTTTTGAAAACACAAAACGTTTGGTGCTTGGACACCTGGAAGTTAGGAGCTGCATACAAAGGTTGCAAAGCCTTTAGAGGATCCGATGTGCCACTGTTCCTCTGAAGGCACAAATATTACCACTGTGCCGGCGGTGATCTCTAATATGGTGGGCAGAGTCTGGCAAGGGTGATGGATGTAATGTCCTCTGCCCCCTCACAGAAGGTGAGCTGGAGCCAAAGTCAAAATTGGACTCTTTACTGTCAGTGTTCCCAAAAAGGTAAATATGTGAACTGCAATATAATAGTGTAATTCAAATATGTAAACCTCTTCTTGATATATACCATCTTGTATCATCTGTCACCCCACCCCCTATGAGTCTACAGCACTCCAGTGCACTTCAGCTAACTTTGTGCTGTATAAATACCCATGCATACATGTAATTGAAGTCAATACATGTCAAGCATGGACAGCAATGCCTTTGTTCTATGTGTTTTATGACTATCATAGAGGACTTCAGTCCACCTCGCCCTCAAGTTACCACTGTTTACACACAATGGAAAACATAAAGAAGGAAGGGGTCTGATACTCACTGTCCAGTTCAGCTAGCTCCGCCCACACGTCTTCACATGGTGGTTTGCCGTTCTTTGTCGTCTTGCTCTTGGTGGAGCTAGGATTTGAACCCTGAGGGAGGAGAGAAGAAAGGAAGCATGGGTAAACTAATGGAATAGGTGACTGGTAACTGCAATGGTGCCCACGTCACTACCATACCCAACCTTGGAATGTATGCGTTTCCCAAATACAGAGTCCCATTACTGAGACACCGTTACTTCGATAAACTTTTACTGAGATACACATGTTTACTAAAACACAGCATTACCTTGACTCAGGTTTAAAGAACCATTGCTGAAGTGTTAAGAATATGGTGAAAACATTTTCCAAATTAAAGGACAGAAATGAGAAATTTAGACAAAAAAATAAAAATTAGGATTCTTTATTATAAATTTTAAGCTTAACACAGGTCGTGACCGGCTTTAGTGCTAGTGGCACCAGATGCAACAATCGTTCTTGGCACCCCCACCTCAAAGACGGCCTGCTCCACAGATTCCCTCATTCCCACTCTCGAATGGTGCCCCTAATCTCTCCTGTTACACAAGAAGAGAGTACTGGGACTATATCAACCCCACACAATCTCCCGTACCCATGGAACTATAACACAACGAGTGTGGGGGATATTTCGGACAGGTCGCTCTGGCCTGTTCCAGAAGTAAGTAGGTCGTGGTTAGACGGTCTACTTCAAGGACATAGAAAGTGGTAGTGACATTTGAGTGTTTGAGGGGAGAGTGGGGGAGTTCCCTTTACGGACTAGGTGGTCTCACACACGTTATGGTGTCATGCTCCATCATTTGACCACCTGTGTGTAGGGTGTCACAGCACTTTACATGCACAGGCAATGAGTCACAGAATTGTGTAAATCAATGTATAGGGAATGTCACTTAAGCCAATGAGGGGTACAAGGTGTTGGAGTCACATGCCATCTGACAGGCACTATTTGGTAAGAGTGCTTGGTCTGGAGAAACAGAAACTCATTATTTAAAACAAAACAGTGGTTTGGTTGATTTTTCCGGACAAGTATTTATGATTATCCGAAGGAACCCTATTTAGCAACCTCAGAAATCACTGGAAGTAATTGTGCTGCAGCACCCCCAGAAATAATCATGCAGGAGTTCAGAAGGTGATTGTCAATGAAGATGCCTTTAAATGTTGTTTGTATCTAGTAACTTGCGGTGCTTCAAAGACAGAAGTCGGATGCCAGACAATTGCTTCTGGTAAGTGGCTGTTCATTCTTTCAACATGGAGACTGGTGTTTACTTTCTCTGACTGTAAAGTGAACTATTTGCCAGTCTTGCAGAGGCACAACACGTCTCATTTTATCTAACACGAAATCAAATGTAAATACCTGTAAATGAAGAGTACAAATGTTCCGGACTATATCAGCAGTTCGGAAAGCACAAATGAGGCAGAATTTCCTTGTATTATGAATTGTGATGGAAACAAAGATTTTAGTAGGATCAAAAATAATCAAGTGAAATGTATTTCCTGAAACCCGATTTCCACATATTACGCTTGTGTGCTTTTTATTAGTAGAAATTGCATGTATGAGCAAATTAAGTTGCCATTTTAATGGAAAATGTGCTGTCTACATATGACGGTGCTCTACCACTACGATGCTTTAGTAATATATTTGCAACAGTGTTCTTCAAAAAGCGTCACCAGCAGCATACTACGCCCTTACCACTGTCGTACTGAATATATTTGCTTCACTTGCGCTTTGTGTGACGGTAGTAATTTTCACAATCCTGATGTAACATTGATGCCAACACCCTCACTCTGAAAATTGTTCCAGATCCCTGGTTTCTATGCTGCTATTTGATTGTGGTTCATAGCTCACTGTCATATATTGAGATTGTAACTCATGAACTGCGAGTAACAAAAGAATCTCTGTGACAAAAGGAGTAACCCACTGAGATATCTACAAAAATACAATTATTTGATCTGCATGTTACACCGTGTGCTTTGCAGGAGGCACACTATCCCTCGCCACTAAGTTATGATGAGTCAAAACTGGGACTAGACAAAACTCCCATTTCCCCAACAGATACATTAATCACCAGAGTTAAAATAGACATTTTTATCATCACCTGAAAATTGCTGGCACACAAGGAACTCTGAAGGCTGTGCCTTTAACCCCGTAAGATATTTAAAAATGCAGTGCCCCCTCCCTCGTTTTTGCCGCCAATGCGGAGACACCGGTCACACAGCCCTAAAGCTGGCATTGACTCAGGTGAGTAAGAGAGGGTCCTACTCAGATATCTATTTTTAATTTAATGAAATTTTTTGAAGAATAAGAGTTCTTACAGTAAAAATATGTATAAAATGATCCAATAATAATTTATCATTTATTTTAAAGTGTTTTAAAATATTTATAAAATGTAATGATTTGTTGATTACAAATTATGTGAATTTAATACTTTGATAACGTTTTCAATTTAATAATAAATAATTGATTGATACAGTCCTCTTCTACTGTAAAGTGCTCTGATGCCTCTGGGGCCAAGTTTGTGCTACATAAAATCAAAAAATAAATAAAATAAATAAATAATGCACTTCAGCTTTATCAGTAAAGGTATGTTAAAGGAGTGACATGTTGAAACAATGGTTGTGGCAGTAACGCGTGGCTCACCAAGAGTAGCTCATTGATTAAGCCTTTCACAAGAAGAAGACAGTTCTTCAGGAGCGGAGAGAATAAACTGCAGTCCCTCTCACATCAGCAGCATGACAAGATGTTGCAGCACAGCAGCTGTGTAAAGGCAAGGTTAGGATAATGTTCACCATGTAATGGTACAGAGAGAAGGCCTGGCCTTGCACAGGGGCGTAACGGAGGCCCTTTCCGGCCCTGTGGGGCAGAGGGGCACCCAATCCTTCAGGGGCCCCTCATCCCTTCACAGGGGCCCATTCAGCCCAAGACCAATGAATATCTGTGAGATATGGGAGACTAAAAACCCCTCTTTACATTCTGCAAGGGTGCCCCATCATTTTGTATTATGTTACAGGCCTTGCAGGGGTTGGATGCACGGCGAACCCCCGGTCCTTAATAAACAGCACCCACATGCACCTCCTCAACCACCACAGACAGAACTCGTCTGGAGTCCTCCCACCTCTTGGGAAGTTTGTAAATGGAACCCCGCAGTGCAGAGCCATTTACACCTGGCTGGACATTTATTCTGTGAAAGGGTTTCCAGCTCCCCCCATGATAGTGTCTCTCCACGAGGCGGCCATGTGATGAGGGATGAAACTGTGTGTCACACAGAAGCACTGTGGGTGAGGAAGCTCTGCAAAGACCCAAGGGGAGGATCTGGCGAGAGACAGCAGAAAAATAGGAAACCCCAGACGTTGAGCATGTGGTCAGGGGTAGGGGTACAGCATTAGCAGTTGTTGGTGGAGACCACGAGGTGGCAGTGTGCTGTGTGGTGTGCGGTTTGAGCGCAGAGTATAAGGGGGGACACTCCCAAAGGTTAGTTGTAGGCAGGGCCACTGGAATTATGTGGCAGGAGAGGGTCAAATTATGCGGCAGGGTTGAGTAAATTATGCAGCAAGAAAAGGCAAATGATGCAGCATAATGCAGCACATTTTATTATAGTACTACTTCATTATTTCATCATTTATAAACTTGGTAACACTGTCTGGGTTTTGGTTGCACCTCATTAGTAACTGCTTGAGACCCAAATATAGCAAAAAGCAGCAGAAAGGTTGAACAGTCCAGCTTTTAAAGGGCCTTGCACTGCGCAGCAACCCGCATGCTTAATTTTTAGTAGCTTTTGACCCATTTGAGATAGAAACACTTTTTTTGTAGTTAAAATCTGCAGATTATGCAGCAGATAATGGAGTATGTGGCAAAGGAAGCGAATCTATGATTATGCGAAAATCAACACATAATCACGTAATTCCAGTGTCCCCGGCCGAAGGTGTGTTTTGAGTTGCCACCTGTAAATCAAGAGGGATGGAGCCTTGTAGATGTCTGAGAAAAGGTTGTTCCAGAGAGATGGTGCTACCAAGAAGAATCCACAGCCTTCTCTGCTACAGTATGTCATGGCATCACATCTGATTTCGGCGGGAGTCTCCTGATTTTTGAAGCCAAGAATGGCTTCACTGTCTCCCACCTGAAATTGCCTCTACTTCAGTAGAAATCAATGAGGATAATATGTTTTATATAAAATCTCCCCCTTCGTTGTTCTAAAATGCTGGCATGCATGATCTCACCGTAGGTGCAGCCATGATGCTTTCTGCTGTAGAGCGAGTGGGCCCCAGGGTTGGCATGCTTTTTTAAGTCGAGCACGCAAGCGCTCTGGCCTGTTGTAATCTCTCTGTGGGCTTTTAACCACGCCCACCGCACGCCCATCACTATCACTCATTCGTGGGCTTGCCTTTCAAAAATCCTTTGTTATCATTGATAAATGCTTTATATTTGTCCCTCCTTGGGGCAGTTTTGTTGCTGCCTTGGCCATTCACCTTGTTACATGGATTATTGCACGTTTGCCAATACGTTTAGCTGCGAGCAAACTTCTTTTTCCTTTTGTGTCTCTCCATCTCGCTCATGCTCATGGCGGCCGTGGTGCTTTGAATCGGCTCGCTTATGTCAACTGTTTTACTTTTCATTTTTAATTTAATTGGCACTAAAACTCCAGTTTTGAATTGACAATACTAATAGCTCTATCTCAAGGAAACGCAAGACCCATTGCATTGCAAATGCTTGTTTTACCTTGGCCTGGAGGAGCTGGGGGCAGAAGGTATCTTGCACTAGTGGGTCGGATAGAGGGCCTCTTACTGAGTCAGAAGCTGCAGTTTAGCTGGGCTGCTCCAGGCTGTCGGGTATTAGCCTGAATACTGGGCAGGTGATTGTATTCTGGTCTGTTTTTCCCAAACTCCTTATGTGGTGTGCCAGAAAAACAGAATGGAGGGCGTGTCTGTAGTGGATGACTTAACAGGCTTTGTTTACCCAGCACAAATCCAGGTGCGTCCAGCGCCCCAGAGGTGTTATATCCAACCTTTGGTGGTGCACATTGTAGAAAGCTGGCCTGGTGTGTGTTGAGTACCTATAGTGTGATCACTTTATACCTTCTACCATGTTATTAGTGAGATGTAGGCAGTGTCTAGAAGCCAGGCTCTAGAGGTAGCTGTGGATGAGCAGCCAAGACTTATCTAGGAGGCATGCAACGCTTATGCAATACCACTACAGTCACACAGCACTTACACACATGAAAGAACCACACAGTGTTACAACAATAAAGGTACTTTATTAGGGTAGCACAATTACCAAAATACTATATTGGCAATACCCCAACTGGAGGTAAGTAAAACCACTATTATATGTACATTAGAAATCAGGAATTAGCCTAGAATGCAATAGAAAACAGTGAAAGCAAGAGAGAATACTGAAGGCCGGGGGGGGGGGCAAACAATATAATAAGAAAGTGGAATGCAAAAGCTGGGCCCCCACCCAAAGAAATGGAATTGGTAGAGGGGAGCTGGTGGAACTAGGAAACCCACAAGGTAAGTACCAGAGTGCCCCCCAGCGACCAGGAGAAAAGAAGTAAGTAACTGGTTCGTCCCAAACCAACCAAAAGGACTTCAGAGAAGGATATTGCAAGACCCAGACAAGACTGCAAGAAACTAAAGGTGGATCCTGGAAGAGGAAGACCTGGAAAAGAAGGGGACCAAGTCCAGTTCACGTTGGAATGTCCGGTGGTGGCAGGAGCCACTACCCACCCGTCTGTGGATGCAGGACCAGGTCGATAGTGGACAAAGACAGTCAGCAGTGCAGCACTGGAGCAGCTGAAGAGGTTCTGGAATGATGCAGTCGACGTCCCTCGCCAGAAGAAGGATTGCAGTCGGTCAGTGGTGTGGAAAAACCATCAACATGCCTTGGCAAAGACAAATGTCGTGGATGATGAAAGGCGGAGCTGGTGGGGACCAGCAAGGTCCAGGGGGACTCAACCCATGAAGGGAAGTCCTGGGCCACCCTCAGCAGTGAGGAGAGTCACGGGAAGAGGAGGGCCCCCACAGTCGACCCACAGGCAGCAAGCACAGGAGTTGAGGTGAGGCCCATGCAGCACACCTAGAAAGGAGTCCTGCGTCGCAGCAGAAGAACGCAGAGGGCTGTGCATCGCAGGGAGGAGTGCTGAGGGCTGGGGCTACACGGAGCCTAAAGATCCCTTGGAGAAGATGCCGACAAGCCTTGGTAGCTGCAAGAGATGCAGTGCACGGGGGTACTCTCCTGTGTGGAGAGACAAGGGTTTACCATCTCCCAAGTGGGACAGCTGGCAGAGAGGACCAATGGGACCACTCCAGACTACTACCCGTGATGCAGGATCCACAGTGTTCTGGCGGAGAGGAGATCCACGCAGCCGGTCGTCATTGCAGTTGGTGCCTGTGGATTCAGGGCAGTGACTCCTTCACTCCCGGGGAGATTCCTTCTTGCTTCTTGTGCTGGCTGAAGACTCATCACCCTCAGAGGATGCACAGCCGGGGAAATGTTGCAGTTGATGGAAGGATCCAGAGAAACAATGTTGCAGAGCAGAGTCGTCGCTGTAGCTGCACATTGTAGGTTCCTGTGAAGTCCAGTTGTGGTTCCAGTGGCAAACTAAACGTTGCAGAGGAGTCCTGCACTTTAAATCTGAGGACCCACCCAAGAGGGAGACGCTAAATAGCTCTGGAAGGGGGACTGGTCACCTAGCAAGGTGACGACCTATCAGGAGGGGCCTGTGACGTCACCTGCCTGACCTGGCCACTCAGATGCTCCCAGAGGCCTCTGCCCACCTTGGGTTCAAGATAGCAGAATCAAGTGGCCATCTGGAGGAGCTCTGGGCACCACCCCTGGGGTGGTGATGGACAGGGGAGTGGTCACTCCCCTTTCCATTGTCCAGTTTCACGCCAGAGCAGGGACTGGAGGTCCCTGAACTGGTGCAGACTGGTTTATGCAAGGAAGTCATCAAATGTGCCTTTCAAAGCAAACCAGTGGCTTGGGGAGGCTACGCCTCCCAAGCAATGTAACACTTATTTCCAAAGGCGAGGGTGTTGCCTCCCTCTCCCAAAGGAAATCCTTTGTTCTGCCTTCTTTGGCTTGAGCTGGTCAAGCAGCAAGAGGGCAGAAACCTGTCTGTAGGATGGCAGCAGCAAGGGTTGCCTGGGAAAACCCTGCAAACTGGTAGGAGCAAAGCTGGGGATCCTCTAAGGAGCCCCCAGAGTG
Organism: Pleurodeles waltl; assembly: GCF_031143425.1. Lineage (NCBI taxonomy): Eukaryota > Metazoa > Chordata > Amphibia > Caudata > Salamandridae > Pleurodeles > Pleurodeles waltl. Next base: position 1,128,585,565 of record NC_090439.1, read on the forward strand.
CATGGAATCATATAACCAATACTGGCAACAGTATTAGGGTATGATTCCGACATGTTGATACAAACATGCACAGGTTCGGAGTTACCATTATGTAGCTGGACACAGGTAGCTGTGCCCAGTACACGGGTAAAATAGGTTCCCCGCACTTAAGAAGTCCAGTGCAATGGAGCTGGAGTTCGTAGGGGTACCTCTGCTCATGCAGGGGTGCCCTCAAACACAGGTACCTGCGCCCTCTCCTCTGGGCTAGGAGGGCCTACCATAGGGGTGACTTACAGTGACCTGGTGCAGTGACCTGGTAGTGAAAGGGTGCATGCACCTCTTCACGCAGGCTGCAATGGCCGGCCTGTAGACACGTTTTGCATGGGCTCCCATGGGTGGCATAAAACATGCTGCAGCCCATAGGGAACCCCTGGTGCCCCAATGCCCTGGGTACCTAGATACCATATACTAGGGACTTATATGGGGGCACCAGTACGCCAAATGTGGGGTGTGTGAAGTCCAAGCAACCATATTTAGAGGGAGAGAGCACAGTCATTCGGATCCTGGTTAGCAGGATTCCAGTGAACAGTCAAAACACACTGACAGCAGGCAAAAAGTGGGGGTAACCATGCCAAAAAGAGGCTACTTTCCTACACACATCAGGCAGAGGATGGGAGTGCCACAGCCCAGTGGGTAAAGGCCTCGACATAGCACGTGTTGGTGCCCAAAGCCCTACTCTTAAACCCGCGGCTGCTGCATTTAAATGTGCAAGAACAGAATACTGAGGCAGCGTAATCCTGAAGCCACCTCGGGTCTCTTTAATTATTTACAGCCACTCCCTGCCCCCAGCTCACTCTTGCAGTTTTCTGCTTTCTCCCTTTGTGACGCTTTTTCGTTTTTCTCTTCCTCCGTCTTTCCTATTTGTGTCTTTTGCTCGCAGCAAGTGCTTGAGGCAGAAGAGTAAGCGCCGCCCTCAAAAATAAGTGCCGGTGCTCGGCACTGGACACAACAGGCACAAATTAAGCACTTCTACCCCGCCATCTCCTCTGGGTCTCACCCGCACTCCCATCCCTCCATCATCCTATACCCCCCCTTCTCTTCATCCGTCGGATCTCGCACTCCCCTCGCCTCAGCGCTCTCTCTCTCTTACATTGTCCCCCTCCGTCTCTTATCCAGGTGGGTCCACCTCTCCTTTTAGCTTTTTCTCTTTCCTCTCCCCGCACGTCTTTCTCCTTCCATTGCCCCCTCTTTCTCCGTCTCTCCTCTCTCTTCCTTCCCTCCATCTGTCTCTTCTTCGTTGTCTTTATTCTCGCCTCTATTGTGCTGCTTCCTCCCTCCTCATCTTCCTCGCTGCCTGGCCGCCTTCAGCTCCCCTCCTGGCGTGGCCGCCCCTCTCCTCATCTCACCGCCCTTCGCCCTCCCCTCGCCTGGTGGACACGACATGGATATCAGTCCCTCGGGGCTCCTGGAAGCACTGAGGTCCCTGAGAAGGCCTCGAGGCCGGCGCGCGCGCTGCTGCGCATCCCTCCATGGACCCCGGGCCTCCTACCTCACCTGTGATATTTATAGAGACCAGGAGGCGCCACATCCCCCGGAGATGGAGGGAAGCCCGGGGCCGAGGCGCCTGCTGCTGAGGTAACATGTCTTATCAATACACCTCAGTAGCCCCAGCAGCGCCTCTCCTGCTCCAGCACTGAGTGACTTCACAAATACCCTCCCCAGCACTGACTACCACAGACCTTACAAATATCCCTCAGTCCTGACCTACAGGGTTCTCTGCTGCTCCAGCACTGAGTGACTTCACAAATACCCCTCAGTCCTGAGCTGCAGCGCTCTCTCCTGCTCCAGCACTGAGTGACCTCACTGACCTCACAAATACCCCTCAGTCCTGACCTACAGCGCTCTCTTGAGCACTGAGTGACTTTACTGACCTCACAAAAAAACCCCAGTCCTGACCTGCAGCCCTCTCTCCTGCTCCAGCAATGAGTGGCCTCACTGACCTCACAAATACCTGCTCGAGCACTGAGTGACTTCGCCGACCTCACAAATACCCCTCAGTCCTGAGCTGCAGCGCTCTCTCCTGCTCTAGCACTGAGTGACTTCGCTGACCTCACAAATACCCCTCAGTCCTGACCTGAGGGGCTCTGGTGCTCCAGCACTGACTACCACAGACCTTACAAATATCCCTCAGTCCTCACCTACAGGGTTCTCTGCTGCTCCAGCACGGAGTGACCTCACTGACCTCACAAACACTTGCTCCAGCAGTGAGTGACTTCACTGACCTCACTAATACCCCTCAGGCCTGACCTGCAGGGCTCTCTCGAGCACTGACTCCACTGATCTCACAAATACCCCTCAGGCCTGACCTGCAGGGCTCTCTCGAGCACTGACTCCACTGATCTCACAAATACCCCTCAGTCCTGACCTGCAGCGCTCTCTCCTGCTCGAGCACTAAGTGACTTCACTGACCTCACAAATACCCCTCAGTCCTGACCTGCAGGGCTTTCTGAGGCTCCACCACTGACTCTAACTCGCTTCACAAATATCCCTCAGTCCTGGCCTGCAGGGCTCTTTGCTGCTCCAGCACCTGCCTGCGGAGCTCACCTCTGTTGCAGCACTGACTGCCACACAAGTCACAACTATCCATCAGTCCTGACTCGCAGGGTTCTCTGCTGCTCCAGCACGGAGTGACCTCACTGACCTCACAAACACTTGCTCCAGCAGTGAGTGACTTCACTGACCTCACTAATACCCCTCAGGCCTGACCTGCAGGGCTCTCTCGAGCACTGACTCCACTGATCTCACAAATACCCCTCAGGCCTGACCTGCAGGGCTCTCTCGAGCACTGACTCCACTGATCTCACAAATACCCCTCAGTCCTGACCTGCAGCGCTCTCTCCTGCTCGAGCACTAAGTGACTTCACTGACCTCACAAATACCCCTCAGTCCTGACCTGCAGGGCTTTCTGAGGCTCCACCACTGACTCTAACTCGCTTCACAAATATCCCTCAGTCCTGGCCTGCAGGGCTCTTTGCTGCTCCAGCACCTGCCTGCGGAGCTCACCTCTGTTGCAGCACTGACTGCCACACAAGTCACAACTATCCATCAGTCCTGACTCGCAGGGCTCTCTGATGATCCAGCACGGCCTGCAGAGCTCACCTCTGCTGCAGGACTGACTGCTACACACCAGTGGCGTAGGGAAAAGTGAGGGGGGGGGGGCTGCAAAGTGCCTAGAGGGGCCCCTCCTCTACCTAGACCCAGACAGGGGCCTCCTGCCCGTGCACAGTGTACTGTGCTGAGGGGACCCACCTGCAGCTCGGAGAGAAGCCCGCTCCACTGGGGCTGCGGGGTCATTTGTTATGCCACTACCACAAACCTCACATATATCCCTGAGTCCTGATCTGCAAAGCTCCCTGCTGCTCCAGCAAAGGCTGACACACACTTCCTAAACATCCCAGAGTCCTGAACTTCAGAGCTCCCTGCTGCTCTAGAACTGACTGCCACACATCTCACAAATATCCGTCAGTGCTGAACTGCAGAGATCCCTGCTGCTCCAGCACTGATTTCCACTCACCTCAAGAATTAATCCTGAAGGCATGCCTTCATGAGCCGAAGGTAGCTGCTCTGTGCAGCACCCATTTTAGGGCATCCTCACTCCTCATCCATGACCCCTACCTCTCGCTCATAATCTGTACCTCTCACCCATCATTCTGACTTCTCCTCCATCACCCCTACTTCTCATTCCTCATCCTTCGATCATATAAACACTTTTACTGTTGTGAAACACTCCTTGGTAGTGATTGGTTGGCAAAAGCCAATCAAAGTTAAGCGAGAGAGCTGCATTCTATTGGTCTACCCACTGAAAAAAACACAGCCTTCTTGTTGCACATGCTGGTTAGGGAAAGAGGAGAGGAAATACAACTGTGTGTTTTCTTCTAGTAATTCAAAGGCTGCACAGAATTTCATTTTTTTAAATTAAGTGCTTTTCTGAATCCCCATGTCTTCACTAAACCATCAGAGCTTTCAACAGAGGTCTCTGTAAACAGAAAAACACTTGCTTGAATAAAATCAAATGCTGCACAGGTTTGGATTCACAGGAAGCAAACACAGGGGTGCAAAGAGAAGGTTGCTTTTTCATTGGCTAGACCAATAGAATGGTGCCCTCTCTCTTAACTCTAATTGGCTGTTGCCAACCAATCAGTGTGAAGGTGTCTTTCCCAACATTGAAAGTGTGTTGGTATGACTGAGGGATGAGGAATGAGAATTGGTGATGATAGATGATGAATGAGGTATGAGAAGTATGGATGATGGATGAAAAGTAGATATGAGAAATAGGGATAATTAATGATAGATGAGAAGTAGGGATGATGCAGATGGATGAGAACTAAGGATGGGAAGAAGAGATAATGGATAATGCATGAGAAATAAGGATGAGAAATAGGGATGATGTAAAATGGATGAGAAGTAGGGATGATGGATGTGAAATAGTGATTATAGCAGACAAGTAAGGATATCATAGTCCTTCTTCAGTTTCTGGTACTGAGATCGTTTTTGTCCTTTTTTTCATTTCCCGACTTGTGGTGCTGCACTAGGTTGCAGTGATGTCAGGTACCTTTACTTATTTCTAAGACAGAGCCATGGACCAATGGGAGAGACCTACCTAAAAGGAAGACTGGAGTGCCAGTCTAGAGTACGGTGCTTGGTGTGAGAGCGTAAAGGAGACAGGAGGGGAACCCTAGCATCACAGTAAAACAAAATCTGGCATTGCTCCGGCACTGTGACAGCTGCAGTCTCAATAGGAAACTGCTTTATGCCCCATCAGCAAAGTAAAGTCACTGGGGCAATGTATGCACCTGTGGAATTCCCAAAAGTTTGACCGACAAGTCTCCCAGGCACTGCTTAACACTAAAAAAAGCAGGAAAGCCAAAGGCTGAACAGGGTTAGGCTAAGTCCCATAACTCCTTTAATATTTCCTTTTGTAGTGCTTTTAAACAGATGTCATGCACTCTCTTTGCAAACAGCTGAAGCTGCATGTGACCAGATTTAAAACAAGCATTTGCAATGCACTAGGGTCTCGCATTTGTCCGAGTTACAGCTATTACCAGTTGTAAAGTCCCAACCGGATTTTTCTTGCCACGTTGAAAGAAAAACACAGCGCAATCGCGCTGCTACAGTTCACTCGTAATGAAACATATCGGCAAAAGTGCAATTAACTATGCAACAGGGTCAATATTATACAAAGCGCTCGACTTCTGACAAGCAAGATCGAGCTACGAAAATAGAGAAAAAGTAGTCCACAAACCTGACGGGAAACAGCGAGCCTCGCATGTTTCTTGTATTTGGTCGCTGCACTCGAGGAGGGCTAACCACCGGAAAAGGCATGACGTATGCGTGCCTTCCACTAATGAAAGCAAGCAGATTTCAACAGGCAAGCGCACGAACCAATGAAAGATACTGACGTGACGTGGACGGGGCTCCGAGCCCTTTTCTAACGACTAAAGTGTCTCGCTAGCGATACGCATGCGCAACCGCATGCGACGCAGGCTTGACCCTAAAAAAGGGAGCACGGGGATGCAAGCTGAAAGAGAAAGGCTGCGAGGTGGGTAAAAAAGACATGAGATAAAAAGCAAGAGAAAATAAAGACTGGAGAGAAAAGAGAGTGAGAGGGAGAACACCAGCAAGAGAAGCAAGGGGCATGTGATGGAGAGATGAGAAAGGTGGGAGAGGGAAGAGAGTGAGAGGGATAACACCAGCAAAAGGAAGGAAGCAAGACATACATACAAGAGATGTGAAAGGCGAGAGAGGAAGGGAGCAAGGCCAATAAAGGTGAAATGAAAAAGAAAGCACAGTGTGCTAAAACAGAAAGAAAAGGAGAAGAATTAGTAAGAAGGATGGGGGAAGGAGAGGGCAGACAAAGAATGAAAGAAAACTGAAACAGATGTTAAGTTATGTTAATTTGTATTTGTATCCTGGCCCTGGAGCAGGGGTTGCTGTCCTGACTTGGGCCTATTGGAATAGTTATGTTTTTATTTTTTTGAAGAATTTTCGAATTGAACTAGCAGCTCTGATGTGCAGGAGGAGGTTGTTCCAGGTGTTAGGGGCCAGGTAAGAGAAGGCTTGGCTGACGGCTCTTCGGATGTAGGGGACGTGGACGGGCAGGTGGTTTGAGGAGTGGAGGTCTCTGGAAGGTGTGTGGAAGCTAACGCAGCTGCTCAGCGTGCGGGCCTTTGTCGGGTAGTGCTTTGTGTTAGTGTGTCAGGATTTTGAATAGAGCACCTCCCTGGATAGGAAGTCAGTGGAGGTCTTTCAGGTGTGTGAAGATGTAAGGGTGGAGTGGGAGTTTGAGCATAAGTCAAGTGCTTTCTGGATAACCCGGAGTCTCTTTGTGATCTGTGCGGTGACGCTGACATGCGGTGGGTTTGTGTAGTCCAGCTTGTGGTTGATCAGAGCTTGGGTGATGGTTCTACTGGTGTTGAGCAGGAGCCATTTGCAGACTTTCCTAAGGAGTTTAAGGTTTCAGAAGCAGGAGGAGGCGACTGAGTTGACCTGGTTGGTCACCGAGATTTGGCTGTCGATTATGATCCCTAGGTTCCTGGCTTGCTTCAACAGGGTGGGTGTAGGTCCTAATTGTGAGGGCCACCAGGCCGAGGACCAGAGACAGACGTCTTTTCTGAAGAGAACCACCACTATCTTGTCAGAGTTGAGCTTCAAGCTGTTGGTTTTCATCCAGTTTGCGACTTCAAGAATGCAGTTGAATTTAGTCTAGGTGTTGGGGGTGTCAGTGGAGATGATGAGTTGGGTTTTGTCGGCATTCGAGATGATGAGTCAGTGGGTTCGGACAGTGTTAGTTAGTGGGCCATTGCTACATTGAAAGGTAGTGGGCTGAGCTAGGAGCCTTGGAGGATGCCGCAGATCAGTTCAGAGGCAGTGGAGGTGTACGGGCGCAGGTTGGTTGACTGTATGCAAACGGTGAGGAAGGAGCGGATCCAGCGGAGAGTGGGTCCTTATATTCCAGGTGTTGAATGAGGATGGGATGGGAGACCATGTTGAACACGAGTGGTCGAGAAGGATGAGTGTGGCAGTACCATCGTTGATGTGGAGTAGAATACCTTATAAGGGAGATATAAAAACTATAAATAAATAGAAAGCAGGGAAAGACAAGTGTACACTCTTTGAGGCACTTTGGAACAGTCTCAACAGAGAGAAGTCCTTCTTTGGGTCTGACTACGAGTGCCCTGGAGTGTTAGTCAAAATGTATATCGTGGCCAATAAATTCTGATGAGTTCAGAATTTATTGGTTAACATAAAGTCCAACAATTCTGATATTTTGGGGCTAATATGCACAGCTTCTGGCCCCCGACTGACAGACAGAGAAACAGAAATGTGTGGGAAGTGCTCAGCAAAGAGCCAAGTGTCTAATTTATAACATATGCAAGAAATTCAAGTCCCACTGAGAAGGCCAACAATAATGGTTACCATGACAACTGTAAAGTCCTGGCCTTATCCAGACTGTGATTGGCAGTGAGTGAGGAAGGCATGGCCTAGCTCCTCGGCCTTAATTACAGCAGTCACAGTGGGGGCTTCAGGAGAGAGATCAGAGATTAAAAAAGAGGTAAAGAGAGAGTGGAGAAGAAGAGTGAAAGAAAATGGATGGATGGAAAGAGAGATATGAGGGGGTCGGGTTTATTTCGATTCCCAGACCGACCCTGCAGCCGGAAGCATGGTCAGAGCAAAACAATGCCCACAGAGTTGGTTTCAGTCTGTGCTGTGGTCAGACAGTGAAAGTAGCTTCTGCCATCTATGGACATAGGTCTCTACAGTCCCTCAGGGCCACTGCCTCTGTCTCCATGTGACTTTAATACTGCCAGGAGGCCATAAATGGTCAGCTGGGCTCACCAACTAAACTTTCAGCCATATAACGATGATGCACAACTCCTGTTGACATTTGACAACTTCACGATGACTTTTGGACCTCGGCTGGCCTGCCTCCAGGACAAGCATGGTACAGCTAAATGGGAATACTGGGGAGTCATACTGAGTGTAACACTATCACTTCTTCCCATATTCTTGCAGACAGTCAAGATAAAGAGCCAGCACCCAGAGGATTGCAGCCATCACTAATTCAATGTATGTGACAACGCCCTGTTGAACTGTGGGGGGTTTCTATATCAATTTCCAAATGCAGGTTCACCAACTTCAAAAAATCTGAAATGCGTGGATGAGGTTGGTCACAGGGCGATCTTGCAAAGACCACATCACAGAGGCAAGAAATGTTCCTCCCAGAAGATGCAGGGATTCCCCCTCACTGCTCCACATGAGGAATTAGGTATGGAGAGTCTCTCGCTGATCCAGACGTCTTTTCAGTGATATGATTTTGTGAAGGGTAAAATAGCAAACCTTACTTTGTTTCCAATCTTTGTTTTCTGCAAAAACTGCTTCTCAGCAGTATTCTTAGAATTCAAAATAGTTTTGATCAATTGAAAGTAATAAGGGCCTAATTTATAGTTGAGTGGGTGGGTACTCCTTCACAAATGTGTCTTATTACAAGTGCTATGACTATAGTGTACTTGTAATACGGCTGATAGGATATCCGTCACGTTTGCGATTGATGAACCCATCAGCCAAATTTTAACCCAGGCCATTAATGTTGAATATTATGAACTTTAACTCTAGGTGAAGAGCGTAGTTTTCCCCTGCCACGTGTAGAGTATTTAATAGAAATTTTGAAAAATAGTGATAAATATTTCATTTGGCACATTATGTTAAGATTATGATGTAAATAAGAGCTCTTCTTGAACTGAGATACAGCTTTCTTGTTTTGAATGCTACAATTGTTTCCACTGATAACGAGGATTTTCGATGAACTTTCAAAAAAGTTTTATATAATTAAATAACACTATATATAGTTTATATATAAAACAAAACAATACTCTTAAGATTAGAGTTCTGCATAAATTATGCAAAAAAGGAAGCAGGGACCTCTGGGTACCTCCACGTGTTGGTGGAGAGCAGCTCCTCTATAGGGCACCCTACAACAGCAGCAAAAATCTAAACCTGCTCACCCGCTCACCTCAAATGTCTGTTTTACCAGCAAGCTTTTTAAGTATAGGATTAGTGCAGTGCCATCCACGCACAGCTAACAAGTGACAAAGCCTGGTGCGATTTTGACATCAAAGTCTTTAAGCATAGGATTAGCGTAGTGCCATCCACCCCAAGGTGAACATTTTTGAAAGCTTTTTACCACTCCAGGCAGTTTTATAACTTTGTATTGGTAAAATACCACCCAAGCTGACCTAGAATGAATACCACTAACGTGTCCTGCTTTTATCAGAGCTCTTCAGAGAGATGTAGCTTTGGCCAGACACAATGGAGAGGAAGTATACGTCAAAACAATACCCTTTCAAGCTTAGAGTGCCGCTTATTGAAAAAAAGGAAACAGGGAACTGTGAAATTCCCAAATTTAGGTGGAGAGCACCCTACAACACCACTAACACTGGTCCTGGGGTCATTGGGTGGGCCTGCACTGACTGGAACCATACATGATTTTATAAAGAATTGTATGCCCCCAGCGCAGACAGAAACAGGACAGCACAGCCGAGACATCACTGCGGGTGGACAAGCCTGACTTTACAGAAGGAGAAGGACACCGCCCTGCAGGTGTGTGACTTCACACGCCTGCCCACATTTTAGATGATAGACAGACTGCCTCTGAGTGCCCGGTGGCCCCTTTGTGCGCCGCAGTATTATGATGCTGGTTATGTACGTCAAAATATCAACCTACAAGAATACAGACTATCAGTATATCGGCATATTGCCAAGGTACATAAAGGTGGGGTTCAGATTAGCAAATCTATGCTTACCATGGCAATATAGTGGTAGTTGATATTCTGGATTTGACTAAAAATATAGAAACTCTGTAAGGTGGAATAACGCCGGTTCCCCTACTTCCCTCGGTCCATGCTCCCGCTCAAATGAAGGAACAGTACCTTAACAAGACACAGCCAGAAAAATGTGTGCCCATGTGGTGGCATTTCAGGAGGTGCGCACAAGCATCTGTACCCTCTTCTATAATAGGGAAGTGCACAAGAGGTGCAAAAACAAGCACTAACTCCTAGTGCGACCTGGCACCATTCCCGTAATCCAGGCTCGTGTGTGGCCAGACATCCTAGGGCTTGGCACAAACTGACCTCTTTTCACCCTGAGAGATGTGTTCCTCTGTCACCTTCCTCAGGGGCAAATCTGAAGAATTTGGCAATTTAGTTGTGTGCCCAAAAATAGAGCATTGGTTACCATGACAACCAGACCTCTCTGTTTTGAGAATGCCATCATCTGATAGCTCATGTGAATTATTTAGACTGTCTCTGCTGCTTTGGGGCACTTAGGAGAATCCTTCAGACAAGCATAACACCATGCTGCACACAATACTACTGACTCATTCTACTCCTGGGAGTATTTCGGGGTGTTTTGGAAATGCAATTGCATTGAAGCCAGGAGACTATGGATTTTAGTCTCAGCTCCCAGCAGTGACTGAGTGTGACCAGATACAGATGACTCAGTGGGCAAATGCACTTACTGTAAGAATCTGTGTTTGATCCCATGGTCACAGCTTCCTAACAGGTCTGATACCCTTGTCATATTTTCATAACATTAGAACTAGTATAAGGTACCTTTCTTTTAAATTGTGTGCAACTTATAAACATAGGAGCATATACTTATGAGTGAGCTGCGAACATGCTTGCACCACACAACATAGTACATGCGTGGTGCAAACCATTAAGCCATCTTTTTGAAGCCATGCAAAGCCACTTTGTGAGGCCCCGAATGGCTTTAAAAATACGGAGTGAGGCAACGCAGTGCAAATCGAAGCATTGTCTTACTCTGTCCTGGGTAGGTGTTCCATACAGCAGAGGCTTGCAGGGATTACAGGGGGTGGGGGGTGCGTGCAGAGGTGGGAGGGGGTAAAGAAATTTTAATAAAAAAATAATAATAATAAAAACTTACCTCTACGCCGCTTCACGACTGTGTTGCCGGGCTGGAGACATCCTTCTGCGCATGTATGTTTGGCCGGTCTGCGACTGCCGGCCAAACATACATGCACAGTGAGGGGAGTGCACAGTGCACTCCCCTCACTGCTCGTCACCCCATGGCCCGCCCCTTTCTCAAGGAAAGGTTTGCAGCTTCTGCTGCTGGCAGGGGGCGGCCACTGGTTCCATGGGCTTTGCAGTGGGTGTTCCCACACAACTCCCAATGATTCTGATGCATCCCAAGATCTACGAGGACTTGTAAACCTGGGAATATGACAAAATCTTAAGCGTACCCAGGAAAGGTGTAACAAGGAGAAATATTTGTATTTCTCCTAATTTTTTCCTCTTTCTATGGGTGCTGCATTCTGCAGCACACATGGAAAAAGCAAAAAAAGCATCTCAGGATTGTTTTTGTGCAGGAAGGTGTCCCTTCCCGCACAAAAACAATCCTGCATGCAACATATGCACCCTTGCACCAGGTTGCAAGGGTGCCTGAGCTGGTACTAGGCTGCCAAAAAGATCCTAGCGCTGGGAGAAAGGACAGGAATGTGCTTTATTGGATAAATACAGTGCACACCTGCCCTTTCACTGAGACGCAGGGCAGCGCAGCAAGGTGGCTTGTTGCACTGTCCTGAGCCACGAGGCCCATAAATATGGGTCATATTTCTAAATCGTATATGATCTCCACTTTCCCCTTTAAGTCTAATTCAGCTTAACATAAATAATGATCAGCAAATATATCCTCATAGGTTTTGTTACTTTGCATGTAGGTTGGACAATAAAACACTGGTCACCCTAGAAGTGTGAGTACGGCATCCTATCTAAACACGCCACTGGGGCGGCTACTCTGCTGTTGTGCGATGCATTGATTGGTGGGAAAATGTGATGTATTCCTGGTGCAAGGAATGGAACGAGAGGTGCATGCTGGGAAGCAACAGCGATGTTGAAGTGCCACAGCATTGTGAGGCCGTGCACAGCAAGGGTTGCCAGCCCACAGAAGGTTGAATGCCCATAGAGGGTTAGGTGCAGTGTTTAATTTGAGCCGGTGGTTTCCGGTGCTCGTCACAGGACTTAATTGTCAGCTTCAGCACCTATGGCAGTCTGCCACATGATGGCGCTGTTTATCTTATTCAGAGATGAGCACAACAACAGTTGTTTATAAATTCAACATACATTAACAATGACTGATACCCACCACTCAAGCCATTCTAATAGTGTTAGTGGCCTGGAATAATCTGAATTCTCACACTTGTAGGAGTGTGATGGTTAGTAGGTGGGTTTGTAATGTCATTGGCGGCGCTGGTAGTGGGTGGGGGAGCGGATGTCCCCCCCTGATGAGGGCCCTGGCACTTACTGTTTTACAAATTAAGCACTGGTTAGGCGTCAGGGCCTGGCTACAGGCCAGGCCTACCGTCACCGCCTCCTCCACACCGCCGAAGGTTGTGCACAGTGGGGGTTGTGCGCTAGAGAATGTTTAGGCAAGGGGCCTGGCCAGAGACGAGGCCCAACAGACAACCCCGCCGCACATGTCCTCAGTCCGTGCGCAGCAGGGGTTGGCTTCCCGCAGAGGAGGATTGGCCACATGTGCAGGGTTGGGCAAATGCTGTGTGCAGCGGGAAGGGGTTTTGGACGCACAGTTACTTAGAAAACTCTCATAACGGCAGGAAGGCTGAAATCAAAATTGTACAACCTTATTCGAAACCTTTAAAGCTACTGCTAGTCCAGTGACTCGTGAGTGTGAGACAGAGTCGTTGAAGCGTATCTTCTGCTCTTTCCCTAGCTTTTGAGTGAGATCATTTAAGTTGGAAAATTTATATCTTATATGTGGAAAATGGAGTGCCGTGAGATTGTTATAAGTGTAGGTTGTGTTAGAAAATAATAATGAGAGGGACATGAATTCCTATTTGTATTTTGTATGAATAGACGTTTTCAGGGGTAGTATGTCAGAATATCATGTACAGGAATATCATCTAACATAAATACTGTTTTCTGAATATTATTTACCTGTTGGGTGTATATTTTCTGTTTATTATTAACTCAAACGGGGTGATATTTTGTGAACAATATTTAAAACAAAATATTTATGACAGATGATATTCTGACAAATATATTCTGGTACCATACCATCTGAAAATCTGATGATCAGCTAGAAATATTTCTCTAAACACTGAAAACTGTTATGCTTTTGTATGAAAAAAATATTAAAATGAATTGAGAAATATATAATAGATGGTGCTAACATTTTCACAGTGTGTTTGATACATTTTGTGTAAATACGAATGAAGCTTAGTTAAGAGCTCCACGTCATAGAAGTAATGAAACATACTGAGTAAGTGACTGCTGTGGCAGATGGCAGCCCGGTGGCTACAACATTCAGCACCAACCAAGGGTTCACCTGGTCCTCAGAAAGGACGCTCCATCACTTGGTTGGAAAGAGTTGTCCATCCAATACCCCTATGAAGCAGTGGCGTAACAAAGGACCCCATAGCCCCCACTGTGCGGCGAGAGCCAGAGCTACCCCGAGTATAGTACTCTGGCCTGAGAGCTCCTGAGTGAGTCCGGAGGGGGATCCTCCATGTACTGTGCGAGGGGGGTCGTGTTTCGTTACACCGCTGCTGTGATGCAGACCCACAGGTACACTCCCGGGGGCTGCAGGAGCTCCACGCACATGCTGCTATAGCCCAAGCCCTGGTGGAGGGTATTGGAGTCTCAAATGCTGGCAAAATCTCCTGCACAAGCACATGTCAACATTTTCAAGCTGTAAAAAGGGAAAGTTTGAAAAACAAATCAGGGGAATTTTATTTCCCCATTGATTTACATGGAGAACGATGCAATATTAGGTGGGAGAAATCTAAAATAAAGCCTTTTAGGGTTGAAAACAATAGGGAGTCTCCCTCCTGAATCGGGTCTGTTAGCATGTATGCACAAGATGGTGGTAAGGAATATGTTGCCTGCTACAGAGAACTAGCACAGCTAATGGGCACTTCTTTGGAAGTTGAAGTATAGTGAAGCATCTTTGGGTACTCAAGCCATTCACAGAAAACTGTATAAAACAAGTAAATGATGAAGCCAGGAAGCCTAGCCTATGCAAGAGCTATTGGCTTTGCCAGTCTCTTTTAGCCATGTTGTTCAGCACGGCTAAAGGTTTGTAGCCTAGAGGAGAGTGGCATGGAGTGGAGTAGTGTAGAGAGGAAAAGAGTGTCGTAGAGTGTAGTTGCGTAGAGCGTCATGGAGTGGAACAGAGTGGACTGGGGTGGTGTAGAGTGGAGTGGAGGGGCATAGAGTGGAGTAGAGTGTCGTAGAGTGGGGTGGCATAGAGTGCAAAAGACTTGGGTGGCATAGAGTAGAGTGGCATGGTGTAGAGTAGTGTAGTGTGTCATAGAATAGAGTGGACTGGAATATGTGGAGTGACAGAGTGGAGAATAGTGATGTGGACTGGTGTAAAGTGGAGGGTCGTACAGTGGAGGGACATAGTGTCGTAAAGTGGATTATGTTAGAGAGGAGTAGAGTGGAGTTGTGTAGACTTGAGTGGAGCTTGTAGAGTGGCGTTGGTGAAGTAGAGTCAGGTAGAGTGCAGTAGAGTGGCAATGAGTGCAGTACAGTAGTATAGAGTGTGATGGAGTGGCGTGGAGTGGCGTAGAGTTTCACAGACTGTAGTGGAGTACAGTGTCATAGACTGGAGTGGAGTAGAGTGGAGTATGCATGGTGTGGTAATGCACTGCTGTTTCGGACAACACATTTTCAATGGAAATTACCATTACATTTGCACAGACATACAGTTTCACGGTATAAAACTATAGAGTCCACAAACAACAATGTGTGGAAATGGCATCACCTGGTGTACTGATTTGTTTGTATCGTATTCAAATATTTGTTTCCAGCACACTTCAGAATTACAGAAAAATCTGTTCAATTTATGCTTTCCTAATTCTGATATATTCTGAAATATTTTGCACAGTTAATTTACAGACATTTAAAATTTGTGTGGTAGAAAAAAAGCATTTAGTAAGTAAGTGAAGTAAATTTGTATAGCACACAGTACACAAAAGTGTCACAGCGCTACCAAAAGCCAGACTCTGCAACAGAGACAGGGAGAGCATTTGAATAAAGATGAGAAAGCCCTATACAGACTCAAAGGGAATAAAGTCATCCCCAGATTTTCAGAAAAAGCCTCTCACTTTGAAGTCAGAGAAAGAAAATTAAACACCAAGCTCCCTCAGAAGACAGAACCTCAAATTTGACCTGTGATCTTTGCGAAAACGTGAAAAGAACAACATTTAAAGGCCTGTTTACAGAAGTGAGCACTTGTGGAAGAATACAGTAAACGTGTTCAGCTCCACCGAATGGACTAACTCAAGCTTGGTACCCTAAATCAAATAAAGCCAGCAAGCAAGTGTGAGTTACAAACCAGGAAGCCAATGATCAGCAACTGAAAGAATGAATTACTAGGTCAGCTTTCAGAATGTCTGCAAGATGTTTTTACCAACCAGACAGCTGTCTGGTAGGCTTTGATCTAATCAGTGGAATCTGAAATAAAAGTCACTAAAACCATACACACAAAGCTCATTTAGAAGCCTTAACACACAGAAAAACCTCCAATAATAACACACAAAAAAATTGAATGGCCATCTATGATTAAAAAGACGATTTGAGACTTTGAACAGCATGAGGGGCTTCAAATATTTGTTTCTCAGATGAGGATCTGGACTATTTGGTAATGATTTGCTCAAAGTGGAGCCTAGGTTTGGGATCCAAGAGCAGCAATTTAACTAGTAAACCAACTCCTTTCCTAGTGAAAGGTGAGAACACAAGAAGGTAGTGGTGCTCTGTAAAGAGCAGTCATTGATTTGATTGTTTCACTAAATCTTCTAAAGGCACCGAGGCACCTCCAAGCATTGCCCTGCTTGGAGCCTAGAACCAGGAATGGTGTGAGTAGTTTTGTGTAAAATAGAAATGTGCCTGATGGTGTCCCCAATGCCCTTAAACAAACATTGGCAAAGAAAGTAGGTCTGGCGTCGGCTTTATCAATCGTTGTCTTTTTAGTCATGTCTTTTGCAAACGTTTATTGTTGTGGAAACCGCCAGGACCTTGTCAATCTTAAAAAAACATTGTTCAAAAGCAAAAATATTTTGTCTCAAAAAGCACATATTGGCATTATAGTCCATAGCACTCGAAGGAAGTAATTTGTGTGCATATGTGCTCCTTGAGAGGCTGACCTGCTGGCTCATGATGTGTGCTTTAGTGGGTGGGAGAAAAATGTGATTGACACAATAACAGACCAATGGATGAACACGACTGACCTAAAGATGGCTGACGTAAAGAGTGACATTTTGGGCCTTTTGAAATAACGTGTTGCCGCAACTAGATGGCCCACTAAACCTACTTCTCATCTTTTGGGTGGGAAAAGAAGAGAGCGTACCCGTGGAAGAGGTTGCAAGTAAAGCGGTATAAGAGCCTCCCTGGGAAGAGAAAAGGGACCCTCTGTTGAATAAGAAAGATTCATAAAGATGGGAAGGAAAATACAGGCTTGTAGTTTTGTTCATTCCATTATAAAAAAAAAGACTACAAGTCCCAGAATTCATAGGAAAAAAAACCTGGACTGGAGCAGCACATCAGACATGGAACTGGGAAACATGGCAGCTATGCGGAGACCACCTCAAAGGGAAGGCATCAGATGACCTGCCTTGTGGGGGTGGGCAGGCTGTGATAGTGGGGCACCTTCCAAACGATGGAAGAGTGCAAGCAATGTTTTGTTGGGTAGTGAAAGCAGTGGGGCGTCTCATGCGGTGGGCAGGGTGTTGGGCACTTATTACCCCCGAGTGGCCTGTCTGTCAGCACCCAGAGTGATCCAGCACGATGGGGGGGGGAGAGGGGGGGGGGGGAGGGTTTGGATTCATAGCCCCACAGCGACCTTCCCGGTGGAAGCTGGGAGGGAAGTGAGACTGAACGTTTCAGGCAGTGCTCTCATCCCCAGCAGGCCCAGCTCCTGGTGCACCCATCCCCAGCAGGCCATGTACTTGTACACACAGGGCAGTGCTGTCCTCCCCAGCAGGCCCAGCTCCTGGTGCACCCATCCCCAGCAGGCCATGCAGTTGTACACACAGGGCAGTGCTGTCCTCCCAGCAGGCCTTGCTCCCTCTGCAGCCACCACAGCTGTGTCCTACGTCATCTCATGGATCCAGCAGCAATCAATGGCTGGGACAAAGAGGGGAAACCTGCTGCCAGACGGGGCCGCCAATGAGATGACCTCACGCGCCCCCACTCCTTGCTATCAGGAGTCACATTGTGCTGACAACTGTCAGGCCAGGCCCGGCTCACTGCCAGAGGTCTCTGCTAGGCCCCCGCAGCAAAGTCTCGAGCAGAAGAGGAAGACTTCAGGAGTTGTATTAATTATGACAATAGTAACAAGCACTGGCAAACTCAAATGTTCTGGTTTTAACCTGTTAGGTGCTGAGGCATCCCCTCGTGCACCCCCTGTGCTTTTCTTGATGTTTGGTGCGTTTCATAATGGTTTTTGTCCACAAAAGGTGTCCAGGCCAAATTTGTATCCTTTTTCACCCACATGTTGGGGGTTCTAACAATAGCCAGAGTTTGAAGATTCACCTGGAGGAACCAAGAAAACTGCCAAAATATAGCATATTGTTTTCTAAAAATGGCCTCAACAAAGATGTGCTGGTCTAAAATCACCATCTTCCCAGGTATCAGAAACTAGCAGAGTTGTAAAAAAATATTTGTACATTTTTCTAAGTGCCAGTCAATGTTTCCTGTTTTTTGTGGTATCTACCTGCTTGAAGTTTGTAGAGTGTTGCACTTGGCCCTCTCTCCAGGGTAATCCTCAAACTTTTTGCATTCACTTCTCTCATTTATGCTGATTTCTTCTTCATTGGCCTTAGGACTCTGCACACGTTACCTCTGCTAACCAGGGCTAAAGTGCGTGTGCTCTCTCCTCTAAACCTGTTAAAGCTCTCTTATACCCAAGTGGCACTACCTGTGCCCAGGACTTATAAATTAAAAGCTACTAGTGGGCCTGCAGCACTGATTGTAGCACCCACTTAAGTAGCCCTTTAAACATGTCTCAGGTCTGCCATTGCAGCCTGTGTGCAGTTTTAAGCTGCCATGTCGACCTAGCAAAATACTCCTTTTGCCAGGCACACACCTTCCTTTTTAGGTTGCAGCCTACCAGCCAGCCAGCTAACAACATCTTGGGGACTTTCAGAAAGTTAACCTAGGAATGCATTCCACCCATTGATTACCATTGGCTTTGTGATTTGATTCACACTTTCTGGGTTTTTATTTGCTGACTTTATTTGCTTTAGGCTCTCCAGGTTCAGTTCATCCTGCCCGTTGCCTAAACCGTGTTTACTGTATCATTCCACCAACTCCCTTTCCATAAACAGGCCTTTAAATCTTGTTCTTATCTTGTCACACTTGCTATGCATTTAAAGACGGAGGTCAAATGTCAGGCACTGTCGTCAAAGGGCGCATCTTTACTTTTCTTTCTCTGACTTCAAAGTGAGAGAATTTATGTGACAATATTGCTGGATACTGGGGGTAAGAAAGAGATGTTTTTCTATCACACAACAACATTTAAATGAACTGTGTAAGTATTTAAAAATATATCAGAATCAGGAACACAAATAAAGCACATTTTTTGTTATTTCTGAAGTGTGTTGGAAACAAATACTTCAATATAAATAAAACAAATCATTAAACTAGGTGATGCAATTTTCACACGTTTGTTTGTGCGCTGTATAGTTTTATTAGTAAAACTCTATGTCTGTGCAAATGAAATGGTTATTTCAATTGAAAATGTGTTGTCTTTAATGGCAGTGTGCTATTACACCATGCATTCTCAACTTCATTCTACACCACTGCACTCTTCCCCACTTCACTCTACAGCACTCCAGTCTAGGCCTCACCAATCTACTCTGCACAACTCAACTCTACACAACTGTATGCCACTCTGCAGCACTGCACTCTATGCCAATACACTCTACACCAATGCACTGAACTCTGTACCACTCAACTCTATGCTCCTGCACTTTATGCCAATCCATTATACGCCACTCTAATCTACTCTGCACCATTGCACTCTATGCCACTGCACTCTACGCCACTTTACTCTACACCATTACACTCTATGATACTCAATGCAACTGTACTCTACCCTGCACTACTGCGCTCTATGCCACTTCACTCTTCTCTGAAACATTCTACTCTACGACACTGAACTCTGCGTCACTCCACTCTATGCATCCTATGTCACTGCGCTCTACGCTGCATCAGTGTACTCTACGCCACTGCTCTTTACATTACTCTACAACACTGCACTCTCTGCCACTGAACTCTACACTACCCCACTCTATGCTATTCCACTCTATGCCACTGCACTCCATGCCACTGCACTCTATAGCACTATTCTCTATTTTACACCACTCTACGCTACTGTACTCGATGCCACTTGACTCTACTCTGCACTCTACGCCACTGTACTCGATGTCACTTTACTGTACTTTGCACCACTGCCCTCTGCATCACTCAACTATATGCCACTCTACTCTGTGTCATTGCACCTACTTTGCACTCTAATCTATGCCACTGCATTTTACGACTGCATTTTATGCAGCTGAATTCAATGCCACTGCACTCAATGTCACTGCACTCTGCAACACTCTACGCCAATGCACTCTACACCAGTCCACTCTACTCTGTGCCACTCCAGTGTATGCCACTCTACGCGACTCCACACTATGCCACTCCAATACACAATACTCCCTGCACTCAACTCTATAACACTCTGCTCCACTCTTGCCATTCCACTCTGTTACACTCCATGTGGCTCTCCTCTATGCCAGTAAAGTTAAGCCATGCTGAACAGCAGCCACGTTGGTGTACAACATGGCTAAAGCACATTGGCAAAGACATGAGCTCTTGCAAAGGCGCGACCTATGGACGTTGCCAATGCTTGTTAATACATATGTCAACCAGAGGTTAGGCCCTAGACAGCACAGAGGACAGGGTGCAGTGTATTTAAAAATATGGACAGGTAGTTTCAAGTTTTACATGTCCTGATATTGAAAAACTCTTAAATTGATTTTTCACTACTACAATGCCTACCTCTCCCATAGGAAAACAATTTAGCTACCTTATTATATTTAATAAATTATAATTTTCAAATGTGAGCAGGTAACCTTTTAATGTTTGGTGTTTTTGGAATTGTAATGAAAAACTCTCCCTTTATTGTAAAGTCAGATTTTAAATTACAATTTTAGAAAGTTGGCATTTTCCTGCCTTAGCCATTTAGTGCCTGCAGCTTGTCTCTGGGTCACATGATTGGGTGTAGCTGGCAGTTGGGCTTTCAGTATTCCTCCTAGACAGCCACACACAACAGAGAGCTTAGGTGTGCTTGGATGGGCAATCAGTGGCAGGATGGGAGGTTGGAGCTAGTACAGCTTCACTAACACTTGAATAGGCTGTGTCCTGCCTCCACACAAAGGACTGCATACATCCTGTAGTTTATCTGGAGTCACGGTAAGGAGAGCAGAAAGCCTGGACTTCAAAAGGAAACCTCTAGAAGCTTCTCGCACTTCAAGGGAAGGCCCTAGTATAAATATTGGACCCAGACACCAACTCTTCAGTACAATTCTGGACCTGTGGATACTCTGCCAGGAAGAAGGACTGCTGTGCGGCTGGAAGAACTGCCACTCTGCTGGACTACTGCTCTGAAGGGCTGCTGCCCTCCTGTCTGGGTGAGAAGGACTGGATCTGCATCTGTTAAACCCTGGACCCCAGAGTGACTCCAATGGCTAGTTGGTTGGCCTCCTGACTAGAGCCTCAGGGACAAAGGCTCCAATAACCTTGACCCCAGGTCTGCAGTCAGTGACTCCTACCCTGTCAAGTGGGGCCACTACAATCCTGAACTCTTAGAAGTGGGCCTGAAGGTGCTCTGCCAGTCCATCTGTGTATCTAACAGAACTGGCGCATCTCCTCTGCTGCGCAACACAAACCTGAGCAAAACCGACACATCACCTCTGCTGTGAGGATTCTCTCAGTGAAAGTGCTTTGCATTGACCTCACAGCCCATATCAGTACCGCCACTGTGCAAAGCTTCACCAGTGCAGGCTGTCGCATTGCAAATCTCCCGTAAACTGCAGCCTCGACCATGATGCAGGTTCTCGCATCACAACCTTACAGCTCTTTAGAACAGACACATCGCCTCAACTGCGTGACGCATCCTCAATGCCAGACTTCCCATTGCAAGCCCTCATCAAAAGGATCTTTGATGGTGATGCAGGATCTTGCATTCAATCAATCATAGCATTTGTAAAGTGCACTACTCACCTGTGAAGGTCTCAAGGCACTGGGGGAGGTGCTGCTACTGCTCGAACAGCCAGGTCTTGAGGTGTCTCCTGAAGGTTAGCAGGTCCTGTGTCCGTTGCAGGTGGATAGGAAGGGTGATCCATGTGTTGGCGGCGAGGTGGGGAACGATCTGCCACCATCGATCATTCTATGGATGCGTGGAGGTTGGTTATGGCGGTGGTGGGGTCCTAAGTGAGGGAGAGGATCAGCTGAGTGTCATCGGCATATGAGACGATGTTGAGGTCGTGTGATTGATGTTTGTGAGCGGTTTCATGTAAACATTAAAGAGGGTCGGGTTGAGGGATGACCCTTGGGGTACGCCGCAGATGATCTTGGTGGCTTCAGAGCAGAATGGGGGGAGGCGGACTCTCTGGGTTCTGCTGGTGAGGAAGGAGGTGATCCAGTCCAGGGTTCTGTCGCGGATCTCTGCGTCGTTGAGGCGTGTGAGTAGGGTGTGGTGGCAGACAGTGTCAAAGGCAGTGGAGAGGTCCAGGAGGATGAGGGCTGCAGTTTTGCCATTGTCAAGCAGGGTCCTGATATCGTCGGTGGCGGCGATGAGGGCGGTTTTGGTGGTGTGGTTGCTGCAGAATCCAGATTGGGACGAGTCCAGAGTGTTGTTCTCTTCAAGGAAGTGGGTCAGTTGTCTGTTGACAAGCTTCTCGACTTTTGCCGGGAAGGGGAGCAGGGAGATGGGCCGGAAGTTCTTGAGGTCCTTCAGGTCCGCCTTGGGTTTCTTGAGGAGGACGTTGATCTCTGCGTGTTTCCAGCTCTCCAGGAAGGTGGCGGCCTTGAAGGAACTGTTGATGATCTTCCAGAGTTGGGGTGCGATGACAGAGCTCGCTTCGTTGAAGATGTGGTGAGGGCAGGGGTCAGACGGTGAGCTGGAGTGGATGGTGTTCATGATTTTGATGGTGTCGTCGTCGTTGACGTGGGTCCAGGAGAGCAGGAGGTTGGTGTGGCTGGGGCACAGTGAGTCTGTGGTGTCAGTGGTTGACGGGGGGTCTGGGTATTGAAGCTGTCATGGATGTCTGCGATCTTGCGGTAGAAGATGGTGGCTAGGGAGTCGCAGAGGTCTTGCGATGGCGGGATGTTATTGGCGTTGGAACCGGGGTTGAAGAGTTCCTTCACGATGTTGAAGAGCTCCTTATAGCTGTGTGCATTGTTGTTGATGCGTTCTTTGAAGGAGGTTCTTTTGGCGGTTCGGATGAGTTGGCGGTGTCTGCAGATGGCATTCTTGAGGGCTGTGTGGTTGTCCGGTGTCTGTTCTTGGCACCACTTCTTCTTGAGTCTTCGGCATGTTTGCTTGGATTATTGGAGGGCGGCGGTGAGCCTTTCTGTCGGTGCGTTTGTTTAAAGGTTTCTTGATCTGGGCGATAGTGTTGGCGCAGTCGTCAATCCATTGCCTGAGGTTGCGGGAGGCTGTGTCGGTGGTATCGATTAGTGGGTTCTGGGAGAAGATGGTCATCAGCTGGTCTTCGGTGACCTTGTTCCCGCTGCGACGGGGAATCCGCCGGGGGTGGTGGTGCGTTGTGGGTTTCTCGAAGGTGAAGTGGATGCAGCGGTGGTCGGTCCAGTGGAATTCGGTGGTGTGCCTGAAGGAGACGTGTTTGCTGGCGGAGAAGATGGGGTAGAGCTTAAGTAGGGTCCCCCCACCCCTAAACCAGTAACCCAATTTCTCACATAGAGGAAGCAGGTGTGAAACCCATTGGTGAACCTGGAAAGCTATACATTTCTGAAAAGTAGACACCATTCTTAATTCAGCAAGGGTTGTGTGTGTAGATTGCTCATGGTATTCCTAAAGAAAATCTTTATTTAAATAAAAAATAATGAAAACAACTAAGGAAATACAGAATTAGGTGACAATGTTTTCATTTGGAGTTTTATTCACGATGGACGATTCACAAAAGTAGGATAACAGACTCTTCGGCTCGGAGGAATATATAGCGTTTGTTAGTTGTACAAAACAGCACAATACCCAGAGGCAACTACTCCAGAGATGTGTACAATGTTATTTCATAGTGTACTGGCCATGAAGCAGTTCACATGCTAAAATCTAATGAATTAAAATGGGTATAAGGAAAGATGCATTTTTTGAAATGTGCACAGGATAGTGAGTTTATGAACTGTGTTTATTTGTACAACTTTAAGTTTGAGGTCACCCATAATATCATGTGATTCTAAGGGCATATTGCAAAATGCATTCTTTCTTGCACACTGGAATATTTTTAGAAATAAATCAAAGTGGAGAGAAATGATATTGATAATAACAAATGTTCTACTATTCTATATTCCTACACTTTTCACAATCACATGGTATCTCAGTTGGGGGGCTGCCTATAACCCACAACAGGAAAGACCCCAAAACGCAAAGTGTAGACATCAAAATGTTTGCCTGACAGTACACCCATTTCAGAGTAGGTATTTGGGCTCGAGCCCGGCCATGACCAAAGTAAACAACTAAATCTAGACATTTCTAATAACTAGACATGTAGGGGGGTTCATGGTTGTGTGACTTGTGTGGATCCCACGATTTTTTGTTACCTAGTATGGCCTCCATCCCCAAACGCTGACTAAAATCACGTATTTTCCTCACAATTCTATAAAAGAAAATTCCACAGTGTGTGGGCATCCACAAAGTTCCTACCACCCAGCATTCTCACATTTCTTCCAATATAAAATAATATCTCATTTGTGTGGCTGGGCCTATCATTGTGGGACAATAGATCACTAAAAGGAACATGGAGATATAAAATTTTTGCCATGAAAATTGGCCCATTTTGGTAATGTGGATAGATACAGTACAATGGGACCCGGACACTACCAAGGCAAACCTACTAAATCTAGATATTTCTGAAACTAGACACGCAGGTGAGTCCATGGTGGTATCACTTTTAGTTGATCCCACATTTTGTCAGTCAGGATTCTCAAATGTTCTCTCTCTTGCCATGAGGATGCGGATGCTCTAGGCCCCCAGGAGCTGAAAGACTGTTGGCACTTTAGGGGTGGTGGTGCATACTGAGGTCATAATTTTTCCTATATTATTTCTTAAATATCTCTGACATCTAGTGGGCTTTTGTCCCTCATGGGGGCTGATTGGGTGTAAGTCCTCCAATCTTTGCCCAGGAGAGCACAAGGACTGTTGGGGCTTTAGCAGTGGGGATATGGCTACCATACCATTCTTTAACAAAAATATCTGTAAATGTAATGGGCTTCCTGTCCCTCCTGGGAGGTGTGGGTGGCAGAAGGATTGTTGGGCCTGATATGGGTTAGGGACACAGCCCATTTACCTTTTTTACTTGGTGTCCAGTGGAACGTCTGCCCCTGCACCCCAGGGGAGAGATGGGTGTAAGCCCCTTCATTCTGCTCTTCTGGTGCAAGAAAGACTTCTGGGGCCATTACAATCCATCAAGTATTCGTATAGTGAAGATTAATATCCAAGATGGTATCCAGGCGCTTGCTGCAGGTCTCATTCAAAGAGCAAGAATCAATCAATCAAGTATTTCTAAAGCGCGACATATCACCCGAGGGTATGAAGGCACTTACAGGGTGGTGGTACAGCCCTATGACTGGGTGGGTACCACCATATTTTTCTTTTTAATATATCCCTGGTTTCTTGTCCAACCCCTCCCCCCAAGTTGGGGCAGATTTGTGCTAAGGCCTCTCAATCTACCTGCCCTGGGGTCGGAAAGACAGGTGGCCCTGTTACGAGCTGGGGAAACAGCTAGATGGCTGGGCAGGCTGCCCCACTCCCTCTTGTTTTTCTTATCACCATTCTTTCCTGGTGTCTAGTGGACTTTCCGCCCCACTGGGCTTGCAGGCAGCGTGAACACCCCAAGCTGCCCCGCAGGAAGAAGTCTGGGAAAATGTCCCCTGTCCAGAGGCACCTCTACCACACTATGGGTGAGGGGCAGAGTTGTGCATCCGTCTGCGCCTTTGACTTTTGTCGCTGTGTTGTCAGCCCGCTGTGTGTGCTGCGCATCACAGTTACAAAAAAACAAATTCAAGATGCGAGAGAAGCTCATGCCTCCTGTTCTGAATTTCTTTTTTGTTGTGGTGGCCGAAGCTTTCATATCCATTCCACCGCACTACGCAGTTAATGCGTGAATGGTTCATCCATCACATTCAAGAGATGAATGAGCTAACACAAGCAAATAGCATTTGTTCATGCTAGTATCTGCATGTGTTAGCTCATTATAAGGAGACCTATTGGCTTTGGTGGTATTGGTGGTGGTATTGGTGGTGGCAGTGGTAACACCGGTGGTTAACGGAATGATGGTAATGCTAGTGATGGTGGTGGAAATGGTAATGATGGTAGTGGTGGCACTAGTGGGGGTGTAAGTAGGGGTGGCAGTGGTACGGATGTCGCTGGGGTCAGAGTTGGTGATGTTGGCATTGGTGGTGATGTTGGTAATAATACTCGCGGTAGTGCTGATGTAAATGGTGGCGTGGTGCAGGTGGTGGTAATAGCGGTAGTGATCATAATGGTGGTAGAGGCAGCAACGGCTGGTAATATATGGAAGTGATGGGGTGAGCAAAGTGCCCCACCACATCCGAAAACACAGGCATGACACAGGCATGCAAAATAAAAACACTTGCAGGCATTATATTAACATTAATAATAAAATAAATATACTTACGGGGCTGCGTCCTCTGTGTCCTTCGCAGTCTGTGGCTCCGACTGGCACAATTGGAAGAAGAAACATCCCTAACCAGTCCAGGGGCTGCTCAGGGCCAGGATTGGATGGAACGGCCTGGCTAGACGCTCTTTCAGGCCCTTTAGGCCTGTGTAAGTCTCCACCCAGCTGTCCAAGGCAGCCAGGTGGAAAGGTTCAAAGTACGCAAGTCTGCCGGCCAAACTGACATGCGCACTTTGCAGTGTCTGGCCAGCCTCTGCTCCTAAATTCACACAGGACACGTCCTTCATTTCTCCCGCCTCCATGGCAGGCTGACGGCTAAAATAATATCATTGTCATTTTATTGTTCACATTTAGGGCCAGATGTAGCAAGGCTTTTGCGCCTCGCAAACGGCGAAAAACGCCGTTCGCGAGGCGCAAAAGCCGCTACGCGATGCAGAAACGCATTTTGCGAGTCGGTCCGACTCGCAAATAGGAAGGGGTGTTCCCTTCCTATTTGCGACTCGCAACGCGATGCAAGTTGATTTGCGACCGTGAAAGCGGTTGCAAATGAACTCGCAGTTACCATCCACTTGAAGTGGACCACTGCCTGCTCTGAAAAAAACCGAAACAAAAGGTTTCGTTTTTTTTTCTAAGTGCAGCTCGTTTTCCTTTAAGGAAAACGGGCTGCAGATAGAAAAAAAAAACTGCTTTATTGCAAAAGCAGTCACGGACATGGTGGTCTGCTGTCTCCAGCAGGCCACCATCCCCGTGAGTGCCCAGACTCGCAATGGGGTCGCAAACTGCGACCCACCTCATTAATATTAATGAGGTGGGTCTTTGCGACCCCATTGCGAGTCGCAGAAGGTGTCTGAGACACCTTTCTGCATAGCAAATTTCAAGTCGCAACTTGCTTTCTTCCTACATCTGGCCCCTGGCGTGGCAGGGGAGACAATACTCCCCCACTCTCATGGAGAAACCGTCGCTGAGTAGAGGTAATGATGGTTGAGGGGGCGGTGGAGGCAATAGGGTGTGGGGTTGTGGTAATGGTAGTAATGCCTCCGGGCGGACCCTTCAGCATAGCTGCCCAGTGGTGATGTAGGACACCTTTAGCCAGTCCGGCTTCTTAGCCAAGAGCACTTTGCACGATGGGAATTCAGAAACCAAACTCACAATGTTAAAAGTGAAACTACAAGTCCCACAATGCAGAGAGTTTTCAGTTAAACACCAGGACAGGCGTAACGTTTCATAAGAAATTGTTTTCAGCTATGCCTAAGGCACCATATATATTCGTTTAAGGCATCACTTCAAAAGAGCCTCTGAATGCGCTTATTGTATTTTATTTTTATTTATTTGAGGGTTGTAAAGGGCTCCCCTGCTAATCAGCTGTCTCAGGGCGCTTTACTCCAATCGGTTGCCCTTAGTTACGCTAACAATGAAGCTGAAATTATTTTACTAATAAAAAGTTCAACACTACAGGCAATAAAAGGGATGAATTGTGTCTTTGAGTTTGAAATGGAAAACGGCGTGAATACAGATTTAAGCCTCGTTATTCGTTTACAGTGAATAATGAGGCAAATTACTCATTTCCAGGCACCAAAAGAGCTCGAGACAAAAAGGTTTATTGTTCAAAGCAATTATTGCGACTCTGGCTATTTCTGAAGTTGCTCGTGGGTGTTTAATGAGAAGAAGGATCACTAGTAATGAAGCTGAACATTGGTAAATTAAAAGGCGAATATCATTTCGCATTATTTCTAGTCACTCAGAAGACGAGCTATTCTCACATAATGTTCTTTAGTAATCGGTAGGTTGAAAGGTTGAGCTGGCCCTGTCGTAATTTCAGATCAAAATGTTCCGTCACAGCAAATGGCAGTTGTCTCCCTGTCATCGGAGACACTAAGGGCCAGATGTAGCAAGCATTTTGCATGGTGCAAACTGCGAAAATCCCAGTTTGCGCCATGCAAAATGCCGATTGCGATGCTCATTCACAATTTGCGAGTCGGTACCGACTCGCACTTTGTGAATGCGACTCGCAAATAGGAGGGGGTGTCCCCTTCTTATTTGCGACTCGCATCGCGATGCTAAATTGCTTTGTGACCGCAAATGCGGTCGCAAAGCAGTTCGCAGTTACCACCAGTGTCACACTGGTGGTAACCCATTCGCAAAAGAGAAGGGGCACCCATGGGACCCCTTCCCCTT
Source organism: Pleurodeles waltl (assembly GCF_031143425.1). NCBI lineage: Eukaryota > Metazoa > Chordata > Amphibia > Caudata > Salamandridae > Pleurodeles > Pleurodeles waltl. The sequence goes on from NC_090439.1 coordinate 1,128,613,739, forward strand.
TGTGAATGTTGCCAAAAAGGGTTTTCCAGAGCAGGCTTACTCTGAAAAACCGAAACCAAATGGTTTCGTTATTTTTTTTATTTTGCAACTCGTTTTCCTTTAAGGAAAACGGGCCGCAAAATAAATTTTAAAAAACTGCTTTATTTAAAAAGCAGTCACAGACATGGAGGTCTGCAGTCTTCAGCAGAACACCATCCCTGTGAGTGCAGGGACTCGCTATGGGGTCGCAAAATGCGACCCACCTCATTAATATTAATGAGGTGGGTCTTTGCGACCCCATAGCGAATCGCAGACGGTGTCTGAGACACGGTTCTGCATCCGATTTTGCGATTCGGAAATTGCGAGTCACACCGACTCGCAATTTCCGATTCGCAAAATCAGAAAATGCTACATCTGGCCCTAAATTCCAGCCCAGGTTTCCATTCTCCAACCACAACGGAGAAATCTAATGTGTTAATTGGTACTACTGAGTAACCAAGGACTTCAACTCCCAGAATACAGTAGTGTTTTTTTAACTGAATGCCCAGGTCTGGAATACAGTACCTACCACTGATGACATGGAGTCTTTTGCCCTCATAAAAGAAGACAAATGTGAACACGTAATGAAACTGCACACAAAGGCATAGCTGCCAGGTTTCCCAGGCCCGTGAGTGATGTGCTGCGCCACTCCAGGCTTTTTCTTTGCATTCTGGGAGTTGTAGTCGTGTTTTATAAGGGGAAAACCAACACTACAAGTCCCAGAATTCAAAGAAAATACCTGGCCTAGAGCAGCACACGACACATGGACCTGGGAAACTTGGCAGGGCTGTAAAGAAACTAAATTGTATATGGAGGGTGTGAAAAAACAAAAAATGATGCATAAACACACATTAGTAATAATTAAAAAATAGCACGTATGTCATTTTATTAGTAGTTAAAAGTAAAATAATGTAATATGGTGAGTATAAACATTTTATTACATAGTGATATTGAAACTGAAGTGTATAATTATTCGGTTTTAAAAAGGGAAAAACAAAGTTGAAAATATAGAAGAATTGGGTGTGAAATGTCTCCTGTGAGTTCCAAGCCCTGCTCTGCTTCTGGAGAACTGTTTCTTCCAAGTTTTAGGTTTGATCTAGACGGAGCAGCTGTCAAAAAGACCTAAGTTTAAATACACTAAGAATGTGCTTTGGATCCTCCTCTTTCAACCATTGGCTTTCTTCAACAAGCCTCTTTCAGCTATTGGCTTGAGACCTTGTCAATCATGCTTTGGCTCTACCCAGTGGAAAAGTCATCTCTCACCTAACGCTTTTGGCTGTTTAGGTTTATCTTTCAAGCTCCATTGCTGTGCTTGCATTGAACTAAATAAGGGAAAGGTTTACAACTATAGCCCTATCTGTCCGGTTCATTTGGCTCAATCCTCAGTGTCTCGCTGTGTGCCTCACTTTAAAATGCTAATGTTGCATGGCATTAGGATGTTTACCCCAGACCCATTGTCTTTGCCAATGCTTGTTATTGGTTATTCTACCCAAAGGAAGGTAGCCATCTTGTTCTGTGCTGTGTCTGAGGATGGGGGCATCTTTCTACCAAGCCCCTCCCCAGGGAGTCACGTGATCGGACAGGTATTGGCAGTGACAACATTCCATGATTTGACTAGGACAGCACTGATTGGTTGTTTCAGGGCACCAAGGCTTTTGGGGAGATCAACAGTGGAGGTGTGTTATAGTTATCAAGAGGTGAGAGGTACTGATCTGGTGGGTTACAGTCTGTGGTAACCGTGCCCATCCGCCCCTCCCCCCCCCACCCTTGCAGGCGATGGAACCCCACACTAGACCACTGGTTGATCAACAGTCTTGGGGTGCCTGCCCGGAGGGCGGTGGGGGGATTTATCAGCCATATTTGTCTTGTTGATAGAAAGTTGTGTGTTGTATCCTCAGCCTTTTCACCTAACTCCTGGTTGTTGACACGAGTCATCAGTATTACGTCATGTTTTGTGTACAGTGAATGTAGGCCTGTGGCATTAAATATCATGTTTATCTGTAAAGCACGTGTTCACCTGGAAGGCCACCTCAGCACTGAATCAGATATGCTTGTTACCCAATTCATTGGTACTTATTTTAGCGACATCAGAAGAATGAAAGGCTAAACGTACTTGTGAACTTGACCGGATTCAAACCCGAGACCATGAGATCAAACAGAGCCCTATATTCAGTGTTTGTCCAAGGTAGGCTACTGCAGCTGGTACCATAAACATGTCTCTCACTGCTGACGAATGGCGGTGCAGCAACCCCTGCTAACCATCACACTTAAAGAAGGGTGACATTTTGGACACTGCAGATCACTCACCGCTGTAGGGATGGTCTGGAAGTGCAAGTTTGTTATTTTTTAATGTGTTAAATTGGTAAACACTCGGGCTGAGACAGCCATCATAAACTCACATAAACAAGTGCCGGAGCTTAAAAACAAGTACCGGTGCTGAGCACTGGGAACCCCGACACAAATTAAGCACCGCATTTCATGCATTAGTCCGCTGAGACACCAGCCCAGTGTAGGCTCTTTGGCCCTGGGAAGACACACTGCAACATCGGCTCGCTTTTCTCCTTATTGATTACAGAGCCATGTTTTAAGTGTCTTTCCCAATTAAAGATAATTCCTAAAAATGAAAAGGATGAGAGGGAATTCCAGGTTGTGCCACTAGCACAGAAATCTCCCCATCACCGGGTGTGTCCATGAAGGGTCAGCTGGGATTGTGAGGCATGACCTCGGCTGCCAAACACCCGGAGTTCTCCTGCCAAACCCCTAGGGGTGGCTGTCATTTACAACCATGGCATGAGGCTGGGGGTCCACATATATATGCGAGCGAAAAACGTAGACTGCACCCCAACATTTTTGGGTGGAAACAAGAGGCGTTGACACTAGAGCCAGGTGATACTCCATGGAGGTTGGAGGGCTCTCCGCAGCCTCTGTCGGGGTGGGCTTGGGACCCATCTACGTGGCCGATCCATACACTTCTGAGCTAACTTATAGAAGTTGCCCCCAGGGGAGGAGTCTGATCCCTTGACCAGGCCTAGCAAGACCGGAAACAGTTGGGGGTTGTTTGACTTCCATTCCGGAGGGAGGGGGCTTCGCGTGGCAGTTAGGGATTCACCGCTCCCATGCGGAGCAGGATCAGTGCCCGCGTCCGCCCCCTAATGTCACCCCCCACGACAGTGCTGTTAGTGAATTAAGAGGCAAGACAGTGGTCATGTGAGCCCTGCATGTGGCCCAGCATCTTATAAACAGACCAACACTACAGACTGTAATTGTATTGTAATTGTACCTATATTGTGCTTACCACCGATGAGGTGTCGGAGCGCTTTTCAGCGAGTAGCACGCAACTCCGGCACCCAAAAAGGATTAGTGGTGGATTAGTAGAGGCAAATAGGAGTTCATTTGAGTGGTGGACATGTGAGTCTGTTAGTTGGATTGGACAGGATAATGGGGGGATAGAGGAGGGAAGAGTCTACATAGTGTTGAGTGCGAGATCACAGTAGCAAGATGAGGTTTGGGGTGATCCAAGGAGGGTAGAGGAGGGAAGAGTCATCCAGGAAGGGTTACTTTGGAGATCATGATAATAGAATGTGGTTTGGGATGAGTAAAAGGAGGGACACACAAGGGAAGAATTGAGAAAGGGTTGTTTGGGAGACCATAGTAAAAGGAGGGTAGAGGAAAGAAGAGTCATCTAGGAAGGGTTACTTTGGAGATCATGATAGAGTGAGGTTTGGGATCAGTCAGAGAGTGGAGATAGAGGACATGTTGAGAGTGGGCTAGGATGAGACAGAGTAGTGCACTGGAGATAGCAAAGTTTTTTTTTTCTTTTATGGCAGGAGTAAATTAATAAATATATAGATACAGAATTACATAGAATTTATTGACTCAAACGCAATAGGTGTTTGTGCAGCTGGTATTCAGACCCTCTCATATTTGAAGGTGCTTTCATAGCCCATAGTGAAGAAAAAGGAGGATTAGTAAAATAAAATATTTGCTCAAGATCCCACAATTAGATTAAGCGAGGAAATTGTGATTAATCCAGGTTTTCTGGATTCACTTTGTACAAATCATCCACTAAATGGGTATCTGTTTTCCTTTCTTTTTCATCTGAAATCTTAATGCTTTGTTTTTCCCTCTTTGTGCACGAGGATAGGACGAGATGACCGGCAGAAGCCACATGAAAGCTCGGCTCGTTATGGGCTTGAAGTTCCAACGGGACCTCGAGCTGGGGCAGAGCCAGGATTCTGGCTCGAGCTTTCAGCAGCTAGCATCCCCAAGTGCATGGGCGGATTCAGTGCTTAATTTGTAAGTAAAAAGGTGCCGGTGCCCAAAGCCCTCCTCTTAAACATGCGGCTGCTGCAATTCAATGTGTGAACACGGAATACTGAGGCGGCGTAATCCTGAAGCCATCTCGGGCCTCTTCAATCCATATAAAGCCACTCCCTGCCCGTTCTGCTCACTCTTGCAGCTTTCTGCTTTCTCCCTTTGTGACGCTTTTACTTTTTTCTCTTCCTCCGTCTTTCTCATATGCGTCTTTTGCTCGCAGCAAATGCTTGAGGCAGAAGAATAAGCCCCGGCCCTCAAAAATAAGTGCCGGTGCTCAGCACCGGAAACAACAAGCACAAATTAAGCACTGGGTGGTTTGAGTCTGGGAAGCAAACTGAAAACTGCAAGACTCAGAATGTAAGGAGAAAACCTGGACTGGATGAGCTACTCACGGTGCACTCTGCGGTGCATTACTCTCCCTCCACCGCCGGATAGCACACCCTCCTCACACTCCATTCCATCATGCAATCCGCCCACCCCCCGGTGCTGCAATGGGCCCCCTGCATACATCCACCACACCCAGTACCCCGCGCCTTCTATACCACACCCTTGCTCCACGCCCCTACCATGCTTGTCACAAAATACCCTGGCCAGGTACTCTCCCTCCACCAACTCTGCAGCCGCGTTTCATCCTTCCCGATACTCTGTGCCTTCCTTCCACCACAACCCCACCCGCTCCACCCTTCACTTCTATCCTGGACCCTCCTTTCCTCCCCTTACACCCTGTGCCCTCTCCACCCTTAGAGCCTCTCTGCCTCCTTCTATGCCCAATCCCCCCACCACCATTCACCCTTCTAGCCTGCAACCCCATCCACCCTGAGGGAACCTCCTCTTTCTCGCACGCAGCTTTTAGACCAAACAACAATGCCTCCCCTTCCGCCATTTACTCTCTCCACAGTCACATGTATCCTCTCCTCCACCATGCAGTCGCCTCATTGAAGAGCCCTTCCCCATCATGCAGCCTCCTCCTTATAGCATGCAGCCCCTCACCCCCACAATGTAACCTTCCATCCACCCTTAACCATCTCCACCCATGTAGCCCATCCACGCTGCTGCCTCCTCATTCCACCCTGCAATATCCTCTCCACCCACGCCGCAGCCACCTCCTTCTAGCTGTAGCCCCTCCGTCCCACCATGCAACCTCCCTTCCACCCTTTACCATGCAGCCTCCTCTTCCACCCTTTACCATCTCCACCCATGCAGTCTCCCCTTCCACCCTTTACCATGCAGCTCCCCTTCCACCCTTTACCATCTCCACCCATGCAGTCTCCCCTTCCAACCTATGCCATCTCCACCCATGCAGTCTCCCCTTCCACCCTTTACCATGCAGCCTCCCCTTCTACCTTTTACCATCTCCACCCATGCAGTCTCCCCTTCCACCCTTTACCATGCAGCTCCCCTTCCACCCTTAACCATCTCCACCTATGGAGCCTATCCACCCTGCGGCCTCCTCATTCCACCCTGCAATATCCTCTCCATCCACGCCGCAGCCACCTCCTTCTAGCTGTAGCCCCTCCGTCCCGCCATGCAGCCTCCCTTTCACCTTTTACCATCTCCACCCATGCAGTCTCCCCTTCCACCCTTTACCATGCAGCCTCCCCTTCCACCCTTTACCATCTCCACCCATGCAGTCTCCCCTTCCACCCTTTACCATGCAGCCTCCCCTTCCACTCTTTACCATCTCCATCCATGCAGTCTCCCCTTCACCCTTAACCACGCAGCCTCCCCTTCCACCCTTTACCATCTCCACCCATGTAGTCTCCCCTTCCACCATATAGCATCTCCACCATTGCAGTCTCCCCTTCCACCCTTTACCATGCAGCATCCCCTTCCACCCTTTACCATGCAGCCTCCCCTTCCACCCTTTACCATCTCCACCCATGCAGTCTCCCCTTCCACCCTTTACCATGCAGCCTCCCCTTCCACTCTTTACCATCTCCATCCATGCAGTCTCCCCTTCACCCTTAACCACGCAGCCTCCCCTTCCACCCTTTACCATCTCCACCCATGTAGTCTCCCCTTCCACCATATAGCATCTCCACCATTGCAGTCTCCCCTTCCACCCTTTACCATGCAGCCTCCCCTTCCACTCTTTACCATCTCCATCCATGCAGTCTCCCCTTCACCCTTAACCACGCAGCCTCCCCTTCCACCCTTTACCATCTCCACCCATGTAGTCTCCCCTTCCACCATATAGCATCTCCACCATTGCAGTCTCCCCTTCCACCCTTTACCATGCAGCCTCCCCTTCCACCCTTTGCTCCTTGTAGCGTCTCTTCTACCATGCAGCCTCCCCTTTAACCTTTTACTGTCTCCACCCATACAGCCGCCCCTTCCACCTTTTACCATCTCCACCCATGTAGTCTCCCCTTCCACCCTATAGCATCTCCACCCATGTAGTCTCCCCTTCCACCCTTTGCCAGACAGCCTCCCCTTCCACCCTTTACCATCTCCCCCATGCAGCCTGCCCTTTAACCTTTTACCGTCTCCAACCATGCAGCCTCTCTTCTCTCATGCATCCTCCCCTTTCATCCATTACCCTCTCCACCTGTTCAGCTTCTCTTCCCCGCATCCTTCCAGCCCACCCTTTAGACTCTCCACCCATGCAGACTCTCTTCCACCCTTTGACCCTTGTAGCCTCTCTTCCACCATGAAGGCCCGCCTTCCACCCTTTACCATTTCCACCCATGTTGCCTTTCTCCCACCATGCATCCTCCCTTTCTACCTCATCACCCATTCAGCCTCTCTTCCGCCGTGCATCCTCCCTGTCCACCATTTGACCTCTCCACCCATGCAGCCTCTCTTCCCCATGCATCAGCCCCTTCCACCTCTCCACCCATGCAGCCTCTCTTCCCCCTGCATCACCCCTGTCCACCATCTGCCCTCTCCACCCATGCAGCATCTCTTCCCCCTGCATCATCCCCGTCCACCATCTGCTTTCTCCACCCATGCAGCATCTCTTCCCCCTGCATCCGCCCCTTTCACTTCTCCACCCATGCAGCCTCTCTTCCCCCTGCATCCTCCCCGTCCACTATCTGCCATCTCCACCCATGCAGCTTCTCTTCCCCCTGCATCCACCCCTTTCACCTCTCCACCCATGCAGCCTCTCTTCCCCCTGCATCATGCCCATCCACAATCTGCCATCTCCACCCATGTAGCCACTCTTCCCCCTGCATCCACCCCTTTCACCTCTCCACCCATGCAGCCTCTCTTCCCCCTGCATCATCCCCATCCACCATCTGCCATCTCCACCCATGTGGCCACTCTTCCCCCTGCATCTGCCCCTTCCACCTCTCCACCCATGCAGCCTCTCTTCCCCATCTATCCTCCCCTTCCACCTCTCCACCCATGTTGCCTCTCTCCCACCATGTATCCACCCCACCCTTTACCCTCTCCACCCATGCAGCCTCTCTCCCCCATCCATCCTCCCCGTCCCCCATCTGCCCTCTCCACCCATGCAGCCTCTCTCCCCATCCATCCTCCCCTTCCACCTCTCCACCCATGTTGCCTCTCTCCCTCCATGTATCCACCCCCACCCTTTACCCTCTCCACCCACGCAGCCTTTGTCCCCCATCCATCCTCCCCGTCCACCATCTGCCCTCTCCACCCATGCAGCCTCTGCCCCCCATCCATCCTCCCCGTCCACCATCTGCCCTCTCCACCCACGCAGCCTCTCCCCCATGCAGCCTCCTCCTTCCATGCTCCACCCCTGCACCCCTGCTCCACGCAGCTCGCGCCTGTCCCTTTTACCCACGTCTCCGATGCTGTGACCTTGAAACCTAGTTATGTTTCCACAGCGCTGAGCACTCAATGGAGACGGATGTCTGTAATTTCTAGCCTCGTGTGTCTGTGGCCGGCAGGAAGGCGCGGGAAAGGGAAGACGGCGGAGCGGGGGGTGGGGGTGGGTGGATTGAGAGAGGGACTGGCAAAGTGCTGTAGGCGAAGGCAGATACTGTTTGAGGACATTTGTAATGACGTAATTATATTGATTATAAAATGGTGGAATCGAATGTGGGTCAGATCAACAACTCAGAGTGAAAGGACGAGGCTGTTTGGTTGGTATCGACCCTGGTGCCTCACTCTCCGGGGGGGCAGGTGGCCAATGATCCTGGCCATATTTTATGGTTAACCAATATGTAACTTGTTGCCATGTAGGTGTGTTTTTGGAAATGTCTCTCAACCCCTAAAACCTGACATGGATCTGGCCCTCTCGAACCTACATTGGACCCTTCCCTTACATGACCAGTCCTTGCCGCTCCTGTCTCCTCTGAGGAAAACATCATTTTATTTTAATCCCTAATGCAGTTTTGTTACTCCGCCTGGTACTCAGAGTACCGCGAGTTAGCTACCTCAGTGAGCAACGGGCTGAGATGTGGGCATGGGGCCCTCCTTAAAACCTACCTAGCGGCAGTCACAGGGTCAGGCTCGAGTCTCGGCATCGGCTCAACATCCTGTGATCCTGCGCAAATCCCTCAATCTTCCCTGAGCCCCCCAAAGATGAACGTGTCCTTCTGTAATGGAACTCGTGGCCATAGAAAGCGCTCCGATACCTTCGAGTCGAGCTCGCGCTACTGAAAAACTGCACAACAAATATCTTTCCACACACCTTTTACCATCAAAGATGGGGTACAGGGGGATCCAGGGGGCTCCGTTATCACTAACCTGGCCCTGTCCATCGCGCCTCGAGTCTAGCTCCGAGCCTGTTCTGTCTTAGAGGAGCTGTTTACATGTCACCCCTGGACATGGGCTGGTTTCTGAGCTTTGACTGAACCCGGATACTTACAGGTCTGTGGCCGAGCCTAGGGGTCTTGGGTCTGTAAGCTTGGATCATGGAAGTGCCCCTCTGCGGGGCAGCAGCCCACCTGCCGCTCGCTGGCGCTCAATGACACCTTCTCTTAATTCATCAACCTCGCTCCCTTCTTCCAACACTTTAGATCCAAGGCCACCCACCCCGGGCCCCACAAGTGTGTGTTTCCCATCCACAAACGTCTGGCCAAAGTGTCCCAGGGTAATGCCTACACAGTATTTTCTTCGCGAGTTATCCCGCTTTTTCGATCAAAGACTTCACTAGGCTAAAACGCGGTCCATGGATATGTGCCCATCCTTAGGATGCACGAGTTGTGGTTGAGAACGCGGTACCCAAGGGGGGCGGTGCAGCGGTGGACCCATCAGTGGGCAGAAGTAAGGATGTTGGACCTCCCAGAGCTAAGGGAAGGCCTAAACCCTCGCCCTGTACATTCTTGGTTGATGGAGAGCAGGTGGCCCTCTCCATCTTCAGTGCTTCAGAGCCCATCAAGGTTCATCCTAACCCGCCCTATTGCTCGGTCCATATCTGCGCCTCCTGGCCGCTCCGCTCCACAAGTGGGGTATATCCTTCTACGGGCACACGGACCAGACAACTTCTTCAGAACATCAGGACTGGTCAAGACAGTGCCAGGATCTGCTCCTGGTACCTTGGTCGTTTGCCTCACCCCCTGCCACGCGCCACCCTGTCCCTTTTCCCTCCCACAAGCCGCGACTTCTGAGACACCAAAGCTAACTGGAAATGTGCATATTAACTTACAGGCGCAAATAGCAGAGCTGTCTGCACATATATGTTACAGGCTGAGACACCAGAGCTATCTGTAAAGTTACATATACACTTACGCGAATTACTGATCTATCTGTAAAGTTACAAAGATTGTTGTTCCAACTCAGATAGCAGAGCTATCTCTAACATTAAACACATATTACAGGCGGAGGCACCAAAGCCATCCGAAAATATACATGTTAACTTACACACTCAGATAGGAGAAAAAGATCTGTAAAGTTGCAATGGTTTTTCAGATTCAGACAGCAGAACTATATGCACATATTACAGGCTGAAACACCAGAGATAGATGGAAACTTAAATATTAACTTACAAAGGCTGTTCCAACTCAGACAGCAGAGCTATCTGTAACATTATCTTAACATTACAGGCTGAGACACCAGAGTTATAAGGAAAGTTACATGTTAACTTGCACTCACAGATAGCAGAGTGATATGTAAAGCTATAATGGTTGTTAAGATTCAGACAGCAGAGCTATACGCACATATTACAGACTGAGACACCAGAGATAGATGGAAACTTACATATTAACTTACACACTCATATAGCAGAGCTATCTGTAAAGTTACAAAGTATGTTCTGACTCAGACAGCAGAGCTATCTCTACCAGCATCTACACATTACAAGCTGAGACACCAGAGCTATAAGGAAAGTTACATGTTAACTTGCACACTCAGATAGCAGAGCTACCTGTAAAGTTTCAAAGTTTGTCCAGACTCAGACAGCAGAGCTATCTCTAACATTACACACATATTTGTGTGGGCTGGGTTCTTTCTAAAGTTATCTATAGGTATAAGTAGAAAAGGGCATGCAGTAACAGGGAATGCACTCTTTGTGTGACATGCTCCATGCATGCTTTGGACTGAACTTCCCATGGTTTGCACACAGCTGCACACACTGATATTTGTTCACACAGAGTGCACAAACTGTAATGTGCTCAGGCATAGGCGGACAAGCCCTGCTGCAACCATGTACATATGTTATCAATGCATTATTTGTGTTGCAATTGTTGTTTAAAGAATGTAGTAAATGTAATAATAAGAAATTATTTATCAAAAAAGTATGGTAGGCCAAACGTTCGGGTGGATGCAGAAGGGGCTTTTATAACTAAGGGTGGTAGTTCTGGTTATTAGTAGCAACTTGAGCTTGTAGCCCTGAATGGCCTCTGCTGTAAACATATTAGAAGCTTCATGGACCACTCTCTTACCACCCTAGCTCCTTGAGTCATATAGCGCCTTTGACTTATTCCCACATTCCATACTGGATGTGATGGTAATGGAATCAATAACCACTGTCAACCTGAGAAGGATGATGGAGGCTGTTAAAGCCAGCAGGGAACCAGGACTGATGGGCTCAGACGTGCCATAATAAAGAGGTCCTCACAATAGTGAGCTGATTCGTTTATTTAATTATTTATTTATCTACTGAGTTTTTTGTAGTGTGGGCCAGGCCCCATGGGTGTTGGGGATCTGTTCACAGGGGTAGGGCTGGTGATTGCACAGCAAAATGACATTGTTTGGCGATGCCCTATATTGATTTGGAGGGGCAAAAGAAATTGTTTACGTGACTACAGAGTTAAATGAATGCTGAACACATAAGGATGATTAGTAACTAGCGCTGCATCTTTATAACAGGCTAAGGCATCCAAACATCATGCATTCCCTCACAACAAAAAAGTCATAGCCCAGCAATGAAATATTGTTGTTCCAGCACAGTAAGAACATTTTGTCTCAGTTACAAGATCCGTGGCATGTTTCATCCACAGTCTAACACAAGGACTACTGGATGCGCACACACCAAAATGTGGTGGGAACACAAATGGGGCACTGCAGCCATCCATGAAATGCCATGGTCTCCACAGAGAGTCCATCCAAGCAACAGCAAACCATAAAAAGTACATGAAAGCCAATGACAGAAGTGGCACGAACCAAATCCCACTCCCTCTCCATTTCTATATTGTTCTTTTTGTGAAGAATTGATGACAAGGCGGCCTCTAGACGGCTATAGCTCTGTGTTTGGAGACCTAAAACGTGAACTGAATATCTGAAACAACAAAGGTCATGAGGTTGCGCTACTCATTGAGCTACCTTGAGGGAAAGAAGTCCTTTTTAGGTTGAGCGCGCAAGCGCTTTGACCTGCTGTAAGTATTGTGGGCTTTTAACCACGCCCAGCCCACGCCCATCACTATCACTTGTTTATGAGCTTGCCTTTCAAAAATCCTTTCTTATCATTGGTAAATGCTTTACGTTTGTCCCTCCTTGGGGCAGTTTTGTTACCGCCTTGGCCATCGACCCTGTTACATGGATAATTGCATGATTACCAATAAGTTTGACTGCGAGCGAACTTCATTTTCGTTTTGTGTCTCTCCTTCGCGCTCATGGTCGCGGTGGCACTTTCAATCAGCTCGCTTATGTCAACTGGTTTACTTTCATTTTCAATTTATGTGGCAAGAAGAGTCCAGTTAGGAATTTACAACGCTAATGGCTCTAACTCGAGCAAACGCGAGACCCGTTGCATTGCAAACGCTTGTTCTCTGTTTAGCTATCTGACTCGAACGCTTCCTTGTAGATGCTCTGCAAGCCTTCGGTATTAAAACGATACTCGCCGACTAGAAGAACTATAACAACATATCATACCACACATGATGGGCCTGGGTCTGCTTCATCAGAAGTGCAGAAAATAGTCTACACAACACTACATTCAATAACAAATCCTCCCGCTAACTCTGGTGTAAACTAGGCCTTTATTTACAAAAGATGAACCCCCCCTGACACACAGGGCCTCATAGCCAATACCAACCAGCTGTGCCCCTCCTCACCCTTCCTCTCAGCTCTCCCTGCGCAAGATTTCAGAGACTCATCAATGAATTCTATCATAGACTACAATCCTATGCGCTTTTATGGACGCCTTTTGTCATGTGCACAACATAATTGACGGTATTATGACAACCTCAGTGTACTGCAAATGTATTAACTCTTTTATAAATAACAATAAAAAAAAACTGAAATAAAAAAAAAAAACTTCTTGAACTTAGTGAATATTTCACAATTGTACCTAATCCTGATTTGAAGTGATTTTTAAGTCTGGCTTTTCCTTGACCTATTTTAACAAATGATTGAACATACATAGAGGAGGATTTGGCTCATCCCATGTGAGTATTCCTTTCTCACCTCACACTGTTGGATGGTTGATGTATCACTCCACCAATGTAGGCTGGATTATTTACATCACAAAGCACACTGAATCATCACGCATTCAATTATTTGTCTTATGGACACGTTGCATACTGAAAGCAATTGTGGTTCTTTTCACTTCAGCAGGCTTTAATAATGCTTTAGTCAGGAGTCAAAATGCAAGTCAGAACTATTGATTTTGCCAATGCTTATTAGTAAAACTGAAGCTAGGTGTTCTCTGCCAAAGAACCAAGGAAGTGATGGGCTGTAAGGGTGAGTGCTTCTGTGATATGGCTCAGAATGGCTCCTTACAGCTCACGATGCTAGGTGGTCCTCTCACCTGCATCCAGCGGAAACCATTACTGGTCCTGATGCTGTCTGCCTCAGGAGTCTGAGCTGTGAAAGAACCACCTGAATTCTTGATATTGGGAAACTAAAACCTACAGTTGCAGTTCCTTTGATTAAGTTTGTAAAGATGGTTTATGAACCTTGAAAAAGTTTGTAACTGAGTGTATTTTGTGATGAGGACGTTGCTTCAATGGACTTAACATCTAATGAACTTAATTTCAAATAAAATGATTATTATATATGCATTCAAGAGTTTATTTGAAAATCTTTGATCGTTTTATTTTTGTTTCCTTTATTTTGTAAATCTGTTCATCAAGCAGCCACTTTCGTTCCCCTACATGGTTATTGTGTTTCTCTTGTAGGCAATTTTAAGGGCCAATTCCAAAAAGCATTTATGAGTACGGGAGGAGGCACTGCAGGAGTACTCTGTGTACCTGCAGGGAGGAGGCACTGCAGGAGTACTCTGTGTACCTGCAGGGAGATGGCACTGCAGGAGTACTCTGTCTACCTTTGAGGAGGCGATACTGCAGAGGTACTCTATGTACCTGGAGGGAGGTGGCACTGCAGGAGTACTCTGTGTACCTGGAGGGAGGTGGAAGTGCAGGAGTACTCTATGTACCTGGAGGGAGGTGGCACTGCAGGAGTACTCTGTGTACTTTTGAGGAGGTGATACTGCAGAGGTACTCTGTGTACCTGCAGGGAGGAGGCACTGCAGGAGTACTCTGTGTACCTGCAGGGAGATGGCACTGCAGGAGTACTCTGTCTACCTTTGAGGAGGCGATACTGCAGAGGTACTCTATGTACCTGGAGGGAGGTGGCACTGCAGGAGTACTCTATGTACCTGGAGGGAGGTGGCACTGCAGGAGTACTCTGTGTACTTCTGAGGAGGTGATACTGCAGAGGTACTCTGTGTACCTGTAGGGAGGAGGCACTGCAGGAGTAGTCTGTGTACCTGTAGGGAGGAGGCACTGGAGGAGTACTCTGTGTACCTTTGAGGAGGCAATACTGCAGAGGTACTCTATGTACCTGTAGGGAGGTGGATCTGCAGGGGTACTCTATATACCTCTAGGGAGGTGGCAATGCAGGAGTACTCTATGTACTCCTAGGGAGGTGGCAATGCAGGAGTACTCTATGTACCTTTAAGGAGGCAGCACTGCAGGAGTACACTATGCACCTGTAGGAAGGTGGCACTGCAGGAGTACTCTGTGTGCCTGGAGGGAGGTGGCAGTGCAGGAGTACTCTGTGTACTTTTGAGGAGGCGATACTGCAGAGGTACTCTATGTACCTGGAGGGAGGTGGCACTGCAGGAGTAGTCTATGTACCTGTAGGGAGGAGGCACTGCAGGAGTACTCTGTGTACCTCTAGGGAGGTGGTACAGCAGGAGTACTCTATGCACCTGTAGGGAGGAGGCACTGGAGGAGTACTCTATGTACCTTTTAGGAGGAGGCACTGTAGGAGTACCCTAAGTACCTTTAAGGAGGCACTGAAGGGGTACTCTATGTACCTATGAGGAGGCAATACTGCAGAGGTACTCTATGTATCTGTAGGGAAGTGACACTGCAGGAGTACTCTGTGTACTTATAGGGAGGTGGTACAGCAGGTGTACTCTATGTACCTGTAGGGAGGAGGCACTGGGGAAGTACTCTATGTACCTTTTAGGAGGAGGCACTGCAGGAGTACTCTATGTACCTTTAAGGAGGGACTGAAGGGGTACTCTATGTACCTATGAGGAGGCAATACTGCAGAGGTACTCTATGTATCTGTAGGGAGGTGACACTGCAGGAGTACTCTGTGTACCTGTAGGGAGGTGGTACAGCAGGAGTACTCTATGCACCTGTAGGGAGGAGACACTGGAGGAGTACTCTATGTACCTTTTAGGAGGAGGCACTGCAGGAGTACCCTATGTACCTTTAAGGAGGCACTGAAGGGGTACTCTATGTACCTATGAGGAGGCAATACTGCAGAGGTACTCTATGTATCTGTAGGGAGGTGACACTGCAGGAGTACTCTGTGTACTTATAGGGAGGTGGTACAGCAGGAGTACTCTATGTACCTGTAGGGAGGAGGCACTGGGGAAGTACTCTATGTACCTTTTAGGAGGAGGCACTGTAGGAGTACCCTAAGTACCTTTAAGGAGGCACTGAAGGGGTACTCTATGTACCTATGAGGAGGCAATACTGCAGAGGTACTCTATGTATCTGTAGGGAAGTGACACTGCAGGAGTACTCTGTGTACTTATAGGGAGGTGGTACAGCAGGAGTACTCTATGCACCTGTAGGGAGGAATCAAATCAAATCAAATCATTAACATTTATAAAGCGCGCTACTCACCCGTGTGGGTCTCAAGGCGCTAGGGGAAAAAGGAGGGGTTATCGCTGCTCGAACAGCCAGGTCTTTAGGAGTCTCCGGAAAGCGGAGTGGTCCTGGGTGGTCCTGAGGCTGGTGGGGAGGGAGTTCCAGGTCTTGGCCGCCAGGAAGTAGAAAGATCTCCCACCTGCCGTGGAGCGGCGGATGCGAGGGACAGCAGCGAGTGCGAGGCCAGAGGAGCGGAGGAGGCGGGTGGGGACGTAGAAGCTGAGGCGTCTGTTGAGGTATTCCGGTCCCTTGTCGTGGAGGGCTTTGTGTGCGTGGGTGAGAAGTCGGAAGGTGATCCTTTTGCTGACTGGGAGCCAGTGCAGGTGTCTCAGGTGTGCGGAGATGTGGCTGCTGCGGGGTATGTCGAGGATGAGGCGGGCCGAGGCGTTTTGAATGCGTTGCAGGCGATTTTGGAGTTTGGCTGTGGTCCTGGCGTAGAGGGTGTTGCCGTAGTCCAGGCGGCTCGTGACGAGGGCGTGGGTCACGGTTTTTCTGGTGTCGGCGGGGATCCAGCGGAAGATCTTGCGGAGCATGCGGAGGGTGAGGAAGCAGGCGGAGGACACGGCGTTGACTTGCTTGGTCATGGTGAGAAGAGGGTCCAAGATGAAGCCGAGGTTGCGGGCGTGGTCTGTGGGGGTCGGTGCGGTGCCGAGGGGCGTGGGCCACCAGGAGTCGTCCCAGGCGGACGGGGTGTTGCCGAGGATGAGGACTTCCGTTTTTTCAGAGTTCAGCTTTAGGCGGCTGAGCCTCATCCAATCTGCGACGTCCTTCATACCCTCTTGTAGGTTGGTCTTGGCGCTGGCGGGGTCCTTGGTGAGGGAGAGTATAAGTTGGGTGTCGTCAGCGTAGGAGGTGATGATGATGTCGTGCTTGCGTACGATGTTGGCGAGGGGGCTCATGTAGACATTGAAGAGTGTCGGGCTGAGTGATGAGCCTTGGGGTACGCCGCAGATGATCTTGGTGGGTTCTGAGCGAAACGGAGGGAGGTAAACTCTTTGGGAACGGTTTGAGAGGAAGGAGGCGATCCAGTCCAGGGCCTGGCCTTGGATTCCGGTGGAGCGGAGGCGGGTGATTAGGGTGCGGTGACAGACGGTGTCAAAGGCAGCCGAGAGGTCGAGCAGAATGAGGGCGACTGTTTCACCGTTGTCCATCAGGGTTCTGATGTCGTCAGTGACTGAGATGAGGGCGGTTTCAGTGCTGTGGTTGGTTCGGAATCCGGTTTGTGAGGGTTCGAGCAGGTTGTTGTCTTCCAGGAAGGTGGTCAGCTGTTTGTTGACGGTCTTCTCTATAACTTTGGCTGGGAAAGGCAGAAGAGAGATGGGGCGGAAGTTTTTCAGGTCGCTCGGGTCAGCCGTAGGTTTCTTTAGTAGGGCGTTGACTTCGGCGTGTTTCCAGCATTCGGGGAAGGTAGCAGAAGAAAAAGAAGAGTTGATGACGGTCTGGAGGTGCGGGGCGATGATGTCGTCGGCTTTGTTAAAGATGAAGTGCGGGCAGGGGTCCGAAGGGGCGCCGGAGTGGATAGAGTTCATGATGGATTTGGTTTCTTCCGTGTTGGTGTGGGACCAGTTGTTGAGGGTGATGGCCGTGGATGCCGGTTCGGTGGTGTTTGGTTGGGTCTGGTGTCCGAAGCTGTCGTGGAGGTCGCTAATCTTGCGATGGAAGAAAGTGGCGAGGGATTCGCACAGATTCTGTGAGGGCGTGACGGCGTTGACGTTGGCGCTGGGGTTGGAGAACTCCTTGACGATGCTGAAGAGTTCTCTGCTGTTGTGTCTGTTTTTGTCCAGTCTGTCGGTGAAAAAGTTCCTTTTGGCGGCGCGGATCAGGTGGTGGTGTTCGCGGGTAGCGTTCTTGAGGGCGGTCATGTTGTCAGCGGTGCGGTCCTTGCGCCAGGCTTTCTCAAGGGCGCGACAAGTTTTCTTTGATTCTTTGAGGGTGTCAGAGAACCAGAGAGGTTTTTTGGTGTTGGTCTGTCGATGCGTGCGTTTGAGGGGAGCAAGGATGTCTGCGCAGTTGGAGATCCAGTTTGTGAGGTTGAGGGCTGCGTCGTTGGGGTCGGTGGTGAGGGTGGGTTGGTTGGCGGCGAGTGCGGAGAAGAGTTGCTCTTCGGGGATCTTGTTCCACTGTCGACGAGGGATGGGTTGGGTGCGGAGGTGGCGGGTCTTGCGTCGGAATGTGAAGTGGACGCAGCTGTGGTCGGTCCAGTGTAGGGCGGAGGCGTGGCTGAAGAAGACGTGTTTGCTGGCGGAGAAGATGGGGTCAAGCGTGTGTCCAGCGATGTGGGTGGCGGTGTTCACCAGTTGTTTGAGGCCGAGGTTGGCGAGGTTGTCGAGCAGGGTGGTGGTGTTGTGGTCGTTGTTTTGTTCCAGATGGAAGTTGAGGTCACCTAGGAGGATGTAGTCCGGCGAGGCGAGGGCGTGCGGGGAGATGAAGTCGGCGATGGCGTCGCTGAAAGGGGCGCGTGGCCCGGGAGGACGGTAGATGAGGGATCCTCTGAGGGTGGTCCTTGGATCGGTGCGAATCTGAAAATGCAGGTGTTCAGCGGCGAGAGGGGTGTCTTCGGTGGAGGTGGTGACGCTGATGGAGTCTTTGAAGACGATGGCGATACCTCCTCCTACCTGGTTGGTGCGGTCTTTTCTGGAGATCTTGTAACCTTCGGGGATGGCAGTGGCGATGTCAGGGGCCGAGGAGGCGTTCATCCAGGTCTCCGTGATGAAGGCGACGTCCGGTGCTATGGAGTCCAGGAGGTCCCAGAGTTCAACGGCGTGTTTGTGGACGGAGCGAGCGTTGACTAGGATGCACTTGAGGTGGTTGATGGCGCGTGGGCTTGTGGTTGTTGCGTGGTGGAAGGTGCGTTTGCAGGAGTTGCAGGCGAAGGGTCCATGGGTGCGTTTGGGGTGAGCTTGGAAGCAAGTGTTGGAGCGTCCTGGGTTGAGGGCGTGGAGGGTGGTGGGGTCGTAGCGGGTCAGCGGGGCTTGGGAGAGCTGGGGACCAGGGGTCGTGGCGCTGGGCGCGGGACAGGCGCGGACGGGCGCAGACGGGCTTGCCTCTGACGCGCCGCTGCGCGCGCCCGCTGCACAGTCGCGCAGCAGCCGCCATATGAGGTAGGAGGGGCGGGGAGGGGTCAGGTGGGGGCGAATGGGAGCTGGGGGGCGGGGGCGTGCAGGAGGTCGCTGCGGGAAAGCGTGAGGGAGGGGGGGGACAGGTAGAGTGAGAAGAGCTGGGTGAGGGGGGTTTAAGGGTGGAGGGGGGTGAGTGTTAGGAGGTTTAGGAGATAAGGGAGAAAGATAGGAGTAGGGTTGAGAAGATAGGGGAGGGGGGGTTGTAGAGGTGGGTGAGGGTGAGAGGTAGAGTGAGAGGATAGGAAGATAGGTAATAGAGGGGGTGAGGGAGGGGGGGAGAGATAGAGAAATAGATAGAGAAAATAGATAGATAGGGAAATCGATAGATAGGGAAATAGATAGAGAGATAGGAAGATAGGAGGAGGTGGAGAGTGAGGGAGTTAGATAGTGGGATAGAGAGATAGAGAGATAGGTAGATAGGAGGAGTGAGGGAGGTAGATAGTGAACGGGTTAGATAGGGGAGATAGAGAGGGGGATGCGAGTGGGGGAGGGAGATGAGGCAGGAGCAGGAGGGCAGGCGCGGGGAGAAGAGGACGGAGGAAGCAGAACAGCCGAAGTCAGAAGACAAGAAGAACAGAAGACAAGAAGACAAGAAGACAAGAAGAACAGAAGAACAGAAGAACAGAAGACCGGAAGGAGAGAAGAAAGGAAGATCAGAAGACCGGAAGGAGAGAAGAAAGGAAGACCGGAAGAACACAGAAGAACACAGAAGAACACAGAAGAAGATACAGAAAACGAAGAACAGAGGGCAGAAGACCACAGAAGAAGATGAGGAAGAAGAGAAGTAGAGTGAAGACGGGGGAAAGAAGAGTACAGAAGAAGATTACAGACGAGGAGCGAGGAGGAAGAACAGAAGAACAGAGAAGAAGAAAAGAAGAAAAGAAGCAGGAGCAGGAGAGAGGGTGAGTAGCGCGGGGCAGAACGAGGGGCTGGGAGGTGGGGGGTACTTACTGTGGGGTGGGTCTCAGGAACTCAGGAACCTGGAGGAGCTGCAGCGGCAGGGGGAGCGACCTACCCTTGGGTCAAGGGTCGCTACCACTGTCGCGCAGCGGCCGCCATATGAGGTAGGAGGGGGGGGAGGGGTCAGGTGGGGGCGAATGGGAGCTGGGGGGCGGGGGCGTGCAGGAGGTCGCGGTGGGAATGCGCGAGGGAGGGGGGGACAGGTAGAGTGAGAAGAGCTGGGGGAGGGGGGTTTAAGGGTGGAGGGGGGTGAGTGTTAGGAGGTTTAGGAGATAAGGGAGAAAGATAGGAGTAGGGTTGAGAAGATAGGGGAGGGGGGGTTGTAGAGGTGGGTGAGGGTGAGAGGTAGAGTGAGAGGATAGGAAGATAGGTAATAGAGGGGGTGAGGGAGGGGGGGAGAGATAGAGAAATAGATAGAGAAAATAGATAGATAGGGAAATCGATAGATAGGGAAATAGATAGAGAGATAGGAAGATAGGAGGAGGTGGATAGTGAGGGAGTTAGATAGTGGGATAGAGAGATAGAGAGGAGACACTGGAGGAGTACTCTATGTACCTTTTAGGAGGAGGCACTGCAGGAGTACCCTAAGTACCTTTAAGGAGGCACTGAAGGGGTACTCTATGTACCAATGAGGAGGCAATACTGCAGAGGTACTCTATGTATCTGTAGGGAAGTGACACTGCAGGAGTACTCTGTGTACTTATAGGGAGTGGTACAGCAGGGGTACTCTATGTACCTGTAGGGAGGAGGCACTGGGGAAGTACTCTATGTACCTTTTAGGAGGAGGCACTGCAGGAGTACTCTATGTACCTTTAAGGAGGCACTGAAGGGGTACTCTATGTACCTATGAGGAGGCAATACTGCAGAGGTACTCTATGTATCTGTAGGGAGGTGACACTGCAGGAGTACTCTGTGTACTTATAGGGAGGTGGTACAGGAGGAGTACTCTATGTACCTGTAGGGAGGAGGCACTGGGGAAGTACTCTACATACCTCTAAGGAGGCACTGAAGGAGTACTCTATGTACCTATGAGGAGGCAATACTGCAGAGGTACTCTGTGTACCTGTAGGGAGGTGGCACTGCAGGAGTACTCTGTGTACCTTTACATGGCTTCATGAATTGGCAACAAAACTTCCAACTCCCGATTGGTAAAGGTGCAAAGAGGGCCCAGTCCTTTCTATTTATACTAATTAAATATAACTTTTTCCCTGGATGTTTTAAACGGGGTCTCTAGTTGGCAGTGGTTTGCACCCTGTCCAAGTAGGGACCCTCACTCTAGTCAGGATAAGGGAGTCACACAGCTAAGATATCCCTTACTCATCCTCTTGGTAGCTTGGCACGGGCAGTCTGGCTTATCTCCGAGGCAATGTGTAAAAAGAGTAACTTAGTGAAAACACCACAAAAGTACTCCACACCAGTTTAGAAAAATAGCCAATATTTATCTGAGTAAAAGGCCAAAACGGCACAAATCCAACATGCACAAGTAAAGATATGAATTTTCAAAGATTAAATCTCAGTATAGCGCTTAGAAACACAAGAGCTCCAACTGGAACTATCACTGCGTCATTCCCAACAGTCTAACGCCACTCACGAGGGAGTGCAGGCCAGTCACCGAGTCCACGGACCCCAAGTACAGTACCTTGGAAAACTATGAGGAAACAAAGACATTGCGCAGAGTCGGGGAGGTGAGGCAAAGCTGGAGCTGGTGCGGCAGCGGTTCCTTATTGCGACCGGGGAGGTGAGGCGTAGGTTCCTTACTGCTAGGCAGTGGAGGTGAGGCAATGGTTCCTTATGGTTGCAGGGAAGATTATACGGCATTGGTGGTGAGGCGTTGGTTCCTTACAACCCGGCGGGGTCAATGAATCCAACGGGTCAAGATACGTGGAGTCGACTTTGAAGTGTCACGATCAATCCATGGGGCCACAGGTGCTGCAGCAGGGTCGGGTGTCCCGGACGAGGGTGACAAGGCACTCAGGACTCATGCTGTGGTGAGACTTCGGAGGTGCCATGGCGTCAAGCCTGTGATGCAGGTCACAGTCGCTGCACTCAGCAGGGACAACAGCTCCAGTGCAGGCAGCAGCACAGTGTCAGACAGTCGTACTGCTTCGAAGTCCCTCTGGAGTTGATGTGCTTGGTTTCTTCTTCATTGAACCAGCGCTCACTTCCAAGGGCTCAGGGGACTGTATTTGGCACCACTGGGCAAGTCAGGACTCCTAGCAAGAGAGCCCAGGCATTGGTAGGTAAACTCTTTGTTGGCCCTGAAACTTCTTAAAAGGAGGCAAGCTCAGTTCAAGCCCTTGGAGAACATGGGGAAAGTATGATATAGAAAGCAAAATCCAGTCCTTTCACTCCCAGGACAGAAGCAGCAGGCTAGCACAACAAAGCAACAGGCAGAGTGGCAGTCCCTCCTACAGCATCCAGCTCTTGTTCCTGGCAGAATGTCCTCAGTCCAGAAGGAGGCTAACTATATGGTGTCAGAGGGACAATACCGATACCCATTTTAATCTTTGAAGTAGGCAATCTTCAAAGAGAAGTCTTTGCAGTGCACAAGATCCTGCCTTTCCCTGCTCTGGCCCTAGATACACTCCAGGGAGTTGGAGACTGTGTTGGGTGAGGACAGGCACAGCCCTATTAAGCTGCAAGTGTCCGCTCCTCCCACCACTCTAGCTCAGGAACACCCATCAGCATATGCAGGGCACACCTCAGCTCCTTTTGTGTGACTGTCTAGAGTGAATGCACAAACAGCCGAAATGTCATGCTGACCCAGACATGTATTCCGCAGACAGGCAGAGGCACAGAATGGTTAAGCAAGAAAATGCCCACTTTCTAAAAGTGGCAATTTCAAACTCACAATTTGAAAGCCAACTTTATCAAAAGATGTATTTTTAAATTGTGAGTTCAGAGACCCCAAACTCCATATCTTCTATCTGCTTTTGTTGGGAAATTACATTTAAAAGATATTTCAAGACAATCCCCATGTCATCCTATGGGAGAGATAGGCCTTGCAATAGTGAAAAACAAATTTAGCAGTATTTCGCTATCAGTACATGTAAAACACACCAGTCCATGTCTTACCTTTCAAATACACTGCACCCTGCCCATGGGGCTACCTAGGGCCTAACGTACATGTATAAAAAGGGAAGGTTTGAGCCTGGCAAGTGGGTGCACTTGCCAGGTTGAATTGGCAGTTTAAAACTGCACACACAGACACTGTAGTGGCAGGTCTGAGCCATGTTTACAGGGCTACTCATGTTGGGGGCACAACCAGTGCTGCAGGCCCACTAGTAGCATTTGATTTACAGGCCCTGGACACCTCTAGTGCACTTTACTAGGGACTTACCAGTAAATCAGATATGCCAATCTGGGATAAACCAATCACCAATACAATTTACACAGAGAACATATGCACTTTAGCACTGGTTAGCAGTGGTAAAGTGCCCCGAGTGCTAAAGCAATCAAAAAGAGGGTCAGGAAAAAACAGGAGGAAGGAGGAAAAATGTTTGGGGATGACCCTGCAAAAAGCCCCAGGTCCAACACTGCATATTCCCATTTTAGATATTTTGGGGCCAATTCACAAAGCCATGTAAGAGTACGTAAAATAGTGCTACAGGAGTATTTCTCCAAACGCCTTTGTAAATACCCGGGTCTACATGTTTATATTCCACCCTCTACTATTCTTCGACAATGGGATGCAGAGAAGAACTGTAACCAGTTTTGTTTGCTCTTTTATTGAATATGTTCCACATTTGTTAAACACAATCCTAGTGTGATCAGATCAAGTGTAGAGCTATCCACATATGTGGGATCAACCAACAGGACATACACAACAGGAGACTCTACACATTTATAGCAGTAAATTGTGCACACGTCTGGGTTCAGTCACCAGGTGCTACACACACACACAAGGTTGTGCATGTTTGAATGTTCAGGCACCAGCCCCTACTCGCATACACAAAGGTGGTACACATCCAAACACATGTGGGTTTATGTTCATGTTAGTGGGTTTAGGCAGCAGGCGCTTCACGTCACACACACAAGTTTATGTCCATGAGTGTGAGCAGCAGGCACTTCATGTCACACACACACACACACACACCAGTTTATGTCAATGTTTGTTCATGTTTGTATGTGTAGGCAGCAGGCGCTTCATGTCTCTCACTCACACGCACACCGGTTTATGTCCATGTTTGTGGTTGTGAGCAACAGGCGCATCATGTCACACACAAACACATATACACACACACCAGTTTACGTCCATGTTTGTGAGTGTAGGCCGCACACCCTTCATCTCTCTCACACAGACACACACACACACACTCCCATTTATGTACATGTTTGTACATGTTTGTAGGTGTGGGGACGAGGCCCTTCATGCCACAAACGGGTTTATGTCCATGTTTGTGGGCAGCAGGCACATCATGTCACACACACACCAGTGTATGTCCATGTTTGTACTTGTTTGTAGATGTGGGCAGCAGGCCTTTTATGCCCCCCCCCCCACACACACCTGTTTATGTCCATGTTTGTATGTGTGGGCAGCGGGCCCTTCCTGCTACAGACACACTGGTTTTTGCTCATGTTTGCACACATAGCTTTGGGTTTGTCCATGGTTGCACACACGGCTTTGGGTCCATGTTTGCACACGCTGGTTTGGGTCCATGTTTACATGCACAGGTTTGGATCTATGTTTACATCCACAGGTTTGGGTCCATGTTTGTACATGGTTGTTGGTGTAGGCAGAGGGCCCTTCATGCCACACACACACACCGGTTTATGTTCATGTTTGTGCACACACGTTTGGGTCCATGGTTGCATGCATAGCTTTGGGCCCATGTTTGCAAGCACAGCTTTGGGTCTTTGTTTGTACACAAAGGTTTGGGCCCATGTTTGCGCACAGGTGTTGGTCCTTGTTTGCACACACAGGTTTTGGTCCACGTTTGCACACAGGTTTGGGTCCATGTTTGCACACACAGCTTTGAGACCATGTTTACACACACAGTTTTGGTTCCATGTTTGCACACACAGCTTTGGGTCCATGTTTGCACGTGTAGGTTTTAGTCCATGTTTGCACACAGGTTTTGGTCCATGTTTGCACATAAAGCTTTGGGTCCATGTTTGCACACAGATTTAGGTCCATGTTTGCACACACAGGTTTGGGTCCATGTTTGCACATAAAGCTTTGGGTCATGTTTGCAGACAGGTTTGGGTCTATGTTTGCACACACAGGTTTGGGTCCATGTTTGCACACACAGGTTTGGGTCCATGTCTACCCACAGATTTTGGTCCATAATAGCACACACAACTTTGGGTCCATGTTTGCAAGCACGACTTTGGGCCCATGTTTCCACATGCAGGTTTGGGTCCATGTTTGCACACACAGGTTTGGGTCCATGTTTGCACACCAGTTTCGTTCCATGTTTGCACACACAGCTTTGGGTCCATGTTTGCACACAGATTTAGGTCCATGTTTGCACACACATATTTGGGTCCATGTTTGCACACAGGTTTGGGTCCATGTTTGCACACAGGTTTGGGTCCATGTTTGCACACTCAGGTTTGGGTCCATGTTTGCATGCACAGCTTTGGGTCCATGTTTGCACACACAGGTTTGGGTCCATGTCTACCCACAGATTTTGGTCCATAATTGCACACACAACTTTGGGTCCATGTTTGCATGCACAGCTTTGGGCCCATATTTGCAAGCATGGCTTTGGGTCCAGGTTTCCACATGCAGGTTTGGGTCCATGTTTGCATGCACAGATTTAGGTCCATGTTTGCACTCACAGGTTAGGACCGATGTTTGCATGCTTGGCTTTGGGCCCATGTTTGCACACAGGTTTGGGTCCATGTTTGCACATAAAGCTTTGGGTCCATGTTTGCACACAGATTTAGGTCCATGTTTGCACACACATCTTTGGGTCCATGTTTGCACAGAGGTTTGGGTCCATGTTTGCACGCATGGCTTTGGGTCCATGTTTACACACAGGTTTGGGTCCATGTTTGCACACCCAAGTTTGGGTCCATGTTTGCATGTACAGCTTTGGGTCCATGTTTGCACACACAGGTTTGGGTCCATGTCTACCCACAGATTTTGGTCCATAATTGCACACACAACTTTGGGTCCATGTTTGCACACAGCTGTGGGTCCATGTTTGCATGCGCAGCTTTGGGCCCATGTTTGCAAGCATGGCTTTGGGTCCATGTTTCCACATGCAGGTTTGGGTCCATGTTTGTACTCACAGGTTTGGGCCCATGTTTGCACACAGGTTTCGGTCCATGTTTGCACATGCAGGTTTTGGTCCATGTTTGCACACAGATTTGGGTCCATGTTTGCACACACAGCTTAGGTCCAAGTTTACACACACAGTTTTGGTTCCATGTTTGCACACACAGCTTTGAGTCCATGTTTGCACACGCAGGTTTGGGTCCATGTTTGCACACAGGTTTCGGTCCATGTTTGCACACACAGCTTTGGGTCCATGGTTGCACACAGATTTAGGTCCATGTTTGCACACACATCTTGGGTCCATGTTTGCACGCATGGCTTTGGGTCCATGTTTGCACACACAGCTTTGAGTCCATGTTTGCACACAGGTTTGGGTCCATGTTTGCACACAGGTTTGGGTCCATGTTTGCACACTCAGGTTTGGGTCCATGTTTGCATGCACAGCTTTGGGTCCATGTTTGCACTCACAGGTTAGGACCGATGTTTGCATGTGACCGATGTTTGGGCCCATGTTTGGACACAGTTTTGGTTCCATGTTTGCACACACAGCTTTGAGTCCATGTTTGCACACGCAGGTTTGGGTCCATGTTTGCACACCGGTTTCGTTCCATGTTTGCACACACAGCTTTGGGTCCATGTTTGCACACAGATTTAGGTCCATGTTTGCACACACATCTTTGGGTCCATGTTTGCACACAGGTTTGGGTCCATGTTTGCACACAGGTTTGGGTCCATGTTTGCACACTCAGGTTTGGGTCCATGTTTGCATGCACAGCTTTGGGTCCATGTTTGCACACACAGGTTTTGGTCCATGTCTACCCCCAGATTTTAGTCCATAATTTCACACACAACTTTGGGTCCATGTTTGCACACAGCTTTGGGTCCATGTTTGCATGCACAGCTTTGGGCCCATATTTGCAAGCATGGCTTTGGGTCCAGGTTTCCACATGCAGGTTTGGGTCCATGTTTGCATGCACAGATTTAGGTCCATGTTTGCACTCACAGGTTAGGACCGATGTTTGCATGCCTGGCTTTGGGCCCATGTTTGCACACAGGTTTGGGTCCATGTTTGCACACACAGGCTTTGGTCCATGTTTGCACATAAAGCTTTGGGTCCATGTTTGCACACAGATTTAGGTCCATGTTTGCACACACATCTTTGGGTCCATATTTGCACAGAGGTTTGGGTCCATGTTTGCACGCATGGCTTTGGGTCCATGTTTACACACAGGTTTGGGTCCATGTTTGCACGCCCAAGTTTGGGTCCATGTTTGCATGTACAGCTTTGGGTCCATGTTTGCACACACAGGTTTGGGTCCATGTCTACCCACAGATTTTGGTCCATAATTGCACACACAACTTTGGGTCCATGTTTGCACACAGCTTTGGGTCCATGTTTGCATGCGCAGCTTTGGGCCCATGTTTGCAAGCATGGCTTTGGGTCCATGTTTCCACATGCAGGTTTGGTCCATGTTTGTACTCACAGGTTTGGGCCCATGTTTGCACACAGGTTTCGGTCCATGTTTGCACATGCAGGTTTTGGTCCATGTTTGCACACAGATTTGGGTCCATGTTTGCACACACAGCTTTAGGTCCAAGTTTACACACACAGTTTTGGTTCCATGTTTGCACACACAGCTTTGAGTCCATGTTTGCACACGCAGGTTTGGGTCCATGTTTGCACACAGGTTTCGGTCCATGTTTGCACACACAGCTTTGGGTCCATGGTTGCACACAGATTTAGGTCCATGTTTGCACACACATCTTGGGTCCATGTTTGCACGCATGGCTTTGGGTCCATGCTTGCAGACAGGTTTGGGTCCATGTTTGCACACTCAGGTTTGGGTCCATGTTTGCATGCACAGCTTTGGGTCCATGTTTGCACACACAGGTTTGGGTCCATGTCTACCCACAGATTTTAGTCCATAATTGCACACATGACTTTGGGTCCATGTTTGCACACAGCTTTGGGTCCATGTTTGCATGCACAGCTTTGGGTCCATATTTGCAAGCATGGCTTTGGGTCCATGTTTCCACATGCAGGTTTGGGTCCATGTTTGCATGCACAGATTTGGGTCCATGTTTGCACTCACAGGTTAGGACCGATGTTTGCATGCCTGGCTTTGGGCCCATGTTTGGACACAGGTTTGGGTCCATGTTTGCACACACAGGTTTGGGTCCATGTTTACACGCACAGCTTTGGGTCTATGTTTGCACACACAGCTTTGGGTCCATGTTTGCACACACAATTTTGGGTCCAGGTTTGCACACATGGCTTTGGGTCCATGATTGCACACATGGCTTTGGGTCCATGATTGCACACAGGTTTGGGTCCATGTTTGCATGCACAGCTTTGAGTCCATGTTTGCATGCACAGCTTTGGGTCCATGTTTGCACACACAGCTTTAGGTCCATGTTTGCACACAACTTTGGGTCCATGTTTCCACACGCAGATTTGGGTCCATGTTTGCACGCACAGGTTTGGGTCCATGTCTACCCTAAGATTTTGGTCCATAATTGCACACACGACTTTGGGTCCATCTTTGCACACAGCTTTAGCTCCATGTTCGCATATATAGGTTTCGGACCATGTTTGCACACAGGTTTGGGTCCATATTTGCTCACACAGCTTTGACTCCATGTTTTCACACAAAGGTTTGGACCAATGTTTGCACATACAGGTTTGGGTCCATATATGTACACGCAGGTTTGGGTCCATGTTTGCACACAGAGGTTTGGGTCCATGTTTGCAAGTGCAGGTTTGGGTCCATGTTTGCACACGCAGGTTGGGTCCATGTTTGCACACACAGGTTTGGGTCCATGTTTGCAAGTGCAGGTTTGGGTCCATGTTTGCACACACAGCTTTGGGCCCATGTTTGTACACAGAGCTTTGGGCATGTTTGCACACACAGATGTTGGTCCATGTTTGCACAAAATATAAAAATATTGTAGAAAAAATACAGACAACCAAAATAGCAACTAGGTAAATATATGTTTATTAAACTCAACTACACATATTTGTATGTTGACAATATAGGCCAAGAAGAAATTTTTATTATGCCAGCAATTTTCCCGATTTTCATGTTATCCAAAATTTGATACATTTCTCAAAGTTTTGCACTACCTAAATTTGCGTATTTTTTTTTTTGTCCAAGTGCGATAAAAAGTGTTTAGAGATATCCGAGGAGAGTTGTAGAAAATCTACACAAAATATAATTCAATGAGATTTCCATGGAATTTCAGAAGAAAAAATTATGCAATTCACCCAGCCCACGATATGGAGTTAAGAATAGTAAATACCAATGCATGTGTACCCTTGTCGATATTTTTGCTGCAATGTTCTCATAGCGCTATATTTCTGTAGTCGATACTGTGACATACAACCGCATTAATAAACAGAGCCTGCTGAACCACCACAGACGTCATGGAAACAGTACTTACTGTAAAACAAGGCAAAAAAATAATAAGGCAATTGAAGGGAATAGTAGAGTGATTTTCTTTCTTCGCATCTCTCAGTGGCGAAGATCGAAGATTTGCTGCCACAATCTGGCATCTATCTCTTGCAGTGTTGCAGCAATAAATCTAGGTATGGGTCCTAAAGTAAAATTTTAACAGATCCAATTCATGAAAGGGATCCGGCCTCTTTGACAACATAGCACATTTCGGTTGGTCCCTTACATCCAACACAGCTCAGATACGCCATACTGTCAGCTACCAGTTCTATCAGCCATGCAGTGCCGAATTAAACCCTGTGGAGGCGCCTAGGCAGTCGAAATTTTGGGGGGCCCCTCGCAAATCATGTCCTAATACGTTTTTTAATTTTACCAACCAACAATTTTAATAAACCAATTTTATTACACAAAACTAAACATTACACATACGTAGTTTGCACCAAATGTTTTTACAAACTGACAGCAGACAGAAGATGAGCTTTTAAGAAACAAACTGTTATGTGAATCTGATCTCTATGGTTTATGTACTTTAAGTTTTAAATGGGTACATTACATTAATACAGTATTTTCTCTATGGAGTCTTTAATGGAAAGTTTTAGTTTATTTGAGTTGATTAATTTTTTTCTATATTTTGGAAACAATTTAAGAAAGCTTGATCGTAATTTTCTTTCAAGATCAAATCAATATTATTTTGATCCGCTATCGTGGGGCCCCTAAAAGGAGTGGGGCCGAAAGGCCGGTGCCTACTTTGCCTATTTGGTAATCCGGCATTGCAGCAATGGATATTTAAACTCCAAGCTCGTACTGTTCCCCTCACCGGGCACCGGGCACATTACCACTACACGGGTCATGACCGCCATTTCCAAACTCTGCTCTGCGAAGGATACAATGGAACGGGGTAGTTAGCGCCAGGATAGCGCTATGAGGCCTTACCGAAGGCAGACTGTGCGCTATACACAAAACCTAAGATATCATAATATGAAACAAACAGGTCAGTGTGCCAGCTGAAGCCCCACACCGAAGATGCTCTGAGCAAGATTATGAGCTGTTTTTTTAAATTGCACTTAAGTTCAGCATATTGGCTCTTTTTTTAGTGAGCTCAGGCTTCGTGTATCATGGAACGGCCTTGAGACGTTTTAAGGCTGGGCAAAGCGGGCTCTGGCCCAGGGCCCAGCATTTCAGGGGGTCCCTTGATAGAGCCAGCTCTGTTCTGCAGAGAGTCCTGCCCTGGTGGCCTTTAATAATCCTTAAATAGATTGTTTTAAATGCCGTTTTCCTTTATTTTTAGTGTGGGTGATGTGTGAGAGTCTGTTACAGACATTTTGCAGAGAAATGTGTGTTTATGTTTTATACAACGTCTATAAAACGTTTCTTCTAGATCAAAACAGAACCTCACATATGAGAATAGGGGGACGGGTCACAGAGATTATTTGCAATAATATTAGTGAGCTGTAGTTCTGTCACGATATTGAAAACTCACATCACTAACCCTAAATATTAAATGTAAGCACAGCTGGAATTTGGCCCAGTGCGCCTGCGCACTGTCAGTGATCTGGACAAAGAGGGCAGGAAACAGCTGAAAATGGATCATAAATTCAAAGCTGTTCTGAATAGGGGGTGGGGGGTAATTACATTTGGCCCAGGGCCCCCAAATCATTAAGCTGTCCCTTGGAAGGGCAGCACGACAGCCCTCGTTCCAAGCAGTAACAATGCAGAAAACTGTGCTACATTATACAGCAAAGCTCTCTCAGAAGGAACAAAATAAACCATGTGAGAAACCATGTCACTATCGTCGATTAATGACTCAAAACATAAACATAAAAAGTCGTAATAATATAAAGAGATTGCAGAAAACTACACAATGCAGCCATGTGCAGGAGCCCAGATTAGATCCAGAGTGGACATCCCTGAAAAGCCCAGTACAAAGCCTGGCTGTAAACTGGGCGCTGGAATTATGCGATTTTGAGGCCGCTGCATTTTCTGCATTTGTCTAAACTATCACTTGGTGCATATCCTGCAAATTTTAACACAAAAATGTTTCTAGATCAAAATTCATTAAAAACGGGGCAGCACATGTTGCAGCGCTATGGAAGGCCCTCCGCAAAGGTTGGCATAGCCCCCTTTCTGTTGCTTATTGCTGTATTTGGTTGTTGGTACTAATGGGATGAAACCTTTGCGCTGTCAGTGTTAACCTATGTAAAAATAACAAAATATGGAAGTAATACTATTACAGAATGCGCCACGTTAGGCTGCATAATTTGCCTTTCCTTGATGCATAATTTAGTCAACCTTGCCGCATAATTTGATCATCCCCTTCCGCATAATTCCAGTGGCCCTGGCTATAAGTTAACATACATGTCTCAGCATTGCACGAGCAGAGGAAGGTTCCCTCACCCTCACAAAATAGGCACTGCACAGACATTATGTTCAAGATTACCCTCACATATAAATCTCCTGTATCAATAGTGTACACATCAGGTGCACTATAAACATCGGCAGTGCAAGCTTCCCTCACAGACTAAGCACCGCAAGTAGCAATGCAGCTTCTCTTACAACAAACAAGCACGGCCAGCAGTTTTCACTCACAGAACGGGTGTGCTACAGGCAGCAGTGCAAGCTTCCCTCACACAGAACAGGTGCACTACAGGCAGCAGAACAAGCTTCCCTCACACAGAACAGGTTCACTACAGGCAGCAATGCAAGCTTCCTTCACACACATCAGTGCACTACAGGCTTCAGCAGTGAAAGCTTCCCTCACACAGAACAGGTGCACTACAGGCATCAGCAGTGCAACATTCCTTCACTCAGAACAGGTGCACTAGAGACCTCAGCAGTGCAAGCTTCCCTCACACAGAACAGGTACACTACAGGCTTCACTAGAGCAAGCTACCATCACACAGAACAGGTGCACTACAGGCTTCAGCGATGCAAGCTTCCCTCACAGAACAGGTGCACGACAGGCTTCAGCAGTGCAAGCTTCCCTCACACAGAACAGGTGCACTACAGGCTTCAGCAGTGCAAGCTACCATCACACAGAACAGGTGCACTACAGGCTTCACTAGTGCAAGCTACCATCACACAGAACAGGTGCACTACAGGTATCAGCGGTGCAAGCTTCCCTCAGAGAACAGGTGCACTACAGGCTTCAGCAGTGCAAGCTTCTCTCAGAGAACAGGTGCACTACATACAGGCTTCAGCAGTGCAAGCTTCCCTCACAGCACAGGTGCACTACAGGCTTCAACGGTGCAAGCTTCCTTCACAGATCAGGTGCACTACAGGTATCAGCGGTGCAAGCTTCCCTCGCAGCACAGGTGCACTACAGGTATCAGCGGTGCAAGCTTCTCTCACAGAACAGGTGCACTACAGGCTTCAGCGGTGCAAGCTTCCCTCACACACAGCATTGTTATGCTACCAGGCGTGAACTCCATTAAGTGCTCACTGAGGAAGGCTCAGATTTCTTCCCCTCACCACCAGTAGTGGCAGCACATGTGCTCTCGGCAGAACATCACCCCATGACACCCCACTCCTGGCACCCCTTCTTACCCTCGTGTGGTCCGATGGGTCCGGCGGATCGGGGGGCTGACCCTCTTCATCCTCGCCGGGCTCCTCCTTCTTAAAGAGGGTGTAGAAGATGTAGACTATCAGGGAGTAGAAGGCATACATCTGGGACAGAGGTGGCGGGGGCAGTGAGACCCCCTCAACCGCCTGGAGAGTCCAGCACGCACCCCTCTCCTCCTATTCGAAACTCCCTACGTCCGAATATCCGCTAGAAACCCGGACGGCTCCCGAACCGAACGCACATCCTTTGTCTAGGATCCATTCATAAAGCGGAAAGGAGGTTCGGATTCTCCGCGAAGGTTCGGATCCGGTGGGACGAGGTTCGCGAACCGGCGCAAGGTCCGCGGGGTTACATTCTTCCCGGAAGCCCACGGCCGCGGTCCCAGAGGGGCGGAGAGCTCCGCCTCGGATACGAGGTGCACAGCCCGCGGAGTGAACCCGGCTCATGCATGGGTATCCGACCTCAGCGCCGCACCAGCCCCCCTCCCCGGCTCCTCCTCTCTCTCCCGGGCCCGGCAGGTTGGACTGGGACCAGCCGCAGAGGCTGTGAGCATGCGCAGTGCGTCTCCATCACTGCAGAGCACTGGTCCACAGAAGATGCAAGCGGGCAGCATCCGGCGGAGGGGCTGCCTGGCAGTCTGCACGTAGGCACGGAAGGGGCGACCAGTGCATCTCCCACCAGCCCGGAGCTGAGGAGGGGGAGGCAGGGTCCCGGGGAGGGGAGCGTCAGTACAGAACGGAGCTTGTAGTTCCAGGATCCCGCCTTTCCCCAGTATCACCGGATGTTTTCAAATGTGCCAACGACAGCGTGAGCTGTGAGCGATAGCCCGCTTGAAGCAGGTATTCGAGGCGCTACGGCAGGGCAAGTTTTTCGAACACAAGTCACAGAACAGGAACATTACAGGCATCATCAGTGTTTGCTGCACTCACCAACATCAGGGTGAGCTTCCCTCACACACTGTGAAGACACTGTATGTGCATCATCCCGCAAACGTCTCTCATGCACACAAATGTAACACATATGCATCATATACATACATATATGTACATATATATTTATATATACATACACATAAATGTATACTTTTATATATGTACATATATACAGATGCATATATACACAAATCTAACACACCTGCATCGTATGCAGCCTATGCATAGATACATACATTTATATAGATTCATACATACATATATATTTATACATACACATGTATATGCATGAAACGGTCCTCATTGAAGCGCGCATTCCATGCTGGTGCAAACGTGAGGAATGGACATTTCCTCCTTAATTTTTCGAACAAACAATTGAAAACAATTGTAACGTTGCACTCCAGGAAAGTTCATATGCTTTAGTTCATATGCTCACAAGGCCGGGTGGTCAAAACGCGTAGGTGGTGATGGTGGTGATGTATGGTGGAGTACACGATTGAAGTAAAGCATATGCACTTTCCTGGAGTGCAACGTTACAATTGGTTTCAATTGTTTGTTCAAAAAACATATACATATATACATATATGCACAGAGGTAATACACATGCATCACATGCATTTTATGCAGGTTGTTGGAGATTTTTGTACATTTATGTTATTGCGCGTTATTAAAAACATGCAGAATGTTGTTTTACACTCGATTACACATGTCCACATTGATATAGGTTTGTCTATAAACACATTTTTTCTGATGTGTAGAAGGGTGTTTTACTGATGTTCATTATCTGGACCTCAGTTTGGGCCTAGTAGCCATGTTTTACAAAATGGATGCCTTCGCTTGTCTTCCACCTGCGCATTTCACTGTTTCTTATTTCTGCAGCACACAGTCAAGCAGAATCATGTTTGTTTTCTTCCATCACCACTGTTCATGCTGTTCTTGATTAATCTTCCCCGGCCCAGTCACAAAATTGTAGGTTTCTTCCGCTGCCTCACTGTACCCCATCCATTCATAACAGGGTACTGCCGTCCATGTATCTAGAATGTTCCATCAGTGTCTCTAGAACATTAGCACAGAGTGGGAGGACTATGTTCATGTCGTGGATAGTGCTTAGGTGCTAAGGCACTATGGCGCCTAATAAAACTGGTCTCCAGTTTGCTGAGGATGGAACACATTTAAACATATCACAATGATTGTGCAGTTTTCGTGATTTCATATGCAAAAACAGTGCATGTATATAAAACCTCAGTTTTGGGGTGAGCAGAGAAAATTCCTGAGCTTTCCTGAATGTTACTAGGAAAGTTGTCCATTTCTCTTTCGCTGCCCACTTGAAACTTAGAAAAGTTTTGATTTTGCTCTCCTCTGTGATGTTCTATTTATTGAGTGCCTTCATGGCAATTATTAGGTACTTCCTTTCGGAATAAAACACTTCAAGTATCCTACTGATCTAGAACTCAATTTTTGAGCTGTCCCTTTTACTTAATTGACTGAATTTCTGATATCTTCGATGTGCTTGGAGTTCCCTTAATGCAGGGGCACATACTCCATCATCAAATTGAGGTTTAACATTGTCTCTGATTCATCGAAAGACGACCCCGCAGTTTTGATACCCCAAAGCTTGACCTCAACAGAACACCCACAACATAACCACTACTGCTACCTTCTCTAATGCCCGTAGCAGGTAATGTATGAGAATCAGTAGTGCAAGCTTCTCATCCACATATCATGTAATATATATGTAGGCATTAGCACTGCAAGCTTCCCTCATATACACAGCAAGCAGTTTGTAGGCATCAGCAGTGCAAGTGTATTTTACAAATCAATCGAAACAAGTACTGGTTGCAGAAGGGTTAGCTTCCCTGAAACAACAAGGTCCCTATTCAGAATAGTAAATTTACATGTTTAGATTTACACCTGTAAATTTATTTTTGCACCTAGGTGTACAGCTACACTTTTTTGCTATTACCGTTTCCAAGTGTAGATTTACACTTAAGAGTAGGTTTACATGTCCCAATCCCTGAAACCAGAAGGTGGAGAAATCTAAAGCTGAATTTTCAAGTGTAAGGTAACTACTAGTTATTTGACACACGTGGTCACATATCTTTGCCACATGGGAAGCAATTTCCCTACGGCAAACTAGGGGGAAAAATTATAAAGTTTAATAACAATTTTAAAAAAATTACAATTTTTTAATATAAAATAAAAATACCAATTCAATGAAAAATGTTATTATCAGCCCAGATCTAATACACTAAAATGTTTTAGCATATTAACGAATCAAATTAAATGGTAATTAAATAACATAATAATATAAGCACATTATTTTAATATATAAATATATTTAAACAAAATAAACAATCCCACCCTCATTAGCATTTTAATATTTAATTCATATTTAGAGAATAAAATAAAATGTTTTTCATTCATTTAAAATATCTGTACATTTGTACTATAAGCCTAAAAGTTTATTAAAAAATATATATATATATTTTTTTTAAGTTATAACATTTTTACATTTAAAAGTAATATATGCATTTAACACTAAAGCAATGATATTTATAGATTTAAAAAGTCAAAATAATTCAACTACTTTAACATTATTTTCGACAGAAAATTATTTTAGGTCTATGTTTCCGTTATTTTCTATAGGAATGTGTTGCAGTACCTCTGAGTGGCCAGGTGGTGTGCTAGACTTACTCAAGAGTGGGTTGGATGGTGGTAACTTCAGACAAGATGTTTGCAAATAAAATGGGCTTACTCATTGGTGGGCAGGTATTTGTATATGCATGCCACTCCCTAAACCCCTTCTATTTTGTACTAAGTATGACCCGTTTACCAGCCGCTCCTCATGGTGCATTCCACATTTATTGCAAAAACATATACTTACGTGTATGGAGATTTCTGCTGCTTTGGCAGAAATGACCGCTCATGTAAGATAGGAGAGGCGCCCAACATTTGGTGACTAGCATTTTGTAGCAGGTGAGGTGTGAGTGCACTGCTGTACATGTACTAAACTGCAAGAAAATGCAGTTTGTGAACAGGCCTGGAGCATGCAAGCTTCTCTCATGTAGACAGCAGTTAATATACATGCATCAGCAGTGTAAGTGTCTCCAATACATACATAATACATGTATAATTCAAAGTCATCATCAACGTAAGCTTTTCTCGTGCACACATCTTATCAAAGTATCAGCATAAGCCGCGCAACCTTCTTTTGCAGGCCTAGCTGATAAAGTATAGTCGCAGAGGGCAAGCTTCTCTCACTCCCAGAAGAAGCTTGCACACATGATGCGTAAGTCTTTGCATCACTCCTCGTGAAAGCAGCCAAAACCAGAGAACCAGGAAGACATATTTGTTAGAAGCACATAGATACACTGCTGCCCCCTACTCCAGGCATCCTGCAGGCGCAACTGCACCATACCTGTGATCGACTGCATGTATTTTGGGAAACCATGCTCACAGTTCTGTTTGTTTTTCTTCTGGTTAAATTTTAAAACACTATTTTGATTGCAGGTTATCAGGCAGCATCGACTTGTAAGTATCATTGACTGTTAAATGTGCTTTTCTATGTAACTTGTCAATGCAAGATTCTAATAAATATGGTTGGAAAAAAGCATAAAGATACACAACAAAATGAAGTCAGAAGTTGAATTATAACAAACAGATTGTTTTTTAAGGCCATTGTAGGATGTGGCCCTAAAGCACCACCACAAATACCCACAAGAGGTTGCCAAATTGCAACAAATGGCTAAAACACATCTTATTGCTGGGGGTGGAGGGCCTCGGAAATTGTTGCCGTGCAGCTGAAGTACAGTAGGAAAAGCTTTCACCCCCTACGAAGGCACAAGATAAGCTAGACACCAAATGATTTCCCTTTTCCAGGTTCTAAACCGTGAGGTGAGGGCAATCCTTGCATTGCAATCCGAGGCAAGACCTGAAGAATGGGCCAGTGGGATTCGCAGCCTCTGTGTGACGTGGATTAAGATGGATCTGGACATGGGTGGCTCACCTCCAGGGGCGTTAGCACTTCCTGTGGTCTTCCAGCCTCCTCCCGACTGTCATTGGTGGCCTTCCACCGTTGCACTTTATCCGCCCTCGATAGGTCCCCAATATTGATGTACGTTTGAGGACATGAGGTTAGGGATGTACAAGAACAGAACCAGCTACTGGTCCATATGAAAGAAATACCCTCTACTTTTTTCTGTTGTCCCTCCAGCGATATATTGTACAAGATAGCCCGAGTTACCGCACTCCACACCTTCGCCTTTTGCACATGGTGGCCTATTTCCCATATTCCTGTCAACTGGACCTCTTAACACCAGGAAGCAAAGGTCACGTGGTATATTTCTTATTTTGCAACTTAGGTTTACCTTTTTCTCGGTGCAGTGTTTGTGTTCTAGTTACATTTATTTAGGCGCTCCATACACTTAGACACTGATGTGCTTTCGCAGACAAGTAGCCCACTCCTCGCTAGCTTATACGTGGTTGGAAGGCTGTGGCATTGCAGTGGGTTTGTAGTGTGGCCTACGGTGGAAGTGTTTTGGTGTTGTGCATTTGGGCTCTTTTCATGGTGTATGTCTCTGAGCCTCAGACTATTGGGAAGAGGGAGGTGGGAGTCCAGTAGGGTGTGGGTCCTCCTTCAGTCCCACGCTGTTTAATGTTTATTTGGCCAACATAGTGGAGGTTTATGGTCTGACTTTGTTTTTGTATGCTGATGACACAAATTATCGTGTCACTATGTGCAAAGCATGACACTGAGTCTCCTTGTCTCAGCTCATGTCTGGCTGACATTGCAAGACGGATGAGGAAAAACTGTCTGAAACTGAATAGTCACAAGATGGAGGTCCTACTGGTTGGCAACCAGTCTAACTTTTGGGGCCCACATTGGTGGCCAGAGGAACTTGGACTGCTCCCTGTTTCCCTAATCCCAGCCAGGTGGTTAAAAATCTGAGTTTCTGGCTGGATACAAAGTTTACCATGGATCACCAAATACGTAGGATGGCTGCCAGTTTCTTCGGCTTGCTCAGATGTCTGATGAAACTCTTAAGGCTTCTATCCCCACCCTACTCAAAGGGCGCTTATGCAGTCCTTGATTATTTCCAGATAAGACTATGGCATACTTTATGCTAAATCCTCTGTGCAAAGGCTCCAGACCCTTCAGAATGCTGTGCCTGCCTTGTACACCACATTCCGAAGTATGCTTTGGTTTCCTCC
Source organism: Pleurodeles waltl (assembly GCF_031143425.1). Classification (NCBI taxonomy): domain Eukaryota; kingdom Metazoa; phylum Chordata; class Amphibia; order Caudata; family Salamandridae; genus Pleurodeles; species Pleurodeles waltl. The sequence goes on from NC_090439.1 coordinate 1,128,652,998, forward strand.
CATCTTCTGAATCTTCACTGGTTTACCATTGGCAAGCATACAAAGTTCAAAGCTCTGCGCTATATGCACGAAGCCCTGACTCAGTTTGGACCGATATGTCTAAGGATGCTTGTCCATCCACATGTCTCAAACCGTACTCTACGTTCGAGTAGTCAGAATCTAGCTGTGAGCCCCTGAGTCAAACTGGCTTTTCTGGGAGCCAAAATGTGGAACTTTCTTCCACCGATGCTGCATGTGTGAACCTCCTTTGTCTAGTTGAGAAAGTTTTTGAAAACTTGGCTATTCTAAACTCCATCCTGATGCTCCAGCTGATATGACAGTGCTTGGAAAACTAGCATTACATAACATTGAGGGGCTTTCACTTGTTATGGCCCTCAAGTCCTGTGGTTCAGTTTCCATGTTTCAGATGTTTATAGGTCTCTAGGTGGATCGATTGTGTGGGTGTTTGTGTCAATTTCCTACTAGCCACAAAGTGGGGTGTCAGATCCCGCAGACAGCCATACATTTTTCCCAGAAAGGTTTTGTGCAGAAAGTTTGAAATTAAAATTGATCCTGGTGCCCACTGGGAACTGGGAATGAATTTAGGACTTGATTTTTTAGAGTCAGAGATTGAGGCACATCCTTGCTGGCTGATTTCATAGTCTTTGCATCCCGTTGATACTTTTCTTTGTCAGCCCTGTTTACATCAATCAGGAGACATCCTGATCAGCGCACTCGTCACCTCCACCGATGGTCAGTTTGGAGAAGTCAGAAGATTGGGTGGAATTTGGAAAACTTCATTGCATTTATGCTGATTGCTGCTAGCACCGGTGGAGCACTGATGGCTACATCATAGACGTCTGTGTCCAACAACACTTAGGATTAAACAATAGATCAATATGAATATTAATATAAAGATCGATCAAGTGCATGCCCAAAGCACTTCATGGCACTCAATCAGTTTATTTGTAGAGCGCTGCTTGTCACCCGGGAGGGTATCCAGGCGCTAGCAGGGCCCAGTGGTTCAGCCGAAGAGCCAGGTTTTCAGCGACTTCAGGAACTCTGGTAGAGATGGTCACTGGTCTAACTTGTTAAGATGCTTGTCCATGACTTTTTACTGTTCAACTAGAAGTCAAACATCTGTCAATCATACCTCACCAACCATATATCTGACACATCGCAAGAGCCTCGAAGAAAGATTCCTCCATGGACCAGTCTCTTCTCTATGCAACTCTATACTACAGCAACCGCAGCTTCTAGATTAGCTTCTCAAATAAGGACATCTAAAAAACCCTCTTCAAGGAGGTTCACACATAGCCGAGTTTTATACACCAGCCCATCTCCATCCCTTTGCGTAGAACATCAGCCACGCGGTTTAAACGGCCACACCAGCGACTGTCTTCTCTGAGCTGGTCCGCCATTTAAGGTCTGGCTTGACATTACAGCTGCTCATTCTTTAAAGCATACAGAGTGAGCTCTGGCTCCGCCCAGAGTAATACATCTTATCGCCTCATGCTATTGGCTACGGGATGCTTGCATTACAATACATAATGGAGTATGCTATAGTACTAGGTATCATCATATGTTAAATACCTTATGTCATATATGCATTGAAAAGAAAGCAGTTGCTTATTTATTTTGTATTTTTTTCACTGTAGGGTGCTTTTTTTTAACTAATGTTTTAGTCAAGGCTCAAAATGAAAGACAGACCTATTGGCTTTGTCACAGCTTGTTGGCTTTCGCTTTCACCAAGGCATTTTCTGCACTGCTTTAGCACAAATGGGTGTGTGCTCCCACAAGCAGGTGCCCCCCACCCTTCCGCTGACTGGTTCTTACAGTTCTAGGATCACCTTTCACTCTCCTTCCATTATTCATGTTATTGTTTTAATTTAATTAATATTATTAATATTAGTAGTAGTAGTATTGTTATTGTAAGTGTTCACAATACGCTTCATAGCACACTCACATCCTCTCTACAGGCAGACATTTCTGTACAGGCACTTCCTTGTAATAACTTATAATGGTGTTTGCTAATTTAGAGATGCGTTCCAGGACATTCTAGCTGCCAATATTTATAGAAGAAAAGAGACAGAATAGGCCACAGGTACACGCACATTCCTGGGTCCACTCTTCATGATCTCAGGCCACAACTCCCACCTGAGAACTGTTAGAGGTGAAGTTACTAAGCACTTTATGTATAGTTTGGCAGGCAGGGTACTCTGTCAAAAACATGGCAAATGTCCCCTCCGCGGTATTACAAGTGCCCTAAGTCAATTCACTCTGTACAGTAAATGGGCATCTGCCACTTTCTTCTATAGATTTCTTTATTATTCCCCTTTTCATGATTATAAAACAAATAAGAGAGGGCACTCACATGTATAACCAACGGGTGTTATTAGCAAGCATGATAGAAATGTGTATGACTTTCAGTATTGCAATTAGGCTCATATTCCTATGTAATGACCACCGGATAGGCAACATCTGACCTACTGTGTACCACCTGGGTAAAGTCATGGATCTACCAAATCTTCGTAGCATTCTTCCCAAACACCCCATTTCTTGCAATTTTTTGGGGACAAACTCTAGCCTCATTCACTGGGATCTTAAGGACCCAACATCTGCCCATACCTCGTCTCCGCCTTATTATTCTAGGTGGAGTTGGCTTCCTCCAGTTCTGTACAATATCCCTCTTCTCCAGTGGTAGCCCAATCTTAAAATAATCTTTCTCAGCCTTCCTGCAGTCCTCGCCCTCTAGTCTATTTAACAGTGTAATTTTAGGGTCAGGTCCTCTTGGCCTTTTCAGTGCAGCAGGCAAAGCCCGGAAGATCCCATCCCAAAGGGATCTCACCATCGGACAGGCCTCAGTGTGTGTAAGGTGTCTCCCACCTTGGCCTGACATCTCCAGGCCCTTCTGAAATCTCCATAATCTTTCAGGAGTCATATAGATCCTCTGTGCGTTTTTCAATTGTTTCATGCGCAACCTATTTGTTATTGGTGCCTCCCTCAGGGCCATAAGTGCAAACACCCACTCCTCCTCTTCCAAAAGGCCGATCCCTGCCTCCCTTTTCTTCCCAAGGTTTGTGGAAGGTCCCTGCAGAATCAATGATCAAAATTCTATAAAGCAGGATATTTTTTCAGTTGAGGGGAGTGGACACATAGTCAACTTGGCCTCAAGGGCATTTGATTTCCTGGAGAGCAACATAATGAATAGCCTTATTTTGGGCACAGTAAGAACAGATCCCTAATTGTTGTCTAAGACCACTGAACTCAGTAGTTCATGAGCAGAGAAAAGCAGGAGGTTCTGGAGTGATATCTTTATTAGTGGATTTTACTGTCAAAATTTAAATTTCGGACTTAATTGCTTACACATTTTGAACACATAGGGGGTCATTCCGACCCTGGCGGTCATGGACCGCCAGGGCCGGGGACCGCGGATGCACCGCCAACAGGCTGGCGGTGCATCCATGGGCATTCTGTCCGCGGCGGTACAGCCGCGGTCAGAAACGGGAAACCGGCGGTGTCCCGCCAGTTTCCCGCTGCCCTGGGGAATCCTCCATGGCGGCGCTGCTTGCAGCGCCGCCATGGGGATTCCAACCCCCTTACCGCCATCCTGTTCCTGGCGGTTTTCGCCGCCAGGAACAGGATGGCGGTAACGGGTGTCGTGGGGCCCCTGGGGGCCCCTGCAGTGCCCATGCCAATGGCATGGGCACTGCAGGGGCCCCCTAACAGGGCCCCACCAAGATTTTCTGTGTCTGCCAAGCAGACACTGAAAATCGCGACGGGTACAACTGCACCCGTCGCACCCCTTCCACTCCGCCGGCTCCATTCGGAGCCGGCATCCTCATGGAAGGGGGTTTCCCGCTGGGCTGGCGGGCGGCCTTCTGGCGGTCGCCCGCCAGCCCAGCGGGAAACTCAGAATTACTGCGGCGGTCTTTTGACCGCGCAGCGGTATTCTGACGGCGGGACTTTGGCGGGCGGCCTCCGCCGCCCGCCAAAGTCAGAATGACCCCCATAGTGAGTGATATACTGTGTAACATAATCTATTTCTAATACCTCTTAAAAGTAAATTGAGAACACCACTGTTGTGTTATTTATCTGGAGGAAAAGGTAAATTCATATTTGTCCGCATGTACATAGAGTTAGATGAAACAATCCATGTGGTTGTGTTGAATAAACCTAAGTAGTTGACTTCTCACTAAAGCAAAGAATTCGTGTATATTTTACTGCAAAATGAAAAAATATGCAAAAAGATAACTTTTGGTCTTTTAACTAACATTTTATTTGACTTGAAAACACTGAGCTTTATGTAGAGAAAAGCCTTTGTAACTAATTGATTATAAGTAATTAATTGTGGCTCTTGGTGAATCCATATGAGATAAAATACAGAATATGATGAAATTAAGGAACATATACCTCAGTACCAGGAGCAGATTCATCAAGTATCTTTGATACAGCCGGTAGCTGAGGGAAGGCAGGTGGCACCTGATCTGCTCTTGGGGCTCTGCTGGAGCCCACCCCTGTGTGAAGTTACTGTGTTATGACCTCAGGTGAGATCTGGAACAACCATCCATCAATATGCAGATGGTACCCAGACATGCCTGAGGGAGACCTCACTGGATGATATTATTAGAAAGGAAGATGCTGAGTTCCAGGGGGCAGTCATTGCGCCTGAAACTAAGCCAAACGCAATTCAATGGCTGCTCCTTGGTTCTGCTCAAGGGAATTCCAGGATTCAAGAAAGAATTGAGGAAATAAATCCCTTGTGGAATATTCTCTACTTGTGATTCATCTACCAGATTCTCAGTGTGCAACTTCAACTCTTACCTAACTATGCAACCTCAAAATAACCACTGTTTCAGGAAAAAGGTCCCTTCCCCCACCTCAATTCCCAAAGAATTTGTTCCTGGTTCTTGAGAGCCTCAGCTGCAATGGTTGTCGTAGTCGTGCCTGTTTGGCCGTAGTCGGAGTTTGTGGTCAGCGCTAGTCCTGCGGCACCAGGTTCTTCATTGTAAGTTGGACACACTGAGGTAAAACAAGGGTTTGCTTTGGGTCAACTACCCATGTATATGTGTTTGAAGAGATAGGAGGCTGGAGTACATATATATTTACAGGCCATAATGTTTCATGAGTAGCATTCACCTGCGGAAAATAATGCACAGAATACAGTGAATGCTGACTAATAAAACCCAGCCAGGTTTTCCAGACACCCACAATAATATTGCATTACAAAAAAGTACACAAAGTGAATTTTAATGGAAATTAGTTGCCTATTTTTTTTACTGTTCTGAAGAGCTGTCTAGATTTATTTTCCGATCCGGTGGCGTGTCACTCCCAGTCTTAAGTGCAACAGGTAGGTTTGTACCTTATTAACGACAAACAGTATTTAGAAAACAGTACAGTTTAGTTTTAAACAGTTTACAAAATTGAAATTACTTCCTAACTTTTTACATGACTATCATTAGTCCACAAAGCTTCGCATAACATGTTAGATCTGGCACACAGGAACAGTCCCCAGTACAGTACATGTGATATCTTTTGAAAACATTAAAGGGAAACGCCTGCCCGCTGTGTTGGAACTGGAGCTGGCCTCTTGCTGGCATCAGTGGAGTCTTCATTCTTTATTGGCTGTGTGGAGCAGATACTTGCATGTTGTAGCCAGTGCCACCTTCATCAAGGTGAGACTTAGGTCTCAGAGCAGGACAGTTCTTTAAGAAGCCACCAGCCAGACACAATCCAGACCCGCATTAGATTTAAACAGGGATGCGCGCTTCGATGGCCCAGGGGTTGGCTGCCAGCACCATTTTTAGAATTTTTGCCATCATTCAGTAAGCCCAGCCTTGTTCAGGCTGGTGTTGAGTAGCTTTGTCCCTGAAGCTTCATAGTGTGTTGCTTTCTGTGTGAACCAAGCAACAACTTCTCTGAAGGACAATCAGTGTTGCAACACCAACCCACAACATTTTGGGGTGTGGTATTTCCTTTACATGCAGCAACTAATCTCAGACTGACAACCTGGACAATAAAAACACTGGCTATATATGGTGTGAAAAAGAAATCCAGGGGTAGGATTGGTCCGCTATGACTTCTCACCACTGCACTTCCCAAAGTGAGCAAGGAATGTGTCCGCAGCACAATGGATCCTTAGAAGACAACACACAGTGTGTGTTATGCCACACTGTGGAACTCTTGGTACGGAATGTGTTGTGAAAGAGTGTGAAACTGGTTCTATCAATAGTATCCGGATAGGTTGTGATGCTGATGCTATAGACTGCATGATGGCACACTGCTGTGCTATGGAATGTGTCATGACACGGTATGGTGCTGCTATGACGGATTGTATCACGACAGTGTGGGTCAAGTGCGTTGGACTGTGTCTGCTCGCAATGGTCAGAGGCACCATCCGTCAAGCCAGTAGGATAACCACTCAGATATAGTGCTGTGAAGCTGAGTGTACCGCTCTGATGTGTACCCAAGGGTTTAAAGTTGAAAGCAACCTTTCTATGTCCAGAAACACTGAGTACGTAAAACCCCTGGGCGTTTCTCGCTTCTCACGGCCATAGATGTCACATCCTGGCCCAGAAAGCCACTTGGCCTCATGATAATCTGTCTAGTACCCAGGAGATGGATTTCTCATAAAAATGTATCAAACTGGCCAGTAGCTGCTTGCACATCATATTTTGGATTCTTCCTGTAGTCAAAATTGTACACGTGCATATATAGCTTCACATGTTATTATGCTGCATGCGTGATTACCAATGGTTTGAAGACCTGTAACTCACCAGACAGTAAGATGAAATCACCTTCTTGTGAGATGCAGGTTTCCATCACTGAGAAACATGAGAACATACAGAAAGACACCCAGATCTAATAATGTTTCTTACCACATTGTAGCTTTCGGTCCTTCTGCTCCTCATTTTTTGTCCTTCTCTCGCATGTAGACTTCATGATTAACATTTAAACATGTGAGGGCCCTGTAGGCCTGAGTTTTGTTTTCTTTTTGTTTTAATTGCAATATGAAAACAATAAAATGTGTTATAAAAAAAACATTTATATATGACCATTATTTGAAATATGTTCTTTGATTTGTGTATTTGTTAATTGTCACTTGTCCAGCACCCAATCTGCTCTACTGTTGGCACTGAAGTACCTTTTGGTGGCTGGCGCCTTCTGGTAATCTGGGGAGGTGGGCAGTCCGTAGGGCGAGTATGTCAGTTTTAAAGATTTGTAGTTTTGTTTGGTGAGTGAGGTTGGAGGGCTGAACCAAACTGCTTGCGTTGCCCCTCTGCTGATAAGGGTGCCCACTGCTCGGCAAGTCTATATGCGTTGGACGTAACCGCGGTAGCAAGTGGTCTCAGGTTCCTTATAAGCCAGTGGACAGTGTATTCAAGCTTGGCTGGGTGTATGTTCTGGCTTCTGTTGTAGTAAGATGGAGGAAGTTATGTGAGGTTGGGCACTGCTGCTGCAGGCATTTTGATGTCCAGTTTTATGGCAATTGTGCAGGGTTGTTTTTAGAGAGTTCCTAAGCATCTGAACCCTACCCTGTATATTTGGGCTGGTAAACTTAGCCCCACAGCAGGATTTCTACTACATCAGTTACTTTTTGTTAACTCCTAGTGGGATAGACCTACAAGGCATCAGATTGTGTGAGGTACAAAGTCTTTCATCTGGCAGTATCTCAGGGTGCCCGGATGCCTCAGAGTCCTCTTTGCAGCTGAGTAGAGCACCCGCCGCTATGTGCCTTTGTGCCCAATTCCATTCACCCCAAATAAAGGATGCTGTGGGGTCTTTGGCATCCCTGGCTTGTACTTTGACATATGCTGAAGACCAGCAGCTAAACACAGGAAGAGCAGTCCATTTCAAAGATGGAGGTCATTTCTTTTAAATATAAAAGAGGTGACTGTGGGACCAAAAGTGCCATAAACGTTTTACAGTAAACAAGGGGTTGCTTCAGTATGGGCACCACTGTCTGTCTGGCACTGCCATTGTGGTGTCAAGAGTACCCCTCTATTCGTAGGGTGCTCCACTCTGTTCAAGTGGTCTGAGCCATCTCCAGCATCTCACCATAGGCGGTGTCATCCTAGGAACCAGAAGGATGGGGACTGTGTGAGTGGCTCTTCTCTCCCAAAAACATCTGCGGAACATCAACGCTTTGTGGCTTGGAGACCTGCAGGAAGAGGCAGACATGGGTCACACATCACACAGTACTCGCTTAATTTCTTTATTTTCTCATCTTTGGCCCCAGACCACAAATCCACTCACAGCTTTCAAGTGGCACAGGTATGCAACGCTCTTATTTTTGCAGATGGGAAAGTGAACCTGATATAGAAATTTTAAAAGAATAGTAGAAATACAAAAAAAAGTTATACTCCCTAGCCCCCACATTCTGCCAATGTCTCTGGTAGATGGACCCCACCCTCAAAAGATGAACAAGTGATCACCTCATTCACATGAAGTGGGTTATTTTCAGCTAATTATTGAATGGAGACCGCCTCGCAATGAAGGAAGCCGAGCCCCATCTCAATGTGTGCAATCAATGTTGTATAATCAGTCTCTTGGTGTACAAACAGGCTGAGGTTTGTCAGATACTTTCTGCAGTGGTCTACCTCCTGGTGAAGAGGTACCCACGCACTGCTTCCGGCCATGCCCTGCACTCACTTTGACCTGGTTTGTGCCTTTCTTGCTAAGTCCCCCTATGTCCTATGGCCCTGCTCCCCACTCACCGATTTGACGTTCTTCTTAACGGAGAAGAACTCTCCCATCGTCCTCTGTCTTTTCTCAGGGGTTGGCATCTTCTCCAGGGCCTTCCTCTTCTTTAACTGGGTCTTACGCATGTTTTCCATTCTGCTACGGACACGCGCCTCCCTACACCCAAGACACAGTTTGTCATCAAATGAAGCTTTTTATTGAGGTATCTAAAAAGCATTTATGAGAACCAGACAGTTTCACCCCCAGATATGCAGTCCCTCTCCATGGTCGTTGCAGATGACCAGCCCTGGCGTTTAGTGTCTAGACTCTATGCGCACATACAGAAGACACGCGTACATGAGCTGACGAAAGCTAGAATTGAGTGGCAGAGGAATTTGGGGTTACAGCTAACGGATGACCAGTGGCACTACTGCTGTTCTTTGAACCGCACGGTCTCTTTGAATGGCAGACATTGCTTGATACACTTTAAATATACAAACAGGGTATACTATACACCCCTTAAACTCTATAGATATGGGCTGCGCACGGATGCCACTTGTCCCAGATGTGAAGAGGGCCAAGCAGGATTTTTTCATGTGTCTTGGTCCTGTGTGGGGTACAGCGTTTTTTGGGGTTGGTATTTGAGGAATTGGAAGGAATCGGTGGGCATCGGTTGAGCTGTGAGCCGGTCCTGGCATTGCTGGGCTGGGACAGAGACATACCGAATCCGATTCGGTGGTTGATGGCTATCGGGCTGCTGCTAGCTAAACATCCCATAGCAATGCGCTGGGATCGGGGTCCGGTGCCGACCATGGAAAAGTGGCATGGGGATATGGTGTATTGTAACACGCAAACGGATGCATACAGCGAACTGCTTCCCCCAGCTAGTAGGCCTGCGAAGTACTGGGACATTTATAAGCAATACTTGATTGGTAGAGAAACTGGTGAACCGGAGGGATGGTGATTCCTTGCTTGTTTGGGGGGGAATGGACAGATGTGGGCAGAGAAGGGCCCTTGATATTCGAAACGCTTGAGTTGGAGTGACCTCTATAGGGGGATATATGGACTATAGACAGAACCGCATAATCGCAAGTATTATGTCAACATCTGCTGTATGAGGGTGCAATTGCTTTCTGCATTTGGATGTGTTGAAAAGCATAAATAAAATATTTAAAAAATTAAAAATTCCAAAATCTCTCTACTCTGTTTGCTTGTCTCCTCTGTTTCTTTGTCTCCATCTTGGATTTCTCCCCGTCTTTCCTCTCCTCCCAGTGTCCCCCAGGCCCCCTCTATCTCACACCCACCCTTGTGCTCCTTCATTTTTTAGGCAGTGAAGTGTAGCAGGCTGGCGTTAAGGAAACATACACAGCTCACTATTTTTAATTCAACTTACGGAGCTAGAATAAAAATTCTAAATAAATATAATTTCCTTGAAGCAGAAGAAAGGAATTCAATGAGGAAATTTGGTGTTTTCTGATGTGTCCTCTCCCTCCCATCCAGCACGCTGCACTGATTGTCACTGTGCAGTGCGTCTGCCCCCTGAATCATAGGTTTCAAGAAGGCAGCTGTTGATGTGGACCTCCTTCTCCTCCATACTGGAGTCCTGGCAGTGCCCCTACACACCATACAACAATCACACCAGAAAGTGGCCTGCACGTGGCACGCAAAGTTACATAAACACTGCTATAATCAATACCAACAAAAAATGTCTTCCTGTTTTCATTTAACTTCCACCCTCCACTGGGTTTCTTTAACACTAGCTATTTCTAGATTTACTTTCAACTTTTTAAATCATTGCCTACAGCTGAAATGTCCCTGACAAAAAAGGTTTTGCTGAAAATATGTGCCACAAAAACAGTTCTTTCAGGAAAGTTCTCCTGAAGGTTCTGCAGGTGTTCTCTGTACAAAACCTATTTGTTGCAGGGGTTTCCCTCTGCTACTTTTATGTTTCTTGTAAGTTTGATAACTTTACTAACATGGAAAAGCTTAAACAAAAATTCAAGAACTTCTCAAAAGCTAACTTTGCAAATATCTTACACCCCTACTATACATCATTGGCTAGAATCCACCATGGGTTCTGGAAGCCACATCTCCAGAAGAAGAAAGACAGATTGGCAACAGCTCAGAGGAGAACTACCAAGAGGATGCAAGGTTTGCATTGACAATTTTATCACCAAGCTTAGAAGATGTAGACATTTGACAACGTCTGTTGTATGAATATAGTAGAGAACCCCAACACGCATGTGGCACTACAATTAGAGGTCATAAGACACGGCTTGTAGGGAGAGGTCCCTCGGTAGCACAGGGAAGCCACATTTCACAGAAACAGTGGTTAAATCTGAAACAAAAGTTCAACAGATGTTTGTTTTCACCATATAGGAGCACAGACCTTGATAAGGACTACGTAAGGTCTATTTCAGGACATCACACATGGAAATAAGAATATTTAATTAGCCTTAATGGCTAACTGTGTCCTAGTCTGCTTTCTCTCATGATCTCTCTAATGTTAACATGCCTTGCTTCCATGTTTAACACATTTCTGGGCTAGGCCTTCAATCAGTTCTTTGTATGTTCTGCAAATCCTCTTTCTTTGATTTAGCATCTTGTAAATTGCGTGTTTCTTGCTTTGCTCCTGAATAATCCACATTTCTTATGTACAAGTAATGCATCATCTGCCACTCTGAGCAAAAATGCAGGAGGCGATCTCTCTTGATGAACGACAGTGGTGGACAGATGGAGAGAAGTGAAGTGAGAAAGAGAGACCACTTACTTCATGTGCTTCTGGTGTGAAAGAAACTGGACCAGCTTCTCCTCATCTGGTTCTGTCCACTCCAGGTGGACCCGTGAGTCATCAATGACACTGGGCTGCAGGAAGAGCGCTCGGGCTTCTTCAAAGCGCCAGTCGTCGGGGCAAGGGAGGTTCTGTCGGAGAACATGGACAGAAGATTTCAGTCTTAGGCACACCTCCTCTCACGTACAACAAATGTGGAAAGAGACAAGAAGAGACTTAAAGACACACCTTCCACAAAGTGTATGGGACTGCGGTGAGACAGAAGACATTCAGTCTGTAACACACCACCTACAAGTGTGACATAATGTGATGCCAGAGAAGGTGCCCCCATCCGACAAGTATGGCACCTTGTGGTGAGACAGGAGACAATACTTTACTGTTTAAGACAAGACTTTCTCTCTATGACATACCTTCCGACAAGCATGATGTATTGTGGTGAGGGAGGCTGAGCCGTGTTGCTTCAACTCTATAAATGACAGCCACCACGGAAACAAAATAATAGTAAAAAAAGAGAATGCTGTCAGCTAACCCTGTTACTTTAAAAAAAAGTAAAATGGCTATGACAGCAGTGGATTTTCAAGTTGATTTCACAGTATGTGCAATGTGGTGCTGCGTTTCAGCCTCTGGCTCACAAAAGAACCACAAGCTATATGCATCAAAATAAATAACTGTGATTTCCAAATTGAGATTTTTACTGAATCACAATGTGGAAATCACAATTACTAATGTATGAAAGTTTTAATTTAAATTAGTGATTTCTAGTGGGTATCAAATCACCCTACCTCATGAATATTAATGAGGTAGGCCATCATCTCTGTGATTGTTTTTAAGTAAAGCAATCCTTTTTTAAAATGCTATCCATTTTCCTTAAAGAAACCAGGATGTGTTTAAAAAGGAAAATTCCTTTCATTTTTTGATTGGATTGTTTAAGAAGACGTAGTGCTGCTGTGGACCACTGCCTCCTCTTAAAAAACCTTTCTGTTTACCTTTACAAAGCTGAAGAGGTCCCCACTGGACCCATCTCCATTTGCAAATGGGTTACCAATACATGTTTGTAGTTGGTCAGTTATTAAAGTTTTGCAACCGGAATTCAGTTGCGAGATATTAATACATACCATTCTGATTTGGTATTTGGAAAATGCTTTCTTGTGGTCCCCAACGGATCAATTTGTAGAATCGTCCGTTTGCAAATGCAAAAAAAGCTTGATGCATCTGGTCCCACATTAGCTCCTAAGTGTGGAGCCAGGTCAGAATGTCTTTCTCCTTCAAGCTGTCCTCTCACCTCTGACTTATGGCACCAAGGAATTATAAATATTTAAGACAAATGGTGAGATGTGATCACCCATGGCTGAACTTGACATGCCTGTTGCCTTTCTCACTGCAGAGTACATGAGCACAAAGCTCACCTCCTCCACTCCCTTAACAAATGTCTATGGTGACAGCAGGAGTTAGATCTGGACCAGTGCAGTGTGGGGGGAGCTTGTGTCAACTCTGCTTATGTAATAAACACTTGGTGATGGATAAATTAGGAACTCACTTTTTGGAGCAAACAATACACCAATTGTCACTAGGGTTCATCAACACAATAATATCAGTTTCATGACTAGGCAGAAGGAGTGTCCTACATGGGGTTATGGATGCATTGCCTCCACAGCCTAGTCAACAGGGAGGAAAAGTGCTGCTTGATTGGGTGGAAGGACAGCTCAACAGCTTTTAAGGTGCACCCCATCATAGTCAGAGTAGCTTATAAGCTTTAGGTTAGCTTTCAATAAAGATTCAAAGATTGCTGAAAGTGGCCCGTTCACTGCTAAATGCGCATTGTGGAACGCAATAAAATGTTCAACTATTACCTAAACAACTGTATTCTATCTAATGATATTTCTGGTGCTGCAGACCACTGCGACGTGTGAAGTTAAGTACCCAGTGGGTAAAACCCTAATTGAAATGTCTGTATGTAGGCTCCACTGGCCATGGAAGCAGAGTTGAGAGCTAAGGCTGGAGTAGCATCCATGCTCTTAAAGTTAACAGCCTGTATTTTGAGGTCACCCACTGTGCCACGTCCCAAGAAGGGTATTAGGTGGACAAGGGGGAATCGTGTCCCTGGTTGTGGCGGTGCCGAGCCCAGAACTTAAGCCGTTGTCATACAGATGGTACACTATCATTCTTCATGTGGCGTGCACAACGGGTCCCTGGAGCCCAGGCTGATGTTCCATCGTATGGTTGTGGATAAGGAGTATCACTGGGTCATCATTGTCCGATAATGCCTCTTCCTACACACCAGCGCTAGGGCTGCCTCAAAAGCACTCTAAGGACAGCCGACTGCACAAGGATGGCTTATTCGTTTTCCATGCCTGCACGTGTACATCCAAAGGGGAGTGTGTTTTGTACCTGCTTGTTGGTGTGCTGCATGATTCCCTCAATACTTCCATGCTTCTGGAGCAGGTTCAGTGCCTTCTTGGGGCCCAGACCTTGGATTTTGCCAGTATAGTCACAGCCCAGCAGGATACACAGGTCCACGAACTGCACAAGGGAGGGAGACAGCAAAAGGAGAGTGATACCTTGAGGGTGGAAAGGAGAAATGATTCCCTCAATGATAACAGATTCAGGGGAGGTTACAGATAAGGGATGTACATATCCACTCTTATGATCTGCAGTGTGCTTTAATTCTATTATGGCTCCTCTAACGCGTCAGATACACTGAAGGAAGCTTAGAACACTAAGGGGGTGCAGGTATTGTGACCCAGCTCAACATTCTTTTTGTTTTTCTGAAAGAAAATCCATCATTGTAACTTTTTTTCAGAAACTGATAAAAAAATGCTGAGTTGCGGGGAGGTTTCGCCATCCATGTCTGGGCAATTGAATGTTTTTTCCTGATAAGGGCCAACAAGCCTTGCATGGAGGTCTCTGGCAGGGGAATCCATTGATGGTCACCCAACCCTATCACTGTCACTGCGACACGGAGCCTGGGGTTGAACTCCCCTGGTCTCCAGAGGCAGAGCTGGCTGAGGCTGTGTAGACATTTATGTCTTAATACCAGCCTTTGACTGGCTATTTGGTGCAAGAGATATGTGCATGTATGTGTCAGAGCTATTAATCTGTTTTTCACTGTCAGATGTGCTTTCATGACTGGTAAATTTACTGATCACTGAGATTTTACTCCTTCTGATAAACGCCTGGATACGTTCCGCGACTGACAAACTAACCACAAGCATAGCTACCCATCTAACAACCCTGTCCACAGTAACACACTGCAAACCCATCACTGTCTGCTTCCTGGCTACATTACCTTTCACTGAAATTTCACCCATTTAGACTGACGGCGACACGCTTACCTGTCTTCGGTTCAGCTTCAGCTTCTCCAAAATTATAGGCAGAGAATATTCTTCAATTTCACTGTAAGAAATATGTTTCAACAGTAAATGTCTATCCTTTACTCTTTTTCATTGCACCTGCCCTCCCAATTACAGTCCACCTGGTCGTTCCTTGCGGTCTCGCTGCCTCCTCTTTTAACCTTCCTCTAGTCCCCCTCAGCCTGACGGCATCTCACAGCCTTCCCGCTACTGCCTTACTATTTCAAATTACCCGTTTGCTGTCTCCCTGCTCATCTCCTGGGCTCTCCCTGTCTGATCTCTTATGATGTGCCTCCCCCCCACCTTACAGCATTCTTGCTCTTCTATTTCACTTTGTCTGATCCCTTTGACAGTCTTCCTCTCTTGGTTTCCAGCTGCTCCACAGTCCATCCCCCAGCAGTGAGCCCCGCCCCCTTCTTGCAGCCTCCACACCACCTGCATCCCAGATCCCCCAGTGTTACTGCTCTCTTCTGTGATACTCCTGCTTCACTTTCATAGTCTACTGTCTTCCCTGCTCACCTCCCTTACAAATGCATCCCCCCTGCCCTCACTCTGCTCTCTTCATACTCCACTCAGTCTCTTCTCCCCTCTAATAGTATCTTGTTTACCTCATTACACGCTCTGTGCTGCCCCCTTATATTCTTGCTTCTTCTCGCGTGAAGTCAATGTCAATTTTATTGTTTAGTTAATAAAAACTATTAAAAAAAAGTTTTTTAAAATAAATCATTATAAAACTACATATTAAAAAAATACCACCTACAAATATTTCTAAAACCACAAAGTGTATCGTAAGCACCCAAGAACGGATTTGGGGTCGTGCAATCATTTAAAATGCTAAAAGCTAAGGGAGCAAGTTAAATCCGAGGACTGGGTGGTTAAGTACAAGCGCACAGCTTACTAAATGTAGGCCTGACTAGCATCTAAAGTGCTGCGTGCAGTAGGTCGCCCCTAAACCAGGCAAGCTAAACATTCCGCGTTTCTGGATGCTATAATCGATTACAAACTTTTGGGTGTAGTGTAAGCCCCTGGTTCGAGGTCCGAGGTGGGCTCTGTGTTCGCAGACGTGTTTGGCACACCTTGAAAAGGCTGTTACGTCAGTTTGAGGGAAACATATCGACGAGGCCCTCTGGCAAGTGCGAGCCCCCTTCGTCAGGAATGTTGGTTTCAGTAAAGACCTCCTGATGGCATCAAGGGAGAGGCAGCAGCACAGAAGGTGCATCCATGCTTCTCGTGTAAAGTAACACAGTCTGCATGTCCCTCACTGCCTGGGATGACCCATGCCGAGTTAAAGTCTGCTTTTGGCAGGTCAAGCACTTGCATGTACATGATGTCTCTGCACACAGGACTGTTGATAGCTCCGGAGAGGTAGGGCTGGGATCTCCCGGCCAAGTATAAAGACTTCAGCGGGAGTAGAACGTCTGAGGTCTTTAAGGAATCAGTATCTTGCTGGGAAGAAATTAGATGCAATATCTGTTAATTACTTTTTCCAGGTCAAAAAGGGAGTAGAGTTCAGTGTTAACGCTGAAACATCAATTTGAAGTGATGGCATTGGCCTTTGTAGTTCCTGATGCCATGGGCTCCCTGGGCTCTCAGAGGTGTCCTTCAGACAAGCCTTGAGTGAGTTCCCAGGCGCCTTCAGTCTCCGCAGATAGTATCTCAGGGTGTTGGACTCACGTGTTAACTCTTGATTTGCCAGGCCGAATTCCAGGCGGATTTGAGATCTACAAGGATCCTCTGGCAATTGAAATATTTTCTTGTAACCAGGGGGCTGGGCAAGCTCCAGGCCGGGCTCACAAGCACCAGAGAAGGCCGGGTGCCCACAGTGTAGAGCTGGAAGAGGGGGAGCCTTTGTGACTTTGAGTATTGAGGCAGCAGAAGGGCTTTTTAATTTCTTATAGAGGCAGGCAAGACCGTATGCAATGTCCGCAGCTTTCTTTTTCAGGGAGCCAGTATAAGCCGAAGGGCTGCAGGTATCTCTGAACCAAATAATTATACTTAGATGCCATTTTCATAATCGTAGGTCCCATGCCAAGTGAGACTTCTTGTTCTTTTGACGCCCAAAGATGACTACTTTGGTCTTGTCCTGATCTGCTGTTAGGTAGTTCTTTTCGTTATATGCGTGGAGGCTACTCATTGCTCGCTGCAAGCCAATTTTGGTGTGATTCATTTTACAATGTCATCTGCGTATTGAAGAATAAGCAACGTCAAATGGCCTAATCATGGAGGGGCAAACAGCTTTTCGCCAAAGCTTTACCTATGTCTGCTGTGTAAAGGTGTAAAAGCAGAGGTGCAAGAATGCAGCCTAGTTTCAGACCGCCTTTGGTGGTAATTTTGGAGGTAACAGTGTGTGGCCCAGTTTTTACGTGAATACATGTGTCTGCGTAAAGAGTGATTATAGCACCTAGGAGGTTTGAGGGAATGCCCCACATAGTAAACTTGGTCCATAGCGTACGGCGGTCTACTTTGATGTTGTCCATGGCTGAAGCTGCTGCATGGAAGCCTGTCTGAAGGATGGAGGAGTATCATTGTCCAGGAGCCAGGCCCCTAATTGCTTGAGTAGTAATCGAGCATAAGTCTCCAGATCTAATGGGGCAATGAGGCGGTAGTGAGATGGCTTTGTTTGGTCCCCGTTTTTAAAAATGGGGCACAGAATAGAGCCCCTCCATACGTCTGGAATTTGAGTGGAGGGAAGGCTTGGTTGAAAAAGGGAGTTAGTACCACTACCCAATCCTCCGAGGTGCATTTAAGTATTCCAGCAGGTAGACCATTGGGTCCGAGTGCCCCGTCATTTTTCATTGGCACGACGATATTGCTGACCTTGCCAGAGTTGTGAAATCCAGCTGGCTCCATGTGGGCTGGTCTACAAACCCCCGTTTATCTGTGTGGACTGATGCGGTTGGGTGGCCAGAATATAACGCTGCTACGTAGCTCACCCAAACTCCTTCCAAGACCCGTTGTCCCTGGTTGGGATCTGGGCTTTTAATCTTGGCTAGGCTTCTTTCCTGGGGCAAATTATGTATCTTTAGCCATTCCTTTTCTTCTGAGGCTTTCTTTGCTTCCCACGCTAGTTTGTTATATTCTTTCCGCAGTTTGATGATCTCCAGTGCAGTTTTAACATGTCTCCCCAACTAGTATGAAGTCCATAATCATCTTGCTGAGCCAGTTGGTCACCGTTTGTAGGAGGCTGGACTGGTTTGTAGTGGGTACCAAGGGGTACTTATACCTTGCACCAGGCCCAGTTATCCCTTATTAGTGTATAGGGTGTCTAGCAGCTTAGGCTGATAGATAATGGTAGCTTAGCAGAGCAGCTTAGGCTGAACTAGGAGACGAGTGAAGCTCCTACAGTACCACTAGTGTCATATGCACAATATCATAAGAAAACACAATACACAGATATACTAAAAATAAAGGTACTTTATTTTTATGACAATATGCCAAAGTATCTCAGTGAGTACCCTCAGTATGAGGATAGCAAATATACACAAGATATATGTACACAATACCAAAAATATGCAGTATAGTAATAGAAAACAGTGCAAACAATGTATAGTTACAATAGGATGCAATGGGGACACAATGGGATAGGGGCAACACAAACCATATACTCCAAAAGTGGAATGCGAACCACGAATTGACCCCAAACCTATGTGACCTTGTAGAGGGTCGCTGGAACTGTAAGAAAACAGTGAGGGTTAGAAAAATAGCCCACTCCAAGACCCTGAAAAGTGAGTGCAAAGTGCACTGAAGTTCCCCAAAGAGCACAGAAGTCGTGATAGGGGAACTCTGCAGGAAAGACCAACACCAACAATGCAACAACAATGGATTTCCAGACTAGAGTACCTGTGGAAGAAGGGGACCAAGTCCAAAAGTCACGATCAAGTCGAGAGTGGGCAGATGCCCAGGAAATGCCAGCTGTGGGTGCAAAGAAGCTGCTACTGGACAGTAGAAGCTGAGGATTCTGCAGGAACGACAAGGGATAGAAACTTCCCCTTTGGAGGATGGATGTCCCACGTCGTGAAGAGTCGTGCAGAAGTGTTTTCCCGCCGAAAGACCGCAAACAAGCCTTGCTAGCTGCAAAGCTCGCGGTTAGGGTTTTTGGATGCTGCTGTGGCCCAGGAGGGACCAGGATGTCTGCGTCAGGGGACAGAGGGGGCGCCCAGCAAGACAAGGAGCCCTCTCAGAAGCAGGCAGCACCTGCAGAAGTGCCGGAACAGGCACTACGAAGTGGAGTGAAACAGTGCTCACCCGAAGTTGCACAAGAGAGTCCCACGCCGCCGGAGGACAACTCAGGAGGTCGTGCAATGCAGGTTAGAGTGCCGTGGACCCAGGCTTGGCTGTGCACAAAGGAAATCTTTGTGGAGTGCACAGTAGCCGGAGTAGCTGCAAAACACGCGGTTCCCAGCAATGCAGTCTGGCGTGGGGAGGCAAGGAATTACCTCCACCAAACTTGGACTGAAGAGTCACTGGACTGTGGAAGTCACTTGGACAGAGTTGCTGAGTTCAAGGGACCTCGCTCGTCGTGCTGAGAGGAGACCCAGAGGACCGGTGATGCAGTTCTTTGGTGCCTGCGGTTGCAGGGGGAAGATTCCTTCGACCCACAGGAGATTTCTTCTGAGCTTCTAGTGCAGAGAGGAGGCAGACTACCCCCACAGCATGCACCACCAGGAAAACAGTCGAGAAGGCGGCTGGATCAGCGTTACAGTGTCGCAGTAGTCGTCGTTGCTACTTTGTTGCAGTTTTGCAGGCTTTCAGCGCGGTCAGCAGTCGATTCCTTGGCAGAAGGTGAAGAGAGAGATGCAGAGGAACTCTGATGAGCTCTTGCATTCGTTATCTAAGGAATTCCCCAAAGCAGAGACCCTAAATAGCCAGAAAAGAGGGTTTGGCTACTTAGGAGAGAGGATAGGCTAGCAACACCTGAAGGAGCCTATCAGAAGGAGTCTCTGACGTCACCTGCTGGCCCTGGCCACTCAGAGCAGTCCAGTGTGCCAGCAGCACCTCTGTTTCCAAGATGGCAGAGGTCTGGAGCACACTGGAGGAGCTCTGGGCACCTCCCAGGGGAGGTGCAGGTCAGGGGAGTGGTCACTCCCCTTTCCTTTGTCCAGTTTCGCGCCAGAGCAGGGCTGAGGGGTCCCTGAACCGGTGTAGACTGGCTTATGCAGAAATGGGCACCATCTGTGCCCATGAAAGCATTTCCAGAGGCTGGGGGAGGCTACTCCTCCCCTGCCTTAACACCTTATTCCAAAGGGAGAGGGTGTAACACCCTCTCTCTGAGGAAGTCCTTTGTTCTGCCTTCCTGGGCCAAGCCTGGCTGGACCCCAGGAGGGCAGAAACCTGTCTGAGGGGTTGGGAGCAGCAGCAGCTGCAGTGAAACCCCTGAAAAGGCAGTTTGGCAGTACCCGGGTCTGTGCTAGAGACCCGGGGAATCATGGGATTATCTCCCCAATACCAGGATGGCATTGGTGGGGCAATTCCATGATCTTAGACATGTTACATGGCCATATTCGGAGTTACCATTGTGAAGCTACACATAGGTAGTGACCTATATGTAGTGCACACGTGTAATGGTGTCCCCGCACTCACAAAGTCTGGGGAATTTGCCCTGAACCATGTGGGGGCACCTTGGCTAGTGCCAGGGTGCCCACACACTAAGTAACTTAGCACCCAACCTTTACCAGGTAAAGGTTAGACATATAGGTGACTTATAAGTTACTTAAGTGCAGTGTAAAATGGCTGTGAAATAACGTGGACGTTATTTCACTCAGGCTGCAATGGCAGGCCTGTGTAAGAATTGTCAGAGCTCCCTATGGGTGGCAAAAGAAATGCTGCAGCCCATAGGGATCTCCTGGAACCCCAATACCCTGGGTACCTCAGTACCATATACTAGGGAATTATAAGGGTGTTCCAGTATGCCAATGTGAATTGGTGAAATTGGTCACTAGCCTGTTAGTGACAATTTGAAAGAAATGAGAGAGCATAACCACTGAGGTTCTGATTAGCAGAGCCTCAGTGAGACAGTTAGTCACTACACAGGTAACACATTCAGGCACACTTATGAGCACTGGGGCCCTGGTGAACAGGGTCCTAGTGACACATACAACTAAAACAACATATATACAGTGAAAAATGGGGGTAACATGCCAGGCAAGATGGTACTTTCCTACACCGTTGAGGTGTCCATGGTCCTCCATTTAATCCTCCTCACTAAATGTGTTGCTTTGACGCATGTGGAGGACCCTACTACGTGATGCTTGGCCGCAGCTGGGGCTCCTAGAGTCACAGTTAGGATCAGAGGAATGTGATCGCTTTCACACCTGATGAGGGTCTCAAAATTGATAAAATGATTCACTAGAGATTCGGTCAGAAAAATATAGTCAATTGTTGAGATTCCTTTGAAAGAAGAGGGATACTGGTAATGGGAAAATTTAGCTTTGAGTGCTTGTTCGGTTGAAATTAGTTTGAAAGTATTTAGAAGATCATTTATTTTTTCTTGTTCTGTGACATTTGAAATGCCGGTGGTGGTGTTTCCCAAATCCCTGATGGTAAAGTCACCAGTCAACAGAACTTCATGTGACTCGTGATTCATAAGAATGGCTTCAAGGCGGTTGCTGAGGTCGGTGGTTGGGCAGAGTTTCTGAGACTTCTGTGTGTTGTGATAAAAGTTTATCAGGAGTAAAGAAAGCTTTTTATGACAAATTGTTAGCCCAGAGATTATTGCCACTTGCAAAGCCAGGGAGGGTTGCTTGAAGGGTACAACGGTGATCTTGGTAGTTTGCTTAATGAAAATTGGAAAACCTCCCGATGGCCAGCCAAAAAGGTTTACACGTCTTGCCGGCTTAAAAAGCTCATAGTAGTCTTGTAAGACTGTGGGAGCCACTTCCCATGTTTCTTGTAGACACATTAAGTTGCTTCTATTCAGAAATGCCTCCGCCGCTTTGCTGGTAACCATTGTCTTCTGGCCTGCAACATTCCATGATATGATTGTGAGCTTCGACTCCATCATGGGTTTCAGGGATTGGGAGTGATCTGAGCGCTATTGGCTAGGAATAATCCTTGCAGGTGCCACGCTGGAGATTCTCTGTCTGGCTCCAACCATCAGTATCGTTGTTTCTTCTCACGTGTTATACATTTCTTGAGTTGTGAGCACATAAAGCCTCCAGGGAGTTTGCAGCTTTTGATGAGGTAGGGAGCCAGTCCTGGGTAGCGCCCCACGCCCCTCTCAGGACGCACGCGTGCAGCCTAGGAGGCTCGTGCAGCAGTAACACATATGGGTATTTTGGTGGATGTAGGTTTAACAGTTCAATACCACATTCCTCGAAGGTCCTTGATTCGCTCAGGCTGGCGCCTCTTAGATCAGTTCTTTGCCACGTGGTTATTGTGGCACCAAGACTCTCCTATCCTGCTATGCACTCTTTCTGTTCCCCTCTTAAGACTTTAAGGCTCTTCTCTCTTTGCATCTCCTTAATTTCCCATCACTTACTTCTAGATTACACTTTTAACCACATCTCACAGCCTTCTTCTTCTCACTGCGCCCTTTCCCTGATCGTCCCCTTCACTGTCAACGCCCTCCTCTCACACCCACCACTTACCGTCTCACTTCCAATTGCAGATGATGGAACCGAAGCACAAGGAAATGATGTGACTTGCCGAGGGTCACACTGTTGCACCGCTTAGTGAAATAAGGATTTAAACATAGGTGTCAAGATTTCACAGTTCACAAACTACGCTGCCCTGCACATGTCCTTGTTAGGCACTCACTTTTGCCGGATTATAGGATTCCGCGCAAAGCTGACCTTTGCCTACCTTTCATCAGGAAAATCATGAAAAAAGAGAACCAGAACAAATACAAGAACACAAGTGCAGCCTTGTGCAGGGAATAGAAACCACAGGTGCTTACATTGTGCAAGATATTCACTTCATTGTTAACAAAAGGAACAAGTTGGTTTATTTCTGGTTTGATCGCTCTGCCACATATTATCCTGTGGACCATGAGATATTTTCCAAGAGACTCAACTAATGGGCTGTGGTATATTGTACAGCCTTGCAATTGATTCGTTTCTTCCTCCAGGAGAAGAGTCAACAAGTGCACATCAGAACAGGAGAATTGTCAATATGAAGACTGCTTCGCAGTGTACCATGGAGCCTTCTGTCTTATCCCTACTGTTGAACATTTAAATGCTCCCACTGGCATCAAATACAAGAGCATCATTCACTGCAAATGTACTTTGAAGAGACCCAAAACCAAACTCAGTTTGGCAATAAATCTAAGGCCATTATTACAAGATCTGATGTGGAGGGATGGGGGAGATGGGCCGGAATCCCAAATGCCAGCCGGTATCCCTACACCAAATTCCCGTAGTCACAGATGTTCTCAATGGAGTAGGGAATAACTGCATGACCCCAGAAATACCTCGTCCTTCATTTGTATTTTTCCCTCATTCTGAGAACAAGAAATATGACATTTTCCGCCTGCTCAGAGGTGGCAGAAAGGGCCAGTGGGGGCGCGGATAAAGGGACAAGGGTCTTATGGTAGGCTTCGGCGTGTCTGTGGGAGCAATGCCTATTTTCAGGGTTCTGCTACAAGGGTAAGGCAAGAGGCCTGGCTGTGCTGATGTCGTCAGCCCTTGCAGCTGATTAGATAGGTACAGTGTTTCCAGGCCTAAAGACACTTGTAATTGTAGGTGCATAATTCCATCTGGATTTATCACTCCAGGTGGATTTCTGCCAATCATAATGAGGGTCTAAGAGTCATACTCACATTACAGAATGACCAGAACAAATATTTCACAGAATGAAGAAAACTCCCTTTACCCGAATGGCACTAAAACAGATAGCTTGGAGTTAGGTGGGCCTGACCACAACTATCAAGCACATGTCACAAAATAAGAAATCTATGTATAATATAGCCTTGTAGCCCACTGCCAAGGGAGATACTGGTTGTTAAAGGCCCAGAACCCAAGGTGTTGGCCCTAGCCGGGCAAGGGCACATAACGAGGGAGAGGGCTTTTAACAACCGGTATAGCCCGAGGCAGAAGGCTATGAGGGTAATAGAACTTTCCACACACTGAGGGTAGAATGTTCTAAATTAAAAAGAAAGAAACATTAAAACAAAACTTTGGAATGTTGAAGCCCCCGGCCTATGGAACCAACATTCTAATGTTCTAATATTTGATGCAGTCATTTCAGTATACTGTGAGAGCTTACATTAATGAAACCTAGTAAATGAGTTGAGTTTGCAAGGGCCCTAGAAATGGGAAGCCTAGATTAATGAAATTTGACCTATATAACTTTATTACGAGTGCTCTCTGAATTCCGATGTGCCCGGTAACAACAGTTACCAGCTCCATGAGGATTACATGATTTTTACTTTTATTTTGGCTGCAGAAAACAGCTGTGTTACAAAGTGTCTTTGTAAAAGTCTGGGAAAATGTTTTTAAATTATTGTAGGAATTGGACCAGGAATTACCAAATCTTCTGCTAAAGCCTCATTTCTTAGAGGACCCGGAGGGGTCCACTCATAATGGACTAGATTTTCTCAACCCTCGGAGCCCCAGTATTGGTAACTCTGGGGGCGGGGGAAATCAGACCAACATCCTGGGCCACTCATAATGAGGGCCTTGAAGGGATTGGAAAGGGTTCCAAGATCATGCAGTCGCAGACTGCGTCATTCCGTGGAAGCACGAGCGTGTGAAACCAGCCACTGACTCCAAGTGGATTCCAGGGGCCACTTAAAAACCCTTTCCACCACCCACATGGTTCATGTGAACAAATCATGTGGCTATTTTTGAAACCTGTCAGGACACTTAGGCCCATATTTATACTTTTTTAGCGCCGCATTTGCGCCGCTTTTTGACGTAAAAGCGGCGCAAACTCACAAAATACAATTGCGCGGCGCTAAAAAAGTATAAATATGGGCCTAAATTCCTGCTAGGAATCCTCAATCACGAAAATGAACCTCGTCAGTCAACAAACCCCCAAATGACAGAAGCAGGTCTCTGGGTGTGCCAACAACATTCTGGCATGCCTTGAATCCCAGCCAAAGAGCGGATGTTAATCATCTGTGGTTCAGAAAACTCCTAAAGACTGAACTCTTCAGATAGTCAGTCACCTCATTACTTGCCGTCATAAGATCAGCTATAGGGTTGTGTCGTACAGGTGTACATCATCTTGTATTTATTTGGGCCTTTTCCACATTTTTGGGCTCTAATTTTCCTTACAATGCTTTGTAGTGAATGCAATGTTACATTTGTGTACCTTTACAATGCTGCTAAATGAATGAATATATACACAAAAATATAGAATTAAAATCCAAGCCTATTGGAAGAGTAATGTAATTGGATCAAGTGGCTTTGCATCCTCACCCCTGCCCCAAACTCACCCCTTTTTGCCGGCAGTCAGGTGTCGCACCAGTCGTGTGCTTCCGAAAGGCAGGGCGTCCATGTCTTCAGTGACCGTGCACCAGGCTCTGCCAGATGCGACAAGGGCAGCGCAGGTTGCTTCAGCCTCACCTGGGGCCTGAGGAACAAAATCAAAGAAATGCAGGGTTGGTATGAAAATAGAGTCCTTTGGAAGGGGCTTCCCTGGACACTAAGGAATAACAGGATCTCGGATATCACACTTACATAACTAGCATGAGCATCTGCTCAGTGGGACAGAGGGATGTAGCTAGGGCTGGACTGATGCAGCCTGAAGCAAGCATGTGTCCTAATTTTAAATGCTGCAGGCAGAAGCAAGGGCTCATCCTAACCCATTTGGGCGCACAAAGATTTGGGGTATCCCTGGTATCATCGCACCTCTAGAAAAAGAGAAGGGCTCACTGATATTGCTACATCTCTATAAAGAGAATATGGCTCACTGATGTTATTACTCTCTAGAAAAAGAAAAGGATCTACTGATATGGTTTGTATTGCGCTGAGTGTGTTGTTTTCCTGTTGATTATCTTTCCTTGGTCTCAAAATCGCAGTTTTAGACACTGAAAAGAAGAAAGATCCACTTCCACAAAAGAGCTTGTGTTTTATATCCTTTTATTGTATACATAGTATTTGCAGAATGACTAGCATTTTATCCATACTAGGTTTTAACAGCCAACACAAGTTTCTCCCCTTTCAGTGCCGGTATGGCGGGGGCTTTCTCAGGGCTCATAGGGTTCAGTCCTGGGAAAATTGTGGTCCAGGACCTAGTATGAATAAAATGCAGGCCAGTCTGCAAATACTATGGATGCGGAGGTGTTGGCCCAACCCCTAAGGAGTGCTAAGGAGTTTTCCATAAACACCTAAAGGCACTTTGGGTAAGAAGGAAGAAAGTTGGGCCTCCAAGTTTCTGCACTATTCTCAGTACTTACTGATATTATTACACCTCTAGGAAGAGAAAAGGACTCCCTGATATTGTCACAGCTCCGGAAACAGAAAAGGACTGGCTGATATTATCAGATCTCTAGGAAGAGAAAAGGACTCCCTGATATTATCACACCTCTAGGAAAAGAAAAGGACTCACTGATATTATCACAGCTCCAGAAAGAGAAAATGACTCACTGATATTATCACACCTCTAGGAAGAGAAAAGGACTCCCTGATATTGTCACAGCTCCGGAAACAGAAAAGAACTCGCTGGTATTTAAACAGCTCCAGAAAGAGAAAATGACTCACTGATATTATTACAGCTCCAGAAATAGAAAAGGACTCACTGATATTATCACACCTCTAAGAAGGGAAAAGGACTCACTGATATTGTCACTGCTCCGGAAGCAGAAAATGACTCACTGATATTATCACACCTCTAGGAAGAGAAAAGGACTCCCTAATATTGTCACAGCTCCGGAAAGAGAAAATGATTCACTGATATTATTACAGCTCCAGAAACAGAAAAGGACTCACTGATATTATCACACCTCTAGGAAGAGAAAAGGACTCACTGATATTATCACACCTCTAGTAAGAGAAAAGTACTCACTGATATTATCACACCTCTAGGAAGAGAAAAGGACTCACTTATATTATCACAGCTCCAGAAAGAGAAAAGGACTCATTGATATTATCACACCTCTAGGAAGAGAAAAGGACTCCCTGATATTGTCACAGCTCCGGAAACAGAAAAGGACTGGCTGATATTATCAGATCTCTAGGAAGAGAAAAGGACTCACTGATATTATCACAGCTCCAGAAAGAGAACATGACTCACTGATATTATCACACCTCTAGTAAGAGAAAAGTACTCACTGATATTATCACACCTCTAGGAAGAGAAAAGGACTCACTGATATTATCACAGCTCCAGAAAGAGAAAATGACTCACTGATATTATCACACCTCTAGGAAGAGAAAAGGACTCCCTGATATTATCACACCTCTAGGAAAAGAAAAGGACTCACTGATATTATCACAGCTCCAGAAAGAGAAAATGACTCACTGATATTATCACACCTCTAGGAAGAGAAAAGGACTCCCTGATATTGTCACAGCTCCGGAAACAGAAAAGAACTCGCTGGTATTTAAACAGCTCCAGAAAGAGAAAATGACTCACTGATATTATTACAGCTCCAGAAATAGAAAAGGACTCACTGATATTATCACACCTCTAAGAAGGGAAAAGGACTCACTGATATTGTCACTGCTCCGGAAGCAGAAAATGACTCACTGATATTATCACACCTCTAGGAAGAGAAAAGGACTCCCTAATATTGTCACAGCTCCGGAAAGAGAAAATGATTCACTGATATTATTACAGCTCCAGAAAGAGAAAAGGACTCACTGATATTATCACACCTCTAGGAAGAGAAAAGGACTCACTGATATTATCACACCTCTAGTAAGAGAAAAGTACTCACTGATATTATCACACCTCTAGGAAGAGAAAAGGACTCACTTATATTATCACAGCTCCAGAAAGAGAAAAGGACTCATTGATATTATCACACCTCTAGGAAGAGAAAAGGACTCCCTGATATTGTCACAGCTCCGGAAACAGAAAAGGACTGGCTGATATTATCAGATCTCTAGGAAGAGAAAAGGACTCACTGATATTATCACAGCTCCAGAAAGAGAACATGACTCACTGATATTATCACACCTCTAGTAAGAGAAAAGTACTCACTGATATTATCACACCTCTAGGAAGAGAAAAGGACTCACTGATATTATCACAGCTCCAGAAAGAGAAAATGACTCACTGATATTATCACACCTCTAGGAAGAGAAAAGGACTCCCTGATATTATCACACCTCTAGGAAAAGAAAAGGACTCACTGATATTATCACAGCTCCAGAAAGAGAAAATGACTCACTGATATTATCACACCTCTAGGAAGAGAAAAGGACTCCCTGATATTGTCACAGCTCCGGAAACAGAAAAGAACTCGCTGGTATTTAAACAGCTCCAGAAAGAGAAAATGACTCACTGATATTATTACAGCTCCAGAAATAGAAAAGGACTCACTGATATTATCACACCTCTAAGAAGGGAAAAGGACTCACTGATATTGTCACTGCTCCGGAAGCAGAAAATGACTCACTGATATTATCACACCTCTAGGAAGAGAAAAGGACTCCCTAATATTGTCACAGCTCCGGAAAGAGAAAATGATTCACTGATATTATTACAGCTCCAGAAAGAGAAAAGGACTCACTGATATTATCACACCTCTAGGAAGAGAAAACGACTCACTGATATTATCACACCTCTAGTAAGAGAAAAGGACTCACTGATATTATCACAGCTCCAGAAAGAGAAAACGACTCACTGATATTATCAAGGCTCCAGAAATAGAAATCCACTCACTGATATTATCACACCTCTAGGAAGAGAAAAGGACTCACTGATATTATCACACCTCTAGGAAGAGAAAATGACTCACTGATATTATCACACCTCTAGAAAGACAAAAATGACTCACTGATATTGTCACTGCTCCAGAAAGAGAAAAGGACTCACTGATATTGTCACAAGTCCAGAAAAAGAGAAAAGGACTCACTGATATTGTCACAGCTCCAGAAAGAGAAAAGGACTCACTGATATTATCAGACCTCTAGGAAGAGAAAGGACTCACTGATATTGTCACAGCTCCAGAAAGAGAAAAGGACTCACTGATATTGTCACAGCTCCAGAAAGAGAAAAGGACTCACTGATATTATCACACCTCTAGGAAGAGAAAAGGACCCACTGATATTATCACACCTCTAGGAAGAGAAAAGGACTCACTGATATTGTCACAGCTCCGGAAAGAGAAAAGGACTCACTGATATTATCACACCTCTAGGGAGAGAAAAGGACTCACTGATATCATCACACCTCTAGGAAGAGAAAAGGACTCACTGATATTGTCACAGCTCCAGAAAGAGAAAAGGACTCACTGATATTATCACACCTCTAGGGAGAGAAAGGGACTCACTGATATTATCACACCTCTAGGAAGAGAAAAGGACTCACTGATATTGTCACAGCTCCAGAAAGGGAAGAGGACTCACTGATATTGTAACAGCTCCAGAAAGGGAAAAGTACTCACTGATATTGTCACAGCTCCAGAAAGAGAAAAGGACTCACTGATATTATCACACCTGTAGGAAGAGAAAAGGACTGTCTGATATTATCACACCTCTAGGAAGAGAAAAGGACTCACTGATATTATCACAGGTCCAGAAAGAGAAAATGACTCACTGATATTATCACACCTCTAGGAAGAGAAAAGGACTCACTGATATTATCACACCTCTAGGAAGAGAAAAGGACCCACTGATATTATCACACCTCTAGGAAGAGAAAAGGACTCACTGATATTGTCACAGCTCCAGAAAGAGAAAAGGACTCACTGATATTATCACACCTCTAGTAAGAGAAAAGGACTCACTGATATTATCACAGCTCCAGAAAGAGAAAAGGACTCACTGATATTATCACACCTCTAGGAAGAGAAAAGGACTCACTGATATTATCACACCTCTAGGAAGAGAAAAGGACTTACTGATATTGTCACTTCTCCAGAAAGAGAAAAGGACTCACTGATATTGTCACAGCTCCAGGAAAAGAGAAAAGGACTCACTGATATTGTCACAGCTCCAGAAAGAGAAAAGGACTCACTGATATTATCAGACCTCTAGGAAGAGAAAGGACTCTGTGATATTGTCACAGCTCCAGGAAGAGAAAAGGACTCACTGATATTATCACACCTCTAAGAAGAGAAAAGGACCCACTGATATTATCACACCTCTAGGAAGTGAAAAGGACTCACTGATATTGTCACAGCTCCAGAAAGAGAAAAGGAATCACTGATATTATCATACCTCTAGGGAGAGAAAAGGACCCACTGATATTATCACACCTCTAGGGAGAGAAAAGGACTCACTGATATTATCACACCTCTAGGAAGAGAAAAGGACTCACTGATATTGTCACAGCTCCAGAAAGAAAAGAGGACTCACTGATATTGTCACAGCTCCAGAAAAGGAAAAGGACTCACTGATATTGTCAAAGCTCCAGAAAGAGAAAAGGACTCACTGATATTATCACAGCTCCAGAAAGAGAAAATGACTCACTGATATTATCACACCTCTAGGAAGAGAAAAGGACTCACTGATATTGTCACAGCTCCAGAAAGGGAAGAGGACTCACTGATATTGTCACAGCTCCAGAAAGGGAAAAGGAATCACTGATATTATCACACCTCTAGGAAGAGAAAAGGACTCACTGATATTATCAGATCTCTAGGAAGAGAAAAGGACTCACTGATATTATCACAGCTCCAGAAAGAGAAAATGACTCACTGATATTATCACACCTCTAGGAAGAGAAAAGGACTCACTGATATTATCACACCTCTAGGAAGAGAAAAGGACTCACTGATATTATCACAGCTCCAGAAAGAGAAAATGACTCACTGATATTATCACACCTCTAGGAAGAGAAAAGGACTCACTGATATTATCACACCTCTAGGAAGAGAAAAGGACTCACTGATATTATCAGATCTCTAGGAAGAGAAAAGGACTCAGTGATATTGTCACAGCTCCAGAACGAGAAAAGGACTCACTGATATTCTCACAGCTCCAGAAAGAGAAAATGACTCACTGATATTATCACACCTCTAGGAAGAGAAAAGGACCCACTGATATTATCACAGCTCCAGAAAGGGAAAATGACTCACTGATATTATCACAGCTCCAGAAAGGGAAAACGACTCACCTCTACACAAAGAAACAAAATATCTCAGGCTGCCACTTCTCTGCACAATGCAAAATAAGTTACTTACATGCTCACACCTCTACATTAAGAAACAAAAATGACTTGGTATGGTTAAGTGCTATGTGCCACACATTTTGTTGATACCATATGAATATTAAGTACCTGGTGAGGAGCCATACGGCATCAGCACAGATGAACAGCAGGTATGTGCACATGACCAGCTCACATCATGTTCAAACTAACATGTTTCTGCAACAGTGTTTTTTTAAGGATGCCTAATAATCCATGGTCCTCTTCCTGTCTGATTGCAAAAGGCAAAGCATCCCAATTATCACCCATCACTGATAAGATCCAGCCAGCCTGCTTAATCGTACTGAGGGCAGGGGTTGCGTACAGCAACACAAAGAGAACATGTTAGTTTATAGCTACAATACTTTCTCACAGCAGGCAATGCCTGACACCTTCAGCTTGGTGAATTATTACCTGCTATCCAGGTGTACTCCTGTGTAGTATTGCAGAAGGTATGTGGACTATCCCCTTAGGTGACATATAAGACTCCTGCAATGTAATCTGACTCCCCAGCCCCACTGCACTGATGATGAAACAGTCTATGTACTCTCAATGAAACATATTAAAGACACCACTGCAGCTTTGAAGCTAAGTAGAGCAACAGGCTCAGATAACACTTCGGCAATCACTTCTGACACAAATAGTGTTCGGTGGGAGAATACATTGATGCAGTAATTCCAATGTGCATCGGAAACAGGTTCAATGCCAGATGCATGGAGGGGGGCTTCTGTGGTGAAGCACATCCTAAAAAGAGGTGATGGAAGCGTCCAATTACGGATCAATTAGTTTGCTGAATATCTTCTTCGTATTGAGCGGGGAAGGTTCCCTCATCTCATCAATCAACTATATTCATTTTCTAGACAGGACATTTTTCTGATTTTTGGGGTTTTATTAACAACCGAGGGTTGTCTGATATTACAAAAGATTGTCATAGATTTTGACAGCAACAGAGACCTTCAGGTGTGTATAATCCATCTTTATCACTGCGGCTGTGACATCTCGTGCTCTACTTTTACTCTATTGTTACTACTCTCCTGCATCCACACAGAACACACAGACTGTTCTGTGAGAATCTTCCTTGCATTTCCCCCTCCCACTAACACATCTTAGTACAACATTAGCATCCATTGTGCTAGAACCTCACAGCTGAGGTGTGCCCACACTTGAAGAAGTTAAATGACTCTTTCAAATCCCATCACACTTCTTTTACCCGGACTATATGGAATAAATTCCTTGCATTTATGACCACTTCTAGTGGGACATTGAGGCACCTTGATAGATCTCCACCTGGTGATCTCTTTGGAAATGTTGCCTTCAAAACATGGCACAGTTCTGCAGGTGAGATCAAACTATTGATTTATATAGTGATAGAGATGCTTGAACCTCTTGTGACGCACACAACATTAGCTTGATTCTCCATATGGTTCTAGTGACTCTGCTTGAAAACCTGAATCCTCTGACTCATAAAATACAGCTTTGAGCTACAGTTCCATTATTCCAGTAAATGGAGCTTGCAACTGCGAGAAGACTAATTTGCACACTATTTAGAAAGGTTCTGGACAAAAGCCTTCGCGGTGATATCCAAAACTCTAGTTTGCCAGATTTTCAATGCGGTTCTTGGCAACAACAACAAAATTGTAATATTCGAGCTGTTTAAATGCCTACCCCTCTGAGCCCCTGTTCCCAGTTCTCAGCTTCCAGCCCAGGTTCTTTATTTTCTAAAGTGGATCATGACCCAGTTTCAGTCTATAATGTATCTGTCAAATTCACTAGGGGATGTATTACCACACTATGAGCACAATGGACGGCTTACGCCCACACTGCATACACACCAGCAAGGCACACCCACATAGGCCAAGATGAAGACAAAGAGGGGCACGTACATTCCGCTTACATGAGATCTTCTCCTCTGCAGTCCCTTTTCCCTAAAAAATAGAAATGTGGACCTGTAAAGCCCCAGTTTCTTCTGGGTAAAACCAGTTGCCAGTCATTAAGTGCTGCGCCCAAGGAGAGACGGGGACCAGGCCACATCTGAGCTCCATCACTTAGATTTGCTGATGTTTTCTTACAGTGCGCCCCTGACTTACCAACCTAAAATATTCAAACTGGACCCACCTAAACATTGACTGAACATCTCATCCTCCCAAACTAAGCACCTTTGACTCTTTAGCACCAACTCTGCACCAGGCCCCTGCAGGCGCGAAACATGTCGACCTTTCAGTGTTAGGATTGAGTACATCTCCTCCTTTCCCCCTCTCTTTAGGAGTATAGGGGACATTATTCCCTCTCAGAACTCCTGCATTTATTTTTAATCTTGACCTGACCCTCATCTTGAGCAATTAAATAAAGACATTGGGTGTTCAGAGCCAATTTTAACAC
Source organism: Pleurodeles waltl (assembly GCF_031143425.1). Classification (NCBI taxonomy): domain Eukaryota; kingdom Metazoa; phylum Chordata; class Amphibia; order Caudata; family Salamandridae; genus Pleurodeles; species Pleurodeles waltl. The sequence continues at coordinate 1,128,686,415 of NC_090439.1, forward strand.
ACACTTTACTCTCCTTTTCCTTTCTTCGTCAGCACATACTGCAGATTCCATTGGATCTGCTGCACCATCTCCGGTCTAAGTGCCACCACCATCTGCGTGGTGTCCCGTCAGATATTGCAGTGCCGGTCTGACGAGGAGTTATCCCGATGATGATGCCTAGCGTCGTATTTGATGCTTGAGGGCACTCCTATGATATGACCTACACTCTTTCGCCCTTATAGACAGACTTTCTTGGAACAGTGTACCCTTTGTTGTATAAGCCATATCTTGTAACCAGCCGCGCGCTTGACTTTACCTGTAAGCAGGGAACCCCCAAGTGCCGCAGGAGGGTCTCGCAGTCCTTCTCTGAAGCTCTGTCAGGGATCAGCAGAGGGTCCAGGCCTGAAAAAGGGGGAAGCGGAGGAACTGTTAGCCATGGAAGGCAGTACCCATGAGACACAGTAGAATAATCAGCTCTGAAAGTATTCATCAGCTTACCCCCACTCTGCTCTGCCGGGCTGCTGGCTGCGGAAATCGCTCCTGAAGAAAGGTAAATTGAATATATTAAAGTTGAGAGCATTTCAGGCGTTCGGTGGGAAACATTACAGCGGAGCGTGTGTGTCCACATAAAAATGAATGACTAAGAGTTTAACTACAACCATGGGAATTATGCGGCAATGGATAACGGTAACAAATGAGGCATATTGCGGCGCATTCTGTTGCAGTTTTATTAAGCTATTTGATCATTTTGTCACACCACTGTCTGGGCAGATGTTTCCCCTGTATAGTACCAGTTCAACGCCAATATACATCAGTCCCCACTTGGAAGGTGGTTTGTTTCACTTTGCTGAGGCTCTCCTGCTTTGCAGCAACAAGTGTGGCACTTTTTTACTAACTTGGTGTCTTCTTTTGCTAGAAACTGATATTTGGATTGAAATCTGCAATTTATGTAGCAAGCTATGGGTTATGTGGAAGTACTGTAAACTCATAATTATTCAGAAACAGCAGCTGTGGTGGGATTAGAACCAGTGGGGCAAAAAGATTTTGTAGTGCGCTGCTGCGGAAGGGGGAGGTTGGGAATGAGGGACGGGAGTAGTAAATCCAAGTGAAACGCAGCATCTTCCAAAAGAATGCTACGGGAACACAATGTTTCATCAATTCCTGGGTCTGGTGCTCCCTAGCAGTGGGCGGCCTGTCCCCCTAGTGGGCGAGAAGGTAAGGGGTTAAGGTGGAGAGGATGGGGAGATTTCAATCTTCCCAGATATAGGGGCTGAGGGGCAGTCGCCGCACCATGAACACAGGGAGGTCCTGTTGTCCCTGAGCATCCTTCATGCACGGTACGACATGCGTACACCTATAACAAACCTGGCCGCTGGAAGGCTTGCTTGAAGCACAGGGACACAAAGGAAGCCCCAGTTGCTGCAGGGCTCGCTTTGTCACCATGTCCCTAAGGACATTTCCAACAGTTACAACCAATTCTGGGTAGGCGTGCTTTTCAGGGTCGATTTGCTACAGCACTATTACACTCTTGTGATGAGCTCCAAAAAGAATAAAATATATTTTAGGGGTTGCACTGAAGCAAAGTTTGAGGAAATAAATCACCATGTGAGTAACTATTGTGGGCATAAGGTGCTTGAGAATTTGGACTTCTCAGGTCAAGTACTGGATGCAGTTGTGATGCAGTGGATGAAATACAAAACATACATCTACAAAGATAAAAATGCAGCGGTAGACCAGAAGGAGAGGAAGGGATATTAAAGCTAAGAAACACTCCTTTGGAAGAGCGACAGGATCATCGCTAACCAACAGTTCCTCCACATCATTCAGCGGTGGGAGAACTGCTGGGTTACTACATGTGGAGACTCCGGATGATTCCAACCAGCAAAGCAGGGGACCTTCACAGGGACTACGGCATGCCCAGAAAAGCTGCCATGGTGTGATCTCCTACCAAGTGATTACTACGGAATCACTTTTAGGATGACCCTGTGGTCCAGCTTGGAACCTCCAGGTGCCATCAGTGCTGGCTGTCCTGCTTTAGGCAAGAGATAAGCCAGGTTAGTACGAAGTTAAGGCCACTGCTTCATCCTGAGATCTCAGAGGCAGCTCAGAATCCCTCCCAAAACCAAGATAGAATGCTGCTGCTACTCATAACTATGCTATCCGCCTTATTGATGTTTATCTTCAGTAAATGTTACCCCATCCTCATAGATCAATGATCGAGTAATGTCAATACGGCAACAAACACTACTTGAGGACTTGAGGGCCATTGTCAGAAGCTGTACAATTGGATGAAGTTGCCAAAGGTATGACAACAGATGCGCCATAGCGAGGGGCCCTAATGGCCCCTATAAATAAGGGGGGGTCTGATATATAAATATGAAAGGTCAGGGCTGAGAGTGACCTACTAAAAGGATTTGATCCAGTGAGGTCCATGTCAGGCCCATCTTCATTAAGCAACCGGCTAAAATGAAATAGTCAATGATTGCATAGGATGCAGATCAGGACAGTGATGCCACCACAAATAAAGGCCTTTAGAGGATGACATGAGTGTAATGCAGTCTCTGTTCTTTTATTAAGCAAAAAGTCTAGGTGAAGTATGTAAAGGTTGTTAGCCTCTTCAATGAAGTCTGTGAATTGGTGTGTGTGACTGCCCACAATATTGGATCAGCAGTGGAAAAATAATCAATTTTTATGATGAAAAGAATAGTCAAATATTTGAAAAGAGCAGGAGGTGGAATCCATGGCATTGGGTTTCCTAAATGAAATGACTTGCTAGGCAAGGCAGATGTTATTTAATACTTCGGTACATGTACACATAGGCTTGTAAACAAGCTTGTCTTTACTTTTCATGATGTTAGCTGCCAGTACCAAAACAAATACTTTGCAATTGATACTTAACATATTAAATCAACTTTATAACTTCAAAATCCTCCCCAAAGCTACACTTAGAAGAAGCATCTAAAGGAGTTCATTTAATTCAAGATCTCAGGCAAATTCAATATCTTCAAGAATTAGTCAAGGAAAATGCAATTGCTGATTTACATGCTATTATAACAGACAAACCTTTTCAATTCAATTATATTTATTTTTAATTCATGATTTCGAACTCCAACGAGGTCCACGTATTAAAAACAACACATACATGATATGTAGCAGCACCTCCCCATCCTTCTCCCCCTCCCCTCCTCAGCGCCTTGAGACCCTCACAGGTGAGTTGTGCGCTTTACAAACAAATTCCTGATTAATAAATAGAAGATAAAAATACCATACTTGATCATACCATAAAATCTATGACCATCAGAATACAATCAATTTCATAATATAAAAAATACATTTATATCATTAAATACAGCTTTAAGAAACATTTTGAAAAGATAAAAATTTGAACACAAAACATTTCATAGGGTGGAGTTTATCTTGAATGTGAGCCTTCAGTTGTTAAGACTTTTCTATCCAAATCGTATACAATTGTTTTTTTTTGTTTGATCCATAACACTCTTCCAATTAGCTTCAGGTCTCAGTTCATAGCTTATCTCTTTATTGGTCTTTGAACCAGCTAATAATTGCTTCTGTTGATTATTCAGTTTGCCATAATTAATGAAGTATTACCTAGTACGTGATAAAGCTGGTATTCTGATACTTGCCCACAAAATGAATTAACTTCAAAAGCCCCCTTTCTCATGATAGCAGAGGCAGAGAAATGGATGTAATGGACTTGTACTCCACTATGTAAATTGGCATCTGCTCTGATGCAAAACACTGTACAGTACCAGAGAATTGCGCAATAACTATCAAGGTTACAATTGTTACCCTCGACCACCCTATTATATCTCAAGAACAGGTATACTAATTACACTAAAAGTGCAAAAATCAATCCAAGTCTTCTTTATTTGGTGATCGCGCTCTTAGCCATGTTCTAGTCAATCATATTCCAGCCAACGCGTGTTCGTCAACTGACTTCATCGGGGCTAGAAATCATATATTACAGTATTACTATCCATCTTCTTCTTGACAAAATAAAGAACATTTAGACCTCATTGTTAATCGTTTATATACACTGAAATGTGTAATTGCACCTAAATAAGTAAAACAAGTTGGTGCTCATATTATAAAATGTAAAGAATAATATCAGCCAGATTATAAAATCTCACCCATGTGCTAATATTAAAAAAAAATCTTCATGCTTTCTGCACAATCCAACTAACACTGAACGTGTCGTAACAACCAAAACATCACAGTATTCTCCAAAGTATACATCAAGTGAAATGATGCATCCATTTAACCTACAAAGTATTTTCTCCTTATCACCAATTAAACAATATCCTCACCTCCTCAGTATACAAAATAGAGTCCTTCAAAAATCTTCAAATGTTTGCTTCTATAACTCCAAAACTAAGTACCAGCAAAGGTATAAATAACCTTATAAGTAACCCATAGTGAGCATCATGCAAACTGTGTCAGCCACAAAGCTCTTACCAGTTTAATCACAAATGTTCTCTACTCTCAAATTGAACTATAAAATATAGCATCGGTATTCACTGTTCAATCTACACCAAATAATTATAACAGTAACAAAAACACCTCCTGCCAAATCTCTTATCTTACCTCTCTTCCTATCCTGGAGGTCCAACCTTTACCAATATATGCATGTATTTGGTGTACTAAACTAGTATTCAGCATCCTACAGGAGTGCCATATTAGATTAATTTAATAGTACTCATCCACATGTCGGTGAGGTCACATGTAAACTTTTCAGTTTCTCCTACACGGGTGCCATCTTTCAGACTCTACGTATATTCTAATCAACCTTCACCATTACCTTATATTAAAACTAAAGAAACTTCTTATACCTTTGCTCCTACATTATTAATAATATATTAAATAGTACGCAAGGTTGAATGGATGCCATTACATACCATCCATTAGTAAGTGGCGTGCATCTCTCAACATAAGATTCATACGCCCAATTACGGCGTAATTCTAAAAGCTTATTGTGAAAAGAGGTTATCTAAAACTGCATACCCTGTTATAAGTAAGTAAAGGACACAGAATCCATTGACTATTATATTAGGTATTTATTGCTCATTCCCACACATATCCACACCAGCATCACCTTTATTTGACTGTGTTTGCAAAAATTAAATGTATATAAACTACTACAATTCGGTCTTCAAGTCTAAGCTGTGTACTCCTCTCATTCCACTACAAAAAGTGCTCACTTATTTATATTACACCAATAAGAGCCTTGTACATGGTTCAATTAAATCAAAGGCAAAAAAAAACAATGATTTTGATGTACCTTGCATTTTGTATTTGAAATTTGTCCTTTAAAATGTCCTTATGAAGCATAGGCGATCAGCTTCCTAACTATCACGGCTAGCTGGCGACTCCCAGGGGTTCGGGCATCACATCTTGTGGAAATATAGACAAATGGATGTGCAAAGAAGTCTTCCCTGAGACACCGAACAAAGCAAGACTATTGTTGGGAATGTAGAACTGAGGATGAATATGTGCAGATTTGATTGTGTGGCTCACATTAGGAAATGTAAATATGTATGGCTGACATAAATGTAAAGTAAGTTTGCTAGAGACGTTTCTGCATGGTGAGTGCCGCAGCACTATGGATAGCACTCTATTATGGGGCACGTAAGAGATGCTGATCTTAATATTGCATCTCGCGCTGGATTGTTATAAAGCAAGAGCGCATCTACTTCTGGTCCCCTTTCTGCTCAGATGGTCCATCTGTTAAACTCCGGGTGGCACAATGATGTTTTTTGCTATGGCTGCTGACTAAAGACATTGTGAAGAATTAGGTAGTACTTATCATGACTGCTTTACCTTCACTTAATTTGGGCCAACACAGAGGCTAACTTGTCAACCGTATCCAACTTGAATACAATATGTTTGTACAAGGCCTCACCTTGCATACAATACCCTTTTTCCTTGTATGTAATATATAAATTTGCTTAGAGTTTATCAGTAAAAGTGTTCTTCTGCTTCTTAAAGGGTGCAGCCTGTTCCAAGCGGATCTGGTCTTTAACACTCTAGAACTTTAGACAAAAGAACCTTACTGTCAGAGAAGGACAGTGTTTTGGGGTATCTATCCACTTTAGTATTTCTTTGAAGTCTGACATCTCTGTCCTTTAAGAAACTATGATCTCAGTATTCAGACTTCCAATATATTTCTTTTTCCGAATTTATGTGCAGATGTCAAACTCAGCAGAGTAAATGGTGGAAAGGCCACATACCACAGACACTGACATCATGGAAGGCTGTGAATTGTTGCTATGTTAAGATTAAAAAGCTGGTTTCATACACTTGATCTTGATATTCAAGGTCATGCAAGCTACAGGGCTTCCTATGTTGCACCATAATATCACACTATCCAGCTGGAATCTACAAATTCTGCTTTATTTCTGCTATTATGAGCCACTAATCTGTTTGCATCCTCCATGCGTGGGGCTGGGTGGTGTGAAGACTCAGAGCTGGCACGTTTGTAAATTAATGTTCTGAACTGAAGGCATGAGCTGGTGCTGAGCTGCCTTCTTCTGTTGGCAGCCTAGGCTGTGTTATGACACCTGGTGCCTTTACATGGGTACAGCTGGCTATGTGACCCTCTGCACTTGTTAGCAAAATGAAAACTGTAAGTTGTTCAGGCAGAGGTCAAGATAAGTCCTGGGGAGGCATAACTACAAAAGGATGAAGGAGCACAGCATGGTCAGTGTGTTACTCACCTGCACCCACACTCCTCCTGCTGAATTTGGCAGTCTCAGCTCTCTTAGCCAACTGCAAGAGAAGTAACGTGTCAAGTCACAAGTCAGTACTAGCATCATGACAACAGCTGTATACCTAAGAACTGCTGGAAGGTGAGCTTATCCTACTGGACAAAATATACAGAATACGAACAACAGGAATTTTCACACAAAGGGTGTTGCCTATGGTGTCATTCGGAAAACAGTGATGAGAAACATTCCCTTGCTGACACTTAAGTGTGGGCAACTGCATGTTGTATGTAGTTGTATGCACTTTCTTCACGCCCTGAGACCTGATAACACTGAAGGAAAATAAGACATTACGAGAGGTGTATCATGGGGCATCCATAGTTAACCTAGAACACACCTGGTATCTCTTTGCACCATTCCCAGGGGCGTAGCCTAGCCAGTGAGATTCAGTGAATGTGAATCTCAAATCTGGAACTAGAAAAGCAGTGGGCCACAGGGTGAAGGTTCTTGATGGACCAGTCCCATGAGGATCAGAGTCAATAATTATGTTGTCCTCTGGGGCTGATTTAGGGTTTTGCGAACAGATACCCTGTTGCTAAGGTGACGGAGCCCCCGGTCCCCCAAACTTAAGGTCCATCCACCCAGTTTTGAATCAAGGGACCACAAGTTTTACACAGAAGGAGTAAAATTCAGCCTGTTAGTGTAAAACATCCTACGCCAACTTGATGGAGAAGGTGGCATCCCACTGTTCACCTTATTTAGAGTAGAAGGTCACTTTTTTTTTTACTTACTGAGGGTATATCCTGGCGGTGACGAACAGTAAAAAACAGAAAATGACCCCACATCATGGGAAAAATCAGGTGTGGAGGTCATTCGTTTTAGATTTTTTATTTTTTTTCAAAAACAAACTCTCACTTTGTAAGTTTGTTTTTGAAAAATAAAAAAACTTTGGAAATGTTTGACGGCTCACCATCTTGTTTGACAGAGCTGTCCGTTAAGCTTTTCCTGCATTGACACGAACCAACATGGCTGCAGTTCCTGCCAAGGCGTAGAGATGTCTGCTGGGCTGGTGGACATCTCTAAATTTGGTGAGCTGAGTAAAGGTAGTAAGTCCTCCGCCACCCATTCTGCCTTTACTCTGTCTGCTAAATCCTAAATCAGGCCCTATCTCTAGAGTGGCAGAGTGGGTAAAAAACGGTGGTTTTGAATGTTACCCTGAGGCATTGCCAGCAGTTAGACTATTTTCAAGCATCTGTCTCATCAATATTTGGGTGTTTGATTGCCAGTAGTATGCCTGAAAACCTGAGGCTAATGCATTGTTCCAAGTCTACTACTGCCTATATGTGTGATTTCTAAAACATGGTAAATGTGCATCCAGTCAAGGAATAACTGTATTGGTGCAGATTTGCTATTTTTTTTAACCAGTAACTAAGGGGCACATTTACAAAGAAGTGACACATTTCAGTGCAGCAAGCAAAGTTGATGTGCTGCATTGTGTCACTGGAAGAGAGCAAAAGTATGCCATTTGATCACAGAAATCGCACAATTCTGCTCTCTCCATGCGTTGGCATATGAGTCCGCCTTGCACCAATGCAAGCACCCTTGCGCCACAGTGCAGTGGTGCCTGCGCTATGGTCAGGATAGTTTTTGTGCAGGAAAGGGGAATGCAGCACACAAGCAAAGAGGAAATGACGAGGAGAAATAAAGATATTTCTCCTTGTTAAGTCAGCCTCAGGCAGGCGCACCATTTTGGCACAAAAATACGCCTACAACTCTTTGTAAATATGGGTTTGCGTCAGAATCCATGGGTGTATGTACACAAACACCCATGCACCACCTATGGATGCTTACCTGATGCACAGAAATGCAAAGCATCAAAATGTGCTGTGCTGTGTTGTGTTACTTGTTCTTACAAAACCACACACACACCAATTTGCATGGCTTTGTAAATACCAAAAAGGATTTTGTGACTGGGCTGTGTCAAAAAAGTGACGCAATCCAGACACAAAATCTTTGTAAATCTGGACCTATGGATATAGGAGTTTGTGTCAAAATCCATGAGTGGGTGCATGGGAATGACAATGCATCAACCATGGAACCTAACACAAAGTAACTCAAGGCAGCACAGAGCACTGCCTTGCACCAATTTTTCTAATCCATGCACATCAACATTTGTGTGGCTCTGTAAATACCAAAAAGGATTTTGCATTGGGAATGCGTCTAAAAAGAAACACAGCCCTGTTGCAAAATCTTTGTAAATCTGGACGTAAATATATTTAAATTCCTGGTTCGAAAAATGAACAAGTTAAAAACACTCCATGAAATCAGGATAACAGGAAAAAACAACACAGACATAGCAGACCTGACTCAGAAGCCCCAGGCCCAACTACCAAGCCAAAAATGTATTTGGAGGGTGTCACAACCCCAAACACCTCCCCTTGAAGCTAAGCCTATGACCGTTCCCCATTCTGCTACTGCCCTTCCCACTGATGGAACTTTTCTCCCACTTCTCCCGGGCCTACACCATGATTTGGTGGCTGCAGACAGTGAGACATTACACCAGGGTACAAAGTAGGTACACTCTGGTGTAACAACCTAGGAGTTGGACAACAGCTGCTGGTATATGCTACTTTATAAAAAATCTAACTGTAGATGCCAAATACAACATGTCCTGGATTTGCACAGGTAACTTACTCTTCTGAGTATATGTACTACTTTTTGGCTATTCATAAAATTCGAGTGTAAATTTACTCCAAAAGTATAACTTACATGTCTCATCCAAATTGACGGGCCTAGGAGCCATTCACCAACTGCTGAAGCTATTCACAAAAAGTAACTTCCACTTCCACAATGTAATTTACGCTTAGACCTTTGAGTAACTTCACTACTTTTGGCTATTCACAAAATCAGAGAACAAAGTTAATCAACTGTGTAAGAGTAAATTAGAGGCATGAATTACTCAAAGAGTTAATTACCTTTATGCATAGCTTCTGGTAGAGACTTATAAATTACACATTTGGAGTACATATACACTTAGATTTTCCAAATAGTCAACAAGTAACATCCTTGCTCAAAACTGTGAGTTACTTTTGTGAATCAGGCCCCAAATATTTATCCAAAGCCCCTGCTTCAACATGAATAGTGTTGTTTCATGTCACAGCATGAACATGTGTCAATATACTAACCTTTCGTTGCCTGCAGCGCCTCCTACCTTTCAGGCACAGGAATGCATCTAAGTATATTCGCAAACCTACCGTCTATACCGACATCTGCTGCATGAAATAGAAATTTGTCTTGCTCTGACCATCATCTTTATTAGCTGCGGCACGATCTTCTGGTACAGTTGGAGCTGCATAGTATATAGCCCTATCTGCCTTACATTGTTTCATCTCTGTCCTTGATAAGAACAAGATTACAGTCTAGTGTGGTTAGTGGGCAGGCAGAGTTCATCTGGCTCAAGACATGCCACCTTTGGGATTCTCTGGTAACGTGAACGTCTACTAAATAGAAACAGATGCTCATTTCTGGCTGAGCCATTGGTCTCCCTAGCACTCCCTTGGCTGCCCCTGGTCTTAAAGATCTGGAAAGCAGTGCCAGACACAGAAAGTGACCAGGACCTCAATAGTACTCCTTAGTTTTTGTATTTTTCACCAGTGTTGCTGGAACAATTTTCAGACTAGAGGAGCTACCATCAGTGTTACGTCACTGAAGTCAGAGGGATTGTGAAAAATGCACGCATCAGACAAAGAACAAGTGCAGCAACTGAGCCACACTCTTTCAGTAGGAGAGTGCTAAAGGCGTAGTATGCTGCACGTTTGGGGCACACTGTCGTACATGTATCACTAAACCATGGCATGGTAGTGCACGGTCATTTACAGACAGGGCCTTTTCTACTGAAATGGTCAATAAACTTGCACAGACATGTAGTTTTGCTGATATATTGTTGATCACCAAGTAAAGTGCCTTGAATTGTTTTGATCCTTTGAAAGTATTTTTTCCATCACACGTCAGAGTTACAAAAGAAAGTGCTTCATTTGGCCTTTCCTAACTGCTGATATGTTTTAAAATAAATATTTGCATACTTTGAATTTTTTTCTGTGTTAGAAAAAAATTAACATCCCACAGCCTCTCCTTTCACGCTTGGCAAGATTGTCACATAGTTCACCTGACAAAACCCTCTCATTTTGCAGTCAGAGAAAGAAAAGTAAACTACAAACCACATTTTAAAGGATAAAGCAGCAATTTGTCAGAGGACAGACCCTAAGATGTGATAAGGTAAAACCAGAATTCAGAATTTAAAGGCATCTTCATTGCTCATTCCCATTCTGAACTCCAGAATTTTGGGGGGTTGCAGCACCTCCGTGCCTCTACTTTTAGCACCCATGTTTTTCACTCATCATTCTGCATGACATATGAGGGGTATGAATGGCTGAGGGCTATTCTTGTGATGTCAAAGAGGGCCAACAGTTTTGCAGTGTTGTTTAAGTTACACTACTCCTGGAACTCTGATGAACAGATATCCAGATTCAGGAGCAGTAACAAGGAAACATAAACACCTACTTAAAAGTGATCCCTGCCAGAATGGCAGCATGCAAACACTCCCCCTTCAAAAGGCTGCATACAAGCTTCTCTTACCACTAAGTGCTCACTGGCCAGACAGCCATTCCCTTCTCGTCTGAGTGTAGGGTGTTGATGTGTGGCTAGATTTATCCTCTATCAATGTTGTTAAATGATTAGTAGAATGAAATACAAACCAGTGGCTGCTTCAGTTCAGGAGGGCGCCCATCAAACACATACACAGGTTTGATTCCGTTTTCCAAGAGAGTAACTGTTCGGAAGAACAATCCCTGCAAGAGGCTGATGGAGAGAAAGTATCAGATATTAAGCATCAAATAAACAGGTTATGAAAAAGGATAACAGACCAGAGGAACCACAGGAGTTACACCCACTCACAGACCTGCCAGTCCGTCATCTGAGCGCTTAGTGCCAGACACACCAGGACACACAGCATTAAAATGCAGAACTTGCAGCTGGAGCACCAGGCCCACCCAGGCTACCCATCTCTGACCTACTCTCTGCACCAGGGTCCCACACAGGCGTCAGTCTGGCTGCAACGTCTCCATCAGGGCCCAAGAGGATTAAGGCTGAGCCACCATTTGGCGGCTGAACATTAGTATGGCCTCTCAGCGCTGTACGCTGGAAGGAGTTGTAGAGCAACACTAGTGAACCACCAGTGGCTAGGAGAGCAAGAGGGCAGTCTCGACCGCGCAATGCAGCATTAACATGTTTGTGCAAGGGAGAGCTCGCTAGGAGAACATGATCCAGGCGATTACAGAGAGCCATTCCAGGGAAGGCGAGGACCTGCCTGGGCTCCGCCTCACAGGCACCAGCCTGGGGAAACTGCACGCACTCAGTAACCGGGCACCGGGAGGGTTACACCTAGCCTGGTGCTGCGCAGCCACCGCAGCACCGAGGCGCGGTGCAGGACCGGGCATGCCAGGACCGTGTCGGCGGAACAGGAGAAACTGGCACTTCCAATCTGTATTCTACATTATTATTATTATTATTATTATCATTATTATTATCAGTATTATTATTATTATTATTAGTAGTAGTATTAGTATTAATTTATTATTTGTATCATTATTGGTAATATTATTACCATTATTATTATTATTATTGGTATTAGTATTAGTATTAGTATTAATTTATTATTTGTATTATTATTGGTATTATTATTATTAATATTATTATTATTATTGGTATTATTATTATTATTAGTATTGGTATTATTGGTATTCTTATTATTCTTACTGCTATTCTTATTATTATTATTATTATTATCATTTGTATTATTGTTGGTATTGTTATTATTGTTATTATTATTATTGCTATTAACCCGTTCTGTGCCTTGGACGAGGTGACCTCGTCCAAGGCTACAGTTCCCGTGTGCCTTGGACGAGGTCACCTCGTCCAAGGCACGGGAACTTGGGGGAACGCTAGCGCGCCCCCCCCTGTGCACCCCCCTTCCCCCCCCCCCCCCCAAGGCGGGGATGGAAGGGGAAGACCTTCCCCTTCCACCCCCGACCCCCCCCGGCAATCTGATGACGTCAGCGCGCCGATGTCATCAAGTGTTGCCGGGACGCGCTGGAAGCCATTTGCTTCCAGCGCGTCGAGGGGAAAGTAACTCAACAGGTGAGTCCTTTCCTTTTTTGTTTTTTTTTGTGGGGAAAACAGACACGGGGGAAAGAAAGGGTTTTTCCTTTCCCCCTGTGCCTGTTTTCACTAGATTCCTGCTCCACGATCGCGGGCAGGAATCTCCACTAGCCACCAGGGATTTTTCAAGGTCTGTTTCTTTTGGGGGCGACCCCTTGGGCAAGGGTCGCCCCCCTGGGGGGCAATATTTTTTAGTATTTCGCCCCCCCCCCCCCCCCGGGGGCAGATCGCCGTTTTTTTGGCGGATCTGCCCCCAGGGGGGGGCGAAATCTACTAGACACCAGGGATTTTGTTTTCTTTCAGTATTTTGGGGGCGACCCCTTGGACAAGGGTCGCCCCCGGGGGTCAATTTCTTTAGTGTTTCGCCGATTTGTCCCACTATACACCAGGGATTTCTTTGTGGAATAAATGTTTCCTGGGGGGCTATATTTTTTTAGTATTTCCCTACACCCCCCCCCCCCCCCCCCCCCCCCCCCCGGGGGCAGATCGCCAAATCCACCAGGGATTTTGTTTTTATTGTTCATTTTAGGGGCAACCCCTTGGGCAAGGGTCGCCCCCCTGGGGGGCTATTTTTTTTTCTGTTTCGCCCCCCCCGATGGCAGACCAACCATTTTTTGGACGATCTGGCCCCCGGGGGGGTGGAAGCACACTAGGCGCCAGGGATTGTGTGGTGTGTGTGTGTGTGGTGTGTGTTTGGGGGCACCCCTTGGGCAACGGTCGCCCCCCCAAAGTGGGGAAAGTTCGTATTGGCCATCTCTGCCCCCTTTGGGGGCAGATGGGCCTATTTTTGTAGGCCCATCTGCCCCCAAGGAGGGCAGAAACCACCAATACGCCAGTTTTTTTTTTTTTGTTCCCTTTTTTTTGTTTTGTGCTGGGAGTGCCCCCTTTGGGAAGGGTCGCCCCCTAAAGGGGGCACAGAGGTGTTGCCCATTTCTGCCCCCCCCCCTCCCTTGGGGGCAGATTGGCCAATTTTTTTACGCCCATCTGCCCCGAGGGGGGCATGATCCACTTAGGTACCAGGGACAGCTTCTAAGTTCTTGGTGGTGGGGTGTTTGTCAACTGGCGAAGTATTTGTATTTGTGATTATAACAATTTATTTCCTCTTTTTCTTCTAGTTCAACGCTTTCGCTTCCTTTGCTGTGGATCCTTGCGGTTTTGGCAGTAGTTGTCCTGAGGTTTGCATAGTTGCATGTTTTAGGTAAGTGAAAGCAATTTACTCCAAAGGAGTATTGTTGACATGCATGAATGACATGTTTGTAGGTGGTGTACTAAATGCAGTATTGTGTGTTTGAAATTGTCCTTAGATTTGAGCACAATGATATTTGTGTTGTCATATGTCTAATTTGCTTTTTTCTTTTTTCTTTTTAGTGGGATATCATTGGTGATTGCTGTGTCTGTGCAGAGTAGTTGCTTGGTGAGTAGCTTTTTCAGGCAAGTGAGTGGTATCGTTTTTTTAGTACATAACTCTTTGTGATAAAGCTACCCTTTGTTTATTACTTATTTTAGTGCTAGTTGTTGTTGGCAATCCATTTGTTGTTAGTGAGGATCATGGCTAGCCGCAGAGTGACCGCTCAGCAGGTTGTTGGCATGCTCTTTGAGTCGTCTTCAGACCATGATTACGACACTGACTGCATCTGAGGCAGAGGAGGAAGAAGGAGATTCTGGAAGTGAGTTTTCTGTCCGAGAGTATTCTTCTGATGAGGAAGCTACTCTCAGTGCAGATGAAGGGCCTGTGTTAGAGGAGGACATTGATGTGCCAAGAGTGCAGCAGCCTGGGGCTGCAGGGTTTCCCATTGGAAGACCTGACACCTGGATTGCCCCAAACATGGAGCAGCCACAGTTACCTGCATTTACTGGTCTCCCAGGGTGTAGAGTTAATACGGAAAACTTTTTGCCTGTCCATTTCTTTCACTTGTTTATGGACGATGTATTTTTGGAAGAGATTGTGGAGCAGACAAATGTGTATGCAGAGCAATATTTGCGGGACAACGTTGCCAGACTTAAGCCTCAGTCTAGAGCTACTCAGTGGGTTCCCACATATCTGGAAGAGATGAAAAGGTTTTTAGGTTTGTCTTTTTTGATGGGGTTGATCAGGAAGCCGTCACTGGCTTCTTATTGGTCTACTAGTCCCTTGATGGCAACGGCTATATTTCCTGCAACTATGACACGTAATCGGTATTTGCTTCTTCTTCGTATGCTGCATTTTGTAGACAATGCTTTAGACTTGCCACGAGATCACCCTGATTGTGACCGTCTTTTTAAGATTAGGCCTGTCCTTGATCATTTTGTAGATTGGTTTTCAGAGGTCTATGTTCCAGGCAAAGAGATAAGTGTGGACGAGTCTTTGGTCCTTTTCAAGGGGCGTTTAGTTTTTAAGCAGTACATTCCTAGTAAGAGGGCACGGTATGGGATTAAAATGTATCTGCTGTCAGAAAGCAGTGCAGGATATGTGTATAATTTCCGGGTCTACACTGGTAGGGATTCCAGTATTGACCCTCCTGGTTGTCCGGCCACTTTTGGAGTTAGCAAAAAAATTGTGTGGGAACTTGCTAGACGGCTGTTTAACAAAGGTCACCATTTGTACGTAGATAATTTCTAAACTGGAGTGCAGTTGTTCAAGGAGTTGTTTAGAGTGCACACTGTTGCTTGTGGCACAATCCGTTCTAACCGGAAAGGCTATCCAAGGGAGCTTGTCTGTAAAAAACTTGAGAGGGGACAGTGTAGTGCCTTGCAGAATAACGAGCTGCTAGCTATGAAATTTTCAGACAGGAGGGATGTGTACATGCTATCTACCATCCATGATGAGAGTACTTCCCCTGTGACTGTTTGGGGTCAGGTTGCGGAAGTGCGCAAACCTGGTGCATTTTGGACTACAATAGGCACATGGGTGGTGTTGATACAATAGATCAGAGGTTGGAACCTTACACTGCTCTTCGTAAGTCTTACGTGTGGTATAAAAAGTTGGCCCTACATTTATTTCATTTGGCAACTTTTAATGCCTTTATTGTAAACAAGGATTGTTCACCTGAGTCAAGGATGACATTTGTTAAATTTCAGGAGTCGGTGATAGAAAGCCTTATTGTGGTGGAACCGGCAAGAGTTCCTAGAGCAGAAGTGGTGGAGGATGTGGCTAGATTGTAAGATCGGCACTTTCCAGATCACATTCCTCCCACTCCCAAAAAAGACTTGCCCACAAAGAAATGTAGAGTATGTGCCCGGAGATTAATCCGGAGGGAGAGCCGGATGTACTGCCCCGAATGCCCTTCAAAGCCTGGGCTGTGTGTGCCCAGCTGTTATAGAATTTACCACACAAAGAAAAACTTCTGGGAAATACCGTGAGCGTAAGCTGTCTGTTTTATATTTTCAGAGGTTTCACGGTTGGCATCTCTGTCATGTATTTAGTTAGAGCTTTTGTGTCTGTAGTTTTGTGCTTATTTTATAATTAGTTAGTGGTTTGTTGTTTATAAACAAAAAAAAAGTGATGGCGGTGTGCGTGGGGTGGCGCTTGGCTGGCGGTGTGCTCCGGGTGGCGCTTGGCTGGCGGTGTGCGTGGGGTGGGGCTTGGAAGGCGGTGTGCGTGGGGTGGGGCTTGGAAGGCGGTGTGCTTGGGGTGAGGCTTGGCTGGCTGTGTGCTTGGGGTGGCGCTTGGCTGGCGGTGTGCTTGGGGTGGCGCTTGGCTGGCGGTGTGCGTGGGGTGGGGCTTGGAAGGCGGTGTGCGTGGGGTGGGGCTTGGAAGGCGGTGTGCTTGGGGTGGGGCTTGGCTGGCGGTGTGCTTGGGGTGCCGCTTGGCTGGCGGTGCCAGCCAAACGCCAGTCCACACTCCCATCAGCTGGTGTGATTCTTGTATCAGGCATGTGGGCGTATGTAAGTGATGGGCCCTTGAGTGGCGCGGTCTGTCGATGTGAGTGTTGTAATGTGCTGGGCCCGTGGCTGGCGGCATGAATGGTCTAGTGCATGTCATGTATGAAAGGTGTGTGAATGGACTGTAAAGCGGTTGGTGCCTTGTTGCGGCTTTACAGCTGTGAGTCATTGGTTCAGTTTTTTGCCTTTCAGTTATTAACAGTGCATTTCATTTTTGTGAAATCTCTTGTTAATAAAATTTGATCCACTGAACCATCACTCACCCTCGTGCCAAATCCAACCAGTATGTGTGGTAAAAATGAGAAAACCTGCTTCGCTGTAATCAGGCGTCGCAGCACACCTGTGACACGCTAGGTGCCTCGGGTGGGACCCCGATGATGAAGCATGCCACCAACTTGGTTGGTGGGTGAGGGGTCTTTTTCACATAACCTAAGTGCGTTTCTTTTCACAATTTTAGTGTTTGGCACATCACGGACGTATGTGGACACATCAAAATGATATATTACAAAACTACCTGTGTTTGGGGGGGAGGGGGCACATATGTTTTTGGTCCTAGATGCGGCCTTCATCTAGGGAAACCTACCAAACCCAGACATTTTTTAAAACTAGACACCCCAAGGAGTGCAGGGAGGTGTGGCTTGCGTTGCTCCCCCAACATTTTCTTACCCAGACTCCTCTGTAAACCTCAAAATGTGCTTAAAAAAGCATATTTTCCTGACTTTTCTTAGTAGGATCACCGCTCCAGCACAAACTTCCTACTCCCCAGTTTTCCCCTCAGTCTCCCAAGTAAAATGACACCTCACTTATGTGGGTCCCCAAAGCAGAGTCAGTCTAAAGATGTATAAAAGAATATGTCCTTATAAACTCGCTGTGCTATCCCCTCTATCTCTACAAGTTTTGGGCCTTATTCTGTTGCAGGCACATGGCCCACCCACACAAGTGAGGTATCATTTTTATTGGGAGACTTGGGGGAACGCTGGGTGGAAGGAAATTTGTGCCTCCTCTCAGATTCCAGAACTTTCTGCCACAGAAATGTGAGGAACATGTGTTTTTTTAGCCAAATTTTGAGGTTTGCAAAGGATTCTGGGTAACAGAACCTGGTCAGAGCCCCACAAGTCACCCCATCTTGGATTCCCCTAGGTCTCTAGTTTTCAACAATGCACAGGTTTGGTAGGTTTCCCTAGGTGCCGGCTGAGCTACAGGCCAAACTCCACAGGTAGGCACTGTTTTCTATGAAAAAATGTGATGTGTCCACGTTGTGTTTTGGGCCATTTCCTGTTGCGGACGCTAGGCCTACCCACACAAGTGAGGTATCATTTTTATCGGGAGACTTGGGGGAACACTGGGTAAAAGGAAATTTGTGGCTCCTCTCAGATTCCAGAACTTTCTGTCACCATATTGTGAGGAACATGTGTTTTTTTAGCCAAATTTTGAGGTTTGCAAAGGATTCTGGGTAACAGAACCTGGTCAGAGCCCCACAAGTCACCCCATCTTGGATTCCCCTAGGTCTCTAGTTTTCAAAAATGCACAGGTTTGGTAGGTTTCCCTAGGTGCCGGCTGAGCTAGAGGCCAAAATCTACAGGTAGGCACTTTGCAAAAAACAGCTCTGTTTTCTGTAAAAAAATGGGATGTGTCCACGTTGCGCTTTGGGGCATTTCCTGTCGCGGGCGCTAGGCCTACCCACACAAGTGAGGTATCATTTTTATCGGGAGACTTGGGGGAACGCTGGGCGGAAGGAAATTTGTGGTTCTTCTCAGATTCCAGAACTTTCTGTCACCATAATGTGAGGAAAATGTGTTTTTTTAGCCAAATTTTGAGCTTTGCAAAGGATTCTGGGTAACAGAACCTGGTCAGAGCCCCACAAGTCACACCATCTTGGATTCCCCTAGGTCTCTAGATTTCGAAAATGCACAGGTTTGGTAGGTTTCCCTAGGTGCCGGCTGAGCTAGAGGCCAAAATCTACAGGTAGGCACTTTGCAAAAAACAGCTCTGTTTTCTGTCAAAAAATGGGATGTGTCCACGTTGCCTACCCACACAAGTGAGGTATCATTTTTATCAAGAGACTTGGGGGAACATAGATTAGCAAAACAAGTGTTATTGCCCCTTGTCTTTCTCTAAAATTTTTCCTTCCAAATATGGGAGAGTGTGTAAAAAAGACATCTATTTGAGAAATGCCCTGTAATTCACATGCTAGTATGGTCACCCCGGAATTCAGAGATGTGCAAATAACCACTGCTCCTCAACACCTTATCTTGTGCCCTTTTTGGAAATACAAAGGTTTTCTTGATAGCTATTTTTTACTCTTTATATTTCAGCAAATTAATTGCTGTATACCCGGTATAGAATGAAAACGCACTGCAAGGTGCAGCTTATTTATTGGCTCTGGGTACCTACGGTTCTGATGAACCTACAAGCCCTATATATCCCCGCAACCAGAGAAGTCCAGCAGACGAAACGGTATATTGCTTTCGAAAATCTGACATCGCAGGAAAAAGTTACAGAGTAAAACGTAGAGAAAAATTGATGTTTTTTTCACCTCAATTTCAATATTTTTCTTTTTCAGTTGTTATTTTCTGGATCTACACAATGACCCCTTGCTGAATTCAGAATTTTGTCTACTTTTCAGAAATGTTTAGGTTTCTGGGATCCAGCATTGGTTTCATGCCCATTTCTGTCACTGACTGGAAGGAGGCTGAAAGCACAAAAAATTGTAAAAATGGGTATGTCCCAGTAAAATGCCAAAATTGTGTTGAAAAATTGGGTTTTCTGATTCAAGTCTGGTGAGTTTAGCAACACAAACCCTTTGTTGATGCCATTTTCAGGGGAAAAACCACAAGCCTTCTTCTGCAGCCACTTTTTCCCATTTTTTTGAAAAAAACGAAATTTTCACTGTATGTTGGCTAATTTCTTGGCCTCTTTCAGGGGAACTCACAAAGTCTGGGTACCTCTAGAATCCATAGGATGTTGGAAAAAAAAGGACGCAAATTTGGCTTGGCTAGCTTATGTGGACAAAAAGTTATGAGGGCCTAAGCGCGAACTGCCCCAAATAGCCAAAAAAAGGCCTGGCACAGGAGGGGGAAAAGGCCTGGCAGCGAAGGGGTTAATATTATAATTGGCATTATTATTGTTGTTATTATTATTATTATTATTATTATTATTGTAAGTATTATTATCATCATCATCATTATTGGTATTGGTAGTAGCTATAGCTGTATTTGTAGTAAGAGTTACAGGCGATGTACCGCAGGTGGCGGTGTAGTGATTCTTAAGGCAGTGGTAGTGTTGGTGGCAGTAGCACAGGTAGTAGGTGCGGTTGGTTAGCTGTAGCACTAGCGGTTGATGCAATAGTGGTAATGGTAATAGCCATAGTGGTCATGACTGTAGCAGTGGTGGCGATTGGCTGTAGTACTTGTACTAATAATAGCTGTAGTAGTAGAGCTGATGGTAGTAGTATTAATGCCAGTGCTGATGGCAGTAGAACTAGAGATCACTGTACTAGTACTCATAGTGGTGGGGGAAGTAGTACATGTAATAGAAGGTGTAGTAAAAGAGAAGCAATAGTGGTGGTGGGAGTAGTAATAGTTGTAGCATTGATTTCACTAGTATTAGTTACCATCACAGTTTTTCACAACGCTGCATGCTGCCGGCCTCTCGGCCTACTTTCAGCAAATGCTGCAGAGTTTGTGTAAGGTGTTACGTTGGTGCAAACAGTCCCCGGCTAGTGTCATCGGGAGGCCAAGCACAGCCACCGCAGGGTGGCTCGTGGTTCTGACCATGTTCTGGTGGAGGTAGCTGGACCCCAGCTGCGCTGGTTCACGATGACCAGACGAGGGTGGATCATGGTTCACAGGTAGGTGAAGTCTTCTGCGCTTGTGTATGAGTCTCCAAGCATGGCCAATTATAGGCACAGGTGGCTTGTGGTTCCGACCATGTTGTGGTGTGCATTCAGTAGGCGAAGCCTAACTGCTTTGATTTAAGAGTCTTTCGAGCATGGCTGATGGCATAGGCAGCGTCAGAGGATCAACTCAACGATCAGGCAGAGCATGGCGCTGCAGACAGTGAGACAAATCTAGGTGCTTGCAACTGGAAAATGAGGCACAACTAGGTTACTACAGCTGGTTTACCCCACAAAGTATGGGTGGATACTGCTGTGGGCTATTACAGAAATGAGTTTAGAATTTATTAACCAAAAAGTACTGCGCTGTCGGCCATTCTCAACATGGTGTATCCCCCAGGCCCAGCATATCCAGGCTGGCAGCACTGCTCATCAATTCCCAGAAACAAGTAACTGAAGCATCAGACCATTTTAGCTCTGCCCAAGTGACATGAATGTAAAGGTGAGAGAGGTTTGAGGAGTTTACCACAACGTTAAGAACTGTGGTAGCTAACCCATGTAAATAATTGTTCGTACACAACTCCTTATAACTTTCCGGTGTACTGGGATAACCATTCCGAGCTACAGTTAACATACCACTAACTAGTTTCTGTGGTTCTCCTCCTCCCACACTTCCTGCTGCCTAGGCACATTAAGTACACAATCTGTGTTTCTTTTATTTTTCCACACATTTATTCAAGATATTAATGGTTTCTTCCAAAAGTTGTGAGCAGGTGGGGGGCATGGACATAAAATATGTAACTCAGTGCACTTCATGCCACCGTCTTTCATCAAGAGTATCTAACAATACCATTTCTGCAATTAAAAAGCTTATTACTGGTACAGTATTTTTCCAAGGTATTGAGATATTCACCAAGTTCCTCACACCTGTATTTTCTAGTTCTCAAATACTGAGGTACAGTATACTCTGACATGCACTGCACCATCACATTTCTCTCTCCATCTCCTCTTCCCTGCCTTGGGGCGATGATGTGGTCCTACTAGTTAGTCTTTTTTCAATCTTGATTGTAGTCCTTAAAAGTACACATATTCAACCCTCATAGAAGTTATTCCATTTTCCCCCAATCGCCCATCCCATCAGTTTAGTCCAAGGATTCTCAACGCCTGTCATTTTTAGCTCTTAACTCTCCACCCCTCTTGCTGGGGTTTGTCTTCTCTAATAGTGGGAGTATAATTGATTTCCCATTTTATTCATATTCTTCATGGTGCTTTGCCGCTGTTCACCTTCAACTCTGCAGCCTGATTTTTGACTTGCGTTTGGTCTATTTGGTTTTCGCTTTGCAGGTGGTTTTGCCTCAACAATCTCTGCTGCATAGACATCTGACAAGATATATACAGTAAGTTGTATTGTAAAACTTTTTCGCCCTCATCTGGTTGTGTTAATAACCTCAACAGAGACTACAAAAATGCTCATCAATATGGTCACATGATCGGTAATGAAGGGGGGGGAGGTCTGAAGGGCACTGAATTACATGCTTTAGGTCTACAACCACGAAAGAAAGATCTAACGTTGTTGATGTATAACTTATCAAGAACACTATTGAAACACTGAATGAGTGTATTTGACGAATAAAAGAAACACTGATGTTTTATTTAACATATGAACAGCGAAGGAACCCCCCCAAAAAAGTTAGTGGTTTGAGGAGGCCATTCCATAGGCGGCCATCCAAAAACAAGGTTGAGCATTGCTAATCTATGCAGCCCCCCACTTCACTTACCACTAGACGTGTGAGGAACGTGGTCATTTGCTTCACACAGGCTTGAACAGACTCTGCAATGAGCCTATGCTGATGGCTGCAATACTCTTAAGTCACATAACTAGACGCCAAGTAACACTGACTGCTCCAATATAGATCAAAGATGAGGACAGCACGTATCCCTTGATCAAGACACAAGGGGCATTATTATGAGTCTGGCGGGACTACTGACTGCCAGACTCGCAGTGGAGGTCGAACCGACGCCAATGCGGTGGTCTGAGGGCCACATTATGACCGCGGCGATTACACCGCAGTCGGACCACTAGCACTAGTAGGATTAGTCATCCGGGCAGTCTGGGGGTCGTGGCAGTTCTAAACCGCCAGGGGCAGCGCTGCTGGGGATAATGACCCCCTTCTCCACCAGCGATTTCATGGCACTAACAGCACCATGAAAAGGCTGGCGGAGACGGGGTCCAGGAGCCCCCCTGGCCAGCCCCGTCGTATTGACAGTAAACATTGCGATGGATGCTGGTGCAACCTACACACTACAGCATTGCTGCCGGCTACTACGAACAGAGACAATGCTGTAGGCTGTTTCCCACTGGGCCAGAGGGCGGAAACTGATGTCCGGCATGCTGACCCAGCGGGAAACTCGTAGTGGGCCCGGTGGGGAGGCTGCCACACTAGCGGCACCCTACCCGTCGGGACTTCAGCGGACAGGCTTTTCCGTCCACTGAAATCATAACCAGGCCCATTGTCATTAGCCAGTTGGATAGATCAGTAAGTTGAAGATCACGGTTGACAAAAGCAGTGCCTTGAAGTCAACAAGTTCAAATACAGGCAATGCAGACCCCGGGTTCCATCTTTATGAGGTCAGTAAAATGAATATCATATATTAGGTAACAGTAACATTTGGTATTTATAGCACCTAGAAATAACACAAATACTTTGTGAAGTGCTACATAATCAAACAAGACATTATTACTATTCCTCTAGAGTTGCCTGGTCTGGTGACATGGAGACCCCAATTTTGTGGGAGCAACAAAGGGGCAGGCTGGTAGAGCAACAAAAGGCCAGATTGGAAAACAACAAAGGGCCAGATTGGAAAACAACAAAAGGCCTGATTAAAAGGGTTGTGTTCCTAGGCTCAAGTGTCCCAATTTGAAACAGGGAGGCTTTTAAACAGTAACACTCACCTGATGTTCTCGCCATTGCGGTTGTGGATCTCCGGCATCCCGGTGAGAAACTGGTAAATAGCAACAGATGTGTCAACAGCCACAATGCGCCCTGAGGAAAGAAACTTTGGTATATGAATAAAGTGTCCATCCACAGAAAGTTGAGAACACCCTTCCCTTCGTAACAGTGAGATCCCTGACATGCGTAAGAATGAAACAGCCTCACAACAAAACAGCCAAGCCCCACCAGTCAGTTTCCCTTTGGTCAGCCCTTCTTACCTGTCCACAAAGCTTGTTCACTGGCTACTTTGATTACTCCAATGTGACTGAACTGTAGTTTGTCTGCTCAACATCAGTGGCACATGCTGCCAGCTCTAGGGTTTTGCCTGTAGTTTTTGGCTTTTGAAGCAGTCCCGGAGAGCCTACCAACTCTCCACATATCCATCCCCTTTTAATGGAGAAGAATCAGCTGTTTACCACCTATTGCCACCCATCCAAGGAATGTAGCTCAGCAATGGGCACCTGAACTAGGATAAAGGCCAGAATGACAGATGCTCTTCATTCAAGATGGACAACCATCAGGAATGTCAGTCACTGGGCAAAACCCCCATACAGACATCTGGTGCAGATGGCTGAGAGTTTGCTAGAATTCTGCCTGTACTATAGCATCTTGTTGAACCCAGTACCTTAATGGGTCTAGTGGCAGATTGACTCTCGAGGCACTTCGTTAAATACAGCGACGGGCATCTACAACCACCAATGATTGGGAAGATGAATATCTATTTTGACTCCTTATCTGTAGATCTCTTCACCTCATTTGCCTTGTGGTTCCAGCTGATATTAGGGTTTGGAAGTATTGATCATGGGCACGCTTGAATGTCATTTGTCGCAAGAGGTCATCTAGGCATTCTTTCTGTCGGTCTTGAATGGCAAGTGATTTGCTAAGATCCCAGATAGGGTGCATCCCTTGACCATGGTCATCTATGTTTTGGTGCCTTGTTGTACTATAGTTTGTACTGGACTCAACATTACTACTTACTTCCTTTCCACATCTTCTAATGTGCCTGCATGTATAATGCCACACAAGTGAAATGTCACAAACTTATTCTCGTTTGTCCTATCAGTGCTCTCGTCTGGTGGGATTTGGGCCAGCGAAGAGAATCTCACGCAAATCTGGGCTGTGGTAAAGTGCATCACACAGCCGGCAGAGGCTGACACCTCTTGAATCGGAGCTATAAAGCACCTTGGTCTTCTTTGCTTGAAGAATATTCTCAGATCAGCTGATTCATTAGGCGACTCTACCAAAAAATCTTCTTGATCCTGACTAACTATGCTAAAACACAGCAGCAGCTCCTTCGCTATGGCAGAGGAGACTCTCCCGCACCCGACTCCGGCCACCCCCACCAGCAGCAGCAGCTGCTGCAAAACTTTAATAACGAAAAGATAATAAACAGTGTTTATTATCCTTTCATTATTAAAGGGGCTGGCCGTGTGGGATGACACGGATGAGGAAAGTGCACTCTGCACTCCCCTCAGTGCGCATGTGTGTTTGGCCGACCCAGCCAAACACACATGCGCACTGTTCCCTCTTCAGCCTGGCACTGTGTTGCCAGACTGCAGAGAGCAGGCACAGGCTCCCAGTCTGCCTGGGAGCGCCCTGGCTACGTGCTCCAGCCAACCATAACGCTGCTCTGAGCAGCGTCAGGATTGGGTGCTGGGCAGGCTGGGAGCCTGTGCCTGCTAAGGGGATGGAGGAGTGGCGCGGGCGAGCAGGTAAATTTTTCTTTTTTTATTATATTTTTTAATTTAATGTTTTGTTCCCCACCCACGCAGCATTTAGGAATGGCCAAACCCAATTCAGTATACATCTCTACTAGTGGCCAGCCTATGCTATTGATTCTCTTTCTGGAGCAAAGGGCAGTTCATCCAAATTAACAACTTTCTTTGACGTGGTTGTCAGAAGTTAAATTAATTCAGTCAAAGTTCATGGGATCAAAGGGACCTATTTCCTGCAAAACAAACCTTTCTGGACTTTAAATAAAGCAAATCATCCATAAAGCTTCTAAGATATGACAAATGCCAATATGTTATAAATCAAACAAGCTAGGATCCACAAATCTTGAACCAAAATGCAAGTTTTCTTAACAAGGGTGCATTGGAAATAAGTGATTTTATTAGAGATATTAAAGACAGGATGATGTCTAGTTTGCAAGTGTGGTCTTTTGGTGTGGGGGTGTGTCCGAGTTCCCACGTCCACCAGGTTTTGTTCCAGAGTGCGGTGTGCTTGCCATCTTGTTGGTGTTCAGTTTTAGGCAGTTGTCCCTCCTCTATTCTGCAACGTCCTTCATGCAGTTGTGGAAGTTGATCTTCGCTATGGAGGGGTCGGCAGAGAGCGATAGGACTAACTGGGTGTCGTTGGTGTAGGGGATGATGTTTATTTTGTGTGCTTTGACGATGTCTGCGTGTTGCGTCATGTAGATGTTGAAGAGTGTGGGGTCAATGGATGAGCCCTGGGGAACGCCACAGATGATGAGGATCTTATTATCACATCTTTAGGGCAGAAGCCCGCACATGTGATGGGTATTGTTCTGGCTTGTGAGTATGAATGAATGATGGAGCCTTTTTGGATCTTGTAGGACTCCTTAGCATGATGAAGTAAGTGTTAGAACGTGGGGCAGTGAATGCAAATTTAGAATGCTGAGTTCACAGTTATACACTGAAGAATAGAGATGTGTAATACATAGCTCCATATGTGGGAGATTCATTAGTGGGTACCCAGGCTGGGGAGGACGCTACAGGTGTCTTATGTTTTTCAGCTCCTGTCTAGCACAGTTTGAAGAGATTGTGGATTCTAGAGTGAATCAAGTCATTCTTCTTTGTGTCTTTCTATTACGGGTTCTGTTTTGGCTAATACACGTTCTTTAACAGTCATCATGGTGGAAAGAGGAAATACTACCTGCGGTGTGGTGTCTTGTTGAATGTGAGCGGTCAGGATTGGCTGCATTGGTGCTAAATTACTTTTAGCTTTATAGGAAGCATACTTTACTGCAACAATTTGTTTGCTGTTACAATGACGTAATATCAGACACCATGATATTTGCCTCACTGTCTTAATGAAATTAGGACTTTTTGAGATAAAAATGTGGATTAAAGTAACCAATGGTGATGACTCTACATCTACACAGTACATTCCTGGCCCCTGTGTAATGGAGATAACTAAAAGCCAAGTCAGTCCTGATTTTTCATCCAGCAACACTAACCGTGCCTGTATTTGTAATCTCACATTTCCAGTTAGAGGCGTGGGCCACAATTCTAAATTAGAGCTGATGGCCGAAGAACCAAGAACAGCTAAAAGTCACCTCAACATAGGGCCAGTGTGACAGCTACCAATCAGTATCCACAAGGGGGTATGTATGGCCACAGGCACCCCCCACGGCATACCTGTCAAGTCCCTTGGGCTTCGCTTGGCATAGAGGAATGCTGACCCTTGGGGCCTTGATTAATAACCTGTGTGCTAACCACCTTGATATGCTGTACGACTATTTAATCTCCCCGGATGACTAGCGGGCAGAGGCTAATTGTTTTGTACAACTGGGGCTAGCTATGTGCAATATTTTCTTGAAACCTACTAGACCTGACACCCTGGTGGCCAAATTGTGTGATTCCTGTTGAATAAAGGCATCAGCAAACCTGTATAGTGTCGTGAACGAAAAAACGAGGGATAGCCTGAAAATCCAAATGTTTAGAGCAGAGTATAAAGGTGCCCTGTGCAGCAGGTGCAAGGAGATTAATATGGAGTATTGGGGGAGGTTGGCCCAGTCTTGTACACAGAAAGATTCAAGGGCCTTCTGGAAGGTGGTCAAGGATATTCATACCCTGGGGTCTAGTGACAATTCAGTTATTACTACTATTAGCCCAGAGGCATGTGTGAGACATTTTAATGCTCTATATGGCTCCGGTGGTCTTCCCAATAACATTGAAATACACCCTGAAAGAGATTTTGGAGGCTACCATGAAGTCTCCATCCAATAAGGTACCAGGTCCTGAAGTGGGCCCTATAGACTTGTACAAATTCATCCCAGAATTCTGGGCCCCATTATTATGTAACTGGTTTTAACGCCTTCTCCAGCTCTGGGCTACCTGACTCATGGCATACTGCAGACATTGTACCCATCTTTAAAAAGGGCGACCTGCTATCGGCCTATTTCCCTGTTGGACTCCGCAGTAAGGATTGCAGGAGGGCTGTGCTGGAGCATCCGCTGACTTGGGTTAGGTAGACGACCACGCTGTCAGATGTGCAGTACGGTTTCCGGTACAGGCTAGGCACGGTGGAGCAATGCCTAAAATGACACTTGCTTATTAGCAAGTATACCATTGTGAGGCAGGGCTCCATATGACTGGCCTTCATGGATCTGTCCAGCACCTTCAACAGCATGGTAAGATCTAAATAGTGCGCTAAGCTGAGTGATCTGGGGGTGAGCCCAGTGCTTGCCCAAATCGGAAGGCCTTGGATTATGATCTTCTAGCGTCTGTCAGGTTTGGCCCTGCAGGCGAGTGTGATTCCAGCTTTCTGCTGGGGAAAGGCATACGCCATGGCTGCGTGTTGTCCCCAATTTTATTTCTACTGTACATCAATGGGCTTGAGGCCGCACTCTCTGCCTGTGCTGTGGATGTCCCCAAAGTGGGCAAGAAAAGTGTTCCCGCGCTACTCTACGCGGATGATGTCGTTCTACTGCGGAGAACACAGAAAAGTTTAAACATCCTATTTTAGGAGTTTGTCAGTTTTATGGGATCCAGGGGTCTCATCGCTAATCATTCTAAAACTTACACCATGCCTGCGGCCCCAAATCATTGAAAATGAAGAGCGTATTCCTCCATGTGCATCCTGTTGCCCCTGCCCAGAATTTCTCATACATGGGTGTGGTTTTCCATACTAGGGGGAACTGGGGATCCTGTAAGCTTAAAACCACCCAAAGGTTTGCTAGTGCAGCGGGCTACATTTACAGCGTAGCATCACATATTTGTAAAAAGCCCATGGCCCTTCTATTGGAGGTGTTCAGGAGCAAATGCCTTCTCAATCTTACCTATGGGGCAGGCATTTGGGGGTGCTCCATCATCATTGCTCTGCAGACTGAAGAGAACAGGGTCCTGCAGTGCCTTTTGGGTGTTCCCCCATGACTTGTGCCACTCATATCTTCACCAGGAGCTTGGGTTTGAGTATGTAGAAGATTGTGTTAAACTGGCCCCCCTGGTGTTGTGGTGTGCTGTTGTTTGGGTGAACCTGCATGCAGACTTTTGATAGGTACGTGATTAGTGACCATCCTGCTTGTGACGGAGGTCTGGCTATACCCTGTTTGCAATATATTAAGCATGAAACGTACACTCTGGGAAGACCGGAACTCTTCTTTACCCCCTCTACTATGTCTAAGACTGACCTTGCTCGGGTCAGAAAAGCATTTTGAACTAGGAAATGTCAACTTAGAGAAGACGGTGAGCTTGCTATGATCTGTGTTAGGGAGTATGCAAACCTTCAAACCACCCCTAATATAAAGCCTTACCTGCTATGGGTGGGTGCCACCTGGGATAGAGTTATTTTAACCAGATTCAGGCTCAACCTGGGTTTCCCACTGAGTCAATTTGACTCTAGAAATGTGTTAATCTGCCCTTGTGGTGAATCCTCGCCTCAGACCCTGCTCCATTTCACCTTCTTCTGTAAGTACTAGGCATATTCCCAGAGGTTCCTAGTTCCACTAATCAAACCGTGAGGCTTCATAAGATGTGCTGATTCCTTGATATACCGGCAACAGTTAAAATCCCTCCACACAGTGTAGTAGTGTATTCTCTTTTCTTAAAGTGTGGAATTACCAAAAGAAAACAAATTGTATTTTAACTGACAGCTACCCCAATCACATCTGTTCAGAGTGTTATTATAGGGGCAATTGTTTGATGGGTTTGCTCAGAAAGCTGACCTCTACTGTATGATTTTTTAACACTGACTATTTGGCTATAGATTTTTTTGATCTATTCTTTGTTTTTTATTGCTTGTTTTATTATGTAATTAGTTATCTGTTGTTTTTAATTCTGTGTAATAGATGAGATCCTGACTAAGGGCCTGATTTAGACCTTGGCGGTAACGGTCCTGCTGTCGTCTTTTCAACTGGAAACCTGTCCGCCGCCGTGACTATCCGACCTCCATATTTAGATGTTGGTGTTCCCACAGACGAAAGCCTGCATTCTAACTGCCATCTCCACCAAGAAATACAGCCTGCGTCGACGGTGGGAGAGGGAAAAAAAGATGCCGGCAGGAACCGAACACCCTTCCCGCTGTGCAGATTTGGATGTGTCTTACCGCCAAGCAAAAAGTGGCGCTCCGACCTCCATGTCTGAGTTGGCGAAAACCCATCTTTTTTCCTCATTCCACCCCCATCTTCGATCGGACATGACTGTTGTCAATGCTGCCACCGAACCATGGAGAAAACACGATCACCCATTGCCGGACTCAAAGGTAGGGATGCCGCATTGCCAGGTTACATTGGGTGGGCACTGCGTGGGTGGTCAGAACCACTGCAGGCATATACATGTCACAATAATTTTTTTAAATCACTGTAATATGCATGTGTTGGAGACACAAGTGGGTCAGACACAAATAGGGACAAACTGGTACACAACACATATCGCACACATTCACACCTGTCATTATGGTGCCAGTATTCATTGGCAAATGAATGCTGGCACCACAGTGACGGTACATTCATACCTGTCAACTGTGTCTATGTGTGCACATTGCCAGGGAAGCTGTACCCATGGGCGTCCATAGAAATTTTTTCAGGGGGAGGTGTCCTGGACTGCTTTTGGTGGGGGCCGCGGCTGTACTAGTGCAGGCAGCATAACACTACAGTGGCCATAGTATTAGGCTGCACTGGGAGCCTGCACCTAAATCCGGAGGGGAGACAAGTGCCCACCTTCCCCCCTGCAGGCGCCCATGCCTGTACCTGTTATGTTGTGCTGCGAGTTGTGTGTGTGCGGCTGTACGTGCATGTGTGTATGTGATGCGATTGGCTAGGTGAGGGGGGAGCTGGAGTGCGTGATGTGGTTGTGTCTGTATGTGTGTCACTTGCACATGAGACCAATGTTGTTCTGTATATTGTGTTGTGTTATGTTTTGGCTACAACTAAAGGAATGTTGTTCATACGGTTCTATGAAGAATGTGAGTGTCATAAAATTCCAGGGAGACAGTTACTGGCCTCTCCCTGGAATGGATGGACACTAGTTCGTGTTACTCGCAATAAACTTGTTATGTTCAATTACACGACGGTGTTGGACTCCACTTACTACATTTTGGCGACAAATTGGTGTTCCTACATGACGTAGGTCATCCCGGTTGGTTGTCGCCTCGTTCCACTTGCCAGAACCCGTTCGACGAGGACATTAGATTTAAGTCCCTTGTTTTGCTGGGCGAAGATTTGGAGTATACAAAAAAGGTGTACACTGTTCCAAATGGAAAAATATAATCACTAGGGGAACATTAAAGTTCAGGAGCAAGAGCCCTCACACATCCGAGAGGATGTCATGCTTCATCATCGGGCTGCTCCTCGTCAGACCGGCGCTGCAATGTCTGACGGGCTCCCCGTAAGGGGGCTCTTTGCCGGAGATCTTTTAGGTAGCAGCCGTGGTAGCGGACACTACAAGACCTGGTGTTGCGGTCAGGCGCTAATCCTGGCAGGAGAGTGAAAGCTAAAATTGGTTCCCAGTCTTAATAGGAGCGAGTCAATTTAATTAATCAATGGAATAAGACCGGGACCAAGATTAAAAACAGAAGGAAAGTGTAAAATGAGAAATAATGGTAAACCACTTTCTGCATGGTGCTGGAGCTTAAGGAGATTATCGTCGGGCTCCTAGGACATGGTCAACATGTTTCGCGTACAGTGGTCTAACAAGATCCTATGACGCTTCTTCAGGACCAATACATAATAAGACTTCTCCTGTCTATATTACCGAAAGTTTGCAAAAATGTCAAACATCATATAGTCACTTACATTGAAGTTCACTAATTGTCAGAAACCTCTAATGGTTGCCCTAGAAAAATACAAACAAATCATTTCGATCAAAACACACGGAAAAATAAGGAAGGACACCCGTGACACAACAGTGTGTAGTAACCAGTTGTGTAAAAACATAATAAGACAATATGCTTACCATCCCTTGGTACATGTGGGGCCCCTTGGGAAGTAGCATGCCGAAAGCTGTCACTACTAATAAAGTGGTAAAGCAGACACCATGAATGCAGTGTAATCAATCAGAACCAAAACAGTCACATTCACTACTAGAGGTCGGTTGGTTAAATTGATTATGAACATCAAGCACATTATTAGTCCATGTCACTTGGAAATTCATACACAGACTCGTCACTAGCATTTATGACATTTGTTGAAGGAAAACTGGGAGGAATAAAACAGTTTTACAACAGAAAATATTTCTAAAAAGGCTTGGTGAGTACTGTAGCAGAGAGTAATAGTCTGCGTGGTGATTTACAAAGGCAAAAACACACTGGCAAAGCGTGGTTATCCATAGAATATTAAGGGATTACCCCGACCTAAGTCTGTTAATACTTTGAGAGATGTCATTAGTTGAGCTCAATATACGTCCCCAGAGTAAATAAGTAACCGAAAAAAGCGATAAACACACAAACGCGAGGTCACTTACTTTGTGGATGACGGCAGTCTGCAGGGGAACCTACCCTGACGTGCTCTCCCGAAAAGACAACTTCCCGACTCGGTGCGAGTCTTTTAAAGAGAAGTTTTCCCGGCAAAAATGGGAGAGGGTGGTCAAAACTGTAGAAGGACTACACTTCGGGAACAGGTCTCAGAAATAAAAGAAGGACTCAAGCAAAATTACGGCAGCCATCTTTGTGAACTGAGATATAATAGACTAGAACGAGCATTACTCCGATAGCCTCGTGGGTGGTAGTCAAAACAAACAATGGACTAAAAACATCGTCGGCCATCTTGGAATGGCTGGAACTGGATAGTGAGTTATGTCAGTTAATACAATGAGTGGTTTGGAGTGGGAAGCCGGAAATAACCGCCCTAGTAGACAAAAGAAAGGTATGGGCCACAGAGAAATACATAAAATGGGGCTCCCTAAAACCATAGTCTTTCACAGTCAGTCCAATTAGGATGGAAATAAAAAGTGAAAAACAGAAAAAATATAGATTGAAGATACTGAATACTCGGTGGTAAATCCTTAAAAGGGGTTGATTAGGCGGACAATGTAGTCCAGGGAATGGCATCATTCAACCCATCTGTATCAGTATGAAGCTTGAAAACCCACCGTTGTTCCAGTCTAAACAAGGAGTGTGGACCCAACTTAAATCATCTGGACTGTGGGGGGCATCTAGGAAGTGTGCGCATAATTTTGTTGTAATGCGTCCACACCTGATGTTGCTCCTATGCTCGTTAATTCGTATTTTAACTGTTCTAGAAGTCATGCCCACATAACGTAGCCCGCATGGACACGTAATCATGTAAATGCAGTTTTTAGTGGTGCAATTCGTGTGCTTTGTCAGGTGCCATTGGCCTATAGGTGCCAAATCTAAAGTTTTGTTGGGGCTAGTCAATTGACAGACATTACAGGGTCCACAGGGATAATGTCCAGTTACAGGTGGAAGGTTCCAGTGTGTAGTTTGTGTCTGTGTTCGCAATGTGTCTTTTGGACGGGTATGGACTATCAGATCTTTAATATTTTTAGATCGTTTAAATGCAAATAGGGGCCTAGGAATGGTATTGCCCCCACTGTTGGGGATAGGCCACCTTTGATTAATCAGTTTTTTTATCTGGTTAGATAGTGGGGTGAAAGTAGACACACAAGTCAACTGTCTATTCGTGACTCTAGTATTAGTTTGAAGTAGAGAGTCACGATTATTGTTCCTTGCTCTCTTACTATCTCGGTTGATGATGTGTTGGGGATAATGTCGTTCAAGGAGTTTTGTTTGAAGATCATCTGCTTGGGTATTGTATTCCTGTATTGAGGAACAGTTTTGTCGTAGTCGCAAGAATTGGCCAAATGGTAAGTTGTCACGGAGGGATTTAGGATGATGAATCTCGTACATTAGCAGACTGTTGCGATCTGTAGGTTTTTGGTAAGTACAGGTTAATAATTTCCCCTGTTCAATTGTAATCAGTAAGTCCAAAAAATTAACCGCCTTATCCGACACCCTAGAAGTGAATTTCAAATATGGGTTTAGTGTGTTTACCCACTCGGTCAGTGAACTAGCTGTAGCCAAAGGGCCTTGCCATACAACCAAGATGTCGTCAATGTACCGACGCCACAATTTTATGTTGTTGGTGAAAGGATTAGAAGCTGGTAAAATGAATTCTTTTTCAAAGTTATACATATAGAGGCATACCAAGCTGGGAGCAAAGGTACTTCCCATGCTAGTACCTCTAATCTGATGATAAAATTGCTCTTCAAAGCAAAATAAATTTTCTTTCATTGCTAATGTGGCACATTGCATGATAAATGCAATGGGTGATGTCAAATTGTCACTATTGTGCTGTAGTAGAGATTCCACTACCTGTAGAGTTGCATCTTGGGGTATATTAGTATAGGGAGCCTCCACGTCCATAGTAATTAGTGCTTGGACATCTCCTGTGTTATTAATAGTCTCAATCAGATTTAATACGTCTTTAGTGTCCTGTAAATAAGTGGAGGAGCCCTTTACAAGTTGTTGTAGAAAGTGATCGCAAAAGATCGATAAGGGCTCGAGGATCGAACCAATCCCAGACACAATTGGTCGCCACGGAGGGAATTGTGTACCTTTGTGGATTTTAGGTAAGCAATAGAAATAGGGAGTTACCGGATTGGTTGCATCTAGGAAAGAAGCTTCTTTAGGGGTGATCCATTCATTGTTGGATGCCTCCGAGATCATAACCCTTATCTGAGTTTGAAGTTTTGGGGTAGGGTCACGCGGAATCAAGGCGTAGTAGGTCTCATCCCCTAGCAAGCGTAGGCATTCCTTGCGATAGTCGTCAGTGTTCATTAGAACAATAGCGCCTCCCTTGTCAGCTTGTTTTATAACGACGGAATTATCGTTAGACAATCCCTCGAGAGCCTTCTTCTCGATAGTCGAGATGTTGATGAAAGGACGTTGCGGGCGTATAGATGTGAGATCCGCAAGAACAGCTTTTTCAAATGTTTGAACTCCGCAGGGGACAGCCGACAGAAGGGGGACAAATGTGGATTTGGGTCTAAGCCCAGAGTCCCCCGGTGTGCTATTCACTGGGCGGTCGTCAAAATAGAATTGCAGTCGGATTTTGCGAAAAAATTGTGACAGTTCGCAATTAAGTCGAAAAAGATCCTCAGATGGAGTAGGGACAAACCCTAAACCTCGATTAAGTGCTGTTATCTCCATGTCCGTGAGAGTTCTTGTGGAAGGGTTTACTACTAAGTTTACGGGGGGCTGGTGCTTGCCCTGGCTCCTGGTGACCATTTGTGGTTCTTCTCTGGACCATTGCACACGTTTGCCTCTGCCTCTTCTTCTGCCTCTCCCTCTGCCCCGGCCTTGGCCTAAAAAAGGCATGAATGGCATCATGGGGTGGGGTTGATAGAATGGATAGGGTGGTTGCCAAGGCATTTGGTAGCTGCCAGGGAACTGAGGATAATTATAAAAGGGTTGAGAGAGAGTGCTCTCATCTGTACTCCATCCATCTGAGGACGAACTGTTGCTGTTGTTGCGGGGCTTTCTGGGGTAGGACTATGACTCATCAGAAGAGCGTGATTGTGTGTCAAAATCATCTTGAATATAGGGATATATCTTTTCCCTACTGAATCTAGTGATATCCTTTTGGAGTTTAGAAATTTTCTGGTTAGTCAAGAATTCTTTGGTTTCATTTAATTCCACATTAATCTCCGCTAAGCGGCTCTTGAAGGCAGCCAGGGTCACAGTGGTTTTTATGGTGCCTTCAAGGAGATTGATTTGAATAGCGATAGAATCTGCTAGACGCTTGGAAGTATTGATGATCAGGACTAGCCAGTCTCTGCTACACTTCCAAGCAATCTGGCCCCCGTCTTTTCTAAATGCTAAGTCTTGAAGAAAGATCCTGGGCATATTGGAAACTAATAGGCCATTAGGGGCGATATTGGCTCTTAGGTATTCAGTCATTATGGTTCCGTGCATGATGGTCTTAATCAAATCGCGTTTCAGGGTGGACAATTTGGAGTGTCATCGGTGTACTTTGGAGCACTGGTGAGCCGTAGTAGTGGGTCACTACGTGCGCGTTGCTTTTTTTGCCTTCTCTGCCGTTTTGGAGTGTTTGTGAAGCGCTCAACTTCAACTTCCCAACTTCCGTGGGAGGAGGCAAGAGGAAGAGGGTGGAGCCTCTTCCTGTGTCTTCAGCATGGTGTAATCGATGCATTGTTTGAGTGTCAATTTCAGTCTCTTCCTGTGATCTCAACGTTTCTTTTTGTGGATGCGTGTCTTTTTGTCTCTCTCATGTTGCTTCTGCTGAGCCATTGAGTGCGGTGATCTGTGCAGTCTCTACGGTGATATGCACACCAATTTCAACAGATGCTGATTTCACTGGTGAGCCATCGAGTGCGGTGATCTGTGCAGTCTCTATGGTGATCTGCACACCAATTTCAACAGATGCTGATTTCACTGTTCCACTGCTGATTCTTCACACCAAGGTTAACGAAGTAGTGGGGTGGCAAAGACTATAACCAAAGACTGTTTTTGTTGTTTTTGCACACTACTTGTGTAACAGTAAGTTTTATTTTCATGCACTAGTTTTTTATTTGTTTCTAAAAAAAAGGATGTACAGGTGAAAGTATACATTATATTTACTGCTCAAGACTTTTATACAGTAATTTATCAGTTTAACAGTTGTCCAGTGTCCAATTCTAGTTATGGCGTCTCAAGGCAATATTTGCCTCCACCTTCATTTTTACCTCATCCTGGGCCACCTGTTATTCCTTGGGAGGACTGGATAGAAATGCTGGGAAACTACATTTTAGCTTTAGATGGTCATAATTTTTCTCCTTTGAGAAAGAAAGCTATTTTACTGAGTGCCTTGGGTTGTGAAGGTCAGCGTATTTGTAAATATTTACCTACTGTTTTGGGTCCCAATGGACAACCAATGGATGATGTATTTAAGGAAGCTATCAAAAGGTGGGAGATTAGGTTTGCTAAGGAGACCAATTTAGTTTTGGCTAGGTATAAGTTTTACACTCAGCCTCAGGATCACCATGAAACAATCGATGAATTTGTGTCAAGATTGAGAGAGTTGTCTGTCAAATGTCAGTTTGGGACTATGACTGAGGAACTGATATGGGATCAACTTATTGTGCAGTGTCGAGATAGGAAAATTCAAGAGAGGTTATGGGCAGCCAAAGACCCTACGTTGCGAGAAGCCATTGAAATGGCGAAGGTTATAGAAGAATCACAGCAATGTATAAAGGAACTAGAAAGGAGAGATAAGGCAAGTGACGTGATGGCAATGTGTAGTGACAGTACTTTTGTGCAAACAGGAAGTCAACGATGTATCCAAAAAACAATTGTGTCTAAAACAGAGGGAAGAGAATATACTTGTTGTGGGAGTATGTATCATATGGCTGATTCTAAAAAGTGTTTTGCTACAAGCAAAGAGTGTAGGAAGTGTGGTTGCAGAGGTCACTATGCGCATATGTGTAGATAGAACACCAAAATTACTTAGGATGTCAGGTCTGGAATAAACGTTGTGGGTGAACACAATGACATTCCCAGTGACGATAGGATTCTAGTTGTTAGTCAAGAAGAAGTAATAGCAGCAACTAGTATGGAGGCGAGGACTTCTAGGCCTACAGCATTTTTCAAGATAGATGATTGTGTAGTCAAACTTATGATTGATTCTGGGTCATTGTATACCATAATTCCTGAAACTCTGTTTAAAGATCATTGGAAAAATGAAAGGGTATTCCCAAAAGATATTTCTCTAGGTGGAAAGGAGAAAAAAACAATTTATTGGGCTATATGTTGAAGCGAATACAATTTGAGGAAAGGTATATTGAAGGGAAAGTTTATGTGGCTTCAGACGATCTGCCTATTTTGGGCTGGATGCATCAACTTGATCTGAACATTGGGATTAACCCTAAAGCACCCAATCAAATTCTTGTAGTTGAAGATGTGCAACTACAAGATATTCTAAGGGGGGCCTGGGATGTGTTTAAAAAAAACTTTGGGATGCTTAAAAGGCTATGTACACAGAATCACCCTAAGAGAAGATGCCTTGCTGAGGCAGCATAAATTGCATAAGGTACCTTTCGTAGTGAGGGACGAGGTTAAGAAAGTGATTGACGATATGTTGTCTGAAGGCATCATTGAACCTGTTGAGGTGTCTCCGTGGATTTCACCGGTGTTGATCACTCGGAAATCCGACGGTAGGGTGAGGTTGTGTGTTGATTTGAGACCTCTAAATCAGAATATTGTAGTTGACACATATCCTCTCCCTAATATCAATGAATTGCTAAAAGCTGTGAAAAATGGTAGGTATTTTTCAAAGCTCAACTTGAGGAATGCCTACCATCAGATTAAATCACATGCAGAATCTAAACACTTAACAGCTTTTCTAACCTCTGAGGGCACTTTTCAGTTCACTCGCATGCTGTTTGGACTCGCGTCGGCTGCAAGTGTATTTCAACATATGATGACAAACAATTTTGGAAATATGGAAAATGTGTACTTTCAGGATGACATTTTGATTATGGGTGAAACAGTACATGAGCACAATGTCACCTTGAAGAAAGTGTTGAAGACTATAGGAGAATCTGATTTGTGTTTAAATCAAGAAAAGTGCACTTTTTTGATGGAGGAAATTGATTATCTGGGGTATTCTATATCCAAAGGGAATATAAAACCAAAGAAGAGTTTGTTGGAGGCTATTAAATTGGCACCTCCACCTAGTGACAAGGATCAGTTGAGATCATTCCTTGGTCTAGTAGAATATTATTCTAAATTTTTGAACAGGTTCGCCGACAAGACGGAGAACCTACGGAACAGCTGCAGAGAGGAAATAAATTTACTTGGGCAAGTGAACAATCTGATTGTTTTGTTAATATCAAGAATGAGATCTGTGATGCTGACATAGTTGCTGCGTATGACATTAAGTTGCAATCCATATTAACAGCTGATGAAAGCGCAATTGGCTTGGGAGCTGTTTTGTCCCAGATCCATGGTAGCCAAGAGAGAACAGTTGCATTTGCATCTCGAACTCTAACCCAAGCTGAGCGCAATTATTTGATAATAGAACGTGAAGCTTTAGCTGCAGTTTGGGGTGCAGAATATTTTAGACTGTATCTGTGGGAATTGCAATTTATTTTACGGAGCGATCACAAACCTTTGTCTAAGATTTTGTCTTCAGGGGGTGCAGCCAAAGGTTTGGCGAAGTTGGCTAGACTAGCGGCAAGGTTACAAGAATACCTCTACAGAGTGGAATTTGTTCAAGGTTGGAAGAATGTGCAAGCGGACTGTTTGTCTAGGATGTTTCTTGATTGGGAAACGGTTGATGCGCAATCAGTAAAAAACTGTGGCACAGAGGGTGCAGTGGCTTCAGTCTTGGGTGTTGTTGAGTGTGGTTTGGGTACATTTATGAAAGAGGAATGGGAGGAGGAGATTAATTCTGACAATTGTCTTAAGGAGGTTATTAAACTGATCTGCAAAGGTGCTAGGAGAGAAGGTGCTCTGCTGATGGCATTGAGACCTTACTTAAATGTATTGGATGACTTGTCGATTTGTTGTGACAGTGTCATAATGAGAGGTGATCAGTATGTTCCACCTGAGGGATTGGGGTTCAGATTGTCTAATCTGGCGCATGAGGGCCATTTAGGTCAAGGATTAACGTGTAGAAGATTAAAAGAGGTGTTCTGGTGGCCAGGTTTGGATGGACAGGTCAAAGATTGGGTGGAGAGGTGCAACTTATGCAAGGAGAGTGAGAAGAGGTTAAAAGCAGGTGCCAGGAGGAGTTGTGGTCATATTGAAGATCCGGGGAAACCATGGCGTACCATTTGTCTTGATTTTATTGGACCTATCTCAGAATTATCAGTTGAGTCGAGGTTTGCTGCAGTGGTGGTTGATGTGCATTCAAGGTGGCTCATAGTGAAATTCATGCGGGATATCACCACGAACACAGCGATAAAAGTGTTGGAGGAAATTTTTGTCAAAGAGGGTTTCCCTTTAGTATTGATTACAGATAATGGTACTCAGTTGACTTCAAATGAGATGCTTTCGTTTTTGAGGCGTTGTGGAGTGAGACATTCTCGGACCTCTTTGTATAACCCACAGGGAAATGGTATTGTGGAGAGAGCCAACAAGTTGGTCAAGGGAACTATTCAATTAGCATTAACTAATCATTGCAATGTAAGAAAAATGATCTCTGACATGATATGGGCTTATCATACTACTGTTCATAGTACTTCTAACATGTGTCCCTTTCAGGTAATGAGGGGGTGTTCACCTAGTTCAAAATTAGTTTGGGTTGTGTTTGGTGAGGAAAGAGTAGTGAGTACATCAGGAATCAATAAACTAAGAGTGGGGGACTCGGTCAAAATAAAATCTGGAAGAATTAGAAGTGGTATCTCAAAATTTAAGGGACCAGTTTGTGTATTAAGAGTCAGCACATTTTATGTTGTAGCGGAAGGAGGTGAGAGGTGGAATGATAGAAATGTGGCATTGTATCAGAGGGGTGGTGTGTGTGAAAGGAAAGAAGATTAAGGATGCTCTGGAGCAATGTTGGTTGCGAATAAGGGAGACAAGGAGGGGGTGACATCCAACACAAGTGAGAACACTCAGGTATTTTTGGTTGTACCTGAAGAAGTGGTGACTTCAAACACAAGTTTGCGTTGCAATCAGTGTCAAAGGGAAAACGTGTGTGCAACCCTGGACTTACCTGAAGAAGAAGTGAAGCAAATGGAGGTTACCAAGTCCATCAAGAGCGCAAGAACACATAGGCCACCAGTTTATTTAAATGATTATGTCAGTTTTAGTGTAATTGTATATTTTTCTCGGTTTGTTCTTTTATCATGTTCTTTTACTAGTTTTGTGAGTTTGATTTATAGGATGAAGGGAAGGGGATGTGTTATGTTTTGACTACAACTAAAGGAATGTTGTTCATAAGGTTCTATTAAGAATGTGAGTGTCATAAAATTCCAGGGAGATCAGTTAATGGCCTCTCCCTGGAATGATTGGACGCTAGGTCGTGTTACTCTCAATAAACTTGTTAAGTTCAACTATTCGACAGTGTCAGACTCCACTTACTACATGTTGCTGTTGACACATTCAGGTGAGTGTGGT
This sequence comes from Pleurodeles waltl, assembly GCF_031143425.1. Taxonomy (NCBI): domain Eukaryota; kingdom Metazoa; phylum Chordata; class Amphibia; order Caudata; family Salamandridae; genus Pleurodeles; species Pleurodeles waltl. The sequence continues at coordinate 1,128,727,280 of NC_090439.1, forward strand.
TGTTGTGTGTCGCACGTTGTCATGATGTAAGTAGTTGTTCATGTGTGTAATTGTGTTTGAGTAGCTAATTGTGTGGTTGTGTTGGTTGTTGTGGTTGTGTAGTGTGTGGGTGCATTGTCAATGGTATGTGTATGTTGTGTCATGGGTGTATGTGAATGTATGTTTCCGGCATGTACGGGTTGTGTTGTGTTGGAATGGCAATGGGTTGTTGTGTGAATGTGGTGTGTTGTGTGTAGTGGGGGTACACATATAGTTCAGGTAGAGTGTGTGTGTGTCTTACCTCTATTCCATAGCCCCTGCCATTGTACAAAGTCCATTGGGTCCCGCCGCCGTCTCCCTTGGTCAGCAATCCATCGACAGTCAATCCGCTTGCAGAGCTGTAAGATCTAAATACGGCGGGTGGGTGGAAGACCGTCGACTTGGCGGTCTTCTCAGGTCTGGGGCCAACACAGCTTGGCAGTAGGACTGCCAAGATCTAAATCAGGCTCTATGTTTTATTGATGTTCTACAGTCTGTATTGTGCTTTTATGACTGTTGTTTGCTGCCAAAATAAAGTATTATCTATCTATATATCTAGTTGGGGCACATTTGAGTTCAAGCAGATGGCGGTGGGGAGTAATAGATGTGTTAGTTTTCAGCAGTATAACTTTTAAAGAAGGGGAGGTTGTGATAAGCAGTAGAAGCGGTGTGTCCATCGGCCTTTTATCCCTGCGCATCTTTAGACACAATAGTTGTGTTTCAGCAATTAGTTTGCCAAAGCACCTTTTCCTGGGGGCCTTCAATCCTCTTCATGGCCAGCTTTCCACAGACCAAATGACATTAGGTCCAAACATAGCAAACTGTGTGCTATAATCTTTCACCCTCATATGCAAATATCCTTAGTCTAATCATAGTGTGAGCTCTAGCCGGTGTGGCAAACAACAGCCAAGCTATATTCTACCCTGTATGCTGCAAACATATGTGGCTTGGGTGACAGTGATACAAAGAATCACACTGGAAGTGCCTATGGAAAATAGAGGCTTTAGAACAGGGATCAGCTCACACTAGGGTGTTGGCACACACATTCATTCCCTAAAGAAACCCAATTTTTGACATTTACTTGAGATGATGGACAAAGATGGCAAGAAGTTCTTGTTATGCCTCATTTGATGAAACAGCTAAGCAGAGCATTTATGATGTCTGGATGACTAATTTGACTCTTTGTGCTCAGTATTAGATATGTCCAGCTAGAAGGCACACCGTGGCAAATGAACAAAGAGTCCGGATGTGGCAAAAAGTACAGTTCTTTCTTTAAACAAACACTTACTGCCTGACACCAGCACACCAGATGACATTTGCTGACACCCGAAGAGGAGTTTCCAGCAACTCTCAGTCTGCTTCTGGGCACATCTTCACCATGAGTCCGGGTGAACTAGTCTTAACTGCCCTTTGCCACAGGGACCCCACCCTACCCCCAACAAAACTAACATATAACTTCCAGACTGAAAGAGAATTGTATCACAGGTTCTGGCATATCCCTTTGGGAGTGGTTTGCTTCTAAGCGCTGCCCACAGTATTATGTGTCTGCATCAAAAACACAAAATAAAATGAGCCCACGAGTGCCAGCAGTTACTGCCAGCAGCTGGCCTCTTAGCAGCTCCAGCAAAGCTCTCCCCTGTAGTGCCATCCGGCAGGTGACTTATCGGCTAATACATGAATGATTGATTGATTGACTGACTGATTGATTGATGGATTGAGTCAAGAATTTCTAGAGTGCTAATGTCCATCCAACTGACAATCTCGGCATTTACAAGAGGAGGCAATGTAAAGTATACAGAGAAAAATTAAAAAACAGGAATATTTTAGGTACTTTTCTAAAAACCCATTTGGGTTCGGGTGGCCTAATGAGTGAGAGGCAGTCGTTCCAGAATTTAGATCCTAGGCAAGGAAGATGAAATCCTTTTGGCAGGACTGTTTGAAACGTTGATCACTCAGCAGAAGCTGGGAGTTAAAGTAAAGGATTCTGAGGGGGCAAAAGATGAAAAAAACTTCAAGAAGACAGGATAACCTGGGCCTTCAGTCATAAGACCCCAGACTTGATTCGATGGGCCACCAAGAGTTGTTCTCTAGCTTCAGAGACATTGTCGACCTTTCGTAGATGAGCAACCTTGCTACCACCCATGTTTTACTTTTTTACAATAGGTTAGCGCAGTATCAGGAAGGGGTGGACATGTAGATGACATCCCAGTAGTCTAATGCAGACAGACGCATGGAGAAACCAGGTGCGTCTGCAGAGAAATGGGTCATATGGTAGCACTTTGTACAGAGTTTTGAGAAAAAGGAAGGAAGCAGAACTGATAGGTTAGATTTGGGTTAGGAAAGAGTTTTTTCTCCGTGAACAACTAGAGATTTAACATTGGAGGAAGGTTGGTGGGGATGGGGGGATGTCTTGTGCCACAGGCAATAAGGAGTTTTCCCCTGGGTTAGGAGTGTTATCAATGATCATGCAGTTTTTTCACAGTGGGAACCTGGCCTAAGGGCATTACAATGCTTTACAATAGACCCAGTCTACTATAGACATTTTTGGGATAGGAAGATTTAGGCCCTCATTACAACCCTGGCGGTCGGTGGTAAAGCGGCGGTAATACTGCAAAGAGGCCAGCGGAAAAAAAAATGGGATCACGACCATGGCGGAAACCGCCAACATAGACAGCCACTTTAACACTCCGACCGCCACAGCGGTACAAACAAACAGTGCGGCGGTCACCGCCAACAGACAGGCGGAAGACAATGTACCGCCCACACTATTATGAGAGGCCAATCCGCCACCTTTTCTGGGGCGGAAACAACGTGAACAAAAACACGGCGGAAACAGGACTTGGAAGGGAAAACACTCACCTCCACACATCCCACGAGGAACCAGGACGCCATGAAGCCAGAACTCCAAATACTCCCTGCAATAGTATTCCTGCTCCTCTACCAGGAGCATGAAAGACGGCGGCGACGACCACGGTGAGTACTGCACCTACAACACAGGGTAGGGGGGAGGGAAAAGAGAGTGACACACACACGCAACACCTCCACCCCCACCCTCACCCCCAACAACATACACACAAATACATGCTGCAACATTACATTTACACCCCCCCCCCCGGAAGAACGCAAGGACAAAAGGAAATGAGTTGAACGATTGTAATCCTGAAAAATCCATTAGTCAAAACTTGAAATACAGTATAAACAATTAGGTACACCAACTACACAAGTCCGGATAGTGCACCATTCATAGTCCGTAGACCACTGGGCCCAAAATGCATGGGCGAGGCCCACACTCGATACCAAACTCCAAACGGAGAGAACACTGCTGGGGCATCAGATCAAAATGAAACAGACACCTCAGGGGGGAGGGAAGGGGGGGGCACCTCAGCCGGATGAGTGCACGATGCCAGCTCCACGAGAGGGCTCCATGCCCATTGATGTATCCTGGGGAGTGCAAAGCCACGGTCTCTCAAGTCTCTCCAGTGGGTGGTTTGCCCATTGATGTATCCTGGGAAGTGCAAAGCCACAGTCTCTCAAGTCTCTCCAGTGGGTGGTTTGCCCACTGCGTTATCCTGGGGAGTGCAAAGCCACAGTCTCTCAAGTCTCTCCAGTGCGTGGGTTGCCCACTGCTTTATCTTGGGGAGTGCAAAGCCACAGTCTCTCAAGTCTCTCCAGTGGGTGGTTTGCCCACTGCTTTATCCTGGGGAGTGCAAAGCCACGGTCTCTCAAGTCTTTCCAGTGGGTGGTTTGTCCACTGCTTTGTCCTGGGGAGTGCAAAGCCACAGTCTCTCAAGTCTCTCCAGTGGGTGCTTTGCCCACTGCTCTATCCTGGGGAGTTCAAAGCCACAGTTTCTCAAGTCTCTCCAGTGGGTGGGTTGCCCACTGCTTCATCCTGGGGAGTGCAAAGCCACAGTCTCTCAAGTGGATGTGAATTTCCACTGGTTCTGGAGGGGGCTTTGTGCCCAGAGTGCTTCATCCAGCCAAGGACTGAGGTAGTGGATGCCATTCTCCACTGGTTCTGGATGGGGCTTTGTGCCCAGAGTGCTTCATCCTGCCAAGGACAGAGGTAGTGGATGTGATACTCCACTGGTTCTGGAGTGGGCTTTGTGCCCAGAGTGCTTCATCCTGCCAAGGACTGAGCTAGTGGATGTGATACTCCCCTGACGGTGGTGCAATATGCAAGCTGCACAGGCTCCTGGAACTGACCACCATCCTCGGACGACTGACCACTGGGGATGCCAGCCCTGTCTGCGGTGGTGCCACTGGCTCAGGATGTTGCGGGCCGCTGGCGGTGCTGGCGGCGGTGTCAGTAGCGGCGGTGCTTGCGGCTGCCTCAGTGGCATCGGTGCTTGCGGCTGTCTTTGTGGTGGCGGTGCTGGTGGCGGGTCCAGTGACTACGGTGCTGGTGGCGGGCTCAGTGACTGCGGTGCTGGTGGTGGGCTCAGTGACTGCGGCGCTGGTGGGGGTGCTGGTGGTGGGCTCAGTAACTGCGGTGCTGGTTGCGGGTCTAGTGACTGCGGTGCTGGTGGCGGTGCTGGTGGCGGGTCTAGTGACTGCGGTGCTGGTGGCGGGTTCAGTGACTGCGGTGCTGGTGGCGGGTTCAGTGACTGCGGTGCTGGTGGCGGGTCCAGTGACTGCGGTGCTGGTTGCGGGCTCAGTAACTGCGGTGCTGGTGGCGGTCTCAGTAACTGCGGTGCTGGTGGCGGTGCTGGTGGTGGGTTCAGTAACTGCGGCGCTGGTGGCGGGCTCAGTGACTGCGGTGCTGGTGGCGGTCTTGTCCGCCGTGCAGGTTGGCGTCGACGTGGACCTGCCCTTGATTACCTGGCCCTTCTCCACCTTGGATGGTGGCGCAGCTGACTTGCCACTATCCACTTTTGTTTTGCCTGAGCCCTTGGTGGCAGGGGTTTTCGCCTTCTCCCTCTGGGATGTGGGCAACTTTTTGACTTTTGGAGGTGGCGGAATGTCCTTGCCCTCGCTCCGTGGAACACTGGCAGCCCTGTTGCTTGGCGCACTCCAAAAGCCCGCAGTTGCTGGCACCACTGTGCCCGGTGATGTGGTGGCTGAAGTGCTGGGTTGGGACCTAAAAAAGGCGGCCCCTCGGGGACGGACGGGGGGCGGTGTAGGGAAGAGGTCAGCATTAGATAGGAAAAGCTTTTTAGACACACTGGGATGGGTAGATGGAGGGGGTTTGGGAGTGGAGGAAGAGGTAGTGGTTGTAGGAGGTGTACGTTTGCTGACTTTGGGTGAAGGTGCATGGGCTGGAGGCTGTTGTGAGGTGTATGGCTGTTGGGTGGGTGTGTGGCTGCGTTTGTGTACTTTGGGAGGAGGGCTCACAGACACACTGGTAGAGGACACAGGGGATGTGTGAATGGTAGTGGGGGTGGTGAGTGCACGTGAGTGGTGTGTGGTGATGGGCGTGCTGGTGATGGAGGTAGTGGCTGAAGATGTAGTGCTTGCAGGTGTGAGTGGAGACGAGACAGGGAGGGAGGATGGAGACGTGGAGGAGGGGGACACAGTGGAGGTAGTGGATGTTGGTATGTCTGCATGGATATGATGCTTGTGTGAGTGCCTGTGGGATGTGTGGAGCTTAAGTTTGCCAGAGCCACTCTTGTGTGTTGATGTGTGTGCATGCTGGTCTGATGGTGTGTTTGGGATAGGCTGAGGTACAGTGGATTGGGTCTGGGTGGAGGAAGTTGGAGGGGGGAGGCTGGACACAGGGACAATGGTTGCCATCAGTGCTGAGGCAGAGCCTGAAATGCTCGCTGTTGGGCTGCCTGGCCAGAATGAATGCCCTCCAGGTATGTATTTGTTTGTTGCAAATGCCTCTCAACACCCTGGATGGCATTCACAATGGTAGACTGCCCAACAGTGAGGGATCTCAGGAGGTCAATAGCCTCCTCACTGAGGGCAGCAGGGCTGAATGGGGCAGGGCCCGAGGTGCCTGGGGCGAAGGAGATGCCCACCCTTCTGGGTGAGCGTCCACTGGACACACGCTGAGGGGCTGCTGGGGAGGCGGTGCTGGTAGGGGGGGTGGCGGCTGTACCTGTTGATGCGGGGGGACAGAGGGGCCCGCCACCGCAAGGGAGCTCCCATCAGAGGAGGAGTCGCTGTCGCTGATGTCACCTCCTGTCCCCGCCGTGGAGCTCCCCTCGCCCTCAGTCCCACTGGTGGCTTCAGACTCCATTGTCTCGCCCTCCAGGGCCATGTGGGATGCAGCTCCCTCCTGGTCCGGTGGCACTGCTCCTCCGCCTGATGATGCTAATGCACACAAGGACAGGGTGACCAAACAAGAAGGGGGGGAAAGACAGAGGAGACACATGGGGGGGAAAGAAAGTAGAAAGACTTGTTCAGTGCATGCAATACCGCTACCGTTGGCGGACACGACAGACACAGCAGCCCTCTGCACTACGCCATGCACTTAGAGTTCCCTAATTAATCACAGGGAAATGGGGTACAAGGCCTATGCCGATTGCTGCACACATGGAAGTCACAGGATCCTAACTAGGTGTAGTTGGCTCTTACCACTGGTGGGGTTGGGGTGCCACATAGCCTGCCTCACAAAGGGACCTTGCCTACAAAACTCGCCCTGGCCTGAGGGAACCCACAGCCCACCTACCCCACCCAGACACCTCATAATGCGCGCAGAGTCAGCTGAATGAGAGTGTACTCACCGCCTTGTGGCTGCTGTGATGCCCTCAAGCGCCCATCCAACTCCGGATACGCCACCGCCAGGATCCGGAACATCAGGGGGGTCATGGTGCGACGGGCACCCCTCCCACGTTGAGAGGCCATCCCCAGCTGGGCCTCCGCCATCTTCTTGCTCCAGCGGCGAATGTCCTCCCATCTTTTCCGGCAGTGGGTGCTCCGTCTGTGGTGGACCCCCAGGGTCCGACGTCCTTGGCGATGGCACGCCAAATATCTGTTTTTTGGTGGGCACTGACCTAGAGGAATAGTACAGGGGAAAAGGGTAATCTTTAACCGTCCGGGCTGTCACAGTCATTGACCCACATTCCCACACTTGCCCTGACACACATACACTCACCGTCCGCTCATGCAGGCCTCAGTCCCCCCCGTATCTTCCATCCACACCACTCCAAACAGGCATTGCCCATACAGCATGCTCACAGTGCACTCACCTGTTTGTCTGGAGGATCGTAGAGTAGTGTGTACTGGGGGAGGACCCCATCCACTAACTTCTCCAACTCCTCCGAAGAGAAGGCAGGGGCCCTTTCCCCAGACACATGAGCCATTGTCTCTTCCAGACTGAAGTCACAGCAGCACTTGCAGTGTAGGTCCTCTCCTGTCGAAGGTCAGGTATCAAGTGAATGAACAGACAGAAAATGGTCACGTCCGCCGTGTTGCGTACCGTCACCGCCGGCGTACATCGTCATTGGCTCCTGGAACCCATAGGGTCCAATGTTAACCAATGCAGGATTGCGCCACGGTCTTCGACCGCCTCCCGCGATGGTGTACAATGCCAGCGCAGTTACCTCATATCCCCTTGTCCCTCCTTACAGGTCAGGCAGCCGCCATTTCAGGGGGCCACATGGCATTATTTTTAAATGCGTCACACCTATCTAGGCCTTGCATACACACAGTGACAGGCACATTGCGGATTGACAAATGTGTGCAATGAATATTTATGTTAATACCTCAGTGTTGGCTGACTCTCTGCTCGCTGTTCTCGTCCATAGGGCACGTCCGCTGGGGCAGGTGAGGAGATGGCGGCATCCTCCGGTGTGTACAGACCGCTGGTGGACCTGGCGACAATGGAAGACAGACACATCATTATCACTTACAGACTTGATTGTGCCACAATCCAGGAACTGTGTGCCCAGTTGGAGCCCGGCCTGATGTCAGCTATCCGCCATCCCACAGGAATCCCCCCTCTAGTGCAGGTCCTGTCAGTACTCCATTTCCTGGCAAGTGGGTCTTTTCAAACAACAGTGGCCATTGCATCCGGGATGTCCCAGCCAATGTTCTCCAACGTGTTGTCCAGAGTGTTGTCTGCCCTGCTGAAACACATGCGCAGCTACATCGTTTTCCCTCAGGTGGAGGACTTGCCCACAGTGAAAGGTGACTTCTATGCCCTGGGACATATCCCTAACATCATAGGTGCCATTGATGGGACACATGTGGCCTTGGTCCCCCCCTGCAGGAGTGAACAGGTGTACAGAAACCGGAAGAGCTACCATTCTATGAATGTGCAGATGGTGTGTTTTGCGGACCAGTACATTTCCCATGTGAATGGCAAGTTTCCAGGCTCAGTGCATGACGCTTACATTTTGAGGAATAGCAGCATCCCTTATGTGATGGGGCAACTCCAGAGGCACCGTGTGTGGCTAATAGGTGAGGACATGGACCCTATACCATGTGAATAGTTGTCTGGGTCTGGGGTTGTCCCTAAGGGTTAGTGTGTGTCTAACAGTTGTCCCTCTCTATATGCAGGTGACTCTGGGTACCCCAACCTGTCATGGCTACTGACCCCAGTGAGAAACGCCAGGACAAGGGCAGAGGAACGCTACAATGAGGCACATGGGCGATCTAGGAGAGTGATCGAAAGGACCTTCGGCCTCCTGAAGGCCAGGTTCCGGTGCCTCCATATGACAGGTGGTTCTCTCTACTACTCACCAAAGAAGGTGTGCCAGATCATCGTGGCCTGCTGTATGCTGCACAACCTGGCTTTGCGACGACAGGTGCCTTTTCTGCAGGAGGATGGTCCAGCTGGAGGTCTTGTGGCAGCTGTGGAGCCTGTGGACAGTGAACAAGAGGAGGCAGAAGAAGAGGATATCGACAACAGAAACAACATTATCCAGCAATACTTCCAGTGAGACACAGGTAAGAAGATGTCACTGCCTCCCACATCTCATACTATTGTTTGACCTGTCATTAGTCTGTCACTTTCAGCCAATGTATGGACCCTGACTTGTCACTTTGCCTTTCCATTTCACAGATGTGGGTCCCACTGTGTGACCTCTGCTATATTACCTCATGGAGTAGAGCTGTGTTACATCAGTATGTTGACAATAAAATTGACATTGCTATATTCCATAGTTTTTGCTAATACACATTTGTGAAAGCACAGACTGACTCCAGATTGTTTTGTGATTCAAGGGTGTTTATTTATGTTGAAATAAGTGGGGGGGTTGTGAAATGGGCAGGGGGAGTGGTGGAGGAATGTCCATGACAGAGTCCAGTCTATTGGTTTCACAGGTGCATTGTCCAAAGGGGCATAGGAAGTGGAGCCAGGGCAGTTGAAGTATGGACAGGGTGACAAAGTGGGACAGAAGGATGACATTCAGGGGGGTCTCATTTCCTGGCGGGGCTCTTGGCATTGTTCTCTGTCTTATTCCTGGATCTCAGGGACCGTTTGCGGGGTGGTTCTCCATCTGCAGGGGGTGGGGTGCTGGTGTCGTGGTCCTGTGGTGGTGCCTCCTGTCCACTAGCGCCGGCGGAGGTGGAGGGCTGTTCATCGTCCAGGCTAGTGTCAGGGGGCCCTTGTTGTGCCACAGTGTCCCTCCTGGTGTTCACAAGGTCCTGCAGCACCCCTGCAGTGGTGACCAGGGTGGTGTAAATGGATTTGAGTTCCTCCCTAATCCCCAGGTAGTGTTCCTCCTGCATGCGCTGGGTCTCCTGAAAGTTGGCCAGTACCGTTGCCATCGTCTCCTGGGAATGATGGTACGCTCCCATGATATTGGAGAGGGCCTCGTGGAGAGTGGGTTCCCTGGGCCTGTCCTCCCCCTGTCGCACAGCAGTCCTCCCAGTTCCCCTGTTTTCCTGTGCCTCTGTCCCCTGAACCGTGTGCCCACCGCCACTGCCCCCAGGTCCCTGCTGTTCTTGGGGTGGTGGGTTTGCCTGGGTTCCCTGTAGTGGTGGTCACACTGCTGATTGACATGTGCTGGGGACAGAGGGATGGGCCCGCTGGGTGGGTGCTGTGCTGGTGTTTCCTGACGGGGGAGGCTCTGTGGTGGCTTGTGCCAGTGTCAGGGGAACCAACTGTCCCGAGGTCCCAGATGGGCCGGGCTGGTCATCTTGATCCAGTTGGACAGAGCTGCTATCATCACTGTGGGTCTCTTCTGTGGGGGGACTAAATATGTCTGGAAACTCCTGTCCGGTGACGTTGGGTAGGGGTACTGCAGGGGTGTAAAGGCATGTTTATTGCATCAGTGTGTGCCATGGTGTGCAGTGTGTGAGTGAACCTGTACTCCAGTGCATGCATTCTTGTCTAGGTCCTTGTGTGAGAATTGGTTTGGGGTCTGTGTGGGTATCTGTAGTGGCCATGCTTTGGAGATGGGTGTCCATGCTTTGGTGTTGCATGCAGGGCTTGGTGTTGGGATGGGTGGGTTGTGATAGTGAGACATTTGTGAGGTGTTGGAGTGATGGGGGTGAGGGTGGGGGTATGTGATAGCATGCAGGTAGGGTGGGGGATGTAATAGTTAAGATTTGCCTTACGAGAGTCCATTCCTCCTGCTACTCCTGCGAGGCCCTCAGGATGCAGTATTGCCAAGACCTGCTTCTCCCATGTTGTTAGTTGTGGGGGAGGAGGTGGGGGTCCACCGCCAGTCCTCTGTACTGCGATCTGGTGTCTTGAGACCACGGAACGCACCTTCCCCCGTAGGTCGTTACCTCTTCCGGATGTCATCCCTAGTTCTTGGGTGCTGTCCCACTGCTTTGACCCTGTTGACGATTCTGCGCCATAGCTCCATCTTCCTTGCAATGGAGGTGTGCTACACCTGTGCTCCGAATAGCTGTGGCTCTACCCGGACGATTTCCTCCACCATGACCCTGAGCTCCTCCTCCGAGAACCTGGGGTGTTGTTGAGGTGCCATGATGTTGTGTGGGTGATGTGTGAGGTGGTGTGTGTTGTGATGTGTGAGGGGATGTGTTTAAGTGTGTTGTCTGAGGTGCCTGGATGTTGTGTGGGTGATGGTGTTGTGTGCCTGTGGATGGTAGTGTAGTTTCTGGTGGTGTTTCTCTCTGGCCTTCTTTCGTTTTTTTGGTAGTAAGGGTTTGTGGGTGATGTGGGTGTGTGTTTTATATTGTATTGGGTGTGTGGGAGTGGTGTGTGTATGTGTATCAGGTGTGTGTATTTCGAATTGTCCAATGTGGCTGTGTTTTGGAGATGTGTGTGTATTTTGAGCGCAGCGGGGTGTACCGCCAATGGTTTACCACGGTTGAAAGACCGCCGCGTTGATTGGTGGGTCGTGATAGTGTGGGTGCATTGTTGTTGGCGTGGCGGTGGAGGTTTTGTTTTCACCAGTTTATCACTGACCTTTGGTGTGGTGGACTTGTGTGTGTGTCTGGATTTTGGCGGATTCCGAGCTGTGGGTCGTAATAGCTGCAGCGGAATTCCGCGGCGGTGTGTTGGCGGTCTTCTGCACGGCGGTAAGCGGGATTTACCGCCAATGTTGTAATGAGGGCCTAAGTGATTTGCACAGACTCAAACGATGTTGCGTCAAGGCCAGGATCTGAACTCAGTTCCCCATGTTCCAAAGTCAGCAGATCTAGCCACATCTCCTGTGAGGTTAGCTGAGAAAATCTGAGCTCACGCAATCTTCGATTTCCAGCAAACACACAGGCAGATGAAACACAGCCGATGAGCCAAGGAGCTTTGTTGGTCAAAGCAGACAATCAATTGGATGTTATTGATCCTTGAGTTGTTTTAAGCTTGAATGAACAAACAAAGGCTGACATGCATGCTAAATAACATAAGAGAGAGGGATAAACTTTCATTGCCTTCCATTCATACTGCTGGCCATTGTGTACTGCTACTGACGGTGACCCACAGGTACATTCTAGAAGAGGGGGTAAGCAAGCCCTTGGTGCACATGTGGGAGGAGCGCCTGCAATGGGAGTGCACCCTTGCACCACAGTGAAAATGGAGCACTGTCCTGTTTGCTGCTGTCTGCATCCATGTTAAGGCACTGACTAGACTACATGGTGAAAGTTAATGTGGGTTGTTCTACATACACACATTACGCATGAACTGTGCAGCTTCTCTTGAAAACATGCACACCTATACAGACATTATACACACTATAGCATGACTGTGAGTCAGAAACACTATGCAGGGCTCATCCAGAAATGTTACTGATATTGCCACACAGTGAGCCCATGATAATGAAAAGAGGCATTGCCATGGAATGCAGCAATCAACCATGTCCCATGAGTTTGAGATGGTGTATGGCCATGGACATCTGTATGGATACTGAGAGAGTAATCAATGAGATAGAGGACTATTTAGGAGTTCATGAAGATCTGGGGCCCAAGGAGAGATCACGGTTGCTTTAAAGGTGTGGCGAAGTCTCCTTCAGGCGTGTTGGTGATGTAAGCCTCATATGAAGAGAGGGAATGATGGTAAGTGGGGCCACAAAAGCTGGAAGCAACATTGGGAGTCACCTCCCCAGGACGATTATGCATTGAAATGTTAAGTGCAGGCTTCCATCGGCTTTGCTTGATTGTTTTGTTAAAAAACAAATTACATATCAATACAAAATCACAATTACAAAAAGCACATTGACAGGAAGCAATGGCTAAGGGGAGCTTACCCTCAGTAACCTAGGCTAAAAGAGGTTTATCTGTTCCAATGCCCTTTCTCTGTATATTATAACAATGTGCATTGAAACACAGAGCAGCACAAGTAATTTTAGCTCTGATGGGGGTGGGGGGCGTTTTAGTCAAGGTGATAACCAGGCCCACAAGATCATAGGCATAAGTTAATTATACACATATTAGTATTGCTTTAGAGCAAGGGTACTCACAAACATTTTCCCAGGGAAAAACGTGTGGTCTGTGACTTGTACGAGGGCTGCATTGATGCCAACAGGATGGGGAATAAAGGGTGGACGTAGAGGGAAAAAGGCGTGTTCTTGGTGTGGACAGTGATTTGTGAAGTTACTTTGAGGGTTTCCTTCCACACTGCACTGTGATTGAAGTCCCTGGTGTCAGAAAGGGTAATAGATTTGACAATACTATGCTGTGCTGTAACTGAGTCTCAATCCTTCTACCGTGCCCTAGGGTAAGCTTTCTTTGCTTGTTATCACTACCTTTGGCGAGTCAAGTGTACCTTGATTATTGAATTGGAATTAAATAAAATTTAGGGCTCACAATTCTCTTATGCCTTTAGTCTCTTATATGTAAACATTAGGAGTGCTTTGAAACAGAATCAGTTAAGGTAGCGAGTACTTCACAAAAAGCCATGATAACAACCCCCCAACAAGGTGTGCACTTCGCTGAGGTGGGCAGACACAAACACTTAAGTTGTGAATCTTGTACCAAGGAGTCCCTCACTGTAGTGTTGGTTCTCCTGCATCTCAGCCCTGCCAAGTTTCAGGCATCAGGGGGTAAACTAACGCATTTTAGTGCTGGTAGCCACATCAGTGCACTAAAAATTACTAGACACTTTTATAGCGCTCCTCCAAACTGCACAAGTTCATGAGGTACTCTATTGAATAAAAGCAGCCTGTGCGTAGGGCTAGTTACTCAGTTATTCACTGCCGTTGAGCTCTGACTGTCCTGGCAATTTTCAGCTGACCTGGGGTCATCCTCACTGCTATGGTGACCTGGCAAAGCGTGCTAGAATTGATACACTGTTTCTACACCAAGCAGCAAACAAATTGTGCTTTCCGATGTGTGCCACTCCCAAGATCATTCTGCAAGAGATAAAGTCGGGGGGGGGGGGAATCACATTAAAAAAAAAAAAAAAATGGCAAGCACCGAGTCCAGCCTCACATGGATCCGGCGACTTCTGCTGTTTTCCGAACCCAGCTCGCCCTGCATGTCATTGGTACAGATGGCAGTGATACACACTTTGGGAGATTGTTTTTCCCCTCAAATGTGCTGCACCTGCCAAGAAAGGTGTCACCATGCCGGTATGGGGATTGTGAAACCAGCGAGTACACCTGGCTGGCTGATGATGCAATGGTAGACACAGCGGGCCATATGTACCAACACATTTTCCCATAGACACAGAATGGGCAAAACTGCTTGCTACATCTGGCCCAGCAAGACGTGCCGGAAGACACAGGATGTTGTTACTGGCCCGTAAAATAGCTCTGTGAGTGGGAGGTACATGCAAAGTTGTGGCTCCATTTTATTCCAGCTGTCTCTGCAGGGCTAAGGGGCCTTTCCCCTCTCATCTTCCCCCACAACGCAGGCGAGGCTGTACTGTTCTGCATGTGGGTTTTGGAGGCACACAGGGAGCTAGAAGTGTCACTACCCTGTACTCTCTCTTCTGGCCTGCAGAAACCAGATTAACACTTCACAGAAGGAGAGTTGCTGCCTGTAAGTCTCCGTCCACTCAGACCAGAGTCGGACTGGGACAGAAATAACCCCAGACAGCAAAATAAAAGTGGCCCCACTAGTGAATAAGGGCCTGATTTAGATACAGGCGAATGGGTTACTCCGTCACAACGGTGACGGATATCTCATCCGCTAAAATCTAAATCCCATTACTTCCAAAAAGTCACCCATGCTTGCAAATTGTGGCAGGTTTGAACTTGTACAGACATGCTATATAAGTGTTTTGAAAGGTATGATGGCCTCCTGCCAGTAATGTTTATTCTAATATCAGGAAACCAAACAGAGAAAATTGGGTCAGCAAACCGCAAAACAGGCCCACAAACAGCCAAAGAAACAATGCACACACTAACCTGTCAGACCAGCCCTTCGGGCACTGCCTGATTGCCTATATGCAAGACCGACCTTGGCTGAGACACACCTTAGAAGTTCTGCCTTCTATGGCAGCCGGCGCTCCTGCTACCAGCCTGGCCAAAGAACATGCAGCCCAAGTGCTGAAGTGCTGACCTGGCAAATACACCCACAAAGCACTTGTGGACAGAGGCAGTCAAGTCAGTCAGCCAATGCAACCTGGGTGTCACAACAAAAGAGAATCAAGCAAAAATATTCTATAACCATTTTGTTGGTCTTTAGACAATTACATACAAAATAACCACAGAACTCACATGAAAGATGATAAAACATGCAAGTTAAACAAAACTGATGGGAAATGCACTGTTTTGCATTCATGTTTAAAACGTCAGTTGTTTGATGCAATCTCTGAATCTTGACCTTGATGGCGCAGTGGTAGAGAGTGACGTCTGTATTAAAATGCTATGAGATCTCAGCATGAGACTGAAAGTACTGTGAATATGCTCTGCTGTTTTAAAACTGTATTACACACAGTAGAACATAGGCTGCAGCAACATGTGCAGAGATTTAGTGTTCATTGTAAAGCAAGGGTTAACCTTCCAATTCCGGGGTTTTGCAGAAACTTCAAACTCATTTTAGAGCTTCTATTGCTCAAAATGATGTAATTTCTGATGTTTATTCCCTTCTATGTAGCTCCGTGCTTGGAGTTACTCTTGAGAAAGTGTCACTCCAAGTGATTGTCACTCATAGGTGAACTGAAACCATGGAAATATCACACATAAGCAATCTGAAAACTTGGCAGCTAGGGCATTTCCAAATTGATTGATGATAGTAAAATCATATGCGTCCTATGCTTTTGTCCCCTTAATTGCCATGTGCTAGAGCTACTGCTACTGTAAGTCTGAAGCAGAGGGAATTTCAGGTGGGAGACAGCCAAACTAAAGCCATTTTTGCATTCCAAAATTAGGAGCCTCACACCTGATCGGGTCTATTGGCATGTATGCTTCTATCTGCCACTACGCTCTAACCTCATGTGCAAAGATATAAAAAGAAAGGATTAACTTTTGATGTAAAATGGGAGAGAGAAAGAGATAGCCCTCTACTGGCTGAACTGAACAAACCAGAAACCCTGGGATCAATCCAATCTTCCCCATTTGACCATTCCATGTGATGCTAGACAATTGTTTCATTTTACTTTGACTCCTTTTTCTTCATTATCACATTTGACAGAACTTTGAAATACATGGGTTCAGTGTGTGCAGTGTATAAAATCTGATGCACTAAGTGAAGCGCTTCTGCATTCTATTTAAATAATTTTGGGGGGAATTTTGAAGAGTCCTTATATTTTTACTTGTTTGTTAAAAGATGTCTTGAAAAATGATGGCGTTCCTAATGATAGGTGGTTCGGGACACTTCCTTTGCATCTATCCATTTGCTTCAATTAAAGTGTAAATGAAGGCTTGCTGTTTGTTTAACATCTTTCTAAATGTTAGTCTTCAGTCTATTAAACACCATCCCAGCGCTGTTGTTTACTGGGGCCACATGTAAAATTCAGGAGGGCCGTACTATGAGTATCCCTGCTTTAGAGAATGCTTAAGCGTGAAAATAGAAATTAACGACTGAAGAAACCATACAAAATCTAAAAAGAAACGAAGTACACTTGGTAGTGAACTGCTTCAAAATTTAATTGGAGCGGGATGTTGCAATGGTTGCAGTAAAAATGAATATCAGAACTCAAGATTGTACTATTTGGAAATGCAATGTGTTGAGTTTTAAATCTGTACAGAGGTAGTAACACATTTCTTTGAAAACAGTTCTAAAAGACAACAGTTCTGACCGGAGATAATGAAGTGTAAACATCACCCCCTTGGTTTGTCTAGGGCCCTTCCTGGTAGAACTAATGAACAAGCACACGCCAAGATGGCCGCCACGTGCGCAGGTTAGGTATAAACGAACTGGGCTGTTTGGGCACTCGACGCTGTGGCGTTTCGGACATGTTGGAATGGCTCCATTCAAAACAAAGCAAACACTGAGGAGACGTGAATAGCACACAGCAGGGATATTTAATCAAAGAAAAATGAAAAAAAATAGCTATAAGGTACTGTAGATAGGCAAGTGAAATTTTTCGATCATTTTCATGTATGATATTAGTTTTTAAAGGAGTAGTACAATTTGAGAAGGTGTCGGAGTTAAGAACTTTTCTTATGAAACTTAAGAATTTGTAAGTTTTGCTTCGGATTACTTGGTGCCCTCGGTGGGACTCAACGGGACGCGTGGCAGTTGAAGATGGCGGCCAGGCTGGTAGGAGCGGCCCGCGCACTAGTCTCGCGGAGCCCCGCGCGGCCTGTCTGTCCCCGCCTCACCTCCGTAGTCCTGCAGGCTGGCTCTGCTGACGGCCTCCGGCGCCGCCTCCCGGATCACGGCGGCGAGCTTTGTGATCCCCATCGGTAGGCCTCGGTCTGCGGGGAGCGGCTGGCGCGGGAGCTCGGCGTCCGCTCCTGCCTGCGCCCCCAGGGCTCCTCCGCAGGAAGGGCGGGGGCTGCAGCGGATCTCAGGCCCATGGCGGCGGATTCAAAAGTGCCCAGGGATCCTGGGCAGTACCTGGGCCGAGGGCGAGGGACAGTCTGAGCCGGACACAGCTTGAGCAGCACATCAGGGGCCATGCACCTGGCAGTAGCAGGCAGTGGGACGTGCGGTGCTGACACACAGCCCTAGCAATCAGGGGCCTAAGGTACAGGCGCACAAGTGTGTCACTTGGCGGGAGAGCAGGCGCCGAGCGTGCAGCTTTAGCAGAACATCACATTCAGGTGCACAGCCTTGGCAGGCATGAGGCTGGCTGCATGCACACTGCCTTAGCAAGCTGGATAAAGGCTGCAGGAAGCGTTCAGGTGGCACCCTCAGTGGTAATACTAGACAGGTACAGTTCTAAACCAACTAGATGTCCGCTCTTGGAACCCCCATCCAGCCCTTTTTTCTTAGCAGCACTCGATGCACACACTGAGACAGATTCACAAAGAGTTGTATGACTTACTCTTTTAGTACTACTCACGAATTCCTGGAGTAAGCCAGGTCTACTCCTAACTTACTCGTATAGAGGAAGGCCATGAGTACTCCAGGAGTAAGTCACGAGTGCCACAAGATGACGTTGCATTAGAAACTTTGTTAATTGAACCCTCAATCTCCAGGTTTACTTTGACAAAAATAATGTAGTGTCCACTTTCTTTAAATGAGATTAAGTAGGAAACTGTCCCCTCTAGTAAACTAACTTTATGCGGAGAGTCCCAGCATATATGTTACACTAATGATGCATGACATGGCCACTACATTATTGGAATAACTCATCTTATGTGAAGCATTACTTGCTAAGGCCCTCTTAATGGAGCTAGAGTCGTAACATCAGTTGCCACCATCTGGGGACACTGCGCACTGGGGGTCGCGCACTGTTTTGCTTACCTGCACATTCAGTCCTTGTGACCTGCCTCAGACTCGGTGCATGCATGTTAGTAGTTGGGTTCTCTCACCCCTTGGAGAGGGCCTAACTAGTATGTGCTGTAACATGCAAAAGTCGTCCTAGTGAAGGCAGTGCTCATGAGGAACACTGCATGACTTGCTTGTTAATCTCCCCTTTACCTGACAAGATGATTATTGGATGGGCTGCTTTAGTTGTCAGGGCTAGGAAGTTAACAAAAGAGGAGTGACTGACCATCCTATTCATGGCACTGACTCCACTCGCGAGGATATAAATTAGGAGCCGGCTCCCAATGGCATGTTTGCCCATGTAATCGATACACCGTATGGTAGTCTTGACAACATGCTTAATAGCTTGTGACATTTCCTTCTCACCCTTCCCTCTGGAATCAGCTGTGGCAATATCATACAGATGGGTGGTAGGATAGAGCTGTGTGCCAGTGGTCAGCCTGAGGCAACCTGTCCTCCATATAATGTCCCATTAGTGTGTCCATTGCATTGAGAGTCAGCCCTATGCCTTCTACTGCCTTCGCTGTCAGACATTTCAGGCATTCAGATTAGTCGCCAATCTTTCAGA
The DNA here is from genome assembly GCF_031143425.1 of Pleurodeles waltl. NCBI lineage: Eukaryota > Metazoa > Chordata > Amphibia > Caudata > Salamandridae > Pleurodeles > Pleurodeles waltl. The sequence continues at coordinate 1,128,745,989 of NC_090439.1, forward strand.
GAGTAACTGTAGGAAACTGGGTATCATGCAGTAAGGCTTCAACTATGTAATACTCTCAATGTAACCCCCAAATAGGTCCTTTGGATTCACTCTAATAAATTCCTAGCTCAGTCCTGGTAGTGTGGTACTCAGAAGTCAGGCTTTACTATGGGAGCATGTTAAGCATTTCAGAGCAACAACATGGACTATAAGTAATTGACACAACTCAAAGGAAATCCAAAACCAATTTATAAAAATAAAGCAGGTTTTTATTTCATTTTAGACACCAAAATGAAGACAATGGATGAGTATTACGGGCATTATAGATTTTTAAAGGCATAATAAATCAGTGCATTTCTCATTTGCAAAACTTTGAGGCTGCGGGCAAAGGGGAAATGTACTAGTGACAATCGGTCACTTGCTAGTCAAGGTCAGCGGAAGCCACTAAGGGTAAAGGTGGTGCAGGTCCCTGGACCAAGGTCCATCAGTCGGTACAGTTTTACCTGGTTCATAGGGCCTGGGTGCAGAGTTTTCCTTGGTGCTGAACGTGGGAGCTGCAGGTGCCGGTTTTGCTGCTTGGATAGTGCGGCCGAGGTAAGGGGTGCAAAATCTTGGCAATGGGGCCACTGGGACATCAGATTGAGGTTGTTGCAGGGTTCCCTCAAGGTGCAGCTTTGCGCAAAGTTAATGGCAGCCCGCCTTGCCACCAACATGCCTTGGCTAGAGCAAATTCAGCTTTTAGTTTTTTTGATGTCCAGGAGAAAACTGTAGCTACCCGAATGTTGGTGGAGGTCAGGACTGCATTTCCCACAATGTACTTGACCATATACCTTTGGAAGATTCCTCGGCGGGCCCTATGGCCAGTGATTCTTTAGTTCTGGGAATATGAGTTGCTTGCGGGATGCAGGGTACAAGTACCTCTAATCCAAGGGAGTGCTGGAGCTGCCTTTGGCTTGCAGAGTGTTCCACTTTCCTTTGGAGTAGTTCTCTAGTCCAGGGCGAGTTGCGGTCGTGCAGTTGCAGGATGGTTCCTGCAGGTGCAGGTTTTCACGCCTTTGCTTTGTGCAGGTCCTGAAGTCGCAGTTACGAGTCTCTTCTTTGTCTTTTGTTGCAGTTTCGTCAGATCTGAGGTTCTGGTGCCAGCGGAACCCCTTAAATCCCAGATTTATGGATGTTAAGGGTGTGGGTTCTCGTTACCAATGGGCTACTAGCCGCAGCGTCTAATCCGTCCTTGAGGTGACCACTTCTTGTGGATAGTGGTACCTTTTCTACCCAGAAGCCTCTATTCTGCCACTTTTCAAAATGGCAGAAGCCATCCTCGGATCTACAGCCCGGGTAGCTCACCCTGGGGGTGTGGCTAGTCTTCTGGGGTGTATGCCTCCTAACTACTTATAATCAACAAATGTCAAGGCACTCGTGAATTAAGTAAAGGATAAGTAGTCCATGTGCGTGTGCTGTAATGTCCTCTTCCAAACAATCCGGTACAAAGTAGACTGTGGAAGGTTAGCATGGATCCAATTTATACTTGAACCGTGAAAAATAATCTCAATGACTTCCTCATCACTCTGATATGCTGACCGGGGAGTGCCTTTTCACTCTCTGGACACGTTATTTCGTGTCCTCTTGGAATCCTTAAGTTACGGAGGTGTTTATACACACACCCCTTACGTGCTCTCACGGACTGATTAAGACATTGCGGTTTACTGGATAATTAATATTTGGGATCTCAGGAGAGCTACTATAGCTCATATCCAATTGCTCGTTTTCTTTCCTAGACATTATATTGAGCCCTAAGGAAGTCATTGAGATTATTTTCTCTCAGGACGAAACACGTGTTGGCTGTTGTTTGTTTTACCAGCATATGAATATCACGGTTCAAGAATACATTGGATCCATGCTAACCTTCCACGGTCTACTTTGTACCTGATAGTTTGGAAGAGGACATTACAGCACACGCACATGGACTACTGATCCTTTACTTAATTCACGAGTGCCTTGACATTTGTTGATTATGCAGTGTTTTTCCTAGAGAAACATAGGAGGAATGGGGAGGATCCTCCTGCCAGGAGCACCATGCCTATGATTGATTGAATATATATTAACTTGGTGATTTACTGTGAGCGCCTATTCCTATAAACCGTCTTCCCTTTTGTGTTCTCTTTTGTGCCTCCTAACTACTTAATTTTCCCACTTGCCCGGGTGGAAATGTGGCCTCTGGTGTGGGCTTTGAAGCTCTATGCTTTGATGTGCCACATCACTAGCTTTCCTGCCAGGGAGGGAGGTAACACCTCCTGCCCAGGCAGGCCTTTATTTCTGACTCCAGAGAGTGTTCACACCTCCTGGGAGGGGTTAGATTCCTGTCTTGGCAGCATCAGCTCGTAGGCTGTCCACCAGGGCACAGGAAGGCTGGGGCAACCAAGTGGGCAGCCTTTAAGGAAGCCACTTGGGTGTATGTCACATTAAATCTGTCTTGGGGAACAAGTTGGGTTTGGTGAATAAGTCGTTTGATACCAATCATGATACCTTTGAGTGGGACCTTAACGGAGTTGGCAACTCGGTATGCCCAAGTGCCAGCCCATTTTATCCTGTGCCCCCCTGAACACTTATAGTGGCCCTTAATAGAAAGAGGCTACTATAGGGACATGTAAGCTTGCACTTATGCATCCACATCTTTAATATAACGCACCCTGCCTCCTGGGCTCAGAAAGCCTACTTTGGGGTTGACTGGCATATGTTAAAAATAGTGCTGTGATTTTGCTACTCATGGTGAGGGCATGGTTGAATTTGGGCAGTTTGCACTGCTTATTCAGTCTGCTGTGGTAGGACTGCTGATATCCTTTTACTTATGTCCTTCAGGGTGGCACAATCAGGGCTACAGGCCTTGGCGACCCCTTTAACTCCCATGCCCCGGGTACCACTGGTACCATTTACCAGGGACTTATAAGAGGGTTAAAGTCCTTGCCAGTTGGGGATGCCAGTTAACACGCATCATACTTTGTGGAGAGGGCACTGGCAATGGGGCTTGGTTAGCAGGCTCCAGTGCACTTTCAGGGTCATAACCATCAGCACAGGAGAAAAAAGTGTGGGTTTGACCATACAAAAAGGGCACTTTCCTACAATAACCCATCTGCCTGTTGCCACTCAGGCATGAAAGTGACTCCCTTCAAGGTCCCCAATTGTTAGGTAAAATAACCTGTCTTTCTGCCCCCACCCAACTTCCCAAGATTCTGCAGGCCTATAGGTTGTCTTTAGAGCTCTTATGCATACATTATTCAAACCTCTAATTTGGCGTAATATGCTGGATGCGCTAACACGATATTACAATACACAGAGGGTAAACCCTAAAGTAACCCGAAGGACCTGGGTTGATCATATTGCAAAACTACAATGGTCCATCCGGAGATTGTTTATCATCTTTGTTGTACGCTTAATGATCCATACACAATAGGAATTACATTCTGAACATGCAGCATAACATTGCAAAAAAATAATCAAGAAACCACACTGTAAGAAAATACACTTTCAATTATTCTTTATATGATTCTAAAATTCCTGTCACATCAAGAAAGAAAAGAGAACAGAAAAATTGTGCAAAAGTAAAGTGCTCATGAATAGAATATATAGAATTACACAATCAATCCACAATAAAACAGCATCCATTCTCTTAAAAGAATGAAATTTGAGTATTTAAGTGCTTCCAGTCACCCTTTAGTCCCTTTACAGCACCAAGAGTCAGGGATTGCTACTGCACCAGCGAGATGGTTTCTGCTGCAGGTCACAGTAAGCGAAGTGTTTTTCTAGTGAATGTCTTGGTCCGCATCCATGTCAGGCTTGGATGCTTTGTGATGTTGTGGGTCCCTTGCGAAGTAGTAGAGCTGGCCCTGGTAGCATGCAGTTGAGTGTCAAAGGCACAGCTTGCAAACAGCAGTTTCTAGTACCATCTCGATGTTGGGAAGGCTCTTCGGTGGAAATCCAAGGTATTCAACGGATGGGAGACCGAGATAGATTTTCTTCCATGTCTTTTCTCTCTGTATTTTGCCTGTTAGTTTGACTTGAACTTGCAAGATCTAAGATTACTCTGAATAGTATACCAGGGCAGGCAGATCTCGAACCGGTAAACAGTGAGGAGGAAGGCAGGAGCTGCACAGGTTCAGAAATGGAGGTGGTGGAAAGGCCATGTCACCACACTTGCGAACACTTCTAAAATTACAGCTGCTATACCTCTGATCCAAAGGCGTTTGATACTCAGAAAACACATTCTACACACACACTCCGGGTGGGCAAAGGAGTTATTGGCCTTCCAGAATTTTATATATTGCTCCAAAAAAGGCACTTAAACTCTACAGAGAGACTAATTTATATATATGAAGAAAACTAAGCTCACCATGATGGCCGTGAAATCCCTAAACCTGCTATTTCCTTGGAGATACAGTACATACTTAGGACAGTGTGCTTAACCTGTAATATGTTTCGTTATTGCAACCTCGGTTACCTAGCAGAGAAACTGAGGGAGTCATTACGACCTCAGCAGTCTTTTCGCAAGACCGCGAGGTACCGGCGGTCTTCCGCGCCGCCTATTATGACCGCTGGCAGCCCCCGTCCTTTTTCGTACGGAAAGCCGCCAGCAGCCATACTGGCGGACGGCGGGAAAGTGGAGGTTGCTCAACCTCCACCGCCACGTCAGCAGAACACCGCCCACTGAATCACATCCCATGATTCGGTGTGGCGGTGTTCTGGTGACGGTGTTCTGGTGGCGGAGCTGCCCCCATGGATCCCGTCCCCTCCCGGAGGATCAACAGACAAGGTAAGTTGATCATCCGTTAGGGAAGGGGGTGGGAGGGTGTTGTGTGTTGTGTGCGTGCATGGGGGTGTGCGTGTGGGAGTGTAGAGGGGGTGAGTGAGTGAGTGTATGCGTGCAGGGGGGTGTTGTGTGTATGGGAAATGTGTGCAGGTAGGACAGTGTGCATGTATGTGTGCGGATATGTGTTGTCGGGGTGTATGTGTGCGTGTAGGGGTGTGTATATGTGCATGTTCAGGGTGTCTGCGTGTAGGGGTGTGTTTATATGTGCATGGTCGGGGTGGGGAGGGGGTTGTGGCACCTTTGGGGGTGGCAGGGAGGTGTGGGGAGGATTCGTGGGGGGTAGCGGGGGTGGGGGAGACCCCTATCAGTGCCAGGGAAAGAATTCCCTGGCACTGATAGTGCCTACCGCAATGGATCTCATGGCGGGTCCCAACCACCCGAGATCCATGGCGGTATGCAGGGTCCTGATACCGTTGGCGGTCTAGTGACGACCGCCGGGGTGGAGACCGCAATCTCCAGCCCAGCGGTCTTCACCGCCATGGCGGTCGGAATGGTGAAGTGGCGGATGACAAATTCCATTTTTTTTCCGGCTGGCCTGTTTGCGGTCTTACCGCCGCTTTGCCACCGACCGCCAGGGTCGTAATGAGGGCCTTAATGTCTTAAGAAAAGTCATACATGCCAGAAACAAAGAAAAACTGGTGCTTGAAATCCTGAAATTCAGAAAGCAAGAACATCTTAGTGTGTCCATGTGGTGAGGAGTTCGAAGAATCTGGAATAACATTCTTCAGACCCGGGGAAGGCCCCTTCTTTCTTCACAAAAAGGGAGAAATGGAATCCCTCTTATCCAAATGTTAAATTTCTTATCCTAATAATCTGGGTGTAAGAGAAAGGCTTACCTTCCTTGCAGTGGGCACCTCAAGCTTGACAGCAGTGGTTCCTTCCTGGAAATGCAGTCTTTCTGAATTAAGTCCTAATATTTATATCTCTTATGTCGCCCACTTACTGTTCCCCTACTGTGAGTCTTTCTTCCAAGCTGGACTGTTTACGTATATTGCTCATTACTGATACCCGTTAAAGCTAATTTTCTTGCTCTGTTCTCAATGCGATAAACATTTCAAGGCGTTGCTGCTAAAGCCACGAGTCCTTGCCACCACCCTGTAATCTCGTAAGGACAGTGGGTGGGCCACATTATGGGGCTCCCGATTTCCAGGCCTCGGCATGGGGCTCTTCAGGGGTCCATCGGAATCAGTTTATAGAAATAAGGGGCCACCAGACTTATATCAGTTGAAACTGAAACCCAAAAATGATAGCATGTGGGGGGTGGTAGTCACACCCCTGATCTTCGTACCTACACCCCCCCCCCCCCCCCCCCCCCCATTCGCTCTAGATGTCTTGGACCAAGAACCCTGTGTCTAAGGTGTAAAGCAAGCTTATTAGTTTAGCAAGCATTGTGATGAAAGGTATTTATTTGAGAGTAGAATGATTGACAATAGACGCATCTACATGAGCTTTTGTGCTGTCAGTGAATACCTGGTAGTGTGTATCATCCTGTGTGCTAGAGCACCCTGGCATTATAAAACAGTTTCCAGAATATCTCAGGCAGACCTGGTGTAGTTGCATGAAGTCTTCTGGAGATGGGCAGCTAAAGCAGGGAGATGTATAGTAGGCAGGACATCTCTTAGACAGAACAACAGCAGGCAAGGACTCGTGCACGTAGACAATTAGCAGGTGTGAGGTCTGCTGCAGATAACTGTTAAATGTAGATCTGGTACAAAAAGACGGCTGTAGAAGACAGCATCTACGATTATAGAAGGCATACCTGGTCTGGTAGATGTCCGCAGAAGGCATGATGTTTGGTGCAGGCATGAGGCCAAGTGATGATACTGACATAGCATTAGTAAGCATGGAATCCGATACAGCTATTGCAGGCCGATCTGGCGCAGACAGCTGTAACAGGCTTGCAAATTGATGCAGACACACAAATAACAGGGAAAGCCGGTGCAGGCAGACACTTGTAGCAGGCGTGAGATATGACGCATATGGTCATCTACGGTGGATGATCTGCTGCAGACAGACACCTATATCTGGCCTGAGATCTGGTGCAGACACTCTAGCAGGGATGAGTTTGGATACAGCTATACACATAAAGCTGGTAGATCTGATGCAGGCAGACAGCTATAGCAGGCATGAGTTGGTTAGGTAGATAACTCTACACGTCATGTAGTGTGCAGACTGACAGGAGTACCAGTGCACATAACTATAGCTGGCAGACAGCTGTAGAATACAAATCCAGTGCGGGCAGACAACCACGGAACACAGGAGTTGTGGTGTAAGGGACCTGTAAAGGAGATAGGATCTACTGTATGCAGACCACTAATGCAGATTCGGAATATGTTGCAGGTGACAACCCGACTGCTTGCGGTGAGGTAGGACATTTGGTAGATGTTGCCTGCTAAATAGATGTGATGCAGCCATGAAAAGGTGCACCTCCTTCAGTCAATCTAGTCGAATTTAATTTCAGAATGAAGTCAATGGAAAGTTGTTTGGAGTTTCACTTGCCAAGTGTTGAAAACCAGCTGGGCGTTTTTGGAGTTATTTATTGTGTTCAAACACTCATCTTCTGTTCCTCCACCTCAGGTCATGATAGAATTTGATTTACGTGAAGCAGTCTTGAAACCGGATACAATGTCAATAACACAGGCTATTTAAAGAGGTCATCAACACAAGTAGATTTTTTTGTACCACTCTCCTCCACATTTTAATCCTTCCGTCTGGCCGTATTATCACATTTTTATGTGGAAATGATTCTAGTACAAATGTAAAAAGTACATCTTGTTCATTAAAAAGCTCTCTGATTTAGAGTTTGGCAGATGCAGGCTATCTGCCAAAAAGGAGGTGGCAGGTATCCCAACTGCCTTAGTGCCCGGGTGCACAGATATGTGAACAGTAAAAATAGGGCAGCCAGGACAACCACTGCTTTTTGGCGAATGTCTAGCACCTGGGAGACTCCAAAAGTAGGCCTGAAGTTGTAGTGCAAGAGTATATCCCTTAAAAAACTGTTTGTGGAGAATTTGTTGTTGCTCCTAGAAGCCTCCAGCACTGAAAGTGGAGGTGATGAAGGAGTGCGCACTCTGAGACAACTTCAGCCTTGCATTATGCAGGGCTTAAGGGTGATTCCCCTCCCATTCAACGAGCCCATAAAAAACTCAGAACCTGCTAAAATTATGTCTGAGATTGAAGGGGGAGCTAATTCTTCAGTCCTATGTAAAGGAAAGCAAGCAGTGAATGTAATGTTGGTTAAGGGCATGCAGTAATACCGGACAGAGCAGAACATCAAGTGTGCCTTGGCAGAAGTAGGTATCCCTTTGTATTCAGAGTATGGAGTTCTTATGAAAGATCATCCTTGTTGCAGCGACTCAGAAGGCAGGAACATGTGTAGAGACCACGTTGGCTGTGCTGTAGAACTCTGACATTATTGCATTTGTAGACTGACACATCCTTTACAGCAGTGAAGCTGTTATACGTAATTACCTCTTGTTGGACCTGGCTTTTTGACAGGGTCATCCCCCAACTTTTTGCCTTCCTCCTTCTCTTTTTCTGACCTCATTTTTGCTGGTTTTTAGACTCTGCGCACTTTACCACTGCTAACCAGTGCTAAAGTGCATATGCTCTCTCCCTTAAAACATGGTAACCTTGAATCCTACCTGATTGGACTATTAATTTACTTATAAGTCCCTAGTAAGGTGCACTTTATGTGCATAGGGCTGGTAAATTAAATGCTACTAGTGGGCCTGCAGCACTGGTTGTGCCACCCACTTAAGTAGCCCCTTTTCCTTGTGTCAGGCCTGCCATTGCAAGGCCTGTGTGTGCAGTTTCACTGCCACCTCGACTTGGCATTTAAAAGTACTTGCCAAGCCTAGAACTCCCCTTTTTCTACATATAAGTCACCCTTAATGTGTGCCCTAGGTAACCCCTAGAGCAGGGTGCTGTGTAGATAAAAGGCAGGACATATACCTGTGTAGTTATATGTCCTGGTAGTGTAAAACTCCTAAATTCGTTTTTACACTACTGTGGGGCCAGCTTCCTTCATAGGCTAACATTGGGGCTGCCCTCATACACTGTTGAAGTGGCAGCTGCTGATCTGAAAGGAGCAGGAAGGTCATATTTAGTATGGCCAGAATGGTAATACAAAATCCTGCTGACTGGTGAAGTCGGATTTAATATTACTATTCTAGAAATGCCACTTTTAGAAAGTGAGCATTTCTTTGCACTTAAATCTTTCTGTGCCTTACAATCCACGTCTGGCTGGGCTTGGTTGACAGCTCCTTGTGCATTCACTCAGACACACCCCAAACACAGGGTACTCAGCCTCACGTGCATACATCTGCATTTTGAATGGGTCTTCCTGGGCTGGGAGGGTGGAGGGCCTGCTCTCACACAAAGGACTGCCACACCCCCTACTGGGACCCTGGCAGACAGGATTGAACTGAAAGGGGACCTGGTGCACTTCTTAGCCACTCTTTGAAGTCTCCCCCACTTCAAAGGCACATTTGGGTATAAAACAGGGCCTCTGCCCTACCTCATCAGACACTTGCTGGAGAAGAAACCTGAACCAGAAACTACATCCTGCCAAGAAGAACTGCCTGGCTGCTCAAAGGACTCACCTGTCTGCTTTCTACAAAGGACTGCTGCCTTGCTGTTGCCCTGCTGTCTTGCTGAACTCTTGTCTGGCTGTGAAAGTGCTCTCCAAGGGCTTGGATAGAGCTTGCCTCCTGTTCCTTGAAGTCTCGGGACCAAAAAGACTTCTTCTTTTCACTTGGACGATCCGTGCGCCGAAAATTTCGACGCACAGCTTGTTTCGCGGCGAGAAAAACGCCGCACACCGACGCTGATCGACGCGACGCCCTCGGGACGATCGAGACTTCGACGCACAACCTCGCAAGGACAAAGCCGCCCGACTTTCCAGGAGAAATCGACGCGACGCCTACCGTGAGTGCGAAACTTTGACGCACGGCCTCGCAAGGACAACGCCGCCCGACTTCCAAGGAGAAATCGACGCGACGCCTGCCGTGAGACCAAAATTTCAACGCACGGCCTCGCAAGGACAACGCCGCCCGACTTCCAAGGAGAAATCGACGCGACGCCTACCGTGAGATCGAAACCTCGACGCGCAGCCCCGCAGAACGACGCGCAGCCGGAAAATAAGCAGGAGAATCCACGCACAGACCCGGGACATCTGGTAATCCCCGCGATCCACAAAAAGAGACTGTCTGCGCGCCGGAAAACGACGCCCGACTTCCCCGCGTGGAAAAGAACGACGCAAGTCTGTGTGTGCTGAGAGGAAATCGACGCACACACCCCTTTTTCCACGCATCTCTTCTCTTGTGGCCCTCTGAGGAGATTTCCCACCAGAAACCAGGTACTCTGTGCTTGAAAGACACTTTATTGCTTTTTAAAGACTTAAAGACACTTAATATCACTTTTCAGTGATATCTTTACAAATTCGTATTACAACTTTGATCGTTTTGACCTGAAGATACCCAGATAAATATTATATATTTTTCTAAATACTGTGTGGTGTATTTTTGTGGTGTTATGCTATGGTGTTGTATGATTTATTGCACAAATGCTTTACACATTGCCTTCTAAGTTAAGCCTGACTGCTCGTGCCAAGCTACCGGAGGGTGAGCACAGGCTGATTTTGGATTGTGTGTGACTTACCCTGACTAGAGTGAGGGTTCTTGCTTGGACAGAGGGCAACCTGACTGCCAACCAAAAACTCAATTTCTAACATTGGTGATCAGCGGTGAGGATAGGACTTGTATTTGTGCAGTGACATACAGTAGCTAAGTATTTCACTACCTACCCACAGTTGAAGGTCAACTTGGTTTTTATCTCTTTTTGCAAATCCGTTTTTTTTTCCTGACAATTTTCAAAAACGAAATCCTCACTCAACATGTCTCTGACTGGGTCTCAGACAGGGGACTTTGACCTAGTCCAGTTGGATACATATACGGTCAAACAACTAAGAGGATTCTGCAGGGCATTGAGGGTACCCACCCAAGGGGCCTCCAGAAAGGAGGACTTTCAAGTGGCGCTGAGGGCCTGGGCAGAAGCCCATTTAGAGGATGATGAGGAAGAGGAGCCAGAAAATGGCCCCTCAGAGGAATTTTCACTATCTGTGGATGGTGTTACCACTGCAATTGTGCACCCTTCCAGACCAGGGAGCAGTGTCTCTGGGCAAAGCCTGACCGCAGAGGAAAGGAGAGAAGAAAGGGAGTTCCAATTGCAAATGGCAAAATTGAAAATTGAGGCTCAACAGGAGGAGAGAAGGGCAGAAAGAGAAGCCAAACAAGCTGAGGCTGAAAGAGCTGCCAAACAGATTGAAGCTGAAAGAACAGCCAAACAGATTCAAGCAGAAGCTGAAAGGGCAGCCAAACAAGCGGAAGCTGAAAGAGCAGCCAAACAGGTGGAAGCTGAAAGAGCTCTGGCTGAAAAGAAACTATTGTTGGCTCATGAACTGAGTCTCAAGGAGCTGGAGATCAAGGCAAGACAGTCTGAATCCAGCAATAATGGTGGCAGCATACTGACAGGACCTGCTGGAGAAAAGAAGGTTCGTATACCCAAAAATGTGGTGCCCAGTTTTGTGGTGGGAGATGACATAGATAAATGGTTAGCTGCTTATGAAGTTGCACTAAGGGCTCATGAGGTTCCTGAAGGGCAATGGGGGGTAGCTATGTGGGGTTATGTACCGCCATTGGGGAGGGATACACTCCTCACATTGGATCAACCTGATCAAAACACATACCCACTTCAGAGAGCCATTTTACTTGCCAAGTTTGGGCTGACCCCTGAGGGATACCGTCAGAGGTTCAGGGACAGCACCAAACAAACCACACAAACATGGGTAGATTTCTTTGACTTCTCCAGTAAGGCACTGAATGGATGGGTGCGGGGCAACAAAGTAACTGATTATAAAGGTTTATATGACTTGATTCTGAGAGAGCATATGCTTAATACTACTTTTACAGAGTTGCGCCAGCACTTAGTGGATAGTAAGCTGACTGATCCCAGGAAGCTTGCTGAGGAGGCGGACCTCTGGGCAAGCACCAGAGTGTCCAAAAAGGTATCTGGGAGTGACCCCGAGAAGGGTAGTTCCGGTTCCCCCCAACAAAGTGAGGGGGAGGTTAGAGATGACCCAGACGAGTTCCAGAGTAAGGGGGGAAGAAAGGGTTCCCATACCCCCTCTGAGAAACAGGGTTGGGGTTCTGGTGGGCAGTGGCCCAAAGTATCCCATTTCCAACCCCGCTGCTTTGAGTGTTCCCAGATAGGACACAGGAAGGGGGACTCTGTCTGTCCAAAGAACTCACCCCATATTGGGACCTCTACAGGGGTGGCCAATGTGGCCTTAGGGGAATGTCGTCCCCAGGGGCAGGTCGTAGACCATGCCTTCATCTCCTTCAGTTGGGAGGTGGACTCAGAGGGTAAACTGGTGATCCCTGAGGGTGGGAGTCGTCACTTCCACCAGGTGGGAGTGAATGGGATCCCAGTCACCGCTCTGAGAGACACGGGGGCTAGTCTTACCATGATTGTGGAGAGACTAGTGTCACCAGAGCAGTACACCGGACAGGTGTGTAGAGTGACTCCAGCCATTGGGGAAGATTTCTTCCGCCCCATGGCCCGGGTGTCCCTAGAGTGGGGTGGGGAGGTGACCCAGAGGCGGGTCATAGTTAGTCCCCAGCTGCCCATTGACTGCATTCTGGGGAATGAGTTTCCCTTAGTGTCAGGAGAGCTGAGAGGGCCGACCCCCAAGGGTGCCCTAACAGTTCAGATATCGGGCGGTACCACTCCCCAGAGGAGGGTATGGAAGCCCAGATGGGGAGGCACGGGGAAAAAGGACTCACCCCTGCCCTCTGTTCAGCCTCAGAGTACAGACCCTGGGCTGAGGGACCAGTATCAGGGACCCACCCCATACCTGGTGAGAGTGGAGAAGGGGTGCCAGACCCCTGGGGTTACTACCCCCCATTCTGGGATGCTACAGGAATCCCTTGGGAGCTCCCTACCAGCCCCCCAGCTGGAGGAGAAGCTCAGCCAACTGCCCCCCTCCGGGTCTCCACCTAGCAGTGGATGGCCAGGGGCCTGGCTCATAACACTGACAGCTGTCAGTGGCATCTATTGGTTTCTGTCCTTGTGGGCAGAGTTTTCCCTGGGTTGGGGACAGAAGTCAGACCCAAGGAATGGAATGGGCCACATCACTTTGTTGGCCATGGTGATACTGTCTGCATACTGGGATACATCTGTAAGCAAATTAAAGTTAGGAGCTGTACAGATGGGGTCCTCAGGTGATGAGAAGGGTTCCCCATGGGCCAGATCAGTGGCCCCAGAGAGTATAGACAAAGAAGCCTCACTGAGTTCGGAAAAGCGTAGAACTGGCGAGTGCCCCTGCAGTAGTGGGCCATTGTCCATGTTCTATCGCCTTAAGCAGGGAAGTCCATCAGAGTGTTGATTAGTCTACCCTGGCTTTAGGCTGGGAGGGGGTCATGTTGGACCTGGCTTTTTGACAGGGTCATCCCCCAACTTTTTGCCTTCCTCCTTCTCTTTTTCTGACCTCATTTTTGCTGGTTTTTAGACTCTGCGCACTTTACCACTGCTAACCAGTGCTAAAGTGCATATGCTCTCTCCCTTAAAACATGGTAACCTTGAATCCTACCTGATTGGACTATTAATTTACTTATAAGTCCCTAGTAAGGTGCACTTTATGTGCATAGGGCTGGTAAATTAAATGCTACTAGTGGGCCTGCAGCACTGGTTGTGCCACCCACTTAAGTAGCCCCTTTTCCTTGTGTCAGGCCTGCCATTGCAAGGCCTGTGTGTGCAGTTTCACTGCCACCTCGACTTGGCATTTAAAAGTACTTGCCAAGCCTAGAACTCCCCTTTTTCTACATATAAGTCACCCTTAATGTGTGCCCTAGGTAACCCCTAGAGCAGGGTGCTGTGTAGATAAAAGGCAGGACATATACCTGTGTAGTTATATGTCCTGGTAGTGTAAAACTCCTAAATTCGTTTTTACACTACTGTGGGGCCAGCTTCCTTCATAGGCTAACATTGGGGCTGCCCTCATACACTGTTGAAGTGGCAGCTGCTGATCTGAAAGGAGCAGGAAGGTCATATTTAGTATGGCCAGAATGGTAATACAAAATCCTGCTGACTGGTGAAGTCGGATTTAATATTACTATTCTAGAAATGCCACTTTTAGAAAGTGAGCATTTCTTTGCACTTAAATCTTTCTGTGCCTTACAATCCACGTCTGGCTGGGCTTGGTTGACAGCTCCTTGTGCATTCACTCAGACACACCCCAAACACAGGGTACTCAGCCTCACGTGCATACATCTGCATTTTGAATGGGTCTTCCTGGGCTGGGAGGGTGGAGGGCCTGCTCTCACACAAAGGACTGCCACACCCCCTACTGGGACCCTGGCAGACAGGATTGAACTGAAAGGGGACCTGGTGCACTTCTTAGCCACTCTTTGAAGTCTCCCCCACTTCAAAGGCACATTTGGGTATAAAACAGGGCCTCTGCCCTACCTCATCAGACACTTGCTGGAGAAGAAACCTGAACCAGAAACTACATCCTGCCAAGAAGGACTGCCTGGCTGCTCAAAGGACTCACCTGTCTGCTTTCTACAAAGGACTGCTGCCTTGCTGTTGCCCTGCTGTCTTGCTGAACTCTTGTCTGGCTGTGAAAGTGCTCTCCAAGGGCTTGGATAGAGCTTGCCTCCTGTTCCTTGAAGTCTCAGGACCAAAAAGACTTCTTCCTTTCACTTGGACGATCCGTGCGCCGAAAATTTCGACGCACAGCTTGTTTCGCGGCGAGAAAAACGCCGCACACCGACGCTGATCGACGCGACGCCCTCGGGACGATCGAGACTTCGACGCACAACCTCGCAAGGACAAAGCCGCCCGACTTTCCAGGAGAAATCGACGCGACGCCTACCGTGAGTGCGAAACTTTGACGCACGGCCTCGCAAGGACAACGCCGCCCGACTTCCAAGGAGAAATCGACGCGACGCCTGCCGTGAGACCAAAATTTCGACGCACGGCCTCGCAAGGACAACGCCGCCCGACTTCCAAGGAGAAATCGACGCGACGCCTACCGTGAGATCGAAACCTCGACGCGCAGCCCCGCAGAACGACGCGCAGCCGGAAAATAAGCAGGAGAATCCACGCACAGACCCGGGACATCTGGTAATACCCGCGATCCACAAAAAGAGACTGTCTGCGCGCCGGAAAACGACGCCCGACTTCCCCGCGTGGAAAAGAACGACGCAAGTCTGTGTGTGCTGAGAGGAAATCGACGCACACACCCCTTTTTCCACGCATCTCTTCTCTTGTGGCCCTCTGAGGAGATTTCCCACCAGAAACCAGGTACTCTGTGCTTGAAAGACACTTTATTGCTTTTTAAAGACTTAAAGACACTTAATATCACTTTTCAGTGATATCTTTACAAATTCGTATTACAACTTTGATCGTTTTGACCTGAAGATACCCAGATAAATATTATATATTTTTCTAAATACTGTGTGGTGTATTTTTGTGGTGTTATGCTATGGTGTTGTATGATTTATTGCACAAATGCTTTACACATTGCCTTCTAAGTTAAGCCTGACTGCTCGTGCCAAGCTACCGGAGGGTGAGCACAGGCTGATTTTGGATTGTGTGTGACTTACCCTGACTAGAGTGAGGGTTCTTGCTTGGACAGAGGGCAACCTGACTGCCAACCAAAAACTCAATTTCTAACACCTCTGTATCCCTTTTTATTGATCCAGCCCTTATTTCCAGATTAGATACTTCCCCAAAGACAGGAATTCTGAGCTGCTAAAATGAAGCTCCATTAATCCAGTGCAGATCGCTAAGACGTGCTGGTATTATCTGCGTCCTTCTCTCTCCGGCAAGAAGGAACGTTGTGGAGGCAGGAATACTGCAGTGCTTTTTGTCTGTTTCTTTCTCCTCCTTAACCTCCGTGATGGGCAAGAGAGATGATTTTGTGGTATGTCCTTCTGGACTTTCTCAACCATTTGTTGCTGCTGTGGAGCAAAGCCTGATGCTGTACCCATCCTACAAAGTGGTAGGAACTTTAGTTTGGTGGTGGGTTGAATGCAAGCAGGAGGATGTTTGATTCCCTTGCATCTTCTGGCATCCGTACCAGACGGGCAGGCTTGGAACGGGGCAAAAGAAAGCTCTTTGAAGTTCCTGTCTCAGGAGATGGGACCCACCTCTGAAATAAGAGCCGTTGTAAGGTGGAGTTGGACTTGGGTTAGTCGAGCTAATGGTTAAGTGATCACCCGCTAACTCTAGAGTAATGAATAGCTTCACTGCCAACGACTTTCTCATTCACACATAAACTGCATGGAACAAAAGGATGAGGATCAGAGCTGACCAATGAAGCATGTTAAAGCGAACTTTCAGCAAACTCACTGAGAGACATCAGTTGTCCTATGTCTTCGATTCATTCATTGAAGATGCCTCACGGATTGTGGCTTGTGACAGATCTCTCTTTATGATGCTTCTCGTAACAAAGACAAAAACTCTCTTTTCAGTCTCAGGAGGACAGTACTGCATGGTGAGGTGATTGCTTGGAGGACTAGGACACTCTTGCACCCTATGTCTGTTGCTGACACATTGTCTAAGTGACCATCCAAGCGGGTTCCAAAATAACACGCAGCAGAGAGGGTGAAGGTGTTTCCATCATGGTCTGCAGTTATAGGTCCCAGAAAAGTTTATGGAACATCTGAAGATGATTCCATGGGCTGTGAGAAATGTTGAAACCACCAGCTTTGAATGCAAATTGAAGTGGGGTTTAATAAGAAGACTCTACAGACCTAGAAACATGGTTTCTTTTGTCTGTCTTACTAGATCTTTCTGAAAGAAGGTAAAACATCCTGCCAATGGCCAGAAAAGCCCCAACACATTTCAGCAGGGTGAGAAGAGGCAGGGGTGATTGAGCAAGTGGTATTAGGAGTGTGAGAGAAGCAGGAGACAAGGCAGGGAGTGCTAGATTTAAGAGTAAATAAAATAAAGCCATGAAAATCTCTCACATTTAAAGGATAATACATTTAGTTAAACTGGACTAGAGATGAAATGTAAGATCGTAACCTTTTTGAAATAAAGTAATTTGGGTAGAGAATATTTAACATGCACTTTTCAGAGTGATACAGTGGTGCTGGAAGGATAGGATGGAGTTTTAGCCATCAAGTGCTGAAAGATGTGTGTTTTGGCATGTTGGATTTTTTTATCTTTGTGTGGTTGGGCACAGGTGAGATGCAGCATGGTATTGTTGTTGGGAAGGGTCTCTGGCCCAGCAGAGAGATTTAGTCATGGATTGCAAAGCTTCATCTGGGTAAGAACTGACATTTAGAGAGCTCTTTTGTAGAAGGAAGTGCAGTGTACTGGAAGCTTTGAGCTGGAGGGGCATAGAGGCACATGGCGTGGGAGCACTGCTCATGGGAAATAGAAATGATTCCAGAATTCCTTTGTGATATTCCAAAAACATACATCTCTAGGCCCAGTACAGATTTGTATATCCTTTAGTTTAGGCCAGACATGATCAAATGAGAAGATCAGCAAGTTCCAAACCACTGAGTAGGAGATCTAACTTCAGGAACCTGTAAAGAACATTTCTTAACTGGGCACAATGCTTACGGTATGGCTAGGTGGTGGGCTACAAGACCTATATTCATAAGGGTTAAGATTGATTCTTGCAGCTGTTTCTACTTCCCACTTGGAGAGTGAGCCTTTGCTGTTCTCCTTTTCTCCAGCAGGTGTGTGACCACCATGCCTGACCTCCATCCAGAATGGACCACCGCAGTCTCACACTTTCTTTTGTCCACTGTGGCTGTCCACTCGGCAACCTGCACTTTTGAGGTGAGTGGAAAAGTGGAGTTCTCATCAGCGCCAGGAGCCGCTTGCCGAAAGAGTGGGAGGATTCCAGACAGTGGGCTGCTTAATGTTAAGTTCAAATAGTTAATATTATTGTGTGCTTCCAAAGAGGACCCACATTGTATTTTGAAGATACCCGCAGTGTGGTTGGATTTCTTACCCGCTACCCTCAGGTTTGAGATGTTCTCTGAATTCGGTCCCTATTGTAGTTAACTAAATTTAAAAAGGCAGCTATATCTAATAAGTATAAAGCTCCAAAGCAAGATGCTTCAGTCTTCTGTAACATGCATGTCCAGTAGGGCCATGTGGCCATTTGAACCAAGAATCTAGTTTGGCCCCATATCAAATTCAGACACAGGATAGTTCTTGCCACTCCCTGGCAATTGCTGTCAGCATGTAAAGCTTGTCCCAAGTCACCCATGTTTCCAAAGGATCCCTTCATGCATGATTCTGTTGTCACTCTATCCATAGTCACACTACAGACCCCTCCTAGGACTCATCTGCAACCTTTGTATCTCAGCTAGTGGTGCGCACACAGCCCCCCCCATTAATTGGTCACCAACGAAACGCCTGCAGTTTAGCGCATGAAGTATGGTATATGGCAAATAACCTACAAACACTGCTAAAACTACCAAGGTGGCAAACTAGTTGTCTTTACCGCAACCACTAGGAAGTTTCTGATCTCCTGGAAACTGCAGAACTTGATATGGTATTTCCCACAGAAACTTAATGAAAGGGCAATTCCCACCTGGAAATTCTGTTTGCCATTCCCGCTGGGTAAACTAGGTGGAGGACTATCTATTATTTACTCCTTCTTAAAGTTTTCCCTAGCTGAAAGCCCCCAGCCCCTTATTTCAAAAGCTTTCTCTTTACTATTTCTATCAATTCAAACACCTTGCTCTCGTCTTTCTAGGTATATCGCCCTGCTGGCTCTCCAAAGCCCTGTTTGCAGCTTCTTTTTCAGAATACATAGCCCCCTACGCCCTCAGATTCTCCAATTTGAGCGTCTTAAGGGACATAGACAATCCCCATGATGCTGCGGCTATGGCGCTCGTGGAGGTATTAGCCTCTTTCGTTCTCAGTCAACTGATTTCCTCTCCAACCCACCCCACAGGACACACACCCTTGATACGATTTTCTGCAGCTTCCCTAGATTCACTCCTCTGACCTCCTTTCTTGGGGTGTAGTCAGATCTTTGGGAAGTCTATTTCTGTTTCCATTTCCAGTACAATCATAGGCATACTTCTAATAATTCAGCCATGAGCACTTATCACTGGAATCAGTCTGAGCTCTTACAATCTCATGGTTGCTCCACAAAATGTTGCTCTCTCTCAAACCAATGATCCAACCACTATTGCCATTTTTACAAAAGTGGTTCTCAGGCTCGCCACATGTGATTGACCACAACCATGCTTTTTGCCCTTGTCGCCCCAAGCCCTCTTTCCCTTGGTACATAGATGATTTGCCAATCACTGGGAGATGCTGCAAACACCTAGAATGTTTGTGAAGCACCTTATACTCAGCCGAAGCAAAGTCTATTAGCGATGTCGCCCTCAAAAGATAACATAAAGATATCCAAGCAGCTCACAGATCCTTCTTTTCCTCCACAATCACATCAACCAGTAATGCTCTCCGCAGTCTTCTCCAATGTCAAAAGCTTTCTCCAGCCTTCTGCATTTAATAATGCTGTCATCCCCTCCCAGAAACTATGCCATGCCCTCTCCACCATTTCCACAGTAAGATCTCCATTCAAGCCAACATTTGTGCTCAACTTCCTATAGCGTGTGTGTTCATCCAAGTGTGTGCTGTTCCCTTCAAGGGCCCATCCCTTCCTCAATTTCAACTTCCAGAGTCTGGGTCTGTCACCGCTCTCCTCTCGCTGGTAAAATCGGGCTCCCCTGTTGACCTATACCCTCCTCATCTCATCACCCTAGCCCCAAAAATCATTGACCTTGCCCGCATTTGTAAAGCCTTCTTAACATCGGCCACTGTCTTAAGATGAGAACATCCTGTTGTCACCCCCTCACTGTAGAAACCATCTGCAAATTACTCAGATCTCAAAAACTACTGTCCCACCTTGTTGCTGCCCTGCCCTTCCAAAATCTTTGAGAAACACGTCAACAGCCAATTATCTTCTTATTTAGAGCGTAATAATTTTCTAAACCACACCCAGGGCACAGCACCGAGACCGCTATGTTGGCAGCCACTGAACGCATCTGACACACCTTGATGAAAGCAGCAATGCAGCACTGATTCTATTATACCTGCATGCCACCTTTAGTACAGTATCCCATCCCATCCCATACTCATATCCAGATTACATGAGCTAGAAATTTGCCTGAAAGCACTGAAGTGGTTACCCTCCATTCTCAACAGTCCGTCTCCCTAGCAGTGTGGTTTACATCATGTTAGTAACTCTCCAGCTCCCTAGAAGTAGCTCTCAGAAATAAAGACATTAAGTCTCATTAAGAATATATGTGCTGAATAAAGAAGTCATCACTGCTTATCTCAAGACCCTTAGAGTGTCAGCCAGCCAAAACCACGGCAGGCTGTCGTGACCATGTTCAAACACACCCTGTGCCAGCGTACAGGGTCTGCCGCATGGCCTTCTGTCTCCACTCTCAATCTAGCAGTCACTAGGAGATTTGTCATGTTGTAGTGCCTGCTCTGGCCGTCACACAGTGAGTGTCAACAATGGGCAAAGAAAGAAGATTGCCAGGAGTAGCTGGAGTAGTACCCAGCGTGGGCTCATCGAAGTGTTGGACTGCAGCAGCTATGTGTGTGGTGGGTGTAAGATCATCCCAGGAGCTGAGGAGATCTGGGTCAGGACCCATAACTGAGGCAAGTATGAAGAGGGAGAGAGCGAAAATGAATATTTATGTGTGTGTGTTTGTTACTGTAATTATGTCCCTCTCTAATAAGCAGTATTGATCCCTGAAGCTATGCCTGGTGTTAAGGACTACTAAAAGAATAGACTATCCCTATCATAAGGAGTTCCTCTCGGACACAGTTGTGCCCGGGTCATGGAATGAGAGGGGTAATGGCATTATTTTAAAGTGATAACATTTGCTATTTGCTCTGAAGGATTTTCTTGTAGCAAAAGTAGCTCTCGCTACAGAAAACGTTGACGACCTCTGCTTTAGCATCTTTTCAATCTTCTGCTGTTCCTGTTTCTTGTAGGCTCCAGAAGGGTTTATTGCCCAACCTTCAGGGGTTGGGCAATAAACCCACTAAACGTTTATGTCATTACCTTAGACTCCCTGCTACAGTCTTTTGTCTTCAGCATTATCTTGTATGCAGATGATAATCCAGATTGTTTTTAACATCTTTGACGGTTCATCTTTGATACAAAATACTCAAGTGTCTTTTCCTTCCTTACTTTGGACATGCGAAGAACTGTAACACACCCAATATTCACCCCTAGATTTGATTATTGCAACTCTTTATACCTGTAGTACTTTACTCATCTTATTCAATATCTTCGAGCGGTACAGAACGCTGCTGATCGCAGTATCCTGCATCTTCCGCCCTCTGGAGCCTGTCACCCCTCATCTTGCTAACTTGCTCTGAATGCCCCTTGCTAAAGCGACTCATTGTTAATCTGTGTCTGGTCTTTAAAGCCTTAAACAACGTAGGCCCATCTTACCTAGTCAATAGGTTTGTCTGCCACTTGCTAGTAAGGCCACTCAGTTCCACCTATTCTTCTGGTCATCTGTCCGCGCACACACCAGAAGCCACAGCCTCTCCCTCTTGGCAGCCGAAGTCTGGAACACTGTCGCTCTGGTTATCAAAAAGGCTTCCTCCCTCATCTGTTTCAAAAGAAATTTAAAACTGGGCTTTTCACTGTGTCTTAATTTTCTACAACTTTAGTGCTTCAGTTGTTCTCTAAGTGCTTTGATGCCCACTTTGGGGGCAATAGTTGAGCTTAAAAATCTAAATATTAATTATAAAGAAAGCTAGCGCAGCTCCAATTTTAGCTCCTTACATTTAGGTTGAAAGTATTCATACTGAAAACTGTCAATGAATTTGAGGCACGTACTGCTTCGAAGTACAGCCATCTTGAACCAGTAAATTGTATAAAAATGTGCCTTTCCAGTAATGTAATAATGCTTTTTCTGTGGTTTCCTATCAGTAACATACCACTGAAGATCATCTGAACCGTGCAGTAGTAACTCTTGACACATGTTTGGAGCTCTTCAGAAGAATGGAGCTTGGTTCATAATTTAAGTGAAATGAGTCCTTGGAAACTTAGGGTGGCGGGTCCTTCTTGCACAACAGAAAGACCACTATAAGTCGTTCCCTGGTTTGATGGAAGTCTTATCTTGGCATTAGGCGAGCAAAATTCCTCGACAGACTTCTTACTCCAGTAATGCCACTTTAGACTAACTCACCACAGTACTCGCCATGGTTGTTTGCGAAACATATATGCTTTTAAAACATGATGGGTGGGCAGTTAGTTAAGTATTTTATTGTAGTGCCTCAAGGCCTTGGGGAACATCTGCTGAAGAAATCAGTTTTCATTAAGCTAACAGATTGATGTGCTTGATGGTTTTAATTGAGAGCTTTGGGCATTGTAGCACCACCTCTGAAGTTTTGTAAGATGCATTGGATTTACTATTGAGGTCCCATACTGCCTTCTTGTGCAACATGCTTGTTCCTTGATGCAATTCAGGACAAGTCTCAAAACCCACCTCTTTCCCATTTTTCTGTCATCCTAAATTGTACTGCCCCACCACCCCCACCCCACCATGGTGCTGTGACACTTAGATTGTCCACGTAAATGCTTACCTCTGTTATGAATTCTTGGCTTTGTATCTTCTTTCAATTTACAGCACTTCACTGCTCTCTTGGGCAGGTTTGCACTTCATAAATACCTGCAATAAAATAAGTGTAGTTTAAAAATAAGTAAGCATTGTCTGTACCTGTCTAATTCTCATTTCTGGGGTAGTGGTCTGCATTTGACTTTACATTACATGTCCTGGACAGACCATGCCCATGAACTATACCTCTTTCTCTGTGGCACTTGTTACTAAATACTGAACAAGCATACATAAAGTTCTACCATCTCATGCCTTTATTGTCTTCTGTAAGCCTGACAATGACATCCAGATGTAGCTTAAACTAATTGGGAGAGCCGATGGGTGTTAAATCACTGCTGACTGACAGTGGCCCCAGAATCCTGGCACTTAAGTGGCTATTTATTGTCCTTGGCATGTCATCTTAGAAGAAAATCTCTCCGTTGTGCCATAGCCAACTCCCCCACAACCCCCAGTCTCCCTCTATACTGATGCAAAATCAGATCAGAGTTCATTATTTTAGTTAGTTAAAACCATAGCAATATTAACAACACAATCTAAAATAAATAAACTGAAAATACGTAAAATGAGCCGATACAGACCCTTTTATGGTTAATAATTTCAAAAGAAAAATTGGAAAGTGCACTTTAAGTGAGAGCAAACCCCTGTAATCTGCCCCCCAGGACAGGAGCATTCATTGTTCCATCACAGTCATTAACAGTTATTTTGTGGAGGCATCAAATGTGCGCCATTAGCAGGTATTTGATCAATTTACAATGTAATTGTGGATCGTCGGGGTTGAGGCTCGCGGTTATGGCGCCTCTTTCTACTGATGCCTTTGGATTACACTTACATTGGCAGTCATCATGTCCTGGCTTGGCTACTGGAACAGTATCTGCAGCGTGTTCACTGCCAACATTTTGAGCAACTTTCAATGTGCCCAAGACTACACCGCTCACTTTATTTTTGGTTTACAGAAGTCGGGTAACATACCGTTCATGAAGGTCTTATTCTGGTTTCCGACAAAACAATGCGGTGAATTTAGGTTTCAGCCCCTAACCGATAGAAGTCTGAATGGCTTTACACTGTGTGACCTTTTCACTTTATATATACCCTCTTGAGCCCTTCTGTCTGTCCCCCAGTTTACCATTGTTTGTTTTTATGTGTGGATAGTATGTTACCAAGGTTTCTTGCTCTCAAACTCTCACCAGCTGCCTCCTTGTCTCACACCTGACCACTGGGAGTTCAGAACAATATGAGTGTATCTTTCACGGTCAACATACAAATTGTAGATCATGTATTTCTTAGGGGTGGCGGGGGCACCTCCCCGTAGGTCATTAAGGACATTGTTTCCAGTCCTGGACTTTTGTGGGAGAGCCTTGTACATTATGCGTGCTTGTGGTCTCGTGTTTTCTTCACTGAACATATTAGACCAACATACCTGAAATCAGTGATTTGTAGATGAAATGTCTAGGACCGGAGGCAATGTTTATATTGACCTTAAGTGAGGCGGTCCACCTATGTATTTCATGTGCTCCGTCTCATGACAGACCCCAACCCACTGCGAGATTCCTCTATTTACCCACTCCTTTCGTGTTCTTGTAGACATGGAAGCAGTCATCTACTGGCGGAAGCACTATGTAAGAGCACTTAACCAGAAATAATCTGCTATGTATTAAAAAAATATTAATTTGTGCCCAGTTTGTAGCCTTACTGCCCAGTCAGCCTTTCTCTGTACTGGCCCATCAGTGACGATGCACTCTGGATGACGTGCGCCTCCCTCTTCCTCTAAACCTTCGCTTTATATTGATCTGATCCTGGCATGTTGACATGCAGGTCTTCATACTCCAAGATTAAGTTGCTGCTACTGCCAGGATGTCAAAATCCCATCAGGCAGGACCTTTGTGTTTCCTCCAGGCCCCTGTTGCTATTTGCAAAGTTTTTATTTACTTATTTTCAAGCCTCTATGTTCAATTTCTTGAAGTTTCCTTCAGTGGAAATTTGTTGTGACGCCTTATATTTTTCCAATTTGGTTTATATATTTGAGTCATATTGACCTACAAAGTCCAGTTGTACTCCAGTGCTACGGGCAAAGTTTTTTCAAAGTTGCTCTGCAAGATGAAGTTATTGGGTTCCAGATGGATAGAATCTACCATTTTGGGCTTTCTAAGTGACATGTCTGATGTTTAAGCAAGTTTAATTTATTGGAAAGAGATCCGGCTACTCAAACTGACCCATATGATTGCATGTGTAGTTTAACAGTAAATACCATTCTCCATGTCATCTAATCCACATTTTAGGTGGCCTGTCTTTGATTTTTTGCTACCTTTATATAACAAGCCATTGCTATGAACTCAGCTCTTTTTTTCTGCAGCATGTAAGTAACAAAAACAAAAGTTTGTCTCTAATACTTCTAGTAAGGGCTTCTATTTTTGAGAATTTATCAGTCTTTCATAGTATTTGGGTTTACGTTTGTGGGCCACAGCAACATGTTTATTCAACTTCACATTGCATCCTGTTTTTGTGTTTTTTTTGTCTTTTATTATATCACCACTTGTTTAAAGAGTGATTGAAGAAACAGGTTTGGCGTGTGCCTTCTTTCTTTTGGTTTTGCGGTCTGTGGGCCTTCTGAAGCAGTGGCAACCACCCTGACCTCAGTGGCTCACACAGTGAGACCGTATCAGTCTAATGCAGGTCCTGAGATGGGCATAACTGTAGGAGGAGGTTCTGTGCTCAGAGTTACCATTTCAAATCAGTATCTCAGGCCCAGATTGGGGACTAAAACACAGGACCTGGAAAGATCACATCCATTACCACATGTGATACTCGATTCCAGCCCCTTTGCTCTGTGCCTATTTTGCCTCCTTTGAGCAGAAGAAAAGTGTGCATTGAAAAGCATTCGGTTTTATTTGGTTTGTTACAGCATCCAGTAAAATTCAGACCTGTTGCCTTTATATATTAATAGTATAAGCTTTGTCAAGTAGATAAAGCTTACTCTAGCCAGAACTAAAAAGGCAGTTTTTAAAAAATGGCCCCTGCTGGAGTGTGGCTGTCAGCCAGACAAATAAGGTTAAGTAACCTGCAGTAGGCAACAGGTCTGAACCTGCTCCCCCACACTGCCTCGGAGGTCTCCTTACACTAGAGGGTTAATTTCCCAAGTCGCAAAACATCCCTCCAAGTTGTTGCTGCGGTCCCCTCCAAGCCCTGCAGACACTGAGAATTTGTAAAATGCCGAGTGACAGAAAACCTTCTGCCAAACTCCTTGAACTGTGCCCTTTCTTGCTGCTGATCTGTGGAATGCCATGTTCAATTTATTTATTTGATTGGGGACATTCTGTGAATCCTGAGTATGGAAACTTCATCAGTATTCTGTTACACAAACAGAAGAGCAGTGGTGCAGGTCATTGACAAGGTCAACACAAATGTAGAGGAGAAACATCCAAATAATATACTTACAAAAAGCATTTTCTCTTAGTTCCCGCAATAGATTTTTATTTTGAAGCACATCTACATTTATTGGATTTATACATCTCCTAGCCAGTGCTTAATTTGTAAAATGAGTGCCAGTGCTAAAAGAGCCTCTCAGAAGCCCGCAGCCGGTGTTATTAAATGTCAGCACGCCAAATGCTTAGTCCTGAATCCATCTCCTGCCTCTTTAATCCACTCCCAGACCCACCTTGTCCCTTTATCTCTGTCTTGCAAGTTTGGTTCTTGCTGTCTGCGTCACTGTTTTCCATCTTTCTATTCCTCTTTCTTTTCCCTTTGGTTGTTTATCCCTCTCTTCCTCTCAGTCAATGTCTGATGAGGAGAAATAAGTGCCAGTTCCCAAAATTAGTGCCGGTGGTCCTCAGTGGCAACCACCGGCTCAAATTAGGCACTGCTCCTAACTCATGGAGGGCACCTAAATGTTTTTCAATGACAGTGAAGTGGAAAAAGTCCCACCTCTTTAAGGTTTCTCCTGTCTTCTTTTCGATGTTACATTTTAATTGGGCCCCCTTCTCGCAATTTGCTTGTGGCGTGATAGGGAGGCCCATTTTTCTACCACCATTCCCCTATTTACAGTCTTAGCTTCCTTTCCAACCCACTTCTTCTCAGAAGGCCCCTACTCACCCCTCAGTCATTAAAGCCCCCTTGTCAGTTGTGTGTTTTCCGCTCACCAAATTCCCTGGGCCCCCTCCAGCAATATCCTTTGTTTCAGGCTCCTTCACTGCATCTCAGTGGTAGAACACCTCTCCACCCACTGTTGCCTTTCCAACCATCTAGCAAACCCCAGCCTCCTCCCTACCTCTTGCCATCCCTTCCCAGTGAGAGCCCCATCCTACCTGCCCTGGGTGTTTTTTCACCTGTGTCCTGAGGCCTCACAGGTGTCTGAACACCAATCTGCTGTCATTGTACATGCTTCTCTGTCAAATGCCCATCGCTCATCTTCTCCCTGCTTCTGTGCCTCCTACCTCTGTTGTATACAACTGACAAATGAGGTGCCAAAGAATAACTCACTTTACAGGCGGGAACTGGGGACCCTAAATTCTGCTAAAATTAATTATTGGCAAGAACATTGAACTGCCAAAGAGTCAATTTGCTTGGTAACAAAACATCATCTGGGATATGATTTAGCATTGTACCAAGAAAGTTACATTTTCCACAAGACAGAAAATTGGCCTATCATCCTTCTTTGCTAGAAGTGAGCGCTAGCCGACATCTTTTCTTCCATCAGTGCAAATAGACTGGTGTCTGGAAAAGACACATAATTGGTTTTGCCACTACAGTGCTGCTTTTTAAATAACATCTCAGGAGTTTTGGGACACTGGATGGAAGATCCCTTGATACAAGTTTTGATACAAGTCCGTAAAAGGACGGTTTATCTGTAGAAAATGTTTATTAGGAACCGGCTTATAACCACATAAACAAAACCCATTCTTTTATTATCTTTAATTAGATGTAGTGTATGTACAAAACAGGTTCCTAAACCCTTTACAACAGATCTGTTTTTAAATTCACTTTGCACATATGTATTGCTATGTATCTAGTATTAGTGTAGCATTACGCAGCGAAGCTCTGTACATGGTTATGGTTAACATTAAGGAGAAAAGCTACCAACAGGCCACGTGGGACGCAAAACAGGACAAAAGAGGTTGAAATGGTAAAAACATTAATCGACAAAGCATATTTGAATCAACTTCCTGTTTTCTCTGCCGTCTCTCCTGCTGGAGGAGCTCCTGAAGGCATGGAGATAGTTATTCCACCACCACAGAAGCAATACTACATTGTGCTTCCCATAGTGATATAAAGTTTACTCCACTTTGGTTGCTGGACCATGAAGAAAGTCTCTGGGGGCCTTGACTCTAAATACATACATTTCCTTCTTTCTCCTAGTCCACCTTGAGTTGACCTGTCCGGTGACCTGGAAGGGCTCTCCAAGCGTACCCTTTTTTTTTAGGCAGTCTGCTACTGCTGTTGTTGCCTGTGTATATTACATGAAATGGGAGTGGCAGCATTTGTTGTAAATTTATAGTGTGATCAGACCTTTTCCTCTGTTTCAGTGAGAGTGCAATCTACTGCCTCCTCTAGTCTAAAGTTCTGCTATTATGTGAAATGCAGACCCTTGGAGAGAGAGAGAGGGAGATGGAGAGAGAGAGAGTAAGTAGCTGGCGTTCCTGACTCGAAGTCTGTAGGGTCCCGTTTCAGCACCTGCCATGAGCTACCAATGAAATATTCAACAAGTTGTCACCGTGCAGTCCAGCCTTCCTACCGTCCACCCAGAGATCCTAATACTGCACCTGCCACCATAGGTGCTGCATTGGCCGCCAGGACAGCAACGGCCAAATATGGGAGGTCTCCTACATCAGCCTCCTTGGGCCACTGATAAAGACGAATGCCCTCATATGTTTGGCATAGGCCGCAACGTCTGACAAGCCCGCTGAGCATGTTGGTGGTCTCGCACCCTGGCACCAAAGCTCCAGAGTGTGATGACACTGATCGTACCAGCCCACACCTCACTCAGGCCTGCTGTCTCTCCATGAGTGACCCCCCTTCCCCACACACAATATCGTGCTGGACCTCTCATAATGGTGTCTGATGCCTCCAGCATCCTATCACAAGGAATAGAGACCATGGATTTTGTAGCCTTAAGAAAATCTCTAATTTTTAGGACACTATTTATATTTCTTTTGCTTCTTTGCACAGTACACCAAGACCCTATGCACAAGGTAGGAGAGTGCTTTACAATGTGGCTTAGTATTAAAAGTTTCATCACGAGAGGGAGTGAGGTGAAAGTAGGCCCCCACAGTGGACTCAATATTTCATTAGATCCTATTGGGGGAATACATCCCTCTAACTGCACCATCTTTAAAGTCTATTGTATTTAGTACTGCTGTGTGAGTAACATACTTTCATTTATTTAAAAGACCAGTACTGGGCTAGACAATACTTTATTGTGTTGGCTCTTGACTTTTGAGTTCTTGCCTCCCACACTACCGCCCTGTGAAGCCTTTGACCGCTCTGCTTTGCTATCCTGAGAGTGAAATGTGGAAAAGGTTGCAGTTGGCCCAGTTTGCAGAGCTATAGTAGGATACCAGTATCGAATGACCTCAGCGACCACAGTTGAGGCCCGGTAGCCACACTACTATCTGCAGGCATAAGGATACGTGTGCGTCATGCCAATTACAACCCCCTGATTTATTTACTTTTGGCAATGTACGAATTTGCCTAAAAGGGGGGAAATCTGACATAGGCCGCACTTTTCTTAGGCCCTAAAATAATCTCTTCGGTTAAAGCTCACTTGATTTAGAGAAAACTCCCCTGCATCAGGTCTAAGAAGTGAGCTTGTTCGTGTTTCGTGTCCTGAACTGCACCCTCAGGGCAGCAGTGGGCGTGACGAACACTGGAAGGTCAAAATTACTATTCTAACACCAGTCCTAGAATATTTGAGGGAAAAGCAACTTTCCCTCAAATATTCCAGAAGACTTATTTAGTATTTCAACTCCAGTCATGTAGTATTTTGGAGAAAGTTATACATCCCCCAAGTATTTTTAGAAATAGTTAAAAAGAAGTAGTTTTGGCAGAAAGTGCTGCCCTGAGAGTGTCGCTCAGGGGAAAACAGCAAGGAATACCAAGAAGTGAGGGAGGCAGCAAGGTAGAGGACTGAATAATTTGAGGTCAGAAGCCATCTTGGCCATGGACCAAAGTTAACACACATCAAACAAGAGGGACAAAGCAGGCCTTGAAAAATCATTAAAATGTTACTACACCTGCAGGTCGAGTATCTTGAATCATCAACTTGACCATAACTATAATGTACTCGATCCGCAAACAGGTCTCAAATTGTGTGATCCTATGCAAATATTTTAGTTTACAGACTTGCCTTTTTCTTCATTGTCACGAGTGCACCTTCAGATGTGTGAGCTCAGCATTTCTGCTGTACAAAAAAGCATCTTTGATTAAATAGACTAAACGTTTGCTCCATGTATAAAAATAATCTAGCCCACATATAAAGGGACACATAATCAATTACTTGCCT
This sequence comes from Pleurodeles waltl, assembly GCF_031143425.1. Lineage (NCBI taxonomy): Eukaryota > Metazoa > Chordata > Amphibia > Caudata > Salamandridae > Pleurodeles > Pleurodeles waltl. The sequence continues at coordinate 1,128,776,017 of NC_090439.1, forward strand.
CTTAGCTTACTAATATAATTGCTACCAGGGCAAGAGTGTTTCTAGGTTTATGTTGAAACACTCACTTTTAATAAATATATAACTAAAGCATGATGCACACTGTCATTTACAGACAGACAATTCCCAAGAAATGCCCAAAAACCTTCTCACTAACTTGCGTTTTTACTGATTAAACTATATAATGTATTAACAATCTTTGAAAATCATGTTTCAGAAAACATATTTATTCTTTGCACATCACCAAATAAAGTGTCCTGATTTGTTTTCATCCTATTGAAATATTTTTTTCATCACACAAAAGTACAAACAATGGGCTTTCACTACAACTGAAATATATTTTGAAATGTTTGTACAGTTGACTTAACTATTTACATGTTGTATGTTAAGAAAAACCTGACAAAATCCTGGAACTCTGAAGTCGGAAGGAAAATTAATTGTAAGACAAACTGACTATTGACCTCTGCCACTGAACACAGAGCAAATGTGACAAGAATAAGATTTAAAGGTGTCTTTATTGATCCTTTACTTTCTGACTGAACAGAAGACCTGTTGTTTGTCAGCTCGCCCGAAGGGGCGAGTGGGTCCTAAAAATCACTCAACCTGATAAAATATGACTCACCATAGCGAGTGGGCGAGTAGATTGTTTTCAGATCTGCAAAGTGAAAAGTGGAGGATTGTGACCATGTAATAGGGCTGGAAGGATTGGTTAGCCTTGGGAAATAAAACAGATCAGTTTAGCCTGAAGTGAAAATAAAGAACCCAGTTCCGTCTCTAAAGAGTAATAGTCTAAAATGGCGTTAGGGTGGTACATGATCCTTGCTATAAGAGCATGATGGTCTGCACTAATGAAGGCTGTTCAGAGCTCCGACATGACAACAAAACTTTACTGCATTCACTCAGTTCATGACATCATCGCCTAACCATGGCTGTCTGGATGCAGTGCCATCTAATCGACTGAATCCTGCACAACAGTGGAGCCCCAGGAAAACCAGAAATGTTGTTGCATCACAAGTGGCTTCAACCCTCACCTGTTATTTTAGCCACTCTTTTTTTTTTTGCCCTGTGCTTATTACACCTTTTGTTTTAACTTATTACTTTGATAATTTCCACTGGAAGTCTGTTAGGCTTCAGGTTTAGCTCTCTAGACCAGACACTGGCTGCCAGTAGACGTCATTATCCAGTTTTCAGTTATGTTAGTACTCCCTCAGTTTCTGCCACCATGCAGCTTTGGTGATACCCCAACTTCAGTTCAGGTGGTATCTGAATTTGCTTTCCTTTTTGGATGGAGTTATTGACACAAATAATTGTAAACTCTCCCTGAGGCATTAGGAGTCATTGTCCACGTCTACACTCTGTAGTGCATGTTCTGAAATGCTCCTCGATTGTAATGCTTTATCCTTGCTCTTTCTCATCTGTTTGCTGCTCCTTGGTCTAAAACTAATAATTTAGTGTGTAGTGTACACTGCACCAGTTTATTTATTCACTAAATACAGAAAAGAAAAGCTCGGAGAGAATGGGAACTAGCCCCTTACATAGAGAACCAGTGTTCCATCAGGGATTTAGGGAGACACCTTTCTGTAAAGTGTATACTATACACTGATGAGAAGTATGTATTCCACTATGAATTAATGAGTGGGGTTTTCATGAGCTTCTGTATTCACTGTGAGGTACTATATATTGCAATAGCTGCTGTGTAACTAAGGCTAAGATGATGTCTCCATTGATGTTTTGACTTGCCTACAGTTGTTGATCCCATAGAATGATCTGCACGGGCGTGGGTTTGTATTCCCATAATAAACTTTGCATACATCTACTTCCCAAACAGCTGAAGGGATTAACACCAAACTTAATATGAACTTAGAAGTTCACACCAGTCATAATCCTTTTTTAGGTCTAGCCTACCAGACAGGCTAAGCTTTCTGCTTGTAAAAGATCTAATGTGAGCTTACCAAGAAGGTATAGGGGCTTAGTGACCACCCATTGTTTACCATTTGGTGTCTTTTTGTCATTCTAACTTCCTTGCTTTTTACTCAGTGGATTTCCTTGTCCATATTGTTCCACCTTGTGTTTGTTCCTCACCTGCTGCATAGCCCCTTTACCATCAGTTTGACAGGCTGACTTGTTTCCTTCCACTACTCACCTTTGCTAAACTTCATTTTATTTTTTGGCTAAGCACAACATTAGAATGCATGTGTTTTCCACCTTCCTTCCTCTTTTGCTTATTCCCTGCTCGTCCATGTGCTCTTTGTTACTTTCTCTCCTGTCTGCTTCCCTTTCCTGTCTGCTTCCCCACTCTGTCCTCCATGCTCCAAGTTACTGTCTGCCCTGTGTTGCTTTTTTCATTCGCAGGGTTCATTTTCAAATTATTGCCCCCTCTCTGCCCGCCACCCCACCATCCACTCCTCCCTTGGTTGCCTCCCCACACCTCTAATTCTTTTTCAAACTATTTTAGTAGTTTTTTTTTTTTCGCGGGCCAGGCAACAGAAGTTTGCCGGCCTTTTTCAGAAGCACATTTGTATTTTTTTATTGACTGATATAAGTACTCCCGCCACCTAAGATGGCATCCACGTCATTCTGTCGGCACGTGCATGTATGGGGACGAATGCACTGATATCGAGGTGCAGACTGTTGTGGTCCATTTGAAGAGTAAATGACATCTGTTTTTAATCTTGTTGCTTACTCTTGAGAATACATATTTATGGCTCCCCTGTCCATAGATTGTGTTGAAAAGAATTTCAACAAAATTTACATTTTTTTGTTTCTGGTAGACATTGAGCTCAGCAGGGCACATGATCCAATGTCACTTCATAGCCAAGTGATATGTAAATATTTCTCAGGTTGCCTGTGGTACTTTGCAGATGATCCCGACTCTCTCCTTCTGCTTTACCACATAGGTCAATCGAGGGGCTGCGGCAGGATTCCTCCTTCAAGCCATCGCCTCGGCCTTGGGAGCAGCTGGCTTTCTCCTCGCTCCTCTAGGACTGAACCTGGAGAGTCTCGTGGAGTCTGGCAGTTGGATGTCATCTGTCGTCGGCCTTCCGCTCCTGGCCTTTGGATTCCACTGGCTGACTGGCGACCATTCCACTGCCAACCTCTTCCTTGGATGTGGGTTAGTGCTGGCCACATGCTTCGATTACTTCACACCAGAGAGCAGGCACATGGTGGTCCATTCTATGACCGTGGTGGTCTCAGCTGGGACGCTGATCATCTCCGTTCTTGTAGGAAACATCTATGGGGTTTTGGGCAGCGTTACCATAAGCGTGGCTGGATTTATCTCTGCGATGAAGATAGAGCGGTTGCTCTTACTACGAAAAGAGGATGCTTCGAACTACGTGCTGCTGCTGGGAACGCTGGCATTTCAGAAATCCTTCAGGACGCTCAGCCTTGACCTGGTTTAGGTGTAATCATTGACATTGTCCTGCCCCTAAGACAAATGGTTGCATCCTTGTATTCCAGACCACTGGTGTCTCGGTTGAGCGGTGGCCTTGATAACCATGTGTCCCAACTCAGTAGTGATCACTGGCTTGTGCAGTGCTTGTAAATAGAACTATTTCAGTGTGAAGTCTTTCAGTATTCTCGTGAGACAAGCTAAAGTCTGAAAGGATCAAACAGGGGACATATATATGTGTGTGTGTGTGTGTGTATATATATATATATATATATATATATAGGCATTGTAAATAGTAATTGACGTCTTCAGCGTCCTCCATGAGCTAACACTTCATTCGCCTCTCCCTGCATCATGGTTGTGCACCCTGAAGAAAGAGCTGGGGCAGAAGAGGTTGAAAATTATAGTAGGTTTTATTGTCTACCTGAGACTGACCGCGAGACCTAAAGTTTGATTTATAGGAAATGGGTCCAAGAAAGAGACAAACAGCTAGAACAGCGAAATTCCATTCCGAGTAGTCTAAGGTGGAGTAATTGCTTGGGCTGAACACACTGTAGATGAAAATAAGCATCTCTTAAATTTGTTGCTCGAAATACCCAATTATCCAGTTTCGAAATTAGTTTTACAGTCAATAGTCTGCAGATAAGACAAGGTGTGTTCTTGCATGGCCCTAGTATTAAGGGCTCCTCAGCTCTGATCCCCTTCTCTCCTGTATTTGCATGTATGGGTAATGTAGATATGTGTGGAATCTCTAATGTAAATATGTTTGGAATCTTACAGATCCCAAACATAACAGATATATTTACCATTCTACTTTGTATACTTCTGTTTACACTCTGATGCTGCTGTCCTGTCTTTCAGCTTCTTTCTTTAGGATTTTTGTAGATTTTGGGAACACTCCAGTAGATAGTTTTTCTTACTTAATCCTCATCCTGTTTTACACATCTAGTTTTTGATGTAGGGCACCTCCCGCTCTAAGGAGCAGCAGAGCTCTTTACGGAGAACAATTTTGTTACAGCAGGACCTGTGATAAAACTATGACCAGTACATTTAAAGTTACTCATTTTATCGACCTCAGAAGAACTGAAGGCTGAGTTGGCCCTTTCAGGGTATAAGCTCCTGGCCTGCCAGTACATCAGCTGTCAATCGCAAGTGCATAATTAATAGAGCTGACTGCAAAAATAATTTTCTTTGCCGCTTAATGATTGGGGTTGATTATTACTCAGTGTCATCATGCAGCACTCTCATTACCTCTTTACTCCTCAGTCTTCATATTCAAATTCAAAGCCAGGCCTATTTGCTTTGTCAATGCCTGTTCTTCTCTCATATCCTTTGTTGAACAGTTATTCCTGAAATTAAGATGGTTGCTCTAATCTAGTACACCATAATGCCAGTGGAAACACTGAGTAGCCGGTCTGCATACCCTGACCTGAGGTGAAACATTTTCTGGACCATCCGCCAGATGCAGTCTACTTGACAAGTCACCTTTACATGCCAAAGTGAATCCCTATGATTGTAAGTTTTCAGTATATTGTGGGCTCGACAAAGTGTGTGAACTGTGCTAATTTCCCATGTGTGGCCTTCAGATTAACCTACTGTATTCCTTGGTGCATGATGTGAAATGTTTGTATCCATCCTTTGCAGATAATTAGTGTTTTCTTTTATTTATGTGGGAGAAACAGCTGAGGACATTCTTGCTTACTGATTCCCCATTCGCTGCTCAAATGGCGATGATTATGATTAGTTTACTTAGATATACAGATGAAGAATTGCATTGCATTTACATAGCTCTTTGTAAACCTGATGAGGATCTAACACGCTTTAGGTGACACATTAGGTCGTTGGTTTTGGACCGCGAGTGAAAATTGAATTAAATGAGCTTTGATTAGCTAAGTTTGATAAAAGAATTGCCAGTGCAGGGACCTCCCTGGCTAGTCCACGCATTCTCACATGTATCAAGAACAACATTTACTGCAACATATTTCCCCTTTAGACAAACCCAAACAAGGAAGACAAATCCCACCCCATGGTGGACCCGAGAAGCATAAAGTTGAGAACAGTTTTTAAGAAAGGTAGAGAAGGTATTGCAGTGCTAACCAAATCAAGAACTTCTGGACTCTAATGCTCCTTCTGAAACCAGCACCTTTTTTCTTTGGTACCACCAACGGCTTAATGGGTCGGCACATCATTCGTCACTTGAGTGCAGTCCATCTCCCCTCATGCCCAGCAACAAAGGTATAGCTTCCTCTTACTTTCATCACCCTCTCCACACTCCCCCACACTCACTACCTCTCCAAAAACTACTTGCATTAACTGGGTCCTTCTATCCTTCTATACCCTAACTGGGTCCTTCTATCCTTCTGTACCCCTTTTTTTTTTTTTACACTTCTCCCGTGATTCTTGATGCTTACCACCACCCTCTTCCATCACCCTTCCTTTCACATTCCTCTGTCAAACTCTTCTTCCTGTTCCTTTTGAGCCTCACTTGCTTTCTGTTTAATGGTAACATCCATCTCAGACTTACCAACATTCCTTTCAGATCACTCCCTCCTTCACAACAGGCACAGGTGAGTAGCAGCTCTTCTTTACCACAACACCTGGCTTGGTGGACACCGTGGCACAATCTCCTGTCAATCAAAGTTCCCTCTACTTTCCACAGTGTTATAACATATGAGTTCCTTCCTGTGCTATTTCCAAGATCACCGATTGTGCTGAGATATGTATTGAATGTGGTAAACCATGGTTTCCTTCTGATTGGTGTCTCTCCAGATACTTGCAAAAGTCATGGTGGGGCCCACTTACTCTTGGCATGAGCGAATCCCACACTGGTTTTGATGGAAATACAAAATAATGATGTAATGATGTTAACGAAGGATGAAGTGGAAGAAAACTGTAATGCTTAAGGGGTTATGAATAAAGGCTCTTTTTTGCTAGTGATAATAATAGATGGCGAATGAGAAGGGGGAGAAATAATGTGCCTGAAGATGCTGGTCATTAATAAAGCGCCTTTCCTGTATGTATGTTGTGCTGCAGCTACATCTCCGCTTTCAATCATAGAGTTGTTGCAGCCTGCTGTATCTCTGTTTACATAAACATTTGTTTGGGTTTATGTTTCAGATTGTCACTCTGAGTATTACTCACTCCAGAGCTTTAGTCTAATCCAGTGGTTCCCAACCTGTGGTCCGGGGACCCCTGGGGGTCCGCAAAGCCTCCTCAGGGGGTCCGCGATTGCTTAGAAAATGTAGTAATTTTCAGAGAATAGGCCCACAGCTTTCAGTAATGACTCAGTGGGGGCCCCCCGGATTCCAATAATGATTCAGTGGGGGGTCCCCTGGGTCCAGTATTGATAAAGTGGGGGTCCACAGAAGTCAAAAGGTTGGGAACCACTGGTCTAATACATTACCTCTACATTGACATTCAGTAGTGTGCCCCTACTCCTTCAGTTAGTCTGGTTGGGCTCCAGTGGTCAATGGATGGCTCCCACGTCACTCACGCAAGTATCTGCCTGCAAGTGTGAGCTTTTACAGATATTGCTGTCAGAGTGGGTTCCGCGTCCACAGATCTGTGCATTGGTGTTCTCATTGGTCTCTCGCCAGAATGTGCTGCTGGCACTACTGGAACGCAGATGCATTTCACTCTGTGCATGATGCACCCACCCCATGGAATACAACCACGGTGAACACCAGTCGCTGGGGTCTGGCCAGAGCGTATTAGCTGATGTGCTAGTCCTAGTGCTATTTCAACACACCAATGCTTGATTTCACCCTCAATTAGGGCACTGGTTAGATTGACTCAGTGAGTGCTGGGAGAAAACCAGTTCAGTTGCTGGCGCCAGAACTGGAGAGCACCTTGAAGTGTTTGGAATCCCCTCTTGCCAAATTTATGTAACATTTTGGTGTATTGATGCCCAACTCTTTTTATGCATATGTGTATATGTATGCGGTGTTTGTGTAGTGTGAATTTAGCAAAAATGCAGCAGAGCGCTGTCCAAGGCTAAGATACAGTCAATGAGCAATTGGAGGAGTAGCTATGTTTTGAGAATGGGGGCGGCCTGGTACTTCGCCATGATCTGGTGGTGTTAAAAGAGGTGCCTCCATGTGCCTGATAATGATGTGTTGCCAACCACCGAAAGTGTGTGTTGGATTATACAGCTGCACTGTCCAAACGTGGCAATAAGGAGGCCAATGTTTGCACTTTCTGAGGATGCCTTGGTGGAAGAGGTTTTGTAGACTGAGATATAGAGAAAGGGCAACTAAGTAACGATGGACAAGGGGCAAGTCAGGAAATACCAGGAACTTTTTCAATTATACTTGTGTTAAGGTACAGGAAAGGCATGCCCAAAGAGTGGTTGATATCTAAAAAACTAGCTGCATTTGTAGACCAGCTGTAAATGTTTGCTTCCACTTGCTTGTGTTCAGATGCTCTGAGTTGATGTTTTTGTAGGACAACAATTTAAACATGCTTATCATTTCATCCTTTCTGTAATGTTGAGAAATGTTGTAGGGAGTGCAGCTAAAACACCCCTCAATATATTTGATATTGCATGATTATGAATGTGAAATCAAATACCATGACTTCTCCAGCCTTTGATTTAAGCTCTGGGGTAAATGTGTCAGATTGAGTTTCTTATTGGTTATTGAGTATTAAAATAGCGGATACAAGACCAGCTGTTTGTAGTGCCACCTTTGGAAATAAGTTGGGACTTTTTTGGTGGCTGAGTCCTTTTGACCAATCGTAAAATATTCCAGACTTGTGAATACCAGACTTGCTTGTCCGTCCTGCACTTTGAAGAGTCCTTCAGACTTGCTCATGCCCTCCAGACTAGTGTGTAAACACCAGACTAGCTTGTCCATTATACACCTGGTAGAGTCCTCCAGACATGCGTGTGTCCACCATACTTGCTCGTGCTCTCCAGACGAGTGTGTAAACACCAGACTTGCTTGTCCTTCATGCACCTTGTAGAGTCCTTCAGACGTGCTTGTGCACTCCAGACTAGTGTGTAAACACAAGACTTGCTTGTCCATCATACACCTGATAGAGTCCTCCAGACGAGCGTGGGTCCACCACACTTGTGTGTGCCCTCCAGACTAGGATGTAAACACCAGACTTGCTTATGAAGACCAGACTTGCTTGTCCGTCATGCACCTTGAAGAGTCCTTCAGACTTGCTTGTGCCCTCCAGACTAGTGTGTAAACACCAGACTAGCTTGTCCATCATAGACCTGGTAGAGTCCTCCAGACTTGTGTGCATCCACCAGACTTGGTAGTTGCCTCCAATGTCTCTCCAGTACTGTTTGTCTGCAGAGAGTTTGAGGGTTCCTGTCTTATTGGCACAAAGCACAGCCCAGGATTGAAGACTCTGCATCCTTCTGTTACTATTAGTGATTTTACTGCTGAGCTATGACAATATCAAAAAAGTGGCATAATTCCATCTAACAATCTCGTAATTGTTGATGTAGGTATCGTGTATCCATTTGTTGCATCCACCAAGTAAAAATATGGGTAGTTGTTTCTGTCTTGATACCACAGTAAAGCATATAAGTGACATCTGCATTGGGATTCAAATAGCCCTCAGATATTCCTGGCTAGTGGATGCCTCTTGCATCAGTATCTTAAACAGGGCCACCATAGTACCAAGGCTTCTGTCTCAATGTCCTTGGTTATGGCCAAACTCAAGCCAGACTGAGCTGCGATCAAGGGCCCTCGTTGCATGCTTGCTAAAAATGTGCACATTCATTGCTTGTGAATGTGCACTTAGTCATGTGCATGGCACAAGTTTAGTCACTTACTAGGTATGAGCTGCGACCCCCACATGCACATTTATCCGCAAGGGGTGTTTCAGTTTCTCAATTTACAACCCGAAGCCTTCAACAAATGTGACCCTCTTGGTAGTTGTATTCACTTAGACTGGTGCCAGCCAAAACACCTGTGCTAAGGTAATATTACATAGTAGTAACCACCCACGTTTGAACAGCAACGCCTGTTTAAGTCACTGACTGCATAATGCTAATTACACTTATGTTTGCAAATGGGTGAACCTTTCAATGCCAGCTGGCACTCACTGCAAGTAGTCAGGACTGTAATGCATGCATATTTTAATGATCAGTCACATCTGGAAGGACTAGCTACTGGGTCTCCATGGGAGACCTGGTGTGTGGTAAAACAATGTTTCTAGGGTGGAGGATAAGATAGTCCACCCCTCTGTGGATGGCTCAATGAAGTTCCCTCAGCGTTTGTTCTCTTAGTCACCCATAAGTCAATGCTACCTATTTCGGAGTTTGGGATAAAGTTTGGCTGTAGAGTGGAGCGCGTTAGTGATTCATTGTCCTAGATGGATTAAGTGTCCCTACCCAGCTGTTTTTTTTTTTTTACTCCACTGAGATCTAAATTCTGTCATCAGGCTGTGTTGATGAATGTACCTCATAAATTTGCATTTGTCTACTTCAAATTTATTTTACTTCCAATTAAATTTTTTATATTATTTTACTCTTTGGAGTTTTCTTTTTTCAGTGTGTATGTCTTTATTTTGAATGCAGTTTTCTTTTACGTGGTTTACCCCACATCTTTGTCTCCTTTTTCAAAGGACCTGTTGTAAGTATTGTGGGCTTTTAACCACGTCCACCTCATGCCCATCACTTTCATTCATTCATGGGCTTGCCTTTCAAAAATTACTTGATCTGATTGGTAAATGCTTTACGTTTGTCCTGCCTTGGACACCGACCCTGTTACAGGGATATTTGTACGATTGCCGATATACTTCAGGATGGGCGAACTACTTTTTTTTTTGTCTGCGCTCTGTGGCTGACATGGCGCTCACAATGCCCTGAGCAGAGCGTGAACTCTTTTCTTTTGTTTAATTTACTGTTACTTTGTTTTTGATTGAATACAACGCTGTTAATAAACAAGAACTGTTAATAGAAAGGTGGCGTCAATGTACATGGCAAAGTATAGTGCATTTGGAGACAGCAACTATTTACCCTTCCACTCAGACAACCTGCTTTCAGTTTCGCAGGGATACATTCTTTATTATTGGGTGATATGGTAACCTCGTATAGGCTGAGTGTTGACGAGGGTAAGACAGGTTTCCCCGTTGCACTCCCCCGCTCGTGCCTTTCCTCACTTTCTTCCTTCAATAGCCACTCCTGCGGGTTGTTTTCTGTGCGCAGATAAGTTTCCATATCACGTTCCTGGTTGGATGTCTGGACTCTGAGATAAAGCGCATAAAGCATGGGTAAAGAAATGGAACAATGAGGTTTGCGTATTTTTTGAGTTGACTATACATGAGTAAGTGAACCTTCTCCGGGTTTAATGAAAATCTTAATTAATCCTGAACTCAACATCTGTTTTCTAAATATATATATATATATGTATCACTTGAGGTCCACTGGGACAGAACTGGTATTCAACTGATATCAGGTGCCTGCAATTAAATCTGCTGAGCAGCCAGGCAGTTGGCCTTTGAGAAAAAAAAAGGAAAAGTTTGTTTCTCTGCTGATGAAGGGATGAACCCAGAAACACGTGTCCAGAGATGCTTGAAAACATAAGGCCTGCAATAATGAAAATAACAAAGAATTCTCTGTAAGTTGCTGACTTTGCTACATTCCATAATGACCAGTTGCGAGTGCGCTTTCGTTCAGGACAACTCTTTTTGGTACAAATTTAACGGCCTGTCCAGCCGTGAAGGCAGCACTACTGCATAAAGGAGCAGATCTATGGGTGACTCTATGGGTGGTCACTTTCAAAGCAGCAGGTTGGAACATTGGCAGCAAAACCGATTTTCTTACTTTGAATTTGCCCACTGGGGTAATGAGCTGTGTTTTATTATTTTGTTTGGCTTCAGTAACCCACTTGGGATATAATTTTAAAATGTGCAGTACTACTTTACCAGGATGCACTTTGCAGTTCACTTGAGGTCCACTGGGACAGAACTGGTATTAAACTCTTTTTGGTACATATATGTAGTTTCAAAAGGTGTTGCTGTAAGCCACAATGACACTGCAGTGATATAATAAGGGTACATGTTTTCCTTTACTATTAACCTGCACCCTCTTCAGAATCTGCCATCTTTTGTTGCCTCTTTGATCTTTCAATCCATTAGCAGCTTTTCCAACTCTTTTGTTATTTAGACATTGGTAGGCTGCTGCCAGCCTACCAGGTAACCAGATTCCCCGGCATCAATCCTGTGCCAGACAACCAGCCGCCGCATTATGAGATGCAGCTTGCATTGCAGGGTCCTCACTGACTTCTGCACACCCACCAGTGTGGTGGTTGCACAGAAGTCCGAGAATAATGCTGAGATGGGCCATGTTGTCGGCTAGGGTAGATTACTTTTAGTTTTCTTTCATCCCCAAATAGGGATTTAGTTCTTTAAAAAAAAAAGAAAAATAGATAGTGCCACCATGAAGAGCTGAGAGGTTTTTACCAGCGCACATGAGTCATTTGTAATCTTTCTTATTTGGGAGCAGCAGGCTTTTATAGGTACTTTGATACCAGAAACAAGACTCAAGCTGGCCAGTGGGTAAGAGTGAGGAAACCTGGCCAGCCTGAGTCTTTACAAACTTTGCAAAGTTATCAACGTTAGGTGCAATTCTGTGCACACAAGTGATGGTAAAAGTTGGTACTTGTGTCGCATTGTCTTGTGCAACCATGTTACTCTTAATAGTAAGGATTTTGAATGTACATCCAACAGGAGTATAAAGGAGTAGGCAGTATAGTAAACTAGGAAGAGGGTGACAAAAGCGAGGTGATTAATACCATCAGTGGCTGAGGAGTGCCCCCAAAATGTGTGGATGAATCTCAAGGGTAGGATGTATATGGAGAGCGTGAGCTTGGTAATGTTGGTAACTTCTATGGTGATGGCGTGGGTGAAGATTTTACTTTTGCTGGTGTAGTTCAGTAGAGGATGATGCAAGGAAAAGTACATTGAATCTTGATATGAAAAGGATAGTTATTCCTAAGAGAAAGATAAGGCCACCCAAAAGATTCGATGACTGTGTATGTGATTAAGCGTGCCTAGCATTTTAGACACCACTTATGGACATTCTCCATTATAAGTACATTTCATACGGAAAGTAAAAAGTGACTTACCTATCACTATTGGAAGTTTTTTTTTGTTTAATTCATGATAGTCATGTCTCTACCATCTTCTTGCTTCCTTTATGCAATTGTATTGGCCTGTACTCTATACAGTTTCTTGTAATTGCATGCACCTTTACTGTTTATAAATCTTGGTGGAATATCTTTATTCTTCATGTTCCTTTAAGGAGGGTGTGTTTTTGATGCTTTGCAAGTTCCACTGAGTTAAGCTGCCTTCTTGAACCGCTCTCTCTTCCACGTTCTGTGTCCGGTGTACTTTATTTGGTGTTTCGAATGGGGATTAGGCCGACATCTGGTTGGGAGCCCAGGTTGCATTGCTAAATCATCTAATGCAACTTGCATCTTGTGAATTCATTGACACTATACTCTTGCTGGTGTTGAAGTAAATGATACTCTCTTGCTGCTTCCCAGACTCAGAAATAAACAGTAGCACCGTGGTGAAAGGGAGGACTTGCTGACAAAGAGGCAGGAGTATCACTTGTGGGGAATTCTTGGACCTAAACCATCCGTATAGCAAACTCCGGTGAGCTGTTGGTAAAAGCTCAAAGGGAAGCACGTCATCTCGCTTTGACAGTATGTGGCTATAGCACTCACAAATCTTCCTTCTCACTGCTACTCGGGTAGTTCAACTCTTCCTCATTATTTAAACAAGGTTGTAACAAAATCCCTGTCATTTCCCATACTATGTAAGCCAAATCCATTTTCACCATCTCTCATTGAAATATGGATTTTCCTAGTTTGCACCAATTTTCAAATCCAAAATTAAATAATTTGTCACTCTTTTTTATAGACGTTACCGGGAGTATAGCCACCGAGATCAGTGATGCTGAGAGTAGAAGAAGGTTGAGAACCATGACTTGAAGCCTCCTGACTGATTACTCAGTTTGTGTGTATGGTACTGTGGATGGATGAGTGAGTGAATGCAAGGGTGAGTGACAAGTGCATGGATGATGAGTAATTAAGTGCCTCAATAGATGGGTGAATAAGTACATGGATGGAAGCTTCAACCTAATATCCATTCATTCTTGCACTCACCCAGTTGCCCATTCACAATACCACATAAACCAAACCCAACAATGAGGAGAAACCTTCAGCTTGTTGCACTCTTCGAAGTCACATAAAGAGGCAGGTTACACTGCAATACAGCACAAATAGTCTGTGCACAGTTATCCTTTGGCCTTTATTTGCCTGTGTTACTGTACAAAACCTAAACCTATTGCGTTCCATTCCAGTAATTATCTAGTTTTGGGGGAAGCATTTGCAACATTCTGTGAAGGTCCCTTGAATGCCAGTTGGGAGCGGGTTGCTACTTGGGCTTGTCACTCCAGTTTCTGCTCCTGCATATAAAGATGATGAATACTACTTTTTACCAGAAGTTTCGGTCTCCGTGATTACTTCATACTGGTGACAAGCGGGAAGCAAGAGCAGACCAACACACCTTGTGGAATCTGGATGATTTACATCTTGAGCTGATGTTGAAGTTGTCATCTTCCTCAGGGCTTGAAAAATCCTCTCGACCACTCGCATTGAAGGGTCATATTTGATCAGGTTGAGCTATTTAATACTTACTTCTCCCTTCTGGAGAGTTGACACTGAACAGGTGTTCTGTTCAGTTGAAAAGTGGAGGTGCAATAAAAGATGCCTTTAAATCTTGTTCTTATGTCACATTTGCTCTGTGTTCACAGACAGAGGTCAAAAGTCAGTTTTTCTCACAATTAATTTTCCTTCTGACTGCAGAGTTCCAGGACTTTGTAAGGTTAACTGTCTGACTTCTGCGTAGAGTGTAAAATAAAAGGATATAGTGTGTCAGGTTTTTCCCAACACACCACATTTAAATGACTAAGACAACTGTGCAAACATTTCAAAATATATTTCAGTAGTTGTGAAAGCCCTTTTTTATATTTCTGTGTGATGAAAAAATATTTTAATAGGATGAAAACAAATCAGACTACTTTACATGTTGATGTGCAAAGGATATGTTTTCTGAAACCCGATTTTCACAGATTGTTAATACACTATATAGTTTTATCAGCAAAGCTGCAAGTTAGTGGAGAGGTTTTTGGACATTTCTTGGAAAGTTACTGTATGTAAATGACAATATGTTACCACATCATAGTTTAGTAATATATTTATTAAAATTGAGTGTTTAACCAAACTGAGAAACACTCCTGCCCTGTCGGCAATGTTGTAAGTAAACTAAAAGAAGTCCTAGGTTTTGTGGACTAGACCTCATGGGTATGTGGGCTAGATTCTTGTTATGCATGCAGCAAACTTTAGTCTACTTAACCAAACAATAGAGTTTTTTTTGTACTGTAGAAATGCTGAGCTCACATATTTGAAGGTGCAATCACATGTGAGAATTAAGAAAAAGGCGACTCTGTAAACTATTTGCCTAGGATCACACAATTTGAAACCCGTTTACGGGTCAAGTACATTACAGTTAGATCGAGTAGATTATTTAAGTTACTCGACCTGCTGGTCTAGTAACTTTTTTATGATTTTTCGAGCCCTGTTCCTGAACGTGTTCAGTCTTTAAGAAAGTGTTTGATTCCTTGGTTGCTGTTTTTATTTGCAGTGAGATATTGTTTTCCAACTTGTTGCATTCGGCCTATGCTGAGTGGTATGGTCAATTACCATTGATGCTGAGGTCAGGTAAGGTGAGGAGACATTTAAGGCACACAGTTTAATGTAATTATGCTGAGTGACGGTGGTGTGCGTTATGCGGCGGCCAAATGTTGGGAGCTATTCATTGATTATCACAGGAAATGCGTTAGCACCATTAGTGCTTATGACCAGAGATTTCTTTGTGTATCTTCTTCATCATCGCAAGCCACTGTAGCTGTTGGACAAGTCCTATGAGGTTGTCTGAGGGTTATTTTGACAAAATAAAAGAGCCATCTATGGATTGGGAGCTTTGGGATCCTGTTTTCCTGTAATATGTTGGTGTGTTAGAAGGAGATAATTGATCTCCTTAAATCAGTGGTTCCCAAACTTTTTCGATCCGCGGCTCTCTTTGTCGCATAGGCTATATCATTATTCTAATGAGACTACTGGATTTGAGCGGCAGAATCATCTGCGATGTGGAGGACTGAGTCTGACCCACTACAGGTGACACCTGTCCGCCCAATCCAGGTTTTTGCTCTGGCTAACCAGCAGTGCCTCATCTCCACCCAAGAGCAGGGATGATTGGGCAGCCGAGCGCATGACACAATTGACTCCTTAAGGAAATTGTGGTCAGTCAGATCGCATCTGTTTCTCTCATTTACATTAGACTCACATATACAAGGACAATCAGAGTCAGTAAATGTTTCAATAAGGTTTTAATGAAGCAACTGCATCTTCGATAATAAAGCATGTACTGCAATAACCAGGACAATGAAGCATGACAGGATTAAAATTGTGACAAGGAGAGTAAAGCATAAAAATAACACTACCATATTGTCACTTGAGTCATTAGACTAATTCCTACCTAGGCTATATTATAGTACTGCGTGTTAAGCTCTAGTTCTGCCCTTCAGGTCCCCCAGGGAAGACATCATCGACCATACCTGAGCAAGAGGTCTGAAGTCTGCATAAGCAGATGTAGCAAAGCGTTCAGCAATCAGCATACAGTCGTGGTCATCTGGCTGGAATCTCCCTCTAACGTGTATGGGGCAGTGAAGTGTTTTTATAATAAAACAGCTGATGTTCTAAGAAAATGTCCCTACGTAAGGATGTGTATGTTTCTATGAATACCATAGACAAAGCGTTACCACGTTTACCGGCAACCTACCTTACTGCAGCCTTGAGAGAAGCACAGAGTGAAAGAAATGTCTTGTTTAAGAACACAGTGCTGGCCTAGCCAAGAACAGCTAGATGGAGAAAAATAAAACAAGACCGCAAATGTGGCTATTGTTAAAATAATAAATGAAGCTGAATAAAATATGTCAAGGTTAAAATGCACAGCGGCAGGCCTAATTTGCTAAAATAACGTGCATGGAGCTATAACTAAAATGGCTACACAACAACTTGACCTATTGGCCGTTGACTCTGGCTGCCATTACGTTACTTTTTTGGGCGGGTTGGAGGACGTAAGTCCGGCCTCTGGAGCACTCCATTTTTCTCCCTGAAATAATTGGGATGAAGTAGATGACGGTATTATAATCATGGCTGTAATCCTATCCTACGGCTGTGGAGCCCCATGCAGTGTCGATGAAAGATTGGAGGGACAGAGGGTTCTCTGAGAAGTGAACTGTTACTGCAGTGTGATGTAGTGCTCTTTAGCTCCTTCCTGAGCAGGGTTTGTGAGGTGCGATACGTACATGAATGGTGTTTCAGATCCTGTGTGTATTGATACGGAGGGTCCGCGTCTGAGGTCTGGTTTTCTCTTTTTGCACATTATTGTCTCTGATGGTGCCAGGCTGCCCTTGTTTCCGTGGCACCGTGGTCCTTGAAACTGAGGTTGATATCCAGGGTGAATCCAAGTAACTTGGTGTTGTATGAGAGTTGGGGTCTGAATTTGGCTTGGTTTGTGCTGCTGACTCAGGCATGGGCTAGTTATGGTTTGGTTTTCTTGGCAACTAACTGCCCCTTGTGGGGCTGAGCTTCAGATCGGGGCTGAACATCCAGTACTGAATGAGAGGCAGGCATTGATTGTGGTGTAGAATGCCTGTCCCTTCCCCAGCAGTGCCCTGTGACTGCTAAGACTGTAGCAGTGACCTCTCCCTCCGGTGTACCCCAGAGGACCCCAGGAATGCTGGCTTCCTCAAGCAGCATGTCTTTGATATAGGACTCAGCAGTGTGAGTAGTGCCAGGTCAGTACTGTCACCGTAGCACGGTGAGTCCCCAGCCTGGCCCCCAGTGCTGTAGGACACCGGCAGCATCATCTTCCCTCCATTAGTTACCTGTGATACTGTCGGAAACCAGCAGTGTGAGCTTCCTCCGAATGAGAGGTAAGCAAGCCAGAACTTGTATTGAACACTTAATTTGATCAGCTGAAGAGCTGTAATCTGAGCACCACCTCACTGGGATCTCCTGCACGTGCTATTAACAGGACAGAAGAATTTCAGGCAAATCGCTTTACTCCTCACACTCCTTTTCCTTGGCCAACTAATTTGAAAGCACTGTTTGTAAGTTTGTTCACGGTGCACGCTATACAAAAACAAACTCTCATTTCAGCAGCCGGATGGGGCTTTGTGAGGAGGGGAAGCTCTGCAAGATTTCTGACAAGGATTAGGTGCTCGATGCATCATATACATTAGTAGGACTGGCCATATATATATATATAGTGGTGATTACAAACTGACGTTTCATGCTCACTGGGGCAACACCATCCAGGCATACTAAATGTCAGGAAAACTGCACTGCCAGAGAGAGCAAAGAGAGTCCAAAACGTCAGGACAGGCTGCTGTGAAACATGACCGAGGTCTCCCAGATCAGGAAAAGGAAATAGATGGCACTTGAAATACTTCCAGGGAATATTTAAAAGCAGCTTTTCTGTCAAGCAACAGGGTTTCAAAATATTCTGTGCTTTTGCATACAGATGGCCTGGACAAAAGGCTGGATGTAGAGGAAGATGTGGTAGACATGTGGTGATACAGTACATTTATTAGCGTTTCATGAGGTCATACACCATTTGAATCAATGAGACATAGAGAGGCTAATTCAAAGCTAGGAACACCGTGGATGAAGAAAGAGAAAAATTGTTGAGAAAGGATGTACAAAAAAAATGCAGAATGCGAGGATGGATTGTGAAAGGTGATTGGGTGAAGGTGAAGCTGAGACGAGTACCGCAAGGATGATCCAAGTTCAAGGTCTTTATGAATGAGGAGGAGTTGAAAATGAGCTGAAGCAAAAGCAGAAGGAAAATGGGAGTGAGAGTGGAGTTGTAGAAATAAAAGAAGACAAGAAAGGGTGGACTGGGGTGGCGCCAGTGAAGGACTCTGAAGGCAAGGGAAGTTTGATAGTCACCCAGTTGTTGAGAACTGTGACCGAGATTGTGGAGCTGGAAATGTTGGAGGTGTCCAGTGGTGTACACCACGTTTGAGCGAGAAGAGCTATGTCTCATGGTGTTGCTTCCGAGTTTCTTTTAATTTTAATGGCTGGCCTGTACATCAGCCTCTCAGATCTAGGCTGTAAACTGTGTAACAGGGATAGTGAACGTCCACGCTGTTGCTCATCACGCATTTGCCTGTAATCAATGTAATACTTGTGTTATCCCTGAATTGTTTCTTTTGCCCCTTCTTTCGTTTCTTTTCATGTTGTTAAGGTTTTATATAAAGATTGGGGTGGGTTATTTCTGAACTGTAACCTTAAGACTCTGGAACTCCCAAGGGACTCGATGAGGTTTTAAAAAACGATCATAGAGGCTCTCTCTGAGCCACTTACAGTGGGCTGGCTGTGCGTCCGGGTGATGCAATACTGCGAGTTACTGAGACAAAAAAACGGTTTATTCTTCGCTGCAACATGGAGGTCAATTTACAGAAACGCCAGGGGTAGCGGAAGTGACGTCACATGCCCTTTGACCTCCACTTTCACTCACACAGACATACTTACTCATACACACACGTCCACACATTCTCTCTCACATAAACACACTCAGCCACAAGCACACAGCATACACTTGAATGCATTTTTGACTTCCGTCAGCTGCCTTGGAAGGTCATATTACAGCTAATTGTATACCATTGTTATTACACTAATACTGAATAATATATATTGTTTGTAATAGAAATTGACAGAAAGCAAAGAGTGGAGCCTTAACTGAAATCCATAACGACGTGCTGTCATTGTGTTCCTGGCACTGAATTTGCCACCTCTGAGGCCATGGGTCGGAAAATGGGGGTCCCCTCGCGTCCCCTGGAGACTCTTAAATGACGTCCATACGCTGCAACCCGGTGGTTACTTAAATTTCACTGTAAAAAAAGGTTACAGAGATTTAAAATGGTTTTAAAAAGCAGTGGGACTATAGATCAGTTCACGAGCTTAGTAATAAAAGCAGTAGAACCAATGTCTAATAGGGACGCACTGACTGCAACTGATGTGTCTTTGGCGAACCTGTGCAGCCTGACACTGTGTGCCTGCTTCTGCAAGCATGTGTGTCAGCAAACCACTACTTTCGAGAAAAGCAACTAAGCGCTTACTTTAAAATTGAGTTAAAGTGAGGGATGTTCAAAGGGCCTCTTAGGGAAAGTCCTTGTGCATTTCTCGCCATTCACTTTTTTCCTAAATATCAGGATATTGTTTCAGTAGTTACCAGGTAACTAACGCCGCAGAAGCCAGCGCTCACACCCGAGTACCGGAAGACGGCGGCAGGTCTGCACTCGCCCCTGTAGGTGGAAAAGTAAGCCCGCTCTCGTTTTCAGAGTGAGTAAAAAAATGTCTAGCTATCGCGTCAAGAATTTTCAATTCTATTAAGGACACGGAGGCGAGGATTATGCTTTCTCTTTCTTTACTGACTTAAACAGCAGCCAATCAAATACAAGTAACAGAAAAAACTACACGTCCCAAGATGCCTAACATCCTATCACATGGTCCAATCACTAGCCATGGCCTCTGCCATAAGTCCTTTGACCTTTGATGTCACTTCCTCTTTCTTTGGTCAGAACAGATAAGATCAACTTGAAAACGAAACTTCTTACGCCATCCCAAAATCCGGAGACATGAACATCTTCTCTTCCTGGATATCCTTCTCCTGGATAGCTCAACACCGGAAAATCAACCGAGGCAAAACGTTACAACCAAACTTTTCCATGACGATAAGAATTTCAGGAATTCTTCTGATCAGAACCTGTAACAACAAACAGGCAGGTAATATCCCAACGAAATTGAAAATGTCTCAATAAACTGATGTTTCTATAATTGACAATAAAATGGGAGGGAGAATGACAATAATCGTAAATATTCACAATAATTGATATTCAATATTAATTGTGTTTGTAAGGGAGGGATAATCCTCGCCTCCGTGTCCTTAATAGAATTGAAAATTCTTGATGCAATAGCTAGAATTTTTTTAATCTATGTCAGGACCGGAGGCTCTGATTATGCTAGTTTAAAGCTGTTCCATTACTACAGTAGCTACGTCCAATACTGGTTTGTGATAAAACTTACGAAAAGTATTTTCTGAAGACCAATCTGCTGCCTTCATAATGTCTTCTAATCGGGAACCCAAGGCAAAAGATTTAGAAGCCATAGCCCCTCTAGCAGAATGAGCCCCAAATATAGAGGTATCAATACCTGCTTCACTCATCAACCATCTCCTCCATCTGGCCAAAGTGGCTGAGGTAACTGGTTTAAAAGGTTTTTGCAAAGAAATTAATAATTGACCTTTAGCATCTTGTCTAAATTCTTCTGTGACCACTTCATAATCCTTTAAACATTGGACTACACATAATTTCGAATTTTCAGTGTATATTGGGTAGGATACTGACCTGTAATTTGTTTTAGTCCTTCTTGTCACTGAAAAAGTGACACCATCTGGAGAAAAGGTTCTACCAGCTAAATCCAAAGCTCTGACGTCTGAAACCCTTTTGCAAGAGATAAGACATAAAAGCATGGTCAGCTTAGCAGAAAGCTGTTTGCGAGATAAATACCTGTTGGTAGGCCAAGAATCCAAAAATCTTAAAATAATGCTAACATCCCATAATACAGAATATTTAGCTTGAGGAGGTTTAGAAAGACGTATACTGGGTGTTCTCCAATGGGTTTACCCTCTAGATGAGAGTGTCCTGCTGAAATAGCTGATCTAAAGTTATTGATCGTCCGATAGGCCAAACCAGAACTAGCTAGTTCTGCTAAAAAGTTAATAATCATACCAATATGTGCTTCCACTGGATTGGCACCCCTTCCATCACACTAACTAGACCATCTGCCCCAGGCTGAGTCATATCTTTTATGGGTACTACCTGCCCAGGCCTGCTTAATGTATTCCACAGCTTGCTTCGAAACGTCTGGGGTATTCCATCTAGACCTGAAATTAACCAGGCTAGCAGAGTCAACTTCCCCAACAAGACCAGTGGATGTTGAAGGCCCTCCGGACTCAACAGAAGATTCAGACGCGGTGGAATCAGAAGAGGAGAGGCACAAGCTAAATGAAGAGCTCTGGGGAACCAAGGCTGTGCTCTCCAAAAGGGGGTCACCAGAACAATCTCTGTCTTCTGTCTCCTCACCTGAGACAAAACCCTGGCAATCATCAGGAATGGAGGAAAGGCATAACCTCGAAACTGGGACCAATCCTGAAGAAAGGCATCTGTCTTTAACGCACAAGGGTCTGGACGCCAACTGTAAAATTTTGGAATTTGGCAATTGAGTCGTGAGGCAAACAGATCCACTTCGCAACTGCCCCATTCCCTGATTATCTGAGAAAAAATCAGAGGGTCCAATTTCCAGTCGCTGGAATCTGACAGGTATCTGGAGTTCCAGTCTGCTATGATGTTCTGGTCCCCGGGAAGGTATTCCGCTATGACCACTAGACGCTGGGTTAGGCAATAGTGCCTGAAATCCTTGGCAATCTCCGCCAGAATTCCGGACTTCGTGCCTCCTAATTTGTTGTCATACCTCACTGCTGAGACATTGTCCATCCGTAAGAGTATGCAACAATCTGTTTTCTGCGGGGAGAGGCTCTTTATGGCAAAAGATCCCGCCAGAAGTTCCAGGCAATTGATATGAAGTGTTTGCTCCCATTCTGACCATCTGCCCCACGTCACTAGGGAGTTGCAACGTGCTCCCCAACCCCATCTGCTGGCATCGGATTCTATCACCACCTCTGGGTGAGACCCGAAAATCGCCCTGCCATTCCAAGCTTCCATATGATGTAGCCACCACTGAATCTCTGATCGTACTTCGGCAGTCAATGGGATTTGTTACGAATAACTCAGACCCTGTTGTAGATGTCTGATCTTGAGTCTTTGTAGTGCTCGATAATGTAGGGATGCAAGAAAGATTGCCTGAATAGACGAAGCTAGTAAGCCCACTACTCTGGCTATATTCCTCAATGAGACGGTCTGACTGGATAGAACCGATCTCAATTCCCTCTTGATGTTGGGGATCTTCTGAGAGGGAAGGAGGAGTTGACATAAAATGGAATTTATCTGGAACCCCAGAAACTCTATCGCCTGAGAGGGTTTCAACAATGACTTCTGCAAATTGATAAGGAAACCTAAATCTTGCAGAAGGTTGATGGTCCAATCCAAATGAGTTAGGAGGACTTGAGGGGATTGTGCGATCAGCAGAATATCGTCTAGATATATAATCAATCTGACTCCCTTGGCTCTGAGCCACTCCATCACAGGTCTCAGAAGCTTCGTGAAGCACCAAGGGGCTGACGACAGAACGAATGGAAGAGCTAGAAACTCCAAGTACTGTCCCTTCCATTGGAACTGTAGGAATCTCCTGTGAGGAGGAAAAATTGGAATCGACAGGTAGGCGTCTTTTAGATCCAGTCGAACCATCCAATCCCCTTCCAAAAGGATATCCCTTAACATATGGATGCCCTCCATATTGAAGTGCCTGTATAGGATCCAATGATTGAAATCCTTTAGGTTTAAGACTAAACGGTGACCTCCTCCTTTCTTGTCTACTACGAAAATAGGACTGAGGAAACCGTAAGGGTGAGGAGAGGCAAACTGGACGGCTCCCTTGTCTAAAAGAGCTTGCACTTCTTTGTCTATAAAATTTTGATTTGCTAGGGAAAAACACATTTGTAATGGAGGGGAGAGTTGTTTGGGAGTACTGATAAACTCCAGTCGAAATCCCTCTACTGTTTGGAGAATCCAAGGATCTCCTGAGATCCGTTTCCAATTTGCCAAGCATAATGCTACTCTGCCCCCAAGTCTGACCTGAGAAAATTAATAATGCTCACCTGTGAAACTTGAGTCCTGTATGGCTCCTTGCTGCCTTCTGCGATGGCCCCTGCGGGAACGGGGACGTCCTCCCCTGGGGCGCGTGGGGTAGAAGGTGAGGTCTCGTTCCCCGTACCAGCCACCTCTGCCTGCCGGGTAGTAGTTTTGGGGACTGTTGTATGATCCTCGGCCGGGCATACGTCCCCCGTAACGACCGGCCCTGACAAAAAGGCCTCGTTTAAAAACCTTCTTGAGAGACATTTGGGCCTTGTCAAGCGAAGAAAAAGTGGAGCAGAACTTAGCCAAGTCTTTGATAAAAGAAGATCCAAAAAGAAGTCCTTGAGCCGAAGGACCCGCTTCCGAGGTCGCAAGATCTGACAATTTAGGGTCAATGCACATTAAAACAGATTTTCTGCGTTCTGCAGAAATAGCACAATTAGAGTTTCCAAGTAGGCAAATGGATCTTTGTGCCCAACCTATAAGGACATGTGTGTCCACCGGGGAGCCTGATTCCTTAGCTACATACGCCATCTCAAGGATCTTGGTCAAAGGTCCTGAAAGGTCCAACAGTTTGTCTTGGCAATTACGCCAGGATCGATCCAAACCTTTTTTGGTTTCCTTAGAAAATTTCCTCATAAAGGTGACCATGGTGGGGTCTATTTCTGGGGTATCAGAAACCTTGCCCTCTAGGTCGGGTCTGGGACACTCTGCTTTTAAGCGTGACCTGACTTCCTTATCGAAGCTTTTCCGTAAATTAGATTGGATGTATTGGGCCACTTCGGGTGGAGGAACCCAATTGGAAGCTCTGGGGTGTATAATTTCTGTGGGATCGAAGTCTAGAACTTGGCAGGGAGGGGGCACTTTTTTAGCTTTTTTACTAGGCATAGGCGTGTCGGAATCATCTGAATCATCAGAGGAGGAATTTTTATTCGAGGAAGAGATAGAAAAGGAGGCTTCCTTTTTTGAGCTGTAATTATGTTCGCCACTACGTTTCTTACGCAGTTTTTCGAATGCGTCTGCGTGAAGATCACTAACCTCGGCTCTAGGTTCCACATTTTTTGCCTTGTCCTTTGCTTTTTTAGACTCTGGAGCGGGTTGTTGTCCTTGCATCCAACCCTGTGATCGAGCGTAGTCAAATAGCTGCCCTGAAAAGGGACCCAGAGCTCTCACCAGGGCATCATTTACCGATTGTTGAACCCTGGTATCAAGGGCTTCCACTAGATCAACCTCTAGTTGATTGCCCAACTCCTCTGTATAATATTCTGTTCCTTGGTCATCCCACTGAGCCATGACCAGAGTATAAAAGTATAATAACCTTTAAAGAGTAATGAAAACAAGTAGGTAATATTGGAATCAATGGAGGGGGAGTGCAAAAACCCCTATTCAGGCAAGTGAAAAAAGAGCCCTTTATTAAAGTGTGGAGGGAGCTGCCTGCAAGGCACTCTCGGCCAAAGCCTATTTTAATTTTACAACCCAGGCAGTTAAGCTCTGCTGGGCGTCAGGGAGCAATTGCCAGCACAATGGGGCACTCAAGAGCACTCGCCGCACCCTCACATGCTGATCGATTCCAGAATCAGAAAGGAATCGGCTCGTTAAGACGTGCGTGCGCGCAAGTTAAAATAGAAAGGGGACTGCGTAAGAGCAGCTCCGCTCCACTGAAAAACGGGCCAGAAATCTTGGCAATAAGCCAAGAAAACAAAGCGCACAGGCGCTTAAAGACAAATAATAGAAGCTCGCTGAATCGCGACGCTATACAAACAAAATTCACAATTATTAGTACGACATAGACATATCAAATATAAGAGAGAATCAAGATATGTACTTATCTGCTGCGAAGCAGCAAAGAAAGAGGAAGTGACATCAAAGGTCAAAGGACTTATGGCAGAGGACATGGCTAGTGATTGGACCATGTGATAGGATGTTAGGCATCTTGGGATGTGTAGTTTTTTCTGTTACTTGTATTTGATTGGCTGCTGTTTAAGTCAGTAAAGAAAGAGAAAGCATAATCGGAGCCTCCGGTCCTGACATAGAATTTACTGGCGCCTCTGTCCCCGCTGTATCTGTTCTCCGGACAGTACACTCTGCTGGACATGGCACGGACCCTCCCAGCGACATCACAGCAGCCCGGTGTTATTTGCAGGTCTTCTGCTCCACGTGTCAAAAGGGGGCCGTCTGTGCCCCGAATGACTTCGGAATACGGTATATCTTTGTTTAGAACTCCTTTGTACTTGCCGTAGCCTCTTTGTAGCGCTATAAATTATGTGCTTCTGTTATTTTACTTGCCCGTGGTTCCCAAAATGTGTGCTGGGTGCGCATCTTTTCCCGGCGCCCATAGCTACTTCTGAAGGCGCACTAAAGTGCCACGGCGCATAGATTGGAAATCGCCGCCTTAATGGAAATTTGCTCTTTTGAAACATACTTTAGGTGATGTGGATCTCAAGGAGTTTAAGTCCTTACCACCTTTGTAAAATGTTGGCAACATGGATGTTTTTGATTATGCTGTGAAACAACTTAACGTGAAATACAGGAAGAAACTTTTAATAGTTATGTAGCGGTATGAATATTGTTGAAGGGCACAAAGAGTGAATGAAGGTATTGAGGTATATGTTTCTGATTTAAGAGCATTAGCAGTCTTGTGTGAATTTGAGACAATTACTCATGATCAAGTCTTAAGAGACCATGTCAGGATAAAAACCAAGAGTAAAAAATTTCAAGAAAGACTTTGGGTTGGAAAAGAGATGACTCTTAATGCAACTTTAAGAATTGGCAAAGGAATTGAGCAATCCGAGAAATTCATACAGGAGATTAGAGGATTGGCAAAAATGGAGGCGATGATTGAAAATGTACTGAATCAATGGTGAAATAAATATAGTTAAAAACAAAATAACTGACAAAGGAAAGAGAAATCTATCTTGTAAGAAGCAGTCTTCTACAAATTGTTATCAGTGTGGTAGCAGGGACATCTCATGTGTATGCTGATTTCTTGTCACATTTGCCAGTTATTTTGAAGTCTGATGATGCAGAAGTACATGAAGAATGTTAGGTAGCTTATGCCATGGATGATATTAATGAGTGGAATAATGTTGATACAGAGTCATTTGTTATTTCTAAGGAATTGTGGATGAAAGAAATGGACAAAGATTTTGAGAGGAAGTTGGTTTGTGAATATTTATCCAGCAGTTGGCCTAAAGAATAGAAGTTGTTGTTGTTTTGTTCTATGGTGATAAGGTTGTACTTTAGCAACACAAAAGGATGATGGACGAAGTGCTGAACAATGCAAACACCCACCCCTAGTCACAGATCTGGATTTAATCCATTGTTCTTTTGCTCAAAAGGCCACCCCAGTTTGGACCCAGCCATATGCAAATCAGTCTTGACCCTGTTCCTCATGGGAACAGTCCAGCCCGAACTGCCAGGCCACCTCGGGTCTGGAGGATGAAAGTCACAGAGACGGGGAGAGGCTGCTGCACCTGGAGCGTGTATTGGAAATCATCAGGAATAAAAATGAGGACCTGGAAGCTCGGTCTTGCCGAAATAATGTCCGCATTCTAGGCCTCCCGGAGTCGACAGACATGGGGCGTATGGAGGACTTTGTTGAGACTATGGCCCTCATTACACCTAGCCGGAAAATGCGGCCTACCGCCGGGCTGACGGCCGCCAACATACCGTGACCGCGGCAGTATACTGTTACGGGTATTATGACCCACATAGAGAAATCCTCCACTATACAGACACCCACACAAGTTCGCCAGCCCAAAGATCAGTGATAAACTGGCGGTACCAAAACCCACACCGTTACGCCAACAGAAATATGCCCACAGCATCATGACCCACGAATCACTGCGGTGGACATTCAACCGCGGTAAACCATTGGCGGTACACACTGCTGCACTCAAAATACACACACACTAACAAAACAACACCACATTAGACAATTCAAACTACACACACCTGACACACATACACGCACACCACACCCACACACCCAGTCCAATATAAAACACCCACCCACAATACCCATAACCCCTTACAATGAAAACAAATATTGCCAACTGAGAGAGACAAGCCAGGAGCACCCACTGAATCTGAGCAACATAACACCATCACCCATACACCATCCACGCACCTCACAGCACACACCCCAACACATCACCCCACACAGCCTCACACATACCACTCACACTACACCCATGGCACCACAAAGACACCCCAGGTTGTCAGAGGAGGAGCTAAGGGTCATGGTGGAGGAAATCACCCGGGTAGAGCCACAGCTATTCGGATCCGCAGGTGCAGCAGACGTCCATTGCTATGAAGATGGAGCTATGGCGGAGAGTCGTGGACAGGTTCAACGCCATGGGACAGCACCCCAGAACAAGGGATGACATCAGGAAGAGGTGGAACGACCTACGCGGGAAGGTGCGTTCCGTGGTTGCAAGACACCAGGTAGCTGTACAGAGGACTGGCGGTGGACCCCCACCTCCTCCCCCACAACTAACAACATGGAAGGAGCAAGTCTTGCGAGCATGCATCCTGAGGGCCTCGCAGGAGGACTGGACTCTGGTAAGTCAAATCTTTAATACTCCCCCCCCCCACCACCTGCAAACCATCACAAACTCCTACCCCTACCCTCACCCCCATCACTCCACCACCTCACATATACCCCACCATCACAACCCACCCATCCCAATACCAAGCCCTGCATGCAACACCAATGCATGGACACCCATCACCACAGCATGCACACTAGTGACAATCACTTGGCCAAACCAAGCACAACTCACACAAGCCAAAGCTGCCTTGCTCATACCAACCATAGAGGGAAACATATCCATGCACAAGATGGCACACGCAGATACAATAACACTGCATTTACATCCCCACAGGACCCCCACTCAACATCACAGGAGAGGAGGTGCCAGCCACATCTAGTCCCCCTACAGAAGAGGCTCACAGTGGTGACAGCACCTCTGCACGCCTGGATCACAATGGCTAACCTGGCCCATCATGGACCTCTGGACAGTCGGTGACCCTGCCACAGTCCCAAATCACCACAGAGCCTCCCCCTCAGGAAACACCAGCACAGCACCCACCCAGCGGGCCCATACCTCTGTCCCCAGGACACGTCAATCAGCAGTGTGTCCACCACTACAGGGACCCCAGGCAACCCCACAAACACAGGACGATCAGGGACCTGGGGTCAGTGGCAGTGGGCACACTGTTCAGGGGACAGAGGAACAGGACAACCAGGAAGCTGGAAGGAGTGCTGTGCGACAGGGGGAGGACAGGTCCAGGGAACCCACTTTTCACGAGGAGCTTGCAGGGATCCTGGGAGCATACCATCATTCCTAGGAGACCATGGGCCAGATACTGTACAAGTTGCAGGAAACCCAGCGGCTGCAGGAGGGACAGTACCTGGGGATCAGGGAGGACCTGAAAGACATCCACACCAACCTGGTCACCGTTGCAGGGGTGCTGGCAGACATGGCCAACACCATGAGGGAGGCAGTGGCACACCAACGGGCCCCTGACACTAGCCACACCGAAGAACAGCCCTCCACCTCCGCCAGCGCAAGTGGACAGGAGGCCCCGCCACAGGACCAACAGGCCTCCAGCACCCCACCCCCTGCAGAAGGAGAACCACCCCGCAAACGGTCCCTGCGATCCAGGCAGAAGCCAGAGAACATTGCCAATACCCCGCCAGGAAATAAGACTCTCCTGATTGTCACCCTTCTGTCCCACTCTGTCACCCTGTCCACCTTCAACTGCCACTGCTCCCCTTCCTATGCCCCCTTGGACAATGCACCAGTGATACAAATAGACTGGACTCTACCCTGAACT
The DNA here is from genome assembly GCF_031143425.1 of Pleurodeles waltl. Classification (NCBI taxonomy): domain Eukaryota; kingdom Metazoa; phylum Chordata; class Amphibia; order Caudata; family Salamandridae; genus Pleurodeles; species Pleurodeles waltl. The sequence goes on from NC_090439.1 coordinate 1,128,805,155, forward strand.
TTCCTCCATCAGCAACCCAGCCCATTGCAATACCCCCTCCACTTATTAGCACCTAAATAAACAGCCTTTGAACAAGTTCAAGTATGGAGTCTGTGGATTATATGACACATGTATTAGTTTCACAAACTGTAAACATTGCATTTCTAATCTACTGTAATATTAACATAGGTATAACCTGTAGTGGGCAGCAGTAAACACACCAGGAGCCAGGGTGGGACACACAGATCTGTAAATAGAGATGCCAAAGGGTACAGTAGGTGGCAATAGACATAGGGAAATCAGGCTGCCATGTTTAATGTCAAACACAATCTGCAATGGAAAGTGAAGTTACAGTGTCTTACCTGTGTGTCACTGGAAATACTGTTGAATGAGTGTACTTCTGTTGTGCACATCTTCTTCCTCTACCTCCTCTTCGTCACTGTCCACATGTTCCACCACTGCCACATGACCATCTCCAGGCTCATCCTCCTGCAGAAAAGGCACCTGGCGTCTCACTGTCAGGTTGTACAACATGCTACGATGATCTGGCATTCCTTCTTGGGTGAGAAGTACAGGGACCCACCTGTCAGATGGAGGCACCGGAATCTGGCCTTCAGGAGGCCAAAGGTTCTCTCAATTATCCTCCTTGTTCACCCATGTGCCTCATTGTAACGTTCCTCTGCCCTTGTCCTGGCATTCCTCACTGGGGTCAGTAACCATGAGAAGTTGGGGTAACCAGAGTCACCTGTAAATATCGAGGGATACCTGTTGCCACACACTCACCCTTAGGGCCAAACCCACACCCATATACCTACATCAACTAGGTGGGGACCATGGGCTCACCTATTAGCCACACCCGGTGCCTCTGGAGTTGAGACATCACATATGGAATGCTACTATTCCTCAAGATAAAGGCATCATGCACAGAGCCAGGATACTTGGCATTGACATGGGAGATATACTGGTCCGCCAAACACACCATCTGCACATTCAGAGAGTGAAAGCTTTTTCTATTCCTGAACACTAGTTAATTTCTCCGGGGGGGGGGGGACAGATGCTATATGTGTACCATCAATGGCACCAATGATGTTGGGGATATGTCACAGGGCATAAAAGTCAGCCTTCACTGTGGCCAAATCCTCCACCTGTGGGAATACGATGTAGCTGCGCATGTGTTTCAGCAGGGCAGACAACACTCTGGACAACACGTTGGAGAACATTGGCTGAGACATCCCTGATGCCATGGCCACTGTCGCTTGGAAGGAACCACTTGCCAGAAAATGGAGCACTGACAGGACCTGCACTAGAGGGGGGGGATAACTGTGGGGTGGCGGATAGCTGAGATCAGGTCTGGCTCCAATTGGGCACACAGTTCTTGGATTGTGGCCCTATCAAGTCTGTAGGTCAGGATAATGTGCCTGTCCTCCATAGTCGCCTGGTCCACCAGGGGTCTGTACACGGGGGATGTCTCCATCTCCTATTCATCCTCAGCGGTTGAACTCTAGAGTGAAAAACAGTGAGCAGAGGGTCATATTCACACAAATGTGAAAATAAAAATGCATTTCTTCCCTTACAGAAACAGTATGTGAATTTGAGAGTCAGTTGATGTGCCAATGTCTGCTATGATGCAGTTAGGTGCCATGGCCTGTGCCCCCCTGAAATGGCGGCTGCCTGACCTGTGAGGAGGGACAAGTGGAAATAAGGTAATTCCGCTGGTGTTGTGCACCGTTGAGGTCGACGGTCAATGACTGCCGCGCAACTTCGCATTGGTTATCATTGGGCCCTATGGGCTCCAGGAGCCAATGGCGATGTACGCCGGTGGTGACGATACGCACTGCCGTGGACGTGACCGCCATTTTCTATCTGTTCCCTCACTTGCTACCTGACCTTCAACAGGAGAGGACCTACACTGCAAGTGCTGCTATGACCTGTGCCTGGAAGCGACAATGGCTCGAGTGTCTGGGGAAAGGGCCCCAGCCTTCACTTCGGAGGAGTTGGAGAGACTGGTGGATGGGGTCCCACCCCAGTACACTCTGCTCTATGGTCCTCCAGACAAACACGTGAGTACACGGTGAGCATGATGTGTGGGCCATGAATGTATGGATTGCTGTGTGTATAAGCCTCGTGTAGGAGGGGGCTTAGGGGTCCTGGGCAGAGTGCTGCATGTCTGGTGGTCAATGTGTGTGCCTAAGGGGATGGGAGGGATATTGTGGGCCATGAGTGTAACAGTCCGGACGGTATGATTAATCCCTTTTTCTGTGCATATTTTCCTGCAGGTCAGCACCCACCAGAAAAAGGGTATTTGGCATGCCATCGCCAAGGAGGTGCGGACCCTGGGGTTCTTTGACAGGTGGAGCACCCACTGCCGCAAACGGTGGGAGGACCTGCGCCGCTGGGCAAGGAAGACGGCGGAGGCCCAGCTGGGGCTGGCCTCCCAGCGAGGAAGGGGTGCTCGTCGTACCCTGACCCTCCTGATGTTCCGCATCCTGGCAGTAGCCTATCCGGAGTTGGATGGGCTCTTGAAGGCATCACAGCAGCCACAAGGGGGTGAGTACAGATTCAGAATCATAACTTTGCGTGCGTTAAGGTTTTACCTGGGTGGGGGATGTGGCTGCCCCTAGGCCAGGGCCAACATGGAAGGGTAGGTCCCTTGTTGGACAGGCTCTGAAGCACTCCAACCCCAATAGTGTTAATGGGCATCTACTACTGGGCAGGGTCCTGTGGGTTTCAGGTGTGCAGCTATTGGCGTTAGGCAATGTACCCCATGGCCTTGTGACTAGCTTTGTAAATGGTAGCGCATGCCGTAGTGCATAGGGCTGATCCCTGTGTGTTGTGTACGCCAACAGTAGTGTTGTTGCTTGCATTGACCAAGTGTATCCTTTGTCTCTCCCTCCCTTCTTGTTTTGTCACCCTGTCCTTGTGTGCATTAGCATCATCTGGCTGAGGAGCAGAGGCACCGGCAACGGAGGGAGCTGCATCCCATATGGGCCTGGAGGCTGAATCCACCGACGGTGAGGGCACCAGTGGGACCGAGGGGACCACCAAGACAGAGACAGGAGGGGACACTAATGACAGCGACTCCTCCGACGATGGAAGCTCCCTGGCAGTGGCGGACACCTCTATGCCCACCCCAACAACAGGTACAGCCGCCACCCCCCGTACCAGCACCGCCCTCCCACCAGCCCCTCAGCGTGTTTCCAGTGCCTGCTCACCCAGTAGGGTGGCTATCTCCTTCGCCCCAGGCACCTCAGGCCCTGCCCCAGTCATCCCTGCTGCCCTCAGTAAGGAGGCTTTTGAACCTCCTGAGATCCCTCACTGTTGGGCAGTCAACCATACTGAATGCCATCCAGGGTGTCGCAGGGCATTTGCAACAAACAAATGCATACCTGGAGGGCATTCACTCTGGCGTGGCGGCCCAACAGAGAGCATTCCAGGCTCTGGCCTCCACACTGATGGCAGCCATTGTCCCTGTCTCTAGCCTCCCCCTCCAACTTCCTCTACTCAGACCCAATCCCCTCAACCCCAACCTATCCCAAGCACACCTTCAGACCAGCGAACATCCAAATCAACACACAGAAGTGGCTCAGGCAAACACAAGCACCACACTTCATCTCACAGGCACTCACACAAGCACCATCCACATGCAGACACACCAACATCCACTGCCTCCACTGTGTCCCCCGCCTCCTCCTCGTCCACCCCCCTCCCAGTAGCATCTCCACTCACACCTGCATGCACTACATCCTCATCCACTACCTCCATCACCAGCACGCCAATCACTACACGCCCCTCACTGGCAGTCACAACCCCCACATCCATGCACACGTCCCCTGTGTCTTCTCCCACTGTGTCTGTGCCCCCTTCTCCCAAAGTACACAAACGCAAGCACACACCCACCCAACAGCCATCCACCTCACAACAGCATCCAGCTCATGCACCTGCACCCAAACACAGCAGACTGACACCTTTTACAACCACCCCCTCTTCCTCCACTCCCAAACCTTCACCCTCTTCCCGCCCCAGTGTCCCTAAGAAGCTTTTCCTCGCCAACATTGACCTCTTCCCTACCCGTCCCCCCCTTGTCCTTCACCTCGGGCCAGGGTGGCCAGAACCCAGCCCAGCACCTCAGCCACTCAGTCCACGGCCGCTGTAGTCTCTGCAGCTGTGAGAGGCTCCAAGGAGGCACCCGTCAGCCTAGCCAGTGTGCCACCAACACCTGCCAAGGCCAAGAAGGGTTCGCCACCTGGCAACGGCAAGAAGGGGACAGCATCCAGCAAGGGGAAGGAGGCACAACCAGCCAGCAAGGCCAAGTCAAAGACTCCAGCTGGCAGAAGCAAGGAGGCACCACCACCTGCCAAGGGCAGGAAGGGGCACAGAACATCAGCTATGGCACTTCAGCCGTCCGAGGCTGAAGGTGAAGGCCTGGAGGCTACCACCACAACCGCCAGCACCACCACCTGCACCGTGGCCAGCACTGCCACCTGCCCCGCCGCAACCAGCACCACTGCCAGCAGCAGCAGCCCTGGTGGGCAGACGTCCGAGGCTGAAGGTGAAGGCCTGGAGGCTACCACCACCACTGCCAGCACCGCTACCTGCAGGTCAACTGCAATTCACTGAGCAGCCGTCACCGCAGGAGAGCAGTGTGTAGTGGTGACTACATGGGCTGCAGTGCGTCCTGGCCCCTGCAAAAGCTGTCGTTGTGACACCCAGGTGAGAGACTGTGACCTTGCACTCCAAAACATCTGCATCACAGGGCGCAATGCCCCCTCCAGAACCAGTGGAAGAAGGCATCCACTCAGCCCTTCCTTGCCAGGATGAAGCACACTGGGCACAAGGCCCCCTCCAGAACCAGTGGAAGAAGGCATCCACTAAGCCCCTCCTTGCCAGGATGAAGCACACTGGGCACAATGCCCCCTCCAGAACCAGTGGAAGAAGCCATCCACTCACTGCATCCTTGCCAAGATGAAGTACACTGGGCACAAGGCCCCCTCCAGAACCAGTGGAAGAAGGCATCCACTCAGCCCCTCCTTGCCAGGATGAAGCACACTGGGCACAAGTCCCCCTCCAGAACCAGTGGAAGAAGGCATCCACTCAGCTCCTCCTTGCCAGGATGAACCTTGCCAGGATGAAGCACACTGGGCACAATGCCCCCTCCAGAACCAGTGGAAGAAGCCATCCACTCACTGCATCCTTGCCAAGATGAAGTACACTGGGCACAAGGCCCCCTCCAGAACCAGTGGAAGAAGGCATCCACTCAGCCCCTCCTTGCCAGGATGAAGGACACTGGGCACAAGGCCCCCTCCAGAATCAGTGGAAGAAGGCATCCACTTGAGAGACTGTGGCCTTGCACTCCCCAGGACCAAGCAGTGGGCAAACCACCCACTTGAGAGACTGTGGCTTTGCACCCCCCAGGACCAAGCAGTGGCCAAACCACCCACTTGAGAAACTGTGGCTTTGCACTCCCCAGGACCAAGCAGTGGGCAAACCACCCACTTGCGAGACTGTGGCTTTGCACTCCCCAGGACCAAGCAATGGGCATGGAGCCCCCTCCAGGAGCAGTGGTGTTGTACCATCTCCCGGCTGAGGTGCCCCCCCATTCCCCATCCCCCTGAGGTGCCTGTGTGTTTTCGACCTGATGCCCCTGCAGTGGTCTCTCCGTATCGAGGCAGGAGTCAATTGTGGGCGTGGCCTATGTGTTTTGGCCTGTAGTGTGGTCAGTTTTACATATATTTTGCGCATTAGCTTCAGGCCTTAGGCCTCTGTGCACTTTGCCCTAAATATATTTTATTCATTTGCTAACAGCTTAGAGCCTCTGTGCACTTTACTCTGAATGCTTTCTATTAGGCTTCGTACTGTTATTTTACAGAATAGCCAGTTCTACGGTGTTGTTTTTTATTCATATCACACTGTTTTGCCTACTTCAGCACTGGAGTTCTTCATAACATATTCACTCTGTGCTTTAGTCAAGGATACAGTCTGGTACATTGCCGATAGACGTGGTAGGAGTCTAGACTTGCCATTCCTGCGTAGGAAAATTTTGTGATCACGATGACATGTTAGTTATAAAATCACTTCCTTGTCCCAATACATGCAAGAGGGAGATTCCGACCAGGGAACCACAACTAGACGCTGACTGCCTCGTTGCAGATGCTGAACCAGATCACAGGCCTTTGCTCAGGTATGAGTGTGTCCGTCTCCCTAGTGATACAGAAAGGCAAGCTGAAAGCTTAACATGCTGTGCTCTAAATAGAACAAGCAGAGGGAGAGTAGAAACGGTTAGGAATTATGATAGCTTTATTTCTATGTTTTACTCTCCTGGTTACTATATCAATCCTACTATGTTGTATTGTTCTGGTTATTGCGGCTCACGCCTTAATATCTAAAATACAGTCGTTTTATCAAAACATTATATAAAACTTATACTGTCTTTGTCATTTGTATATGAGACCATATTGTGAATGAGAGAGTTGGTTTGGATCTGAGTGACCACGACTTCCCTGAGAAGTTCCAAAGATGTCATGCGCTCGGCTGCCCAATCATTTCTTCCCCGTGGGAGAAATGAGGCACTGCTAGTTAGCCGGAGCAACAACCGGATTTAGGGTGACAGAGTTCCTTACACGTGGGTCAGACTCAGTCCCCCACACCGTTATCGATCCTGCTGCCTAGAAATCCAGTAGTCTCATTTAGGATAATGAGAGCCCACGCGACATGGCGCTGTGAGAAGGTAGCCTCTTTCTAACCTTGTTACCCCCACTTTTGGCCTGTTTGTGAGTGTATGTCAGGGTGTTTGTCACTGTTTTCACTGTCTCACTGGGATCCTGATAGCCAGGCCTCAGTGCTCATAGTGAAAACACCATGTTTTCAGTATGGTTGTTATGTGTCACTGGGATCCTGCTAGTCAGGACCCCAGTGCTCATAGGTTTGTGGCCTATATGTATGTGTCACTGGGACCCTGTCACACAGGGCCCCAGTGCTCATAGGTGTGCATGTATATGTTCCCTGTGTGGTGCCTAACTGTCTCACTGAGGCTCTGCTAACCAGAACCTCAGTGGTTATGCTCTCTCATTACTTTCAAATTGTCACTAACAGGCTAGTGACCAATTATACCAATTTACATTGGCTTACTGGAACACCCTTATAATTCCCTAGTATATGGTACTGAGGTACCCAGGGTATTGGGGTTCCAGGAGATCCCTATGGGCTGCAGCATTTCTTTTGCCACCCATAGGGAGCTCTGACAATTCTTACACAGGCCTGCCACTGCAGCCTGAGTGAAATAACGTCCACGTTATTTCACAGCCATTTTACACTGCACTTAAGTAACTTATAAGTCACCTATATGTCTAACCTTTACCTGGTAAAGGTTAGGTGCAAAGTTACTTAGTGTGAGGGCACCCTGGCACTAGCCAAGGTGCCCCCACATTGTTCAGAGCCAATTCCCTGAACTTTGTGAGTGCGGGGACACCATTACACGCGTGCACTACATATAGGTCACTACCTATATGTAGCTTCACCATGGTAACTCCGAATATGGCCATGTAACATGTCTATGATCATGGAATTGCCCCCTCTATACCATCCTGGCATAGTTGGCACAATCCCATGATCCCAGTGGTCTGTAGCACAGACCCTGGTACTGCCAAACTGCCCTTCCTGGGGTTTCACTGCAGCTGCTGCTGCTGCCAACCCCTCAGACAGGCAGCTGCCCTCCTGGGGTCCAGCCAGGCCTGGCCCAGGATGGCAGAACAAAGAACTTCCTCTGAGAGAGGGTGTGACACCCTCTCCCTTTGGAAAATGGTGTGAAGGCAGGGGAGGAGTAGCCTCCCCCAGCCTCTGGAAATGCTTTGTTGGGCACAGAGCTGCCCAATTCTGCATAAGCCAGTCTACACCGGTTCAGGGACCCCTTAGCCCCTGCTCTGGCGCGAAACTGGACAAAGGAAAGGGGAGTGACCATTCCCCTGACCTGCACCTCCCCTGGGAGGTGTCCAGAGCTCCTCCAGTGTGCTCCAGACCTCTGCCATCTTGGAAACAGAGGTGCTGCTGGCACACTGGACTGCTCTGAGTGGCCAGTGCCACCAGGTGACGTCAGAGACTCCTGCTGATAGGCTCCTTCAGGTGTTAGTAGCCTATCCTCTCTCCTAGGTAGCCAAACCCTCTTTTCTGGCTATTTAGGGTCTCTGTCTCTGGGGAAACTTTAGATAACGAATGCATGAGCTCAGCCGAGTTCCTCTGCATCTCTCTCTTCACCTTCTGATAAGGAAACGACTGCTGACCGCGCTGGAAGCCTGCAAACCTGCAACATAGTAGCAAAGACGACTACTGCAACTCTGTAACGCTGATCCTGCCGCCTTCTCGACTGTTTTCCTGCGTGTGCATGCTGTGGGGGTAGCCTGCCTCCTCTCTGCACCAGAAGCTCCGAAGAAATCTCCCGTGGGTCGACGGAATCTTCCCCCTGCAACCGCAGGCACCAAAAAGCTGCATTACCGGTCCCTTGGGTCTCCTCTCAGCACGACGAGCGAGGTCCCTCGAATCCAGCGACGCTGTCCAAGTGACCCCCACAGTCCAGTGACTCTTCAGCCCAAGTTTGGTGGAGGTAAGTCCTTGCCTCACCTCGCTGGGCTGCATTGCTGGGAACCGCGACTTTGCAGCTACTCCGGCCCCTGTGCACTCCCGGCGGAAATCCTTTGTGCACATCCAAGCCTGGGTCCACGGCACTCTAACCTGCATTGCACGACTTTCTAAGTTGGTCTCCGGCGACGTGGGACTCCTTTGTGCAACTTCGGCGAGCACCGTTTCACGCATCCTCGTAGTGCCTGTTTCTGGCACTTCTCCGGGTGCTACCTGCTTCAGTGAGGGCTCTTTGTCTTGCTCGACGTCCCCTCTCTCTGCAGGTCCAATTTGCGACCTCCTGGTCCCTCCTGGGCCCCAGCAGCGTCCAAAAACGCCAAACGCACGATTTGCGTGTAGCAAGGCTTGTTGGCGTCCTTCCGGCGGGAAAACACTTCTGCACGACTCTCCAAGGCGAGAGGGATCCGTCCACCAAAGGGGAAGTCTCTAGCAATTTTCGTTCCTGCAGAAACCTCAGCTTCTTCTGTCCAGTCGAAGCTTCTTTGCACCCGCAGCTGGCATTTCCTGGGCATCTGCCCATCTCCGACTTGCTTGTGACTTTTGGACTTGGTCCCCTTGTTCCACAGGTACCCTAGATTGGAAATCCACAGTTGTTGCATTGCTGGTTTGTGTCTTTCCTGCATTATTCCTCTAACACGACTATTTTGTCCTTAGGGGAACTTTAGTGCACTTTGCACTCACTTTTCAGGGTCTTGGGGAGGGTTATTTTTCTAACTCTCACTATTTTCTAATAGTCCCAGCGACCCTCTACAAGGTCACATAGGTTTGGGGTCCATTCGTGGTTCGCATTCCACTTTTGGAGTATATGGTTTGTGTTGCCCCTATCCCTATGTTTCCCCATTGCATCCTATTGTAACTATACATTGTTTGCACTGTTTTCTAAGACTATACTGCATATTTTTGCTATTGTGTATATATATCTTGTGTATATTTCCTATCCTCTCACTGAGGGTACACTCTAAGATACTTTGGCATATTGTCATAAAAATAAAGTACCTTTATTTTTAGTATAACTGTGTATTGTGTTTTCTTATGATATTGTGCATATGACACTAAGTGGTACTGTAGTAGCTTCACACGTCTCCTAGTTCAGCCTGAGCTGCTCTGCTAAGCTACCATTATCTATCAGCCTAAGCTGCTAGACACCCTATACACTAATAAGGGATAACTGGGCCTGGTGCAAGGTGCAAGTACCCCTTGGTACTCACTACAAGCCAGTCCAGCCTCCTACAGGCGCCGCCAACGTTTGGTCTGGCTCTAATGCTTGGGTCCGACTGACTCTCTCGGTCTCGTATATATTTTGACTCCTCGGTTCCGTATACGGAGACGTCCGTGGGGCTGAGGGTTTCCGCCACCACAGGTCGGGTACATCCTAATACTTTGTGGTTGGTTGTTCAAGCTTGAACTTTGAAAGGAAAAACCCCGATATTGGTCTGCCTTCTCTGTCCTAGAGCTATTATTGTTATACTAATGGCGAATCCAGTTGTAGTAAATATACCGCTTAATATGCGATTTCCGCTCACGGGTCATCTGATAGCACATGGACTGACGGTCCAGGGGGGTCCGATCACTTTTGTGGTGGACGCCCATGCAGCCTATAGAACGGAACTTTTTTATTCTTGGGTCGTATTTCCAGCAGCTGATGGGGGTACAAATACTTTTCACGAATATACTGTTGCGAATGTCCCTGGACAATACACATTCAGTAACACCAGTAAGGTTAGGTCCGTTGAGTAATGATGGTCCGACCTGGCCTTTATTGGCTACATATACACCATATCCTGGAGTGGCAAATGTGGCAGTGGCTGAAGTGCGTCGTTTATATGTGGAATTAACTGCAACGTACAGACGATTAGTTCAGTTTGTGATGCAGACATTGAATACTAATGCAGCGCGTGCTGCTCCAGCTCACCCACATGCGGTGGTACCGGGAATCAATCCGGCCACTGTACACTCTGTAATGGGCAAAGTACCGGCTAAACGTGAGGAGACTCCATTTTGGCTGGCGCAAAAAATTAATACGCTGGAAGCAGTATTTCCCCATACGGGACCTCAGGATAAGCATAGAATTTTGACGATGTGTTTGCCGTATGGGATGGTTCCTACGGTGGATCTTTGTAATACTTGGGGCACGGTGTTTGCCGCACTCTATACTACAGCACACGGTACACCGACTTTGGCTAATTTGCCGGAGGTGCTTAAACAAATTCCGGATGAATATGGGTCTGCCCCTGCCTTAGATTTAGGCATGCAATTGATGGGTAATTTTGACGCGGTTTCTTCTATAATTTTGAGTAATCTCAAGGGGGAGGCTGTAGCACTAGCAGTGCGAATGCGTCTTCGGGACGTTCCGCAGATTAATCAGGAGCGGGAACTTCCGAGAATAATAGCTGAAACATATTCTAGTATTGGTCGTGATAGCCTAGGGGCTCGACCGCAGAAGCCACAATTGCAGGGTAAAAATAATAAGGATAATTCTAAGCAACAGCAACCTGAGGGTGCGAAAAAGCACTGGGATAAGAAACAGCAAACACCTAAGAAAGATGGTGAGCAGTCTCCGCAACCGGAGACCCCACAAAATAAGTATCATCTCAGGAATAGGGATACTTTGAAGACGCCTGATAGATATCAATCTACTGATACGCGCCAATCTCGTTCCTTTCAGGACTCTTTGGAGAAACGAAGTGAGAGAGGTGGGCGGTCAGAGCGGAGGACGGAGTACGTGAAACCGAGACAGGATTCACAACGCTCAGCGGAGGTTTCTATTAAACAAGAAGAGAAACCGCTGCAACAAAAACAGCAATTTAAAAAGAAAAAAGTGGCAGCAGTCTCAGTTAGACATGCCACTCAAGAAGAGGGTTCTCTTGACGAACAAGACATGGGCGTTAGCGCTGTTAGACAGCGCGGCAGAGGTCACAGTAGTTCGCCGGAGTCTTCGAGAGCATCTGGAGGCGAAAGCAACTGATGACTTCATACAAGTCGAGACGGCGGATATGCGAGTCTCTGATCCTGATCAAGTATATCTTGTGACTCTACGATTAGAAGGGGACATTGACCGCGTTGTACACGCCATCTTTTGGGACCATGTGGTGAAATCATATGATGTCCTGTTGGCCGAACAAGATTGGCCACCTGACTTTGTTCGCGACTGTCCGGTTGGGGAGGAGGTTATTGCGCCTTCCTTTTCACCACTTGTTCCGAGAGAACTAGCGGAGTCCTATGGTAAATCATGGGCTCTAGCACAAGCCCCCGCCCTATATAGAAATAATGTGGGGTGGGATAAACAATCACCTTATCATGTCATTCCCATTAAAGGAGAACCTCAGCCACAGCCGCAATATCCTATTAAATTTGAAGCAAGGTCATCGGTTCGGAAAATTCTTACACAATTGGAGTACCAAGGTGTGATTGAGCCTTGTGTCTCGCCAATGAATAATCCCTTATTTCCGGTTGCTAAACCGGACCATTCCTATAGGATAGTGGTGGATTACAGACATTTGAATAGTCATACACGCACATATGCAATACAGAATTCACATAGCGCTGCGCTTATGAATAATATAGTGCGTAAAAAATACAAAACAACCTTGGATATCTCGAATGGATTTTTCTGCCAGAATATAGCACCCGAAAGTCGGGACTATACCAGTTTCAGTGCGTTTGGCTCTCAGAAAAAGTTTTGTCGTTTACCTCAGGGGTATAAGAATAGCCCAGGACTGTTTTCGGCTCGTGTGACTGAACTTCTGCACGAGTTGGACCCTGAGGCGTTATCATATGTTGATGACATTTATTTGACGGACGATGAGATTCTACAACATCTCAGTCGCGTATCGCGCATTGTTGTGGGTTTTGCTGATATTGGTTATAAGTTTAATTTTAAGAAATCGAAGATTGCCTTCCTCAGTGTTATTTTCCTGGGATATGAGTTATCGAGTGAGGGCAAGAGCCTGGCGCCACATTTTTTGGGGAAATGTGCTTTACTGCAGCCTCCTAATACGGTTCGGAAGCTCCAGTCATTGTTGGGGTTTCTGAATTTTGGCAGAACTTACATTCCTGATTATGCTACACGTATAAAACCCTTATATGAACTGATTCGCCCGAATTTTTCAAGTAGATTTTGGACGATTGAGCATACACACATACTGCGAGAGTTGCAGACTGATCTCTTAGCGGTTAAACATTTACACACACAGGACAATAAAACTCATTTGGTCATCAGGGTGATTCCTGGGGCTGTTGGATTTACGTATGTCACCTTTAATGAAGGGGAGACAGTCCCGATAGCATACAAGTCCCACTTGTATTCTGCTGCAGAACAACGTTTTGCACAGACTGAGAAAATTCTCACTGCAGTCCAGATGGCTCTGATCAAAGAAAGACTGCTAGCCCAGGGCCAACGCATTATTGTCGTTTCCCCAATTCCGGCCTTAGAGGCTGTTACAAAAGCGAGTGTTCCTAATTCGAAAGCTTTACACCCGCAGTGGATACAATGGGCTACGTCTTTGACGGCCACTGATGTGGATTACATATTTGACTCTAAGCTGCAGACTCAAGAATTTCTTCAATATGAAATAGAGTACCCAGTTCCTGCTGGCACATTGCCTATTGACCAATATGAAGTGGTCATGTATACCGATGGCTCTGCGCAACCGGCGGTTGGGACTAAGCAACAGTATTCTGCTGCATGTGCGGTGGTGAGCGGGACAATGGAGGGGGAAGTCTTCTGCCCCCGACATACTTATACTAAAACCTTGGGAGATTGCACGGCGCAGCTGGCTGAGCTCAAAGCTCTTTTGTTAGCGTTGGAGCATGCAGAGCCGGCGATATTGACCTTGCTGGTCTGTGACTCCTACTACTGTGTGCAATCCTTCAATGAATATCTGCATTATTGGAAAATGAATGGGTTCAGAGATTCTAAAGGCAACACCATTAAACATAAATTGTTGTGGGGTAAGGTTGCGGGTCTGAAAGAAACGCTTCCTAAAGTCCATGTTGTACATACACTTGGACACCAGCGCGTTGGAATACACGTTGCTGGGAATACTTTGGCTGATGAGGCTGCAAAGTCGGCAGTGGCTATCGCCACTGTAGCCGCGGTAACTCGTTCGAGTTCAAAACCAGACATAGAGATTTCGGCTGCCATAAAAGCTACGGCTGATGGCACGCCATTTCCTAAAGGATTCCCTTCTAAATATAGTTACTGCTTGAGTGGTGCACTAAATGCTGTTGTTAATATTCCAGGCGTTGGTGTACGTGAGTTACCGAATAAGATTGAGAGACCTTGATTAATTTCTGCAGCACATGAAGGGGTGGCATCTGCGCATGCTGGTGTGGCTGCCACGATTTCACTTTTACAGGCCCGTTATTGGTGGCCTGGTCTCTATAAGGAGACAAAGCAGTATGTCCTTTGTTGTGACGTCTGTCAACAAATTAAAGCATCGTCGGCTAGACGCCCGCAGCAGACTCCTTTTCTGATATCAAATAGACCATTGCAGTGTGTGTACTTGGACCATTGTGGTCCACTGACACCAGATAGTGCATACAAATACATCTTGGTTGCTGTAGATTCGTGCTCCAGATTTGTGTGGGTCTGGCCACAGCGCTCGGCTGACGCTCGGACTGTTATTAAAGATTTGCGTATCTTTGTCGATACATTTGCAGTTGCGGCTTTGTCAAGTTACAACATGTGGCCGATTCTGCACAGCAGACCAAGAGGAACACCCAGTAGTTCCGGCATCCCTCTCACTACTGGGGAAGAAGTCCCGCTGCAGGTGATTTGCACCGACCCTGTTTCCTCTCCGAGCTTGGGGAGGGTGGAAGATGATCTTGCGATTGTTCCACAGTCAACGATTGATATCGATTCTTTTTCTCAAGTTGCTGTACGTTCTACTGATGTTTCTGAACATGTGATTTATAGCGTACCTAGGAGAGAACCTCCATCAGCTTCCTTGTTCACTGTTGCACCTTTTGCAAGAACTGCCTCTGGCTGCTTCAACGACGCGGATGCGGCTGTATCCAGCTCTTCGTCTTCGCTGTCTTCAATCCGAGGTCCACGTAAGCTACTCGGTTGGCTTAAACGTACATATTTTGTTATTCCTTGGAACTATTTGTGGCTTTTTATGGCTGTACTGACTCTTTTTTTATGGTTGGGATTTGTGGTTACCTTTTTTCTGGTAATACATGGTCATTTTCTTCCTGATCGATCAGACATTGAGCACGTGGAGACTGTGTTGAGACCACATTTTTCGTCTCATATGGTTCGAAGAGACTTATCCAATGTGAACATTTCTGCAATACCAATTCCGGATGGGATTGTGTGGGATAAAGTAATGTTTGATATATATGGTCCCACTGAATTGATTCAAATACCGTATGTCCTTAAGTTATCAATGAATGATATTGTTATTCCAGGCATTGTTTCTGATGATTAGGATGTGAAGACAGTAGATTCTATGCTAAAAGATTTGCAATATTATACTGTCTATGACGATGAAGATGCTTACCAATTTAGAGATAATCATGGTGATATGTTTTGCTACACCTATTATGGACACCACTTTATTCACAAAGCGAGTAGCCCTAAGTCCATCTTTAATTATGTACAATGGGAACATTGCTCGACTCCTCCACAAGGGAGTTCGAAAACGTATAATGATAAATTTGCATATTTTTCTGGGCATGATCAGCGAAATGCTAAGTCTTACTATTTTAAAGTGACACCGTATTCTAATAAGCAAATTTTGTTGACCGATACTAAATTACTGTATTCTAATTCGTTTGTATCTAAACTTTTGGTCGAAGGATATGAATACTGGTTGAAGACTGTTGACTTGAAAAGTGTTTGGGGTACGAAAAATTGGCAGATGCAAGGCAGAGATACATTATTTTGAGCATGCATTATCCCTGTGCAAATGATTTTCCTCAATGACACAGTACAACAGACTAGTTGTTTGGGCTTGGCGTCGATTAGAAAATTGACTTTGCCTAGTATACCTGTCCCTTCTAAATTAAATAACTGGCAGCACTATGTGAATGCTACTTTTAGTGAATTTACGCATTGGGTCCAGAATGGTACGCTTAACGCTTCATCGTTACATCCAGGCGGGTGGTTATTGTGGCCTGTAGACACTAATCAGTGTCATCCACGTTTTGTTACCTCTTCTGGGGGGTTCCGGACTAGTAGGGCAGACCCTCGTTACATTTCACCAGAACATGCTGATATAATAACTACATACAGTGTGGGGAAACTTTGTCAACAATGGTTGAGGTACTCCACGCTGGGTGCAGTTAAGTCACACCTCAAGTTACTGTCTAATGGTACTGATTTACAAGATTTCTTATCAGGTCCCAAGGTGCCCCGGAGAAAAAGGTTCTTATACGAAGTGTATAATGAGTTTTGGAAACTTTCCCAGCAGAAGGCTGCAGCCCGGTTAAGACAGATTGATCAAGAAAATCTGCTGCAGACTTTGTCTGTTGTTGATAATGGCATGCATACCCTTTCTGACCGTGTTTACACGATTGACAGCATTGTCTCTTCTGCTATTGACATTATAAAATCAGACATGTCTTCTTTATATCATGGGCAGAGTCAGACACGATCTATCATGCAGCTGGGTTGGACTCTTCAGACCTTGAAGGCGGGTCGCGTTCCATGGCAGCACATTCGTGCCAGAGAGATCTTTATCTCCTTTAATTTAACTCGTCAACAACAATTGATGGCTAAGAAGGAAGCGACGTATGTTATGTTAAATATTGAAAAGTTGGAGAAACTGCCTTTTACGGTGGCTGAGATTCCGTCAGCTGAGTGGTTGATTCATGGGGTTATTAATTTGCCTATCTCCACTCTGCAATTTACTTCTTGTTTGAAGCACATTCCGGTGGGTAGATATGAACTATTGGGTGACAGTTACATACACGAGGTGTGGGAGCTTCCTTTTCAGTACAGATGTGTTAATGGTTTGCGGGACGTTTTTCTTAGCGGTAGCGAATGCGAAGCCTCTGTTAGCCATTCCATGGTTTGTAAACAGCTGTCCTTGCACGGAGCGTGTAATGCTTCGATTGCTAACTTAGCTTGTTATCTGAAGGGAGTTCCAGTCCCGGTAATTAAAAACACTTTCCAGGTGCTTTCTAACGGCAGTTACATTGTTCTTAACAGCGAACGCTGCTGTGGCATGCGTGCCGGAATAGTTTACGTCGTTGTCGTCAACAAGGCCGTTACGTGCTGTGGGAATGTGTTGTTTCCCCCTACTGAATTTAGGGAGGTAGCGGACATCTGGCCTCATATTGCTACTTCCAAGGTTGATTTCGACAAGTTGAGTCGGCTGAAAGCTTTATTGTTTCAAAAGCATGTGGCCCTTACATCTGCTAGCGAGACCTACGCACTTCAAGTGGCAAGGTCATCGGCGGAGATACAGTCCCTTTTGAATACTAACTTTCCGAGTCACTTCGGTGAACTTGTGGGACGTATATTTAATGCATCCAGCACTGCTGGTATTGCTCATTTTTTCAAAGCCGTTGGTGTTGGTTTCGTTCACACCTTCTCTTCCATATTCGGTTTGATACCTTCGGCTATACACTCTATTTTCGGAAGCATTTTTGGGGGTTTCCCAATTACTTTGGCTTTATTGGCTGGAGTTTTGCTATTGTTGCTATTTTTTCGCAATGGCTGTCCCGCCGCAACGAGATCCTGTATTGCTGCTCCCGTCAGCGCAGCTGTGTCGTGAACGCATGATGCAGCGTTTTGGAGCAACACTCCTGGCTCATTTGGAGTGTGACTGGTCTTTGTCGTTCCGACCGGTTTTGGATTGTGTGCAACCCGTGTTTCGATGCCTTTGGTGCTCGTTTGAACATGCACTGGCTTTCTGTCTCTCACTGCAGCGCTCTCCAATGGTTGATCTTGATCTGTTGATGTTCCCGATTAGGGCTCATTCCCAGACTTGTGCACTACGGTTGCGTTTGCTTCGTGAAGCGGATTATGAGATTCCCTTCCTGGAGGAAGATGGTTTTGTCTCTTTCCTTGGCACTACACGGGGTGCCGCCCTGAATGGTTTTGGGGCTTTGGAACACACCTGCTCCATGGTACTTTGTGGCTTGGATCTTCCGATATTGACATATCTCGAAGTGGAGGAGCTTCTACGTTCTATTGCTTCTGTCTGACAATTGGATTTTTTTTTTCCTCTCTCTCCCGACTAAATTGACACTATATTACAATTCGCTCTATCGTCACATGTTTCCTAAATTTATGACTTTGTTGTCTTCTCATCTTGTCGAAATGTTGGGTTTAAATTTAGGTCATGTTTTTTTTTTTTTTATGTTGTTAGAACCACTTGCTACCGACAAGGGGAGGGTGTAGTGTGGTCAGTTTTACGTATATTTTGCGCATTAGCTTCAGGCCTTAGGCCTCTGTGCACTTTGCCCTAAATATATTTTATTCATTTGCTAACAGCTTAGAGCCTCTGTGCACTTTACTCTGAATGCTTTCTATTAGGCTTCGTACTGTTATTTTACAGAATAGCCAGTTCTACGGTGTTGTTTTTTATTCATATCACACTGTTTTGCCTACTTCAGCACTGGAGTTCTTCATAACATATTCACTCTGTGCTTTAGTCAAGGATACAGTCTGGTACATTGCCGATAGACGTGGTAGGAGTCTAGACTTGCCATTCCTGCGTAGGAACATTTTGTGATCACGATGACATGTTAGTTATAAAATCACTTCCTTGTCCCAATACATGCAAGAGGGAGATTCCGACCAGGGAACCACAACTAGACGCTGACTGCCTCGTTGCAGATGCTGAACCAGATCACAGGCCTTTGCTCAGGTATGAGTGTGTCCGTCTCCCTAGTGATACAGAAAGGCAAGCTGAAAGCTTAACATGCTGTGCTCTAAATAGAACAAGCAGAGGGAGAGTAGAAACGGTTAGGAATTATGATAGCTTTATTTCTATGTTTTACTCTCCTGGTTACTATATCAATCCTACTATGTTGTATTGTTCTGGTTATTGCGGCTCACGCCTTAATATCTAAAATACAGTCGTTTTATTAAAACATTATATAAAACTTATACTGTCTTTGTCATTTGTATATGAGACCATATTGTGAATGAGAGAGTTGGTTTGGATCTGAGTGACCACGACTTCCCTGAGAAGTTCCAAAGATGTCATGCGCTCGGCTGCCCAATCATTTCTTCCCCGTGGGAGAAATGAGGCACTGCTAGTTAGCCGGAGCAACAACCGGATTTAGGGTGACAGAGTTCCTTACACGTGGGTCAGACTCAGTCCCCCACACCTTTATCGATCCTGCTGCCTAGAAATCCAGTAGTCTCATTTAGGATAATGAGAGCCCACCCGACAGGCCCAGTGTGCCGCAGACAATTTTTGAGTGGGCATTGTCCCGCCTTTTGTTTATATTGTACATACTGTTTTTTCTTTATGAACGTATTTCTAAGTATTACTAATATTACACTCATTTGACTCCATTCCTTTTGTCTTTGCGTTATTCCTGAGGGTTACGGGGTGTATATGTAATGTTGTTGCATGTGTTTGTGTGTATAGTGTTGTGGGTAGAGGTGGGGGTGTTGCGTGTTGCATGTGTGTGTCACTCTCTTTTTCCTCCCCCCCTCCCTTGTGTGCTAGGTGCAGTACTCACCGTGGTTGTGTTCGCCGGCGTTCATACTCCTGGTGTATGAGATGACACACCAGCATGGGGAACACCTGCAGCTCGGGCTCCATGGCGTCCTGGTTCTTCCTTGAGTGTCGAGAGGTGAGTCGTTTCCCTTTAGAGTACTGTTTTCACCGTGCTTTTGATGGCGTTGGTACCGCCCCGGAAAAGCTGGCAGATGGGCGGGTTGTAATGGAGTGGGCGGTACATTGTCTTCCGCCTGGCTGTTGGCAGTTACCGCTGTGGCGTTTGTTGCTACCGCTGTGGCGGTCAGAGTGTTAAAGTGGCTGTATGTGTTGGAGGTTTCCGCCGTGGTCATGATTCCATTTTTTTTACCGACGGCCTGTTGGCGGTGTTACCACCGCTTTAACACCGTCCGCCAGGGTTGTAATGAGGGCCTATGTTCTGTACATTGTTTCCTGGAGAGCTTTCCCGGATGTTGGTGGTGGAGAGGGCCCACGGATCTCTTGGGCCGCGGCCTCCACCAGGGGCTCCCTCATGCTCCATTATTGTAAGGTTACTTAACTACAGTGACAGAGATACTATATTACGCCTAGCTAGGGAGCGCCAGCCGGTGGTATACAACAACGCGGAGCTGAATTTTTTCCCTGATTACACTCCTGGGGTGCAGGCTGCCCGCAAGGCCTTCTTGCCGGTTAAACGCGTCTTAAGCCAGGCCGTCGCAAAATATTCCCTCAATTACCCGGCTAAGCTGCATGTCCAACATAAGGGCAAGTTGCATTTTTTTACGGACCTGAAACTGGCTGCGAAGTATGCTAAATCTGTCCCCAGGAGGAAGCAGTCGGACGGCCCGCGTTCTGCTGATGACGATGGAGGTTCTCTGAGTGATAATGATTAAATGGACCCTTCAGCTAAGGCCCATGTGACCCTGCCCGAGAACACGTAGCTTGCGCCTCAGTGGCTGATTTGTTTGTGGGGCGGGGTGCTTGCAATACTCCCCTTTATTGTTGGTCCCTCTGCCCCTCCGTCTGGGATGGGTGTTTTGACGGCCTCGTTGACGCCCCGCCAGATGAGTCCTTCTAGAATGTTTGCCATAATGTTGTGGGACTTGTATTTGGTGATGGGTGTTTTTTTTTTAGCATTGACCCGGTTGGGGGGTCTGAGTGGGTGGGGGTGGGAATGTTCTGTGTTTGGTTTGTACCCTCTCCTTTCTTTCCTCTGCTCCTGTCTTCTTACTTGCATGGCTTGGACGCTTTTTCTGTGATGTCAGGGGGAGCTACATAGTTGATAGGACGACGTTATGGCGCAAGATAGTGTGACACGCGTACGGTGCCTCACTTGGAATGTCCGCGGGTTGAATGATGGGCGCAAGATGCAGTTGATATCTGCGTATGCTCAGCGACATGCGGTAGACGTATGCATGTTACAGGAGACCCATCTGGTGGATGCCACCAAGCATCGGCTGAAGGCTGGTTGGATTGGCGAATGGCATGCTGCGATGTACTTGCGTTACACGCGTGGTGTGACGGTTTTGATTCGGAAGGGGCTCCAGTGGCACACTGAGAAGGTGCTTGTATATCCTAATGGTCGCTATGTTATGCTGCGGGGAACATTGTTGGACAGGCCGTGCAGGCTGGTATCGCTATATGGCCCAAATTCTGATGGCCCTCAATTCTTTGGAGAAGTGGGGAGATTAATTGATTCGCTGGGTCGTGGGTCCTTGCTGTGGGGGGGCGATTTCAACGTGGTGCTGGATTATGAGGCGGATCGCGAGAGCCGGGCCAGACCCCAGCATGTAGCGGCTGCCGGGGCGCTGTCCCGGGACATGGAGGATGGGGCCATGGTGGATTTATGGAGAGAAAAACATGGTACTGATAGGGAAGGCACTTGCGTTAATTATGTGCACAGCAGTTGGTCGCGTCTAGACCACTGGCTTGGCACTAGGGATGTGACGCTCTGGGTGCGCTCCATTGAGCATATGGCCCACACTCTGTCAGATCACTCTCCAGTCATGTTGGAATTGGCTGTTCCGGGTGGCCTGGGTCTTGCCTTTATGTGGAAGCTGCTGCCTGGGGTGCTGAAAGATCAGGTATTTAGAGATGAGGTCTGTAACGCTATTGTACACTACTTTGCAGCAGAACGGGGGTTGGTGGCCTCTGCCGGTACAGTGTGGGAGGCCTTTAAGGTGGTGATCTGGGGGGTTTGCCTTTCTAAGCAGCATGGTGTGCTGAGGGTGCTGCGACGGGAGCTAGCGGAGTTGGAGGCCCAGATTGCTGATTTCGAAAAGCGCTTGATTTCGAACTGGTCAGCGGACCTGTTGGCGGCTTTGTGGAGGAAGATGACACAGTTTGAGGAGGCTGCTCTTCGTGAGGTCTGTTTTTTGGGGAAAAGCGTGATGGCGAGGAGATATGGCGAAGGGGATAGAGCTGGCCGTACGCTAGCTGCAATGCTTCGCAAGCTGTGGGCAAGTAACTATATTGTCGAGCTGACTGACTCGTCTGGTGCGTGTTGTACTGGTACTGACGAGATCAAGAATATCCTTACTGTTTTGTACTCAAACCTCTATGCTGAGCCCCCTCTGATGAACATGGCATCAATTGCTAACTATTTTGAAGATATTAGTCTTCTGTGGTTCGAGAGGGCGCACCGTCAATATTTCGATACCCCCTTTACGGTAGATGATGTCGTTCAGGCAATCCGCAGTTTGCCTGGGGATAAAGCCCCTGGATCGGACGATCTGCTGCTGGCCTTTTATAAGGAGTATGCTGATATATTGGCTCCTCACCTCCTGGAGGTCTACGTGGAGGCTCTTGAGACTGGGATCCTTCCACTCTCGCTGCGCGAAGCTCTTATTGTGACCATTTTAAAACCTGGCAAGGAACCGTGCTCTTGTGATTCCTACAGGCCTCTTTCGTTAATAAATATTGATAATAAGATCCTGGTGAAACTTATTGCCGCACGATTGCAGCCCTTGCTTCCCACTCTAGTGCTGCCGAACCAGTCGGGTTTTGTACCGGGCCAATCTACCTTATATAACCCCCGGACGTATTTTGCAATCTCCTGTATGATTGACCCTGAAGAGTGTGCGGTGGCGGTGTTTCTGGATGCCGCTAAGGTCTTTGACTCTTTGGCATGGCACTATATGTTTGCAATGCTGGCTTGGGTGGGGCTGAGCTCAAAATATATACAGCTGATTCGTCTGCTATACACGCAGCCATCCACGCGGCTGAGAGTTAATGGCACCATATCTGATCCTTTTCCGATAGCTAGAGGCACTCGCCAGGGATGCCCACTCTCTCCGCTGCTATTTGCTGTAGCGATGGAGCCGCTTGTGCCAACCCAATAATCACAAGGGCTTGGCCTTCCGGCAGCGTCCGGTGTTAATATCCATGTACGCGGATGATGTCGCTCTATATGTTCGTGATCCGCGGCTGCATTTAGATGCCTTGCTTGACGAGATAGTTGAATTCAGGCAGATATCTGGGATCACCATTAATTGGTCCAAATCGGTAGTGATGCCCTTTTCTGCGGCTACGGTGCAGTTCACCTCTCGATACCCCCTCTGTTGGACTGAGGGGCCTGTGAGATACCTGGGTATGTGGCTGAGCAGGGACACGGATACGCTCTGGTCAACTAACTATGGTTGTGCCACTATGTGGTTAGAGGAGAAGATTGAGAGGTGGCGCTCTCTGCCGCTTTCGCTGGCCGTTCGCATTGCTATAGCAAAGATGGTTGCATTGCCCAGGTTCTTGTATCTCTTTATCAACATACCTCTGGTTCTTACTGCTAGTTTTTTTTAAACGGCTTCGATCTGCTCTTGTAACTTTGGCCTGGGCTGGTCGACACCCCAGAATATCCTGGGAAAAACTGACGCTTCCGTTTGAGCGGGGTGGGTTGGCGGCACCGGACCTGGCACTATACTACCATTGTGCTCAGGCTCACTTCGCACATTTTTGGATACACCCTATCAGATACTTACCCCACTTGGCGCCTGAAAGTGATGCTGTGTGGCCGGATAGAGTGTCGAGGGTGCTGGTGCGAGGGCCTAGGACCAGACCGCGGGGTTGACACAGTGGTGTGCACTGCTGGCGCATGGACAGTGCTATTGCGACTGCGGGGGAGGCCTTTGCCCCCCTCAATACCGGTTCTGGACGTGGGCGATAAACGGATGTCGAAGGATGTTTGTATTTGTGAGTTCCTTCGTGAGGCTGGTTTGTCCACCTTGGGATCTTGGTTTCCGGACAGGAGATTTATCTCCTTGGAGACAGCGCTTGGCAGTGTACCCGATACTGTGGTGTACCGACTATATTTCCTTAGGATTCTTGCTAGGCTACGTGCGCGCTATCCCTGCTTCCCTGCAGTGCCTGTGGAATGTGGGGCGCTGGAGCTTCTGTATCAGGTGCAATCCCCGCGTAGGCTTATTACTAGGTTATATGTCTATGCAGCGTGAGATGGAGGGGCCAAAGGCTAAAGCCCTATGGGAGATAATGTAGGAGGCTGGCCTGGTTTGTAGTGGTACCAAGGGGTACTTACACTCTGTACCAGGTCCAGTTATCCCTTATTAGTGTAGAAGAGGTGTTTCTAGCAGCTTAGGCTGATAGAAGGTAGCTATAGCAGAGCAGCTTAGGCTAAACTAGGAGACATGGAAAGCTCCTACTATACCACTGGTGTCATATGCACAATATCATAAGAAAACACAATACACAGATATACTAAAAATAAAGGTACTTTATTTTTATGACAATATGCCAAAAGTATCTCAGTGAGTACCCTCAGTATGAGGATGCCAAATATACACAAGATATATGTACACAATACCAAAAATATGCAGTAATAGCAAAAGGAAGTAATGCAAGCAGTGTAAACTTACAATGTATTGCAATAGGAGCACATAGGCATAGGGGCAACACAAACCATATACTCCAAAAGTGGAATGCGAATAACGTATGGAGCCCAAACCTATGTGAGCTTGTAGAGGGTCGCTGGGACTGTAAGAAAACAGTGAGGGTTAGAAAAATAGCCCACCCCAAGACCCTGAAAAGTAGGTCTAAAGTGCACCTATATTCCCCAGAGAGCACAGAAGTCGTGATAGGGCAATTCTGCAAGGAAGACCAACACCAGCAAAGCAACCAAAGTGGATTTCCGGACGAGAATACCTGTGGAACAAGGGGACCAAGTCCAAGAGTCGCGACAAAGTCGAGAGTGGGCAGATGCCCAGGAAATGCCAGCTGAGGGTGCAAAGGAGCTGCCACCGGATGGTAGAAGCTGTGGATTCTGCAAGAACGAAGAGGGCTAGAAACTTCCCCTTTGGAGGATGGATGTCCCACGTCGTGTAGAAGCTTGCAGAGGTGTTCCCACGCAGAAAGACCGCCAACAAGCCTTGCTAGCTGCAAGGGTCGCGGTTAGGGTTTTTGGATGCTGCTGTGGCCCAGGAGGGACCAGGATGTCGCCACTTGGGTGAGGAGACAAGCAAGTCAGGGAGCCCTCACAGAAGCAGGCAGCACCCGCAGAAGTACCGGAACAGGCACTTGGAAGAGGAGTGAACCGGAGCTCACCCGAAGACACAAAAGGGAGTCCCACAACACCGGAGGACAACTCAGGAGGTTGTGCACTGCAGGTTAGAGTGTCGGGGACCCAGGCTTGGCTGTGCACGAAGGAAATCCTGGAAGAGGGCACAGGAGCCGAAGCAGCTGCAAATCACACGGTACCCAGCAATGCAGTCTAGCGTGGGGAGGCAAGGACTTACCTCCACCAAACTTGGACTGAAGAGTCACTGGACTGTGGGAGTCACTTGGACAGAGTTGCTGAGTTCCAGGGACCACGCTCGTCGTGCTGAGAGGGGACCCAGAGGATCGGTGATGCAGTTCTTTTGGTGCCTGCGGTTGCAGGGGGAGGATTCCGTCGTCCCACGGGAGATTTCTTCAGAGCTCCTAGTGCAGAGAGGAGGCAGACTACCCCCACAGCATGTACCACCAGGAAAACAGTTGAGAAGGCGGCAGGATCAGCGATACAAGGTTGCAGTATTCGTCTTTGCTAATTTGTTGCGGTTTTGCAGGCGTCCTGAGCAGTCAGCGGTCGATCCTTTGGCAGAAGGTGAAGAGAGAGATGCAGAGGAACTCTGATGAGCACTTGCATTCGTTATCTAAAGAATTCCCCAAAAGCAGAGACCCTAAATAGCCAGAAAAGGAGGTTTGGCTACCTAGGAAGGAGGATAGGCTAGCAACACAGGTAAGAGCCTATCAGGAGGAGTCTCTGACATCACCTGCTGGCACTGGCCACTCAGAGCAGTCCAGTGTGCCAGCAGCACCTCTGTTTCCAAGATGGCAGAGGTCTGGAGCACACTGGAGGAACTCTGGGCACCTCCCCTGGGAGGTGCAGGTCAGGGGAGTAGTCACTCCCCTTTCCTTTGTCCAGTTTCGCGCCAGAGCAGGGCTGGGGGATCCCTGAACCGGTGTAGACTGGCTTATGCAGAGATGGGCACCATCTGTGCCCATCAAAGCATTTCCAGAGGCTGGGGGAGGCTACTCCTCCCCAGCCCTGACACCTTTTTCCAAAGGGAGAGGGTGTAACACCCTCTCTCTGAGGAAGTCCTTTGTTCTGCCTTCCTGGGCCAAGCCTGGCTGGACTCCAGGAGGGCAGAAACCTGTCTGAGGGGTTGGCAGCAGCAGCAGCTCCAGTGAAACCCCGGGAAAGGTAGTTTGGCAGTACACGGGTCTGTGCTAGAGACCCGGGGGACCATGGAATTGTCTCCCCAATGCCAGGATGGCATTGGGGTGACAATTCCATGATCTTAGACATGTTACATGGCCATGTTCGGAGTTACCATTGTGACGCTGTACATAGGTAGTGACCTATGTACAGTGCACGCGTGTAATGGTGTCCCCGCACTCACAAAGTCCGGGGAATTTGCCCTGAACGATGTGGGGGCACTTTGGCTAGTGCCAGGGTGCCCACACACTAAGTAACTTTGCACCCAACCTTCACCAGGTAAAGGTTAGACATATAGGTGACTTATAAGTTACTTAAGTGCAGTGGTAAATGGCTGTGAAATAACGTGGACGTTATTTCACTCAGGCTGCAAAGGCAGGCCTGTGTAAGAATTGTCAGATCTCCCTATGGGTGGCAAAAGAAATGCTGCAGCCCATAGGGATCTCCTGGAACCCCAATACCCTGGGTACCTCAGTACCATATACTAGGGAATTATATGGGTGTACCAGTAAGCCAATGTGAATTGGTAAAAATGGTCACTAGCCTGTTAGTGACAATTTGGAAAGAAATGAGAGAGCATAACCACTGAGGTTCTGGTTAGCAGAGCCTCAGTGAGACAGTTAGGCATCACACAGGGAACACATACATATAGGCCACAACCTTATGAGCACTGGGGTCCTGACTAGCAGGGTCCCAGTGACACATAACAAACATACTGAAAACATAGGGTTTTCACTATGAGCACTGGGCCCTGGCTAGCAGGATCCCAGTGAGACAGTGAAAACACCCTGACATATACTCACAAACAGGCCAAAAGTGGGGGTAACAAGGCTAGAAAGAGGCTACTTTCTCACAGATGGATATAGGGGAAACCATTTCTGATGAAGAGTGGCGATGCTGCTGTGTGCATATATACGAGCGCTGTCCCCTAACTACAGATTGCGCCTTATACATTTAAATTTTTTACATCGCCTATATTATACCCCTCGTAGGCTGAAGGATATGGGCCTTCGGGCTGAAGCGCATTGTGTGAGATGCAGGGCCCCTGATGTGGATTTCTTGCATCTGGCGTGGAGCTGCCCAGCGCGGTGAGTGTATAGGGCAGAGGTGGTGCGGGCGATTGAGGAGATGACTGGGACCCGGCTGTCGCGCTCCCCTAAGCTTGCCCTTCTGGGATACATTGAGGACCTCCCGGTTGCACATAGACGCTTGATAGGACTACTACTACTGTTGGCTAAGCACAGAGTTTCGATGTGTTGGGGGGGACGTCGGATTCCCCGCTGTGCTGAGTGGTTACGTGATGACTCGTATTGCTAGGACCAGCTACAAATATACTGGAAACTCATGCCGGAGGGATCCTGACCGCAGGATATTTGGGGCCCCCTGCGCTCCTTTTTGGAGACTTGCTTATTGCCCAACGTACAGTAATTTGCACCCCCAAGTGATTGCGCTATCTTCATGCTCCCCTGATTTCTTACTGTATGTTATTGTATTATTGGTTGTATTCATGTATACGTCCGGACGGCTGTACTGTTCTTCTCCTCTTTTCTCTCTTTGTTCCGTACTGCTCTTCCCTCTCTGTTCCCTGTCAGTTATATGTGCAGGTGGTTTTAGCTCACATGTATTGCCTGCTCGGAGGTCCCATTGATGCGACTTGGATGCTACTGTGATTAATAGAGACTATTTGCCTCTGTGCTGAATTCTATGTCTTTTGGGTACTGGACCTTACTGCTCCTTCTGTTTGTATTGTACTTGTAGAGCGCATCGATGACCTTATGGATTTGTATGTTTGTTGTTGTTCTCAATAAAGTTAAATAAAAAAAAATGTGATTGATAATAGGAAGATTAAGAATGTGTGGAAAACTGTCAAGAGAAGATAAATTCAAACCCGGCGATTGAGCTCACATAAAAAAAACCTGTGGTAGCAGGTAAAGAGTTACCCAGATGGTTGGATCTTGTTAGAGTTGCTGACGTTTTTGGAAGGTCTGTGAAAGTTATTGGAGGGACAATTTGGAATTTGAGTAAATAAATAAATCCAGTATTTGTAAATCGTGGCAAATCACCCGTGAGGGTCCCAAGGGGCTGAATTGTAGGCACAGGGAGATGTGGGGCCAGATGTAGGAAAGGATTTGCAAGTCGCAAACGGCAAAAACTGCCGTTTGCGAGTCGCAAATCGCATTTTCCTATGCAGAAATGCATTTTGCGAGTCGGGACCGACTCGCAACATGCATTTCCGAATCGCAAATAGGAAGGGATATTCCCTTCCTATTTGCGATTCGCAGTGGTATGCAATACCATTTGCGACCGCATATGCGGTCGCAAATGGTGTCGCAGTTAACATCCACTTGAAGTGGATGGTAACCCACTCGCAAATTGGAAGGGGTCCCCATGGGACCCCTTCCCCTTTGTGAATGGAACACAAATTATTTTTTCAGGGTAGGTAGTGGTCCAAGGGACCACTACCTGCCCTGAAAAAATACCGAAACTAAAGGCTTCGGATTTTTTTTTAAGTGCAGCTCGTTTTCCTTTAAGGAAAACGGGCTACACTTTAAAAAAAAAACTGCTTTATTTAAAAGCAGTCACGAACATGGAGGTCTGCTGACTACAGCAGGCCTCCATGTTTGCGAGTGCCCATAGTCGGTATGGGGCCGCAATTTGCGACCCACCATTATTAATATTAATGAGGTGGGTCTTTGCGACCCCATACCGACTCGCAGACGGTGTCTGAGACACCGTTCTGCATTGCAAATTGCGACTTGCAATTTGCGAGTCGGAAGGACTCTCAAATTGCAAGTCGCAATTTGCAATTTTGCTACATCTGGCCCAAAGTGATTTGCCAATGCTGAGACTCAAACCTGGTTCCCCCAACTCCGAAGTCGGCAGCTCAGGCTGTTATGCCACACCCTCTCCCCAAGTAGGATTCTGGTCTGTAGAAGCTCTGATTGTACTAGGTTAAATGAGGATAAACTGTACATTGATTCCGAATCACATAAAAGGATGTTTTTCTTAATGTCTCAATGCGACAGCAATTGAATGAACTGCATGATAATAGAGAGCATATGTCAATTTCAATGGGCTTGAATGGACCAGAAAATGTTGATGAAGGTCTGAGCAGAAGTTACATATGAGACGGTTTCCTGTAAAATTTCAAGAATAGATTAAGTGTTGATTGTATCCATTTATTTGTAGTTGGGGCTTCTTAAAGTATAGACTTATGTTTACACATAATATATGTTTAGAATGCTGGTATGTTGTTTATTTCTTTTTTTTTTTTTTACTTCTCTTGATATAAGTATATGATTAGTGCATTTTCATGTTGTTTAGTTTTTTGTGTGTTTTTGGTTTGCTTTAGCTTCTACATGTTTTCCCAAATTCCTTGTCTAGTTTTCCAACAAAAAGAAGTGTGTTGCATTCCATTTATGATCTAGTGTGGGGGCGAAGCATTCTGAACGTTTGGTGAAGGTTCCATAAATGCCATTTGGGAGCCATTTGTTTCTTAGGCTTGGCGGTCCCGTGCCTGCTCCTGCATATCAAGATCATAAATGCTTCCCGTTACCAGACATCCCGGCCTCCGTGATTTCTTTATATTAACAAAACATCAAGGCTGAAAACAGTCATCAATCAACCCTATGGAAACGCAGACTGTCAAATGTTGTCATTCTGACATGTATGTGAATTCAGCTGTGAATTTGTCTCATTATTATGTGAAATTGCTAAGATGAATTTGCCCATATCTTTAATTGCCAGTTGATATACCTAGAGCCATGAGAGGATCTAAACCCAAGTATGGTGGAGGTCTGCCGTTGAGAATACCAAGTAGTGACAAATTCCTCTGCACAGACAGTGCAAATATCCCCAACATATAACACATTTTGCCTACGCCTAGATGTTGGCTCCTTAGTGCGCATTAATGGAAGAAGTTCAAACTATCTCAAGAGTTGTCTTAAGAAAACATCTACTAGAAGAGCCCAGTGTGAGAATAACATGTTGCCACTCTTTCCTCAGCCCAGCTCACACTCTCTCGGATGAATCTCCCACTTTGACATGGGAGATTGACTTCCTTCATTTGTTCAGGAATAAGCTGAGGACCTTGTGAAGTATTGATGATGATCATGAGACTCCAGACCACTGGGGGACATCAACAGATGCCAGCACCTCATTGCGGAGCAAGAGCAAGACCCCACAGTTTAATTAGCTGGTTTCTACTTGCAGCAGCACTACGCAATCAACAGTTACCCTGTGGGCCCCCTATGAGATTTGTAGTCCACGGTTTTAAAGACACAAAACTAATCCAGTTTAATCCAATCAGCATTATGCTTTCCCAGCTCTCAACTCTCTGAAAATGAAGGGACGTGATGGAGAACACTTGCTTTTTTTCCTTGTAACTTACCACTTTGCATGTTAAGGGGTTGAAAACAGAAAGCCACCTAGCTCGGTAAGGATCTTCTTTTGATTACAGAGTGCGCCTGGTGCCAGACGCTGCCTATGTGATAAGCCTGGATCTAGGACTCTCAATACAAGGGCCCGTGTTTGGGATCATGGGTTGAATTTGTGACTAGGTAAACCATCTGAGATAGATCCTTACCATAAGTCAAATCATGCAACCAAAGTACCCAGATACAGAATTAAGTCACTCATTATGCGATTTGTAGGCCCTTCTGGACAGTGTGCAATTGGTGACAAGACCTGTGAAATTCCCATTG
Source organism: Pleurodeles waltl (assembly GCF_031143425.1). Classification (NCBI taxonomy): domain Eukaryota; kingdom Metazoa; phylum Chordata; class Amphibia; order Caudata; family Salamandridae; genus Pleurodeles; species Pleurodeles waltl. Next base: position 1,128,835,793 of record NC_090439.1, read on the forward strand.
ATGGATGGGGTGTGACTGCACAGGCTGGAGATCACTCAGAAAGCCTGTAGACTGGTGGCAAAAATTCAAGTGACTTGAGATGACCACCATGCAAGCTCCCTGCACGGTACTGATATTAGAACAGTATAATCATTTAGTCTTCAGTAATCTAGTTGGATTTGTCAGCTTCCAGCTACATCTGTATATCTTTCTCGCAGTGATGAAACACCTGAGCAGTTTCTCCTACTCGTTAAAAAATGTTGACCCCTTAATGAGACAAGCAGCTGAAAATTGGTGAATTTGTGGAAGAGAATTTAGCCAATACCAATCAATACACACCATTGAAACTGCAGCGATATTGCAGGGCACTACAAAGGAAGGATATGCACTGGCCGAACTATAATAATTGATTATAGATGGCAGTAAAATATTGAAGGCCATCACAACCATTCTGTTGAAAAAACTGAATATAACATGAGAGAAAATGATGAAGGTGTGCACAAGGAGCACTGATCTGGAAAAGACAAAGCACTGCTTACAGGAGGAGTGTTGGAGGAAAACAAGGGGATATGGAAGAACTTTATAGATACAACAGTGGCCAACTTCTGAGACTTAAAGATAATGGCAAGAAGGGGCACCCAGCACTATTTATAGAAGACTTGATCAAAGAACGTTCTCTGGTGAGCCCATTCTTGGAACATTTGTTTATTGATATGGCACATATACGACCCCAGGCAGATAACCCATGCTTGTCCCCCATTCATGCCTTGGATGATCGAAGCAATATAATTATAAAGCATCCTTTTTCTCGCTCGAACACTTGGTGAGGTAACAATGTGCCTTTATCCTGATTCCCCCCTTGGAAATTAAGAAGTGGCTATGTGATCAAGAATTCAAATATGGCATTGTGGACAGGACCTTATTTCATATGCAACTTAAGACTTGCTGACAGAGAACATTTTATTAATCTTCATTTGGGTTGAGTCAGCAGCGTGATCTTATTAACAGCTATAATCACCAAAATTGAGCATGTGTCCTCTACCTTCAGAGAGGCACAGTAGCAACCACACTTTAAGTGGCAGGTGCAGGAATGAGATAATGAGAAGCAGGGATACTGGGTGTCCTTCAGTAGTATCTGAACCCAGTGCCTTACTATTTTACATACACAGCATTTTTTTAAGTCACGTCTCGGTGGCAGATAGACAGAACCCTGTCTCAGTGTGAGACAAAACTTCTAATTGATATGGTATTGCAAGTTACATGCTTCGATGTTAACACAAATAAAAGTTTACACTGATTCGGGATTCTTTAACACCCGGATATAGGATACAAATGAATGCAAAAAGAACAGGTGATGGATGGAATGCGGCACAAATCAAACATTCACCCCAGTTACAGATCTGGGTTTAATCCATCCGTGTTTTTGCTCACCATGCCATTCCAGTTTGGACCCAGCCATATGCAAATCCCACTTAGGGCGACAAAAGCAAAGAAAATAGATGATAGAACAATAGAGGATGCTTGTTTCTGGTCCAGGGAGGACCTGGCTTGGCAGTTCGGGCTGGACTGTTCCCATGGGGAGCAGGGTCAAGACTGATTTGCTTATGTCTGGGTCCAAACTGGGGTGGCATGGTGAGCTGGAAAAATTATTGATTAAACCCAGATCTGTGACTGGGGGTGAATGTTTGATTTGTTCCGCATTCCGTCCATCATCTGCTCTTTTTTCTTATTCCATCAGGTCGCTACCAAACCAAATGCCCAAAGTATTTTATTAATTTATATTGCCATTTTACATCCGTTGAGCCTAGTATGGAGAGAAAACAAAGACTGTTAAGGGGAAACACTTCGTTTTTTTTTTCTTTGTTCAGTGAGTAACCTGAAACAGCTGCATACTCATTGACCATTGAATATGTCAACCTCCTCCTTAACCCTCACTATGTCCACACGTGCCACTATTGTTTGCGTGCCAGGTCTAAAGGGGATACCCTTTGTATCTTTAGTGATCCTTAATGACGTTAGTGGTAGCTCATTGGCTATTATCAAAAGCAAAGATGACATGGGATATCACTTCCTGGTTCCTTGCGAGAGACGGAAGGAGTTAGAGAGCTTCCCACCTACCCTTTTGCCAGCCTCTGGTTTTCAGTATTAAGCTAGTGACATTTCTATAAATTCCTGTCCTGGTTTTCCTTTGAGTGTCCGGGTTTATTGTCAGGATCAGCTCCGTTGGCTAGATGATAGTGGCCTGAAGTTCAGATGGGTGAGCGGAGCCTCCTGTATAAGCATCTGCAATCTGAACAAAAGGGTCAGTTATCCTTGTCCTAATAAACATTTTCATGAGCACTGTTTACATCTCAGTCTAGGCACAAAACATTTTATGGAATAAGTTTTTGTAGGGAGATGTGCTAGAAATAACAGACTTCCGGAACCTCGGTCAGGAAAAGCACTGACTGACTTGTAAATTTATTGGAAGACTGGATTTTTTTCTCACATCAAATGTCATAGGCATGGTATTTTGCTGAAGTTGCAGTGCATTCCTGAAGCATGACGCTGGCAGCTCACTAATCAAACACAGCAATTTTGCACCTTCAAAAGAGTTTGACATGTGAATGCTGCATGCCACTCTCATACATGCCAACAGAGCCGATTCAGGCAGGATATTATTTATTTTTCAAGCTAAAGATGGCTTTATTTTAGTTGTTTCATTAGCTGTCCAGCTTCTTTCAGTGCAAATTGCAGTGTGTATAGTAAAGTACATTAGGCTTTACAATGAAAATGTGACAAATATCAAATATGAAACAATGAAGGTTTATTTAATGGATTCAGATTATTAAAGAAAGAAAAATGAAATAGAAGTCAGTAAATTAGTTCTTAAATCACGAAACAGCATAATGGTCAGAATATAATGCAAATAATAAAGTACAGAACAAAATGTAGATCAGCTTAATTAAAATAAGTCATAAATCAGAGGACAGGCGACAGAGTTGCCTCCTAAAAATCAGTGGAGTGTGAGACCAACACCCTCAAGAATGTGCTTTTTTTTATAATGTGAAATGCAATAAAAACCATGCATGAATACAATTACATTAAAATCACACGAATTGAACCAATCAACTTAAAGAAGAACAATATAGTTCCTGAAATCACATTATTCAGCACTATCCCAAAGATTCACATAATGCAGTTCCCATCTCTGGACCTCTTCAGACACCTCAAATATTGTAATTTACTCTATGTGGAATATTGTGTTTCAGAGCCCTAAAAAAAGAGATGTAATTCTGTACCTGACAAAGTGACATTACATCTCAAAAGCGGTGTTTACAAGGTTGGGTCTGGATTAATCGTGTACAGAGTGAGACAGGAACAAGAAGTACTTACATGCTAATAGGATGGTTGCAGACAGCTAGGGTCACCAGGCGTCCCGGATTTTCACCAGCTATCCTGGCAGATTTCGGGAAATTTAGCCCATGTTCCGGTTTTTAAAGAGGGTCACCTGAAAATGGTGGGAGGTGTTTTTTTTCTTTCCAAAGCAGAGATACATAGCAGGGTTTATCAGAAAGCAATTTAATTACCAGGGCTTACATTAGCACTGAAAAATGCATTTTGTGTATGTTCTTTGTGCCTTTTCTGTAATTCTGTGCTGATGTGCGCAGTAATTCTATACTCTTGGCTAAAGTTAAATTATAGTCCTTTTTTAATTTGTGTGAAATGTCCCGGTTTTTGGCTTTATAGTTCTGGTCGCCCTACAGAGAGCACTAGCCATTTTTTAATTGAGGCCTACATTAACTAATGTTAGCCTAAACAAACGGAATATCTTGATTTCAGTATGTGTTAATCACATCATGTTAATGTAATTATACGAAAAACCCACTATAACCCACTGTGGGCAGTCAAAAAATTGACAGGTGTGTAATGAGCTCATTAAAGCAAGCAGAGGGGCTAGATACTACATTATTTTTATTTCCAGGTCCGCTAGTCCAGCTTACTATCCCACTAGTACCAAACGGGCTCTCAAACCCTCCACAGACATCATCTGTTTGCAAAGGAGACAGGAACAGGAAGTAATTTTTTTCTTCTGTATTAAAAATATATATATTTTGAAACTTTGCTCATCATACATGGGAAATGACTGCAGAGTATCACATGACATAAATAGTAATGAAGAACTACATTGTCAGAGGCCGAGTTTGAATATATCTCGAGGATGGCGCTTTTAAGGCCTCCTACAGTACATGGAAAGCTCACCATTGTCCACCTAACAGGAGTAATCCAACCTTCTTTTGCTCTCCAATTCCACCCCCATCGATAGCCTTTATAGTTACTCTGGGGTCCCCGACCCTACCTGCAGGTCTTAGTACCTCATCAACTCCATTTATTTTCTTAGTGTTCTGGGACTTCATGTCCTAGTTCAAGGGTTCCCAACCCTTTTACTTCTGTGGGCCCCCACTTTATCATTAGTAGAACCTGGGGACCCCCCACTGAATAATTACAGGAACCTGGGGACCTCCCACTGAGTCATTACTGAAAGCCGGGGACCTAAGCTGTTAATATTGTTTAAATTTCTAAGCAGATGCGGACCCCCTGAGGAGTCTTTGCAAGACCACCAGGGGGTCCCCGGACCACAGGTTGGGAACCACTGATTTACACAAGACCACAAATTCAGCAATACAGTAAAATTGCCTCGACTGGATGAGCTGCTCACAAACAGCACTAGGAAATGTGGAAGCTCTGCAGTAGCAGAAGGTCAGTTAAATAAATATTGGTTTTGACAGCTGTTGTTGCCTTTCTTTTGTTTCTTAAGGGGGTGCGGAAGAGAGAAAAGAAAGGCTACCCCGGGATACTTATTAACTATTCTAACTGCAGGCATGCAATGTTTTGGGAAAGTAAAAAATAAAGCTGTCCTCGGGCTCCAGTGCAGACACGCTGCGAGCCGCAGCTGGCCCAGCGGGCCCTGGCACCCCGTGAATGAAGGGGTGACTTTGAGGGACCCCGTCTCCGCCTCGCTGTGCCCACAAACCATCCACGCCGAGGCCCCGCCCCTTTCCCCACCTCGAGCTGTTTTGACAGCTCTGCGCACCGACATTCCAGCCGCACTGCGATTGGTGACTTGATCCGCCGTTCCTCCTGTTGTTGTGCTCTGATTGGCTAGCGGTGTGACGGCCAGGCATGGTGGGTGGGTCGCGAGAGGGACAGAAGGGAAAACAAAGATGGCGGCGTGAAGCGTCGGCGGAGTCTCCGTCATCGGCCGTCGGGAGTCCTGCGTTGTCCAACATGTCCGGAGCGGAAGACAGAGAGGGCGGGCCCGGCCAGGGGTCCTCGGGCCCCTCCTCGGCGGGGCTGGGTGAGGCGGCGGGCCCGGCAGGCGGCGCGCAGGAGGAGGCGGGGGGCACTCTGCTGGGGACCCGGGCCCTGCACCTGCAGGACGGGGACCCCGACGCGCCCCTCAAGAAGCGGCTCAGAATCGGGGCCGCGGGCAGCGTCAAGCTGGAGGAGCGGCTCTACTCGGTGCTGTGCTGCACGGTCTGCCTGGACCTGCCCAAGGCCTCCGTCTACCAGGTACTGAGCTCCCGTCCCAACTGCTGCCAGCGTCCCTCACCCCTGCCGAGCCGTTATCACCCGGGGCACTCGCCCCTTTAGCGTCGCTACCCAGGGGCGCTCACTCCTTTACCACCCAGAGGCACTCACTCCTTTACCGTCACTACCCAGAGGCACTCACTCCTTTACCACCCAGAGGCACTCACTCCTTTACCGTCACTACCCAGAGGCACTCACTCCTTTACCGTCACTACCCAGAGGCACTCACTCCTTTACCGTCACTACCCAGAGACACTCACTCCTTTACCGTCACTACCCAGAGGCACTCACTCCTTTACCGTCACTACCCAGAGGCACTCACTCCTTTACCACCCAGAGGCACTCACTCCTTTACCGTTATCACCCAGGGGCACTCGCCCCTTTAGCGTCACTACCCAGGGGCGCTCACTCCTTTACCACCCAGAGGCACTCACTCCTTTACCGTCACTACCCAGAGGCGCTCACTCCTTTACCACCCAGGGGCGCTCACTCCTTTACCACCCAGAGGCACTCACTCCTTTACCACCCAGAGGCACTCACTCCTTTACCACCCAGAGGCACTCACTCCTTTACCGTCACTACCCAGAGGCGCTCACTCCTTTACCGTCACTACCCAGAGGCACTCACTCCTTTACCGTCACTACCCAGAGGCACTCACTCCTTTACCGTCACTACCCAGAGGCGCTCACTCCTTTACCGTCACTACCCAGAGACACTCACTCCTTTACCGTCACTACCCAGAGGCACTCACTCCTTTACCACCCAGAGGCACTCACTCCTTTACCGTCACTACCCAGAGGCACTCACTCCTTTACCGTCACTACCCAGAGGCGCTCACTCCTTTACCACCCAGAGGCACTCACTCCTTTACCGTCACTACCCAGAGGCACTCACTCCTTTACCGTCACTACCCAGAGGCGCTCACTCCTTTACCGTCACTACCCAGAGGCACTCACTCCTTTACCACCCAGAGGCACTCACTCCTTTACCGTCACTACCCAGAGGCACTCACTCCTTTACCACCCAGAGGCACTCACTCCTTTACTACCCAGAGGCGCTCACTCCTTTACCGTCACTACCCAGAGGCACTCACTCCTTTACCACCCAGAGGCACTCACTCCTTTACCGTCACTACCCAGAGGCACTCACTCCTTTACCACCCAGAGGCACTCACTCCTTTACCACCCAGAGGCACTCACTCCTTTACCACCCAGAGGCACTCACTCCTTTACCGTCACTACCCAGAGGCGCTCACTCCTTTACCGTCACTACCCAGAGGCACTCACTCCTTTACCACCCAGAGGCACTCACTCCTTTACCGTCACTACCCAGAGGCACTCACTCCTTTACCACCCAGGGGCGCTCACTCCTTTACCGTCACCACCCAGAGGCACTCACTCCTTTACCACCCAGAGGCACTCACTCCTTTACCACCCAGAGGCACTCACTCCTTTACCACCCAGAGGCACTCACTCCTTTACCGTCACTACCCAGAGGCACTCACTCCTTTACCGTCACTACCCAGAGGCACTCACTCCTTTACCGTCACTACCCAGAGGCACTCACTCCTTTACCGTCACTACCCAGAGGCACTCACTCCTTTACCGTCACTACCCAGAGGCGCTCACTCCTTTACCACCCAGAGGCTCTGATCCCTTTACCATGTCTACCCGGAGGCACTGACCCATTACCACCCAGAGGCTCTGACCCCTTTACCGTTATCACCCAGGGGAACTCACCCCTTTAACGTCACTACCCAGAGGCACTCACTCCTTTACCACCCAGAGGCTCTGACCCCTTTACCGTTATCACCCAGGTGCACTCACCCCTTTACCGTCACTACCCAGAGGCACTCACTCCTTTACCACCCAGAGGCTCTGACCCCTTTACCGTTATCACCCAGGGGCACTCACCCCTTTACCATCCAGAGAAACTGACTCCTTTAGCGTTCCCACCTAGAGGCACTGACCCCTTTACCGTTACAACTCAGTCATCGACCCTTTTACACCTAGAGGCACTGACCCCTTTACCGTTACAACTCAGTCACTGACCCTTTTACACCTGGAGGCACTGACCCCTTTACCGTTACAACTCAGTCACTGACCCTTTTACACCTAGAGGCACTGACCCCCTTTACCGTTACAACTCAGTCACTGACCCTTTTACACCTGGAGGCACTGACCCCTTTACCGTTACAACTCAGTCATCGACCCTTTTACACCTAGAGGCACTGACCCCTTTACCGTTACAACTCAGTCACTGACCCTTTTACACCTGGAGGCACTGACCCCTTTACCGTTACAACTCAGTCACTGACCCTTTTACACCTAGAGGCACTGACCCCTTTACCGTTACAACTCCGTCACTGACCCTTTTACCGTTACACTTTCTAACGGGAGGTACGGATCCCTTTACTATTTCTAGCCGGATGTGCTGACCACTTTACCGTTTGTACCCGGAGGTTTTGGCCCCTTTACTCATACCACCAAAAGGTATTAAGTCCCTTGCCATTTTTAACTCCCTGTACTGACCTCTTTACCACCTGGAGGTACTGCCCCTCTTGCTGTTAGTGCCTCGGGGTACTGACCCCCAATCTGCCCCCCCCCCCCCCCCCCCACTACTAACGCGCTCTCCTGGCTCACCAAATTTCACTATCCCTTTGTCTACCCCTTACCCAAGTACCACCACCAGGTACTCGTCCCCTTCACTGAACTAATACCACCCAGGGGTGCTGCTCCCTTCTCAAACATTTACTACCACTGTGTACTCGGCCTTATACCCTAACTAGTACCACCTCATGGTACTCCTGGTCTCCCTCCCAGATCATGCCTCCCCGAACAGCCACCAGAAAGTTCACGCCCTACCCCCCAACTATTAACCACCGCCAGTTACTGCCCCAACTGTTACTGTCAACAGATATATGCTACCTCCACCCTAGAGTCATACCGTCCTTGTTACTGAGTACTCCTGAGATACCACTTCAGGCACTGATGCCCCTCCACAGCTACTCACCCACTTCTTCCCCGAACCTTTACTGCGCTCGTGTACTTACCCCTTTCCATCCGCTATCGCACCTGGTACTGATCGCCCCCAGGCCACGACCACACTTCCCTCTCCAGTATGTCGCCTCTCCCACCGTATTCATCTGCCTTTATTCCACCCGATCCCCAGTGACTGTACTTTCCCAACCTCTCCGTTTAACATCAATCATTTGTCAAACCCTGGGGCTTTTCTTGATGCTCAGTTTCGTTTGCCATGTAATGGATGTGGAGGCCTTACAAGCAGCCGCCGTCTCATGTAAAGGCCGAGTTAAATCACCAAGGTACTAGTAAACGCCCCTGGCGCCAGTTTGGGGCGGACAGTGCCCGATGCGCAGTGCTGGCGTCAAGAAATGTAGCAGAGCAATGGTTGAGAATACAGTACTGAGATCTAAAGGAGAGCCCGGCCTTTGATAGACCTCCCTTTACACTGGCAGCTAACTGGGCCGAGGGTGGTTTTGTCACCTCGACTTATGTCGTGGCTTGTTTATTAATGCCCGCGGCTGGAGTGGGCCCTTTGCGCTGTTTCTAACCTTAGCACAGCATCTATATTTAGTATGACTCAGGGTAGAGTGAGGAATCTTGCAGGTCCTGGAGTATAAACGTCCTGGAGCGGGGAGCCACGGCAGTTGTTCACTTTCAGCTCCTCGTCTGGCCTTCAGGCGCTTTGGAACATATCTTATGACACACATTGTATCCGCGGCCTATTGCTGCCGTTGGAACTCACAGGGCAGTGCAGCCCAGCGCTGTACCCCAAACGGAAGCATCTGTGATAGAGGGCTAGGGATTTTAATCGGTATGACCGGTTTTTTTTCCTGGTCGTTTCTGTTCATTGTTACACCGTCAGGCATATTCTTGCTGCTTTTCACACAAAGGAGTCATTCAGTATCGATTGCTTGTCGCCTGGTGGCTCCTTGAGGACACCTTATTGTGCTGGACATATTGCTAATCTAAATGAGATGCAGAGGATCTCTGAGTGCGTTGGAGCAACGACGAGATGGTTGATGTCCAGCCTATCTCGCTCTTGTCGACTGAAAGCAACATTTACTTCTTAGCATTGACTACAATTGCCTGCAAGCACTCCACATTCCCCTTGTAACTTGACCGGATTATCCGTGTTCACCATACCCTAGTACCGGCTGAGCTGCCATTCGCGCTTGGACGGGTTGAATAATTCATGGTATTGAGTCAGCCGGGCTCGAGGAAGTCATGAGACAGGCAGCTTGTTCACGTGACTACCAGTATTAATTCCAGGCCATTTCATTTGTGTTTAAATTTCCAAATCCGAGCCTCTTCAATTTTTAGTGTCTTTTCTTCTAGTAATCCCTAAAATCAAACGTGTTGAACAATACCTCATTAGATGTCATTTATTTATATATATATATATATATATATATATATATATATATATATATATATATATTTTTTTTTTTTTTTCCAGGCTAGTAAGCCTTCAGTAACGTATCGACAGTGCAGCCCTACAGAACAGCGTATGTTTGTGTACGTGTGTGTGTGTGTGTATATATATATATATATATATCTTGCCTCCTATCCTCCCCAGCTCCACACACATATGACTTTCATACATGATTGACTGTTCCACAGCTATGATCTCAAGTAATCAACGGTGGAATAGGTCCTTAATTGTCCTTTTGCTTGATTACTTGTTTGACTCCTCACCCTGCTGTGTTACTTGCTCTAACCCATCCGATCTCAGTTTGGGTGTCACAAGTAAGGTTCGTGACTGTCTAGAGCCCAAATCCTCCGCGCTTCCAAAAGCACTGATTAATCATGCAAAGAAGTGTCATAATTCCACGCTGCACCTAGAAGAATTTGGGTAACGTGAAAGACTCTGCCCCAGCCTTGCTAGCTGACTGGAGCTGCTTACTTAATAAAGGATTAACTGTGCTTAAGGGCTATGGTCCTCCAAGTGACACAAATCTCATGTAACACCAGTGGTATTCTATTCATCTAGCGACATCACCCTGACATCTGGTTGATTCTACTTCTATTTAGCAGCATCATCACTGACATGTTTACTTCTGTTGTTTGAGGGGCCTTTGTCTACATGCCGCTCACGGATGTTTCCGTCATGTGGCACAAGAAGGTGAGCCATAAACCTGCCCACCTTTTGGATGCACTGGGCCGGCATATCTGATTCAACTCCGGCTTAGCAGGCCTTTCAAAAGAAACCAAAGCGATTCTGTATGTGTAATCTCTTATACCCCACTCTTGACCCAGTGTATGCCTGGCTGAGATATTCAGGGCAAGGGTTTAGTGCGCAAGAGAGGCGTTGAAGGTTTTTGCATGGGCTTCAAAGTGCTTTTGCTCAAATACCTTTTTAACACTGGTATTGTACGTGGGGAATAATGTAATGCTGGTACAGATACAATTTAAGGTACGAATTGTGCCAATAATTAAATGCTTTTGAATATCTCACTGATAAATAAGGGACTGTTCTTTGTTCCCATGAGCTGCATAGCTGTAGCAGTAAATATTAGACTATGCCGCTCTTAGAGAATTGTAGGCTCCTGTAAATCCAATAGACCAGTGATTCTTAACACGTGGTTCGGCGGCCCATGGGAGTCCGCAAAGCCTACTGGGGGGTGGCCCGCAACTGTTTAGAAAATGAAATAATCATTTGTATATAAATAAACATAATGCAAAAATGACGTTTTTAAAATGTTAAGAAAATGTGAAGGAATTTTAAATCTGAGGCTGAAATTAAGTTAGTATCCTCAGATTGATTCATGGGAGTAGTGTAAGTGTATCAGACAGAATATAGTATGGACAATGAGTTGCCTTAATTGAATTTAGAGAAGCTTCAACTTTCCCTTTAAAATTACAATGTTTTTAAATTTCTGAATATTTTATCATTTGTGCATTTATCTAAGTGCTTGTTTCTGTATTTTTAGTGTATTGTTTTGACGTTTAAATCATCAAAAATGCTAGACCAGGTTCCCCGGCTTCCAGTAATGACTCATTGGCCGTCCCTGGATTCCAGTCATGATCCAGTGGGGGTTCCAGGAATGATTAAGTGGAGGTTCACAGAAGTCAAATGGTTAAGAACCACTGAAATAGGCTAAATATGAAGATAAGGGTTTATACGATTGTAGTTCAGGCTTGGCAGCACCTCTATAAGAAAGACGGATTGTAACTGATTCTTTAAAATATACATAGTGAGTGTTGGCTTTTCACTGAGTAGTAGTACTAGCTTGCCTCAAGGTAGTTGGTGTATCATTCCGCTTTCCAGGAAGTGCTTACACCTGAAAGTTTAAGCAGTCCTCATGCTGTTCACCACATTCAGTTCTATATTTTATATGTACATTTTGCTACATTTAGCACTTTTTAGGTTTCGCCTGCCCAGAGTTTGCAAAATCTTTAGTAAACCAAAAATAAAGCTTAACATGGGATTAGAGCCCACTCCATACTTTAATCATTGGTTGGCTTTGATGCCACACTTTTTTTTCTTGTTTTTTTGTTTTCTTTTTTTTCACACGCAGTCTTGTAGAGTACATTTCCTTGCAGTCCGTCCCTCTCCCCAGCCACCCTCCTTCCGTTACTGCTCCCTCCCCGTGTTGCTTTCCCCTATTGTCATTGTTTCTTTCTTCCCGCCTTCCTTCTGTGGTTTTGTTCCCCACCCTTTTTCTGCTGTCTGTTTTTTCCCCACCCCTACCCTCCTCCCGCTGCTATGGTTATTTCCCTCCATTCCACTCCTCCCCCCTCTGTACATTGTTTGTTCCCTCCTCTTGCTGTTTGTGGTTTCACACACCCCACGCTCCTCTCTTGACTGTGGTTTGTTTCACACCCCTCCACCCCGCCAACCTCCTGTGTGTTTCTTGCCCCCCTCACCACCCTTCCTGCATTGTTTTTACACACATTCCACAGCAGCTTTGGCTGCTCTGCAACATAGCTTAAAGGAAAAAAGGTGCTATGACACTATCAACAATGGCTGTCATATTTTTACTTTAAGCCACATTTCATAGCTACTCTCACTGCTGTGCAATATGTAAAAATATATATATATATATATATATATATATATATATATATATATATATATATTGACAAAGCCAATTGATTTCACGAAGGCAAACCTGTCAGCTTTGCCAATGCTTGTTTTCCCAGCATTGGCTTTAATGTGCTAAACCCAGACCTACTGGGTTTGCTGGTGCTTATTAAGTTGTGCGGCTGGCTCACAAAAGAGAGGTTTTGTTTGGAGCCTGTCTAAAGAAGTGAGCCACAGCGAAAGCAGGCAAAATAATGATTTCATTACCCTAAAGAACGTATGGATTTATTGCTTTATACATGTGTATGCATGTAATCTTTTGCCTATTTAAAATTAATATTAAGCATTACCTTGTCAACGTAAGAAGTATCTGTAGTACAGACGGGAATTAAAGTATTTAGAATGGCACCAAATGCTAGAGGCCACAGAGCAAGGAAAAAGGATGTGACAGAACACATGGGAGAGGAAAGACAAATGTGCCAGTGAGGGCCTTGCCAGATGTGCTGTGTATATGGCGAGGATGTCCACCACCTGCTGCTCCAGTTGACAGAGTTGCAGTCTAGAAATTAGATCTTGAACAAGCTTGTATGCATCAGGATTGAAGAGATGTGCAGCTCTTTATCCTGTGTGGAGAAGTGTTGTATTCAGCAGGAAAAGGATGCACAAAAGAGATCTTTGCAGTTAAAGTAAGTAGCAAATTGCAAAGGAAGTGTGTGCTGTGGTCCATGCGTCACACAGGGAGGGTATCTGGAAGAAGAATGAGTTACAAGTTGTGTTTACTACTCTCTATGGGACTTCAAACCCAACTGTTGTCTAGATTTGGCGTGGATCAAACTTTACACCAAGCTTGGTCTCTTATGTTGCACTGCTTGCTAACCGCTGCTGCTATTTCAGTGCTAAGTTATACAGTTTACAAAATGAACATTGCTTTGACCAATGCTTTCTGATGAGCCTGCTATGTTGACCAAAAATATATTCCTTTTGCTTAGAGCTTGTTTTTTCCCCTGGCTTATATTCCTTAACACATGCAGGATGTTCTGAGCAGCCGCGTTTCATAACCGTGGCGGTAGGTTTTAAAATTATCATTCTTTGACAATATGGGTGCCTAAGGCAAGCCCATCTGCGCCCGTACGCGTCCTGAACGCGGCCTGCGCCAGCCATTATGACAATTTACGAGATGGGGGAGCAACTTTAAGATCTTATTCTGCTTTGGAGTTAAAAAGTATGAGGGAGAGAATGATACAATTTGTTGTCCGTCCCTCTTACATAGGATGGGCCACAGCTCCTGTCTGAAATGTAGGACTAGTTTCTTTACCCCGATCCCACCTGCTAATGAGAACGTTTGTTTAAATAAGCACCTGAGGGCAATTCTAGTCAATGTTCGCTCTCTGCAGAAACATGCCAATTATATCTTTGATTTTAAAAGATGAGTGTACTGATGTGCTCTTTCTCTCCGAGACCTGGCTGATTGAGGCCTCTACACCAGATCTGCAGATTGCTTTGCTAGAGGCATATTCATGTGTGTATCTAGATAGGGTTGGGCAAAGGGGTGGAAGGGTTGCCATTATTTTAAAGTTTAAGTGTAATTGTTTTAAAATGGATGAGTTGTTAGGGGTTAAAGCTTTGGGCTTCAGTTTATTGTGTGGCGATCAATGGTTCTCTTCTGGGGCACTGGTCTATCGTCCCTCAGGGTACCCAGGACATTTTCTTGCTTCTTGAGACTTTGCATACGCAACACATTTGGGTGCTAAAGCAAATTTTACCCTGCTTGATGATTTTAATCTGGATTAACACAACACAGAGGACCCTTTGGTGACCTGTTTTTTGGAAATAGTGTCTTCTTTTAACCAGAGCTGTGTTTCTGTGGGTGCTACACATAGAGCCGGACATGCCATTGATGGGATATTCTCAAATGCTCCTATGACTTTGGAACCCCCATTGCTGGTGCTATGGTCTGATCATTTTATTTTGCTCTTCTCCTAGTAGTTTGGTTCTGCTGAGGAACCCCGCCCCCTCATGCCTAGGTCCGAGGACAGGGCTTCGGCTAAGGTTATCTGGAAGGACCTTAGAAGTAAGCTGCTGGAATTTAAACTGGAATTCTCAGGGTCTGTTCTGGCGAAAGATACGGCTATCCAAAGGTGGCTAGGGGCGACAGCTGAACTGGTAACTCCTTTAAGAAGAAATAAACAGACGACTAAGCCATGTTCAGCTTGCTGTTTTTTTCTGCGGACTTAGCTCAGGAAAGAGCCGCTTGTAGGAAATTGGAGAAAAAGTGGCGGAAACACTATTTGGACTTGGACAAGGCTACCTAGAGAGAAGTATTATGCAATTATCATAAAAATATTAAGAGAGCCCGTTGCTCCTATTTTTGCAAAATACATTGAACAAGCAACACTGACAGCAAAGAGATTTTTTAAATTGTCTGTCATTGTTCACTGATCCTAAAATATCTTCCCCTGTGTGTTTTTTTTGTTTGTTTTGAGGACAAGATAAAAAAAAATCCAGACTAATATTTCTGGGTCAAAACACTTATCTGGCCTATTGAATTTGGAAAGGGCAGTTTTCCTGCCCACTGGGCCTGATTTTTCATCATTCTCTGTCCCGACCGTGGAGGACTTTGTGTCTGCTTTCTCCAGGTGCAAATCTAGTTCTCTTTCTGATCCTATTCCCCCAATGGTGTTTGAAGGTAATGGCTAATATTAATGGCCCTGGTTACCATGACCTGTTTAGTTCTTGGCTTCAGGTGGAAACAAGCTAATGTAATCCCCATTCTTGAAAAGGCCAATGCGGACCCAGAATCCCTTGCTAATTTCAGATCTATCTCTTTACTACCTGCAGCAGCTAAAGTATTAGGAAAAAAGAGGTGGAACAACAGTTAACCAACTTCTTAGACGAGAATAATTTATTACATTCCTCCCAGTGGGGGTTTAGAGCACATCAAAGCACTGAGGCAGCATTACTTGAAGTGTCGGAATCTATTCGATGCAGCTTAGACTCTGGCCTTACTGTTACCCTAGATCTACTTTACTTGTTTGCAGTATTTGAAACGGTTGACCATGACATTTTGTCAAGCAGGTTGAAGCACCCGGGTGTGACTTGCTCAGCCTTGGACTGGTTGAGTTCCTTCCTGATGCATCGAAAGCAGGTTGTTCGGATGAAGCCTTACGCCTCTGAAGCAAAGAGTCTAAGGCGGGGAGTTCCTCAAGGCTCCTCCCTCGATCCAGTCTTTTTAATATCTATATGGCGCTGTTAGCCTTTCTGGTGGAGTCCTTTAATATCAGTGTCATATTGTATTCAGGTGACACTCAACTCCTGCTCTTGTATGAGGGTGACTCATCGGACGCTAAAGTGGCCTTTACTACCTGTATGGAGGCAGTTCTTGACTGGTTGAAGTTCAATAAGCTTCAGTGTAATCCTGTTAAGACAGATCTTACTGGTTGGTGACAACCCTTTGCCAGGATGGATGGGAGCATGGCCTAAAACGGCGGCGTCCCCCCCCTCCCCCCCTTCCATACACGTCGGAGGCTAGGAATCTGAAAGTGATATTTGATTCTAAGCTCTCATTTGGGGTGCAGGTGTCTGCTGTAGTTACACCCTGCTACTGGATCCTGCGCATGCTGAAAAAATGTTTGCAGTTTCTCCCACATTCTGCCCAGGTGACGGTGGTCAGGGCTCTGATTATCTTGAGACTGGATTTCACTAATGCCTTTTATTTGGGAGTACTAGCTTATTTAACCTATCGACTACAGGTGATGCAAAATATGGCTGCCTGCCTTCTGTTTGGATTGCCTAAGGCAGCTTCGGTGTCCTCCTTTCGTGAAAAGCTGCATTGGCTGCCAGTGAGGCAATGCATAATTTTTAACCCTCTAATTTTGGTTCATCAGGCCTTTCATAATATGTGGTTTAGCTTCCTTAATAAGAGGGTGATGGGGGATATTCTGGTGCGCTCACTCCGGTCTTGTAATTTTAACCTGGTGGTGGTTCCTTGCTTTAAAAGGCTTAGTCTGGGAAGCTCTTCTTTTACCGTGGTTGCTGCCAAGTTATGGAATCCGCTTCCCCCACAGTTAAGGTCTAGTTCAGCCAAGGATCTATTTAAAAAAGAACTGAAAACGTACCTTTTTAGAAACTAGTGTGTGGTTGGGCTGTTCTTGCTCTGATCTCTGTTAGTACTTAGCGCTGGAACACTCTATTTAGAGTAGCTGAGCGCTTTATAACTATTCATCTGTAGCCAAGAAGGTGTTGGTACCCAAGCCAGCCCCTCCAGAGTAGGCACAGACCCTACTTCCTCCCATGCCTTTCAGATATGGGAACTCTTCAGATTGCATTTGCTAGTAAATTATTATTTGCTATTTTCGAGACAGCGTAAAACGCTGGGGGTGATAGAAAACGGTGCTGGTGATGCTCTGAAGTCTTTCGCTCCTCCCAGGTGAAATGCTACGCTGAGTTCAGTATGACTGTCGGACTACTTTAACGATCTGTGCAATAGTGCAAGTGAATAAGACCCAGATGTTTAAGAGGTTTAAATCCTTTCACCTCCCTCCCCTGGCCCTCTGTCTAAATTTTAAGACATCTGACCACATAACTTGGGCACGTCAGGGTGACAAGCACAGCTTAATGCTTGGCCATGTTGAGTGCTGCAAAGAGGTTCTCAATGAAGTAGTTAGTTGAGAGGCTTCTTTGGTACATAGATATAGGCATTGAGACACATGGGTGAAGACAGTTCATTGTGTATCACAGTCCCGCTGTTTGTTGCTTCTCATCCATTTCCCGAGCTCTTGATTGGGGAAAAAAAAGATTATCTGGTAGTTAGTCTAGGGCAAATAGTCCTCCCAAATGAGATTTTTTTGCTCCCTAAGTCTTCATGCTGACTAACAGATGCATCATGCAGGAGACTAATTTGTCAGGGGCTCAATATGTCACAGCAACACATCTTCCTGGTAGGTTGAGGAAGGCCCACATCTTCAGAGCTAGAGAAAATATAGCAGCAGTGTGGAATAGGAAGGGAAGTGCCCACTTAACTTTCAAAAGACTGCTCAGTGAACTCTCCCATTACTCTTCTGCTCTTGTGAACGTCATCAGTTTTACAACCAGGATTCATATGAGTCTCCAGAAAACACACCCACCTACCACTGAAGGCTGGTTAACGCTTAGCTTGGAGAGTGCAATAGAAAAAAGCTCCTCAATCTTGTTTTTAGAATATTACATGGGGCTTTTACTCTGTCACTCCTAGCTCGTAACACTTCATACCCTCATCTACTCTACATACGGATAAACTCCAACATTGCTCGAACCCAAAGCCTCCCCATTTGCTCTGTTGAGATTCAGGGCTTTTGAGGTATGAGAACCACTGCATTGTAATATCTTTTGTTCCCAGTTTAGTCATACACTCCTCTGGAATGTTGAAGAGTGCTCTTAAAACCCACCCATTGGACATGAAAACAGTCGTCTCTGAGCCAGTTCAGCCGCAGTGTCATTGTAAAACTATGTATTGAAATGAACTTTTATTTTGTCCTTTCACCCCACATAAAGCTCACTGTGCAATTATCACGTTTATGGTATGTACCCATCTTATGTATCACGTCAAGTTATAGTGCATCGCTGTTGAAAAGGCTATTCAAACAAGCATTGGCAAAGCCATTTAGTAATGCTGTATCAAGTTGTATCAGTAACTAAAAAAGAAAATAAAGTAGCACAAAAGCTTTTTATTTATTTTTCAAAGTGGGTATAGGAAAGCAGCACAGGTGTGTGGGCCACTAAGCAACATAGAAAGCTGGGGGTGGGAGGACAAAAGCCAGAGAGAAATGGGGTGTGGGAACGAAAAGCAACATGAACTTCCTGGGTGGCACAGACTAAAGCTTCACAGAGGACTGCAGGCGCAAGTGGGTGTAGTGTCTGGCTGAATGAACGACACTAGGCCTTCTGTTAGAACGGCAGGTACTTTATTCAAACACTGTGATCACCACTCCCTGATCTGCTTTTCCCGCCGCCCACACTTCTACTTAAACATTTGTACATACGTCACTCTCTGACCATTCCAACAGTGTCCAATTAGATAGGGGTTGCCAGGTTGACCCCTTCTGCTGAGCGCAGCAGTGGGCTCGCCCATGCTCTAGGCGGACACTACATTCCTCCCCAACTACATGAAAACATTAATACAAAGATAACATTAAAAAAACAAAAAAAAACACCCAGTGAAACGGCCCATCCTGGAGGACCAGAACAGCCCCGGTTGGGCAACCATGTACACACAGTCATAATGGTAAGAGACGGCACGCAACATGAATGTATTTGCTCCAAGTACAAAGTCAGCGTAACGCGGGGACGGTCTCGGGTCGGACCGCAGATGGTGTCTCCCGGTCCCAGACTTTCCCAAACCTGCCAGGTGCGTGTCACTCACGGCTCTTGGACTCCTGGCGTGGAATAGCACCTTTTCCGTGGCTAAGGGCAACTGAGGTGTCCGGGCAAGCTGCTCAGCAGCAGTCCTGCCCCCGACAGAGGACTCAGGCAGCTGGGAGGCGGCAGGCACAGGACTCGCATCTTCTTGGTCACTTGCAAAACAATTGTCTATGGGGCCATTTTCCTTGTGTCTGGCCGCAGGCATAGTGGTAAGCCGTTTGAATTGGGACATGTTTCTCGTAACCGTTTCTCGTTGCACTGACCATTGTCCCTTAGACAGCGGTTACAGTCCATTTATCTGCTTCGAACGGTAGTCGAAACTTGCCACCGGGGTGGCAGTCCTTCACCAACACAATGTCCCCTACCTGGACAGCGCTCCGTCGAGCTCTCAGTTTCTTGGAGCGGTAGTCATTGTTCGAGTCCTCCTGCTCGCAGACTGGTTCTGGGCACTGGGTTGATCAACCCAGAGAGGGTGATGAGGTATGGTATCCCTCACAACTCTTCTAAAGCATAACTGGCTGGGGGCGACGCCCGTGGTGGCATGAGGCGTGACTCTTTACTCTCGCAGGAAACTGTATATGGCACTTTCAATGTTCTGCGACTCAGCCACGGCAATGTGGATGGTTTGGGACAATGTCTTTGCAAACCGCTCTACCTCACCGTTAGCCTGGGGCCACCTGGGCGTGATTTTGTGGTGAACCGTATTCCTGGACTTTAAAAAGTCAGCCCATTCATGATTATTGAACAGAGGCCCATTATCAGTGCGTAGTTCTCCAAAAAGGCCATGAGTGGAAATCAACTTCTCCACTTTTGGAATGACTACCTGAGCAGCAGTGGATGCGACCAACTCTACCTCTGGGTACTGGGAATAGTCGTCTATTACCACTAGCATGTAGGATCAGTCGGGGAGACTCCCAAAGTCGGCACTCACTCTTTGCCAGGGAAACATGGGACCTTCTTCGGTGATGACTGGAACCGGGGGGTCAGGGGTACCGCTGGCCTGGCAGATCAAACAACTCCTAACGGTGTCTTCCACCTGTTGGTCAAGTCCTGGGAACCAAACTTTGCTTCGTAGTCTATTTTTAGATTTCAAAATACCTTGATGAGCACCATGTGCCAGCATCACTGCCCTCGACTTTAAACATGCAGGAAGTACCAAACGGGGTCTGCACAGCAGGCAGCCGTCATCACTCACCGAAAGTTCATATCGAATATGAAATAACGCTTGGAGGGTCGTCTTAGCTTCTTCAGTGCGAAAACTAGCGGGTGTTGCAGCGGCCACCAATCGTTGGAGCTTACGGCCTCCATGGACATCAGCAGGCAGTCATCCTGCTTGGTGGCTTCCACTACCTCATGCAGAGGGATAGGTAAGGGTCTGGCCCTGTCGACAATCAGTTGCACATACTATTCCGTCTCAAAAGCTTCCTCTGCTTCCTGAGGGGTGGCTGGGCGCGCATGACGCAACAGAAAATCTGCAGGATTCCGGACACCCGGTTGATACTCCACATGGAAATCGAATTCTTGCAACTGTAAAATCCATTTTTCAATTCGCGGAGGCAGCTCTGATGACGAGCCTTTGAAGAGTGAAAGCAGCGGTTTATGATACGTAACCACTGTAAATGCTTTGCCATAGAGGTATATGTGAAAATGCGGGCACCCCCAGTGGATGGCAATGGCTTTGCGCTCAATCTGGGAGTAGCACTGTTCTGTCAGTGTTAGAGTTCTGCTGGCAAAGGCTATGGGAGCCCACGTTCTGCAGTCCTGTTTCTGCACTAGCACAGCGCCTAACCCGGTGGGGCTGGCATCGACAGACAGCTGGGAGTCTCGCCTGGGGTCGAAGAAGGCTAGCGTGGTGTCAGTTGACAGGGCTTCCTTCGTGTTCTTGAAAGCAGTTTCTTGTGCCTCACCCCACACCCAGGGACTGTTGGATTTGGTGAAATCCCTCAATGGCCCCGTCAGGTCTGATAAATTTTTCATGGAACGGCACAATACGTGACCATGCCCAAGAAGCTCCTGACCCTGGACACCGAGGTAGGAACTGGGGCGTCTTGGATGTCCCTTACTTTGGCTGGATCTGGCCCAATCCCCTTTTGGGAGAACCTGTAGCCGAAGAAGCTGATACTGTCCTTTAAGAATTCGCACTTATTGAGATGCAGTGTAAGGCCATGGTCTCGCAGCCGGATGAACACTGCACGCAGGCGGGTCAAGTGGCTCTCGAATGTGGGAGCATGCACGAGGATATCATCGCTTATGTTCAGAACTCCTATTAGCCCTCCTAGCACCCCTTTGATGGTGTGTTGGAAAATCTCGGCAGCGCTTGATATACCGAAATTTAGGCTATGTATCTCCAGAGGCCCATGTGGGTAGAGAAGGTCGTGATGGGTCTGGAGTCAGGGTGTAGGAACATCCGATGGTAGCCTGGCCGGAAGTCCATTTTGGAGAACCATTTGGAGCCTGAAAGTTCTCCTATTATGTCATCAAATCTGGGTGAGGTCCCTTTCCCTCCTGATGGCTGTTGGGTAAGCGCATGTCCACGCAGATGAGGATGGCGTCAGGCTGCTTTGGTTTCTTTGCGACAACAATCGGGGAGACCCATGGTGTGGGACTTGATACCTTTTCAATGATTCCGGCTGTTTGCCGGAGTAGTAGTTCTTGTTCTACTTTTGACCGAAAGTTTAAAGCCACTCGCAGGTGCCGGAGGGCGACAGGAGCCACCGATTCATCTATATGTAGTCGAAGGGGTGGCCCTTTGAGGCAGCCAATGCCACTGAAAAGAGTGTTGAATTCTTTAGTGAGGTCTTCAGGCAGCTGGCCTGGATACTGAAAGCAAATTGAACTAGGCCAAGGTTTTGGGCGGTTTGGCAACCAAGCAGGAAGCCAGATCCTTCCTGCGACACATAGATCTTCGCAGATAATTTTATGTCCTAATGCTGTACCTCCGCTGTGAAGGCACCCATTATTTGTAGGGGTTGAGAGTTCCCAAAAGCGTAGACTAGAACACTGGTCGGCTTGAGCAGAGGGCGTGCTGTGAGGCTGTGTTACACTTCGGCAGCCATAAGATTGATGGATGTGCCAGTGTCAACCAAAACTGGTATGGGCTGGACCTGCAGGGTTATCTGACATGTAGGCAGACGTCTGCTCTGAGACGCACATTTGTTGATTGCTCTGTTCACGTGGACAAGCTGGTGGTCATCGTCCATGTCGCTGCTTGATGAGGTGGTAGGGAGTGCTGTGACTGCCTTGACAGTCTTCTTGAGAGTAGCTTGTGTCTTGGGCATCGACTGGCACACTTTTGCAAAGTGGTTGTTCTTGCCACAGGTGCTGCAGGTTTTTCTATGGACAGGGCATCCACTCGGATGGGGCAGGGGCCCACCGCACCATCTGCATTGTCTCTCCTTTTGTCTCGCCCCAGGGTTCGTCATTTTGGTTTTGGGGCTGCCCGTGACAACTGCGTTTATTGGCTCTGTATTTACCTGAATAGGTGCTGTTTGCTCCGTGTGGGCAGCCCGCGTTTTAGACCGTTCTTGGGAACGTCCAAGTGTGAGGATGTCTCTCATGCAGATGTTGGGCTCTTACTCGCGGAGCTTCGAGAAGGTGCACCCCTGGATAAATTGAGTCCTGATTTCATCTTCCTCGTCTGGGAGGGTACACGTTCTTGCCAACTCCCTGGGACGCTTGTAGAAGACATCCACGGATTCATCCTCTTTTAGGCGCGCTTGGCGTAGCAGGAAGCGTTCGTAGTCGGGATTGGCGCACAGCTCAAAATGCGCAGAGATGGCATCTTTCAGCATGGCGTATGAGTGGGGGGGGCTTCAGTTATTGACTTAGAAACTTTGTGGATGTCAGCGCCCCCAAGGCGCAACAGCAAAGGTCTCTTCCGCTAATCTTTGATATCCAGTGCCTCAAAGTAGGTTTCTAGCCGTTCGATCCAGGCTTTCCATCTTGCAGCCTGTGTGAGAGGGGCACCCGTGATGGTAAAGGGTTCAAGGGCTGGTATGCTGTCCATATTGTGAGGTGCTGCAGACGGCTGTGGGCCAACTCGAGGGGAATCAGCTTGGGAGGGTAAGGTAGCCAGCTTTGGTGGTTAGCAGGTTGACAGAGTTAAAGTCTGGGCCCTTGTGAGGATATTGGGAAAAACTGGTGGGGCCATTCAGAAAATGCGCCCCTTTTGCAGGCACCAGTCTGTACTCCCCCGGGGCTCAGCAGGGCGGAAGGCACAGTGCCTTGGAGAGCAGCACGAGGGCTGGAAAATTCTTCGCGTTGGTAGGAGCGGGCCCGAGGTTGCCATGGAGACGTTCTGCACGCGCTCCCGCCTGGTGAGACGGAGGCCTGCTGGGCGGATCCTCTGGGAGGTGCCGCAGAGAAAACAGGTGGCAGCCACATGGGGGAGAGGAGGCCGGACCGCAGTGGGAGGGCCCGGGCGCAGGCCTTGCACTTTGGCGGCGATGGATCCCGCAGGAGGAGAGCAGAGCTTGCGGCGGTGCAGGGGGTCCGGCCACGTGGCAGCGCAGACAACCGGAAGACACCTACGGTGCAGAAAAGGAGCCGGCACAAGCATGCAGCGACAGCTGTGGGGTGGACGCGCGCCGGAGACTGACAGAGTGCCGACGGGCGGAGGGGAGTAGGGAAGGGCGAGCCACCCTCGTCGCCAATGTAGTGTCGGGCCCTCTGTTGGGACGGCAGGTACTTTAGTCAAACACTGTGATCACCACTCCCTGACGCTATCTACTTTTCTGCCGCCCACACTCCTACTTAAACGTTCGTACATACGTCACTCTCGGACCGTTCTAAGAGTGTCCAATTAAATAGGGGTTGCCAGGTTGACCCCTTCTGATGAGCGCAGCAGTGGGCTCGCCCATGCTCTAGGCGGACACTACAGTGGGTGGGGATCAATTAGGAAGGTGGGCAGAGAAGTACACAACACAGAGAGCAACCTGGATCTGGGAGTAGGAGAAGCACACTGGGTAAACACACAAGGGTAAGCGCATCATTGAGGGTTCTATGGAGAAGCACACTGAGGAAGAGCCATGGAGTTGGGGTAGAAGTACACCACGCAGACAGCTGGAAAATACATGCATTCTCATGGAGTGCTTAACCAAAAAGGAAAAAAGTAGCGCCTGAAAGGTAAGCAGTGGAAGGACACAATAAATGAGACTGTGCTCTAATAATAAAAAGCAAGTAAATGAGTGACAATACAGCAAATCGGTGATAAGCAGTGGTCATGCTCTAGGCCCACTGGAACTAGACAATAGGTCTTTTTGCAAACAGTCAGCTTGCCCCGTCTTGTAGGCGAGATCAAAAAAGTTACAAGTATATATTTTTGCACAGTCATTAGGTTGAATCATGTAAGGGAAGGCTGTTCTCCATTCTTGTTTCACAGAGGCTTCAGCGATGTGAATGCCTGTCGCTGAGAAGCACTTTATTTTCTCGTCCCCCATGTAAAGCAGGTGCATGCTTCAGAATATGCAAACCCACAATCAACAGCACCTCCTGTAGCTGTAATCAGGTTTTGGTAGATATTTTGGAAGAAAAGTGCAACATGGCACAGGAGACTATGAATCACTCATCATCTGAAATACATCATGACAAGGTGCCTACAGGTAAAATGTATTACATTAAACCAGAGCTCACACGCAGCATACCAGATGCCTCTGAACTAATGCTATAAGATGCTCTGCCGTTGTTCCAGAATGTAGATTCAGACCTTAATGCGCGAGAACAATAGCACCAACATCAACTAGCATTGGCAAAGCCCATAGCGCTCGCTTAGCCATGTTACCGCACAGCTCTAAGTAAAGGGGGGGGGGGGGGGGGGGGGTTTACGCTATGATGCAGTCGGCACTGGCTGCATCATAGCGCCTTTTTTTCTTTGTCATTCTGCACATTAGCCATGCTGCTGTATAACGTGGCTAAACAAAACATTGACAAAGCCAAGAGGTCTCGCGTAGGAGATACCTATTGGCTTTCCCCATGCTTATGTCATATTTATGACAAGGATTTGCAGAATGTAGCACACAATAGCGCATAACATCAGGAATTTAAGGGGAGTTTAAAACCAGCACTCGTGGTGAGCGACTCGAGCTGTTCGTGTGTTAAGGAAGTGATGGCATTAAAGCTAATATCCTTCACTTTTGCAGCTTCTGATTGCCCTGCCTTTCTGCCCTCCATTACGTCACCTTTGAGGCTGCATGCTCGGAGTTTCTCTACTTGTTTCACGAGCTTACAGAGGCTGGAAGAAGAGATCTGAACATGTCCGATGGTAGCTGTAAACAGTCCTTCCAGTCCTATTTGTTTGCATTCTGGGGCTTTGAGTTCTTCAGTTATTCGAGATAAACTAGTCCAATTAGTACCAGAATACAAACAGAAGAGTGGGAGGTGTGTGAACTACTACCAGCTGGCATAGGACATCAGGAACCGTCTGTGCCAGGATGTCATGTTGGTGTAGGCAGGGCCGGCCTTTAGCATGTGCGAACTGGGGCCATGCCCCGGGCACTGACCTCCAGAGGGGTGCGGGAATTCCCTGCAACAGTCTCCCTACGACTTTGGTCAAATGAATCTTACTTGAAGTCAGTGTTTCTGGTAGGGGAGACAGAGCAACAGTAACACCCAGTCTCTCTGCATCCCGAATGACAGCTAGAGAAATGGACGAACTCATCACTTTATGCTAAAAATAATCTGGACACCATTGATTGCTCCGAGAGATGAGGGTCACGTGAACTCTATACTGTTGGACTAAGTAATATTGTTGAATCTAGACTTTAACCCATGTAACAGAAAACCTATAATCTGGTCTCCCCACTTGTACACATTGTGTAATCCTGTGCAAATTGCGTTTCTTTCAGTATTACTTTGTATGACCATGTAGGGAGTGCTTAGAAACAAACTAAATGATGTTTTGTACATGTTACGTAAAAAACAAGCACTGGCAAAGCCATGTCTGAAAGAAAAGAAAGTGCAATGACCAGCACTGGTCGAGTCATAGTGGCTTTTTTCTGGTGAGAAGGGACTTAAGGGGGCTGGTGGGGCAAGGAATAGGGAGTGGGGTAACAAGGCAAGCAACGACGAGAGGTGTGGGGGATGAGGCAACCAACAACGAGAGGAACTGGGCAATGACAATGGGCAAGCAATAACTTAGGATGGTGAACAGGCAGGTAACAGCATCGGCCAAGCAGGAACGATGGTGGGTACGAAATGATAATGGCATGAGCAGTCGAACAACAAAAATAAAGAAATCAATCAATACTTGGTCCATGCTCCAGGGAACGGCTAGATAAAGGAAGAGAAAGTGAAACCTGGGTGCCCTGACCAATGAGAAGCAAAGAAATGAGGGATGATGAAGCCAACCGGTGGTAAGTAATGGGTGGGCGCTAAACCTGTTTTAAGTTAACAAAAGACCTCGCAAGCGACAGTCCATATGCTGTCTCAGGTGAGAATTTAACATAAAACAGATATGAAGCAGCATGTCAGGATCATTTTAGTTAACTCACATATTTGAACATTAAATATACAGAACGAACCTTGTTAACACCAAAGTAGAAAACATCTTCACCCTTTATATCAAAAAAATCAGGACACCTAAGAGAGAAAAAGCAAAAACAAACTAAAAGTTAAAAGTACAGATAATCTTCCATATATTTAGGTGTGCTGCTTGCCCTCTTTCTGATACCAGTTCCGTTAACAGGGGTGCAGGTGCTCAGGCACACTGGAGCTAGGTAGTTCCTCCTGAGCACTTACCTACAGCTTGCTGTTAGCTAACACTTCACTTAGAATCTTAATATTCCACAGAAAAACCTACTTGCCCACAACTACTACTACATCTGTTCGATTGGGCTTGGCAAGTTGTTTCCCCAAGTGCATTGGTGGAAAAAAAAAAATATGATCATTCAGCACATCCAAATGGATGTCACACACACAAAAATCACTGCAACAAGCCTCTTAGCTTCATTCCTGTTTAATTCAGTTTCACAATACTTTTTCTGTTACCTTGTTCCCTTTACTGGCGACACACACACACAATCTCTGAACACCTTCACAACCTGCTTAGTTTCGGCATGTTTTGAGCAAACTTTACTCACCATTCTTGGCTTTCTAACCCAGTCACCCCCCCCCCCCCCCCCCCCCAGATCTATCCAGATTATTCAAATGTATAAGTATCCACATTATTCACATGCATATTCTTGCCGTATATTGGTTTACTCCTCTTTTGATAATCAATAATTCTAATTCTAACTAAACTTGAATGTAATCACTTATTTTCAGTGTTACAAAAATCCTGCACCCTTCTGGAACAAGTTTAATAACAAAGTAGTATAATTGAAGTTGAAACTGTTGTAATACAATTATCTTTAGTACTGCAAAACCATATTTGTATCTTTTAATCCAGTTCTTTTCCAAGCCTGAATCCACCATTATTAATCCTTGAGTAAGAATCCTCTTGGAAAAAAACGTTAGACTGCAAAGTGGACAAAGCCATGGTAAAGTTTTTAATTGTACAGATCACCAGCAAATCTATATTGGCTTTAACCACAAAAGGGTACATTACTAACAGGTACTAGAAAACGATGCATGTCCTCATGGGCAAAAGTGTCTTGCAAAAATGTAATCATGAAACAGGTTGTAGGTGAACCTATGTACTTAAATGTTATCTGTTTCAGATAGTAATTCACCTAAGTAATTGTTTAATTAGGGCAGTAATAGCTAATTTCCGATCACCGGAAACTCCACACCGCACTCTACAGTGGTGTGCTATGCATCTTCCAGTGTTTGATGACAAACATTCAGTACATGACAAGTGCAAGGCAATATTGTAACTTCAACCGCTTCTTAGGCTTAGGCATGCCTACATGATCATCATCTGCAATATCTATCAATTTTGTCTTATACATGCAATGGAGCAAACTTTTGAGGCATGGATCAAAATCCATTCCTACAATGTAAATCATCGGCTACTTAACATAAAATTGCATTTCTCCTTACTGACGACGAGCATTGCGTAAATCTTGAACAGACTATTTCCCTCACCTTAACTGCAATCTTCTTTTGAGCTATCACCTACGTTTAAACTGCTTTACACCAACCTGCTTGCACATTCAAAGGTCTCCTTAACCATACCACGCTCATCTTAATATAGCAGCATAGTGGGAAAAATCCACCCTCGCATTAGTCCCAGCGTGAGGAAAACCTAATTTCAAAATGACATTTCTGCGATTCTGACACCAACCTAACAAGCCTTCACCAGCCTTTCCTAGTCTCTTTCGCCCCGCCCAGAAATTATAAAGTAAAAGTTTGTGATTGGTGCATAGTACCACCCCTCTGGAATGACTAAAAACGCTGTGCAGCACAGACTTTCAATTGTGATCTAAGGCGTCTTAGGATCTTTGAGCCTCATAACAAACACTTTGCAGAATGTTCTTTACTTTCTCATATTTTTGTAAGAATTGCTCACAATCCAAATTAATTTGCATCCACTTCAAAAATAAATTTGTCTTGCTATATAAGGTTTCAAACTGTTGTATGCTCAATTCACTTCTTCATGTCTCTGAAAGGTTGATCTTCTTACGCTAAACAAATCCACCCTCTTGTATGAGAATTTTTTTTCACATTTCATTTAGAACTGCAAAACCCAGGTCAGTGCACCTCCAATAAATCCTCTTTCGGTTCAATATCCTCTGTAGTTAAAATGACCCAAATATTGCACCCTGGCAATTACCGACTTGCTCTTAACTTTCCTCATTGTCATTCCCATTTTTGCAATATGTTAATGAACACATGTATGCTGCTTTTCGGGTAGTGCAAAGATAACAAGCCTTGGCAATAGGCCTAGCTTTAAAGAATAGTTGATTGGAAATGTGAAGCATTACAAATAAATAGAATGGAAATAGATATGCATTTGTGTGGAAGCAAATAACTTTTTGAATAATATTGCTGGAGGTTCAAATGTCAGGGGAAGGTTGGGCGGTCAAGCAAGACCTAAAAAGCTATGTAGGTTGATGACTGCCTACCTCCCATTTGTGCTGCTACCAGAGAAAAACACCATAAATGATCTAGTTAACTAAGACACTTTATTAGCATTCCAATGTATTGTGTGTTCCCTGAATATTCAAAGGCAGCTGGATAAATAAACAATATGATCACTGTTTGGTGGAGGGCAAGCTTTGTTTTTTATTTTATTTTTTTGTTTTTTTAAGCACACAACTTCCGCCCAATCCAAACATGTAATGCTGGGTCCCAACATTTTGCCAGAGTCCCTCTCTAATGATGCCCACACAATTGTCTGGTAACAGCTGCACTGTCAAGCCAAGCCATAAAAATGTAGTTCTGCTGGAGTGCAGTCAATCCATCATTACCAAATGTTTGATGCATTAGCTTCATACTTGTATGCACCACAAAGCTAGTCTGAGAGCGAGATTCTGGTGCCAGCGGAATTCGGTGATAGTTGTCTTTTATCTCTAGTATCGAAAACTCCTGTGACCCTCCTAGCTGGCGAAGTGTTTTCTGCATTTTAGGCAAAGGGTCGCGGATCTCTAAGATGTTTTGGTTCAGGGAGCGCAAATCCACAAACTTGCAGATTCTAACTGTTGTAATCTTCACGATTACTACTGTGGTACCATCTTAAATGAGTGTACGCTTTTAATTACCTAGTCCTTGCATAGACAAACTGACTCTTTTGCAGGGTAACCACTAACGCTTTGTAGCACGTTTCTAACTTTCAAACTGGAATGTAATTTTCCTTAATGATAACTCTATGATCAAAACCTATTGCATATCTAAATCTGTCTGTAAATATTTAATGAAAATGACTCCTATTTTATTGTATACTATCTCCATACTTCTAGCTTCACTCCCGCTGAAGATCTGATGCAGTTGTGGTTCTCTTTGATTCTTCTTCCTCCTCTTGTGAAGGGTCTTGCAGAGAAACACTTCTTATCCTTCTGTGGCCATTGTTTATTGACTTTGGGAGGCATTGTCACCACAAACAGCCAAGTAGGTCCATAGCTAATCATATTTTCCCTTTCTCAGGGCCTTAAAGGTCTCGTCAAACCAGCACACCGGGATCCACCTTGGAATATTTTTAAGTAAAGTAATACCGTTATGGGCCCGGTACACGTTTATCATAAGAGCATAATTGCTCTTTTTTTCCTGGTGACTACCGAATCCAGATTCCAGGACACCTACTTTGCCCCATATATGTTGAGGAGTCAGGCATCACTCCCGAACGCATCAGTAGCAAAGTCTCTGTACCGCAGCATATCTACTTCAACAGCCCAGAGATCAGAGGAATCACTCATTCGCTGCCATCTTTGCCCTATAAACTGGTGCGAAACGGGGGCTGCAGATCCGATAAAACTCTCAATTGAGGTCCTGCTATTGTCCTGTACACAGCACCTTCACTCCCAAGCCTTGCCAAATCTTTAAACACCTGCACCTGGCAACAAGCAAAGAGGTTGCGCGCGAGCTCCTACAAAAGGCAGCCAACATGACGCTCAACATCCTCGCCTCTCGAGGGGCACACTTACATACAGTGCTGAACAATATACTGCTCTAAAGAAAAGCACTGCTTGTATTAATAGTGTGAGACGGGAAACACTCGGCATCGGTGTAGCCTAAAAAAGATTGTACAGATGTAAATGAGCTGCTTAAAATGTACTAGCCTATCTGAGATGACCATGGAAGCCTTAGACTCCCTTCCAGAGTGCCATAGTTGCTAAGGATCGCCAGGTTCCATAGGTAACACAAAGCCTACAAATAGCTGATTGGCATCAGAGGGCAAGATCTCAGTTCTGCTTGCATTGAGACACACATAATTATCAGTCACTGAATGTTTTTTTTTATTTACAAGCAGCAGTCCTGATAGGGACAGTGATACACCAGTCATGCAGATCTAGCTTCTAGGTTTCACCTGTGAACATCTGAAACCTTAACACACTGCTACAACCAGACAAGCAGGAGGGAACACGCTGAGAGAGCAGAGCCTGGGGGACTCCACAGCATGAACTGTGAATCCGATCTAAAGTGATCCAGTTAATTACACTGGACCCGTTCCAGTACAAAAAATGACCCAATCAATCCAGTGCTATGCATCGCACTCCTATTTCAAGATTCAGTCTCGAAACGAAGCCCATAGTATCAAAGGTCCCTCCCCCCACCCCCCAATTTCAAAAACACCAGCTTTTTCCCCTTTCAAAGGGTGAGACCTACAATGAAAAGTTTTTTAAAAAAACATCAACAAAAAAACGTTTTCCCCTGATAATACTGCAGTAGGCATCTGATCGTTGTTAACAGTGATTTTAAGTAAAAAGTCAATTTTGAAAGCACCTATAATTCACATGTAACCTAGGGTTAAAGCATTTTTTGGCAGAAGGGATCACGGTAGCACTCATTAGTGGAGTAGGATAGATGCCATGTTTCCTGAAAGCAATGATCAAACTACTGATATCCTGCGACTAAGACTTTGTATCATCCCAGAAAAGCTGGCAGTTCTCGACTTGGTCACTGTTTGTCTAGTTCTATGAGAGACAGCAGGTCGTATCTAAATTATGACACAGTAGATGTTAGCAGCATTAAATTAGTCATATTGACATCAGAATCAGACCGTTTTATTTGGTATTTAAATCTGTAATCGTCTTTCAAAGCAACCACTAAAATGATTACAGAACACTTTAGATATTAAAGCTGATGGTGGCTCACTGGTTGCAGGATTAATAAACTCTTTTTGAACTTAAAAAAAGGAGCATATTGCCAAAAACCGAAGATAGGCTGGTAGCAGCTCTCTCTTCTAAAGCAAGTCAAACTGTTTCTTCCAGAAAGCAACTTCAGTCTTGCTGCTAAATAAAGCTGTTGTTCTCTCACATCTGGATGATGGATATGCCCTTCTCCATGGCCTCCCGGACTCCATACTTGCACCCCTTAAGGAATCTTACATGCCACAGCATGTCTCATCCAGGGCTTGGAGAAATATGATCACATAACCCCCATCCAGATGGAATTCCGTTGGTTCCCCTTGCTGGCCCACACCATAAAACCATCTGCATCACTTACAAAGCCATCATGACCAGTACCCCAGCTTACCTTGCAGACAAGCTCACCATCTAAGGTGGATCTTGGCACACTCGGAGTCAGTATGCCATTAGACTTCAGACTAAGAAGTGTAAAAACTAAAATATCATAACAGACCTTTTCTCTTTATTCAACCTGGATCTGGAACAACATCCCCATATTCATCAGGTCCACCCAAACGCTGCTCCAACTTAGCAAAGAGAGGCCCATCGTTCAGGAACGCTACATCACAATGCATTAACAGGCCATCATTTCAAATCCTATTGGGATAAAACTGAAGTGAGGTCACCCATCAAGGGTGCCATAAAACAATTCATAGCAGTAAAGAAACTTAGTCACAGCTGCCAACCACTCTGGCCTTGTCCTGGTATCAGCCCTTGTCCTACGTGCCGCAAGTCACCTGCAGAGCCCTTAACTGCGCTCCTGTTACAAACCTTTGTCAATGGGATGGTCCCCTAACTAACTCGAATAATCTCTTCTCCTACACTGCAAACCAGAACCTACTGATCTCACCCAAGCTGCCATGCACTGCACCTAGGTTCTGGTCCTACAATCTCTTAGGACCTCTCCACTGGAATTTGCTACAATAAGCTACGCAGCAACTTCTACTGCTACAAATGCACAATTGTTTGCTACAGCACAAATAGTCTGCATACGTATGCTCACTGTTAGAAGTGGGGTCTCTAGGTGGCAGTGGTTTGCATTCTGTCCAAGTAGGGACGTCCCACAGCTAAGATAACCCCTGTGCACGCCCATGGTAGCTTGACTCAAGAAGTCAGGCTTATCTCAGTGGCAATGTGTAAAGTATTTGCTCTCTCTCTCTCTCTCTCTCTCTCTCTCTCTCTCTGTCTGTCTGTCTCAGTGGGGACCACAGCTCCGGTGCAGGCAGCAGTGCATTGTCAGACAGCGGTGCTGGTTCCAAAGTCGCTCTGGAGTCTGTCCTTGGTTGCACCAGATCTCACTTCCAAGGACCCAGGAGTTTGATTTGGCACCACTTGGCAAGTCAGGACTCTTAGCAAGAGAGCCCAGGCGCTGGCAGGTGAAGTCTTTTCTGTCCCTGAGTCTTCTTAACAAGAGGCAAGCTCAGTTAATGCCCTTGGAAAACCTTTGGAAGCAGAATGTAGAAAGCAAAGTCCAGTCCTTTCCCTCCCAGGACGGAAGCAGCAGGCCAGCAAAGCAAAAGGCAGAATGGCAGTCCCTCCTACAAAATCCAGCTCTTCTTCCTGGCTGAATGTCCTCAGTCCAGAAGGATTCCAAAGTTGTGGGGTCAGGGGTCCAATACTTATAAACATTTCTACCTTTGAAGTAGGCAAACTTCAAAAGAAAGTCTTTGTAGTGCCCAAGACCCTGCCTTTCCTGCCCTGGCCCCAGACACACTAGGGGGTTGGAGACTGCTTTGTGTAAGGCCAGGCACAGCCCTATTCAGGTGCAAGTGTCCGCTCCTCCCACCACTCTAGCACAGGAAGACCCATCAGGATATGCAGGGCACACCGCCGCTCCCTTTTTGTGACTGTCTAGAGTGAATTCACAAACAGCCAACTGGCATCCTAACCCAGATATGTATTCCATAGCCGGGCAGAGGCACAGAATGGTTAAGCAATAAAATGCCCACTTTCTAAAAGTGGCATTTTCAAACTTACAATTTAAAAACCAACTTCACCAAAAGATGTATTTTTAAATTGTGAGTTCAGAGATCCCAAACTCCACATCTCTATCTGCTCCCAATGAGAAACTGCCCTTAAAATATATTTCCAGACAATCCCTGTGGAAGAGCTAGGCCTTGCAACGGTGAAAATGGAATTTAGCAGTATTTCACTATAATGACATGTAAAACACACCAGTACATGTCCTATCTTTTAAATAAACTTCACCCTGCCCATGGGGCTGCCTAGGGCCTACCTTTGTGGTGACATACATGTAGTAAAAGAGAAGGTTTGGGCCTGGTAAGTGGGTGCCAGGTTGAACTGGCAGTTCAAAACTGTGAGTGGTACAGTCAGTGCTAAAGGTCCACTAGAAGCATTTCATTAACAGGCCCTGGGCACACATAGCGTACTTTACTAGCGACTTACAAGCAAATCAAATATGCCAATCAGGGAGAAACCAATCACCAATACAATTTACACAAGCAACACTTGCACTTTAGCACTGGTCCGCAGTGGTGAAGTGCCCAGAGCCCTAAAGCCAACAAAAGCAGGTCAGAAAACATAGGAGGCAGAAGGCACAAAGTTTGGGGATAACCCTGCAAAAAAGGGCCATTTCCAACACTTGCCTTCCTACTTAGATGTAGATATCTGTCAATATGATCACGTGTCTCTACTGTCAGAGGACATTCACAGCGCTTACTGTTCTCCCCAGAATTGATTACCTTAATTGCTGTAAACTACCCACTGTGTACTGGACAGAGATGGGTACTGTTAAAGTTGCTTATTGAAATGGTATCGCTGTTGCTGTATGGCATCTGTTTCTGAAAAACCGATTGTCGCCATATCAACCTCATGTGCAACATGATCTCAATTCTTTAAACTGTGACATAAGGAGGAATCAAAACTGATGCCATAGAGGCATCTGTGGCTGAGGCAGAGAGGCATCAGTGGCTGAGCCCGATCACCACTCTCTCAGCATATGAAGATACCAACAGGTGAGCAACTCTTAGGTAGAACTAGAAGATGAAGGTGTCTATAAAGATGTGGCATAATGACCAGATCCCCTAACTTTGGAACTGGGGAACAAGGTTCAAGTCTTGTCTTTGCTCAACATCTTGTGATTCTGGGCAAGACATTTTAGTCTCCCCTTGCCCACGAAAAATGTTATGTGTATTTGTAAAGAGCGCTGTCACCCATGAGGGTATCCTGGCACTGACTAAAAATATTTGTGCTCTTGTGTAATTTAACTGGTGCTCATGTAAAGCGCTCCAGTACCTTTGCACTTTATAAAAAATAAAAAAACACACACCCACAAAATAACCTTAACCTCGAAAAAGACCCAAGCCCACATTAAACTCATATTAGAACAGTTCTAATCCACAAAGCATGTGTTTGTCAGTGACCCGTGGCTTTCAGTCTTTGTGCCATATTTGCACAGCAAGGGTGAGGGGCAGATTTGTCACTAGTTAAGTGTGTGTAAGAAATGGTGTGAAGAACAGGATTGGAAGCTAGAGTGCGGAATAGAACTATCCAACCTTGCAACCCGCAACCTGTTCAAGTATTGCGAGCAGCCCGGCTGCCCTCGTAACCTAGAAAGTTATGATTGCACCTTGGGACTGAAACAAGGTATGCACCAAAGCCCTGCTGTTGTTTTCAAGTTGATTTCATACATTTCCATTCTTAT
Source organism: Pleurodeles waltl (assembly GCF_031143425.1). NCBI lineage: Eukaryota > Metazoa > Chordata > Amphibia > Caudata > Salamandridae > Pleurodeles > Pleurodeles waltl. The sequence continues at coordinate 1,128,871,169 of NC_090439.1, forward strand.
ACCACCCTCACTTCTTGTACACTTCTGCGTTTTTTGACCTTCATTCTGTCTTTTCCATCTCACACTCTTGACACGTGTATGAGTGGAGGAGGCAGGTGTGGTTGTGGACATGGTGCAGAATTACAAATTCCTGTGCTCGAAGTATTATTTTGCAACATTTATATAGTGCTTACTACCCCATGTGGAGCACTGAAGCAGTTGCCTGCATGGACAGCATGCTACACTGTGTAGGGTGCGTGGTTGGAAGGATGTTGCCTTTGTTTTTTGTTCCTTTGTGGGAAGTGTTTCCATGTTGTGTGTGAGGACCACTGAGATGCAGTTATCGTGTTATGGGATGCAGCACTTCGCAGTGTTATTGATGAAGTGTGAGAGAGATCTCAGAGTTAGTGGTTTTCATTGAGCTAGCAGCTTTGCAGGTCCCTTTTTATAGTATTTCTTCCCATCCTAGTTGGTTACTGCACTGGGTTGCCCAGTCTGCGATATTTTGTTAAAAAACTTTATGGTCCTGTTTATTTGGTGCACTTTCTGTTCACGAGCTCATCTACGAGAAAGGCTGCCTGTAATGATATTTAATCTGTATTGGATTAGAACAGCCTGTTCCCGCGAGTCCAGCATCAGCACTGCATAGCAGAGACTTAGAAAGAAACTCGATTTGTTGCTAGACCCTTTGCTAATGGTGTAGCAGCTTGAGCGGTCCTTGCACCAAAGATGGCCGCTGTCCTTCTCTCTCCCAGCGCCCTCCTGGTTCACAGCGGGTCTGGTGGGAGGCGGGGGGAGCTCGGTTGCTTTGAATTACATACCATTGCTTAAACAGCATTGCTCCTCTTTGGTTCGGTCCCAAGCTTTGTCGGCCTTCTGCCAACAACACACAGTACAGAGTGTCTTTGTGTGGAGCTGGGTTCTGGGTTTCATCGCTTCCCTTAGGTCTGGCCCTGGCTCTTTGGTGATTGTCTTGAGCCCTTTTAAGCCCATGAGTGTTGGACTATTTCCATCAAGGTTAGAGGTGAACTCTCGCTCTCTTGTCGGTTAAGAAGGTACTGCACATTTGTGAATGGCGAAAGAAGCGGGCACATGGAGGCCATAAACGGACAATACAGTATTACTGGATGGTCTTCATGTTGCTGTGCAGCTTTCACTGGGGAATGCAGAACGAAACGCTAGGCCAGCGCTACAGGGCCTTTGGTTGCTAAATTAACAGAATGTCCTTAATTATGGATTTCTGTGACACCTACCTAGGATACACAAAACGATGGGCGGAATGCTTGCAAAATAGTCTAAACCACTGTCAATTTCTTTGTGAGCATTGCCACTCATTGTTTGATCCCACTTAGTCACTATAGACACTAGCCCTCTCTACGCCCCCTTTAGATCAGTACTGACCCTGTTCCTCATAGGAACAGTCCAGCCCACACTGGCAAATGAACCCCGCTTTCAGATGAGGCCCCCTTCAGGAGAGAACACAAACAATCCCAGACAGGCTTCGGCCTTATTGGCTACTGATTACTTATCCAGTGCCTTTGCCTTGAGCAACTCTTTAATTTTAAGATCGAGCCTACTAGACAGCATGTGCTACCTGTTGCTAGACATTTTTTGGGCTTACTGCGAACATATAGTGCTTGGAGCCTGCTGAATGTTTACCATTGGTTGGCTTTACTGTCACTCATTTTCCTCCTCCTTATTTGATTACTTTGCCTTCAGTCTTGTGTTTGGCCTTCTCGTGCAGCATTGCCTCCTTACAACTTGTTTGATTGCATGGTTCTATCTTCGCTTACAGGGAATTACTTTTTTCTTTTTGTGTCGGCACTCCATGAGACTGCATGCGTTCCATCTCTCTCTTTCTCCCTTGTGTGATTCCTCTTCACTAAATTGACTTGCCCATTGCTTCTATCCCCATGCCTGCCCTCCATGTTGCTTCCCTCCACCCAAGCCCTTCTCTCTCGCTTCTCCTCCCCACCGTGTTGCTTCCCACCTCACTGTGTTGCTGCCCACACCTGCTGTGTTGCTCCCTCCATGCTCCGTGTTTTCCCCCACCCAGGCCCTTCTCTCTCGCCTGCTTCTCCTTCCCACCTCACTGCGTTGCTTCCCACCTCACTGCGTTGCTTCCCACCTCACTGCGTTGCTTCCCACCTCACTGCGTTGCTTCCCACCTCACTGCGTTGCTGCCCACCTCACTGCGTTGCTGCCCACACCTGCTGTGTTGCTCCCTCCATGCTGTTTCCCCCACCCAAGCCCTTCTCTCTCGCCTGCTTCTCCCCACCCACTGGTTTGCTGCCCACCTCACTGTGTTGCTGCCCACACCTGCGTGTTGCTCCCTCCATGCTCCGTGTTTTCCCCCACCCAAGCCCTTCTCTCTCGCCTGCTTCTCCTTCCCACCCACTGCGTTGCTTCCCACCCACTGCGTTGCTTCCCACCTCACTGCGTTGCTTCCCACCTCACTGCGTTGCTTCCCACCTCACTGCGTTGCTTCCCACCTCACTGCGTTGCTTCCCACCTCACTGCGTTGCTGCCCACCTCACTGCGTTGCTGCCCACCTCACTGCGTTGCTGCCCACCTCACTGCGTTGCTGCCCACCTCACTGCGTTGCTGCCCACCTCACTGCGTTGCTGCCCACCTCACTGCGTTGCTGCCCACCTCACTGCGTTGCTGCCCACCTCACTGCGTTGCTGCCCACCTCACTGCGTTGCTGCCCACCTCACTGCGTTGCTGCCCACCTCACTGCGTTGCTGCCCACCTCACTGTGTTGCTGCCCACACCTGCTGTGTTGCTCCCTCCATGCTGTTTCCCCCACCCAAGCCCTTCTCTCTCGCCTGCTTCTCCCCACCCACTGGTTTGCTGCCCACCTCACTGTGTTGCTGCCCACACCTGCATGTTGCTCCCTCCATGCTCCGTGTTTTCCCCCACCCAAGCCCTTCTCTCTCGCCTGCTTCTCCTTCCCACCCACTGCGTTGCTTCCCACCTCACTGTGTTGCTGCCCACACCTGCTGTGTTGCTCCCTCCATGCTGTTTCCCCCACCCAAGCCCTTCTCTCTCGCCTGCTTCTCCCCACCCACTGGTTTGCTGCCCACCTCACTGTGTTGCTGCCCACACCTGCGTGTTGCTCCCTCCATGCTCCGTGTTTTCCCCCACCCAAGCCCTTCTCTCTCGCCTGCTTCTCCTCCCCACCCACTGCGTTGCTTCCCACCTCACTGTGTTGCTACCCACCCCCGCCGTGTTGCTCATTCCATGCTCTGGGTTCCTGCCACCACACACTGGCTCACCTACACCGCACTGCAATAAAAAAAAAAAAAAAAAAAATTGCTCGACATAGTTGCAGCATGGCTACCAATCATTGGCTAAGCCAATAACTTCTATGAATGTGTAATTTACTGCGACGGGTAGTGGTACCCAAGAATAGGGGCCCCAAATGCATGTTGTGGAAGTGTCTTTTTTCTTAAACTGCTCAGTACAAAGAAAATTGTTTTTCGGGACTTTATCACCGAACTCATTTTTTCTCCTTTTATTGACCTTGGGAGAGTGAAGCATTGAGCTAACACCCTGCCAGTTCATGCAGTTGTTTTCAGCCGACACATACCCCACTGAACTATCTTACCAGGTAGGAACTTATTGTCCAAAATGTACACATGAATCTCTGCAGCAAATGCAGTAATCTAGGGAACTATTTTACTGGAATACAAACGTGTGACTTTCCGATCTCTGATCAGGTGCATTAACATCATTTCTGTAGGAGGTGCTTTACCTCGTACACTTGACTTAAATATGTTCTGTTTGTGACACGAGGTAGGTAGCACAGGCCAGTTTTCCCATCACATTTCACCTGTTGTCAGTTAACGTTCATGTTCTGTTTGAACGCTGCTTCTCTGGTCCCAGCCCTTCTTAAAGTTAACCCCAGATTGTGGGTCTTCAGAGTAAATGTTTTCAATTTATAGCCTAGATCAATTGAGAAGTCTCCCAGAGACATTCCTGTCTGTCACAACTCTTACATCGGTGCTTTTTTCATTCATCCATCTATATATTTGCATGTTTCTATCTTTAAAAATGCAATAAAACAAGTTGGAAAACCTAGGCTTTCTTAGTTTAACTGGATGCGGACATTCTTTTTTTAATTCTGTGGGCAGTTGTGCCCCTACTTTTGTCCTCAGCGTAGCTGTAACACAGCCATATGCTGAATATGACATTTTGCAATGTTTTTCCTTAGCGCTTCGAAAGTTGAGGCTCCCGTTTACGTTACAGGGTGCCATCCTGCATCTGTGTGGTTCTATTTTCAGCTAGCCAGGGTTACATTCTGGCCTCGTTCCTGGCATTCATTTCTTGGAGTCTTTCCCTCCCCTGTCGTGCCCTTTCAAAGCCCCGATGAGCTTTTCAGGGAAATCTAAAAATAACGGCTTAGGGTGTTGTTTATTTACGAACCCTCCATGAGGTGTATGCATGCATCCAGCAGTGCTTTACATACCGCCCTTGGGTTTCCAGGAGGAGAAAGTAAGTGTTGGCAGGAGCCCCAGGGGAAGGGGGCGCGTAGCCCGGCTTCCATCAAGCACATGTTCTCCTTGTCGTGGATACTTTTTTAGTAAGGGTATGGTTGTAGAGGGCAGCGCTGCGTCCTGCATAGCAACAGGCGCTATATATTGGCTGAAGAACCGCTGTGGAGTTTGGCCACGGTGCATAGACCAATGCTTGTTTCCTTGTCCTCGCTTCGTTAACTATTGATTCCCCCCCCCCCCCCCCCTCTGCCAGGAAAGAGGTATTCTGGGGCTATATGGATAATGCGTCACTAGTCTAATGTGGGGGGGTTGCAGGGTAGCCCGTTGATAGCAATAGTGTGTTTAATGACCAGGGAGCAGACCTCCGAATGGCCCCCGAGGGAAGAGAATTCTTGTACAGCTCCTGTGCCTCATGACTCGCGACAAACTGCAAAAAGCTGCCTGGGAGTCAAAAATGACTCGTAACACACGATGAAAGTGTCTGTTCAGAGCAAAGTTTGGTTCAGCACCTTTGATCCGACCATTGGGGTTGGCAGTAATGTCCTAGCTATTGCAACAGTACATCATGGCTTCCGCCTCTGTATACTCTTTTTGGGTATTCGTATGTTGTCAAATCTGAGTTTGATTTGGGGTTTGTCCCCACTGATTGAGGTCAATGCCTGATGTGGAGGGGTGACCATCACAATGTTTCATCCCAAAGCCATTGGCGGCTGAGGAGGAGGCTTCATCCGGACTAGCCCTGAGGGTGAGTGAGCAGGACTCGGTTCTGCCTTCCTTTTTTTCCAAGGATGTATTTGTTGGAAAAGTAATTCTACTTTTTCTATTTGAGGGATTCAAGCTCACCTGAGTGCAAACAGCAGGGAAGCCAGTGAATTCCAGAGAGTGCCTAGAAGCCTTATGGCCTTCTTGTTGGGAGGCAGACACAGATGGAAAGTTGGTCGCCAATAAATTGATTTCCAGTAGCTGTTTTTGTTGAGGCCTCGCAGATTACACCGTGACGTCTGTAATGAGGGGTGGGAGGCCTTTTCCACCAGTTGCCCTGCTGACAGGTGCAGGCCGCCGGATGCTCGGGGCAGTGTCTGGTTGCAGCAGTGTAGGATTACCGGGTGTAGTGTTGTTGCCCTCGTGTTTTCCCTCTGGGCTCATTCATGGATATAGTATGGGTGACGTGGGCCCGCAGAGAGGCGATTGGCTGGAGTGGTGTCCGCGTTGATAGGTGCTCGGTGGAGCCCTGGAAGCTTTGCTGCCAGCTCTAGAGATAGAACAGCAGCCGCAGCACAGTACCGTGTGGGGGTTCAGGAATGTGCCTCCGAGGAGAAGACGGGGTGTGCTGTGACAGCAGAGCTCAGCTGCCTCCCACGAAAGGCAGCATTCCTGCTCCACGCGGTGTGGCCCGGCTGCTGAAAAGTTAGCTTATGTTAGCATGCTTCTCGTTCATTTATTGTACCATGCTGGAATAACACAGTTAAGTGATTAACTGGACTGCTTTGAAATGCATTTCTTTATAATTCTTTTTTAAGTTTTCAACATAAAGTGACAGCACAAACAAGAAATAAGACAGCAGCAGGCATAATACAGGCATGACGTAGTTTTCTTGAGATTAAGCAAATGATTTGGACGCCCTGTGACCGTTGATACTGTAAACCATGCCCGTCGGATGTCTCTGTTTAAGCTGTTGTTTCGGGCCCTCCCCTCCCATGCATGTCACCTCTCAAGGCCGTCCACGGGGACCACATCTTCTCCTATTTTTGGCCATCCCCTGCTTTGGTAGATTGTCTTCTCTGCGTCCATGTCGTGCTTCTAGTCTTGTAGGACTAGTGGTTCCCCTGCCCCCCATTTTTGTGCTATATTTCGCTTTGCTACCACAAGGCCCAGGGTTACCCACAACCTGTAGTACTTAGGAGGCGGGTCATCCGTCCATATATTCAATATGCAGCATTTGGCTGTGTCCGGTATGGGGCCTCCTGTCTCTACCCTCATTGTGTCTATAAAGGCTACCCAATATGGTTGTACTTTCTGGCCCCTCCAATGAACATGGATGAAGGTCCCAACCTCACTGCAGCCCCTTAGGCAGACTACTACCAGACGTCTGCCCATGGCATGTAGGGCTGTACAGGAGAAGTATGAACTGCGGAGCTGGACTAATCGGAATCTGGACTTGATGGCAATGTTTCTGGGCGCCCACGGGGCCTCCTCCCATTGAAATGCATCTTTATACATGATTTGTTAGATCGCCTGCGGAAATTTCTGTCAGGGTTATTGATCGGTACAGGTGGTGTTGGATGTGGTCCTCTACTGACAGTCGGTAGTGGACCTCGGGCTTTTCACATGGCACATCAGTGCTTTGGCAGGTCACAACCCTGTAGGGCACAGAGAGAGTTGGAGCGTTGGCCTTTTACTTTTCTTGTCTAGTTGGATGGGCCGATGACATTGGAAAGACTGCAAGATGAACAGCAGATTTAATCGGAGTCCTATGACTTTGAAAGTATTATAGGTGACATGGTTGACATGGCACATGGAATGATGATTTGAACCAGAAAGTCTAGGTTGACCTAGACAAGAAGGGACGATATGAAGCAGACGGCCTGGTGGTGTGACGTGTGTCTACTGTGCAGGTTGCTAAAGCTCTAGTGAGTTTGTGTTCTCAAGATAAGACCTGTGATACCATAGGGAAGCATCTGCCTCAGACTGGGTTTTGCCAGTGGGGAGTTTGAGGACATAGAAGGGCCATTGAGAGTCAGGTTAAAGTTGTTTAGCATGGACGGTGGGATCAGTGGTGAGCGTGAGGTGAACATAAACTGAGAAGTGTGGCTATCAGATGTGAGGCTGATAGAGTTGTTGCCTGAATTACATATGCTGCAGTTGGCTTTAGTAAGTGAAGGTACACAGGGCAGTTGGATGCAAACTATAGTACTTTAAATAATGTGTTGTTGTTTGTAAATTTTCTATATAGTGTGGTACTTAGTTTACCATCAACACATTTAATTGGAAGTTTCAAACAACATCGACCGCACAACAAACAGATGTAGCCCCTTTTAAACTAAATGGGAAAAAAAGCCTGTGGGAGCAAATTTAATATCAGATAATCGACTTTCTGGTCAGCATTTGTCACTTCTTTCTGCATGGCTGCTGCTGCCTCTGTTGTGCCTGACAGAGCCTGCCGGCTCTGTGTTCGAGGCCCACCTCCACCCGCAGGCACCCGCCTGTGCCTCATCCCTGGTGGCCTAGTGGCCATCTGTGTCTCTCTGGTTTGTCTGTCTTCTCTTTCTCCCCTTTTTTGCTATTTTACTCCTTTTTCTGCTCCCTCTGTTTATTTGCACTCTTCCCGAGTTTCCCGCTTCCTGCCAGTGCTGGCCCCGCCCTCTAAGCGCTTTCCCGCCCTTACGTCTCCCTGCTGACCAATCCTGCCTGGCCCTCCCTCCCCTCTTCTTACGGGTGGCCACTGCTCAGTGAGGGGTGACTTCACTGACCTTTCTGGCCAGCATCTGTTGCTCCCTCCTGCGTGGCTGCTGCTGTTGTGCCTAACAGAGCCTACCAGCTCTGTGTTCGAGGCCTGCCTCCACCTGCGCCTCATCCCTGGTTGCCATCTGCGTCTGTCTGGTTTCTGGCTTTTCTCTTTTTCTTCTTTTGTGCTGTTTTTCTGTTTTACTCCTTTTTCTGCTCTCTCTGTTTTTTGCACTTTTTGCACTCTTCTCTCTCCCACGCTTCCTGCTCCATGCCGCTGCTGCCCCCGCAGCACCGCCCCAGCCCTTGAATCGCTTTTCCGCCTCCCAGCTGACCAATCCCTTCCCCCTTCTTTCCCTTAAGGGTGGCCGCTGAGCAGCCGCACCACTGGCACACCAAAGGTAAGCCCACCTGTGCCTGGACCACGCCCAGTGCTCCAGACCCTGGCTTTTGCACCATCCACCAATACGACACCGAAACCCTCCACGCACTGAACCCAGGACGTTCGACTACCTGTCACCTCGCCTTCCCTAGAAGCACCCACAGGCCTTTTTCCTTCCCCAACTTTCCCCGCACTCCAAGCACCAGACCTCCCAGCTGCAGAACCATCACAAACCCCTCCAGACCACCTCAAGTGCATCCTTCTCAACATCTGCTTCCCTCATAAGCATGCCGTGGAACTTTGGGACCTGATAAGACTCCACCCGCCCGGACATAGTCTTCCTCGCAAGACATGGACAAACGCAGCATCCAAACCAGATATCTCCATCGCTATCCCCAGCGACTACAGACTGCTCTTCAAAGACTGACCTTCCAGACCAGGCAGCAGACTAGCCATCGCCTACAAGACCACCCTCCGCCTATCAATCAACACACAAGAAGACTCCCCCCCCCCCCCCCCCCCCCCCTTTCGTGGAGCACCTCCACTTCCAAGTGCACGTCACCCCGAAGGTCACTATCCGCGGCACCCTCATCTACAGACCATCCGTCCCACGCCCAGCCTTCAGCGACTCCATCGTTTATCTCATAGCCCCCATGCACTCGCCTCTACCAACTATATACTTCTCTGAGACCTCAACTTCGACATCGACAACCACAACACCTCATCCCTACTTGAGAACCTTGACATAATCGATCTCAAGCACTCAGTCACCTCACCAACGCACATCGTCAGACACACACTCAACCCCATCTTTTCCGCCAGCAGCAACATCACCATCGACGCAACCCCAATACACTGGGCTTACCACTAATGCATCCAGTTTTCCATCACCACACTTACAGTTCACACCTACACTGACCACCCCCCCCCACAGGAAATGGAACCAGACCACAGAGGAGCAACTAGTCAACACCCTCAGCAACTCGCTGCCACCCCAGACACAACAGGTGCTAATACCTCAGAAAGCAACATCCACCAATGGATTGCTGATTGTGCCAACACCCTAGCTCTACTCTGAACGACCACAGGAAAACACACCACTAAGAAAGCTGTCTGGTTCACCCCCGCACTCCAGGAATCCTACATGAAACTGGAGAAGAAATGGAGGCACAGCAAATCTCCGGAGGACCTTGCAGTCTTCAAATCTGCCACAAGATCCTACCATGGCCTCATTAGATCCACCAGAAAAACAGCCCTGCAGGACCGCATCAACGCCACTACTCACAACACAAAATAACTTTGTGCTGTCAATTTTTTTGCCAAGTCACAAGCTGAGGCCACTAACATCCTCCATCCAAGGACCTCTGTGACAGACTTGCCGTCTTTTTCCATATGAAAATCGAGGGCATCTACAACCGCTTCGGACCCCAAGACTCTCTGAACTCACCAACAGCGCCCCCAACCCAGATCCATTGAACCCCCACTGTTCCTGCATGCCTGGACCCCCCCCCCCCGCATGACGGATGAAACTCGCTCCATCATAAGCAGCATCCACTCTGGAGCCCCCACCGTCCCTTGCCCCCACTAAATCTTCAACAAGGTCAGTATCTCAATAGCAGCTGAGCTCTGCAAGACCATCAACTGCTCCCTAGAGTAGGACACCTTCCCTGAGGACTGGAAGCACATCGAGATCTGCCCGCTCTTAAAGAAACCCACTGCCGACGCAACGCATCTCAAGAGTTACCGCCCCATCTCGCTGCTGCCTTTCCCAGCCAAGGTCGCAAAAAAAACAATCAACGCTCCGCCAACACATTGAGGACAACATGCTGGACATCTCCTAATCGGGATTCAGAACTAATAACAGCACTGAGACAGTCCTGCTCGCCGCCACAGATGACATCACTCTCTCCTCAACCGCGGCCAAACAGCAGCCCTCATTCTACTAGACCTATTGACTGCCTTCGAAACAGTGTCCCAACACACCCTATACGCTAGACTCCACACAGCAGGCATATGCGGCAGGGCCCTTCGGTGGATACACTCCTTCCTAAAAGGCATAACACAGAGAGTCAAACTCCCGCCACAGAGTTCAGCTGTGGAGTACCCCAAGGATCTTCATTGAGTCCCACACTGTTCAACATTTACATGGTCCCGCTCGCTCCATTCATCAGGAACTATGGACTGAACATGGTCTCCTACGTTGATGACACCCTGCTGATCGTCCCCCGACTGAAAACCCCACAATGGCCAAGAAGAACTTCCAAGATGGGATGGAAGCATTCGCGCCTGGATGAAGGAGAGCTGCCGCTGCCTTAAGCTAAACTCCGACAAGACCAAGATCCTCATTCCGGGACCACCCTCCTCAGCCTGGGATGACTCCTGGTGGCCCTCAACACTTGGCAGCCTCCCATCTCTACAGACCACGCACGCAACCTCGGTGTCATCCTCGACTCAGTGCTCACCATAACAAGACAGGTCAACTATGTTGCCTCCACCTGTTTTCATATCCTCTGACTCCTACAGAAGATCTTCAGATGGATCCCAAGTGACTGCCGCAAAACTGTGAAACACGCCCCGATGACAAGCAGACTTGACTACGGCAACGCCCTCTATGCCAAAACCACCAAGATGAACCTGAGCAAGCTACAACAAATTCAAAATGCCTCCGCCAGATTTGTCCTGAACTTCTACCACCGAAAACACATCACAGGACCCCTGAGATATCCACTGGCTCCCCATCGAGAAGAGGATCAACTTCAAGCTCCTTGTACACGCATACAGGGCCCTTCACCACCTTGGACCCAGCTACCCCAACCACCGCATCACCTTTTACTCCCCTGCCAGACCTCTCCGCTCCTCCCAGCAGTCGCTTGTCACCATACCCCGCATAAAGAATCCTCGGCTGGAGGGAGATCGTTCACCTACCTTGCAGCAAAATGTTGGAACACCTTACCTCTCCACCTCAGACTGTCATCTTCGCTACCTCAATTCAGGAAGGACCTCAAGATCTGGCTCTTCGACTAAACTCTGAGGACATACCCCACGGCAACTTAAGACCTTATGGGTGAGTAGTGCGCTCCAAAAAAGACTGACTCCTAGATTATTTGTTCTTTGAATACACTCAATACATTTAGGGCCATATGTACGAATACTTTTTCCCATAGACACAGAATGGGTAAAAAGCTTTGCTACATCTGGCCCTTAGTCCCTTGTATCGTTTGGTTTGTGTGAGCAAGGTGGGCTCCAATCATCTGTCAGACACCTTAAATGAATGATGTAAAGATTTTTAAGTAATTGAGATTTACTGAAAACTGCTGATGACTGAGAGGCTACTACCTTTCTTATGGTCATATTTTGGCCTTGACTAGTGCAGTATGTGATGCTTTGAAAATGATAATGAATTTTGAAATAGGTTCATTGAACCTAGTTCTTGAGAAGTAGGTGGAGAATGGTAGCAGTTGCCACTGAAGGACACTGGGGAGGTGTAACCAGGTGAAGGGGGAAAACTGGAAGCAACAGAAACATACTTTCAGTTAAAAGACCCACTGTCTGATGAGGTTAGAATGAACACATAAACTATGCAATGCTTATACGAGCCTCTCATATCCCAAGGTAGCATCCATGAGCTCATTAAAGATGGCTGGTGACCCATCAGAGAATCAGTTTCATAGCTTTTTTTATGGGCTAACGCTGTTCTCTTCAATCTTAATGGGAATTAAGCTGAAGGAAAATGTAATTTTAGCTTTCAAAGCTTCTTCATTTAGTTTCTAGAATTTGAAAATAAAAGCAGGCGCATGAAAACATAATACACCCATGGTGCCATCAGCGTCCTCATTTTCTAATAAAAAAAAAACACACGAAAATGTGGATTTTTTTTTTTTTCTTTTTTCTTTTGGGGCAGCACTTCATATGTTTTCTTGTAGGGATCCGGACTGTAATTTGTGGTTGGATTTTATATAAATGCCAATACCCTCTAAACTAGCCAGCAGTTTTCTTACTTACTATCATGCCTTGGGAGACCACCACCTGTAGAAGCATTGGCAGAAAAGAGATTGGTAGGACAACCTGTAACCCTTGAGACATACATGTTGTGCCCCCCCCCCTTTGGCCCTGCTTTGCTCTGTATTTTCCTCTGAGGCTTACTTTCCTTTCCTTCTTTACAGTGTACTAATGGTCACTTGATGTGCGCTGGCTGCTTCATCCACCTGCTAGCGGATGCCCGGCTGAAGGAGGAGCAAGCCACGTGCCCCAACTGTCGCTGCGAGATTACTAAAAGTCTATGTTGCCGAAACCTGGCGGTTGAAAAGGCTGTGAGCGAGCTGCCCTCTGAATGTGGCTTTTGCATGAAGCAGTTTCCTCGCTCCCTGCTGGAGAGACATAAGAAAGAGGAGTGCCAGGACAGGTAATAGGCAAGCGTATTTTTCACTTACTCCTCACGTAGGCTATATTTTACCATTCGCTGTGTCTCAAAACGACTGCACGCTATCTTCTCCTCAAAACCAGCCCCAGCTCATTGATGGGCCAGAGCCACAGCCGCTAGCCCTTTCCCGCCCAGTAACCTTCAGGAACAAGCGTTTCCCGCCTAAATCCAAACCCGAGGAGCCACTTCCTACTCAGTTTTTTCTTCACTTCTCTCCTGAAATCAGCCTCCTGCCTGGCCCGCCCGCTTGACACCTCTGATAACACCACACAAGGGTAGTGTGCTGATCTTTGTTTGGTTTACTGTGAGCTGGTGTGATTTATGCTGTTCTTTTGCTGATTTTGCAACAGTATATTTATGTTGTAACTCAGTCTAAAAAAATTAAGCGCTGTGTATGGAACAGTATGATGCCAGGGGGGCCCACAAGACAACATCTACACTATTCGGTACGTGATTGGCGTGGATGGTAAAATGTAATTTGTACAGTTGGGTATACATGTGAGTATTACTCATACAGCAAACTGTGCAGGTGGGTGTACGTGTGAGTATTACACGTATTTAAATCTGAGGCACAGGAAGATAGTAATTACCGAGAATTACAGTTCCGTGCCCAAGTGATGAAACCTGGCTCCTAATTCACATCTCTAGTTTCCAAAGTCCGAAATGTTTCCGGGCTATGCTACATATCATGCCTCTGTCAGTTTTAAACCATTCTTTTAAGTTTCATATTTTTTAGTAGGCTGGGCAAAATTGAGTCAACACATCCGTCTTCCAAAAGAGACGCAGGTTGTAAACTTCTTTTAATTCAGGTGTGTACTTATTGCTCAACTGGTTGCTTCTTTAAAATGCTGTCAAAAGAATGACATTTTCAGTGAAAGAACCATAAAGGGCAGTTCTGTCTCTAAAAATGACAACTGTTCCTCCTGCCAAGAAGTGTGCTTTGTGCTTATGGTCACGTTAGTCTGGTCTAGAAAACCCAGTGCCCCGGGTTTAGCTACCTTTGAGTGGACTGACTGAATTACTGTTTTCCTCAGTTGTCCCCGGAATATATTCTGTGCTCTCCTGCTGAAAGGCACAAATCTAATTCAAACTTATCTGTATTTTTGCTCTATGATAACTTCCTTTATGGCCTCATAGGAATAGTTTGCAACAACCCTTACTAAACCTTAACAATATATACACGACCTTGCATCCAGTACATTTAAATAGGACTGTTCCCACAAACTAATATTTCAATTTTGCTTTGTCACTTTATTTTGTACATTATTTCGGGCATCATTTGAATAGTGTAATCATTTAATATATTGCACACTCGGAGTGTAAAATCCTCCTTCCAGTTGAGATCAACTATTCAAACCTTGTAGATATTCAACAAAGCCTTATTCCAGGAAATAATTATTTTCTCCATCTATGATCCCTGCTGTCTCCTCACAACCGCTCTATCCAGAGTAAATCTCTGGTTCATCAATAAACGTTCCACAAACTACAGAGTGTTTGTAGGAAAGTAGCCTCTTTCTCCTCCCCACGTTTTGCCTGTTTGTCAGTGTGTTTGACTGTGTTCACTGGGACCCTGTTAACCAGGACCCTAGTGACTGTGCTCTCTTCTCTAAATTTGGTTGCTAGTAATTTTTTCTTCTCACAGTTGGCATACTGGTCCCCCCAGGTAAGTCCTCAGTATATGGTACCTAGGTACCCAGGGCATTAGGGTTCCAGGGGATTCCTATGGGCTACAGCAGTTATTCTGCCACCATAGGGAGCCTATGCAAAGTGTTCTGCAGGCCTCCCATTGCAGTCTGCACGAAACAGGTGCATGCACCCATTTTCACTACAGGTCACCACACCAGGTCACTGGAAGTTATCCCTGTGGTAGGCCCTCTCAGTCCAGAGGGCAGGGTGCAGGTACCTCTGTGTGAGGGCACCCCTGCACTAGCAGAGGTGCCCCCACAAACTCTAGATCCATTTACTTGACTTTGTGAGTGTGAGGACACCATACATGTGTACTGGACATAGGTCACTATGTCCAGCTACACAATGGTAACTCCAAACCTGGGCATGTTTGGTATCAAACATGTCAGAATCGTACCCCAACACTGCTGCAGGTGTTGGAAGTATGATTCCATGCACTCTAGGGCTCCTTACAGCCCCCCCTCATTGCTACCACCAGTCTTACAGGGTTTTCCCGTCCGGCCCACCTGCTGTCACCCCTCAGACAGGTTTCTGCCCTCCTGCTGCTTGATCTAATCAAACACAGGAAGGCAGAACAAAGGATTTCCTTTGGGAGAGGGAGGTAACACACACTCCCTTTGGAAATAGGTGTGACTAGCTTGGGAGGGGTAGCCTCCCCAAGCCACTGGTTTGCTTCGAAGGGCACATTTGGTGCCCTCTGTGCATAAACCAGTCCACACCGGTTCAGGGACTCCTAGTCCCTGCTCTGGCACGAAACTGGACAATGGAAAGGGGAGTGACCACTCCCCTGTCCATCACCACCCCAAGGGTCACTGGGTTCTGCCATCTTGATTCCAAGGTTGGCAGGGAACTCTAGGAGCATCTGAGTGGCCAGGCCATGCAGGTGACATCAGAGCTCCCTCCTGATAGGTGCTTACCTGGTTAGGTGACCAATTCCCCCTTTCAGGGCTATTTAGGGTCTCTCTCTTGGGTGGGATCCTCAGATTCAGCTTGCAAGATTCCAGCAGGACTCCTCTGCAACCTTCATTCGACTTCTGGCCTCGGGAACTTCGACTGGAACCTCCAGGACCCGACAAGCTGCCTCTAAGAAGAAAGGACTCTTCTGCAACATTGTTTCCAGGGCTCCTGCCAGCTTTGCAACACTTTTCTCGCCATGCATCTGCAGAAGACTGCAACTCTTCAGCCTACACAAGAAGAAGGAGGAATCTCCCTTTGAGTGAAGAAGCCCCTTGCCTGCCACCGAAGGCACCTACGACAAGCAACAACCGGCTGTGTGGATCCCCTCTCCTGCTGAGCTGTGTGGATCCTGCATCAATAGGTGGTGGTCCGGAGTAGTCCTCTTAGTCCCCTCTGCCAGCTTTCCAACTTTGGTGGAGGTAAGCCTTTGCCTTCCCACACAGGACAGCACCTCCTTGCATCGCATCTCTTGCAGCTGCCAAGGCTTACGTTGCTCCAGCCCCCAGCACTCCATCCTGCAAAGCACAGTCTCTTGTGTGGTTCTCCTGCGGCGTGGTATCCTCTTTTGTAGTGCTGCATGGGCTCCTTCAGCGACTCCTGTGTCCACATCCTGTGGGTGGGACTTCTGTGAGTGCTGTCTCTGCTCCTGTGGACTCTCTGCGACGCTGAGGGCCCCCTGTGACGACTCCTCCTGGGCCTTGCTGGTCCCCGGCAGTACCTCTTTTCCACTAACCGCGAGTTTGCCTTTGCCAAGGCTTGTTGGTGGAAATCCTGCACCAACACCCTTCTGCAATCTTTCTTCCGGCGTGGGACATCTTCTGCATCCATCTGGAACTCTTCTCTGTCTCCAGGGCTGCAGTGCTGGCCTGTTCTTCAGTACCGTCGACCAACTCCTGCATCCACAGCTGGGTGGGTAGTACCTCCTGGACTCCACTGTGACTCTTGGACTTGGTCCCCTCTCTCCACAGGTTTTCTTTCTTCAGGAATCCACAGCTGGTTTTCTTTCAGTCTTCTCTGGGTGTCCTCTTTTTCTTCTTTTCCTCCTTTTTTT
This sequence comes from Pleurodeles waltl, assembly GCF_031143425.1. NCBI lineage: Eukaryota > Metazoa > Chordata > Amphibia > Caudata > Salamandridae > Pleurodeles > Pleurodeles waltl. The sequence continues at coordinate 1,128,887,587 of NC_090439.1, forward strand.
GTGGTTTGGGAAAAATCCAGTGTTTTTACTCCTGCATTCCTGGTCGCTGGGGGGTACTGTGTTACTACCCTCTGTGGGTTTCTAGTACTCCCAGACCCCTCTACACCTCTTACTTAACTAGATGGGGGTACCTTGTTCGCATTCCATTTTTTTTAGTATATGGTTTGTGCTCCCCTAGGGACACTATTGGTTATTGCTGTTTGCACTGTATTCTAACCTTTTCTGTGCCTATTTCTGATTGCTAGTGTATATATTTAGTGTATTACCTACCTCCTAAGGGTGGGGTCACCTTGTCTAGTATTTTGTGGCGAAAATAAAGTAACTATTTTTGTACAACTGAGTATTTTCCTTCATGTGTGTAAGTGCTGTGTGACTATAGTGGTATTGCATGAGCTTTGTATGTCTCCTGGATAAGCCTTGGATGCTCATCCACAGCTACCTCTGGAGAGCCTGGCTTCTAGACACTGCCTGCACTTCACTAAGAGGGGATACCTGGACCTGGTATAAGGTGTAAGTACCATACACCAGGCCAGGTCCCACCACACACCAGGCCAGGCCTACTGTGATGCAGTGATGATGCAGCAGAGCTGTCACAGGGAAACCCATTTACCACACAGATGTCATCAAAAGGTATCAATATGGTAGTGGCATGACATATTGATTGTAAAAACACAATTTGTATTATGCCTTGTTTTCCCAACATTTTCAGAAATATTTTGCTCTCCCCATGAACCGCAATACCGCGAAATGCATTGGAATGTGTGAAATATACTGATATGTAGTTGCTATTGAAAGCTCACTTTTTAAAACTTATGTTTAGTTGTCAATTAAAATCAAATGATTGTTATTAAGATGTAAGCGTTTCCAAGTAATTCTATAGAAGACATATTGGAAATAATGATAAAACAAACATACAAGAAATGTAAATTAGATTTGTGCTATTCAGCTTGAGAGTTCAACTATTCTGGGGCCAATCGCCTAGAGATTGAGGCGAATTGAGTGTCTCGTGCCAGGGCACTGTACGTAAGCATGCATTATTTCTTCAACCTTTTTTTCGAAATTCATAAAATTCCAGTATAATGTGTCAGACAATAACAAACCAAGAGGTGCTACCGGCTCTCATATTTTAGATAACGGAATTACCATGTTTGAGTGCCAAGCAATTAATATGAATTAAGTGCTGTGTTGCTAACATGATTTCAGTGAGACCATACTAGACAGTGAATGTTGCCTACTTTATTTGATGAATACATCTAAATCGAGTAGAGATTAGAGATTAGAGTTAGAGGTTGATAGAAGGCTTTAATGTCAAAGTCGCCCTGCAGAATTGTTAAAGATCATGCGTATATGTTTCTGGCGAGCATCAAAATAATTATTTCGTTTTGTTTTGTGGTTCATTAGAAGACTTGACTGTAACATTAGAATTCACTCCATTTGAGCAGGTGCAAAATTTGGCGTTTAGGAGTATGTAGTACTTAGAGTGGTTAAATTACTAACTTGTTGCGAATTCTGTAAATGCGGAGACGTTTGATCCTACCTGTACAATGGAAACTAGCGGTACAGAGCATTATGGCAACCTGGCTAGGAAGATGGCCAGATCTTACTACCATTATGTAGACTGGTTGACCTGAGCCTCTTCCACTATTGAGTCTGTGCCATCTGACGCAAGCCTATAACTATTGAACCCATGCCACCCACTGAATAAAGACATGGTGCCTTTGATCCTCTCTCAAGATTTTTACTTTATCAACTGGTTTTTGTATGTTGCCCATCAACAGTGTTGTAGTCTATACTGAAAAGTTATAAATGGATATGTAAAACCTTGAAATTACTTTCTGCAAATGGAGCAGGCAGTGGCCCAGCCTTGAATCTGGACCTTTATTTAGTAGCAGTTTTATAAGGCGCGTGCCAGACTTGATGGGTGATCTCGCTTTTTAAATAGGATATGGTTAGAAGAGCAGCAGTACAAATACTGCTTGTACAGAGGAACGGCAATTTTTAAACAAAATAACAGTGACCTTTGTTTTGTCTAGCTGTGATCAGTAATTTACAGAGAGTTGAGAATAGTTCCGATGAGGAAGTGTTCTTTAAACAACAAACCCTTTGGCCCTTATTTTTAAGATCTCCTAGGATGAAATTGTCCTACGAACCAGTTCCAAACTTTAGATGCAGTCCTCAAAAATAATTGTGTCTTTTTATATTAAACAATGTCATTCTTAGAATAAGGGATTCACTGAGTCCAGGGTTGGATTGACCAGTTAGTGGGCAAGTTAGTTTGTAGTTCCAAAATGCAGCACTTTAAAGGTGATATGTGGCAGCTTTGAAAAACATAATGACTCAATAAGGAACCTGTTCTGAGGGAGCAAAAAAGGTGTGATGTGATCTTGCTTTCTCAAAGCTGTGGCTTCCTGTCGCCGGGCAGCTGTGGAAAATGCCTTGAGAGAATGGCTAGGTAGACTGGGATTTCCTAGGAGTAAAGAGTTCTTAAAACTTAACTAATACAGTGGATCACTTCTTCTTGAACTCTTCTATAGAAATGAAAGATTTCATTTAAGAGCCAAAAATGCCAATGTGCCCTTTCAGACATGGAGAAAGTGGCTCTTAAAGATCTAAATTGTTCTTTAAAATAAATCTTAAGAGCTTAGTGCATTCAACAGTGGTAGCTCTGAAGTTCAGAAGCTATAACGGCTTTGGGACAAATTTGTATTTGGGGTAGATGGGAAGGAACTTTTCTTTTTAATACTGTTTAGTTTATAATACAGGAGAAGGTTATTCATCATTGAATATCTTGGAGAACCTCAACAAGGAATCCAATGTCATTTGGGGAAGAGATTTGTGTATAAAGCTGCATATTATCATTAAAAAAAATAGGTGCAAAATATCAAAATGGAGGCAAGAGGTTCTATGTATAAATTGAACAGAATAGGTCAGAAGGTGATCTGGTGAAACCCCTTTAAAGCATTCAATGAGTCTGATATTTTTATACATTGGTAACGATTATCATTGTAAGATGATTTGCAGTTGATTACTGTGCTATGTATACTCATTGTTCTTGTGGTGATTTTCAGGAGTGGCAAATGATTTGCTGGTGCAATGCTGCAGACAAGGTCAATAGGATGCAAAGGCAAAAATGGCCTTTGTCCTAGTATGTGGAGTGTATCGACAACTACTATGTAAATTTCAGTAAACATTATTCGGTCATAAACCACAATAGTAAAATACACACATATACTACAAAACACAAGCTATGATAAAACATACAAAGAGAGCTTGATTTCATATTGACAACCTTAAGAATGTAAGAGCTATTATTCCCCCTCAGTATATTTAAAAGCTCTTAAGAACAGAGATCTCAAAATGCAGAGACTACAATACCCTTTCACTTGGAAGCCTATCTAAGCAATTTTCCAGCATTAAGAGCAAGCCTTGAAGAAATATGCACAGTCAACACAGTTGGAATTAATGAAATCCTACTACGCGTATTGTGGTCTCCAAGCTGCATTTCTACTGGAAGCTGATTCTGTACGTAATCCATATATCATAATTGACCCCTCTTTTTGAGTTGACACACAACTTTCCAAGGTAGGGCTGTAACTGGGTAGAATTTATTGAAATCCTCAGGATCCACTCCTGTATTTTGTCTTCAGCAGTAGGAACACCTGACCTGTTAGACAACCTAATTCTGTGGCTTGTGCCAGAGAGGCATTGATCCAGACAGTGTAGTCGTCTTAAATGTCTGAGTAGAGTAGTGGGAACTGATTTTGTGAAATGAGGTGATGGGCTTGCCATGGCCATTGTATTGGGTGCTTCTATCCGAGAGACTTCTTTGAAAGTTCTATATTCTTAGTTTTCTGAAATTGTTTGCAGTGAACATGATTGTTAGTCTGGTTGTTAAATAGGAAGTTCAATCTTTTTCATGTTTTGAGGCTGGAGAATTTCTTAGAAATTTCTTTGGGATTAACAACATTAGCTGTTGATACAGGTTTCTTGTCTGTAACAGTTTCAAATAATTTTAAAGTGTTTTTTGGTTGCTAAATCTCTGCCCTGCGAAATGTTACTTGTATTTTCCACTTCTAGCAGTTTTGCATGGTGCCATTTATTCCATATGCACTCAGCTGCTGAGAGTGACTTTTTGGTCATTCGGTTCCTTTGAGAGTCACTGTCATGCTCTTAGTTTCTTTCCTTTTTTAAATATTTTGTGGGGGCAAGTAAATCCATGATTTGCATGGTTGAGTACAGTGCATCATTAGGCTAGCGATCTCCTTATGTGAGATAATAGATTAAAGAGACAGGAGAGATTGCAGAAACAGGAGACTTTGAACTCTCTGTGTATCATTAATATATTTTTATGCCCCTGACCCATTGTATGGGTCTTTTCGGTTGGTCAGTCATTACAGCTTGGGAGGAGGTAGGTAAAGAGGTGATAAAGAAGTTATCAAGGCAATCTACAGCCATTGGCGTTTCATTGTCAACATCGCTATAATGAGATTAAGACTCCCAGATGTGCATGTGTTTACCAGAATTTAATGAGCTAATTATTTAGTGGAAATCTTAACTGGATGAATGAATGGTTGTAGAAATTAGATTACTCTTAGAAGGTGGTTAAGAAATTACTTCAATTGGATATGTATTGATATTTCCTATGAGCTGAATATACATGTGATGCCGGGTTCATGATTCACTATAGAAGTTTTAGATTTTTATTCCAGTTTAACATTTTCATCTTCTGCAACTTTCTACTACAGCATTTTACTGTGTTGTGTAGGTATATAATACACTGTTAATTCTTGCTACTCCAGGAACACAACTGATTAGTGTTTTAAAAGCTGAATTTTATGTTGAGGCAAGGAGGCATCATACTGGCTTTCTGTGGCCTTGTACAAGCCACCTAGGTTCCCTCTTATGGTTCAGTGCCCATGACCTGTGCTTGAAGGCAAGGCTTGTGACACTATTGAGGTGAACCCTAATTAAATTTAATTCCTCCTTTGCCCAATCCAATACTGAAATAAGGGAGCTGATTACATCCCCCAGCACTGTCGGAAGTAGGTTCTTATTGCGACAGAGCCTTTTGTTATACTCTTTGTACGTTGGCTCGATGTGTACCCTCTCTCAAAGTTCTTGTTTTTGTTGCCCTTAGGCTGCCTTAAAGGACAGTGTGCCTATTAGGGAACACTAACCAATTCCACCCTATCTGTTGAAAGCATGAAGTCCATCCTTATGGTTCCTGAAAGAAAGGGGTGCTAATTCTCACTGTGCGCTTCTCTGTATTGCCTCTTATTTGATTAATCCTTCTTCAAGAACATTTCTAAATTTAAGTTCTGCTTTATAACCCACAGCCAGTCTACCATTCAGAGGTTTTTCTTCAAGAGGTACGCTTTTGAAGCAGCAGGAGCCTCAACGGCATAGGGACCAATTCTCCTACCACTTCTCCTGTGGCTGTGCAGCCTTAACCACCTGTTTCTATGGAGAAAATGAGAATCATATTTTTTGCTGCAGAGGGTCCTTGCAGCTCCTCACCACCATGTTGCTGTGGAATCCATCACAGGAAAGCAGTAGTTCTTACTGTCCTCGCCCTTGAGTCTCTGAGGCAGTACATGGCACATCACCTTATTCCTTCGACAATGGGAAAATAATTATATTTGACACCTAGTACTCTATACTTTGCAGAATTACTTTAAAGATTTTGTAGTAACTCTGGTCCAACACCACTGACCCATTCCCCGCTGCGTTTCACTAGAAGGGCCTACCTAAGTTATCAGGAAGTCGTTTACCTTTTACAGAAGGAGATTAACAGTTCTGGCTGCCCCTGAGGAGGATTTGACAGCTCCATGGTGTTTGCAGTGATTTCCAGGCACTCTGCACTGGGAGATCTTTGCTAGTCCTGTGGTTGCTTTCTGCTTTGGATAGAGTGAATGTCTGCACTTTGTTATGCCCACCCAGTAGGAGGAACCAAGTCCAGTCTCTGGAGCTGTCTAGTTTAATTTCCAGTAGACTAGTTCACCTCCTGCCCCAACTGGAGAAATTTGGGAGTTGGTACTGAGATTCAAAAGACTTAACAGTGGTCTCTTTTCTCCAAGGTTGTGGGTCTTCTCTTGGGCTACACTTTTAGCCTATTTTCTCTCATTCTTCACATCATTATCCAGTTCTTCTGGTTCTAGCCACCCCCTGTTTGGCTTTCTCATGCTTGATTTCCTTTCCTTCTAGAGCGTGCAAGAGCAGCCCTGATTGGTCATTGGCCCATTTTGGCTTGGTAAGTGTTTGGGATAGTGGATAATTTGGCTTTCTTCGGTGCAAAGCTTCCCACCCTATGAAACACCCTTAAGCATCTGCAACCAGGAGGGCCGGTCAGTCGAATTTGGCAGTGTGGGTTTGTTGGTGTGTATGAAAGGGATTCTGGATCCCTTTCATGCACCACCCTCTTATTTGTAGGTTGATGAGTGGTGTTAGCCTTGTTCACCCCCTTTGCCCTTGCTACCCTTTAACATAGATGTTCACATGGTTTTTCTTCACCTCTCTGACTGGCCTCTTTTTTTTTTTTTTTTTTAACCACAAACTTTATTGCATTTTTATCAATAGTAGGCCGTTCAGGAGAATTACTTTTGAAGTAATGAATGAATACAAAAGGTTGGAATCAATAGCATGTATAAAGTGCCATGAGAATGCTGCCCTGCATCCATTGTCCTTGATAGCTCTAATCTCTTCCGCAATGGTGATCAAAGCTTTCTCCGTGCCAAGGTCAGATCTAAAACCATATTGTGCTGTCTCTAGCAAATTGTTATCATCTAGCTATCTTGATAAACTAGTATTATGATGTTTTTCAAGTAATTTAGCCAGGTAGGGGAGTCAAGATGTAGGACGAATTTTTGTTTTTCATTCTTAGGATCCAAAGATGTTTTTTTTTTTTATGTGGTAACATGGAAACCTCTTTCCGAACAGTGTGAAAGACCCCTGTTGTCATATTGATGTTCAGCAGATCCATTAGAACGGGAGTGATACTAGCAGTAGCTGCTTTGATGATCTTAGGTGGCCAGGGATCCAATCGAGCTCCTGATTTTACCAAATCAATTATCGTGGTCAGTTGATCTGTCCACAGCTATGAGAAATCCAGAAAGTTCATATCTTAGGGCTCGGAAGATAGAAGCTCTTTGTGTTATACTCTCCGAACAAGAAGAGTCAAATTCTTTATAAACCACTTCTGTTTTGTTCTTGAAACAAATCTGCTAATCTGTCACAGAAGGCCTGATTTACCGGGTATTGAGGAGGACAAGTAGGAGTTAGCAAAGATTGTATACTTTGAATAATTCCTTCATGGAATTTGTGGCTGATTCTATTCTGTCCATGTAGAGTCTGTACTTGTGCCAAATCAGCTTTTTATCTTCGCCAATAGCTTTCACATAATTGTCTGTCAGCTTTACTATAATTACTCCACCAGGTGCTTTCCAATCTACAATAATTTTGTTTCATGGTTGTAAGAGCTGGGTAAAACCAAGGGACAGATGGTTGTTTCTTATGTGACTTAACCGTTTTATATAGAACTAATTTCAAGATTTCCTCACTTTTATGATAAAAGGAAGTTGCAGTGTTTGATTCCATACTGAGATCAGATTTGGTCCTGGCAGATCAGGTTTGGTCCGGGCCAGATTGTCTGTCTATAAGTGCATTTGTATCCAGTTTATTCCAGGAACTGGTGATTATCCTATGTGCCGGTACAGTGGTTTCTTGCAGTCTCAAAGAAATGTTTAAATAGAAATTAACTGACCAAGTCAGAGGTAGAGTTGCCTCGAACCTAAGATTAAGGTAATTTGAAAAAATGCCATCTAAGATGTGGCCCATTAGAGTGTAGCAGATCTTACTCTTTGCAGCAACTCAAAACAGCTTTAAGATCCCATTAATGAAACTACCTCTTAGTCAGTTGGGTAATCTAGATGAAAGTTGAAATCGCCTAATATAGTGAAGTTTGAGTGTTGTATACTGTAGTCAATAGGATCACCAATATCCTCTAGAAAGGAAGCCTTGGGACCCGGAGATCTGTATATGATCACCAAATATCCTCTAGAAAGGAAGCCTTGGGACCCGGAGATCTGTATATGATCACCAATATCCTCTAGAAAGGAAGCCTTGGGACCCGGAGATCTGTATATGATCACCAAATATCCTCTAGAAAGGAAGCCTTGGGACCCGGAGATCTGTATATGATCACCAATATCCTCTAGAAAGGAAGCCTTGGGACCCGGAGATCTGTATATGATCACCAATATCCTCTAGAAAGGAAGCCTTGGGACCCGGAGATCTGTATATGATCACCAATATCCTCTAGAAAGGAAGCCTTGGGACCCGGAGATCTGTATATGATCACCAATATCCTCTAGAAAGGAAGCCTTGGGACCCGGAGATCTGTATATTAAGATGCCGTAAAAGGTATAATTATCTGAAACCTTACAGTTCAAGGCAAGGGCCTCGGCGTTCGAAATAGAGAGAGGATCACATGACAACTTAAGAGAATCGTGAAACCGTATTGCGAGGCCTCCACCACACTTACCCTGTATACCTTGTCTAACTATGGGGAAGCTTGTTGGTAATGCTGTGGGGGATTCATTTAACCAGGTCTCAATCAAAAACACTAATTTAGATTTGTGAGCATCTGTAAACTCATAAAAATCTAACTTGTGTTTAACAAGGGAATGAACATTTATTAAAAAACAGCTCAGTGAACTTATGCGCCCTGAGTGCACAATCTGCTTATTAAATATTGTCGTTGTAATAGGCGTAGCAACATTATTATGATGTGTGGAAAACTTGCATAATTCACAAAAGAAATAATCTGGTGTTGCATATAAATCTAACAAACTACAGGTAGGGCACCTGCCTGAGACATTCAGATCCAGCAATACTTCCCTTGAATAGGAATAGAACTTGAAAAGGCCAGGAGTCCTGACGCATGGTGCATTCTGGGCGCTGACGTGCTTGCCTTTGGCGCGTCCACTGCACGGTCGCTGTAGCCTCTCTGCTTTTATAATAAAGAACACTAGACTGCCAGCTCACTGAGAAAATGGCACCTGTTCGCTCTTACCGACGATACGGAGCGCAAAATGGGCCAAAAAGTGCTTTGTGCAAATTAAAAGCTGAACAATTGATTAAAAATGCCCCCACAAGTTTCTCACCAAAATATTCTATTTTAGCTTGAATTAAATCTTGAATTAAAATATGTAGGAGATTCAGAAGTATATATGATAGTTCTTGCATTAATCAAAAGGTATGGTCTTTTCATAATAACTGGAAAAGAGTATTTAAGTGTGATGCAAGGGCATCTTAGGGAGATAGGCATCTTCACCTTTACTTGGGAGCTTCAAGCACCGTGTATGCTACAGGCATCCTATCTGAAAGACCTGGGCTGGCGAAGCCTGCCTTAGCTGTGCTAATTACAGTTTGGAACACCATAACAGAGACAAGCTACGATCTCTACAAAACAGCTTTATCATCCAGCAAAGGGTGTGTGTTGAAGGCCATCTGTGTAACCCGCATGGGTCTTGTGGTGCTAACAACGATGGGGGTAGTAGCTGTGGATGCGTTTCACATTGGGCCACTTTCTTCGCTCACTGCTTTGATTTAATGAACACCATTTGCATACCATCCAATTTGTTGCATTAAAAAAAATATATTAACTGCCTGTTCATTTATTACTATTGTGTTTTTATAGCAACATGCATTCATATAATCTGCACTAAAATAGGTCATTATTAATAAATCCTTTTTCATCTGTAGTGTGGGTTTCTTGTGTGTGCTCATCCATGCGGGAAAGTAGCTCTGGAATTCAATAATAAAGTCATCCTTTAGTCTCACAGGACTGATCGTTAGCTTATTCGCAGTCTACCTGAGTTCTGTGCCTAAGTTGATAAGTTGATTTCAGCCTGTACTTTATAGAGGGGTTTGGGTGCATGAAACTGAGCTGCATTTGCTGGCAAACCTGTACAAATGTATCCCTCTGATTGATATGCTTCTAAATGCTAGAATTACGGATTACATTCTACTGAAGTGTAACAGCCTGCATATGAAAAGAGGAATTTGTGTAGTTGGATGCTTGCTTACTAACCATACATATTGTACAGCAGTTGTTGGCCTTTGAAAGTCTTCGTGATTTACAACATACAGTCTCCACACCGAAAATATACAATTAGCCAATTTTGAAATGACTTGAATTAATAGCAAATAAATCTTAGTCACATCAGGTGATTCAGCCTGAAAGATTAAGGATTTGTTAAGTTCAGTTTGTGACACTAGAATAAACTACACAACTGTTAGTCCATTGCCTAGAGTAGAGCCCCAGTTTCAATCTTGCAGAGATCCTTCTGCACAGTTGCATGCGGCTTTCATTTTCAGTGTTCCTCGTGTTCAGTGACATCATGCATATTGCATCCAGTCGCATAGGGTGCTCGCCCTGTCCACCACCCTTTCCTTCGTCTGATCTATTTAAATTCAGAGTAGTACCTCACAAAAGATAGTTAGAAATATACAATACAAACATTTTGAAACGCTATGTTCTTCGCTAATGAAAGGTGCACAAAACATTGTTTTTGTGCATTTACTTTAAACTTAGTCTTCAGTTAAGCACATGGAATGAATAGCAAATCTTCTGAGACACTATTTTGGAACATTAATTGGTTACAAAGGTGAGGAGACAGCCTAATCTAATCTGTCAAAAACTGACCCTCTCCTTGGGATCAGTCATATAAACCAAGTCATGTACAGCAGAGCCAACTACTTGCTTCTCACTGAGCTTTTGGTTATTTGTGCATTAAAGTCTGTGAAAATGGCATCGTTCTAGAACAAATGTGTACAAAACAAGGATGCTGCTGTGAGCCTATTTATCCTGGGGATCCCATTCCACCACATTTGAAAAACAGATGTGTCCACGATTGTACCCTTGCATGACAAGAGCATGTTGGAGGGATTTGGAACGGAGGAGTTGCATCTGTGCACCTGGTGGTGGTGTGCTAGGCATAGGGGTTTCTGGAAAGAAGTAATATCTGGCATAATTAAGAATATCGCCAGTAGAAACCTCCAGTAATAATCAAAATGTTTTCTGTAGCCCCTTGTAAACTCATAGGCAGCATGGGTTTTGAGAATCATGCCAGTCTTGCATCTATTTTCCTTTTTTTTTTTTTTTTTTTTTTTTTAAAGCAAAGCAGTAGTTTGTTAGCTTTATTTTAGATTTTCAACGTGCCAAAATAAATATCATGATCACTATTAGAATTGTACAGGAGTCAAAAGAAGTATCCACACCATAAATCATCTCTTTTGGGTTGGGGCCGGGAGGTTGACAGGGGGAGGGGGGTACAGATTGCATACATAAAGATGCACACGTGACATCAAATTAGATTTAACATCCATGTATAGCTAAGGCACAGTTTGTGTTCCAACATGAACTTCTAAATCTAGGAGATTCCATCTCTCTACTCAAATGTAAGTAAAGTGGACCCCAATTGTATCTTCTGCTGGACATGCAGGGAAGCATTGCGGCAAATAGCTGAATGGCCAATGCAGTTGAAGATGTCCTTCAGCCTCTCTACAGAGTGTTAGGCTCTTCCCCAACACAACCCACTGTATGCTTGCAACTAGCTTTCTAGATGTTTTTGGAATGCTTTTAAGCAAACCCAGTGAGTGCCTCAAAGGGGGTAAACTGTGGGCTAGCCTCTGTCATCGCCCTCACTATCTTGATGACCAGCAGCCAGAATTGCATTGACTTTCAGACAGTCCGAGGCAAAATGTGCTCCAGCCAGCCACATCACCAGCAGTTTGAATTTGAGCCCATATCAAACCTCATCATGCCAGCAGTCGTGCAATAGATCCTGTGAATGTATATCAGTGTAATGTATATCAAGTGTATAAATTTAAACCTCCCACCAAAGGATACCTTTTGTGTCTGCTGGTAACTGTATGGTAATTAGGCATCCGATATCACATGGCCTAGATCCTGATCCCAACTCCTCTACGCTTTGAGTTGTTGATCTTTCATATTGTTCGGTATGCAGTCATACATTTATGTAATAGATCCTACACACTTGGTTGCTAATGACCAGTGAGAAAAATTATCACTCCTCCAGCTTTTCTGGTATTGAAGGAAAAATCTCAACAATATTGTGGCTTAACCTCTGATACGTCAGCACATTTATTGACTTGCACCACATACCAATCACATTTGATATAAAGGAATGCCTAACCCAGTGTGCTCAAATGCCCCTCTTGCAGCTGTCTCATCACTTTGCCTTCATTGGTGACTTCCATCTGGAATCCCAAAGGAGTACATCACATCCACGCCGTATACATTTGACAGTCTCAACCAAGCCCAGATGGCACTTTTTAGTGTGAATCTCTGTTGGGTCTGTGTGGTGCAAACATCAAAACAGTGGTAAGGTAAGTGGGACTAGGGCAGCAAGTCCGATCTTAACCCCTTAATTTGGTCAGATCATATGGCAGTTCATTTTTATTGAAAAACCTCTTTTGGATCTCAAGAAACCACTATACCGGTTTCTAAGAAGTCTACTCTTTCATCTAACAAAATGTACAAAATTGCGTTCATAGACAGTTTAGCCCGTATCATACCAGATCGTGGCACTGAACCAAATGCTGCGGTGTCCATATATCATAATTGGCTAAGTGAGGAAATTTCTAAAGCGGTGCCATATAAAGGTGTTAATTCGCATAGAAAGCAACCTTCTGCCCCTTGGTTTTCTCCAGTCCTGCTGGCTATGAAACAAAAATGCTGCAGTTTGGAAAGAACTTGGAGGTGTTATAATGGTAAAGTTGCAGAGAAAGTTACCCAAAAGCAATTGGTGAATATAAAAAGATAATTTGCCAGGAGAAGTCCAGATTTTATAAAAAAAAAAAAAAATAGAAATGGCCACAAATTCGGCAAAGGAATTATTGAAAGTAGTCCAATCTTTGTTAGCTTCTACCAGCCCCCCCTCCCCCAGCCACCCTATTAATCAGGCCTTTTGTGGTAAATTAGCAGACTTTTTTAGGAACAAAATAGAAATGGTCTATAAAGAATTTAATTCTTGTTCGGAGAGTACAGCTAATGGGAAGCCATTGACCGCTGAACCTAAAGATGTGAATTTCTTGGACTTTCCACAGCTGAGCTTTGATCAAGTTATCATGCTCATTGATTGGGTAAAGTCAGGTGCTCAATCCAATCCTTGTCCGCCCAAGATCATCCAAGCGGCCACTATGAGCATTGCTCCAGTCTTAAGGGGTTTATTGAACATCACTATAGTGACAGGGGTTTTTCCTACTGTTTGGAAAGAAGTTTTAATTTTCCCACTGCTTAAAAAAAGCATCTTTAGAGTCTACGGAGGAAAAAATCTTTCGCCCCAGATCTTGGCCCCAATACCCAGCGAAACTGCTTGAAAAACTTCTTAATGCCAGTTTAATAAGATATTTAGAAGATAATAATCTACTGGAAACAAGGCAATTCGGTTTCAAATTTGGCTACAGTACTGAGACAGTCCTGATTGCCGTTACAGAAGAGATAAGAGCCATTAAAGATGAGAGGTAGGGCAGCGGTGGTCCTACTGGACCTGTCTGCTGCATTTGATATGTCAGGCATAGTGTTTTTCTGGACCGTCTATCAAACATTGATATAAATGGAAACGCATTAAAACTTATCTTGTCTTTCCTGAGCGACAGGCAGGAGTTTGTAACCCTTTGGTATTTTCATTCCAAGGATTTTTCCCTTCCTTGCGGAGTGCCACAGGACTCTTCACTTAGCCCCATGCTGTTTAATATCTATGTTGCTTCACTGGTAAAACTAATCCACTCTCATGGCTTTGTCTCGGTAGCTTGCGCTGATGATACGCAAATTATTGTTTCAATCCCAGGAAAGGTAGAAGTTGCTGTTAGATTTAACAATTGTATGAATGCAGTTGTCCAGTGGATGACCTCTAATTTATTGAAATTTAAACAAAACAGAAGTCCTTATTTTTGACAAGGCATTCCTGGTGGCCTCAAGCTCTTGGCTCTCCCCCGGAGCCGGTCTCCAAGGTGAGAAACCTTGGAGTAATATTTGATTCCGATTTATCTTTTTCTGCCAAAGTTAATAAAATCATGTCTTCCTATTTTATATTGCTCAGATCTTTAAAATAAAAAAGTACTTCTAAATATAGGAAATTCCATCTGTCTAGTCAGATGTAAGTAAAGTGGGCCCCAAATGTATCTTCTGCTGGACTTGCAGGGAAGCATTGTGGCAAATTCGTCTGAATGGCCAATGCAGGTGAAGATGTCCTTCTGCCACTCTACGAAGTGTTAGGATCCACCCCAATGCAACGCACGGTATGCTTGCCTAGCAGCATTGTAGTTGCAACTAGCTTTCTAGATGTTTTTGGAATGCTCTTAAGCAAACCCAGTAAGTGCCTCAAAGGGGGTAAACTGTGGGTTAGCCTTTGTCATCGCCCGCACCATCTTGACGACCAGCATCCAGAATACATTGACGTTCAGTCAGAGGCTAAATCTACTCCAGCCATCCGCATCACCTTTTTAAACTTTCCAGCTTCAAACAACTATAGTAGTTGCTCTGGTCTTGCCCAGAATTGATGGGCAGTCGACAAATAATTTTAAAGAAACTTCAGACATTACAAAATGCAGCTGCTCGGCTTTTAACAAAGGTTCCTGAATACAGTTCTGTGACTTGCACCCTAACTGAATTACATTGGCTCCCAGTTAAAAAGCTCATTGCGTTCAAGGCCCTCTGCTTAGCTCCCACAGCCTTACATAGTACTAAAAAAAAGTGGTCTGACTGGTAAATTCAAATGGTATCAACCAGCCAGAAAACTGAGATCCTCTGCATTGCATTATGTACAAATCCCCAGAATAAAAAATAAAGCATTCTGTGGTGCTTTCTGGGGAGCTTAGTCCCCACCACTTGCCAATTCTGGAATATATTGCCTTTTTATCTCAGAAATCAATCTAATCTCACTACATTTCGGAAGTAGCTGAAAGCATGGCGTTTCCTTTCTTCTTTTTACAGGGAGTGCAGAATTATTAGGCAAATGAGTATTTTGACCACATCATCCTCTTTATGCATGTTGTCTTACTCCAAGCTGTATAGGCTCGAAAGCCTACTACCAATTAAGCATATTAGGTGATGTGCATCTCTGTAATGAGAAGGGGTGTGGTCTAATGACATCAACACCCTATATCAGGTGTGCATAATTATTAGGCAACTTCCTTTCCTTTGGCAAAATGGGTCAAAAGAAGGACTTGACAGGCTCAGAAAAGTAAAAAATAGTGAGATATCTTGCAGAGGGATGCAGCACTCTTAAAATTGCAAAGCTTCTGAAGCGTGATCATCGAACAATCAAGCGTTTCATTCAAAATAGTCAACAGGGTCGCAAGAAGCGTGTGGAAAAACCAAGGCGCAAAATAACTGCCCATGAACTGAGAAAAGTCAAGCATGCAGCTGCCACGATGCCACTTGCCACCAGTTTGGCCATATTTCAGAGCTGCAACATCACTGGAGTGCCCAAAAGCACAAGGTGTGCAATACTCAGAGATATGGCCAAGGTAAGAAAGGCTGAAAGACGACCACCACTGAACAAGACACACAAGCTGAAACATCAAGACTGGGCCAAGAAATATCTCAAGACTGATTTTTCTAAGGTTTTATGGACTGATGAAATGAGAGTGAGTCTTGATGGGCCAGATGGATGGGCCCGTGGCTGGATTGGTAAAGGGCAGAGAGCTCCAGTCCGACTCAGACGCCAGCAAGGTGGAGGTGGAGTACTGGTTTGGGCTGGTATCATCAAAGATGAGCTTGTGGGGCCTTTTCGGGTTGAGGATGGAGTCAAGCTCAACTCCCAGTCCTACTGCCAGTTCCTGGAAGACACCTTCTTCAAGCAGTGGTACAGGAAGAAGTCTGGATCCTTCAAGAAAAACATGATTTTCATGCAGGACAATGCTCCATCACACGCGTCCAAGTACTCCACAGCGTGGCTGGCAAGAAAGGGTATAAAAGAGGGAAATCTAATGACATGGCCTCCTTGTTCACCTGATCTGAACCCCATTGAGAACCTGTGGTCCATCATCAAATGTGAGATTTACAAGGAGGGAAAACAGTACACCTCTCTGAACAGTGTCTGGGAGGCTGTGGTTGCTGCTGCACGCAATGTTGATGGTGAACAGATCAAAACACTGACCGAATCCATGGATGGCAGGCTTTTGAGTGTCCTTGCAAAGAAAGGTGGCTATATTGGTCACTGATTTGTTTTTGTTATGTTTTTGAATGTCAGAAATGTATATTTGTGAATGTTGAGATGTTATTTTGGTTTCACTGGTAATAATAAATAATTGAAATGGGTATATATATTTTTTTGTTAAGTTGCCTAATAATTATGCACAGTAATAGTCACCTGCACACACAGATATCCCCCTAACATAGCTAAAACTAAAAACAAACTACAAACTACTTCCAAAAATATTCAGCTTTGATATTAATGAGTTTTTTGGGTTCATTGAGAACATGGTTGTTCAATAATAAAATTAATCCTCAAAAATACTACTTGCCTAATAATTCTGCACTCCCTGTAGTTGAATTGCCCAGCAGTTTCATTTTTTTATATATATCTCAGTCACTAGCGCCAAGACCACCTTATGTAATTGCTCGCTTTATAAAACGTACTCCATTCATTCATTCATCTTAACCCTTTAGCTGCTGGGCCTTTTCCCTTCCAGTGCTGATCCCTTTTTTTGGCTATTTGGGGTAGTGCATGCTTAAGGCTCCATAATATTTTTTCCACATAAGGTATCCACGCCAAATTTGCATTCTTCTTTTCCAACATCCTGGGGATTGTAAAGGTACCCTGGGTTTGTGGATTCCCTTGGAGCAGACCGTGAAAATAGGCAAAATGTAGCAAAATTATTTTATTTTTTTTATAGAAAAATATGCCCCAGATAAAAGTGGCTGTTTCTCCACTAAATATGACTTCCACAACGGTTTGCTGTACTAAAGTCACCATCATCCCAGCCTTTAGGGACATGCAGAGCTGAATCCAGAAACCTAATGTACCACAGTTTTGGCATTTTTCTAAGAGGTAGCCTATGTTCACTATTTTTTAGTCTCTCTACCTACTTCCAGATTTGAGTAGAAACCAGGGTGAAACCCATGGGTGATCCAGAAAAGCTTACATTTCTGAAACATCGTCAAAATTCTGATTTCATCAAGGGGTCATATGTGTAGATTCCTCAAGGTTTTGCCGAGAAAACTGTTGAAATAAAGAAATATTAAAAATGATTAGGAAAAAACTGGCATTTGTGGCAACCTTTTCATCTGTAACTTTGTCACGATGGCTGATTGACCAAATCAATATACCATTATGTCAGCTAGACCCTTCTGATTGTAGGGATTTATAGGGTTTGTAGGTTCTCTAAGAACCCACAGTACCCAGAGCAAACAATTGGGGTGCACTGCACAATGGCTTTTCATTGAATACCAGATATAGACCAATTGTTATAGCAAAATAGGCAGAGTGAAAAATGGGCATCAAGGAAACATATGTATTATTGAAACGGACACAAGATGTTGAGTTTAGGAGCAATGGTCATTTCTGGGTTCTCATGTGGGTTCCCATACTAGTGTATGATTTGGAGGGTATGTCATTTTTTTATACACTGGCTTACATTCGAAAGGCACAAATGCAGCAAAATCCAACACGTTATAACAAATGTGCTACTATTCTATGCTCCCACAACTCTCTCGATAGAAATGGTACCTCACTTGTGTGGATAGGACTAGTGCCCTCAACAGGAAACACCCAACACGCAACATGGACGCATCACACTATTTCAACAAAAACTGGTCCTTTTTTTCTAATGTGGGTAGGGTGAGATTTTGGACCCTAGCTCAGCCGGCACTTAGGGAAACCTAGCCAACCTGTACATTTTTTAAAGCTAGACACCTAAGGGCATTCAGGGTGGGCTGACTTGTGTGGCTCACACCACGTTTTTTACCCAGAATCCCTTGCAAACCTCACACATTAACTTAAAAAAACACATTTGCCTCACATTTCTGGGATGGAAAGTTCTGAATTCTGACAGGAGCCACAAATTCCCTTCCACCCGGCATTCCTCCAGCTCTCCTGATAAAAATGGTACCTCGCTTGTGTTTGGTAGACCTAATGCCTCTGACTGGAAAGTCCCAAAACACATCATGGACGCATCACATTTTCCCATTGAAAACTGGTAATTTTTTCCAATGTAACTAGCTTGAGATTTTGGAACCTAGCTTAGCCATCACCTAGGGAAACCTAGCCATCCTGTACATTTTTGAAAGCTAGACACCCACAGGCATCTAGGGTGGGCTGACTTGCGTGGGTCGCGCTCTTTTTTTTTTTTTTTTTTTTTTTTTTTTTACCCAGAATCTCTTTCAAACCTCAAACTTTGACTAAAAAAACAGACTGGCTTCACATTTCTATGATGGAAAGTTCTGAAGCCTGTCAGGAGTCACAGACTTCCTTCCACCTGGCATACCTCCAGGTCTCTTGATAAAAATGGTACCTCACTTGTGTTGGTGGGCCAAGTGCCCACATCAGAGAAGGGTCCAAAACGTATTATGGCGATTATGATAAGGGGTGAGCGTACTAATTAGTCCTGGGATCGGCAACCATGTAGGGAAACCTGTTGAACCCAGGAATTTCTGAAAAGGGGATCCCAGGAAGGTATTGCATGTGTGGATCCTCCAAAGGTTTCTTAATCAGAATACCCGTCAAAGGTGAAACATTGAATAAAAACACTATTTTTCGTTTCATTTCTATGACGTAAACTACAGGAATGTATGTATATATGTCCCTCCATATAAGGGGGGGAGGGGTGCAGGCCATTTCCACAAGGGCTCCCCCTCCCCAAATGCAATCCATGGTGTCTAGTGGGGTTTCCCCACAGCATGCTGATGTCACAGATGGTCGGGTGGGAGGGCAGGGGGAGACGTGTCTCCCCAGGGTTTAAAAAAAAATAAAAAATACTCCAGTGCAAAGCACCAGAGAATTTTTAAAAGCCCACCCTGGTGACGGCCAGTGGTTGACGCGCACCAGGGAGGGTGTGCATGTCACAACCATTGGTTGTGACACTCACTAAAGGGGTTAAGGTTGTGATATTGGGACCAACTAGTCAGAAGAAACCAGTCACACCCATAATCTGCTTTGTCAACCAAATAGTAAATCTGAAAATTTTGAGCAGTGAACCCACCCTCCATGTAGGATAGCATTATTTTGTTCCATCCTATACTGGGTTGTAGGCCCGCCCACACACATCTTACGAATAGTGACCCAAGCTAATCAAAAAATGTTCTAATGAGAGAGATAGGGCAAATCTGTAAAAAATTAAGTGGCTTGGGCAGTAGTACAATTTTCATTAGAGCTACCCTAATGGCCACTGACATTGGCAGTTTGATCCACAAATCGGTAGCTGCATGCTTTTTACAATAGCTCTCCCTAATATTAACTTGAGTATCCCAAAGATATTGGCTGTCCACGTATTGTTTCTGTCTACCATTTGATTTTGAACTCCATATTAGGTTAGAATGTGGTTTTAGTTAGAGACCATTACTGATTTTGCACCACTTCATCAATAGATCAAACCGTATTACTAAAGGAATGATTTCTCTAATTATTGGTTTCCAATTTCTTTTTGGGGCTTTAGTTAGCAGAAGGATGTTGTCTGAATACATTGAAAGTTAAATCATACATGCTCTGAAATTAATTCCATGAGTTTGGTAGCTTCTTCTAGGATACAGGCAAAAGCGGATCCACTAGCATGGCAAATAAGATCGGTGACGAGGGACATCCCTGCTTAGTGCCTCTGCCTGGTTCAGTTGAAGAGGATAGCTGATTGTTTATTTTAATTCTGACTGACAGGAGGTATATAGGAGTTTAATCCATCTGAGCATGGCCTTAACCTTGTCCATCTATTCCATGATTGTGAAAAGTGATGGCAATTTTATTGAGTCGAATGCTTTAGTTACATCTAAGAACATGGCGACGGCTGGTATATTGGTATTAGTTTGGTAGGTGACAGCAATAATGTGCTGCTATGGATCTGCCAGGTATGAAACCCGATTGATCTGGTTTGACCAAGACCAGCAGGGGAGGCCCTTTATTGTTTTGAATTTGGCCAGAATATTGTTGTGTTGTTCAGATTAGTCGATGAGAAAGTTCTTTGAATGTTTCGTATTGTTGTGGTAGTTTGCCAGGCTTGAGACGGGCAGTAGATTTGGCCTTGCACAGTGCTGGGAGCAGTATCGCACTCGTACACCTCCTCGGAATCCACCAGCAGGAATGGGACAAGTCCTCTGCAAATTCTTCGTAGAGCTCAAATACCAGGCTGTCCCAGCCGAAAGCGCTCCCATTCCTCATGTTCCTTATCACAATTCTAATGTCCTCTATACTGATTTGGCATCACCTTGGTTCATGTGCCTCCGCTTTTAGCCATGCCAAAGTGGCTCAGTCCAAATAGCCAGGTATGGCCGTGGCCGTGGCCCTTTGGTTTGTCTTTATGGAATATAATTCATAGTAGTATTCACAGATGTATTTAGTACTTCTGTTGAGTGGAGCAGGAGTCCACCTCCGTCTGTTTCTAATCAAATACTTTCAGCTGTGCACAGATGAGTCCCACCAGAGTGTGATCCTGGTGTTTGCTCTCCCCATAACTCCTGCCTGCGATATACTAGCCCATAAATCTAATTTCCCTTTCGGCTTCACCTCTGAAATTGGTAAGATTAAGGTGCAAGCTGTTTCAGTGATCCAGTGTATTTTTCTAGTGAACTCGGCCTATAATGGATTAGAGAATTTTGTAACTCTGAGGAATGTATTCCCTCGAACAACAATTTAAAACACCTTACATAGCATGATACTAGTGGCTTCAGAGTTCTGCTTTATTTCAAAGTAAGACTGTATTTTATGTCTTCTCTCTTTTTTAAACAGCGGATCATGTAAGGCCGCCGACAGGGCATGACTGGAGAGTGATCAGACAATGTTCTGGGAATATGGTTAATGGACGTATTGCATTCCACCAAATCCCTAGGACCCAGCCAGAAGTCTGTTCTAGATGAGAATCCATATAGTGTAGAGTGGAATGTAAACTTGTTAGTAGATGGGCATATGTCTACTTGTTCATTTGTTGCATAATATGAAGCGCCATGTTCCTGCCATAATTTAATAGAAATAATAGAAAAGCAAATTATGGAAAGTTTTTTTTTTTTTTTTTTAAAAAGGCATACGTACTGTAATATAGAGTTCTTTCCAAGGGTTACACCCCCCCCCCCCAAAAAAAAAACAATTGTGAAGACAGCACTGAAACGAGCATGGTCCTGTCCCAGAGAAGAGTTGCTACATACTAAAACAAAAATACAGTTAGAGAGGCTGGTATGTGTGACTACTTTTTGTCCTCAAACTAATAAGATCCAGAAATTGGTAAATAGGAATTTGCATATCCTGCAGAGTATTGATGATTCATTGATACCACCCATATTTGCCTTTAAGGAGGGCGAGAGTATTAAGGATTGTCTTGTTCTTTCTACTAATAAGAGCATGCCCCAAAAAGAGATGTTTCAATTTTAGACACTGCCTTGGGCCTTCCACTACCTGTGGGTCATTATCGTTGTGGAAAATGTGCAGCCTGTCCCTTCACTTTTGACACTAAGACCTTTAAACGTGCCTCATTGAAAATTGCTTTGAAATTCTTCTCGAACTGTAATTCAGAAAATGTGGTGTATGCTAGATGGTGTCCCTGTTCACTAATTTAAGTAGGGCAGACATCCCAACCTATAAAGACTCGGATCTGTCAACATCGTAGCTAAATTAGGTGTTCTGTGAGTACTGTACCGTTTGTACAACATTTTCTAGAAAAGAATCATTTGGCGGACAAATTGAAGTGGCAGTTGATTGACAGTGTGACAACCCCAGGAAGAGGTGGAGGTTCCATTGCTATTCTTAAGAAAGCGAAGTGGACGGAACACTAACTCCATGAACCAAGGACTGAATACAGCAGAGGAGTGGCATGGCTATATAGTGGAGTTGGCTATTCAGTGAGTCGGTGACTCACATGCTCTCTTTAGGTTTCCAAGATCTTGTCAAGATGTCGTTGAGGACATTGACATATTTTGTATTAAATACATTGTTATTACATTTTTTTTATTCAATTTTGCTTTTCTTCCTAATGTCAGCCCTATAGTATAAAGCAATTCAATTAAAATATGTTTGCAGGAACTCTGAATCTGAAACAAAATGTTTGTGCTGTCATTAGACCACATTATTAATTTCCGTTTCTTTTGAATTATGGCCATTCAGGTAGATACACACTGGTTACATTCATAATCCGTCATGTATTTCCCTCCTGGTTGTATGGCACGCGTTCTAGTTTTGTCACCCCGCCCCCGCCCCGGCTGTATACGCACCAGGTGAGCACTGCAGATGACATCAGGGCTCCAAGCCTTGCTTGGGGCGCCCGTCCTTATCTGAGCCATTAAATCCTCCCGTATGGTAATTGACATCGTTTGGGGAGGGTGAGGTCAGATACTCCAGCCCACCATTGTGTGTTTTCCTTTGTCTTCACCGATGCAGCTAAGCCTAATATTACAACGCCACAATTATCCAGCCATCGTACATCCAGTTGGGGTGCGGTTGTTATCCATCCTTTTTGACACACTTTGACATCCGAACGGGCCTTTCAGAGTGTGATTCTTAGGTCCATCTGCTTGCACTCCTCATGATTGTCAGGATATATACAGGTTAGTCTCAGCCCGCTTCCATGGTTTTCCTGCATTGATTGACCGTAGTACTCTCACTGACATACTCCCCTTGCCACCTAGATATAGTGTGTGCCGGAGGTTATAAACAAGTTATTGCTCCATTCTCATGCCAATTAACTGTCGACTCTGGACTAGTATATAAGGGGGTAGGCTGCCATCCCTGCTATTCTATCATGGAAATACGTTTTTAATGAGGACTAAGATTGTTTGACTGCAGATTATTTTCATATATTTTCTCTGTTTCTTGGCCAGATACAGTGCAAGGTTCCCTCTGTAAGTAGACTCAACCTATTTGCACCTTGGTGTGTACACTTGGTGATGTTTTTTGTGCTTCTTAGCAGGCGGGTGATCCTTCTTTGAGTAACACCTTTTCCTGCTCTTTTAATTTTTCAGACTGTCATATGATTGTGTTCTCTTTTTTCAGGTGTCCCTTTTATGATTTTGTCCTGATCAGACTCCATAATGGTTAGCAGGTCGAAACGTCGTCGACTATGCCTTAACAAATCCATAAATGTGGCCCTTTGAATTTAATTGGGACACATGAATGGACTTTACTCAGTTTGGTTCGTTTGTTGCTGATTGCTGGAAACCTCATTTGATTTATACATTAGAATTTACATATGTATGTGTTCTTTTGTATGTTGTAGGTTTCACTTTGTTTGGGGGATTGTGTAACTTTACATGTACTTTGCACAAATAGATGTGTTCAACATTGTAACCTTGCACCTGATCGTTCTTTTCATACTAGTGTGGGAGTTACCTTCCTGTCTGTTCGTTCTGCTGCCATACTATTTGGATGCCATTGCGCTGGTCTTAATTGAATATATGCGTTTTGCAGATAAGAACCACGGTTGTTCCGAAAATAGCCTAAATCCATAGTACTACGATGCTGTAGTCAACATGACTGCGCTCCTCTAAGCGTGCATCTTGTGTGACATCAAATGATAATTTTGCCTGCCTCATTTCCAATTTGCCCATCCTGGCCAGAACTAATGGCTGCTCAGGAGGGCTCTTCCACACCACTACCACTCATTCACCCACAGTGCCTCTCTTACGTAGCAGCATGTGGGTCCAACTAGAGCTCTCCAAGCACCATTTGCTCCACAGGCGACTGGTCCGCATGGAGTCCTCACAACCCCGGAGACTCTGTATTAAAGCATTACTGTACTGACCCAGAGTAACAAGTTCCACACTCTCAGTCAAGTTCCCTGTGCAGTGATAAGATCCCTCAAGGAGCAATCACCAATATAGCACAACAGGACACAGTGCCCCCCTTGTACCTACAACACAGGTCTATAACAGTTCTCTGCAGCAGGCTTGTGACACAGCTTGGGCAAAAAAAAGTTTTACCATCAGTGGGGGCCCAAATTCTCTCTCAGTGCTGTGGGGTGAAGATCTTCTTTTGGCTATGATTGGTCAGGCAGGTGGCCTTTCGGTGGTATGCTGCTTCATGCAGTCCGACATTTCAATATATCAAAGGGGCGTCTTTCCTACTGCAGCAAGGCAAGGGCAAGGATGGCGCACCGGTCACCCTAGCTCCATTTGCATACCTGTAGGTGAGTGCTGCATGGCCTCCAGCTCCTGGTCTATGTCCTCCTGCAGTCTTCCAAGTCCCAAGCTAACTTCAGTCAGTAGGCCTTGGGGAGGGGCGTTCTTCCTTTGATTCATCCTATGGCACTGTAGCAGGCCATCTTAACACACATCACAGCCATAGCGTTTAATAACATACGGGCAGTGCACTTTTGGGTCCTGATGTGGATACATTTTACGGATATTCGCTCCAGGTGTCAGAGCAGTTTCACAGGTCAGCCGTCTTGTTGACTGCTCTCTGGCGACCCTTAAAAGCAACAGTTTTAAGATCTTCCACCCCCTCTCTCTCCCCCCCCTCTCCCACCCCCATCCCCCCCCGCACCTGCTGGTGTAGCACAATATGGAAGACTATGTAAATTGAGAAGGCAGTCAGGAGATCGTGCCATTTGTGTTCCATTCCACCCATTGTAAAGAATGTCCTTGTTCTCCAAGTTAATAATCACCACACATATGAAGATAAACTCTGGAGAGAGTCAGAGTAGTTAGGTTGCGGAGTCAACATTTATTCATATTACTATGGTCAGTAATGTAGAAAATAATGTAAACTTGAGAAATGAAGTCTGTTCAAATTAAGAGAGCTGGGTGTTCGCACTGTTGATCATCAATACATCTGTTGGTGAATTGATGGGGATTTTGACTGGAATATTCTTTGAGAATGAACAAAGGTTTGAGAGGAAGCTGAGTTTATACATGTACTTGCTCATTACGGTGCAAGACTGTAAATTTCGTTAGAGTAGGTGGTATGGGTGGAAACTGTTGTAGTATGACTTAGGCCTCCTCGTGCCTCTGTGTTACCTGTGATTGGTTCCTCGGACATAAGTTTTTGTCCTCTTGACATAACTACGCTCCAGGGAGTCAAGGAGTGACATTTTTCCCTTTATGTTTGATAACAGGGTGACACACTGTAAGTACAAGAGGATCGGTTGTCCATGGCTGGGGCCTTTCCATGAGCTGACGGTGCACGAATCCGAATGCAGCCACCCCACCAAGACTGGGAATGAGCTAATGGAGATCCTCGATGAAATGGACCAAAGTCACAAGAAGGAGATGCAGCTGTACAACAGCATCTTTGGCCTCCTGAGCTTTGAGAAGATTGGCTACACAGGTAAGAGTGACTGTGCCCTGCAAGCAGATGTGGGGTAACAGCAAGCTTCATTGCTTGCAGCCCATCACAAATGCTTGTGGGGTGAATTTATTTCTTCTCCTCCTTTTCATGTGTATATTTCATGGTAAGGTGGTAAGCATTTTGTGGTTTTCTCTGATTTCTCTCTGAACCTGTGCATCCCATCCATTAGTTCTTGAGTGTATTGAATTAATTGTTTTGTAGTGAGCTTTTCAGGGAACTCATCCGCAGTATCGAACCAGCATCGACGATTTCCACCGGCGTTTCATTTCCATGGAAGAGCACTCCCTTGGTGTGTTGTAAGTGGGTAGGATAGGGACGTTTGAGGTAGGACTGGGTGTAAATAGTTCTTCAGTAGAAAATATACTGACTTTAGAGGGTGTAGTGATGCAATGAGAATCCTGGCAATAACCCGACAGTCGCTGCAACGAGACGTTCTAAAATGGCAACTGACTCACAGACTTGGGCAGTGGAAAGTTTTTCCTGTGAACATGATTTCTTCAAGATTCTTTTGTAACTCATGCTAAATTCGGTGATTTTAGAGCAGGTAAGAGACTCTGGTGACATCCAAATGTGGCATGTTCTCAGTTTTTCTTTACAGCATTTTCAATTTGAGAAGACGTTTAAATAAGTCTAAAACAAAGTAACCCAAGGCTTCCCAAGAAGAGAATCTTTTTAACTGCACTCAAACGGTGGTGGTGAAACTAGCAGTGGTTTTGTTTGTTTGGGAATCTTGTCACTGGACACGCGCCAAAGAACTAGCAAATGTAGGCACATCAAAGAGACAAATAGAACAGTAGGATCTTTGGAGTTTCTGTCGCATCAATATGGGCTTTATCACCATCCTGGTGGAGACGACTAGCTACAGGTGTAAGTCAATGAATAGTGTGGGCACAGTTTACTGCTATGGCTTTGTGCTAGCTTCCCCTTTTGCCTTAAGCGAGCCACGCTGGAGCATGGTTTTTCTGCGTAGTTACCTGCTTTTTCCAAGTTTCTCTTGATGTGCAATCATGCTTTGTGCTTACTTTTTCGTAAATCTTAACAAGTTTTGTTTGGCATTTGTGCTTTCGCTGCCCCCTTTTATTATCCTCAGTGCTCCACTGATCACCACATTTTAAATCTGTTCACCACTATTCTTTCATTTCTCTCCGCTACCCTTTCCCAACTCTTTTTCAGTTTCTTACTTGCTACCATTTCATCAGATAGAAACAGGCTTGCTAAAACCATTTCATGTCATTTTGCACATTCTGCTCCTCTGGCACATTGTCCCTCTCTTCACTTCATCCAGTGTGTGTGTGCTTTTTTCTCTTTATGCCGTTTGCCATTCCTTCTCCCCCTGCTCCCTTCTCTGATTCCTCTTTTTCAAAGTAATTATCATTAGGAAAGTGTGTTCGTTTTCACATAAACTTTATTCTATATTTGCGCTCATGTCATATCGTTTGAGAGGAAACTGTTATTGAAGCTGTGCATATTTTGTGTATTTGCTACAACAAATAAAGACCTGGCCCGTTCGTTGTGTGCGAAGGAGCAGTTGTAGTTGCATCCTGGAGTTGCTTGTCATATTCCATTGCTTCTGTTGCCCGCTCAGAGAAATGCCTACTGTATAAGAAGATCAAGCACAAAAATTCTATCATTTTGTCATGGCCTTTTCTGTTGCAACTCCAAATGTCGCTGAAAGGTTTTCATGCTTGAACCTAACACCGTTATTTATTGAGAATTCACAGCAAAGGAGATGGCTCGCCCTGAAACGTTGTCTTGTTTAGCCTGTTGGCCATGCGGGGTAGAAGGAACAAATGCAACTAGAAGCCTTTGTCATGGAAATGGCTACAAATGTCAAGGATACGTGGAGGGAAAAAAATGTACAAACAAAAATAATAAACCTGAAGAAAATACCTCAAAAACCATTAGCAGATCATGTTCCCGTGGCTGCTTTGGAGACTATACGCACGAGTAATCACAGGATTACTGGGATTATTACTTACAACCTGTGAGCTCAGTTTGCATTTTCACGCTTTGCTTTTGCCTGCCAAAGATGATATGGAAATGGAGGAGACACGTTTGAATCCATGAACAATAAGCCTTTGTTGGGCATTAGGTAATGTTGACTCGCATCTAGTTTTTATTCCAACCCTCATTGACAGTTTTGTTAGAGGTCAAGGTCACTGTATTTATTTGTACCAAAAAAAGTTGCAACCAAGAATATCCTAAACTGACCACAAAACGTGGTCATTGTGTCTTAGGCCAAAAGGCTGCATGGTGTATGGATACTTAAAGACGCAGACGAAATGCAAATACCCTCATCCTCAAGAGGTGCTCAGTGTCCTCTCGCATTCTTTGGGAACCGCGGGCCCAGAAAAACCTGCAGCTTGATGAAGACTTTCAGCTAGAGGCGTCTGTGCATATGAGTGGCCTACAGAGAAGGAAGCAGAAACTGCAACATCACCTTTGAGCTTGGAATCAAAAGAAAGCCCTTTGTTTTTGAGGAGCAGGTTCTTGAGAGGGAGGTAACTGGAGCTGGTGACCTTGCAGTTCCCATCATGGGGTTTACCACTCTTAATCTGTGCGTCAGTGTCAATCATGCCACATTTCATGGGCAGGGGAGTCCCGAAGAAGGTGAGTATACGTGTCCTTCGTGTTAAAAACATGAAAGGAATGTTCAGTTTATATATGAAATTAGGATGTTTCGCTTCTCACTTTCATTCTTCTCAGTGAGACTGTAACCACTTTGTGACTCAAGATCACTGGGAAAGTTAGTGTGGGAGGGGCGGGGCGAGTATTATTACACAGGTAAGTCTACATGGTGGTAAAAAGTATGGGAAGTCACTGAGGAGTGGGGTTTGTAAATTCTAGATGTAAAAAGATGTTGCGAAGATCATGTAAGGAGAAATACAGATGGCAAGGGACCGAAATACATGGTAGATGAATGAATGGATTACTAGGAGCAGAGCTCACTTAGGTCCCATTTCTTATGTCCTCATTTGTTCACTTTGTGGAGGGCAAATGTTACTAGGTGGCAATCTTAACAGGAGCATAAGAGGTGTGGGCTTGAATGGGGTGACTATCCCAAAACATTGTAACGTGACAATGTCTGGCATGTTAATTTCTGCCAAAGAGGCAGCGTACCCAGCCTTCTCAGCAACTGTGTTTCTGATTAACTCATCCTTCTGCTAATATCTGCTGCTAGAGTTTTACCAGCCCCATATTTGTTGTTCATGTTATGTATGCAGACACACTATTCCTGCTTGAGTATGAGCTACAGTTGCAAGCCCTATTTCCCATTGCACAGGTATTTGTTGCGTTTAAGTGAAATCATACTGCATTACATTGGCACATGATATGCCAAGTAAGTTCCCTACTGAATTACCTGCTGCCACCAAGCGAATACCATTTCTTTTTAAAGATAGTCGCTGTGGTTGAGCAGTACAAAGGATAACTACATAAATATTTGCTGCACACAATGCTAAAGGCACCTTTTAAGAAATTCCACTAACTCGCCCAATCCCTTTTGTGGAAGGGTTTTCTGACCTAGCCAAAGGCACCCTAAATTCATTATTGTGGAGTTGCTGTGGTCTCTAGATCATTCACTCTATTGCATAGTATTTGTTTTGGCCAAACAGAGTGCGCCAGCAAGCAACTGATTACTTGCAACAGATTCGCTCACAGCTGCTTTGCCTTTACAGTAGACTTTGTAACTGTGACCCCACTGTGACAATAATATATGCATCTGCAGTTGTATCCAAATTCTTGTGATCCTGCTTGTGAAGTAAATGTTAACCCGACCTCTCCTTTTGTAGGTTTGATTCTAATTGCATCAAATGCTGCAACTTGTACGGTAATGTTTGCGAGTACTAATTGGAAATGACCGTGGTTCATGCAGGTGGAGGAGTTGGTGGAAGAACTGCGTGAGCCCCTAGAGTACGAAATCTCCATTATTTAGAGTGCCCTTTAGATTGTGGCCCTCAAAGACTTCAGACGAAGTCTGCGTCTCACAGGGTAGACTCAGTAGGAGGAGACTGTGGTTTGCAAAAGCTGATCCCATAGCTGTTGGGCAGAAAACTGTCTTTAATGACTACATTCTTTAACATAATTTATAGAACAAAGCCATTTTTGCTGCTTGTTTTCTTGAAAATCTAATGCTTTATTTAATTACCAACTCCTATCTTTGTGTACAACTGTATGATGTCTTAATTCGCGCAGAGTTCTATACTGTTTTGCTTTCCACTCTTGTGTTACAGGAGTGTTACTATTGATTTGAATAAAATTACCCTTGCTCTTTGAACTGCTTTGTGTGTATGGTGCTTGTTCCCATGGATGTCCATTTTTTTACATGTAAATCAAATGTGTCCAATCTGTATCCTTCTGATCTGGCAGCCACTTACCTTTCGCCAGCTGTTAGTGACCTTGGTACAATCGATGTTAGAAACCTCCATTTCCTACCACAACTTTTATCTCCATGCTGGAAGACAGCATACAACAAACGCAAGGGAGCGGATACCCATAACCATGAACATGGTTTTGTGATTAAGTATGGAAAGGCATTGACTCTTGCAGGCTATAGCATTTACTTTCAAGATGTTTGATAGGTCAACAGTTTGCTCTATGAGCACAAGTACTGAGCTAATGAGGTTGAGTAGGAGCTGGGTGGTGGGGCTTGTGATAGGCATTTTATCAGTATCCACAAAACCTTGGATTCATAAAGTAGGGAGCTGTCTTGGCCAAAGTATTACGGACATTTACAAATTCCAATGTCTTATCCACCTGGTATTGTCACTCATTCTTGCAATTTCCTTTCAAACCATTCCCAACGCATACCCCGTGCTCTATGATTGACCTATTGAATAC
Organism: Pleurodeles waltl; assembly: GCF_031143425.1. Taxonomy (NCBI): domain Eukaryota; kingdom Metazoa; phylum Chordata; class Amphibia; order Caudata; family Salamandridae; genus Pleurodeles; species Pleurodeles waltl. The sequence continues at coordinate 1,128,917,931 of NC_090439.1, forward strand.
GTCAGTGGTGTAATCACACCATCTCCATAGTTTGAAGTTCAGCCCACATATGTACAGGCCAAACCGCACAGCGACTGATTGGCCTAAAGCTTGAATGCCTTGCCATGCTTGTTGCTAAACTGTTTCGAGAGGTATGTTTAGACTTGATCAACTAATCTTGTTGTTTTATTTTTGAAGCTCATGCAATCAGAAAGTGCATCCTGTTAGTTTTGCCTACCTTAAAATATTAATTTTATTTCCTGGTGAGTTTGATTTGTTTAAAAATGAGATCTCTTATAATATGTTTATTTTTGGTATATTGAAGATGGTGCTGTTATAAACCTACACTGCATAACATAGTATTGTTACTCTGTGTACCATTACATCCATTTTTATTACTAAACAGTTTTAAAGACCTATATTCTTGTTAAACTAAAATCATGCTTCGGACTTGTGTCCGACCTGCATGTCAAATCTCTTCCAGTTGCTTTGAAGTTTCCCAAGACGGTGTGCTTCCTCCATTGCCACAGGTAAAGTGATCTTGTATTGAGAATCTCTGAATGCAAAGTCAGTGTTTAACTCTGTTTTTTCTTTTTTTGTTTGTTTCCTTTTCTCTGTTCCTCTATCCCAACGCATTGTCTTGCAGAAGTTCAGTTTCGCCCTTACCGAACAGATGACTTCATCACCCGGCTGTACTATGAGACACCCCGCTTCACAGTGCTGAACCAGACCTGGGTACTGAAGGCCAGGGTGAACGACTCTGAGCGCAACCCAAACCTATCCTGCAAGCGCACCCTATCCTTCCAGCTCATCCTGAAAAGCAAGATCAACTCGCAGATGGAGTGCTCCTTCCTGCTGCTTAAGGGGCCCTACGACGATGTGAAAATCCACCCTGTAATCTACCACTTTGTGTTCACCAATGAAAGCAATGAGACTGACTATGTGCCGCTTCCCATCACAGACTCCGTGGAATGTAACAAACTGCTGGCAGCCAAGAACATCAACCTACGGCTCTTTATATTCCAGATCCAGAAGTAGGCTAAGGTTGAGCGCTACGACATCCACAAAGCACCACTGAACCATAGTTACCTCGTCGGACCGCCTGTGCCAATGGTGGAGTGGTGGGATGAGTCCATTGTCGTAAGACTTGCATGTGTAAGCCACAGCAGAAGCAGTCTCAGCATCTCACACTTCCGCTGGTCTGTACTAGATTGTCCCGTGCAGCGTCCCATTCACAAGCCTATCATATTTTCATGCACTACCATAGTAGAGTTGAGGAAGGACAAAGTGTCTCCTCCAGAAGAAGGCTGGTTGAGACCCTGGCACTCTGCCATTCTGTTTGGAGCATGCAGTGAGACGAAGAAGAGAAGTAATGCCGACCCTTCGGCTACTAGCTATTGTGCTTCTTTAGATGTGATGCAAATTGATTAGTTTAAGCAGGTGGTGTGGGAAAAACTTTCTGGAGAAGAAAACATGTCCCCGTTCTAATCTATAAGAGTAGGGATCCGTTCTTGTGGCCCACTGCATTATTTGGCTTAAATGAAAGTGAGCAACTCAAATGAAGATATGTACAATGTACACATGATGATTTGCCCGATGACACCCTAAAAACAAGAGAGGCTATTAAAACGTACTCGTGCTTGCTTACTCTCAGCAGCTTATTCAAAGACTGGTTCCCCTACTGGAAGGGCACCATGGAATCTGCCTGGATGGTGTTTTTGTCCAGTGCCACTATGACAAATGAAGCTCTTAAGCAGTCTTTGTTGTGAGGTTTCCATCTCTGTTTGGTTTGTGAGGTTGAGCTCACCTTTTCACTCGTTTTCTGCTCTGTACCTAGAAAGAGTATTTAAGCCTTAAAGGTGTCTTGCCGTGCTTGCTGAGCATGCTGCACCCTTTTAGGAGGCCTGGGCCAGAAAAATAACCCTGAGCTGCAAAGAGATCACAGAATAGCTATCAGAGTAATGTGGATTGACAAATCTAGCAACACAGAGGTAAACGCCACACTTCAGACTAATAAAAAAAAAAAAAAAATTGAAGAGTGCACATTACTTTCAAAACTATATTTGGGTGCTCAGGTCTCTTAGGACGGAAGAGCTTCAGTTTTCAAAATAAAAAATCTCTAAAGACAAGACCCTGGGTGTGTCTGAGTTAGAAGTAAGTCGTTTTGTAAATGGAAATCATCTCCATATCTTTTTCATCTGATTGATAATCACTCGCTGAAGACATCTCTGGGTGATTCATGTTACTTATTTGTAATCACTGAAGAAGCTGCTGCATCTGTAGTGTGGAAATTTGTTGAACAGGTTAGTTAGCCAAGACCAAACACCAACAAAATGCGCAGTGAGCGAACGCTGCTTTTTAAAAACAACAAATTGAAGGGTTGGGGGAAAGTAAAGCAATCTTTCCATGAGTTAGCACTTACAGTCGCAACCATTATCCTTAACTGAAGTGCTGCCCTGCATTAAACGATTTATTTCTGAATATATTCCTAGACGTTAACAGTTCTGATTTTGAGCACCCTTTGGGCAAGGGTCCTCTCCATCTTTCCTTTGTAAATGGCACTTGATTCCTGGACCTGACCCAGATGCGGTGGTTGCTCTCCTTTAAACTCACGTGTGCACGTCTTTGTGTATCACCCACAGGGCCTTTGCCCTTGTACCAGGCTCTTACTTGTCGCCTGTCATCACTTACGTCAATGAATCCCAGTGCATGTTCGGGCAGGAATATTGTGCTAAAAGCGCTGAATACACATGGTCTAGAGAAAATGCACCCTTTCAGCTTGTGATTATTTTATTTAGGATTTCTTGCAGTTTTGTATTTTTATTACTTGAGATTTTTATGGTCATTTTAGCTTTCTCTGGAAGTTTATCAACCTTTTGTGCTTAACCGGTGGGTAATGACAAGCACAAAATGAGTGAAGAATTTGCCATAGGTACCTAAAGTGAAGTGGGGTGAGCAGGCAGAACACCGTGTGAATCGGAGTATAAATGTTACACAAGTGACTTACTGTTTTAAACAAACATTTAATCCTGTACGTCAGTCATTGATAGGCTATCTGCTGTACGTAGATTGAGATATTTTTGATGCCTTTTCTGTACACGTTGGTGATATCTGGAACACCTAGATAGCAGCTTCTCCTTAATAGCAACTAATGAATAAAAAACAGCTTTATGATTTGTGTCGGTATTGAAAGATCTAAAGTTTCAGGGCAGGCTTTGACCGTTCATTATTCTTTTATGATGCAAGCTGAAGTGATGACAAAAGCACTTTTAATTTAGTTTATGATTGATAATGCCAGGCCCAAAGCATTAGACTGCTACCATGAATGAAAAGTTTTCTTCTGTTTGACATGCCTGCACGTTTTGCGAGAGCCTGTGTTCTTTATGATACAGGGTGTTGTGTAGTGAACTGCATTCTGTAATTTTGAGTACCATAAGTAATGCTTGTAATCATTTATAATGAGACATGTGATGGAGTCAAATATGCTGTTTGTCCATTTGTATCTTCCTAGTTTTGTTTAACTGTTCATGTGTTAGGTTATTTCCTTTGTTTTATCTTTACATTGGTCAAAAAGCTACTTTTTAATCAGACTTCTAACATTTGCTCGTTGATTAAACGCTTGCATTTGGGCAAATAAATTGAAACAAGTGTGTGTGATTTATGTTTGTTTGATGCCATTTGTTTTTCTGACAAGCCTTTAGTTGTACCACTTGTTTTTAAGGCTGACGTCACTATCACTCACTATGCAGTTCGAAAGCTGGGAGACAATGCGAACATCACAATCATCCCGTTGTTTCTGTGCCTGAAGTTGCGGTCAGTGCAAGCCCTACTGATGAGAATGCAAACAAATGACTTCTACTGGATAGTTTGTCTGCAGCATGAGGGTGTCCATGGAAGCCTCTGAAATTGAGAATTTCTTATTTGATGGGTAAACATCTTGTGGAGAGGCGGTCACAAGTCTTACGGACCATCAAGCTTACATTAAAAAGAAGAAATTGGATAGAAATCACAGGGACTGGTTGTTCAGGGGAATCTTGTCACCTACATGTAACTGCTCCAATGAATCTGATTTACAAAGTGCTTGGTTTTTATTTGGGCCATCACATGAGCAGAAGGGCCCATTTAAAAGTTAGTGCATGCCTAATTAACATTATGAAAAAGGTTAGTGTTTTGAAATGTACAGTATCAGAAAATAAAGCATGATACTTCAAGTATGTGTATCCATTGCAAAATCTCACTTGGCAGTAGCGTCACTGGCATTACCGCTTTTCCTTGAGGGCGAGCACAACAAACGTGTTGCTAGAATTTATCAAATTAGATTTGTAATTGTGCATTTTAAGAACCTGGTTTGCAGCTGAGATGTTTTTGTTGTCATATTTCGGTGTGTAGTCTGTCTAAAACGTACAGCTGTCACAATAGTTGTAGGATTTTTTTGTAACCACAAAAGCCAAAAACGATTGTCTTTTTGTATTGAGGAAGCTATTTAGGTTGGAGATTGTTTTATTGTTCACGTTTTGTTCCTTCTTAGCTTCAGGATCAGGTAATGGTTCTACTGCCTGTTCTTCCATTCACTTACACTGAATGCACATTTTCTATAACTATTCTAGCCTGTCTTTTGCTGCTTTGATGCAACAAAGTAGGGCATCTCTGACTTACTCTGCTTACAAAACTATATACATTTGTTAGATTTTGCTTAAGTATAAAAATGATTTTTTTTGGGCGTCATTTATTACCCAAACCCACCCTGCCACAGATGTCAGACCATGATATTTTTCCTTTTTTTTCTATTCCAAATGAAAAAGAGCACTATGGTAACTGTCTATTAGCACAGAGTAATTTCAGGAGTTAGAGGTTTTAGATGATCTTCTCCCAGATACTTAGCATTTTGTTTCCTCTATCGATACAAAGTTGTGGTGATTGATAGAAGCTGCAGTATCCTGGAAAGTAGTACATGCCATATTGCAGCTTTCCCCCTAAATACCCTATTTGCAAACCATTTACAGGACCAGAACTTGGAACAGCCTTTCCACTGCAGTATGTAGGGGCAACAGGCCCAGTTGTTATTTCAATTGTGTGTGATGGGACGATACTTTTAACAAAGATATAATTTACTAGTTAAAGAACCTTCAAGCAAGGGTATAGTTATTGTTTTGTCATCTCAGATGTCAGAATTTTGCAGAATGTTGCTGATCTTTCATCGGGGTAAGACCAATGGCACGGCTTGAACATGTGCAATGAGCGGTTACTAAGCAAGGCCAGTTGTCTGCACCGTGTGTGCTTCCAGAGTTTGTTCACACCTGCCCTCATTATTTTTACAATTCAAAGCTGGTGCCGTTCTCCAAAAATCAGCACATAGTCATTTGCCTTACAAACCGTTGTATGATTACTTTTCTTCTTTTCTTAAAGTTACGAAAGCAAGTTATTAGTAAGATTTTGTTTTGAGGAACCTGTTCTCACTCAGACCCCACTTCCTCTTTTCCAAGTTTCAGTCGCTTGCGGAAATGTGGACATTTTCCAGTATTCTTTAATGACGAAGTGTGATTCTCTGTGTAAATGTCATCATGTTTGACTTGAAGCAGACTATTATTAAAGATTTCAAGATGCTGTTCAGCATTATTGATATCTGACCGGTATTCATGTCTTTGCTAATTTAATATTTTTATTATTTTCCTAAGTGAAAAATGACTGCATTACCTTTCTCAGGTGTTTGCTTCATCAGATAATAAATGAGCCGAAATATGGGGTGGAAAATTAAAAATGCACATAAAGTGCATGTCTCCGGTGTGTTTCTTTCTTTTCAATTGAACAGATTAGCTTCTGTTGTCTTACATCAGATATTGTAGTCCCTCACCATAACTGGGTGCAGCTAAGACTCTGGCAACTTCATGACAGAAAATAGGCCTCAGCGTGGCATTCACGCAGTCTATAGCGGTAATATTATCTAATTTGCCAAAGTCGAAAAATAATGCCTTAGCAGTCTTATCCTGAAAAGCATTAAAGCCTAAATGAAAATGTTGTGTAAACCATTTTCATGATACCTTTGTAGAAATCGCCCTTTGTGAACTGAACTGGAGTTTTGGTGTACCGGAAGCTGGTTCATGGATGTACAGCTATCGCAGCCTTGGGCCCTTTTGAAATCTGGTCTCCTACGAGCTGTGAAGATGGCAGGAAACTGGGATTGTATATTGTCACATACTAAACGGCCATTAGGTTCACAGATGCGAAGAAAGGCACAGCTGAAGTATTTAGGATTTTGCAACATAGGTTGGTGTCTCAGCCTTTCCAACTCTTGGCTTCTGTACGTTCTAGCGTCACTCGTTAATGCAGTGCTAAGATGGAGCTGGTTTGTTGCAGGGAACACAAGTTTCTTTTCATTGGTGAAAAAAAGGGAGGATGTTAAATCATGAATTCACTAAAAGTGCGTTGCACCTTAAAAGAAATTCACTGGAGCAGCTACAGCACACAAGCCCTGTGGAAATGCACAACAGTCTTAGCAAGCAGTAGCACGCCGCCCTCATGTTACTAGAGCATTAACACCAACCAGTGCTGCTGCTTTGTAGAAGGACAGAAAAAATACACGGGTACGAACAGCGATTCACGTTTTGTGTTTTTTTCCTTCATAGAGGTTTACGTCCTCCATAATCCAGGTGCATTTTTCTCTGTTGATGGAGTCTTCTTGTGATGCTGTGCAAGTACAGACGCAGCAGGAGCAGCAGGCTGGACACACAGACTGTAACATGGCTCTTCCTACCTGCGGGCAGAACCTCAGACCTGGCAGCATTTGGACTGGAACTCCTTTATGTAACCGATGAATGTAGAAATGAATCTGACTGGGACCCAGCGCCCTTTCTCTTACTGATATAATATTATTGAATTTTTATTTGGTTGTTCTCTTTAGAAGTTTATAAATGTAGAACTATTTGTTTTCTTCAAACCTGTCTGGAATGTTTGTGATTCATGTTTTGTTTAAAAATAGTTTATGTAAATGTAGCGAAGAGAAAAGAAAACAGATAAATCTTTTTTTTCAATCCGTTCTGGCTGCCATGTCTCATTAATTTAAGAAACGTTTTAAGAAGCTCAAAATGAAAGATCTGTTCAAGATCTGTAGACTAACAGGACCAGCCCCATGGGTGATTTTAGGCTTTGCATTGTGCTTCCTCCATACCATACCTTCTGATCTGCAGGGCACATTCTTGTCCATTGGCACGTTGAATCAGTGCTGTGCTCTCAAGCTTCTCAGACTCCATTCTCACCCCCTAAAAGCTACATGCATCCCCCTACCACCTATCACTTCAAACACAGCCACGTCGTCCCCACCACTGAAGATGTTAGTTGCTCTCCCTACCAGCATGTCAGTCCAAATCTCTGCATCACTTAAAGACTACCCATCCTAGAAAGCTGAATCATTGGACAGCTGTTCTTCTGTGGCTGCAGTTACACAACACACACTAAATGTAATGAAATTGGAAATCTGTAATAGAAACACGAGAATACAGGCCATCCGCTATGCCATTTGTATCTAAAACAAACTGGACATTCATCTAACCATGCCAACGACCCCCCTGCATTTCTGTCTTTCACGAAAGAACTAAAAAAACCTCCACCAGTGTGTCCCTTATTCTGTCGATGCATTTAAATCTTATATCTTCCTTCTGAATGCTGTCTTATCCAGGGTGACGACATGAAGCCTCTGCGAAGTAAGCACAGTGGATTATGATCAAAGATGGTCCTACCCAAATATTCAGCATGGTTCATTTTAGGGCACATGCAGTGAGAGCAAAGAACCATATCCAGTCTGATGTGTAGATCACACCTGGATGCAAATCACCAATACTTCCTGGCATGTGGGTGCCGCTTTCGCCACACGCCTGCAAGATGCCAGTCACTGGAGACTCTTTGTAAATGCCCTGCAGTGAAGTGAGATCCAGCCTGGTCTGGGGGGTTAGACCTATCTTAATACTGTGCCGACCACACAGTTAACATCACTTCCTATTTCTTGTGCTGTGTAGTCCTAGTCCATCAGTACCAAGAGAGGTATTAGACTGTTCAGGAACTCGTCCTGGGAATTGTTAGATACCTAAACGTTTAGAATAGCTATTGGGTTGCCATCTAGGCATCGTGTTAGCAAGGGTGCCTGTTTTGTGCTGTACTGGGACACCCAATCTGACCCATATGAAAGTCTCCCTCGCATAGCCAAATACACTGGGCCACAGATTTGACTTTGCTCCTTTTTAGCTAGTTTCCAAAGCTGGGGTTTTGTAAAGCCGGTCGCCTATAGTAGTGTAAATTGTATTCTTCCGCAGTATAGATATGCAAAGACCCTATGCCTCTTCACTGGGTTGCACATGCCTTGTACATTCCATGTTATTAATGTCTATTCAGGGGACCTTGCCATAGCTTGCAGAGTTTGGTTCGGACGTCCAGGAATGATTGTCAGTGTTGTTGCACTGCCACCGCTAGCCTAGGTATAGCAGGCACTTAACTGTCGATCAAATGAGGACAATTTTGCCTAAGATACCTGTAGCAACAGGTCTAAATCTCTGTAGTTTAACAATCTCACCACTACCAGCCTTGGTGGCTGACGCAGGGCTGGGGGAGCTAACCTCAATAATCCAAAGTCAGGGAGATCAGGTCTATCTTGTGTTCAAGCACCATGCGTGTATTGTGTGTAGCATTTTGGAAAATGCCCAGCTTGTCAGTTGATGGTTTCACATCAAGAATCATTCCTCTGTTAACTGAATTTGGAGTTAAGAAGTGCAGCTCAGTTCTTATGAGACCGCCTCCACAACCTGCATCAATGGTGGTTTGTGTTGCTTGAGATTACCCTTGTCACATTCAGCCAGTGTTCAGCTATGGTTTTACGGTGGACAGCCCTGTTGACCTACTGGTGGCTCTGGGCTACCTCCGGACTTTCCCAAGACTGCAGTCACCCTAAACTTCTAGCTTACTTTAGTGGCACTACAGCAGACCGCCGGTCACACACAGTTGCAACAGTCGCTCATTTGGACATATTTGTGTTCCTCAGTCCACTCGTGACTGCCCCCGCCACTGGGCAGAGCACATGATCACGCCTGTACCACAAACCAAGGTGCAGTCTGGTTCTCTGTCCTACCACAAGGGGGGACGTGAAGGGCTTGCAACTTCCAAACTAGATGCTTTCACTCTATTGTGCCTGCTGCTATACCAGTATTAATGGGTTGAGTAATAATCACGGTGTTGCCAAGCATATTTGTTTGTTCTGCCACCCCTGATGGTGGCAGCCTATAAATGTCACATAGAGGCTGCTGCACTCGTTGAGGCCTGTAGCAAGTTGTCCAGTCTATGTGGTGCTCAACAGCTGCAGGGAACCCGACAACCAGTGACATGCACAGCCTCCAGTCTGCAAGTGGTGACATGCAGACCCATTGTATCTTCCCAGGAAGCTCCTCAGCACTGTAGGCCTCACACCATCCGATTGCCATTTTTGGTAGTTTTTTTTTTTTGATAAAGACATTTTATTAATTTTCAGGAAGGAAAAAGATCAATGGTACAAACATTTTAACAAGGAGCCAACGTGGTGCCTAACATTGGTCAGTCCCGATTCCCAGCTCCCAGGCATCACAATATAAGTAAGGTCAAACACTACCTAGGTATTCACTGCGGCCTCCCACTTCCCCCATATCCTGTCATATTTATTCGGGCAACCCCAGGCCTCGTATACCAATTTTTCACGTTGTGCACAGCAGTCCATCCCCCGCCTCCATTTAGCCAGTGCTGGGGCACCTCTGGTTTTCCAATCTGCCATTATATCCCTCTTAGCCACCAGACATGCCACCCCGAGGAAGGTTCGGTCTGATCTTCTCAGCCCGATGTCTCCCATGTCTCCAATATGTCTCCAATAGGAGGGGCAGTGGGTCCCTTTCTATGTTTCCCTGTAGGGCTCCCGAGATCTCCTGTAAGACCTCTCCCCAGTAGGTCACTATAACTGGGCACGTCCATACCATGTGAAAGAAGTCGGCTGCGGGGCTCATGCATCGCGGGCACTCCGCTGTGGGTTGGAGGCCCGCCCTGTGTAGTCTGGAGGGAGTGAGGTATGCTATGTGGAGGTAAAAGGTCTGTATTAACCGGAAGCGGGTGGCCATTGATAGGGTACGGGGGGCCATCAGTGCTTCGTTCCAATCCATCTCTTCCATAGGGCCCACCCATCCCTCCCATCTCTGGCGGAGCCCCCCTAGGGAGCTGGCAGAGTGAGCGATCAAAGAACGGTAAACCTGGGAAACACCACCCCTACCCAGGTTCCCCATCAGTACCTTCGCCTCCATGGGGCTATATTCGGGTATGTTATCTCCTACCTGCATGTGTACTAGTAGGGCGTGCCGGAGCTAGAGATACTTATGAAATTGTGTCCTATTTAGGGAGAAGAGTCTCTGTAGGTCCCCAAATGATCGCATGTGTGACCCTTCCCAAACATCGCCCAGAGTGGAGATTCCTATATTGTCCCATTTCTGGAAACCCTCCAGGTTCACAACTTCTTTTAGGTGCTTCCCGTGCCATAGTGTGGTCCGCTGGGTAAGGCGCCCCCACCACCCCGACAGTTTCTGTGCCATTTGCCAACCCAACAAAATCACCTTGGTCACTTCCGGGATGTCCCGGGAGATCGGGCCCCCATATAGGGTGTCAAAGATCCGCGGGTAGCCCAGCGATCGGAGTTCCAACCGATACGCCGGGTCCGACCACCCGCCCCCAACCCAGTCGTTGATCACGAGCAGGTGCATCGCAAGGAGATAATAATGAATGTTAGACATGCCCAGTCCCCCGTCGTAAACATCTCTTTGACAGGTTTTGAGTGCTAGGCGTGGGCGGGTGTCGTTCCACATGAATTGACGTGCCAGTGAATCCATCTCACTAAACCATCTCTTAGGGATGGGGTGTGGGAAGTTTTGCAATAAATAGAGGACTCTGGGGAGGATCATCATCTTGTAGAGTGCTATTCTGCCAAGCAGATTTAAGGGAAGAGTCTTCCAGCGCTGTAGGTCAGTTCTAATTCTTTTAGTTAGCGGCGTCATGTTGAGCTCCCATGTCAGCTCAGGGAGTAACGAGATATGTATTCCCAAATACTTAAAACTGTTCCTTCGCACTGGGATGTTGTGCTGCCAGTCCACACAGTCCCGGGAACGATGTAGGGGGACCAAAAGGGACTTATTGGGGTTTAGGATCAGACCCGAGGCCTCTGCGAAGAGGCTCAGAATTTGTAGGACGCGGGGACCGCTTTTAGCAGGGTTAGAAATGTACAGTAGGACGTCGTCTGCGTATAACGCTATTCGGTCCTCTGGGCAGGCGGGCCAGGACCAGCCCTCTATCAAGGGGTCTTCCCGTAGCAGTATTGCCAGGGGCTCTATTGTTAGTGCGAAGAGCAGGGGGGATAGTGGGCATCCTTGTCGGGTGCCGCGACCAATGGGGAACGGGTCGGAGACCACTCCATTCACTTGTACCCGGGCCGTCGGGTTAGAATAGAGGAGCCTCACCAGGCCTCGAGATTTAGGCCCGAGCCCATTGCCTTGCAGCACTTGGTCTAGGAAGGACCAATCCACTGTGTCAAAGGCTTTTTCAAAGTCGAGCAGGAGTAACGCCAGGGGGGTGTGTGACAAGGTCCTGTGGTGTGCTAGTGCCAGATGTAATCGTCTAATACAATGTCGGGTACTTCGGGTAGGCATAAAACCGCATTGGTCAGGGTGAATCAGGGTGGGCATAACCTCCCTCAGTCTGGATGCAAGGATCGTGGACAGCACTTTGATCTCTGTATTCAAAAGTGAAATGGGCCGGTATGCCGAGCAGTATCGCGACGGGGGTTGGGTCTTGGGGATCACTACAATTGTGGCTTGGTCGATCTCATTGGGGAAGCTACCCTGCCTTTCGGCTTCTTCGTACATATTGAGCAAGTGGGGGCCCAGAATGTCGCTGCATCTATTGTATAGCTCCGCAGGGAATCCATCCGGTCCCGGGGTCCTGCCCGGCGCCAGGCTAGCGATCGCGTTTGTAACCTCCGCAAGGTCGATGGATTCATCTAGTCTGTCCCTTATCGCAAGGGGAATTCTTGGGAGAGTTATGTCGTTTAGGAGGGGGGACTCTCTCGGCACTGGGTCGAGGGCCATTTTTGGTAGTTAAGAGATGGCGAAGGTGACCTCTCAATCCCCCCCCTTGCTTTGATGCATCAAGTGTGGTCCATTTTAGGCTGGGATTCCATGGGTCAAAGCAGGATTCTCTAACTCTTACTGTGGCAGGCAGTGAAGATACTGAGATGTCCTTCTCACTCCATAGGCCTCTAGCCCTGCCAGCCCCTCCACCCCCATTGATTATTGCTTGTTTTTCATGGCAAACAGTGGAACTGTTGTGTGATGTTCAGCTTCAGGTAGAGGCTGGACAGCATAGTCTGGATGGGGTGCAGGCAGTTACTGGGTTGTGATGGAACTGCTGGCTGTGGAAGCATCTTGCTCATAGTGAAGTTGCCTTCAGGAATAGAAAGCTGTTGGTATCAGTTTATGCAGATGATATTCTTTTGTCAACAACCAGAGACAGATTTAGCCCTCTTGATTAATGTTATCAAATTTGGAAGAATTTACTAGGGGTAAAGTAAACCAGGACAAGTCTGAGGTATATCTGCTGACCACAGTGACAACACAGCTGTGACTAGATTACCCACTTATATGGCCTAATGTATTTGATAAATATTTTGGAATTAAGGTCCACAGAGGCTACAAAGTAACTATTGGATCCAGAGGATAGAAGGCTCGTACTAACATTGCCTTAACTAGTAGACTTTCCCAATTGTAATGCTTCGTATGTTTCTAAACGATTTTGTCAATATCCTAAAATCATTGTCCGATGAACTAATTTCCCAGCTGTACTCAATGATTTCTAGACTGGTTTTGATGGGAAGCAGCCTTGCCTGCACTGGGATACCCTGATTCTGTCCTTTCAAATGGGGTGGTTCTCTTTCACAGTTGAATGTACCTTTATGCTGCATAGGTCAATTTTGTGATATTTTTGGTATCATCTTCTCCTATGTGATTTAGTTTTTGAGACCGACCAAGTACAAAGAAGTGCACTGCTAACTTACTAGCGACCCATCTTAGACATCAGCTAGACCTGCTGATACAGTTATCTCTGCGAATTCTTCCTGGCATGAGTTGGGTAAGCTGGCAATTTTTTTTACCTGTATTTCCACAGATCAACAATCTACTTCACCTGTTGGCAGAATAATCAGTTCATCTGTCCTTGAAGATGGGTTTGATGCTGTTGGGCCATGTGCACAGAGAGATAAATTAAAATCTCCTAAACAGTACAAGAAAGGATGGAATGCCACACCATTTGACTTGTTCACATACTTCTGGCTAGGACATAGCTTACAGTCGACCAGCTCGAGTTATCCTGAGGAAGCCTTAGAATATGTACCTTTAGTGTAATTCATATGTACCCTGGACTGTAGAAATGGGTATCAAAACTGTATAACTTACTGCTTAGTTCAAGGGCTGAGATACCTGTGTCTGTTAAGAGAGTATGGCAGAGGGACTTCTGAGAGGAACTCTCTGATAATTGCTGGCAATATTGCTGTGCCCAGAGATCACAGGTATCATTGAATAACAGAGATTGATACATTTTAAATGCTTTCACTATAAATATGCTACGCTCATCAAGTTACATGGATTTGACTTCACTCTGAGCCCCGCATGATGTCATACTCTGCAGACAGACTTTGCTGACCTGGACTACCTATATCAGCTACAGAGACCGCTCCTCTGCTATGGTGGAGGAGCGTTGCCCCTGCCATCAGCAGGAGCTGCAAACCTTTAAAAATAAAACTATAGTTTTCACTTTAAAGGGGCAGGTCCATGACAGCCATGAAGGGGAGTGCACTGTGTTGGAGACAGCAGGCCCAGGTGCCTAGCCTGCGTTGGAGCGCCCTGCCAGGGCACTGCAGCCAATCCTAACACTGCTCTGAGCGGTGTCATGATTGGCTGTGGGGCAGGTTGGGAGCCTGTGCCCGGAAAGCGGCGGTGAGCTTCAGGTAAAGTTCTTTTTTTTTATAAATATTTTTTTGAGTTTTATTCCCTCAGCCAAGCAGTCGCCAGCCACGACAGATAAGCTATGAAGCTCAGTGTGTTGCTGCTGTTTGTGGGATGATGTATGCCGATGACATGAATGAGGGGGATGTCGCCCAAGGTGGATCACTGGTTGGAAGACCTTGCAACTTTTAGTAAACATGCCTCGGCAAGACCAAAGATACTTGTGTGAAGTGGAGGCTTGATCGATATAACAGATTGACATCTTATGTGAACAATGTGCACAGGGTTGGGTTTAATCTTTTACAGTTGCCCAGCTACCAAAGGTGTATCTCTTATGTCCGTGTGTTACTGGAGCATTGCTCTATTTTGCCTGGATAGGAGTGCATAAGGGCTATTAGGGTAGGGATGGGTAACTCCGGGGGTGACCTGGAACCTACTGTTCTAGCACAATATTGTGACAGTAGGGATGTAAGTTGTGGCTTCTGCTGTGCCCAAGAAGGGTGCAGCAGAGCTTCTTTCAATTCTGCAGTTTTGTCCAAGAACCTGAGAACGGCAACAACAGGATCCTCTTTCTGCTAAAGTGTTCGCTGTTTTAAAGGTGGCTATCGACATCTCGAACGCTCATGATACAGCAATAGTATTAGCTGCTGGTGGAAACCAGGGACAACCATATGTTTAGACAAATCTCAAATTAGGATGCAGTGTTTCTAATGAATATTAAGTTCCACAGAATAATCACTTGGACCCCCTCTCAGGCGTAATTTTATTTCCGTAGCATTTCCCCTCATCGCCATCTCTGGATTCAGCACAACTTTGTGGACAACGGAAAGGGGGGAATTTACTATTGTAAGTCTCGTCCTAGAGTATTGTACTCCATAAGGTTACAAAACGTATGGAAAAATGGTAGTGTTTCATTGTCAGGAACTGTTCCCTGCTTCCCCACCCCCAACCCATCGAGGACCAGGCTCAGACACGTTTGGGGTCTCTGTTTTTCAGGCAAAATAAGCATGTGAAAGAGAGCAGGCTTCATCGTAAGAAAAGAGAAGATCTTGACTTTCTGCCTTCTGTTCCATTTCCTACTATTCAGTCAGTTCTTCAGGTAAGTTTCCCAGAGTGGTGGAAAGGTGAATTTCCCAACTGTGGGTGCTTCAGCAGACTGAGGAATTTAAAGAGTCAATGATGAAGAAAATGTTCACCTCTACTCCCTCTGGGATGCCATCTTATTTTGGTGAAATGTCTAAATCTTTGCATCGATTCAAACAGAGTTGAATAAAAGTTCTGGGACTGGCATTACCTTTCAGGACATTTTAAAGCAGTATTGCCAGGTGCCTCAGCAGATCTTTCATGGTCAGAGAATGTGCTTTAAATTGAATCATAGAAGTACAGATACACGCTCTTAAGAGTACCTGGTCGCTCTGGAGAAGTGCTGGCACCCTCCATTTCAAATTAAAGAAGTGCAGGTACTCAGTACCGGATAGCACCTGCCCATTTAAAGGACTAGTCAGAGAGGGTGTGATGCAGGGAAAAGACTGCCAAGGTCAAAGGCCCCTTTCAGCAGCCTCAACTTGTCAAGCTGTGAAACCTATGGAAGCTGCTATTGGGGTTGTTCATCCTGTGCCATTTGGGAAGAGGGAAGGGGGAGGGGGGAGGTCAGGTGCCTGTTTTTCTGCAGAGATGGCACACATTTTTCAATCAGCGAATAGTTTACAGAATGCAGTTACATCTTTCATTCTCTGCTGAATCCTCCACCCACACCCCCTCACTCTTCTCCCCGAACATCTTGGTGTTGGGGGTGGAGTTCTTGTTGGAAAAAATGTATAATACAATTGGTTCTGCCTTCTCATAGAGGTAATGGTTTCTATTCCCCGTGCAGTCTGATTGAAAAGGGGTAGAGGGGAATTTGAAGCCCATATTAGATTTCCAGTTTCTGAAAAAATGTATAAAGTACGAGAAATTGAAGGTGTTAACTTTGCATCAAGCACTTTTGGTAGTGCGAGGACCACATTTGTTGGTATCAATGGACATTCAGGAGGCCACCTTCAATATTCTGATTGTCCAGTATTACAGGCAGTTTCTGAGATTCACAGTGGGAGATGAACATTACCAGTTCAAAATGGTGCCTTTAGAGCTGTTCTCCGCTTCAAGAGTATTTCCGAAACTCTTGGTGGCAGTAACTCAGCTCTCAAGTATCCAAATGTCTGTTAGTTACAACCACCCTTCTTCAGAGTGGGTTTTTCGGTCAACTGGAAGAAATCTCCCTTAGCGATATTTTTCTGCCTGTTACATAGTGGATGTAGGACATGTATCTTAGGAGAGTGCTTCATCCTCCATAGAGGATTATCGCCTCATGGAACATGGTTATTTTGCTAGAAGACAACCCAGTTTGGCCAGCTGGGTTGGTGCCGCACCTGTTTAGCCTACTTCCTTCTTGCCCGTTTATTTTTCCGTATGGTTGTAAATTGGGACACTTCAGTAGGCTCTGCGCGGTCAGTGAAGTCAGTTATATCTGAGCGTGAAGAACAAGATAGTCATCAGTCCTCGGATGCTAAAATCGCTGATGGTTAGGAAGTTTGCAGATCATCTTCAGAAATGTGGCGGTTTTGTTGCCCCGGTTGCTGAAGAATACTCTGCTAAGGGATCGCCTTCCTCAAGAGGTTTTAGACGTTTTGTTGCACACCCATATGCTGTCAACGTGAGCAGATATTTTAATTGATAGTCATTTTGCTGTTTGGTGTAGAGATTGCTCTGTTGATTCTATGCAGGCGCTGACTTAAGTGTATGCAGTTTGCCTTGCATTTGAGGGAAAATGGTCCTATTGTGAATGAGGTCAAGAGTCATTTTGATGTGAGATTGGCTCGTTTGTTTTCACCCAAGGAGGGCTTATTGTCTGAGCTTCCTGTAGTGGTTATGTTTCTTATAAGCTCATAAAACAGCGATTTCTAAAAATCTTTTTTGTTCCTCTCATGATTTATGCTTATTGTGAATTTCCCTTATGGCTTCACCTGGTAAGGCATTACATTCATGTTAAGTTTTTTTCATGAAATGTAGTCTGCTGGTTGCAATTACTTTGGCCAAGAGAACTGGTAAATTGTAAGCAGTGCCTGGTTCTTCACCCTATACTTTTTCTCAGAAAGATATAGTGGTTTTGCAAGCTGAGACTTTTTGCTTAATGCTGGGTTAGGTGTTCCACATGTCTGTTGGTTTCTATATCTCCATCCTTTCTTCCTCCCAATATGTCAAAGTATGAGAAAAGATTACAGTGGCTCGATCATAGGAAAGCCCTGAATTTTAAAACTGAACTGAATTTTGCATTTCACAAGAATATCTATCAGTTTATTTTCAAAGTTAACTGATGAGATCTGTGGTCAGGAGTGGACTGTTTCTTGAAGGATCTTGGTAATGGTGAAGAAATGCTACAAGCTACCTGGGAAATCTCTGCCTCCTAGAGGATTTCAGCTCATTACATGAGGGGCATGAATGGGACTGTGGATCTGTTTAGAGATGTCCGTGTGTAATGCTGCTACTTGGTCGTCTCTTCAGTTTTTCCTCAAACTGTTGTCTGGAGACAGACAGTCGATCTCATTCAAAGTTTGGTGAGGAAGGTTTGCACCCTTTTTGGTGTAAGATTAAATTGTTCTCATTCCTTTTCCGCATTAGGGAGTATGACTTTGGAAGGGTTCAAGTGAGTATTCTGTGTGAGTTACCAACCAAATTAGAAGAGCAAGCAACTGACCTTCGGTAATATTGTTTCAGAAGGATGTGATTACTTCTTTAGATCTCTCTCTCTCTCTTCTCTTCTTGCAGTGCTTTCCCCCAACACCACTTTCACAGGCACCCCTGTTGCCACTATGTGACCGCAATGTTGACCTCCACACGGCTCTTCTTTTGCTTGATACAGCAGCGCTTCTGCTATGCTTACATTCACCAGCACCTTTCAGTCTCCTCCAGTAGCACTCGCTTCCTCAGTTTTTTCTGTCTTCTGCAGTCCCTCTTCTGAAATCTTTGGCAGTTCAGTGCTGTTTGGTGGAGCCTCATGCTATGTAGATCTGCATTGGAGTATATGAGGTACACAAGTGGACCCCTGCCATGGCTGGCTTGTGTCAGTTTAAACTTGGGGGCCAGGAAAGTAATCTGCCCTGCTTAAGCAAAGAGCAGTGAGGGCTCATCTCCTAAGTGACATCTCTCTGGTTACATACACCCAAGAGAAAAGTTCCCTTTGTAAAAGAACTCTCACCCACTAGTGTTTCTAGTGGCATGCTTCATTATTCAGTTCTCCGTGATACATGCTGTATCAGGTGTGCTTCTAACCTTGGCCCTCACGGGAGCACTGATATGGTGGGTAGGCATCTAAAGGTTAAAATTACACATATATTAACCCAAGCCTGTGAGTTTAATGAGGGCCTATTTGGAAAGGTTAAAAACAAGTGGCGTTGCCCATGAGTTCAAATCACTCTAGCGTCTATGGTTTGTATATTACAGCCACAACAGGTATCAGACATCTGGTCTTGTGGCTTTTATCAGAACCACACCAAGATCCCCATATTTGTAAGCCACAGTCTGTCAGAGCACATTTCGCCCAGTCATACTCATGCAAAATGCACTCATACAAACCGATCTAGGACGCCTTCTCGACTTCTGTGGTTAGAAAAGGGAGAGAAAAACCAAGAAGTCCTATGTTTGTTTAGATTGTTTCCACTGTGAACTTGTCACATGTACCAAATCCACGCAGTCATGCAGGTCAGAGAGTTGTTGCACAGGTGTATCCCACTCTTTTCTTCGCTTTGTATGAGTCTCCATTTCATGAGTATGCCTGGGCAAAATGTGCGCTGCCAAACAGATTGTAACTTAAAAATTTGGGATCTTTGTGAAACTGGATTGGACCTTGCTTTCCTGCTATTCAAATATATTTGTGCCATCTTTTGAAGCACTGATTGCTGAGCATTTGGCAAAGCTGCTGGTTAATTAAAAGCCTTGCACACCCCCCTTGGAATATTAGAAGATCATCTTCAAATGTTTGACCTAAATATAACAAAAGTCATATATTCTTCACTCCAACAAGGATCTCTGCTTAGTGCTCTAAAACAAGCAGAAAATGCCACCTTGTTATAGAAAATAACTGTTAGCTCACTAGAAAATAATTGTTGGCTCACTGGATCTCTGTAATTAGGGCATCCTAGCATACCCTTCGTTAACAAAATTGTGGATTGTAAAGTAATGCACAAGAAGGTGTAAACCTCTACACAACAGATAATCGTATTTCAGACTATGAGAGGCACAGAAACGGTAATACCCAGTATTAGAGAAAACTACTTTCCTTGACTTGATTATCTGCAAACTGAAATCCTAATTGAAACGCTACTGGAATGCTCAGAAAAGTGGGCTGTGTTTAATCACTTGCACCAGTGTTTTGTATCTACCCTTAGCCTGAAAATTAGAATTGATTATGCCTCTTAAGAATTGAAAGATCATGTGGGGGTCCTACTGAGATGTCTGAATAATGTACACATCTGGATGAAGGTATGTTAGCTTTGCCTGAATGTTTCAGAGCCCGAATTGCTAAAACTGGGAGAATCCTTTGATGACAGTGCACTGTTCAGGAATCACAGTCAACCCAGCAGAACTAGTTAAGAATTGTTAAGTGTAGTTTGATGCAATCTCTTGTTGGGCCATCACATCACTACCGTAGTCCTAAATACCAGTTTTTACATTATGTTGCCGACAACAGTCCTTTGTTGTTGCTATGATCCCATTGTCTCAAATGGACTAAGGCCTTGGTGATGTAGCAAATGGATTACTGCAACATTGTCTGTGCAGGAGGTTAAAAGAAAGAGATTGTGAAATTACAAAAACCAGGCACCCAAGCTTTGCCTCAACCCAAAGGTGTTGGTGCACATTCCCCCAGCACTTATGACCCTCCACTGGCTCCCTGAGGCCCACAGAATTTAGTTCAGACTTCTCTAAACCACTTTAAATCATGGGAGGTCTATGGCCCAAAACGCTTACGTAGATTTTATTTTCTCTCCAAACCATATCCTGAGGTCCAGCAATGCAATTCTGATCATGTAGGCCACATTCAGTCGAACATAGTCCAGAGGCAGGCCAATCCAGGTGATCGGGAATTAATTACGTTTATTGTTCAGTTAGTTAAAACCATAACAATTTTACATTTAAAAAAGAAAAAGAAAAGAATATAAAATAATTATAATAACTGCCGAGCCCTATTACTTCTGAATATGGTTAAAACAATTAAAATAGTTAAGCCATTATGGTACCATCAAAGTGGTAAGTGATCATCGGGCTCAGTTTAGCAGAGCATATTCCAGTGGAACTAGTGCAAAAAAGACCACTACCCCAGCTGGAGTGCCAGGTTTAACTAGGAGAGTCCTTGATAACCGTAGGCTTAATATTGTCATTAACTTTAAAGTAGTTGGTTATCAGTTTCTGAGAGAAAGTGTTTGAGTTGGGCAGTACTATAGGAGGTCAAAAACGATCTTCAAGCAGTCTGACATATTTGCTGCACCTCGGCAAGGATCTTATATCTGCTCGGAAAAGCAAGAACGGTTTCTCTTCTGTAGCTATATTGGTCTCAGGAGAGATCTCCTGGGAGCATGAAGCTCAGGACAACAGCAGAGGAGATGTAACCAGGATTCGTTCTTGTAATTGCAGAGTCTACACATCCTCTCCTCATCTGGTCAGAACCAGGAATTGGAATCTGCCACCTCCAGACCCAAAAGTTGCATAAATAGAATGTTATTGTAAGCACGTCTGTTTAAAGCTTCAAATAGATATGATTGTACCTTCCCCCTCAAGATATGAGTTGTTCAGTGGTGAGAGTAAATGTGAAGACTTTAAAGTGCAAAAGTCCAATAGATATGTTGTTGAAAACAGCTGTCTGCTGAATGCCCATGTCCAGACTAGGTAGGGAATGTCCTCTGACTTCAGTGGACGGAGTTCTATTTGTAGGGATGTTAACTTCCTTTGCACTTGTTGGTGCCAGGGGTTCCCTGGAGTCTCAAATGTCTCTTTTAAATGAGCATTTAAGGACTTCAAATGGGGCTTTAAGAAATGTTATGTAAAATGTCAGAGTTTTTACCTCACATGTAAGCGATTGTTTTGGGAGGGCAAGTTACAAACGTAGTCATGAACTTAGCTTTGACCCAATGTGCACTCTATCATTACATGTCCAGTGTTGCTAAGCGTCTATTGTACCAAGCTTGATCCTTACACGAAATGGTCTAAAGAAATGGATGAAAGAAATACCGTGACTGTACACATACGGGATAATCATTAACTTCCAGCGGATAAATTCTAACTAAAAATAATTAGATGGGAACACTTCTTAAATATACATCAACATTCTTGGTGTAAAGACCAGACGCCCTAATTCACGACACCGTACTATGCACCATGTAAATGTAGATCTAACAGTTTTATTCCAGATGTTGTCTTTGCACTCCCTCGCAGTCTGGGCCTGAACGTTACCTGTGTCAGTCTACAAGAGAGCGCAAAGACTGAATCTGGGATACAATTTTGGATAAGCATTTAACGTCGCAGATCGCAACATCTTGCTGGTTTCTTATAAAGTCCTGCATGTATGTTCACGGGTAAATCTGCACCACGGTTTTGAGTATACTTTAGGTTTCCATTGTGTGTTGTAGTAACAATGGTTTTATTTTCCCTCCTCCTCTCATTCTCATCGCCCTTGGTTTCGAGTTCGAAATTCGCGAAACCAAGGGCGGGAAGGAGGACAGGAAGAGAACATGGGGAAACTAAGACTATTAGAAAAAGAACACAATGGCAACTTAAAATATACACAAGACACCATCCATAATGTCACTTTAATGGGACAGCGGCCATTTAACAGCCACAAGGATGTTTATGCGTTTTCTATAGTGCGAAACTGTCCCCATCGCATTGCAACGCTTTAGAGATGAGCAAAAAAGAAGCGTCGTATACCAATGAACAAAACCAAGCAGCACAGCAAACACAAGCCTGGTACCCGCGGTCCTCTCACCTTTCTTCAGCAGAGAATGTTAGGGACAGAAGAAGTACTGCGTGGGAGATGGAGAGAAGATATCGGTGGGTGACAACGGGGTGAAAACCAGCTTCAGCCAGTGAACGAGGAAGAAACGGTAACCAAGACAGCAGCGACAGTAGGAGAAAAGGGGGAAATATGGGGGAAAACCAGCGCTTCGACGCCTTGTCAGGGGTAGTAAGCACTTTATAAATGCAAGTACGACGATACGAGACAACGGTAGCAACCGGGACACGTCAAGAGGTAGAACCGCGAACCGCGCACAGAGAAAGGTGGTGATAGACGGAAGGTATTCCTCCGAGGCGTGAAAGGGGCAGCTGCGGGAGAACTCACAGTGACATCCTCGTGTTGTGATATTATTTTCGTATTCCCGCATTGCGGATCTCATCGGTTTGGCAGTGGGTGAACCTTCAGTTCCTCACGCGTTCGTAGCGACTGCTGCTAGGGGACGCGCTATCTGCTTCCGTTTCCGGGTACGTCATTGAGCGGCAAAACAGCACTCACCAATGACATTTCACAGAGAGTGGCTGGTCGCGACCAATCATTGCTGCAGTGAGCTAAGAGGACACTATCGGGCGAATGCGCATGCGACTTTTTTTTTTTTTTTTTGCTGTCCAGGGCGTTCCTACCAATAAGAATGCCTTTTGCTTTTTACCTCCTGCAATGAGCGCATTAGTTTGATTGGCAACTGGGATGTCTTTGTCAAAGGTGGTGTCCAATAGAACAGCCAGAAATGAGTCCATTGGGTTTTATGGAACCAATGACCGTGCAGTGTGGGCGGAGTGTATACAAACTGAGAGCGGGGCGCCGTGGTTCGTTTCTTCGCGGGAGTGTTGACAGAAGTAGGTGACCGTAGTGGCCCGATCTAGGGTAGCTTGCCCTGATCGGAGGCAGCAGTCATCCTGGCTTGAAGATGAGCGGACCGATCAAGGAGATTCGCCGTGAGTACCGAAATCCGAGTTTCTTACATCGTGTTATTGATCCTGGGTGACCGATGTCATATTAATAAAGCACCGCGCATGCGCGGTGTGCGCAGAGCATCGCGCGCGCGAGCATTAGTCCGCTGAATAATGTTCCGCGCATGCGCAGTTATAGCAGTCGTTTGGGAAACAGCTGAGAAAAGAAATCTAAGGAAAGGTAAAACGGATAAAATAGCTGATCGGAACAAAGACATAGGAGTGTCAGCTGCGAGAGCAAAATCGGCGCGAGCCACGTACGCATAAGAAGACATCAGACAACGTGCCAGCCAGGAGGGTAAAGGAAACCAGATTCTCTTTAACAAGAATAGCAAACGTAGGACTGGCCTCGTGTCCTCGAAACTTCAGCAAGGTGCTTGACAGCCCAGCGCGCGATCAACGTCATGTAATTAACCTAGGAAGCATTTTAAGAAGCCCTACCAGGAGAGGGGCCTTGGCTCCACCCACATGTTGAGAACGTAGTACATGTTTTTATTGGCCAGACGTATCCTTCCACAAAAAAGTGCTTACTCGCCACACATCTGTGATCAGTTTGTTTATTTAGCCAGCTACCCCAGCTTCAACCTTTAGACACATGACACCGTAATGTAATTAAAGTGTGTCAGGTAACTAAGGTACTGTGTATTTTTTTTTCTGGTAGAAGCACAACTGGGAGGAAAGTAGTCATTCATTTTAGACTTCGGAGTGGACTTTTGTTTTTGAGAGGCCAGGGTTGCACTAACCTGCATTTTTTTTTTTTTTAAGTCTGTCTTCACAGTACAACTTCTGCAAGATCTTATGTGATCAACAAAAAGCTTTAAGAATCATATAGGATCCACCTGTTTGTTGGTTTTCATCAGAACAGGATTTAATAGGACTAAATATGTGTACTATTACTAAGATACTGCTTGTATTGCACTTTTTGGCCTGTGGCAACGTTTATACTTGATATTGCAGGACTGAGTTGGTCATGGCTACATCTCCGATCTGTTTAATATGAAATGCTGTGGTGAAGGCCCTGGCATGACACATTTATAATGAAAAGCATATGTTAAAGTCGATAGGCATTTAAGTGTGGATTGGCATGACAATTTGTAGAACACTTCTGTA
The DNA here is from genome assembly GCF_031143425.1 of Pleurodeles waltl. Lineage (NCBI taxonomy): Eukaryota > Metazoa > Chordata > Amphibia > Caudata > Salamandridae > Pleurodeles > Pleurodeles waltl. The sequence goes on from NC_090439.1 coordinate 1,128,942,053, forward strand.
ATATAAAAAACTGAGTTTTAAACAGTCCAGCTACTGAGGATGTCCAACGTAGTTCCAGAAGCATTGCCAAAACAATGCCATCATTTTATAATCATCACATAAATTAAATGTACATGCAGATAATCTCATTATAACTGATTTGCATAGTCTGTGATTATCCTGAATGTCTGGCATGGATCCTGACCTCTCTTTGTGGACGTCTCTGTCACAGCTCCCTTGCTACCCTTGTTCTTAACGTGTTTATAGAGTGGCCACTCTTAGACTGGAAAATATGTGGCTTCTTCGGCGCCTTTTTGGTAATCTGCTGATTTCTTGCAGGCCACTGCCTGTGCTCCAATTATTCCTATGGTAGGCATTGTTTTGCAGACTTTTGAGAGTACAATACCTCTACATAATGCATGTATGACTTCCCCCCCCCTTGTTATGGCTTGTTTGTTTCAGCCTGTCCGGAAGACTTGTAATTTCTCAATGTGAATGATTATCAACTGCTACTGTTTAGGACAGCATCAGGAATTGGGCTTGTGTCATCAATATTGTCTCCTATTGATATTCTGGGATTGATATTCAGGGTGCACACCATGTAAAGGTATCCATGAGGGGACTGTGTTTGTTAACACGGTATATAGGAAGGAAGAGTTGATGTTTACTGCTCAGTCCTGCCTTGGAAGCATATTTTAACCTTTAAAGATGAAGATAAGGGAGAATGTTAACACAAAGCACAGCAACTCTACCAACAAGGCACCAACCATTGATCAGCAGATGATGGGTCCCTAAAGCTTTAGTGTAGCCCAGCCCCCCTGGTGTTTGCTGGATTGAGTTGATGGTCAGTCCACATCTGCCAGAGAGGAACTGTGTGTGATCCGACCCCTTGTTCCCATACTGTTCATCTACAGTCAGGCAGGCCGGTCCACCCTCGTAACAGCACTTTGAGGAACCCCTTCATCATCCCCCATTGCAGCCAGCAGCATCTACTATTTAGGAGGGAGGTTGGTTTCCTGGAGGTTAGTCTTGCTGGAGGTGAACTTACTACTCAGAATGTGCATAGTGTGTCTGCTGGGTATGTGTGTATTTACAGAGTATGTGAAGGGTGTGTGCATGTCAGTAGTGTGTCTATATAGTGTTTGTGTGTATTTCTGCACAAGATGCAAATCTCTGCTGGGGGTCTCCCTCTGTGTGTTTTCTACAGGGGTTCAGTGTTTGTATACTGGAGGACTGTGTGCCTATGCAGGAAGGTGTATGTGTCAGTGCAAGGATTGCATATGCAGGGGGTGTATGTAGTGCTTGTCTGTGCAGGAAGTGTGTGGGTTTATGTCTGCAGTCTGTTCCTGTGACTGCCCCATAACTGTGCAGGGAAATGTGTTTGTCTGTGTCGGGATAGTGTGTCTAAGCAGTGAGTTGTGCTTTGTGCAGTGGTGTAAGAGGAGGCCTCTTTTTGCATGGTTAGCCTCCACTTTTTGCCTGATGTTGTTGTGCCCAGGGCCCCTGCTAACCAGGTTCCTTGGGCCAGAGTTCTTTCCCTATATCTTTTGTGAAGCTTGGCACAATTGGATACACTCTTAAATATCACTGTAAGTCCCTAGTAAATGGGTACACCAGTAGCCATGGCATGAGATATTAGGAGTAGGCCCCTGAGGGCAGCAGCACTGATTGTGCCACCCTCTGGGGCTGTGCACCAAGATGTACCTAACACTGCCATTACAGGCTGAGTGTTCTGGGGCAAACCTAAAAAGACAAATTCAATATGGTACACTCTCTGTGTGCCCTGTTCTCCCTGCACTGCATATGTTATGGGTAAGTCACCCCTCTAGCAGACATTCCAACCCCAAGGCAGGGTGCACCATACTATATGTGAGGGCATAGTTGCATGAGCCAAATGCCCCCACTGTGTCCTTGCCAAACATGGGACATAGTGCATGAACAGAGCAGCCATTTTAAGTACATGTAATGACATTGGTCAAACACGAGTTCCCCAGTTAGATGATGGCCACTCTGAAACCAGGGTTGTTTGGTATCAAACAACTCAGGGAAATAAATCCAAACTGGTACCAATATTGGATTTTCCCTTAAATGTACCCAGGGGCCACTTTAGAGGTCCCCTCTGCGAAAGCTAACCTAACTGACATGATTACTGACCGGTTCCACCCAGCATGCCACCTCTAGACAGCCAATAAACAAACAGTGGGGGAGAGCCCTGTCTCTGGTTTGTAAGCCAATGCCCATCCTGGGTGGAGGAGCTAACACCTCTTCCCTCAAGAATGTGCACTCTCCTGGCAATGAGCTTCAAAGGGCTACCAGCCTTGAAACTGGAGCCCCCAGGCTTGCTGCTAGCAGCCGATGGCTTCCCCCTTTGTCAACCCCCACTTTGGCAGGAGCAAAGGCGGGAAACCACCCAAAGAGTAGGAGGAAGGGTCTCCCGGAGCATGCACCACCCCTAGGGGCTTGCAACGAAGTGGAACTTCCATTTTATTTTCCTCCATGTTGGATGATAGGAATATAGCCAATGAGGTTTAGGGTAGTGACCCTTCCCACAGGAAGTGGTCACTGTAGTGTGTGTAGCCACCCAAGGGTAAGAGTCCCATTGGACACTGCCAGGTTCCTCCTAAAATGCCCACTAAATTCAGTATTTAGTGGCCTCCCCTAGACCAAGATGCTAGATTCATCAGGAAGAAAAGAAGACCACACCAAAGAACCCAACAACACAAGAACAGAGGACCTGATGCACCAGAAGAGGCTCCAAGAACCCTGCTTGCTGCACCAGAGTCCCGACAATCACCGCTGTGGAGGAGGTGACCACTGGACCGACTTCAAAAGACCCAGAGGACCACCAGGCTTCGCAAATAGCCTGAGATCTCCCTCCTGAGTGGAGGCCCCACTCAAGAAACCTGCAAAAAAAACAGCAAACCGGTGAGGATCACTTCACCGACCGGACGATATATCTGCAACCGGAAGTCGCAACCGGGCCTGAGGATACACCGACGACTGCCCGGATGAGACATACTAGTGTGCCATCTTTGGTGGCACTGCACCTTCCATGGCCGAGTTGTGTCAGTACCCCAGGTACTGGTCAGTGCACGTCAGACCACAGCAAAAATAGCTCACCTAGAGCTGCAGCTGGACCAGGAGGAAGCCCCAGTCAAGGGACTTCAGGAACACCCCGGCTCTCCCACCAGAGCACCCTCGTCGTCCTGTAAGGCCCCCAGAAGAAGACTTACCTCCAGCTCCGAAGGGATCCATTGCGCACTGCTTCCAAGACCTCCAACTCGCCCTGAATCCGACCACCCTGAGCCCTGCATTGCAGAACCTGCTGTGTGCCACGGGTCCCTAACTCCTTGCGACCTAGACAGACCACAGGGACCCAAAGACACACCTTTAAATCTGCAAACTAGCTCCCTTTCCATGTGCCCCCCCTATAAGTGGCCATGTGCCTGTGCTAAGAGACTTTCCAGCACTGCTCCTGCCGGAACCGGGAGCCACCTGAGACTCTCCAGCTGGCAATGTGTGCCCACCAACCTCATCGTCCATCCCCTAAAAGAAGAGATTGGTAACTCACCCGTGTGATTTTATATGCACTTTCCTACGTGGCCTTTCATTGATTCCTATGGTCAGTAATTACGCACAGAAAGACTAACTCTATAAAAACTTTGACAAATCATAACTCAAAAAGTACTTAATGTATCTTAACCATTTTGGTCTTGAAAATTATGTAAAAGTCTGAAATGTTTTTATATATTCTGGTCTCGAGTTATTCATTGAGTGTGTGTGGTGCATGATTGATTTTGTGAGTACAGCAAATGGTTAGCACATCTCCTGGATTAGCCTAACTGCTTGACCAGTTACCTTAAAAATTGGAGCTCTAGGTGGTCTAATTTTTACATGTGGAAACCAACGGGTGGTTGCGTGGACCCCCTGCACAGTGTGCCTAGTTTTGTACACTACATAAAGGGCCAGCCTCCTACAAGTGGCTAAGACAATAATGCGATCTGAGCTACAAATACATCAAAATGAACACAATTTTTGCACAGAATTGGACTGACAACCGGTGAAGGGTAAAACTAATGTCAATGAAGGAGTTAAAATCAGGGTAGACACAAAAGGCCCAAAACCAGATTCAGAATCAAAGCAGTCTCTTTGATAAAGACCTCCCATAACAAAAGTGAAGTGAAGTTGGTAAATTGTAGATTAGTTTGTTTTAACTGCTCCCAGTACACCTACCTATTAAAAAAAAAAAAAAGTAAACGTGTGCGAGGTTCTCAGTAAGAGTGGTTTAACTTTAAAGGAAAAGAAGTACCAAATCTTTGCTAAGTCAGTACATTATGTAGGACAGACCGGTTCAGGACAAGGAGTGATACCTAAGCAATCTTTGGTAGATGCTATTGTTAATGCTCCAGCTCCTGATAATCAGGAGAAATTGTTGTCATTTGCTAGGTTGTGTGAATATTACAGCAAATTTGTAGCAAACTTTGCTACAAAGATGGAACCACTGAAAGAACTGACACGAAAGGGGATAGAATATGTGTGGACAGAGGCAAAGAGATGCTTTTGAGATGATCAAGCAAAAGATTGTCGAAGCGCCCACGCTTAAGCCCTTTAGTGTCAAAACACAGTGTATAGTTACTGTTAATGCTAACATGTATGGTATAGGGGGAGTATTGTCTCCGAGGTGTGGTAAGGAAGTTTGGAATGTCACTTTTGCCTCCGGTACCTTATCAGATGCTGAAAGAAGGTATGCGGTCATAGAGAAGGAATTGTTGGCTTGCACCTGGACAGTTGAACATTTCAGGAATTACATTTGGGGTTCACGTTTTGTACTTCAGACGGACCACATGCCTTTAGTAGGTATTCTTTCGCCAGGAGGAGGGTGGAGTGCTACTGCTCATATTGCAAGATTGGTTTCCAGACCGCAAGAATATTGTTTCCAGGTTGAATATGTACCTGTAAAGAATAATGCTGTAGCTGATTGTTTGTCGCGACGTCCTCAAATTGAGACAAAGGATGTTAGTATGTGTAGCAGTGGTTTGGGGTTGGATGTTGTGTCTGAGTATATGTCTTGTGAGTTCAGGGGTGTAGAAGAAGGGAAGTGGATGGAATGCGATAAAGAAGATTTGGTATTACGAAGTCAGTGAGTATGTGAGGTGTGGCTGGCCCAGTAAGAGTAGAATTCTGGAGAAAATGGCACCCTTTTATAAAGTAAGAGATAAACTGGAGGTTGAGAATGCACTGGTGTTCAAGAGGGGAAAGTGTATTCTACCTAGAGGTATGCAAGCAACTATTTTAAGACTTGCGCATGAAGGTCATCCTGGTATGTCCTCAATGAAACGATTGGAGTCCTCATCAGACACTTTATTCGGTATGATAATAATCAACCATAAAAATAAATAGCAATACAATACATAAAACCAATTTACAATAAGTCAGTGTATAAAAATGTCAATCCAAGATTCATTAAAAAGATAAAGCATCAATATTGAAAATTATAAAAACCATTCTTAATAGTGCTCTAAATTACTGCAACAAGTGATAGCTCTCTTCAGAAAAGATCCCAGCCCTGCCACACCAATACATCAGAAGCCATTTGCAGCCACAGAAAGGCAGGGCGATATTGCACAAAACCCTTGGGCCTCAGCAGGGGGAATAAAAAAACCACGCCTAAAAGGTGCATAAAAACACAAAACAATGTAAAATGAGTCAAAGTCTGCAAAGACACACCATCACAGGGACAAGGTCTAATAGATTTTTCATCATACTGGCCGAACGGGAGGCATAAATTACTTCTAATAACCCCAAGGCGAAATTGTGTAATGAGAGTCCTTTCCCTCACATCACTTATCTCTAAAAGATAGGGCTCAGGGCCCACCCCCATCTTTAGCATGATAAAATCCCTAACAGATTTTTTCCTTAAAACCTCCACCTCTCTTTTAGCCCCCAGGATTCTCAGAATATTATCCTTTACCCAATTTTTATCACAGCTGGTCAGACCCTCGGGAGCCTCAAACATGTCAGGCCGCCCCAGTTCGTAGGCCACCTTTCTTATATACATCAGCCAGAGAATATTCTTCACATGGTCGCAAGCCAAGCAATCCCGTAAAATCTCTCTATTAAAAGAGGCACACTCATTAATCCAAATAGAGATCCATAACGAGGGGGGCAAGCTGGATGGTATCTTGTACAAACTCAAGATCTAATTCCAAGTGAAGGCAGAAACCAGAGGTGTTTTGGCCAACTCCCAGTATCCTTCTGCAGAAACGATTTACTTCTACAGCAGGGGCTCGAGTGTCCATATACCCCCAAAGTGCAGCACTATACACAACAGGACTGGGAGACCTTTACGCCTGTAAACTTCAAGCAAAGACTTAATGGGTTTGTTTCCTACTCTAGCAGCAAAGTCAAATGTATCGCCAACTGTAGCATAGAAAAGCATTCCTCCTCTGGCAATACAGGGTTTCCATGTACCGTTATCATCAAAGATAACCCCTAAATAGGGGAAATCGTAGCCCCTGCTAATAGCTTGCTCTTTGATCTTCAACTCCCCCACCCTTCTAAGAGGTTTTCCGCAGACCATAAAATGTGATATATATATATTTTTTTTTTACAATTAATCTCAAAATCCAGAGCTGACATAAAAGAAACATAGGCTCTAACTGCTTCACGGAGGCCATTCATAGTGCGAGCCATAAGGACCGCATCATCCGCATAAATCAATACGGGGACACTATTACCATTAACTTTGGGAACATCTTTACAGTGTTCCACCAAAAAATCAAACAATCCATTTCTGTATAAAAGAAAGAGAGTAGGGGCCAGGACACATCCCTGGCGTACACCTGTATTAAGCTTGAAAGCATCCGAACACTCCCCATTTGTCCCCACCCTCACATTTGCATTAGTTCCTAAGTGGAGGTACCGAAGCAGCTCCACAATGTTAGGATCCATCCCTAAGTTATTAAGCCTCTCCCACAGTATAACCCGATTAACCTTGTCAAAGGCACAGCTGAGGTCCATAAAGGCAGGATAAAGGGTGCCCTTCCTGGCTTGAGTATGTTTCCCAATCACCATCAGCAGATTTATGCACTGTTCCCGGGTACCAAGCCCCTCCCTAAAGCCGTACTGGGCCCGACTCAGAATTTCATTATCTGCCATCCAAGCCTCAATGCGCCTTAAGATAATCCGGCCCATGATTTTCGCTGAAGAATCAAGGAGGGAAATCGGATGATAAGACTTGAGATCATTCCGGTCCCCCTTTTTAAACACTGGAATGATACAAGCCGATCTCCAAGAGGCGGAAATTCCCACAGTGACTGCTGCATTGAGAACATTTAGCAGAATAGGCACCCATAACTGGGGACAGGATTTATAAAGATCCACGGGGATCGAATCTGGGCCTGGAGCTTTGTTGCTGGCGCTACCCTGGAGTGCCTCCATGACCTCATGAAGTGTGAACCTAATAGCTAGATTGGGAAAAACATCAAACTCTCTATCCCTGTTATTTCTTAAAGGGCTTCCCTGAAAAATTCTACAGAAATAATTCACCCAGACCTCAGGGGCAATATTGCAGCCCAGGCCCTCGAATGTTTCAGTTTCAAAGTAGCCCCTATTTACCATCTTCCAAAACAAACCAGGGTTCTTAAGCACTGTTGCGCGCTCCAATTCCTCTCAGGCTAATTCCTTAAGTTTTAGCTTTCTGTCCCTCAGAGCACTTTTATACTTAACCCTTGCATCTCTAACATAGGCCGTATCTCTAGGGTGGTCTTTTAGGGCCTTCTTCAAGTTTTTCTTAAAATCATAACCGGTCTTACTGAACCACCCAAACCTATGCTTACTGGGGGGATGAACAACTGCTAACAGACAGTCTTTAAAGGCTATGTTTATACTGAGCATCGCAGCCATAACTTCCTTTGGACTGGGAGTCTCTGCCAGAAGTATACCCGTGATCAGATTTAGGTTGTCACCCACAACCCTTTTTACAACTTGCTGAGTATTTACCTGTTTCCAACCAACTCTCCTGCCCTGATCTTTTATCCTCACTGATGCAGGCCCACCCCGTCCTAGTTTACATAAGGCCCCTGGGAGATTAAAGCAGAATGTGAGGGGGTTATGATCGCTAAGCTGCTTCCCTAGCACCTCTCCTCCTATCACCAGATCTTTTAGTGGTGGGGACACAAAGATATAATCAATTGTTGAGCGAGACCCTCTATGTACAAAAGTTGGGAGCTGGTAAATGTCCACCACTTCAATGTCACAGATATTCAGAAGGCCCATCTTCCTTAGTCCCTTAATCAAAACCCTACCTCTAGAATCCTGTACACCTTCAGCTGAGTGATCCTCACAATCAGACTCAAAAGGATTTACCACTGTGCTATGACGTCCTAACTTTGCAGTATAATCTCCTGACACAGTAGCACAGAATTCCAGCCCCACCTCCTCCATTCTACTCTTCAGTACCTGAAGAACTGAAAAAAGGGCCCTGATTTGGCACCCCACATCTCAGACAGTATTATAAAAATCAACCAAGAAAGCATTGAAGCTGTTCGGAAAAATTACCCAGACAAGCAATATACCCTGATGGTTACAGTTAATTTGGAATGCACCCACTATTTTAGAAAAACGGATTAGGGTAACCAAGCCACCTTTAGAGTGGCCTCCAAGACACTGAGCAGCCGGGACTGCAGATCTATTATATCCATCCCATGCAGCCTGACCATCTGACCAGGTTTCTTGAAGCATAATAATATCATAGTTAGCCAGACACCTGACCCATGCCTGATCAGATAGCTTAGCATCATACCCTGCAACGCCCCATGAAATAAGCCAATACTGTGTAGTCTTCCCCTCCTGCACCACCGTAGACATATCAGCATTAGGGGATACTACCAGGTTTGCTGTATGTCTCCTAGCACATCGTCAAGTCAGGGTCTCTAATGAAATCGATTCTCCTACTGGTTGACTGCAGCGCACTCTGACCAAAGGGACCATGCCAATTTTTCCCACTATTGAGGAGGCCATGCTCTATGTGGAGAGAAGCCGTTGGGCCAGGCCGGGATATCTACAGTTTATAATAATACAATCCTCATAACCCTCTTTTTTCTTTTTTTTAAGGGGGGGAGGGTCAGGGGGGGGGGCGACCCAGTCAATTCTTCTAACAAACAAAATATCCCTAAAGTCCTTGCAAGCAAAGTCACAGTTTCTGCTCAGCCAATGGCCAGTCTTATTTTTTAGTTGGTCCGTGGATTCACTGGAGCCTGGGGCAAGAGCAGGAACGTTTGTCAACACCACCACATAGGGGGCACAGGCCAGGGGGGAGTTCCAAACGTCCCAACGGGGAACTTTTCTTCAACAAGTACTGATTGTGATTTCTACCATTCTGTTCAGATTCCCCCCAGTTGCCACAAACCCACTATCAAGTTGCCTACCCCCACTAGATCTAGTTTCTTCCCTCCCACCTGTTGATTGGACAGTCGGTGGGGCCAGCACAGACTCAACACAGGCACCCCGTGCCCCAAGGTTTGCAAATTTTTCCGGTTGCCGTGCCACCCTCTCCAAAGCCCCAGAAGCATCCTCCTGCAAAACACCTCCTCACTTGGTTGATTCAAACAGCTGGGGGCCAGGTGTCCGCCTGTGAATTGGCTAGACCTGTCCTGCTCACATAACCGGGAGACTGCTTTTTCAATAGCCAGTAGTTTCGCCACAACTGGATTCAGGCTGGCCTCAATCATCTCCTTAAATTTTGACAGTAAATTGGTTACATCGCAACCCGAGCCCCATAGAGCTTTCAAAAAGGGATGATTTCACTTTTGTCCCCGCTTTCGTCAATACCTTTCTCTTTCTCGGGGGAGGGCTACAGTTATCCAGGGAGCAAGCCGGGGGAGAGGCTAACAAGAGCCTCTTACTTTTCCTCGAAGGCCCCGGTCCACCAAGATCCCCTATTACAGCAGGTAGGGCGGTCTCAGGAGCAGCGCATTGTTCTGTCCCAGAATGAGCTGCCTCCTCATCCAGGGCCGAGGCATCACTAACTACAGAGACATGGCGCCAATCGTCCATCTCCATGGAAAGCCTCCTCTCCGCCAGATCGATCTCCTTGGTCACAACGCCAACAGCTCTGGCGACGAAAGAATCCAGTGTGGTATTTAAGCTCCCCTGCCTTCCACCACCACTCAGGGCTCCAGTTTGCTGACCCCTTTTCCTACCCATCTTCACAAGAGATGCGTCCTAGCTGGACAAATCAGCAACAGTCGCAAATAAAAATTTAATCAATAACTTAAATCTCACAAGGGATCTCAGGAACTAATAATAGATAGAATAGTCACAGACTCACCCTCCACACAAGAATTAAGGGGGTGGCCCAGCCCGGCCTCTCTCGGTCGATGACGGCGTTCCGCGTGGCAGTGAAAAGTTTTGCGCTATGTAGCGCTGACAGGGCTTGCTCCGCCCCTTGCCTCAACCACCTTCTGGGACACGGAGTCCCTGCGCCCAACAACAGATGCGCGGCAGTGAAAAGTTTTGCGCTATGTAGCACTGACAAGACTTGCTCCACCCCCTGCCTCAACCACCTTCTGGGACACGGAGTCCCTGCTCTCTACAATAGATGAAAAGGTTGATACGTACGTGTTTTTGGTGGCCAGGTCTGGACAAAATGGCAGGTAGAGTCGTGAGGGAATGCTGTGTGTGAATGCTGAACAAATGTTGAAGACGGTGCCGGCTCCTCTGCGTCCGGTGCTGTGGCCAGAATCACCATGGCAGAAATTAGGATTTAACATTTCTTGCCCTTTTTATTCTTTGCCTGTGGATGCTCGTTATGCTTTAGTATTGGTGGACTATCACTCCAAATGGCCGGAGGTGAAATTAGTACCTCAGGTTTCTTCGAGTACTGTTAATGAATTCTTCAAAGAAGTGTTTGCAAGAGAAGGGTATCCAGAAATGCTAATATCTGAAAATGGTGTCCAGTTAGTAGCCAGAGAGATGCAAGGATTTTTTAGATATAGTAATATTAAACATGTTACCACTCCTTTATACGGACCCCAAGGGAATGGGCAAGTTGAGAGATTCAACCGAGTTCTGAAGGAGAGTATTAGTTGGGCACAAGGTTTTGGAGGACAGTGGAAGGAAAAGTTGAGAGAAAAACTATGGCATTACTGTATTACTCCTCAGAGTACTTTCAAATTGTTAAAAGGAAGACATCCTGTCTCTAAACTTTGTCCATGGTGGTTTAAAAAGAAATAAAGGAAGGACTGGGACAAGGTGTATGGAGGAAATTAAGGAAAGGGTGAAAGTGAAGCAGGTGAAGTATAAAGAGGCGTATGACAGCAGATGGAAGGCGAAGGAACCATCATTTGTAGTTGGAGATTGGGTCGGGGTACGCAAACCAGGATTAGTGAGACAAGGTACATCCAAGTTTGGCAGAGCTATGAAAGTGGTAAAGATGTTTTACAAGAGTGTGGGTACTCAGGATGGAAAAGTTTGGAGTGTTGAGAAGGTTGGCGAAATGTAATGCGGGACAGAATCTTGCACCTAGTATGAATACAGCAAGTTCTTTGGTTAAAGTAAGAAATGAGTGGTGATAAAATGCCAGCTTTTTGGGAATGTGTGTGGGGATAGTAGTCCCAATGAAGTTATCTTAGTGGAGAATCCATTGTGTGAGAGAGAAATCCATAATGCTACTAGATGCAATGATGGTGTGATTATGGAGGAGGGTTCTATAGCACCAAGGGTCAAATCTGATGCTCAAACAACATATGTGTCCTCCAAACTGGCAGACTTTGTGTAGTTGTGGCAAGCTCTATTGTTTTATCTTTAGTTAAACAATGTAAATAATGTACAATTTGTATATTATCCTACTTGTTATATTATTTGTTTAAAGGGGGAAATGTGTTGTATATTGGTAATATATGTGTGGGGCATTGATGAAGTAATGTTTCCTTTATGGAATCTAGTAATGGAATGTGGAATGTAGGGTCAAAGTGGGAGGCATTAAGCTGGAAAGAGACAAGCAGTCACTAAATAAACTACATTTAATCTACAACTGGTGTGGTCGTGGACATCTTACAGAGCGTCGTCTGCTATTGGATCAGCGGATCCGGGGTGGTTCTGGAAGGAAAAGGGAGGCGGATCGCAGATGTCTGGTTGGTTGTTGGAAGGTCATTTGTTTGTTGCTATATGCTGCTCCTTCGTTATGCAGGGCTTTGTATGCATGGTTCTGCATCTTGACCTGGCATCTCTTCTAGATCGGGAGCTAGTGTAGCTTTTTGAAGTGCGAGGTGATATGAGTCTGCCTGGGAAGGTTAAGGATGAGTCTTGCCACTGAGTTTTGTATTATCTGTATCCTCTTCAGGAGGTGAGCAGTGATTCCTATGTAAAGACTGCTACCGTAGCCCAGCCTGCTGGTGGCAAGGGTTTGAGGGGCGGTTCTACTGGTGTCGATTGGGATCTGTAGGAAGCTGGCCTGGTGTGTGGTGGGTACCTGTGGTACTTACACCTTATACCAGGTCCAGGTATCCCCTCTCACTGAAGTGTAGGCAGTGTGTAGAAGCCAGGCTCTCTAGAGGTAGCTGTGGATGAGCAGACAAGGCTTATCTAGGAGACATGCAAAGCTCATGCAATACCAGTACAGTCACACAGTACTTACACACAAGAAAAAAAAACACTTGGTAGTACAAAAATAAAAGAACTTTAATTTTGGAACTTAGTATCAGAAAATACTAGAGAGGCAACCCTCCAACAGGAGGTGAGTAAATACACTATACATATACTCTAATAGTAAGAGGCATAAAAAGGTTAGAAAACAGTGTAAAATAGCAATACGCAATAGTGACCCTAGAGAGAGCCCAAACCATATACTTAAAAAAATGAAATGTGAACACAGGGTCCCCACCTAGGTAGGTAAATCGTGTAGAGGAGAAATGGGAGTACTAGGAAACCATACATGTAAGTAATGTAGTGCCCCCCCAGCGACCAGAAATGCAGCAGTAAAACACTGGATTTACACCAAAACCACCCCAAAGGATGAAAAGAAGACACCTAGAACAGCCTGCAAGAAATCAGCAGTGGAGTACTGAAGATGGAGACCTTTTGGAGAGGGGACCAAGTCCAGAAGTGTTTGTGGAGTCCAGGGAGAGTAGGAGATACTACCCATCCAGAGGTACCTTTTGGAGTTGGTCGACCAAGAAGGAAGACGTGTCAGCACTGCAGCACAGAAGCTGGAGAAGAGTTCCTGATGCATGCAAAAGGTGTCCCTTGCAGGAGGCTGGATTGCAGATGAGTGTCGGTGAAGGATTTCCAGCAACAAGCCTCGGCAAAGGCAAACTCGCGGCTGAAGGAAAAGGGTGCTGCTGGGGACCAGCAAGGTCCAGGAGGACTCTGCCCAGAAGGGGGAGACACAGGGGACCCTCTGCGTCTCAGAAAACCCACAGGAGCAGGGGCAGCACCCACAGGTGTCCCACCGGACAGGGACATATAAGTCGCTGACGCAGCCCAGGCAGCACCACAAAAGTTGCTCCCACATCGCCGGAGGACCACGCAGAGGCCCAGGAGTTGCAGGAGGGTGAACCTGTGATGCAGGACCCACGGCACTCAGAATGAGGGGAGATCCACACAGCCATTGCTGCCAGGTACCTGTAGTTACAGGGGAGTGATGCCTTCACCCCAAGGGAGATTCCTTCTTCTTCTTGTGCAGGCTGAAGAGTTGCAGTCTTCTGAGGATGCACAGCTGGGGAAATGTTGTAAATCTTGCAGGAATTCTGGATAAAATGTTGCAGAAGAGTCTTCCTCGTGAATCTGCTGCTTGTAGGTTCCTGACTGGTCCAGTCGCTGTTCCGGAGGCCAGAAGTCTAAGCAGACGTTGCAGAGGAGTCCTGCTGGAATCTTGCGAGCTGAACCTGAGGACCCACCCAAGAGAGGAACCCTAAATAGCCCTGAAAGGGGGATTGGTCACCTAACCAGGTAAGCACCTATCAGGAGGGGGCTCTGACATCCCGGCCTGGCCACTTGGATGTTCCCAGAGTTCCCTGCCAACCTTGGAATCAAGATGGCAGAATCCAAAGGAAATCTGTTGTTCTGCCTTCCTGGGCTTGATCAGACGAAGCAGCAGGAGGGCAGAAACCTGTCTGAGGGGCAGCAGCAGCTGGGCTGCCTGGAAAACCCTGTAAGACTGGCGGTAGCAATGCTAGGGGTCCTCCAAGGAGCCCCCAGAGTGCATGGAATCATGCTTCCAGTACTTGCAATAATATTGGCATATGATTCCGACATGTTTGATACCAAACATGCCCAGGTTTGGAGTTACCATTATGTAGCTGGACATAGATAGCGATCTATGTCCAATACATTTATAAAATGGCATCCCCGCACTCACAATGTCCAGGAAAATGGGGCTGGAGGAGTTCCTGGGGGCACCTCTGCTAGTGCAGAGGTGCCCTCACACAGGTACCTGCAACATGCCCTCTGGGCTGAGAGGGCCTACGGTAGGGGGTGACTTACAGTGACCTGGTGCAGTGACCTGTAGTGAAACCGGGTGCATGCACCTGGTTCACGCAGAATGCAATGGCAAGCCTGCAGAACCCTTTGCATGGCTCCCTATGGGTAGCAGAATAACTGCTGCTGCCCATAGGGATCCCCTGGAACCTCAATATCCTGGGTACCTAGGAACCATATACTAGGGACTTATGTGGGGGGACCAGTATGACAACTGTGTGAAGAAAAAGGTACAATTTAGAGAAGAGAGCAAAACTACTGGGGTCCTGGTTAGCAGGAACCTAGAAGACATAGTCAAACATACTGACAACAGGCAGAAAATGGGGGTAACCATGCCAAGAAAGAGGTCACTTCCCTACAGGAGCCACCTGAAGATCTTATGGAGCATGCATCGGGTGTGGCAGCAGGTCTAAGAGACTGCGTTTACCTGTTTCTGCATGGATAACTTGCTGTCTAAGGTGATGCCGAGGTTGCGGGTGTGGTTTGTTGGGGCGGGGGAAGGGCTGAGTTTCATTCCACTACGAGGTGTTGTCCCCAGTGATGAGGACTTCCATCTTGTCTGTGTTGCGCTTGAGGCTGTTATTCTTCATCTAGTGGGCAACATTCACCATACATCTATTGAAGTTTGTTGTGGTGGTGGAGGGGTCTTCTGATAGCGAGAGGATGAACTGGGTGTTGTCATAATAGGAAATGATGTTGAGTCCATGCAATCTGGCGGTGTTGGCCATGGGGGTCATGTACATGTTGAAGAGGTGGACTGAGGGCCGATAATTGTGGGCCGCCAAAGATGATCACCTTGGGTTTCGAGGTGAATGGTGGGAGACAGATTCTCTGGGTTCTTCTAGTGAGGTATAAGGTGATCCACTTGAGGGCGTCTTCCTGGATTCCAGTTTGGTGGAGTCTGTTGATCACAATGTGGTGGGAGACAGTGTCGAAGGTGGCTGACTGGTCCAAGAGGGTGAGGGCTGCTGTTTCATCGTGGTCTAGTAAAGCCCTGATGTTGTCGGTGGCTGCAGTCAGAGCTGTCTCAGTGCTGTGGTTGGCTCTGAATCTGGATTGAGAGGGATTCAGTAGGTTGTATTGTTCCAAGTGTTTTGTTAGTTGCTCGCTGATTGCCTTTTTGAGAACCCTCACTAGAAAGGGGAGCAGGGAGATGGGCTGGTAGTTCTTTGGATTGACTGGATCAGCAGATGGTTTCTTCAGGAGGAGCCGACAGTCTTCAGGGAAGGTGATAGAGAAGTTCAGGATTTTCTTGAGCTTGTCACTAATCGTCTTGCTACCGAGGTTGAAGATGTGGTGGGGACATGGGTCTGCGCGTGCCCTTGAGTGTACGGAGTCCATGATGGAGATTGTGGCTTGAGTTGTGAGATTATCCCAATGGGCGACCAGAAATTTGGTGTTGGTGTTCTTGGGTGTGAGTAGGCTGATGCTGTCGGTGGAGGGGGTTGGAGTTTGAAGTTATCATAAACGGCTGAGATCTTGTCTTGGAGGAAGTCTGTTTCGGTGTCAGACAGTTCTTGGGAGGGGGGGTTGATGCCATTCCCGGTGTCTGCAGGGTTGAAGAGCTTCTTCACAATAGTGAAGATCTCCTTGCTGTGGTTTGTGCTTGCTTCTATGCAGTCTGCTAGAGTGTTCTTCTTTGTTTCTCTATGGCCGCAGTGGTACTTGTTGAGTGCTGTTTTGAAGGTAGCATGGCCTTCTGTCTTTTCGCTAGTACGCCACTTTCTTTCTAGTTGTCAGCAGTTGCGTTTGGAGGATTTCAGCTCCTGGCCTGTAATTTGGGTTTGGCTGGGTTGGCGGGGGTGATCATGTCGACGCATTTAGTGATCCACTGTGAGAAGTTCTTTGCAGCCTGTTCTGGGTTGGGTGATGTGTCTGGGAGATGGGAGCTTAAAGTGTTGTTCCACTGGTCTTCTGTTACCCTTTTCCTGTTTCTGCGTCGTGATCAGCAGCTCCTGAGCGGGGGCGACAACACCTGCTGTCCGGCCGCTCTGGAGTGCACTTGTCCCGCATTCTATGGCCTAGATGTATGGGCTTAACCAGAGGCATCTGTGGAGCGAAAGAGCAGCGGAGGAGCCCAGCACTGTGGGCTGGACGAGAACGGAGTCCGCTGTGGCTTGGGCAATCCTGCTACCAAGCACTGGAACAACGGAGGGGGGGGGGGGGATGCACAACAGGAAAAAGGTACTGTAGGCCCCGAGACGCGGCCTACCTTACAGAGGGGCACTGGTGCCTTGTCAAGCATCGGCACCTAGGCCGAACGCTGGAGGAGCTGCGACACAACCGGCGATGAGACTTGGTGCCTGGCTACACTGGAGTGCACACAATCCACCACAGAGGTGAGCTCGAGGGAGGAATAAAGGCCCAGGACATGCTTCCCCTGGGCATGGGGGTGGAAACCCTCGCAGGATATGGGCGGCGGGGAGACCCAACGGTGGAGCATACTGGTGGCAGATGCTGCCTGGGTGTCCCTGTCACTGCGCACTGGAAAGTTAGAGGTAACAATGGTGGGTGACACTGCGCTGATGGACGAGGACTAATAGCATGGGTACACCTGGTGTGCATTAGAGGTATTTTGACCCAGATCGATTGACTCATGCCTGGTCCCCTCCTCCCTTGAGAGCAGTAAAAGAACTACCTACCTCCAATGGTATCCTGAAACTACATGTTTTATCACTAGATGCGCAGCGAGTCATATTACAGGATCTGTATGGTTCAACATGCGCCCCCTGACTGACAATAACCTGCATTTGATGGCTGAGAACTGAGATCCTAGTGGGACACTGGAGGCACAAAACCCTCAAGAGCATGCGACTGGAATGCCAGCACGTTAACAGATATCAGTGTACTCAAATGGAGATGTGAACCACCACTACCAGTGAGAATTTTGGTGGGACTGGAAAGCACACCGACTGTGCAACGAGAATCGTGCCGTAGACATTGAGGGCGCTGACTGACCGAGCCTACGAGACACTCTAACTGGAGGTGCCATATTCAACAGGGCACCCAAAAATTGCATACAGAGAGCTCGCGATATGGATCTAGATTTTTGATATGCTTGACCCTCTAGCAGCAACACCTAAGTCAACCTCACCGCACATAGCAGTAACTAGTGCCCCTCCGGGTGGGGTGCCGAATGCGCCGTAACATGATGGTGAAACCTAGACTCTCCAAACCTCCACCACAAGATGGCTCAAATCAACTTCACTCTCTGCTACCCCCGGTGGATGCTGTGCCAACATTTGAAAGAGGTGGAATCCACACTCTTCGCACACGCCTCCGAGTTCGAGAGAATACTACAAGCCATTCAGGAGACCAAAAGCTCTCTGGAACCACAGCATTGATTTAGTTTCTCAAGGTGTAGGCCTCCTCCGCGCTGACCGTTACAAACTAGCAGATAGAGTGAAGGAAACTGAGACCTCCCTAGGCGTCATGAGTCCCACCATCGAAGAATTGCAGACCCAGATGAAACAGCTTAATACGAAAGTGGCAACCTTACACCGCAGAATGGAGGATGCAGAAGAGCTCTCCCACAGGAATAATGTCTGCTTCCTGGGCTTTCCTGAAAAAGCAGAAGGACAATGAGCAGAACTCTGGTTGGTTCTCGATTGAATGAGCACCCAGGATCCCTGGCAGGGTGCCTCCGTCTGGCTTACCACCTCGCCCACTAATTGCCCGCTTCGTAAATTACTGTGACTTGATCCTACAATGCTTCCGATTATGAGACCCATTACATTTTGAGAACTCTGCTGTCGCAGCTTATCCAGACTTCATTGCAGAGGTGCAACAACAGTGGGGCTTTCATATGAGAGACAAACCGCGTCTCAGGGAACTGAACATCAAATATGCATTGCTTTTTCCCTGCCAGGCTTTGGGTGATTGACGGGGAGAAGATTCTCATCTTTTCCACCCCTAAGGATGCGTGTCTTGCTCCAAAGTTGCAAGGGGACAACGATGCAGGTGAATGGTTATTACCTACTACACGCTGCCAAAGGCGGAATGGAACGTGACTCGGGCCCACTGAAACTCAAGCAGCGAAGGAAAGGGCAATCGCCCTAGAAGAGACTATGCAATATGCAGCAAATGCCTTTGCAGTACTCAGGGAGAGACACTGTGTTCTAACTCGGGCTCAGATACAGGGAGCTCCCGTTGCACCTTATCGAGCATGACTAAAGGCCCGGTTGTTACTCCTCACACTACAGATGAACTGTGACCACTACCCGTCATATCAACTGTGACGCCACACCACACATCTGGGGCATTATGCAGGGGAGAGTATCCTTGTAGTAAATGGGTAAGTGGAGAGGAGGAGCCAGAAGATCTACACCTGCGGACTGCAAAGGGTCCTCCCCTAGCTCTCATGCAGGATCCATTGCTCTTCCTCACTAATCCAAAGCCGGATGGAAACGCAGTCACTAGGGCCACGGCTTTTGCTTGAACTTTATGCCACAAACTATGTTATCCACTTTGACAAGTTTTGCCTCTGAACACAGTTTGATAAGTATGTGCTCTAATACGGTGTATTGTGGCGGTATAGGCATTGACCAACAGCCTGAGTGGTTATTGTTGATTGTTAATTGGTAAGTTCAGACTATTTTACTTTCACAGAGGAGGGAGGGAGGGTCGCAGACGAGGGCAGGGTCTGGGCACAGTGGGATGACCTACTTCATACCCACGCAAGATAAGAGCACTACAAGGGGCCAGCTAACTATGGCGGATGGCTCATGTTCTACACCTCAATCCGAATGGTATCACGATAGGGGACCACGCTACTGATGACATGTCAAGTTACACCATGGTCATAGGGAATGTTCAAGGCATGGCTACACCAGCTAAAAGATATCGAATATACACCTATCACAGATGACACCGGGTGCAAATTGCCATATTACAGGAAACTCATCTTCTAGATAGGAAACTCTGCAAACTTAAATCTAAATGGCGTGGGCAAATATACGGCATGTCCTCCTCGGTGTTTGCCGGGTGTATTGATATGGGAAGCACCTAGTGTGCCTCACACGATCCACACACACAGAGCAGACACACGAAGCCGATATATTATTGTGGAAGAGCTCTTGGCCGGGTCACCTCTGGCGATTGTGTGTGTCTGTGCTCCAAATTACACACAAGGGGATTTCTCTAGTACACTTACATCTGCGCTTTTTCGCGACCCTCTGACCCCGTGGTTGTGGGGTGGCAATTTTAAATGACTGTCAGACGTAAGTCTTGATTGCTCGCTTCTCCTGCTATGGGGAGCGGCGAGCAGGAGCTGGAAGCATGGATTAAGGGCAGAGGGCTCTATGATTTATGGTGCCTTAAGCACCCATCAGAGAATGAATATTCTTTTTACTCCCCAGTACATGACATCCACACCACAATAGATTTGTTGTTTGGTACTGCCACTGTGGGACAAAAGGTAATGCAAGTAGAATACCTTGCTCCTACATTATCTGACCATTGTCTGCTACTGCTCGCACTATACTGGGGAACACCGCTCTAGGGTAGAGCTATCTACCTGCATTGCGCACTACCTAGAGCATAACAAATACTCAACTAGTCTCTGTGCTACAGAATGGGATGCTGATAAAGTGGTGGTGAGGGGGGTCACTGCCTCTCCACAAGTTGGGAAGGTGCGGGGGGGGGGGTCAGATACCCACTACATAAAGAAGTGGTGGCACTGGAATGCCAGATGCGCCCGCTGGAGAAAGTGATTGCGAGCCGACGGACCGATTCGGCTCGTCTTCGTGAACTCCACAAACTACATAGTGAGGTTGAAATACGCCTCCGTAAGCATGACTTACTATCATTGCTCGCGCACGCTGAACATCAAAACACAATCATAGGAGCCATCAAATTACATGATGGCACAATGGCCATCACACAGTCTGTCATTAATGACGCTTTCCGTGATAACTATCACACTCTATAACGAGCACCCCTTCTTCCCACCCATATGCAACTAGACGTTTCTGACTGACACCCCTGTGTCCTGACTTTTACCTGCACAGACAGCTGCCCTAGAGGAACCTATTCGAATCTAGGAACTACGCGCAGCTGTAGCCCAAAAAGTGCAAAATAAATTTCTGGGTACAGACGGCCTGCCGATAGAATACCACGCAATGTACTCCCCACATCTTGCTGAACCACTGTTGGAAGTTTTTCAAGAGGCATGGACACGGGATGAACTACCGGCCTCACAACGTGAGGTGCTGATTGTAGTCTTACCTAAACAGGGATGGGACCACACAGACGTAGGTCATATCGACCTTTATCTCTGCTTAATCTGGACTGTATAATACTGGGTAAAATACCAGCAGACAGACTCCTTCCCCTGTCAAGACACTGGTACATGAAGACCAAGCTGGGTTCATACCCGGCCGTAGTACTTTTCTTAACAATAGGCGCTTCTTGCGTATAATACATGAAACCCCTCCTGAGACGAACATCGTGAAAGCATTCAATAACCTTAGTTGGGAGTTCTTATTCACGGCCGTGCAACATATGGGCTTTGGCCACAAGTTCCAGAAATGGGTGAAAACAAGGCAAATCATATCTGGCAACTTCCCGATTTCCAGAGGCACCAGGCAGGTTTACCCACTCTCGCCACTGTTATTCGCCCTGGTCATGGAACCCCTAGCCTGTCACTTGTGCATACGAGCAAGGGAATGGGGGACTTGAGAAGGGACACTTACCATGCTATTTCGCTCTATGCGGACGACCCATTGATATATCTTAAAGATGTACATACTTCCTTACCGAGTGTAATGAACCTACTGGACACCATTGGGGGCTTTCAGGCCTAAGGGTGAATTGGTCCAAGTCCTGTTTATTCCCTCTGGTTCCGATTCCCTCACACCTTAGAAATACATGCCTGTAGCATCGTCTGCCCTGATGTCATGAGTCCATCAAATTCCTAAGCATGCAAGTATACCACACTACAGAGGCTCTTAAAGACAGCAACATGGGCCATGCACTTCACTTGATTCATGGCTCTCTCTCCTTTTGGAGCTCCTTACCACTCTCACCACTAGGAAAGGTGGTGATAGCTAAGATGCTAATATTGCCTAGATTGCTATATTTTTTTCAGCCCTTCCTGTATTGCTCCCATGGTGGTATCTTAGAGAATTGAATGGCCTATTAGTAGAATTAATATGGGGAGAGGGCAGACGGCGAGTGGCGTTAACCACCATCCAAAGCCTACTCACGGAGGGGGGACTGGGTGCCCCAGATTTCAAACTTCATTATGCCTCAGCACAACTGCAGTGGCCGTTGCGATGACTTATTGAATCCCCTAGCGCAGAACAAAAGATTGTGCGAGCAAGACTGAGTGGCATTCCCACGTATGTGTGGCTAACTGATTGTACACGCCAACTACGTGGTAGGACTAACCTGATGTAGATTGCTCAAAGTGCTTGGCTCGATTTGTGCAGGGCACATCTCGCGTACCTCCATATTTCACCCCTGATTCCCATACCTCAGATGCCAGGTGGGCCTAACCGCACAACATGACATAGCCCCTTGGACCAAAGGGGGGATCACAACACTAGTGGATCTCTTCAATGACGGAACTATCATGTCCTATGCGAACATCATGGAGCTTACCTCCTTGGGGCCGGGTCACTTCCTAACTTATTATGCTATCCATCGATTACTGCACAGCACATGGGGGGCCAGAGATGCGGAACCACCACAATCGCCTGTTCTGCACACATTGCTCTCAGACGTGGGCCAGAAAAGAACTCTATCACTACTGTACGCGGCACTGATTACAAACACAGGTGCACTCATGGAGGGAGCACTTGCTAAGTGGAATGCTGTCCTTCCACACCAACTAAACTTAAAAACATGCACAGGAACACTGTGTCACGTAACCCCTGATTCAGATTCACACAGTTTAACTACACTTGTCAGTCCTACTTATCCCTTCACAGTATCAACCACATGTTCCCAATTCAACACCTCAGTGCCCAAGATGCTGGTTAGCAGTGGCTGGATTTTACCACATGGTCTTGGAGTATCCCCCACTGTTGAATGCGTGGCACCTAATTACCACCCAGATGCAGAGATCACGGAACACCCCCTGACCCACTACTCCTGAATCTTGCTTTGTGGGAGCACGAACCAGGGCCAAAAAGGACAAATATCTCCATAGATTCATTGATTTGCCGTTTGTTTTGTTCACAAGTCAAATAGCCATGCATTGGAAGGAACCTACACCGCTGGACACTACTAAATGATCTCACACGGTCATGAGATTGGTAAAAACTGAGGCAAGCGTTTGAAGCTCACTGCGGGATAAATGCCAACTACGTACGAACAGTGAAAGCTGAGACATGCGTGTTGCGAAATGGCAAGCTAAGGATGACACCCGCCATGATAGGGGTTACTTTACCTACGTACTATTACACATCAGCGTTACAATGTCATGTATCTCACAAGCATGGACCAACTATATTATGAACTATACCCAGAAGCACTACATGACTAATTAATTGCGGCTATTTTTCCTCACACCGTTACATATCACACGAACAATAGCCTACCCTATAAAAATTGCCTGACCCTCCAGGGCTGGACCAGCTCGAGGTACTGCCCCCATGAGACTGCAGTATGAGCAGTAAGATACTTATGCATGTTTCTGTGACCTGAGGAGTACCCTGATGGATGTAACTCTACTCCCTACCCAGGACATTTTTTTTAAGTCTGCAATTGCTCCTGTTTGTTGTTTGATAAACCAATAAAAAGATTTCTTTAAAAAATGACTGACCACTAGCAAGTAAGGATTTTTAAATGACACTGGCACTATCAAATGAAATAGCTGGAAGACCACAGAAGAAGTATACTTAAAGAGGTCTTACGCTCGACCTAAAAAGGTGTAGAATAGTTCTTCCTGTCCATTAGTAGGTACAGGAATTCCTATCGCCCCCGGGACATCTTGTTTGGGGTCAAGGGCAACAAGTTTTTATGTTTACTTTGTCCTTGGGACAAGTAGGCCCTTTGGCTGCATGTTTACAGAGAGTGGAACTCTCTGCAGTTGAGGTAATGTGTTTCCAAAAGATTATGCTGTTCGAACTTGTATTTATGGTTCATTATTTGAAAGCCTTCATTATTAGGGTGAGTGCTGTAAATAAATGTTTTAAGGTCACACTTCACTACTGACGTTGGTTCCAGTACAAAAAAAAAAAAACGTGTATACACATGTTTGAAAAGTTTAGGCTATGAGGCTAAGTATAATGCTCCCAGAATGCTCTCTGATTAGATGCAAATGAAGTGTCATTTAGTAAAATATGTTGATGCATGCTAGTATTTCCCAAAAATATTTTGAATGGAAAATCAGTGTAACCATTTTCAACACGATTTTGGGAAGCATGAAAATAAACAAACACTGACCAAGCCAACTGATCTGACATATTTTTATAAGTCTTTTAGTTTCATCAATGCGTGTCTTGTTTTGACATGGCATTTGTAACACTTTTTATTGTTGTGGGAGCTACCAGGCCCTCAACATTGTAACAAACGCTGGCAAAAAAAAAAAAAAAGTTTTTGAACTCTAAAAGCACACGTTGCCACCAGTGGCATAACAAAGGCCCCGCAGCCGCCCTCCAGGGGGTCCCTTCAGCACAGCCCCTGCCCTGAGTGAGTCTGGAGAGGGGGCTCCTCCATGTTCTTTGCAAAGGGGCACCCTCCAGTTTCGTTACGTCACTGATTGCCACTGTAGTTCCTGACACTGAACAAAACTACTTTGTGTGCCAAAATGCTCCTTGTGGAAGAGCAGAATGCGATCACTCACAGTAAAGCCAGCCGAAAGAGAGAGAAATAGAAGTTTAATAAAAACAAAATGTCTTTGTTAACACCAGACCTAATTAGGGACCAAGAACCACATGTAGGTAGCTTTTTGCATGTCGCAAACAGCGACTTTCGCTGTTTGCGACGTGCAAAAAGCACATTGCGATGCACAAACCCAGTTTTGCGATTCGGTAACCTGGTTACTGAATCGCAAAACGGGTGTGCGACTCGGAATTAGGAAGGGGTGTTCCCTTCCTAATTGCGACTCGCAGTGCAATGTAAGATTGTTTTGTGACCGCGAACGCGGGCGCAAACCAATCGCAGTTTGCACCCATTTCAATTGGGTGCTAACACTTTCGCAAAAGGGAAGGGGTCCCCATAGGACCCCTTCCCCATTGTGAATGTCACTGTAAAAAAAAATTCAGGGCAGGCAGTGGTCCTGCGTACCACTGCCTGCTCTGAAAAAATGAAACTAAAACGTTTCATTTTTCGTTTTTGTAATGCATCTCGTTTTCCTTTAAGGAAAACGGGCTGCATTACAACAAAAAAAAAAACTGCTTTATTGAAAAGCAGTCAGAGACACGGTGGTCTGCTGTCTCCAGCAGGCCACCATCCCTGTGAGGGCCGCCATTCGCAAAGGGGTCGCAAATTGCGACACACCTTATGATTATTCATGAGGTGGGCATTTGCGAAGCCCTTGCAAATCACAGATGGTGTCGGGGACACCATCCTACATTCGGATTTGCGACTCGCAAATTGCGAGTCGCTCTGACTCGCAATTTGCGGGTCGCAAATCTGAACCTACCTACATGTGGCCCCAAATTCTTAGAAAAAAGTCACAAAAGTACACCCATGGTATATGCCGTACCCCTATAAAATATTTGTGAACTGTATTTTAGCATGGGTAAATACGATGTGTAGATGTGCTCATGTGAAAATCTATTGAGCATTTGCAAGTTCATTTTCCCTCCAGCCACTTTCTTCCCAACCCTGGAAGAAGTTCTAATTCTGCCATTGTCAGGAGTAAATGTCCAACCTTTCTTATTATGGGAAAATATTAGAGAGAAGCTGGTGAAAATCTTTAAAACATGCAGGTTAGTAGGTTTGCAGACTCAAAGGCATTCCAGCCCTGGAACTATTGCTTACTGCTTCCTCCAGCCCCAGTATGCAGATCTGCAGAAAGGTGGCAAAATAAGGAAATTGCTACAGTAGGGATTGAAACTGCAAGTATTCAAGCCCTACTATGGTAGTAGCCCTGGCATAATCAGAGAGGCTATTATCAGAGCTCTTACATAATGAGATTGCTGCCATAATTTGTCGCCACACTACATGGCACCAAAAGGGACAAGTAGATCTTTTTACAGGACAAGTAGATTTGAAAAGCAACCTGTCCCCTGGACAAGTAGATAATTTAATAAATTCCACACCCCTGAGGTATAAGGATTAGTGTTGTTTAACTGTAAATGTTCAAGTCAGATGAGTCACGCATAGGTTCAGGAGGGCTGGATTCATGCCAGGGTTTTAGGATAACCATTGCTTTATGTCTTACTATTATTTCCCACTGCCTTGAGTGTCTTCCCTCTTCCAATATTGGACTATGACTTTTTGGTTCTAGACTGTCATGATTTGGACTGACAATCAATTATCAGCTTTAAATGGCTGCTTCTGGCTGCAGTTGGCGTGGTTTTCATTTTCTCCTCAGTTCCATGTCCTAACCTAAATATTTTATGACTGGTGAGACAAACTGTACCCATGCGGTGCCAAGGTTAAGACTTCATGCAGTCTGCTTTCATCTGTCGCTCACCAAGTATAAGGGCGTAATTTGGGCTTTCCAATATTTTGGAGCAACCAGGAGCGTGAAGTATCTTGGAAGCAGGTCGGGGCACATTAGTTCTTGAAAAGGTTTCATCACTTTAATATTGTGGCCAGGGCAAAGCTGACACAACGTTATGTTCGATAGTGTGGAGGTCAGGGATCTAGGCCTGCTGTCTCGCATAGGCAAGGTTGGGAAAATGCATGCTTGCATATCAGGATAGCTATGCTGAAGCCATGAGTCTGGCCTATGCAGACTTGACCTTAAATGCAGAAGTCAAACCTCTAGATGTCAGCATGTATGTTGAAGCTGATGCAGAGGTCAGGCGTAAAGGTTTTCATTCATTAAGTGAGGCCACTGATCTAAAGGCTGTTGTTTTGGAGGCGTAGCAACATGCTTTGGAAGCATATGGATGCATTCCTTTTTGTTTCTTGGGATAGTTTGATGTAGATTTGACCATCTAGGAAAGTTGAGGATGCTTTCAAGTGTTCTCTGTTGTAGGAGTGTTGAACAAATAATTTTTTAAGCTTAACCTTTCTTTGCCAAACTTAACCTATTTAGTGGGTGAAGTAGTTTAGAGCTTCATCTATTTGGGGGCAGCTGGTGACTTCAAATCCAATTCAAAGGACACATGCTGAGGTGTCTCCTAGAGTATGTATTGAGGGTGATTGGGCATGGGATCTTTGAGCAGTTACACGTGGGTGAGCCCCAGAGGTTGAAAAACTTGATAAATGCCATGAGACTGTGCTGAGATATACTTCAAGTCTGATTGTTAGGGAACAGAATCGTTTCTCTGGGAATAACACATAGGTCAAACTGTTGACATGCATTTTGTCTCCCTACTTGTTCTAGCTGCGAAGTATTAATTTGAATTGTTTATAGAGCAATTAGAGACCAATTGGGAACAAAATTCGATATAAAAAGATCTAGGGCACACACCTACATCAAGCACCCATGCCAAGAACCTCTGGATCATCATCACCCACAAGCTGGGCATGAGCACACAGTCAAGATCTCCAGATGGCTCCCACCACCACCAGAAAACATCACTTACATCCTCGTCACCAGCAAGCTGGGTTACAGAAACACCCTCTTACAGAGATCACAAAAAAAACTCACCAGAAGATTACACACCATCCAGAACTCGACCATCAGGCTTATCCTCAGAGCTGGCTTTAGCGCTAGTGGCGCCCTGTGCGACAGTCTTTTTTGGCACTCCCCACCCCATGACCACCTCCTCAGATTTCCTCACTACCACCCGGCAAATGTGCCCCTCATATCTCCATAGCCCCCCTTTCACATATTTGTTTTAAAGAGCTTGTAAAAGCTCGCTTTACTAATCCAATCAGCGATCCACATAAAATATAGTTCTGTTCTTTGCAGCACGCACATTAACCTTCTACGCTACTTTATGGCGAGTTAAAGCTGCCCCTAGACAAAACTCCCATCTCTCTCCCTAGCAGGAACATTAACCACGAGAAGGATCTTGACATTTTCATTGCTTCCTGAAGGCTGGACGCACAAGGAACTTTTCAGCTGGTGCTTTTAAATTGCAAGTTTCATAAGTTATTGCTAAACACAACACCCCTCTGAGGTCAGCACTTGGTGCGACCGCACCTCCGTAAAGCCGTCCGTGCTCATCCTCAACCTCCCACACTGTTCTCACATCACACCACACCTCAGGAAACTCCAATGGCTCCCAGTACCCCCTCTCCCTCCCCCACACACACACACACTTCAAACTCCTCACTCACGTGTTCAAGGCACCACATGACTTAGGCCCCTCCTACCTGAACAGTCACATCTTCTATCAACCACCCAGACACTTCCGCTCCACCAAATTCTTCCACGCACACATTCCATGCATACACAGAACCAGGTCCAGAGGCTGGGGCTTCTCGTATATTGTCCCTAGATCATGGAACGACCTCCCTCCTGAGGGTAGAGCCTCCTCGCCTCTTCTAGAATTCCACAAGGAGCTGAAGACCTGACATCTGCTCAGCGCCATAATACCCTTGCCAGTAATAGTGCACTTTACAAATATACATGACATGACGTGTTTTTAGAGAACACAGCTAATATAGCGAGCAGTTTCGAGAGTTTGAAGCAGTCAGCTAAAGAGTCAAACAGATCTAGGTAGGAGAGTATGTGGTTACCCTTGAGCGGCAAGGTGTTAGCCAAATCTTATCATAAAAAGAAACAGGAAGTTTCTTACAGATGTAGATTGTAGTCATGTTTGGCTTCACATAAATGTTGCCCTGCCTAGAAGAAAGACTGCAACAAGTGAGGTGCTGTGTGCAGTGTAGGCTTTAGCGCTGGTGGTTCCTGGTGCAACAGTCTTTTTTTTTTTTTTTTGCACCGCCGTAACCCACCATGACCTCCTTCTCCATGGATTTCCTCAGTACCATCCTTCAACAGTGCACCTTATCGCTCCATAGCCTCACTCTGACATACATTTAATTTTTTTGATTGCGTTACTCATAGTTTACTCACCCTCAGTTCTGTGATTCGCATGGTATACGTTCTTTGCAGCAGGCACATTAACCCTCCACGCTATTTTATGGTGAGTCGGAACTACCACTAGACAAAATTTTATCTCTCACCAGTAGAAACATTAATCACCAGAGTTATCTTAACATTTTTATTGTTGCCGAAAACAATCGGACCCACAAGAAAGTTCACATGATTTTAAACCAACAGTCATTTCTAAAAACCGCATCCCCCCAACGCACTGTGCCCCCTGCCCCCCAATTCAGTGCCAGGTGTTGCTGCACCACTGTAAAGCCAGCCTGGGCCTTGGGACGTTTCACTAGGATACATAAGATACCAGACAACAAAGCACCATCCGAGGAGCGCGAGTTAGCGGAGAGTATGAAGGTTAGGATAAATAAAATAGAATGATCCCATCACCAGTTTTATGACTGGTGGTTAAACATTCTACTTTTGACAAATTCCAGGTTAAGGTTCACAGTAATTGCTCAAAAGACACAAGACTCCACAAAACCGGAACTGGTAAGGAGATTATTATCCCTGGCATTTGTAGGTCAGGTGAGTGGAATGCATTGATGCTGTCACCCTTATGTTGGCCTTCGTGATTCAAGGGCCTTGCGGGTGGTGGATCCACCACTAAATACTGTTGTCAAATGGGCAGTGCTGGAATTTGGGATCGGTCGTGGTTCTGGAGCCAGTGTTTGCAAATCAGTATCACCTGGAAAGTTTAAAGACTGTGGGCCTGATTTAGAGTTTGGTGGAGGGGGTTACTCTGTCACAAATGTGACTGATATCCCGTTTGCCGTGTTACGATCCCATTATAGCCCATGGAGATCGTACTATGGCGGACGGGATATCCTTCACGCTTGTGAGTAACCTATCCGCCAAACTCTAAATCAGGCACAGAGTTATGTATTTAAAAAAAAAAAATTGTAAGTTTTAAGACTGTTTTAGATTTAATTTTCCTTTTGGGGGCATTTTTGTTTTTAGTTCTAGAGGTGGTATAGTTTTGGTAATGAGAAAGAGATGTTATTTCGACAATTGGTATAGTTTATTGTTTTGGTAATGAGGAGGAGATGGTATGTCTTGTGATCTTATTTCGTACTGCCTTTATTCTCTTTGCTCACCAGAATATGAAGTTTTTGTAATTGCATTTATATAGCATTTACTACCTCTGACGAGACGTTGAAGCGCTTTACGCTGGACATCATGCTGCTCCAGAACCTTAGATTAGTGATTAATTCAGTGTTATTGAGGATTAGTCTTGTGTGCTCCGTAAACCATTCCATGCATTTATTCCAGATTCTTTGTGATACATTACACTGGCAGGAGTTAGGCAGGATCATCAGTGGTGCAGTGGTGCGTGAGCTCATACAGAAGGTCAGTGGGGTTAGTAAACGAGCTTGACGAGTTAAGGTATTGTTAGGTTGCAGGGGTATAATCTTTGAAATTAGGCCCATGAATTCTTACAGAGAGCATTCCACTTTGCAGAACACTTATTCTAGTTCACGCTTAAATCTTGCTGAGCCAGATTTTAAT
Source organism: Pleurodeles waltl (assembly GCF_031143425.1). Taxonomy (NCBI): domain Eukaryota; kingdom Metazoa; phylum Chordata; class Amphibia; order Caudata; family Salamandridae; genus Pleurodeles; species Pleurodeles waltl. The sequence continues at coordinate 1,128,972,138 of NC_090439.1, forward strand.
TCCTGTATCTTTTACTTTCTCCAGTACTCTGGTGTCTTGTCTTCAGTTTGTGCCGGCAGCAGTAGCTAGTCTGATAGTGGCAGTGGTGTGGAGGCTCCCCTGACTCTCCGCAGGCCGGCACTGGTTTACCACTTTTGAAAGATTCCCGGTTAGGCTTTATGATGTTATATAAATAACTAAATGATAGATTTTAAAGCTCCATGCTGGACCTCTGCCTGGTCAAAGTTCTCAAAAATGATGGCTAGATGTTTAATTCATTTCTGGTCTGGCCCCAAGTTTGGTTATAGTCGGTTGCAATTGTTCACTGTGCTAATAGACAACTCCACTAAGACTGAACTGAACACATTGTAGCACCCTCTGATCCAGTATGGTATTACATTTGTCTTGCGTCATTCTTCTTTGAGTTACCTAGAAGTGCACTGAGGCCAGGTTCATCCCTTTCAGAATGAACCTTATGAGTGTTCTAGATCTTACATAGAGGTGAATTTATTGGCTGTTACCCGCACTTGCTGATTTCAGGGCAATGGTAATTCATACACCCTTGGAAAATGGATATTGTGGCTGTTTGTGTAAGATATAAATAAAATTATCCTGAATGAGTCATAAACTTCTGTTTTTGTTTTTTGAGTTTTCAGAGCATACAACTCCTTTTTGATGTTATCACTGTTTAAAACATGCCCTTGTTCTTATAATATTGCAGTGATGCTAAATAATCACCACCAGATATCATATCTGCATGTGCTTTTGAGAGATCAGTAAGTGTGTGTGGAGATGTTATCACCTATAAATAGATCCATTTACAATTCTAACTCCATGCTTTGTGAATAAAATGCCTGAACTCACAATGCTAAATCTCATAAGAGTTGAATTGGAGAAGGGACAAAGACATTCTCAGTGGTGGCAAGCTGGGTGAAAGACGGAGGTTCAGCAGACTGAGTGTACAAAGTCTCCTTGGGTGCTATGTCTGCTTGTGACATATGTTGTGATCTGGTATTATTGCGGAGTTACTTAGATTAATATATTTGTTCCTCCTCTTTCCTCTTCCCCATGACAGAGTTGGAAAAAGCCAAAGTCAAAGCTCAGAAGGCCCATAACCTCCAGGAGGAGGCAACTGTGTGCAACCAGCTAGGGGAACTCTTGGCCAAGAATGGTGAGTGACGTCTCTGCTTCTCGTTTTTCCATATGTTTCGCATTTGTATATCATTATGTCACATTTTATTATGTGAATTCTGAAGGCAGGGGCCCTGACATCTTAATTATGGGGAAAAAGGGAAATGAAATACCAACTTATCAATAATGTTCCATGACTAGGCCTTTGGACATCTGTGTTCAATTAGAGTTTATTTTTGGGAATTTCCTCTAAGCATGGGGTTATGAATCCTATTAAAACATTTAGAATTGAAAAAATCCAGTGTCTGTGCAGTTCTCGAAATCTTGCAAATTCAAAGCAGCTTTAACAAAAAAAACTATTCTGGTGGATACACCTACCTTTGGATTCCTCACCTAAAGAATTTTCCCCCACTCGCCAGCTTCGACGGAAATTTTTCTTCTAGCTCTGCACGATGACGTCACAATTGCCCGACTCCACGCGACGCCGTATGACGTCATCCAGGCAATAAGAAGCCCTCGTCGACGTGCAGACGTCAGTTCCCTTTTTTCTGTGCCTTCGAGTAACGTTTTTTCTTCGAGGCTAACCGGGAACTACAGTTGCACTTCGGTGTTACTATGTCTCAGCCGAGAAAATCTGGCTTTAAACCTTGTAACCAGTGTGGGGGTCGGATGTCGGTCACGGACCCCCATGAAAATTGTTTATTGTGCCTTAGTTCCGACCATGAGGTCGAGTCAAGCGGATCGTGTCAACGCATGAATCCTAAGGCACTTAAGGAGAGAGAGGCAAAGTTATTTCTGGCCCATTCCAAGAAAAGAAAGGAAAGGTGTCATCGCAGAGAGTCTTCTTCGAAATCTTCGAAGACTCATCGACACCACGGGGACTCTCGGCGTCGTCACGAGTCTCAACGCCGATCGAGCAGTGGCTGATCCAGATCTCCATCAGCTGGCGCCGACTGAGGTGGGAGGTTAGCCCGACCGTCACACCTCTGCCTCCAACGACTCCGGCTTCTCCGACTTCACCTTTGTCGGTGTTTGAAGTCGAGCCTCATTAGGAGACGGCGGCTTCTCCGGGGCAGGAGATGCCTGCTCCATCATCGGCCTCTATTCCGGCGCTGGTTCCACAGACTTATCCGACTTTCCCGGCGCCGGGTACGGATCCCGCTACATTTTTAAATGCAATGTTCAATATGTTTTCCACCATGGCACCTGGTGGAGGGCATGCGGGTCCGTCAGGCCCTTTGGCTTTTAACTTGGGTGCTCCGGCTCCTTACAAGCCAACACCCTTTATGCCCTTTCTTCCTTCTGGAGCCGCTTCGGCACCGATGCCTATGGCGTCGCCCAGGAGACCTGCAGTAGTAAGGAAGGCTGCAGATTTTTTGGACCTTCCTCTTCCTGCTGCAGAGGTGAAAACAAACCTTCTGACTGAAGTGCTGCATCCGGCGGTGGCGGAGCCTCTCTTGCCCTTCAATGAGGCTCTTTTGGACTTCAGCAGCTGTCAACAGAGTGGTAGCGAGACTCTATCGTGCGGCTCCAGGTGACCCGGACCTTCTCTCCAAACATCCAACTCCGGAGAGTTTGGTTGTTCAGGCATCGTGCTCCTCCCGGTCAGCTCCTGGTTCGTTCCCCGGGACCCCTGCGGACAGGGAGTCTAAGAAAATGGACCAGGCAGCAAAGAGGGCCTTTTCTTCGTGCAGCATGGCCTTGAAGTCGACCAATGGACTTGCATTTTGGGGCGTTATATTCATGCCCTTATGGAGGAGGCTAAGGGTCATCCTGGATTGCCACAGGAGGTGTTGCATCTATTAACGGATGCTCAGGCGGCGGCGGCGGCGACCCAGGTGATTCACTCTGGGTTGGACACCTCGGACTCCGTGGCAAGAGCTATGGGTACATCCATAGTGACGAGGCAACAGGCTTGGCTGCGTTCATCAGGTTTCTCCCCGGATGTGCAGACTACTCTCCTGGACCTGCCTTTTGACGGAGAAAAACTCTTTGGGGCAAAAGCAGATTCTGCCCTTGAACGCTTTAAAGAGAGCAGAGCCACAGCGAGGTAGTTGGGACTTCAAGCAGCCACTTCCTCTACCTTTAGATCTTTTAGAAAATGTAGATGTTTTGGTCATGGCACCTCCTTTTGTGGCAGGCTCCAGGCAGCACAGTAATCTGCAGGATCCCTACCTTACAGATCCTTCAGAGGCAGGGGTAGAGTACAAACTAGAGGGGCCACCCAGCAGCGCTCTGCCTCTTCCTCTTCCGTAGGAGGGGTGCATCAGGAAAATCAGCCTTAGTCCTCCACCACTCCCTGCTTAGTGTCTCCGGTAGGGGGGAGACTTGCCTGATTTCTTCCCATGTGGGAGTTTATAACATCAGACTCCTGGGTCATCGACATCGTGAAGAAGGGGTATGCTCTTCCCTTTTGGGAATTCCCTCCTCCCTTCCCTCCCCGCCCATCCTTCTGTTCGGACGGCCATCTTCTGTTACTACAACAGGAGGTGTTATCCCTTTTGTCAAAGGGTGCAGTGGAGTTGGTCCCGGAGCAGGAGAGGGGTCAGGGCTGTTATTCAAGGTACTTCCTGATCCCCAAAAAGGATGGTCGATTAAGGCCAATCCTGGACCTGAGGATTTTGAATTGGTTCCTCAAACAGGAAAAGTTCAAGATGCTGACCCTGTCACAGGTTCTTTTGGCGTTGAACAAAGGAGATTGGATGGTGTCTGTCGATTTGCAGGATGCGTACTTCCATATTCCAATCCTCAAATCGCACAGGAAGTATCTCCGGTTTGTAGTGGGGTCGCAGCATTATCAGTTTGCAGTCCTCCCGTTTGATCTTACTTCAGCACCTCGAGTCTTCACAAAGGTGATGGCGGTGGTTGCGGCAGAGCTCAGAAGAAGGGGGATAGCGGTATTTCCCTATCTGGACAATTGGTTGATCAAAGCCAAGTCTCCAGAGCTCGTGCGGCGTCACCTGCAGTCGACAACTCAGTTGTTGTTCAACCTGGGTTTTTCAGTCAACGTGCCCAAATCTCACCTGGAGCCCTCTCAACGCCTCCTGTTCATAGGGGCAGTACTGGACACAACATTGAATCAGGCCTTTCCTCCGCCCCAGCGGGTTCAGGACATTCAAGACATTCAAGCGTTGATTCCAATGTTTCGAAATGGAGCGGTAGTTCCAGTCCTCAAGGTCCTTCGTCTGCTCGGTCTGTTTGCTTCTTGCATACTGCTGGTCACTCATGCTCGCTGGCACATGAGGGCTCTTCAGTGGTGCGTCCGCAGGCAGTGGTTTCAGCACAAAGGAGATCTCGAGGATTCGATCAGGATCTCCAGAGACACTGCGGTGGATCTTCAATGGTGGGCTGCGGTCGGCAACCTGTCGCAAGGAAGGCCGTTCTCGCTGCCTCCGCCAGTGGCCACAGCTGTAGCGGATGCTTCCACTCTAGGGTGGGGAGCTCATCTGGGGGGCCTGGAGATCAAAGGCCTTTGGTCTCCAGTGGAACAGAGGTTTCACATCAATCTTTTGGAATTGCGGGCAGTACGTCTGGCTCTCAAGGCCTTTCTCCCTTCCCTTCGCGGTCTGTTGGTTCAGGTCCTGACAGACAACACTACTGCAATGTGGTATATAAACAAGCAGGGAGGAGTGGGGTTGTATGTTCTCTGCAGAGAAGCTCTTCGACTCTGGTCCTGACTTCAGGACCACAAGATATGCTTGGTAGCAAATCATTTGGGGGAGGTTCTGAATGTACATGCGGATGTTCTCAGTCGACGCATCTCGGTCGACCACGTGTGGCGTCTTCATCCGGATCTGTTGTTTTACATCTTCCAGATGTGGTGGTGTCCGCAGATAGATCTGTTTGCTACTCAGGAGAACGCGCAGTGCCCGTTGTTTTGCAGCCTCCAGTATCTGGTGCAGGGAGCTTTGGGGGACGCGTTTCAGATGTCCTGGAAGGGTCAGTTGCTTTACGCGTTTCCTCCCATACCCCTGATTCCTCGAGTTCTGAGGAAGATCTGCCAAGACCGGGCCCAGGTCATCTTGATAGCCCCGGATTGGCCGAGAAGGGTGTGGTATTCGGACCTTCTCCAACTCTCTCTGTGCCCTCCGCTCCGTCTCCCTTACAGGGTAGACCTCCTCTTGCAGTCGCAGGGGCAGATTCTACACCCCCACCTCCAGAGTCTGCACCTTCATGCCTGGAGATTGAACGGGGCAATCTGAGTGCTTTTTCTCTCACGCCGGAAGTGGTGGATGTTATTTTATCGGCCAGGCGACACTCCACCTAATCGATCTATGCAAGCAGGTGGGCCAGATTTGTAGGTTGGTGTGGAGAGAACCAAATTAATCCCTTAAAGGCTCACTTGTCTGACATGTTATTATTTGCTCTTTCCTTGGCACAGAAGGGTTGTGCAGTTGCCACAGTTAAGAGCTATTTATCAGCGCTGTCGGCTTTTCTGTGCCTCCCAGACCAACCCTCCTTGTTTAAATCGCCACTTGTTTTGAGGTTCATTAAGGGTCTCACTAATAGGTTTCCACCCACTCCGTTTGTTATGCCACAGTGGGATCTTAATTTAGTATTGACATTTCTGATGGGATCGCAATTTGAGCCGATGCACTCTTGTTCTTTGCGTTTGCTGGTCTTAAAGACTGTATTTCTGGTGGCCATAACATCGGCCAGAAGAGTGAGTGAGCTTCAGGCTCTTAGTGTAGAGTCTCCATACCGTTCCTTCTTTAGAGACAAAGTGGTGTTAAGAACCAAGGCGGCTTTGCTCCCGAAGGTTGTTACACCCTTTCACTTGGGGCAGTCAATTACTCTCTCTTCCTTTTACCCTCCGCCTCATCCATCCAAGGAGGAAGAGAGGCTCCACTGATTGGATCCACGAAGAGCATTGAGCTTCTTTGTCGACAGGACGAGGGAGTTCAGGCAAGACGATCAGCTCTTCGTTGGATACGTGGGGAAGAGGAAAGGCAGAGCAGTCCACAAGGGAACGCTGTCCATGTGGGTCATTCTCTGTATCAAACTTTGTTATTCCTTAGCAAAGAAAGAACCACCTGTGGGGCTTCGAGCTCATTCCACCAGAGCTAAGGCTGCTTCATCGGCCTTGGCTAGGGGTGTTCCTGTCGTTGACATCTGCAAGGCGGCAACTTGGGCATCCCTCCATACTTTTGTCAAACATTATTGTTTGGACTCTGAGGTCAGGAGGGATGGCCATTTTGCACGCTAAGTGCTGCAGGATTTCTTGGTTTGACCATTCAGGCACCCACCTCCGGAGGTAGTACTGCTTTGGGACTCTATTCTTTAGGTGAGGAATTCACAGGTAGGTGTATCCATCAGAAGAATAAGTTACTTACCTTCGGTAACGCCTTTTCTGGTGGATACATTAACTACCTGTGGATTCCTCATGGTCCCACCCGCCTCCCCGTTGCCTGGCTGGTCTTACCACGAAATCGGTGGATGAGCAAAGTTTTCTTGTATATTTGTATATAATTAGATCATGTATATAATGATGGCATGTATATATGTATTTCTTTCTCTATTTTATATATTTCAAGGAAACATGGTTGAATTTGACTATGTATATATGTTTCCATATGAAAGTGCTGTAAAAAATGGTGATAACTGACGTCTGCATGTTGACTAGGGCTTCTTATTGCCTGGATGACGTCATACAGCGTCACGTGGAGTCGGGCAATTGTGACGTCATCGTCGACGTGCAGAGCTAGAAGAAAAATTTCCGTCGAAGCTGGCGCGTGGGGGAAAATTCTTTAGGTGAGGAATCCACAGGTAGTTAATGTATCCACCAGAAAAGGCGTTACCGAAGGTAAGTAACTTATTCATCTTTGTTTTGTAAGTAAAACGTGACATAGTTATGAATTAGGTTAAATCGAATTCCATTGTAGTGAATATTACTAATGATATTGTTGAGTAAGTACTAGTTGATGAAGACTGACATCCAAATATTTTTTTGAGTTGAATATGTAAAATGTTTTTACATTTCTGAAGCAATATAATCGCCACCTTAAGAAAATGGTTTAATAAAAGTTACAATTTGGCATACAAATACTCTTTATAAGTGAGTCCTATAGTTTGTGGATTTATTGTTGATCAATCCTTCATTGGATTTCACACGTTGATAATGTGTTTTGCCACTTTCGTTTAATGTTTTTATACTCTGAAAATGTTTTCTTTGGGCGTGGTGTAAAATTGAGTTGGAATTTTTGAGTTAGTTTGCGTTTTTTCAGATTTTTTTTTATTGATTTTTTTTTTTTTTTTTGAGAAGGTATTCAAATTACAACAGATGGTGAGCATTTTCCCCCCTGAGTTTTGAGAATGTTTTTTTCGTTTGTGTCATTTTTGGCCATGGAATTGACGGATAATTTAGAAAATGTGTTTAGACGTTTTACCTTCAAATCTGGGTGGCATTCTGGATTGTCTGAGCATTCTGAAGAATTTAAACGTCCTTACCTTTAGGGACATTTAAAACGTGGGGTGGTGAATTTAAAGGTGTCGACTTAATATGTTGTAAACCATGCTGCCCTGCTTATGTTTATTTTTATTTGGTGTACATATCAATTGATATTTTGTTGGAAAAGCTGTTTTAAACCACTGTCTTATTAACAGTTGGAACTTTAAAAAAAAACTTTGTTATGTTAATTACTTTCATGTCTTCTGTTAAACTAGTAAGATACCATGGTTTGGAGCGTGTTGCTTACTACCACTGTAGAATGTGGGCGGGATCACGGACTCAAAATGGTGGAATTTTTTGTTGAGTGTGGCTCAATTGCCCAGCCATTCCTTGCCGACACTAATAGATAACTCATTCCTCTTTGCATATCTGCGAATGTGGTTTATGCGATGCTATTCTGTAAAACTTATTATCAGTTGTATTTATTAAGAAACAGAACACAAGGATGTATTTACATTTGTAGAGTACATTGTGCTAACTATTTGGGCCGTGCGAGTATGGCCCAGCTTGCTTTCCTCTGTAAGGTGATTTTAACATGTTATGTGTGAGTCAGTTTAATGGTAGTAACGTGGATTTGAAATTTGTACTGCAGGGAATACTGCGCGAATGTATGGTCAGTAGTACATGTCTTTCAAATATTGTCATATATTCAGATGAACAGCACGTAATGTGTAATTTATTACTTGTGAAGTGTGGGTAAGAGCATCAATCCGCAAAAACACCAGATCCCACATGTATGGTATATTCCTGACTGTATTTTCATGCGCATTATTTATAAACAAAAGCGTTTCAATATGATCCAAATAACAAGGAGTTAAATCTGTGCAGTAGGCAAAAATCACAGTAACCACACTTTGTTAGTATGTGTTTTTCTCAAGTCATTTCTGCTTTACTGTTCAGTAACATCTTTGCACTGTAATAATGTGTGAATCTGTGCCTAGCACACTTAAAAATACTGTGTTATGAGTCCACATTTGATTTCATCAGCATGGGGTAAACACATACCTAGTTAAAAAGTATTTTTTTTTTGGGTGCTTTTACTGCTAAAAATGCAGGGGTAGAAAAACCCATGTCGCAGAGACTTTTGAAATATTTTCCATATGTACCTGAAATGAGAGCGTAGTGACAGCCTTTGCAGAGCTTCTGTAATGTGGCTTATGATGGTTCCAGAGCCTCTCAATAGCAATATAGGACCATACTATGTGGTTACATATCACGAGAGAGAGAGAGAGAGAGAGAGAGAGAGAGAGAGAGAGAGAGAGAGAGAGAGAGAGAGAGAGAGAGAGAGAGAGAGAGAATAGAGATAGATAGATAAATAATATATATTTTTATTTTTTTTGCCAGCAAAAGGACCTGATTAATGCCCATTACGTCATGGCGAGTTGGTTGTTTTTTCTATAGGTCAGTTGCTTTTTGGACTGGTGGGCGTCTGTTACAATATTGCATCAAAGTCCTTTTGCCCAAGATGAAAAAGTCTTGCACTCCTCCACAGCTTGCTGTTAAAAGCCAAGTGTTGTATGAATTCATAAAAAAAGGTTGCCCTAATACAAGTGGGATTTGAAGGTTCTGGCTCGTTCCTTCCGGTCTCCGGTTTTCAGTAATGTGCGTATTAGTTTTGAATTTGGGAGTGCAGGAGACTGATTTCTTAGGCTACTGCACTGACTTGTGGAGTGAGCGATATTTATTTGCATGTCATCTGCATACATTTTATGGTTACTGTTTGAGAAGCTGTAAAAGATGAACAAGAGGGGGGGGGTAGGAGATCTTGAGATCACATTAGAATACTCGATGGGTGGAAGTTTCAGCTCTTCTTTCCTGTGTTTTTTTTTTTGACTGTGGATAAAGAGAAAAGACTTGATCCATGATAAGGCGCTTCTGTTTTTCAGTCTATCCTATAATATTGTGTGGTCAACCTTCTCGCAGGCCACAAACAGGTCGAGTAGGAGTTTTTTTTTTTGCATTTGTTCGTTGACATTAGGAGCTCTTCCTTATGGCTGCCCCTTGCATCCCTGATCCCATGCTGGTGGTCGCAGAGCAAATGGGTTACTTCCATCTACTCTTGGAACAGTCTGATTGCCTCCTTTTCCAGGATCTTCTTAAGAAGGGGAAGTTGGAGATGTAACTGTAATTAGCCAGGGTACTAGGGCTCTTCTTTTAATTTCAGATGTGTAGAGTTGATGACACACTTTAGTGGGTCAGACATAACTTCTGATAGAAGGTGAGCATTCATATTTGTATTTTCCAGAGTTGAAGGATGTGGGCATCCCTGCGTCATAGGAGTGTCCATTGTGTCCTGCTGATTTTTTGATTTTGGTATGTGTCTGAAGGCCAGGTGGAGCTTTACTCGAGCAGGGTCTGGATGAAGAGACCAAGCTGAAATAGGTTTGGAGGTGGGTCTATTGGAACTAAAGGAATAGGATGTGTTTGTTGGGAGAGGGGTACTCGGGGATGGCTGATTCTGGTGGTCCAACAGAGTGTTGCTGGGAAAGGGAAGTTGCAGGGTTGGGTTACTGGTCTGTTTATGTTTTAATGATCTGTGGTTTTTCAGAGGGATGTTGGTGTGGCAAGTGGATTACTGCATGGTCTGTGTGATGGTGCTGCTTTGGCCTAAGAGGGATACAAGTAACTTCTCAGGATGTGCTCCAGGTCTGGGATTTCATTTAACCATGTACATTCTGGGAGTTTTAGTCTTGTTTTACTTCAGGTTATTTTTTTGAAGTAACTCACCTGAAAATGATTTGCTACGGAAAAGGACCATGGTTAAAGTGTTGCACATCCCAGGTTTTCCCAACAGCTGAGCAATACATAGCTTCAATATCTCTCTTCATCAGGGCACTCCACATTGAGAAAGCCCAAAAGGGCTGAGGTCGGAGACAGATCCTGAAATCAGCCTTCTCTTGTATGTTTGGCATATAGACCTGTCCAAGACCAGCTACCATTCCCTTACATCCTAAGCTGGTTAAGGGTTGTAGAATGGAGAGGTGGAGATTGTAATGTGAGTCTCCAGGCATTTTGGAAGATTTGGGGATGGGGTGGTGGAGTATAAAAAAACAACCAGTAAATGAGTCATCAACCCTTGTGGTCTGGATAGAAGGAAAGAGTGCTACTCCCACAGAGACAACAAAATCGAGCTGCTGCAACTGCCACAAGGTTGGAATGTGTCAGGGAGAACCGTGACTCTTGTCCGGGCAGTGAGAGGAGAGTGGGCAGAACCATATCCGTAACTATATTGTACATCCAACAGAAAACGCGCAACACATCATGCACCCAACACAGTGCTCGTGCAACGTGAAGATGAGTAACACTATGCTTACAATAGAACCCCTTCCTGTGAACAACAGTAAGACACCCAGTACAACACTTTAGACACGCACTTTACTCTGAACACGTGTCTGACATAAGTCATACACTCTTTATCGCTTAAGAGTGCAACAGAAAAATAAACAATACACACAACTGCACTCTGTGCAGAGCTGTCTACATGCAGCTGGTACTTGGAAGTCGATGTACACCCAACACTGCATTCTGCTATGTAGCATCAGACTTCATCCATATCCACACATTAGATATATTACTGCGCACACGTTCAACACAGCTCGGATATTGTACAAAGCTGGGTGTCACCAAGCTCACGAGAGTACAGATCTTAACAGTAAACATTAGAAACCTCCAAAAAAAAACATCAGAACAACTCTCATACATCCATCATTCTTCAGGGACACTGTACAGCTGGACCTCACTAAGCACACGCTTACTCCACGCTCATAAAACTATATATGTCCAAGACAGCAGTTAACATCTTAAAGCAACACCGGCCCAGCAGCACACAGCTAGACGAATGTAAACTGGTATTGTGGACATTAACAGGCATCATAGTCTTCGTTACCTGATAATATATCTTTAAGTTGGGCAGTGCCCAAACAACACATTCCTGAAATGGTAAATCTCTCCATCAGGCCATACAAACCTAGAGTAAATCCAGACATATGTGAAATATGGACTGGCCAGACCCCGTTGGTGTTTCAGCTTGGACAGGATACAGACTCCGCTCTGCAGTGGAATCCATGAGACAAAGGCGTGAAGATGCCTGGTGCTGTGAGGCAATACAGCACTATACAAATCTCTTTTAACGTAGCAGAACATTGTGTTTGTAGCCAGTGTGTAGAACAAAGTATTTCAAACTCTTTGTACTACAGGAAACCCCAGAGTCTGGCAACAAGCCCGGGTTCCCAAAATCCTCTGGGAAGTTTACATTTTCTCTTTGCCTTATGTAGGCCTGTTTTGCTTTACTGCTGACTGAGCCAAAATACACACACTGAGAGGAGTCAAAGATTCTCTGGAATGCACCTCTTAATCTGAAGAAGACACTTATATCTTTTTTCAAGGCTCGTGAAGGAAGGCCTGTATACCTAAAAGTGTACCTTTAAAATGTGCAACAATTAAGTAAGACCATGTACAAAGAATCTTCAATCTAAAATCAGCAAATATATACATGCAAGGATACAAACACTTGTATTGATATATGTATATATATTCATACACAATGCAAAGCAAATAATTAATACAACTGCATCACCGTAGGGCCTGTCTGGTACTTCATCTTTCTCCTGCCAGCAAGTCGTTGATCCCGGTTCGACTGCAACAAGAAAGAGCGATCTCTACCCTCATGGGAAATATATCAGGCATTCAACGTCTAAATCCTGATTGAGGTCTCTGAATCTCCCGCTGTTGACCTAGTTTTATATATTTGAAACAAACGAGGAAGGAGCTTTCTGGAAAAACCCCTCCCGCTGTGCAAGAAGTATTGAACAATGCTGGCTATTTTAGGCAAGCTTTGAAAGAAACACGTCGGAACTTGGCCAAAATCCCAAGGTGTCTTTCCCAAAAGTAAACTTCCCTGCTGTACCATAAACATCAGCCTAGTACATCCTTATCTTGCTAACTGACTCCTCCACCTTATGTCTTAGCTCTTCGGTGAGAAAAAGAACACGCAGAATAGAAAACAAGTTGCATAACATGTTTTGTTCAGAAAACCACTCGCACTTTTAACGTGGCAGTGAAGCTAAAGCTAAGCTGAATATAAAATGGAGTCTGTTACTGGTGACCACTAATGTGACGGTTGACAGCTAAGCCAAGTGCAAAGTGGTGTGACACGAAGTCAGTGGTCAAAACACAAATACAAGGCCTTGTTTCATCAATTGGGCCAGGGAAGTGTCAGTGCTGTTGTAGTTTCTGCTCCTTGGTCTCTTTACAGTGGGATTGGACCATGCTGAGCATCATATGTGTAGGCCATGCTCTATTGAGCCAGGGAAGCATCCGGACTCTTGTGATTTCCACTTGTTTGTCTCATTAAGTGGGGTTGTACCAGGCTGAGCATCATCTTTAGACAATGTTATATTGATTCAGCAAGGATAGTATCCGTGCTCCTGTGATTTCCACTTGTTGGTGTTGGACTAGGCTTAGCATCGCACGCTGGTGGCTGATGTTTGTGACGAGTGTCGCTGTCTGCTACCTGAAAACAGGCCTAATGAGAAGAAAGTGCCAAGACTTGATACTTTTTTCAAGAGTGTTTATGCCTTTAGCAGTAATGGTGGTGAGAAATGGCAAGTGTCCTCTGGCGTCTTTCACTGGCTTCTCTGTTTTAATCCCATTCAGACACAAGAAGTTCTTTTTCCAAAAGTAGATGTCCTTCAGACAGTTATTCATTTGGTTTCAGTGTTCAGAATGATCCATCTCAGGGCTGCACTTTCTTTCCTGCCCACTTGCCCAAAGAATTCGGGTGAGCCCTGTGAACATGTGTATGTATGTGTGTGGCGTTTGTGTCTTCCAAGGGTCAGTGGAGTTCTGTGCAGGGTCAAAGACGAAGCTGCAATCAGTGAGTGATCGGAGGGGTAGCTGCAGTCTTAGGGCGATGGAGGTGGACTGTCACTCATTGTGATGTAGTTTCTTCATCCCTTTCCTACATTGGACCAGCATTGGGGTGGCCCTGGTGGATACAGGGATACTGTTCCATCTGTGCTGCATCTGCAGGTTGAGCAGGGTTACCACAAGTCTGGAACTCAGTAGCCCGGACAGACAGTCCTCAGCTCTGGTCTACATCTCAAAAGATTGAAGATTTTAAGGTTGTGGCTTGAGCCTCATAGCTTCAGCTGTTGCTAATATTACGCAAATTAATGAATATTTCCCTTTAGCTGTAGCATCGTAGAGAGAAAGATGGGACCTCACAATACTTGATTCAATCAGTCTTCACCAAATAAAACAGAAAAAACTGGCATTTGTTTTAAAATTTTAGTTTCAGGCCTACTACGACATATGGTAAGTGAGCACACGTAAGATGGTGTCATTCAGTGCACAAACACGCCATGGTTATGAGAATGGAGGCATGTAATGTATATTGACGGAGTCAAACACAAACGGAGGTTGTACAATATGTGTAAGTTGTTTGCTCATGCTACTGATGCCAAGGGTTGGCCATTGTTCGCTGCAGACTGCTGTCTGGAAACCCCTTCTATCTGCTTTTGTTGGGCTCGCTCTTCCACTTTCCTCTGCTGTGCACGTCTAGCCTTGGGTCTGTCCCTCGGGGTTCACCGCATACGGTTTCCTTCAGATAACAGGTCTGGGATTTAAGAGGCGTAACCTTGTCTAGGGCGCTTGTGCTACTGTACTGGTGACTGCAGTGCCTAGAGTCCTGGGCCCACACCCACCCTAGGAGACAGTTGGTGGCCATCTTGCCCATCTCTGTCAGGACTATGAAACTGCTTCCTGTTTTACAATAGACAATAACTAGTGCTCCCTTCTTTGCATTGTATGAGTGAATATCATGAGGCCTCTGTGGACGCTAGAGCTGGTGTATAGCGCTTTATGGTGCTGGTTGTTAATGTTGACTCTCTGGCCTCAGCCGACTTAGGAAGGAAACCATACCAGTTTGCTCTGCAGACCTCGGTTACTTGGATGGCGGCCCCTTAGAGTGCCCGTGTTAGTAATGGGGTTTCGGGTTGGCCAGGTGTAGGAGGCTGGACTGGCTTGTAGTGAGTACCAAGGGGTACTTGCACCTTGCACCAGGCCCAGTTATCCCTTATTAGTGTATAGGGTGTCTAGCAGCTTAGGCTGATAGATAATGGTAGCTTAGCAGAGCAGCTTAGGCTGAACTAGGAGACGTGTGAAGCTACTACAGTACCACTTAGTGTCATATGCACAATATCATAAGAAAACACAATACACAGTTATACTAAAAATAAAGGTACTTTATTTTTATGACAATATGCCAAAGTATCTTAGAGTGTACCCTCAGTGAGAGGATAGGAAATATACACAAGATATATATACACAATAGCAAAAATATGCAGTATAGTCTTAGAAAACAGTGCAAACAATGTATAGTTACAATAGGATGCAATGGGGAAACATAGGGATAGGGGCAACACAAACCATATACTCCAGAAGTGGAATGCGAACCACGAATGGACCCCAAACCTATGTGACCTTGTAGAGGGTCGCTGGGACTATTAGAAAATAGTGAGAGTTAGAAAAATAACCCTCCCCAAGACCCTGAAAAGTGAGTGCAAAGTGCACTAAAGTTCCCCTAAGGACAAAGAAGTCGTGTTAGAGGAATAATGCAGGAAAGCCACAAACCAGCAATGCAACAACTGTGGATTTCCAATCTAGGGTACCTGTGGAACAAGGGGACCAAGTCCTAAAGTCACAAGCAAGTCGGAGATGGACAGATGCCCAGGAAATGCCAGCTGCGGGTGCAAAGAAGCTTCTACTGGACAGAAGAAGCTGAGGTTTCTGCAGGAACGAAAAGGGCTAGAGACTTCCCCTTTGGTGGACGGATCCCTCTCGCCGTGGAGAGTCGTGCAGAAGTGTTTTCCCGCCGAAAGAACGCCAACAAGCCTTGCTAGCTGCAAATCGTGCGTTTGGCGTTTTTGGACGCTGCTGGGGCCCAGGAGGGACCAGGAGGTCGCAAATTGGACCTGAAGAGAGAGGGGACGTCGAGCAAGACAAAGAAGCAGGTAGCACCCGGAGAAGTGCCAGAAACAGGCACTACGAGGATGCGTGAAACGGTGCTCGCCGAAGTTGCACAAAGGAGTCCCACGTCGCCGGAGACCAACTTAGAAAGTCGTGCAATGCAGGTTAGAGTGCCGTGGACCCAGGCTTGGCTGTGCACAAAGGATTTCCGCCGGAAGTGCACAGGGGCCGGAGTAGCTGCAAAGTCGCGGTTCCCAGCAATGCAGCCCAGCGAGGTGAGGCAAGGACTTACCTCCACCAAACTTGGACTGAAGAGTCACTGGACTGTGGGGGTCACTTGGACAGAGTCGCTGGATTCGAGGGCTCTCGCTCGTCGTGCTGAGAGGAGACCCAAGGGACCGGTAATGCAGCTTTTTGGTGCCTGCGGTTGCAGGGGGAAGATTCCGTCGACCCACGGGAGATTTCTTCGGAGCTTCTGGTGCAGAGAGGAGGCAGACTACCCCCACAGCATGCACCACCGGGAAAACAGTCGAGAAGGCGGCAGGATCAGCGTTACAGAGTTGCAGTAGTCGTCTTTGCTACTATGTTGCAGGTTTGCAGGCTTCCAGCGCGGTCAGCAGTCGATTCCTTATCAGAAGGTGAAGAGGGAGATGCAGAGGAACTCGGATGAGCTCTTGCATTCGTTATCTGAAGTTTCCCCAGAGACAGAGACCCTAAATAGCCAGAAAAGAGGGTTTGGCTACCTAGGAGAGAGGATAGGCTACTAACACCTGAAGGAGCCTATCAGCAGGAGTCTCTGACGTCACCTGGTGGCACTGGCCACTCAGAGCAGTCCAGTGTGCCAGCAGCACCTCTGTTTCCAAGATGGCAGAGGTCTGGAGCACACTGGAGGAGCTCTGGACACCTCCCAGGGGAGGTGCAGGTCAGGGGAGTGGTCACTCCCCTTTCCTTTGTCCAGTTTCGCGCCAGAGCAGGGGCTAAGGGGTCCCTGAACCGGTTTAGACTGGCTTATGCAGAATTGGGCACCTCTGTGCCCAACAAAGCATTTCCAGAGGCTGGGGGAGGCTACTCCTCCCCTGCCTTCACACCATTTTCCAAAGGGAGAGGGTGTCACACCCTCTCTCAGAGGAAGTTCTTTGTTCTGCCATCCTGGGCCAGGCCTGGCTGGACCCCAGGAGGGCAGATGCCTGTCTGAGGGGTTGGCAGCAGCAGCAGCTGCAGTGAAACCCCAGGAAGGGCAGTTTGGCAGTACCAGGGTCTGTGCTACAGACCACTGGGATCATGGGATTGTGCCAACTATGCCAGGATGGCATAGAGGGGGCAATTCCATGATCATAGACATGTTACATGGCCATTTTCGGAGTTACCATTGTGAAGCTACATATAGGTAGTGACCTATATGTAGTGCACGCGTGTAATGGTGTCCCCGCACTCACAAAGTTCAGTGAATTGGCTCTGAACAATGTGGGGGCACCTTGGCTAGTGCCAGGGTGCCCACACACTAAGTAACTTTGCACCTAACCTTTACCAGGTAAAGGTTAGACATATAGGTGACTTATAAGTTACTTAAGTGCAGTGTAAAATGGCTGTGAAATAACGTGGACGTTATTTCACTCAGGCTGCAGTGGCAGGCCTGTGTAAGAATTGTCAGAGCTCCCTATGGGTGGCAAAAGAAATGCTGCAGCCCATAGGGATCTCCTGGAACCCCAATACCCTGGGTACCTCAGTACCATGTACTAGGGAATTATAAGGGTGTTCCAGTAAGCCAATGTAAATTGGTAAAAATGGTCACTAGCCTGTTAGTGACAATTTGGAAAGAAATGAGAGAGCATAACCACTGAGGTTCTGATTAGCAGAGCCTCAGTGAGACAGTTAGTCACTACACAGGTAACACATTCAGGCACACTTATGAGCACTGGGGCCCTGGGTTACCAGGGTCCCAGTGACACATACAACTAAAACAACATATATACAGTGAAAAATGGGGGTAACATGCCAGGCAAGATGGTACTTTCCTACACCAGGGTATGCACCTAAGCCAGGCAGAACCCACCCACTCTAGTCAGGGTGAGAGGGTTACACCCCCAGGATAACCCCTGCTCACCCCCGTGGTAGCTTGGCACGAGCAGTCAGGCCTAACCCGGAGGCAATGTGTATAGCAATTTCAAAACACACACAACACGTGTGACGCAATAAATACACCACAAAGGAAACACAACACCAAGTTATATAAAAATAAACTGTATTGCATAAAACAACATTAGACCAAACACAACATGTCAGTAATACCCTGCTACCCAAGCAGTTGTCGGAACATTACATAGTACTACTACTCTGCGATTGCCAGCAGTAGTCACATAAACATATAGGTTACTGGTCATCCTGCAACAAAAGCAGTACTCAGATAAAGCATTACTAAAATTGTACATATCGTGGTAAAACACACATCACCAGATTTGCATAGGGTCATAGTAAAACACATCTCCTAAATGCCCAGACATCATCATGCAGGCACAATAAGGGAAAACACATATAGTCTCCTAGAATGTTCCCTGCATGGGTAAAATGTCATGGGAAAACAAGTGTCGCCCGGTGGCTGTACCTAAACAAGACGGGGTCTCCGTTGAGGTCTCCTGGCCATCCTGTGAGACTTAGCTGAGGGGCTGGCACCAACAAAGACCAAGGACCTGTCTAGTGCCTTTGTTTGAAAGGGAGGGAATTTCCGTGATCCCCTAGTCCGCTGGGAGGCCTCCGTGGATCTCCCGAGCGGAGCCAAACGCTGGCTGAAATAAGGACAGCCACCTGCATCTTTGCAGCGTGGCTGCGATGAGAGTGGTTCTCTCAGCAGAGGGGGGTGACCCTCGTGGCTTGAGGGGTGCAGAGCCCCACGCTCCCATTCGGCTGGCAAGACCTCTTACCTGCCTCAGCCGACGAGATTTCTACAGCCGCTCGTGCTGGAGCATGCACGTCCGGGGCCCTGCCTGGGCCTTACAAACAGTTCTTCTTGGCCCTCCTGATCCGCAGCCATGACCCCTGTCCCTCACCTGGACCTGGTCTGGTGCGCGAGTGAATTGCCGCGCTCGTCCCAGGCTGCAGCGGTGATTTGGAAAGGAATGGTGTCTGCTTGTACCCCTGGGGCACGTTCCTGTGTGCTCCTGCCCCCTGGGGGTACCGACAAAGGGTGTGCTCCGCACACCTTACAATGAAGTTGACCGACCCGGGTCGCAGTGGTGAGTTTCCGGCAGCCCATCACAAAGTGCTCGGATGCACTTCCAATGTTTGAAAGGGAAAAAGCGATCTTCCAGCCCACATTAAGCGCTAAGAAGGTGCTCCATGTGGTGGAAATCCCCCTGCATTGTGTGCAGCCTTCAGAAAATGAGGAGAAGGGGATCCAACTAGTCCTAACTGGTTCTAGGAGTGTCCCCTCTCTCTTCCAGCACAGGCTCCAGACATCAATGAACGAGCCCTTTGTGTGAGGCCAGGGCACAGCCTTTACAGATGCAGGTGTTCCCACCTCTCTTTCTCTCAGCCCAGGAAGACCATTCAATATGCAGATGCACCTCTGTGGTAACTCCGCCATCCCTGTGTATCAGCTGTCTGAAAAGTATGCACAAAGCCCAGCTGTCATTCTGCCCCAGACCTGGATTGGAGTCAAGCTGCAAAAGACCAGAGTCATAAGCACAGAGAAATGCTCACTTTCTAGAAGTGGCATTTCTATAATGGTAATAAAAAATCTACCTACACTAGTAAGCAGCATTTCTCACTACCATTACAGCCATACCAAACAAACCATATCAAACATACCTACGCTACCCCTCATAGAACAGACAATATCGCCCAGATATAATGTAGGGCCTTTCCAATGCAATCCTATGAGAAGGCAGCACTCACAACAGTGAGACACCAAATAGACGGTTTGTCTCAACTAGGACAGGCCACACAACCAGGCACATGTCCTGCCTTCTACATACATAGCACCTTACCCATAGGGCTAGCTAGGGCCTACCTTAGTGGTGACTTATATCTAGGAAAAGGGGAGGTCCAGGCATGGTAAGTAAATTTAGATGCCAGGTCCCCTTGGCAGTAAACTGTGCACACAGGCTGTGCGCTAGCAGGCCTGAGACAGGTTTGAAAGGCTAATTCTGTGGGTGGTGCAAGCAGCGCTGCAGGCCCAGTAGTAGCATTTAATTTACAGGCCCTGGGTATAGAGATACCACTGTTCAAGGGACTTACAGGTAAATTAAATATGCCAATTAGGTATAAGCCAATCATACCAAGTTTACAAGGGACAGCGCCTGCACTTTGGCACTGATCAGCAGCGATAAAGTTACCAGAGTCATAACATCAGCAAAAAGGGTCAGAAAAAATAGGAGGAGGAAGGCAAAAAGTTTTGGGAATGACTCTGTTAACCCCTTGTGTGCCGTGGACGAGGTGATCTCGTCCTCGGCACCGGGGACGAGACCACCTCGTCCTGCTATGGGCCTCCGGAGGGAGCGCTAGCGCTCCCCCCGGTGACCAGGAACTCCCCTCCCCTGGGCAGAGATGGAAGGGGAATCTCTTCCCCTTCCACCCCCGCCCACCCCGTGATTCCCCTGTGGTGTCTGATGACGTCAGCGCGCTTTCGTGCGCTGACCTCATCAGAGGCCGTCCCCTCGGGGGGGGGGGATTATTATTAGGCCATTTCTGCTCCCCCTGGGGGCAGAAACCACTAGACACCAGGGAATATATATTTTTGTGGGCTATTTGAAGTAAGGGGAGCAGCCCCTTGGGCAAGGGCTGCTCCTCGGGGGGCAAATTATTTCTAGGCCATTTCTGCCCCCCGGGGGGGGGGGGGCAGAAACCACAAGACACCAGGGAGTTTTTCCTTTTTTTATACTAACACATAAGGGAAGCGGCCACTCCCGGGGGGGTGGGGGTGGCAAAATATTTTTAGGCCTTTTCTGCCCACGGGAGGGGGGAGGGGGGGGGGCAGAAACCTCTAGACACCAGGGATATATATATATATATTTTTATTTACTTTTTTTTTTATGTATGGAGAGCGACCCCTTAGGGGGCAGATCAGCCTATTTTTGTAAGGCCAATCAGCCCCAAAGGGAGCAGAGACCTCTAGACACCATGGATTGGTGTGTGTGTATGTGTATGTTTTGTTTGGAGGGGGCAGCCGCTAGGGCAATGGTTTCTCCCCATGGGGGCACATTACTGTTGGCCATAACTGCCCCCCTTGGGGGCAGACTGCCCTATTTTGGAAGGCCCATCTGCCCCCAAGGGGGGCAGAATGCCCACCATAGACCAGGGAAGATTTTTTTCCAAAAGAAGAGGTTGGGGGTATGGCATACCCCCACCCCAATTAAATGGGACCAAAGTTGTTCTGCCCACCAGTGGGCAGATTGGGCAATTACCCCCGATCCACACCCCGATCCACACAGGTAGTTTTCTATTTGATAATTTTGATGTGTCCAGATAGTGTTTTGGGGCATTTCCTGTTGCGAGCAAAAGGCCTACCCACACAGTTTTTATCGGGAGACTTGGGGGAACGCTGGTTGGAAGGAAATGTGTGGCTCCTCTCAGATTCCAGAACTTTCTGTCACCGAAATGTGAGGAAAAGGTGTTTTTTTGCCACATTTTGAGGTTTGCAAATGATTCTGGGTTACAGAACCTGGTGAGAGCCCGACAAGTCACCCCGTCTTGGATTCCCCTAGGTCTCTAGTTTTCAAAAATGCACAGGTTTGGTAGGTTTCCCTAGGTGGCAGCTGAGCTAGAGGCCAAAATCCACAGGTAGGCACTTTGCAAAAAACACCTCTGTTTTCTTTGAGAAAATGTGATGTGTCCACTTTGTGTTTTGGGGCATTTCCTGTCGCCGGCGCTAGGCCTACTCACACAAGGGGGTACCATTTTTATCGGGAGACTTGGGGGAACATAGAATAGCAAAACAAGTGTTATTGCCCCTTGTCTTTCTCTACATTTTTTCCTTCCAAATATAAGACAGTGTGTAAAAAAAGACGTCTATTTGAGAAATGCCCTGTAATTCACATGCTAGTATGGGCACCCCAGAATTCAGAGATGTGCAAATAACCACTGCTCCTCAACACCTTATCTTGTGCCCATTTTGGAAATACAAAGGTTTTCTTGATACCTATTTTTGACTCTTTATATTTCAGCAAATGAATTGCTGTATACCCGGTATAGAATGAAAACCCACTGCAAGGTGCAGCTCATTTATTGGCTCTGGGTACCTAGGATTCTTGATGAACCTAGAAGCCCTATATATCCCCGCAACCAGAAGAGTCCAGCTGACGTAACAGTATATAGCTTTCAAAAATCTGACATCACAGGAAACGTAGTGAAAAATGGCTGTTTCTGATGGATACAACTACCTGTAGATTCCTCACCTAATGAATACTCCCATGGCGCCAGCATTCAACGGAAATCTTCTTCCTAGTCTCTGCACGTCGACGAGGACGTCACTCTAGCCCACGCGACGCCGTCTGACGTCATACAGGCAATAAGAGGTCCTCGCCGACGTCAGTTCCCTTTTTTCCGTGCATTCGAAACGGTTATCTTCGAGGGAGCTACTGTTGCTTTCGAAGTTACAGTGTGTTTTTCTGCTGCGTGATTTTTATCTGAGAGTTACTATGTCTCAGAGGAAGTCTGGTTTCAAGCCCTGTCGGGAGTGTGGGGGCAAGATGTCCGTTACGGACCTGCATTCTGACTGTTTATGGTGCTTAAGCTCCGACCACGACGTCGCAACATGTGATTCATGCCAACACATGAATCCCAAGGCCCTAAAAGAGCGAGAGGCTAAACTCTTCATGGCGAAGTCGAAGAGGAAGGAGAAGAAGCATCATAGGAAGTCCTCCTCGCCGAAGACTCATCGGCGCCATCGAGATTCCCGGCGCCGTAGGGATTCACGGCGCCATTCCAGCCAGAGGTCTCGATCGAGGTCGCCTTCGGCTCGGCGTCGTAAGACTTGGGAGGTCAGTCCCACAGTCACTCCACATCCATCGACGCCGTTGCCTTCTCCGACTTCGCCTGGGCAGACATCTTCAGTGATTGAAGTGCCGCAGCCTCAGGTGTTCTCTCCGGCGTCGCAGACGTCGAGGCTGGCGTCGGGGTCGCCTTCGATCCAGGCACCCCAGTATCCGGCTTTTCCTGCCCCTGGAGCTGATAATACCGCATTTTTGAATGCGATGTATACCATCTTTCAGCAGATGGCTCCAGGAGGTGCTCCAACTGGTCCTTCGGGCCGTTGGCTTTCACCTTGGGTGCTCCGGCGCCGCTACGGCCAGCACCCTTCATGCCCTTTCTCCCCTTAGGGAATGTGGGCTCGGCGCCGGTGTCGACTCCGGTGGCCCCAGAGGTTTCGGCCCCGGAGGTTTCCATCCAGTCGACTTGGGAGTTTCGACCAGTGACTCCGACAGGACCATCGGAGGCTCCGAGACGCGCCTCTCTGCATCCAGCTCCTACCTCGGCGTCGAAGCTGCCTGTGGCGCCGGACATGGCGTCGGATGGATCCGGCGATCGGCGTCGTTCCTCGAATTCGGCGGATGCCATGTCGATGCCGCGTATTGAAGAGAGGCTACATTCTAGGAGGCGTGCTCTCCGTCTCTTAGAGGAGCAGGAATACCAACGGGTCTTGGAGGAAGGAGAGATAGAGGATTCTGGCGAGGGTCTTCATGGACTGGATACAGCTAGTGGGCTGGATACTTCCCCTGAGTGGGACTTTTCATCTCCAGGGGAGTATACTGAGGAGGCAGCCACTTTTCACGCTGTGGTAAGAAAGGCAGCTAACTTTCTTGAATTGCCTTTGCCGGTAGCGGAGGCGAAGCAGAATTTGTTGACTGAGATCCTGCATCCGGCCTCTACTGCAGCGGAGCCTCTTTTACCATTCAATGAGGCTTTGCTTGATCCGGTGTTGGAGGTGTGGAAGAAGCCGGTATCTTCCTCGGCTGTTCATAGGGCTGTGGCCAGGAGGTATTGGGCTGCACCATCTGACCCTGGCTTTCTGTCCAGACACCCTACGCTGGAGAGCTTGGTGGTCCAGGCCTCCTGTTCTTCTAGATCTGCGCCTGGATCTTTTCCGACGGTGCCGGGGGATAGAGACTCCAAGAAGTTGGACTCTCAGTCCAAGAAAATATTCTCATCCTGCAGCAATGCGTTGAAGTCCACCAACGCGTCATGTATCTTGGGGAGGTACATCTATGCTCTTATGGACGAAATAACATCTTCCCATACGGAGCTTCCCCAAGGGCTTTTGAATATCGTCTCCGATGCCCAGGCTGCTGCAACCCAGGTTATCCAATCTGGGTTGGATACGACTGACTTATTGGCTAGGGCGATGGGCACGGCTGTGGTTGCGAGGAGACAGGCTTGGCTTCGCAACTCAGGGTTCTCTGCGGACGTGCAGTCGACCCTGTTGGGCCTCCCGTTTGATGGGGACAAACTGTTTGGGGCCAAGGCGGATTCGGCCCTGGAGAGGTTCAAAGAAAGCAGGGCCACAGCCAAATCATTAGGACTACAAGCCCCTTCTTCTACCTCCTCCAGATTTTTCAGGAGGTTTCGTGGATTTGGACGTGGCTCTTCCTCCTCTTACTTTCGGGGGAAATTCCAGCAACCCGTCTCTTCTCACCCCTATAGATCATTTAGAGGGAGAGGTAGGGCCCGCACCAGAGGAGCCTCTCAGCAGCACTCTGCCTCTTCCTCGTCCTCTGGAGGGGTGCAGCAGGGAAAGCAGCCTTAGGCTTCCACCATTTCCCACTCACTCCTCTCCTGTAGGGGGAAGATTACGGCATTTTCTCCACAAGTGGGAGACTGTTACAACGGACACTTGGGTTATCAGTATTGTGGAGAAATGCTACACCCTTCCCTTTCGGGAGTTTCCGCCCCCCTTCCCGCCCCGCCCATCTTATTGTTCAGAAGAACACCTCCTGTTGCTAAAACAGGAGGTTCAAGTCCTCCTTTCAAAGGGCGCGGTGGAGTTGGTTCTAGAGCAGGAAAGGGGTCGAGGTTGTTACTCAAGGTACTTCCTGATTCCCAAGAAAGATGGTCGGTTGATACCGATCCTGGATCTGAGGATCTTGAATTGGTTCCTCAATCAGGAAAAGTTCAAGATGCTGACCCTAGCACAGATGCTTTTGGCGTCGAACAAAGAAGATTGGATGGTGTCTGTCGACTTGCAGGATGCTTATTTTCATATCCCGATACTATCCCTATTGCAAGGTGCAGCTCTTTTATTGGCTCTGGGTAACTAGGATTCTTGATGAACCTACAAGCCCTATATATCCCCGCAACTAGAAGAGTCCAGCTGACGTAACAGTATATAGCTTTCAAAAATCTGACATCACAGGAAAAAGTTACAGGGTAAAACGTAGAGAAAAATGGCTGTTTTTCTCACCTCAATTTCAAAAAAAAATTTATTTCAGTTATTTTCTGTAGGAAACCCTTGTAGGATCTACACAAATGACCCATTGCTGAATTCAGAATTTTGTCTACTTTTCACAAATGTTTAGGTTTCTGGGATCCAGCATTGGTTTCACACCCATTTCTGTCACTGACTGGAAGGAGGCTGAAAGCACAAAAAATCGTAAAAATGGGGTATGTCCCTGTAAAATGCCAAAATTGTGTTGACAAATTGGGTTTTCTGATTCAAGTCTGCCTGTTCCTGAAAGCTGGTGATTTTAGCACTGCAAACCCTTTGTTGATGCCAATTTCAGGGAAAAAAACAGAAGCCTTCTTCTGCAGCCCTTTTTTTCTAATTCTTTTTAAGAAAAATGAAATTTTCACTGTATTTTGGCTAATTTCTTGGTCTCCTTCAGGGGAACCCACAAAGTCTGGGTACCTCTAGAATCCCTAGGATGTTGGAAAAAAAGGACGCAAATTTGGCGTGGGTAGCTTATGTGGACAAAAAGTTATGAGGGCCTAAGCAAGAACTATTCCAAATAGGCAAAAAAAGGCCTGGCACAGGAGGAGGAAAAGGCCTGGCAGCGAAGGGGTTAAACGGGCCAGGTCCAACAGTCCGGTAGGCGAGGTTGGACTTATTCATTAATATTTAACAGGTATTGCCTCAGCGGTTTGTAGGGCCGGTGCAGATGTGAATGTGAAAGTAGCAACTGCACCCTGCACTGCCCTCTACAAAAACAAAACAAACGCTGGAACAGGCGAAATCCCAGATAAATGAAGTCCCTTCTGTGCTGGGGCCGGCGTATAATAGTGAAACGCACCAGGGAATGCTGGGCGCACGCTCTGCAAGTTTAGGACTGGAGGGACTTGACGCCTGAATGCTGCATTGTGCGATGCAGGACCCACGGTGGGCGCGAGAAGATTAGCGGCTTTTCATGGGTTTTCCTAGGCTTGGGAGGGTGAACGGGATTTTTCAGAAGTGTCCGTTTCAGCAGGCAGCCCACGGTGCATACGCACGTAGGAAAACGCCTCCCTGATTGTGTTCTGCTGCCTTACGGAGACTTCACCACGGATGGTAGTAACTGAGTTCAGAGCTGAAACACTGTAGCATGAAATGGAGCAAATTACAGCTTGAGAAACACACATACAGATACATCTTTCTTTCTTTCTTTCGTTCTTTCTTTCTTTGCTTCTCTTTCTTTCTCTTTCTCTTTCTTTTTCTCGTCCTTTCTTTCCTTCTTTCACATGCTTTCTTTCTCGCTTTCTTTCTTTCCTTCTCTTTCTTTGTTTCACTTTCCTTCTTTCTTTCTTTCTTTTTCTGTTTCTTTCTTTCTATCTCTCTATTTCTTTCCTTCTTTCTTTCACCTTCTTTTCTTTCTCTTTAGTTCCTTCTCTTTTCCTTTCTTTCTTTTTCTCTTCCTTTCTTTCCTTTATTTTTCTTTCTCTTTCTTTCCTTCTCCCTTTCTTTCCCTTTCTTTCTTTCTCTTTCTTTCTCTTCCTCCTTCCTTTCTGTTTCTTTCTATCCCTTTTTCTTTCTTTTTTTCCTTTCTTTCACGTTCTTTCTTTCCTTCTCTTTATGTCCTTCTTTCTTTCTCTCCTTTCTTTCTTTCCTTCTCTCTTTCTCTTTCATTTTCTCTTTCTTTCCTTCCTTATTTCTGAATCCAGTCCACTTCCCACCACCCAGGCACTTGTAAGTGAAGACATTGAAGCCATGTGCTAAGAGCGGGATGTTGAGACAAGTTTCGGACTATACTCCCGCACTGGAGCAGGCCCGTGGATGTGGAGTGCACGCGTGCATGAAGATACCATGATGCCGCAGGCCGGGGACATGCAAGCTGTAGACTGTGGGTAGGAATGCAGTTTCCGATCCTCCCTACGCACTAATAGGTCTCATACACTTCCATTCTCAGGGGTCTCCCAGTGGGTCAGTGGATATTACTTCGGCGGGTCACAACCTCCAAGCCCTTTGTTTGGCTGTGACCACAGTGATGGGGGCCTTGAAGCGACCCAGCGCCCACATCTGCGCCTGCACTCCCACATGGGAACACTTCTTGTGCAGTTCGTGTCTCTTAAAGGAAGAGCTGCTGCTTCGAAGAGTAAAGGCTTCCGGTCTGGCAAGAGATAGAGCACATATGCCCCCCCTCACCCCCCCGATGTTCCCTGACACGATCCACCACGTTGCTTGTGTGAATCCCTTTCCACCTCCTTTGCAGTGTCCGTAACTGACTAATGGTGCAGCCCACTTACAGTGGCAAACACTTGCTGTGTGTCATGAGGGCTCCAATGGGGCCCAGAGCTCTTTTCATAGGTCGGAAAGGTGTTTTCCGACTTACGAAATGCCCCAGTACATTGCACATCAGGCTTTAAGCTTGTGATTTTGAGAATCGTTGGGTTTGCGAGCACAGTAGCGGATACCCTGAGTCCTGCCTACTTTAAAGCACGTCTGTGAAAAGCTGTCATGCTGCCTTCGGCAAAGCAGTCACAAAAGATAAAACTCTGCCAGGTCGAACACGTGAAACGACATGGAGCCCCAGATGTGTCCATCTCCATTACAGATCGCATCAGAACCCCTCATGCCTGCGTCACCAGTGGCTGCTCACACCTGATTCAATTATAGAGATCTTCAATTACTCACTGTGGTGGTTTCAATTAACCCCATTCATCTTTGTTCATTTCATGCAATCAAATCAATTACCCCAGACTAAGTAATTACCTTAACTTAATATTCTAAGATATATTCTAAGACTGAGCATCGAAAACAAGAGGATACATTTTCATAAAATGGTTCCATGGCTTGTGGTGCTCATTATTGTCTAGAAATAAGCCTGGTCCTGAACCCGCCTTCTCTTGCTGAAGATCAGACCGGGCACTGTTCTCAACCTTGTTGGAAGCTGTCTGAGCCGGAGGAAGGTGGGCCAAGGTGGCTGAACTTAACAAATGATGGGGGCTAAGGAAATGTGACCAGTGAAGGCCTCTCCCAGGCCTGCAGATTAGAATATATGTATGGAAGGGTAGAAGGCCTGACGGTACTGCGGAGCGTGAAATGTTGAGGGTACAGTGTGAACATCCTTGTTATAAAGGCTGGAGAGGGAATGCGCTACCTCATTCCTGGCTCCACCCCACCCAAGCTGACTAGGCCATGTGCAGGGTGATCCTGTGCCTTGGGTTGAAGAGTCCTCCTAGGGTCGAGAAGCTTTTAGCCAAGGGATTTATCATCGCTTGGCACTCCTGAAATGTTCCAGGCTGGGAAAGGCAGTATCCTCTGAGGACTAGGTTGTCATAGCTCCCTTACGGGTGCCAGAGAGTTTCTGAGGAGGTGCGCAGCAGGTGAAGGTGGCCCACCGGGATGGGCACCAGCCTTGTGAGGGTGATGGTAGCTGCTCACTAATACCAGCCGAGTATAGCAGTGAGGGACTTGTAAAATCACCTGCCACATCATTGCGAAGAGGGAACTGTGAAACTTGTAAAACTACCAATCCAAAAGGAAGACCCCAACCACCCATGTCTCCACTTTGGAGCTAGTTCAGACTTGTCCACCAGCTCGTTTCTTCGTGAGGACCCACCTTCAGTGGCCCCGTGGTACTGGACCAGGTTGAGCAAGCATTCAGTCACTGAGATGTGGCAAGTGCCATTCACAAGTACATCTATAGAGACCCAGGCGGTACTAGGCCCTGACAGCTGGACTCTTGTCTTTAAAAAAAAACTTCTTTTTTTTCCGAACAGGTCTAGAAAACCATTCTTTTTGTAATAATATGCACTAATAATGATAATTAGGAGGTTTGTGTGGCACTTCAAGTCTCAGAGTTCTGGAGTACTGTTGCCCCACTCACTACTCCTCCCTTTATCCTTCTCAGAAGATGGAAATACTCTGTTGCCTGGACAAGATATATATATATATATTTATATATATATATTTTTTTACATGAAAGCTATTTTTTCATAAATTCACGAGGGAAGAGAGACCGGGTGCTGTGTGTTCACCATTGAGCAGTAGTAGTGACTTTTTAACCCCTCCCTATTTTGAGGTATATACCAAATCTATTTTGTAAAAACCGTATTTCGCCTGTGTCAAGCAGGATGCAGCTATTTGCCAACACTGGTGGCGTACTTTTAAATGCCATTATGAGTAGTATATTTTGTGCGTAGTGCTCACATGTAACCAAAGCACCTTTAGGCGCTACGGAGGATTTAGTTTGTAGATTTGGTGCTTGTTAATATTGAGATTTGAGAGCACTGGGTCCTAAAGCAATTTTTGGTACTGCCCACCAGCACAGGCTGCATGGAGCGAATGATGGCACAATGCGTGACCCTGGCCATGTGCAAAAGACCGAGTATATATGCAAGGTATATATTTAACCTCTTTACTTTCAAATATTCATTGTATTTCCAAAAAGTGATTGCATTTTTAATGACTCGTATTCAAGAAAGTGACCACTCATTAGGTGCGTCTGACTTTTTTCATCTTTTACTTGCTCTGGGACTGACCGGTCACCACGCAATGCTCACAAGCACTGATGAAAATATAAATTATACATGTTACTATGTTGTGCCAGAACTTCCCATAAATCTGTCCTCAAACTACTAGAGTTAAAGTTATGATGATGTTTCAACCTATGTGTAAATGTCACTCTAGCATTTGTACACTGTTATGTTTTAAATCAGCTCTTTGGCAGCCCAATGAATACCTTCATATATTTAAGGGCAAATACTGAGTCCACTGAGCTCCTCTTGTTACAGTCTGATAAGGACTCTTGCACTAATCTCTCAGCAGTCTGGCATCGGCTAACCCAGTTGTAGGTCAGTGTCTCCTGTTAGGATGATCTCTTCAACAATCCAGTTGGTGTTTTACTCCTCCGTTAGCTCAAGGCGGGGGTGGCACTCCTCCCGCCTGCACGCGAGACTGCTTCCAGTAATAACTAATGTTTGAATTTAGAGTTTGGTGGACAGAGTACTCTTGTCGCAAACACAACTGAGTTCCTTTCCATCCAAACCCTGGGTCTGGCCGCCTCATTTAGAACGGACTCTTTTATTGACCGGGGCCCCCATTGGCTCAGTTGACGGAATGCTTCCTCCGATGGTCCAATGGAGTAGAGGTGGTTTGGGGTAGAACAATAAGATCCGCCCTATTGAGGATGGACTCTGTAATACCCTTTTTTCACTGTCGCCACCAGGGTATACCCGATGGTCAGGGGCATGAAAAATAATAATGACACCCACACTATGAAAGAAAACTGCCAAGATGTGGGGGGGCACTAGTATTTTGTTTTTTCAAAAGCAGACTCCCACTTTGAGAGTTAGTTTTTGAAAAACAAAAAGAAATGTCAAAAGTTTGGTGGATGGCCACCTCACCTGATGGCAGCCATCCACCAAACGTTTAGTGTGTTGAAAGGAACCGCCATGACTGAGGTTCCTTTCAATGTAAAGAGATGACTGCAGGGCTGGCGGTCATCTATTAAACGTGGCAGGTGGAGTACCCCTCAGGAAGGCGAATGTAATGTTTTTCACCATCCTGATGAACACCACTCAGTTTGCCAAACCCTAGATCAGGCCCTAAGAACCCTTAAGGCCTGAGTTAGTAGGTAGGCCACACAAAGCATTTTAATTACGCTCAGATTGCTCCCTCGTACCCCTTGGAGAAGGGGCTATTTTGCATTTTAGATGTTTATAGGGTTCCTGAGACCACCTCTTTTATGATGTTTATATTTATTTGCCCCTAAAGCTCAATATTAAACAACAGCATGCTCGGACTAGACTGTGTAGTAACAGTGACCTAGTGACTCCTCTTTTGAATCCAACTTTAACCTTGGCTGTTGAACACATTCCACCCACATTATATGTCTATCCCCCACTATTGCAAACCAAACTCCATTTATTCAAAAGCAAAATTAAATTATCCTGTGCTCAACTGCTGCCATTTTCGTCTTAGTGTTTGAGTTTTTGAGCTCTGCTTGCACCTAGATCAATTCTTTCTTCTTGTCTGGACTCGTGCATAATTCTCGCTGGAGTTGAGCATTAATACATTGTTAGTAGTACCAACTTATGATCCAGGTGACCTGGCTATTTCAGGCCAGTACCTGTTTTTTCCTACACTTGTGATATCCACCCCCTGCGGAGGAGCCCTTGGTAACACATTCTTTAAACAGATCAAATCCTATTTCAGCCGGTAAACAACCCCATGTCTTTTCTGCTACAAGTGTGTCAAATACCAGACACTCAAGTTTTTCGACTAAGAAGTTTCTAAACTGTGAACTTGCCCTCACACAGCCCTCTTCATAAATTTTATATGGTGTCAATTCCAACCTTTTGCAAGTATGAAAGTGACGGCATGACCCTTGCTATGTTAGCTGCTCAGCTCTTTAACTCACTTACAGTTTTCGCTTGCCTCGTAGACTAATTTTCTGTAGGAAGGTTATTGCAATTACTGTGACCTGGATCTTTCCTCAGTAGCACATCACTGCCTCTTTCATAATAAATGTTCTCTGAATTCTTGGTATCTCCAACGAGCCACATACATGACTATGGTCGCGTCCCACAAGAAAGGAAGGATCTCTGCCTGCTATAGTCTGTTGGGAATACAACATTGAGGGCTTCCATTTAATTTGTGTCTTTCTAAGAGTTAAAAATCGTTTTACAATTGTTGAGTCTTAGCTTTGAACAGAATCCTTCATCCCAAAACAGTCTTAATGCGTTGAGACTGTCCTTACATAAATGGCTGTTTGTCTTAAAGTGAAGCACACTTGATATTATGACTTGAGAGGCCTTTTAGGAAACAGATTCTTTTTGAGGTGAGACCCAGCCTGAGTCAATTGATCCTTTGTAAGGTCCAGATTAGAGGATATTAGTGGGTATGTTGCCATCGGTTTATTTAATTTGTTAAGGTACTTGAGAGTGGTATTTTCAAACAGAGGTATATTAGTATTTTTTCAGTGAAGTAATTTACTATGTTTAGTATAGCTCAGTCTGGCTTCACTTCGCTCTTTCCCACATCTGTGCGCCCAAATACATTGGGTAAGTTACATTCTGTGGAGGATTTAAATGCCCATGTTACAGTAGCGTGACTACTGTCTGCAGTAGCTCTTATGTCTTGCCTAGATTCATGCACAACTTTTTATGATTCTTAAATTATAAAAGGCGATTTATGGAAATCTAGGATAAAAAACATTTGTGTCAAGTAATTTTTATTAATATTCCTGTGCATATGGCAAGGCTTCCTCAAGCCTTTGCTTGACTTCTCTACATGCTCTTTGTGGACAGCTACCAGTGATGGTTTTGTGGCATTGGTTTGCTATGGAGCCCCCTTGTTCACCCTCTTTGCAAAGCTTAAATGACTGAATGTGGTTTTACTTTAGCTACAGAGTGTGGTGACTCGTGGTGTAAAAGAGTTTCTGTCCATCGTTCCCATAAAAAGATTGTCTCCCTTAGTGGTAAGGTTTCGAAAGGCATATATTTACTGTGTGGCTTGAAGCTAAACCTGAGAGTTGGTATTTTGTTTGTATCCCAGGTGTAAACAATTCACGTCTTTCGAAACTAATTAAAGTCATTGTAATTATACAGTTTTCTTATTTTTAAGTGTTGGTGAAGGGGATCTGATTCAGAATAGATGCCTCCTTGTAAAATGGCATCTTCTGGTATAACGTGACTTTCCCAATGAATTCATTCAAGAACTACATCTTAATACTAAACCCTTGTGGGAAAAGGTAATAACATTAGCAAGCATATTGATGCATTATAGCAACAATGGCGGCCCTCAGGCGACAACACGTAGGGGTGGGACCAGAAGCTGAAGAATGCAGCGTAGTGGAAAGTGAATGGGATATCCCTGGGGAATCCATAGGGTGAGGGTGCTAAGAGTTTCATCCTCAGGAATGTTAGCCCACAGTGACGCTATAGGGTCTTGAAAACTGAGGTTTGCCAACTCAACTCAACATGAACATGGAACTCAAATCTGACAGAAGCACAGAAAACTGGTAAATATTTAGTGCTTATCTGGTACAGGCAAAATATTGCTTC
Organism: Pleurodeles waltl; assembly: GCF_031143425.1. NCBI lineage: Eukaryota > Metazoa > Chordata > Amphibia > Caudata > Salamandridae > Pleurodeles > Pleurodeles waltl. Next base: position 1,129,005,070 of record NC_090439.1, read on the forward strand.
AGGAACTACGTGCTGCAAGAAAGCTTACCAGCGTTTGCTTCCAAGTGAGCACAGCTGGAGGATAGAAGTTTAAGGGAGGAAGTAGAAAAGCAGGGCAAAAATCAGTCAGAATATCTGAGAAGATTTTGTGATAGGGGTTTGCGTTCGCAGGGCCACAACTTTAGGTAGTAGCCATTGAGCCCATGGTGTGCCAAGCCACAGGTGTTTTTGTTCCACTGCATGAAATCATGTAGAGCGGACTAATATTGGCAACATGAGTGAATTAATTAGCTCTGAAATACTTGCTTGTGATTGTTGATGTTTCTGTGAAAGTCCAGTGAGGTGTACCATCCTGATCGAACACAGCTTTCTAATACAGGGCAAATAAGTTGTCACTGAAGTGGGAACTTCAGTTTAATGCATTTGAGTGCCACGTCGTTTGAGACAGACTTAGAAGGAGGCGGCCCAGGATGGAGAATTGGAACCCACCACAGAAGAGTCTGACCGCACTATTGCATGTCCAATGACCTCAAAGATTTAAAACTGTGTGACGCAGGCTGCGCGACAAGTCAGGGAAATGTTGAGGTTTGCAGAAGACCTAACTTTAAACCTTGTATGATGCATCTCTTCAAACATTCTGCTCAATTCTAGAATAGAGTTCTAAAACCGACTGTTGATGGAGTCTAGAGAAGAGACGCCAAGATGGTGCCAACTGTTTGCCAGAAATATTATGAAATGAGATGCGAGAAATTTGTTTGAAGTGTGGCTGAGAGAAGAAATAATGGAGACAGTTAAATACCTCGGCATAAATGCAAGAGAGCAATCACACAAGTGATTGGCTCTTTCTGAGGATTTAGTGATGGTTCATCCAGACTTTCCTCAGATTTTACCATACCTCTGGTTGGTGGAAGGGTGTGGGTGACTAGACATGTTTTTAAAATGAAGAAAGGTTTTAGTGGTAACTATTGGAACATTAAACTAAGTTGTCGGTCAGTCTCTGCTGCCATCGTACCTCCTTCCTTTAGTTCTAACTTTTGACACTTGTCTTAACTTCTTTCTCCACAGGGCAGTTCCGCGAGGCCATTGAAGAACACAGACAGGAGCTACAGATCTGCGAGGGAGTCCATGACGTGATTGGCGCTGCTGTGGCCAACAGGAAGATCGGAGAATGTTTGGCAGAGTTGGGGAACTATGAAGCAGCTCTTAAGGTGAGGTGGTGCCCACACATGCAGAGAAGATGAGTAGAAAGACATGCGGATAACCAGTCAAGTACATCAGACATTTCTATACAAAATCATTTGATGTTAGTGAAGAAAACTAAACATAGTGTGTGCTTTGAGAGCCATGTGAGATTTAGCATGCGAAGGATGGCAACATATAGATCCACACATTTGTTACATTTATCTAGATATGGGGGAAACTAAGGCAGTGTAAATGAGCATATCAAAGAGATGTTTCTCACAAATATTGAAAATGTCTTTTCTGAGACTTGAAAATGTATGGTAACATGACAGCACCTGATTGAGTAATAATCTGTTCTCTTTGTGAGTGCCTGTGACTTCATGTCCGATACAATAGACAGACTTCTTAGAGCCATTTGCGGAGCTCTCTGGATTTCTAAGTGTTCTGAAGGGACATTTGGCTGCTCTCTCCAATACAATAAGTTATTTCTGCAAATCAGATTGTTTAGGTTCCCATGGTCAACAAGGGCAGGAGCTACGGCATATGGCTTACAATCAACAAATGTAACTGTTCCCGGTCAGATTCTTTGGACTAAACATACCTCATGTGACTGTCTTGGATGTAAATTGGTCCTAGAATCTGGCTTTCTCAAAATAGCTTTAAATGTTATCATATAAAATCTTATGAACATTCCATATGTAATCTAAATTGATTGTAGGATCTACATAGGTATATTATGTCTTGTGTAAATTATGATGTCTATTATGGCTATGCTGTGCAATAAACTTTTGCAGAAAGAATTAATGTAGAACATTTAGAGTGTAGTGCTGTAAAATTGTAAAATAGAAGCTATGTTATTGATAGCACAGGTTCAGAATAATCCTCTTTGAAGTCTTGCTTTCTCTTGGGTGTTTCACAAGGGACTAGTCTGAGCAATCCTGGTATGGTTTGATTGGTCAGCACAGTGAAGAGTGGGTGAACTAATGCCCAACTCTGACTCATAGATTCAAGAGTTAATTGGGCTCCACTAGTGTCTGAAAGTAGGAATGCCTCGCTGGTACCTTGGAATGCTGAGCACAGAGGAAGAGAAAATGGAAGTGAATGACACAATGACTGCGGTCCAGTGTATAATGTGGACAGGATGATTTCCAAGAGAAAGCTGTAGAAGATGGGGGTCATCTTGGAATTGAGAACCCTTTGTAAGCACAGCTGATATTAGGACTGGCTTTATGTATGAATTGCAGATCATTGGCGCAGGAAGAATTTACAGTTGTTTATAGGACTCTGCTAAATAACCCAAAATGGCATTCCAAAGATTACTAATTAGATGGGTGGATGGATTTCTGTACACAGTTACACTGTCAATCTATATGTTCTTCCCTCCCCTTCGTGCGTGTGTGTGTGCGTGTGTGTGTGTGTGTGTGTGTGTGTGTGTGTGTGTGCGCACACAAACATACACTCACAGGGCAAGCACAAACTAAAACAAGCAGACACAAATCACTAGAGCTGTAGCCACACACACACACCTGCATACTATGGGGTGTGAGCATGTCGGCACACAGCTTCGGAAGGGAAGTACCCAAACTTCTGAGAGATCCATGAGTGACCACATAGCATAGGTTGCCTGAGATCTTTGAGCTCCTTTCGTTTGACCACAGCTAGATTTGCATATCCGAAGTCTACTCGTCCAAGGAATCCCTCAAACGTGGCCTATTTAATAGGTTGTTGAAATCAGAGATCTGTGCAAACTTTCATTTCTACAGTTGAGGGCATCTGCTGGATGACCTTCCTTTTCTGATTTAGCAGCCCACGGCACAGGAAGCCCAGTGTCGTGTTCCAATCCAGATGCTGTGAAATGTCATCTATGTCCTTTCCCACTGCAGCACCAGCGCCGTCACCTGGAGCTGGCACATTCAGTCTCCAATGACATCGAGGAGCAGAGGGCCTGGGCCACCATTGGCCGCACCTATTTGTACATCTACGAATCCAGCCAATCCAGCGAGTCTTTGCGTCAGGCGCAGAACGCCTTCTTGAAGAGCCTGGCCATTGTTGACGAGCGATTGGAAGGTGAGTTTATCAAATCCTGCCAAACTGTGGCAAGAATACTGTTAACTGATCTTGAGAAGCACCTCCCTTTACTGAATGTTTTGCTTTTTTTGGCACCCATCGTTGCAGTTGCACTTTCCTTTAGCTTTCAGTGTGTTCGCAGTTCTTGATCTTATGCATTTGTTAGATTCCCAGGATATTTATTTATTAAGTTTCTTCCTGGCATGTTCTGAGGTGAAGAAGTAAGTGTCTGATGACAGACGGACACCCCACCATGAACAAGGTCTTGTCTACTCACCTTCCAGACCCCAGTTCACTTGCACAGCCAGCATTCCACATGTACCATTCAATTCAAACATCACTCAGGCAGTTGGAAAATGACCCCCTCTGAAGGGTCACCCCAAACCTTTTGCCTTCCTCCTTCTCTTTTTCTAATCTCATGTTTTTCTGGCCTTAGCACTCTGGACACTTTACCACTGCTAACCAGTGCTAAAGTGCATGTTCTCTCTCCTTAAAACATAGTAACATTGGCTCATACCAAATTGGCATATTTAATTTACTAGTAAGTCCCTAGTAAAATGTACTACATGTGCCGAGGGCCTGTAAATTGAATGCTACTAGTAGCCCCATAACCATGTCTCATGCCTGCCCTTGCAAGGCCTGTGTGTGCAGTTTCACTGCCACTTTGTCTTGACATTTAAAGCTACTTGTCAAGCCTTAAACTCCCCTTTTTCTACATATAAGTGACCCCTAAGATAGGTCCTAGGTAACCCATAGGGCAGGGTGCTATGTAAGTAACAGGCAGGACATGCACTCTGCACTCAAACTTCCGTAATATATTTTTAAGTGGTAGATTCTAATCTGAAAGGAGGTGCCCTGTCATGTTTAGTATTGACAGAATGGTAATAGAAAATCCTGCTTACTGGTGAAGTTGGATTTAATGTTACTATTTTAGAAATGCCAATTTTAGAAAGTGGGCATTTCTCTGCACTTACTGCCATCTGTGCCTTAAAGCCTGTCTCCATTCCATATCTAGTATGTGCTGGTTGACAGCTCCCCTTGTGCATTCCACCCAGACAGCCATAAACACACGACACTCAGTCACATCTGCATTCATCGGCATACTGAATGGGCCTCCCTGGGCGGGAAGGGTGGAGACGTTCTCTCTTACACTTCAAAGGCTAGCGTGGCCTGCCCTCACACAAAGGACTGGAGGGCTCCCAAAGGGATCCTTGCAGACAGGACTGGGCTGAAAGGGGAACTTGTGTACCTCCAAACCACCTTTTGAGGTTTCCCCTTTCAAAGGCATTTTTAGATGTATCTACTGGGTCTCTGACCCCACCAAATCAGGCACTTCTGGATCTACACCTGGACTCTGTCAGAGGGACTGCCTCACTGCCCAAGGAACTCATCTGGACTGCTTTGCTGAGGAGGACTCTGCCTGCTGGCCTCTGACTCTGCTGGAAGGACTCTGCCTTCTTCACAAGTGCTCTCCCCGGGCTTGGATTGATGCAACACCTGCAGAAATCAACTCAGCACCTGCCTCGAGGCTGAAAGTTAGTTGCATCGCCTATCAGATCAACACAGTACCTGCTCCTTCTTACCAGCGTGTCAAGGATTTTCAATGCATCATCCTCGGACATCAAAATATCACTGCATCGCAGTGAGGAACCAAGGCTGCGCTCCTGGAAATCGACGCATCAAGTTGCAGGGTAGAAAGAAACAATGCATCGTCTGTGCACGCCAGAAAATCCAATGCAGCGCCTTATTTTTCAACACATCTCCTCCTCTGCGGCCCCCGTGCGTTGTTATGGTTGACGCATCACAGGTTACTGTGTGTTAAAAGGATACAACCACTGATAACTAAGGATTGAGACTCTTTTAAACCTTTAAAAATTGATATCTCCACTTGTGCATATTGGATTTTTGTCGTTTTTATCTTATTATATTCAGATAAATATTATCTATTTTCCTAAACTGGTGTGGAGTACTTTTTCTGTTGTTTTCACTGTTACTCTATGAGTTATTGTAAAAATACTTTACCCATTGCCTTCTATGTTAAGCCTACCTGCCCTGTGCCAAGCTACCACAGGGTGAGCACAGAATAATTTGGATTGTGTTGTGATTTACCCTGACTAGGATTGTGGTCCCTGCTTGGACAAAGGTGTATACCTCTGCCAACTAGAGACCCAATTTCTAACACAGGCTGAGCAGTGAAATAGAATATAGGACAAAGATGTAAGTAATGCAGTGTTCATTTAATTTCCACCATACCTCAGTGTGCCTTCATGTGAGTGATTCCTGGAAAAAGTGCCAAATCTACTAGATGCCTAAGGCCCATCTGTTGCCCTCCAGTGCACAGTGACTTGTTCTTTTTGACTCCACAGTCAAACCCTACGACTCCATACCAGACTATAGAAACTGTTAAATATCATTGGCTTGAATATCATAAAGTGTATTCAATATACAGAAAGAAAGAATTGTGTGCAAATATTTCAAACATGACTACTGCATTAAACCTTTGCAGCAGGACCTAGAGATCACTCTACTGATGCCATCTGTTTCCAAGGACAACAGTTGCTGTCCTCTACCTCGCTATTACAAAAGAATGTCTATAGTATCATGCAGGGAGACGCGTGTGGAATTCTGTTTAGGCTGTTTAGACAGTGTGATTTCGTAGGATTTTCTAGAATGGGAAAGGAAAGGTGAAGGAGTCTGTTTGAAGCTGAGAATCCATGGAAACCTGCAAGTAGCTAAGAGTAACAGTAACGGTTTTCTCCTTTTTAGGTCGAGTGTAACCGTATGACCTCTTGCATACTTAAGTATACTTATACTTCTGTAGGCTTCCAGCTATTTGATTGGTTAGTTTGTGTCCTTTAAAAATCTTTGCTTGCTAGTGGTCAGTTCTGTCTCTTTGTCCCTCCTTTTGACTTTCTTTCCTCCCACTGGAGTAGGGACTAAGTACTGTATGTTTACGCCTTGGTTGTTCATCTGTTTTTTGGGGGACTTTTTAATTTTAATTTCTTCCCAGCTAGTGTTACTCTGTGGGTGTGTGTTCAGCTTCTGCCCGCATTTTATTGTATCTTGCTTTTCCCTTTGTGTAAGAGTACTCCACACAAGAACTCCGACTGCAGTCTCTGTAAACAGGACTATAAATCTTGTGGAACTTGGGTCTCTTCATTTTAGCACTACATCTCCGGTTTCACTGGTCTTCACGTCACCACCTGTGGCTTGTCGCTCTGTCCCTCGTTCCTGTTGTTCTGGATAACTGTTACTCCCTACCCGTTGCCACCGCAGACTGCCCCTTGTTCACTTTCATGCTATACAGAGATTTTCACAATATGCTGGCCAAAAATATACGGCATAATTAAAATCCAAGGGAATTAGTCCTCTTTTTAATTTTCTCATGCTCATGTACGTCTTCACACGGGTGTCTTATAGAAACACAGGTTAACTGCCTAATGGCATATTGACAGAGAAGAATTTTAAAGTACCGGGTGTAGACGGAAGGACTATTCAATGTAGCTCACATGGGTTTTATTTTCAACACATTTCATTTTCACCACATTGCTCTTTGAAACCAGTCATACGTTTATGCCAGATGCTCGTTGAATGCAAACTTATCAGTAATGTTCACCTAGCTGCAACACCAGAAAACACAGCATTGGGAAATCATCATTGGGCGTAGATGGGTGATGGCTTTCAACTCTTTCAGTTCACACATGCGCAAAGCAGCTCTGTTGATGAGATGGTTTTTTTCCAAAATTAGAAAGCACGTAGCTCCAGTCCCCTGATTAGAATGCTCCACAAAAAATGTTGGTGTTGGGACTGTTTTGTCTCACTCTGAGGGAAGGCTTTCACATTCACGTGTCACACAGGGCTGTATAATGCGGCCACATTCGTGCCAAATGGCCTACGAAGATGCAATGTAAAAATAATATTTAAAAAAAGAAGCATTCAATGAAACAACGAGGTCGGAACAACAACCTTGTTGTTACCACTAATGCCTTTACCACGAATGCCGTAACAACGATTTTTCGTTGTAAAGGCATTCCTGGTAAAGACATTAGTGATAGGCATGCATTGTTCCAGTATGCGTCCCCCCTGACCCCCCACCCGTAAAAATTACCGCGACCCCCCACCCCTCCCCTAAAACCACACCAACCCCCCACCCTTGCCCCTAAAACTACCCCAACCCCCCACCTCCTTCCTAAAATTACCGCAACCCCCACCCTACCCCCAAAACCTAAAACAACCCCACCCCATCCCTGAAACCTAAAGTACCCCCACACCTAAAACCCCCTCAATCCCCCACCCTGCCCCTAAAATTACCCGACCCCCAACCCACCCCTCAAACCACCCCAACCCTCACCCCTAAAACCCCAACCCCATCCCTAAAACCTAAACTAACCCAACCCCCACCCCTAAAACCACCCCAACCTCCCACCCCGCCCCTAAAACTAAAAATACCCCGACCCCCCCACCCCGCCCCTAAAACTAAAACCCTGCCCGCCCCTAATACTAAAAATACCCCACCCCTACAACTAAAACCCCAACACCCCACCCGCCCCGCAAACTAAAAATACAACGACCCCCCCCACCCCTCTTACCTGACCTGACCCCCCCCATCCCTGACCCTAAAACTAAAACCCCAACCCCCTCACCCCCGCCCCTGCCCCTAAAACTGAAAATACCCAACCCCCCACCCCTAAAACTGAAAATACCCCGACCCCCCCCCCACCCCACCCCTAAAACTAAAACCCCAACCCCCCGGCCCCGCCCCTGAAACAGAAAATACCCCGACCCCCCCCCCACCCCGACCCTAAAACTAAAACCCCAACCCTCCCCACTTACCTGACTCGTCGCGTCGTCCTCCTCAGCCGACTCCCTTGTTTGTGCCTTAACCACGCATGTGCGTTGTTCAGCACATGCGTGGTTAAGGCACAAAACAACAAAGTTGTGGTTAAGGAAAGCGTAGTTCCGCTTTCGTGGCCCACGACTTCGTTGTTCCGGAGTCGGCCTTCAGGGCGTTTCCCGCATTCAATACCTCAAAGATGCCAGTAATTTTGAAACAGAAAAAGGAACACGATTTGTCTGGGTCACATAATTTTTATGGAATCAGCGCTCTAAACACATGACTCATATTACTGTGTTTTGTGTTTTCTTTGTTGCCCTTCATGACAGATGCATGGTCGTGAGAACATTTTCGAATAAAATACATATTTTGGAGTTGCAGAAACTTGCTCCTAATTACAGCTGAAATACACTGGCAAGCATGTGTTCTTTAAAGGGACCGACAGTGCAAATGACTGTTTGTGTTTTAAAGCCCAGATTTATTTGGTAATTCCAAACCCATGGAGTGGTGTTTGGGAACATAAGCCCCGCCACTGTGCCCTGTGTTTCTTTGTCTGTTGCTCACTAGCCAAACACATGCAGAGAGCTGGCTCTCTATGCTGGCAGGCAGCACACACAGTGTGTACATGCAGATCAGGATTTATGTGTAGATCAAGCACAACAATGGTGAGCGCAAGGGCCATTGAAGTTATGTGGCAGAAAGGAACAAATAATGCAGCAGGGTTGACCAATTTATGTGGCAAGAAAAATCCAGTTATGCATTTACAACGCCAATAGCACTAACTCTCGCAAATGCAAGACCTATTTTCAATTGTGGTCTTTTTGGTGCCTTCCACATTAGAAATGTTGAATTTTGCTCTTCTTTACCCTTGGGTTATTCTATTATTGTAAGGAGAAAACCTTTACTGTTACACTCGTACCTCTTACTCCAAGAAAATAAGTGTGTGTTTTTGTGTGTATATATATATATATATATATATATATATATATATATATATATATATATATATATATATATATATATATATATTTTATTTTGCAGAAGAAAACAAAGATTAAAGGATTAAAGTAACGCCATAGTTAGGTGAATATGTCAGTGACAACATTAACCTTTTGAACTAAAAAAAAAAAAAAACCAGCAACTCACCAGTTATAGTTAGCAGCAACAACTATAAATTATGCCTCGCCATGCACTGCTTATGACCTCACATATTACATCACTCATGACTCATGTTCTATGACATCACTGATGACGTCTCTAACGACATCACTGATAATGTTTCTAATGTTGCTGGCAGCCAGTCTGAGTGCTTGCTCCCATTGGAGCGAATTGGCCCAAGGGGGGGAATCTCCATGGACCAATCAGACTGCTCCATTTTTAAATTAGCACTCCCATAAGAGTCTCTTGAGCATTTCTGGACCCAAACATCCAGATATTTATATTTTTTAACCTTAATTTCTTAAACACTACTAATGGATTTACTCCAAATCACAAAAAGTGCAATCTGCGTACCACGATCTAGCCTCCTGCCAAATTTGGTGTAATTCTGTTCAGCAGTATTTGCTGTAGCCTTGTCCAAAGAAGACTGTGGAAAATGAATGGGGCTTCAGTGTATTGGGAACCCCCATTTTCTCAGCCCCCACTTGACGGATCACCTTAAAACTCTCCATGCACAAACTAGTCAAACAGCAGCACACTATTGGAATGTTTCGTGGAGATTCATCAAATGGGGGCAAAGTTACAAGGACACAAAAAACGCTTCTCTTATGGGACAGCCGACCTAACTCTAAATAATGTGCGGTGTGTGTGTGTGTGTGTGTGTGTATATATATATATATATATACACACACACATACACGAGCAGAGGCAGAAGGTACATATACATAGTTGGAGAACAAAGGGTAGCCATTGCTCAAAAAGGAACACAGTATTTTAAATTGAGATAGCGAATTGTTCTGAGGATAATGGGGGTAGTAACACAATATGGATGGAATCGGAAGTTAATGAACCTAACATGATGGCCGCATATATAATGTTGAAGTATAGTCTCAGACAAGTCCTGCACTCATTTAGTTATTTGCTCCTCAATTTATTTTAGTCTGGATAATTGAGAATTATCTATTTTCACACAAAGGTGTGTAGTTTCGTATTTATTTTTTTAAAACCTATAAAACAATCATGACATTCTCAGCTACTATACCCCGCTCTCTTAAATCTGACTGAAAAATGACGAAGGAGCTTGGGATTAAAGAGTCGTCATATCAGCCAAAATAAATGATCCTGCGCTAGTTTGGTCCTGTCCCAGTGAACCTGGCCCATACATCCTTTTGTCATGCCATTCAGAGAATATCATGTGTATTATCTGGGTTCCAATCCAGGAAACAAGAGAATCTTCCCGTAAGCCGACTCACGAGGAATCTCACAAAGTTTCCTTCCTGTACATGAGTATGAGGTGGCTAATAGCTGCTGTTTGTAAGCACGGGTCTGAAGCGAGATGTCGCTACTAGTGGGAATGGTAGCTTTATCCTCATTTCCTTGTTCTGTCTGTGAGTGAAGGCCAACTTCTTTGGACAGTATTATGCAAAGAATGTGGACCTAGTAGCACCTAGAACCTTTATCCTGATATTGTGACAGCGAGTACAGTATTCCCCTTGAAGGTACGCATTCACCTGCAATTAGACCATTCTCAGGCTGTCCATTTTGGAACTTGGAGGATCAGCTTTTAAAATGCTGAAGGTTCAGGGTTTTGAATTCGTTCATGAAAGCAGTGGTCTGCCTTTCTCTCTGAAAACTAGAAAACACAAAAAGTAGAATGAGGAAGAGAAAAACTGCTAATGAAGTACTGAAGTGTGAGCCTGTTCTAGTTAGGCCCATGTCCGTCCTTGGCTCTGTCTTCGTGAGAGTAGGCTGTTAGACCTGTGTCACTGTGCACAGTCCAGTTTGCTGCATTAGTTCTTTGATTCCTCTGCACTTTGCACTTCCCTGTGCACTTCCAGGCACTTGATCCTTTTATCGCCACTTGAACCTGTCCGGGAATGCTTGTGTTCCCATTCAGAGGGGTTGTGACAATGCTATCTAGGATGGCTGTCTATTTGAACAGAACAAAGGCTCCCCATCTGGAGTGACATAGTAAGCAAAGAAATGATGGACTCGAAAGCAGCTCCGAGGATTTATAAGTGGCTGAGATAGATGAAGCGGTCCACCAATCACTTTTTCTGTCTCGTACCAGAATTGCATGGCATCACAGCTTAGCCTGAGCAGCGCAAGAAAGAGACCAGTATGAACAGTGGATTATAACATTTATTACAAGTGTCCTTCTTAAATATATTTAATGTCTATCTTGGAGACTAAAGATATCCTGAAGAATGAGGAGCCTCCTCTTCCACTCACACTATATCCTAGCTCCTCGCCTCCTTAAAATGCTGTGAAGTTTAATGTACACTGTCCCAACTCATAAACGTCTAGTTGAGCCCATGCATGCGAGACCCTTAGTGAATGGCGAGTGTGTAGGTCTCGAGATGGTCATGGGACTTTGTGTTCCCTCTCAATAAGGTACCTTTTAATAATCCTTCCTTCCCTTCTATCCTTTATTCCCTCCTTCTCCCCTTCATTCTCCTTTAATTCCTCCCTTCCTCTCATTCTAAAAGTCACCCCTTACATGGATAGTGTCTAAAAGCTAACCAGTCCCATTAGGGGTTCACTGCACTAGAGGTTGAGCAGCACCTTCTGCCCTCACAGCACCTCTCAGTGCTATTTACAGGGCAGCCACTTGGAGGTCAGTGCTTTCCTTTGCCAAGCCTCATTACACTGACCTTCCACAATTCCGTGTCCTTTGGTTCCAGAAAATCCCTTTTTTCAGGTTGCTGTGCAGTGTTTGCTTGAATGGATTCTCACTGTTTTCTTCCTATTTTCCTGTTTTACCCTCTGGTGCTGAGGAAGGTGCCGTGGTCAGTGGGGTAAAAGTAGTTCAGAGCGTGAAGCTGGAGTATCGCTTTACGCAGTCTTTTTTTAATTATGTTATGAATCCTGATGATTCGGTCAGATTGTGCTTGAGATGTATGGCGGGCAGGGAGCCTCCATCCCAAATAGAAATACAATGGATAAAATCACATGGTGGAATGCTTCGTGCTACTAAGATAAGCACACTCCCCACCTGATCTGTGATGACAAGTCATAACCATCTGAAGACTGCAATAACCTTAGTGGTGCATGAGGATGGTCTGATAGCTGCAACCGAAAAAAGCGTGGCATTTATTTGATTGTTAATTTACAGCATCCTCACCTCTGTAGCCACAGAGGAAAGACACAAAGGATGAGATGGTTAGAGTCTTGTATTTACTGGTTTCGTCTAAGACTGTGTCAAATTACCACAAGTACAGTGTAACAATTAAATTGTCTAAATGCTTTGAGCACTGCTCGGCTGTGATTACAGGTAGATAACTTTCTCTTTTCAGATATTTATCAACCACACTTAACATTTCACCATCACTCCTAGGACTGACTAAAGCGGCTTTGCTAAGAGAGTTTCTGGTGTAAAGGTGGGGAGGGGTGGGTTAAGAAAAAACGTCCTTATGGCAGGACCATTGTTACAATACTAAGCCTCACTGATTGTTCCTGGAGGGTCCTGCACACAGTGTAACTGAGGTTTTCCCCTCCTGCAGGAAAAGTGTCTTCTCGGGAGCTGAACGAGATGCGGGCCCGTCTGTTCCTCAACTTGGGCTTCCTGTATGACAGCATGAAAGACCCCGCCAAGTGCAACTACTACATCCGCAAGAGTGTCTTCATCTCAGAGTAAATCCACAACTCCGCTTGTGTGTATTTATTTGGGGAGAAGGTGATTGAACAGGCCATTGAGCTTCACACTCCGCCTTCTCCTTCGTGTTTAATAATTTATGTTTTTAGAACTATGTAAGGCTGTCTGGATAGGTGACCATAAGCCTGAAGTCTGACACATAGTCAGAACTTTGAGCAGTAATGATTTTCTCTCATTGCTTAGTTGGCCTGGAGTTCAGTTTTTTAGTTAATTGTGTCTCATTTTAGTTCTTGTGGTTATACTTCCAAGTTCTCCGAAGACAATGTACTGATTGAGGGCTTTTTTGCAGGCAGACGCATCTGTACGAGGACTTGTACCGCGCCAACTACAACCTGGGTAGCATTCACTTCCGTAATGGAGAGCACTCCAAGGCTATCCGCTGCTGGGAAGCTGCTAAGGAGTGCGCCAAGAAAATGAAAGAGAAGCTCATGGAGAGCGAGTGCTTTGCCAACATTGGGCAGGTGAGACCTGGACTCTTCTCATGCTTGACTGGGTATTTAGCAATTGAACAGTGAGTTGTTTTGTGTTGTGATATTTGTGTCTTTCAGCCAATTTATGGCACTTTGAACAGGGAAACAACAGGCATTTTGATAAGATGTAATAAGATCAAACATTGCAAGTGCTGCTGATCCAGGACCAGTCGAATGATCCACAATACATCTATTTTCTGATGCGATCTCATTCCCACTGAGTAGCAGGATCAGAAATTAGTTCATTATCTGTTGAGTCAAGGTTTATGCTCATGATACCATGCACCTTCTACACATGGATATATACACTCGCTCCCACACTCCCCAACACCTGTTCACACCTTCACCACTTCCTTTTCCCAACCCTTGGTATAGATGGGAACTTTCCTCTCACGGTATGAGATTTGTTCTGTAGGAGGCCAGGCACGTTACCCTTTTTTCTCTTTCTCCCTTCCCCGCAGGCGCTTTATGCTGCTCACACTCGGGATTTAAGCAATACATCTCAAGCTAATTCCTGTTTTGAACAGGAGACTTGCATATCTGTTGTGTCTCTTGTTTGAGGAACACTGGAGCGCAACTGTAGTTACTGGTTCTTCTGTAATCGCCTGGCATGCCGGCTGAGCAGTGGTGGCCCTTTACGACAGGACAGAACCAGGTGGAAACTGTTTGAGATACTAACCTCCCTGCTGTCTGTGAGACTGAAAGGCTCCCCATTCAAAGATGGCTCCTGAGTGGAGGCCACCCTCACTGGCAATAAACAAGTAGTATGAGTGAGCCCTGGAAGAGTGAAGGGACTTAAGCACACAACCATTCCTCTCTACACCTGATAACCTATTTTAACCTTGCAGGGCTGGCAGTGCCCAGGGGAAAGTCTAGTTGTTTATGGGACCAAACCCTCGCCTTCAGAGACTGTATTTAACTGATGGCTCGGGTCGCAAACCTGATCTGGGCTGAGAGTTCATGAGCTGTGGGACTGAGCATATCTCTACCACTGTGTGCTGAGGTGCTCACCACACCAAGAGGTAAAGTACCAAATCTTGGTTTTCCTTGGTGATTCTGTGATTTTTCACAAAGGAGTGGAGCCTTGCTCCGCCTGAGAGCAGTCTCTGTTGTTGTCTCAGCCTCACAAGCCCCTGACTCTGCATCTCCCCTTCATTTGAGCCAGTAGCAAAATCCACTTTTTTGCGTTGTTCGTAATCTTTAAATTATTGACTTAATTTCAGCTAAAACGAAATTCAATCACATTACGACCATATTGAAAGACCTGCGTTGGATTCTGTGAGAAGCTCGAATTAAGTTCAAAATTGGGTGCATTACCTTCAAAGCGCCCCACACTCGAAGATCCAGCTACCTTAATGGAATGCTGAAAATTTTAGGTAGCACCAGAATATCTCCCAGCAAAGATTCCCTTTTGTTAGAACCTCGGAAATTCAATACAGCACTCGCTCAAAGTCAGTCATTCAGAGGAACTGCACCCTGACATCCTGTCCTTCAGAAAGCTTTCAAGACTTTTTTTGTTTGTTATGCTATGTTACATTAGAATCTCTATATACAGCGGTGACTCACTCCCGAAGGAGTATCTCAGTGCTTGCTACTGAACAGTGGCACAGAAGGAATTAAAAAAAACATGTTCTTAGAAGTTTTTTAAATGTGGGTGGTCAGAACAGGTGCGAATATGGAGGAGAAGCTAGTTCCAGTAAACTAAAGGCGAGGTAAGAAGAAGATCAACCCCAGATCTGGCCGTGTGAATACGCAGGATCTTGAGGAACGTTAGCAGACCGGAGCGACCCGTTCTCTTGAGAGCCTCAGAAACACAGACACAGGTAGAGATTTTTATTTGGAACTGGAAAGTGAGGGACAAAGCTACCCCACACTCACTGAGTTTGCATTGGAGAAGAGGACGTGCGAGGACTTCTGAGTAAACACCAGGGATCGAGCTGGGAGCAGATAGGAGGAAGGGAGAGGTACTGTGTAGTGGCTGAGGCAGACTCTGAAAGACCAGCGAGATTATGTACTGTGGAGACCCCCCTTCAGGCACTCTGCGAGGTTTGGAAGTTGTAAACTGTGGCTGCCTGCACAAGATGACTGATTCTCATCCAGCTCCTCTGCCCTGACTGAACGCTAGAGGCAGCTTGGAGTTGGGTGTCATGCTGTGTGACTGGAGGGAAAAGAAGTTCCCAGTGGGCACTTGTGTGTACTGCTCAGGACCTTCCATTTACTGCCCACTTAGAGTGAAGAATCCACTTGAATGGAACTGTCTGTTTAAGAACCTTCACAGTGACTAATCCAGTTTTTGTCTTTTTGACCTCATTTTAATCACAAACGGATTTTTGATTTTAATAATTGGTCTGGAAGCTTTACTGACTGGCTTATTGATGCAAGTATTGTGCTGGTACTGTCAACCCTTAACCCCTTAAGTGTGGGTGTGGGCCAATGGCCTACACCCGCTTTACCTCCCCAGTGCTAATTAGTTAAGGGGAGAAGGGTTATGTGGCCACCCCTCCCCTGGGCCGATTTCAGCCCTGGAGACCCCATCCACTGGGACCTAGCCAATAAAGAGTGGGTACCTTGGAGCACCCACTCCACCATTGTTGGCTTCTGCAGAGGGGGGACACAGTGCCCCTGCGGCCCCAGTCTGCTCACCGCCTCCAGCGAGAGCCGCCATTGCTCCCACCCAAAGGGAACAGCTACTAATGCTACTCCCTGCGGGCGGGAACAATTTTTTCATAATTTTCAAACAGATTAAAAGTCTGCTCCCATTGGGCGGGAGCATTTCTGATGCTCCCTCCCACTGGGAGCAGACTTACTTGGCAGGAGCTTTAAATTGCTCCCGCCATGCAAGAGTAAGCAGAGGTTTACCTGCCTGCACGAGTGTGGGCAGGGAAACTGCTATGTCCCAGTGGTGGGCACCCCGGGGCATAGTTGAGCCGGCCCTGGAGGATGGGGTCCTCAGGGTGATTGATGGCTCCAGGAGTGGGGCTGCGCAGACCCCCTCCCTTTTTCAGTGTAAGGCGGCCTCTGGGGGTGGGGTCCCCAGGATTGGGGCCTCGTGGCCCTTCTACCTATTTTAAGATTTGGCCAGGGCCCGCGGGATAGGGGTCCTGGGGAACGAAATCAGCCCAGGAAGGGGGCTGCACGGCCTCTTACCCAATTTTACTTTCAGCTGGGCCCAGGGGTGTGGCGGTCCCGGCGCTGTAATCTGCCTGGGAAGTGGAGCTACATGTGCTCTCTCCTGTTAATTATATGTTCCCCCAGGGCCTGGCGCACCCAGAAGGGAGAGGGTGGTGCGAAATGAAAGCAAACACAGGTATCTGTGCTTGGTATGTGTGGTTTGTTTTTTAATTTTACTCTGGATTCGTGGATCCTCCACAAATTTGCAGAAAATTAAAAACAAAACAAAGAAAACCCAACTTTTTAACCCTTGATAGGGTCCCTGTGGGATCTCACCACCAGACATAGGGGGCCAGGGTATTCCAACCCTGCCCCTTTTGTTTTTTTTCCCCCCTTTTTTTCTTGAAACTCTGCCGAGTCAGAGTCCCAAGATGGCTGCCAACACTTCTTGGTTGGCAGTCAGTCCGATCTCACCATGATAGCTGCCTGATCCGAGGACCCTCCGCGTCCTTAGATCTATAAATCCTTTCTTTCTTTGATAGCTCAAAAATAATGAACAGATTTACACCATATTAGAAGAAACACTCTTTCTGGTCCAAGGATTAGTGTTCTGCAAAATTTGGTGCAATTCTGATTAGCGGTTCGGGCTGTGATCCCGTTCAAAATCCCTGTGGCAAATTACATGATAAACTCGTTTTGGGCCTCCCCCCTTTTTTTTTCCTCAGCCCCCGCTTGATGAATCACCCCAAAACTTTAAAGACAACAGCTGAAGTAAGTGGCAAACTAGTTTTGAAAATGTCATGAGAATTTGTCAAACTGTGCCAAAGTTATTAGCCCCAACAAACACTCTGTCTATGGAAACTAGGTCCTAATTATAATTGACTACTGGCGACAGCCAATAGGTTTTATTTATATATTTACTCACTCAAGCAGTTCCTTTCCTATAGTGCCTTCCGACACGGATAGGGAGCTTTGCTCCCATCTTTGTCTGTTTTGCGACAACCTCTGTAACAATTTCACCAGTGTGCTAGGGAATGACGGTTCCACCTAAAATAGGAGGTTTCGGACCACGCTGTGGACCCACACGAGTTGTGTCTTTGGTATCTGGATTTGGGACATGACTCGTTGTACTGTAAGTGCACTCTCCTGCACCTGAAGGCGATCCCGAGACCAGAAGGCAAAAATATATGCTGGCAAACACATGAAGTCACAGCCTTCGCGTAGGTCCTTCTCATGCTCCAAGGCACAAACTCTGTCTGAGTCTGTTCTTGTGACCATTCAGCTTGCTTCAAGTCCTCCAGTAAGTCCAAGCTCAATCCCAAGCAAAAGAAAGTGAAGTGGGACTTGACCCATTACTGCCACTTTGACTTCAGAGAGAAGGCTTGAGGGTATCACAGAGTCAGTTGCACCCCTTTGAGGTCTCTGGCCGTGGAACACATGCCTCAGAAAGATCATGACAATCCAACTCTTGAGGGATAAATTCTGAAATAATTTTTTGTCAACAATAATATATCAATTATTATTGGACTAAAGGTTCCTTTATTCACCGCTTGTCTTTGTGCTTATCTCAATTATGTCAAACTCCTCTAGGAAATAGGATCATTTTTAAAAATCAAATAATAACCAATTAATACCATTCAAATGACACGATTATGTAAACGCTTATTACAAAACAAACCATACAAACTATCAGGAGAGCTGCACATTCCTTGGTGAGAACCTGCGGGTTGCACCCCAAGGGCTTATGGGGATGAGTCTCCTGCTACGAGCCCTGCATCTCTCCTAAAGTATACAGAGCAGGAAGGTAGCACACTCCTCATACAGTCCAGAGGAGGCCAGAAACAAAAAGGCTGAAATGTGTCGGCTTTTTTCCTATAAAGAGTCCACAACAAATTCAAAGGAATTTGAGAGCACAGAGGTTACCAGCCTAATCACATTAGGTGTGAGATTTTTTGGACATTAGGCAATTGTTTTTTTTTAAAAACTGACTACCTTAAAGACGGACCCAATGAGAGAGACTATATTATGGTGTCCGTCAACTTTGAAAAGTTTTGATATGAGGACAGTGTGTCTGGTATTGTTTATTTTGTAATATATGTTTACATGATCATGCCATTTGATTGGTATTTATTGTTTACAAATTGATGCTATTTCCTAGAATAGCGACATAATTGAGATAATCACAAAGACAACTGGTGAATAAATGACCCATCAGTCCATAGATAATTGATATATTATTGTTGACAAAAACTTCTTTCAGGATTCATCCCTCAAGAGTCGGATTTTGATGATATTTTTATAGGTATACTCAAGACTTATGTTGGGAAACCCCCTGCAATATACACATGGAACAGATTCCTCAGCTGGTCATGGCATGCCCTGAATTTCCTGGACTGTTATTGACCCTGAAGCAGATTGAGCCCTTCAAGGAGACTATATCGCATATTTTTTATGTGCTTCCTGCTCCTCTGGTGCTTCATGGAGTTGCAGGGGCCTCTAGTCTGGTAACAGCTGGTGGGTCCACCCACGTTGCCGTTTGCCCACTTGTGACCCTTTCTCAGGCCTGTACTTTCTCCTGTACAGACTTCTGTTGCATTCGGAGATCCACACCGGTTTCCACTGCCCCGGTTCTGACACCACTAGTGCTGGACATCTGGACACCAACGTTGGATCTCTAACTGGCTTTGGTTTGAGCCCGACTGATGTCACACTACAAAATAACAAAAGCACAACCAGTCGTCATGAGACCTGACTCTAACCCAGTGCCTCTGCCATGTCACACTTACCAGCAGAGACTCCTTTATCTATTTGATTCTGACGCTGATTTTAACCAGAGCAGGGAGCACCCCAAAATGTAGAAGTTGATGTGATGAATTTGATGGGATGGCTTTTTCCCTTCTCGTTACTCAGATGATGATTTACAAACTGCCAGTGGGTTTGACCCCTCGATTGAGACAGAACTTGACTCGCCACTTGGACCAACAGTAGAAAGTGCCTCATTTGCTGTGGTGGTCTAGAGGGCAACTGAGGCGCTAGATGTGCAGCTATCCTTAGTTGAGACCAAAATACATGTTCTGAAGGAGATTTTCAGTCGGGGTAAACAACTTCTGAACCTTTGCTTCTTTTTAACAGTGCCGTAACTGATACGTTGTTGGCCCCCTGGTCAAAGCCTTGTTCTTGCCTGATTCTGAATGTGCAGGTGGCCAGACTTCACAGACTGGTGCCTGGTGACCCAGGTTTTCTCACCAAGTACCACATTCCACAGAGTCTTATTGTAGAGGCCTCGACCATAAGGTGATCTCCAATACATTCTGTACCATTTCTCTGGATAGAGAATGCTTTTGCCAAGTGCATGTTTTCCTCTGCCAGTTTAGCACTGATGTTTGTAAATACTGTTTATTTGCTGGGCTGCTGCCCACATGCCCTTTGGGCCATGGCAAGCAAGAACTTTCTTGCATCTCCAAAATACCTTTATGGCCTTATTAGCCCACACAATCCATGATAGACAGGACATGGTCAAATATGTTAGCTGCTCAGATCTGAACACTACGGACTATCTGATGAGGTCAATAGGTACTAGTGTTGTCCTTAGTTGCCACTCATGGATGAGTTCGACAGGATTCTCCGGCAGAAGGACACTAGCCATGTTCCTTATGGCTATGCCGTTGGTGGGTCACACCTTTCTGGTGAGAAGGTGACTGTGGTGGATCGCTTACAGGTCTGCAGAAGTGCAGCATACTTCTTGAGGCTGTTGATCGTTTCTAAGCAGTTCCCACATCAATTCAGAAAGTTTAGAGGCTGTTCCAGGCCTTGAGTAGAGATGGAGACAGCCTTCCCAACCAGCGATGGAACAGAAAATCCCAGCCCTTTTGAGGATGTGGGTCTGGCAAGCAGCACATGGGCCAGCAGTGGGCATCAGTCCTCCATTTCCTCTTCCCCTACTACAACGGCCACCTAACCACTTTAGTTTGTCCTTTGTGGCACATGCTTATCTGGTGGATGGCTGGATTCAACATTCCCTCCCAGGTTGGTGAGTCATCATATCCAATAGATGGATCTTTCAGATTGTTCAAAATGGCTATACCTTTTGCTTCTGTCCCACCTACTGTTCCTCCCACACCAGAGCAAATTTCAGATGAGAATCCGTCCATTCTGTTGATGTGGTTATGGCGTCCCAAGGTTGCTATTGAGTGGACTCTGGACTATTTGATGGTTCCGAAGAATAACAGTGGACTCAGGCCTGTTCTGGACCTGAGCCTCTGAATGCCTTTTTGCAGAAGGACACATTTAAGATGCTCACGCTGGCCCACACCCTGTCTGCTTTAAATCTGGGTGATTGGATGGTGTCCTTGAACATGCAGGGCATGTATTTTCTTATACCTGTCCTGCAGTCCCACAGATGTTATCGGAAGGTCAAGGTATGACCGGAGCATTTTTAATTTGCTGTGCTTGCCTTTGGCTTCTCCAGTGCTTCTTGATTGTTCACGAAACATCTTAGGCTGTTGGGGGATCCGAGTATTCCCATATCTCGATGAATGAATGTTGAAGACTAGCTCGCCACAGTCCATTGTGGACCACCTCTGGATGACTGTGAGCCTCTTGACATCATTAGGGTTCACTACCAGCGAGCCAAGGTTCTACCTGACTCTAACAGAAGCTTGCATTTATTGAAGCATGGGCTATAATCCTGAGGTTTCAGACTCGTTCCTGAATCACAATGAGAACAGCTCTGAGGCTTTTTGCCCTCTTGCCCTTCCTCCTCATCAGCTATGCCAGGTGGCACATGCATGCTCTGCGACTGAATTTGAAGCTGCAATGGGCCCAGCATAATGGCATTCTGACTGATGCCATCCAGGTCTCAGCTGAAACATCTCAGCATTTACAGTGATGGCTGCTTTAATGGTATAGGTCCAGTGACATGCCCCTCTCCCTTCTTCACCCAGAGCTGATGGTGGCTGACTCATCCCTTCTGGGCTAGGGAGGTCATCTGGGGAGCTGGAGAGCTGGGGTCTATGCCAGACGGTCAGCTCCATATCAGTTTTCTTTAGTTGCAGGTAATTTATCTGGTCCTGAAGACTTTCCTATCGTCTATCAAGGGGAGGCTGATGCAGGTTCTCAAAGACAACACCACTGTAATGTTTTACTGAAAAAGTAGGGTGTTCTGGGGTCCGGAGGCTCAGTGCCTCAGCAGCTGGTTGAAGCGGCAGGGCATTTTCCTGATAGCGAACCACCTAGCCAGTTCTCTGAATGCCAGAATGGATGAACTGAGCAGGCTGTTTCTGACCACATCACAAGTGGTGTGTACATCTTAAGGTGACAAATAGCATCTTCCAACAGTGGGGAAGAACCTCGTCTAGGTCTTTTTGCTAAAGTCAAGAAGGCGCAGTTTCGAAAGTTTTGCACATTGGATTCTCCACAAGAACACTCATTAGGAAACGCCTTCCAGCCCGTGCCTCTCCTGCCCAGAAGTCTGAAATCATGAATCTCCAGGCCCAAGTCATCCTAGTGGCTCTGGGTTGGGCCAGGAGAGCGTAGCATATGCCTCCAATAAGACTGCCACTTTGTGAGGACCTCCTGTCTCATCAACAGTGCAGAGCCCCTTACCCGAATCTGAGGATCTACATATACAGGCTTTGAGATTGAGTGGAGGCAATTGACTACGTTTTATCTGCCACCCAAAGTGGTGGTCGTCATTCTTGCTGCCAGACGCCTTCCCACAAAATCCATTTATGCTAGAAAACATTTGTGGTGGGGTGTGACGTTTGCAAGACTGACCCTTTATAAGCAAAGCTATCAGACGTCCTTTTGTTTGTTTTATTTGTGTCCCCGCAAAGCTCTGCAGTAGGCAGCATTGAAGCATATTTGTCAGCCCCTCTGCCCTTTATTTGCCAAAACAACTGTCCTTTAAATCACCTGTTGTGATGAAACTTATCGAAGGTTTGACACACAAACCGTTTGTGATGCCACAGTGGGTCATTAAAACTGTTCTTGAGGTTTCTCATGTGTATGCCCTGTGCTCCGATGCATAGTTGCACCCTGTGCCTCCTGACCTTAAACACAGTCTTCCTACTTGCGATTATGTCCGTTTGTTGCCTGGGTGAACTTCAGGCCTTACACCATCTTTTTCCTAGGCAAGTTGATGATGAGGACTCTGGTGCCATTTTTACCTGAAGTCATGACTCCCTTCCACGTTGGGCAATCCATAATTCTACCAGCATTATTTGCTCCACCCTACTGCTTGAAAGAGTAGGAGAGGCTCCATTGGCTGGACCCCAAAAGGGCTGTAAGCTTTTACATCGATTGTACTAATGACCTTTGAGTGTATGATTAGTTGTTTGTGGGGTTCTCTGGAGTGAAGAAGTGAACGGCTGCACAGGACTGATTCTGTTGAGGTACATAGTCCTCTCCATTAAGATCTGTTTTGCATTGGCCAAAAAGCATCCTATTTAAGGTCTAAAGGCCCATTCCACTAGGACTAATGCTGTTACATACCTGTGTGTTGACATGCAGAGTGCCTGTTCTAGACATCTGCCAGGCTGCGACGTGGGCCTCTATGCACACATTCACAAAGCACTACTGCAGTGATGGTCAGGTCTTGTGGGAAAGACATTTCAGCTGCTCAGTCCTGCAAGACGTTTTGATCTGAGCCCACGCCACAGACCCTCCACCCAAGGATATACTGCTTTGTTATCTATTTTAAAGTGAGGGATCTACGATTAGAAGTATTCATCAGAACAAAAAGTTTAGTATTTTGTAGTAACGCTCTTTCTGGTAGATAATCTATCTAGAGGCAGATTCCTCATCGCCCTTCCACCTAGTCTTTCTGGGGAGTAACCTCGTTTGAACATCTAAAAAGGTCCAAGTTAGTACTCAGCACTCTATGACCAACAATTGTTCACACTCTGCATCCGATGGTGCAGAAAGGGAAAAAATCTGAAACTAACATGATCACTCAGAGTGGTGGTCATTGCAGATCTGCTCAGTCATTTTCAGATCCAGTCTGGTGCCTAAGGGGTATTCTAAGGTGATAATTCTGCAGTTAGAGTATCATCCAAAAAAAAAGTGTTACCTAAGTAAGTTAAGTACCTTGTTCATCACTGATGCCACCAGTGTCCTTCCATAACTCCCTCCAAAGTGTTTCGAGAGCTGTTGTAGGAAAGTACCTCTTTTTGACATGGCCACCCCTCATTTGTTGCCTGGTACATGATGTGATTTTGACTGAAAGTGCACTGACTTCCTGCTAACCAACCCCCTCAGTGCCAGATCTCCTTACCAAAACTGCACAGTAGTTTCTCCAGTTGGCAAAACCTTTAGCACCCTCTGTAAGCCCCTAGTAAATGG
This sequence comes from Pleurodeles waltl, assembly GCF_031143425.1. Classification (NCBI taxonomy): domain Eukaryota; kingdom Metazoa; phylum Chordata; class Amphibia; order Caudata; family Salamandridae; genus Pleurodeles; species Pleurodeles waltl. The sequence goes on from NC_090439.1 coordinate 1,129,028,867, forward strand.
TACCTTGATCCTGCTCCCCATGGAAACTGTCCAGCCCGGACTGCCAGGCCAGGTCCTCCCTGAGCAAGCATCCTGGGACGGGTTTTGGGGTATCACCCCTTATCAGCCAGACTAGGTTGAATCTAGTGGCATGGGGAGCAGGGGACCCACGTCTGGGCATACCTGTCCCACTTAGGGTGACAAATACAAAAAGAACAAGTGATGGACGGAATGCTGAACAATGTCAAATATTCAACACCAGTACAGAGATCTGGCACTAAATCCATTGTTATTTTGCTACCCATGCCATTCCAGTTTGGACCCAGCCAAATGCAAATATGTCTTGACTCTGATCCCCATGGGAACAGTCCAGTCCGAACTGCCAGGCCAGATCGTCCCTGCCACCTTCAGGCTAGTACTATCCCTAAGGTGGACTACTGCGAGGTGGACATGATTTTTCAGATGTAGCCGTCTTTGAGATGGCGTACCTAGGAATTCTGGGACAGGGTTATGCCTACTTCCCACAACAAGTGGTCATATCAGGGCGTAGTGACCCCAGGGGTCAGTAGCCCATTGACTACTACCCTGCATACCCCTAACGTCCCTAAATTCAGTATTTAGGAGAGCCCCTCGCACCAGAGAAGCAGATCCAGATGACCTAAGAAGGCCAGGGACACCAAAGAGCTGCAACAGCAGAAGAGGAGAAAAGAAGCATCTGACCTGGTACCAACCTGGCAGGCCTGTCTGCCTGCAAAGTTGGCACTGGTGAAGCCCAGCCTGACCCAGAAGAAGTCCTGACCAGTGTGCCAACTGTTAAGCTTGAGTTGGTGGCTCCTCAGCTAACAGAAAAGAGTGTGGACGGAAGGTGTTTGCCACAGGATGTAGTAATCCTGCCCCCCCCCCCCTCTAAAACCGCAGCTAGGCACCCTGAACCCAACGAAGCCTATAACCTAGGCCCTTCACCTGTTAGTGGAGAGCTACAGATGTGGTTCTGGGCACTGACCGCTGTCAGTGGCGTCTGCTGGATGTTCGCCTTTATGGCTGACCTGTCTTTGGCATGGTGGTCCGACCCCATGCCAAATAGCAAGATGGGCCCCTGACCTTCTTGGTCGTGGTGGGGTTACTCCACTTGTGGGTGACCTCTTTGATTAAACTAGGAATTACCCTGGCTAAGATAAGGTTAGCAGAGGTGGACACCTTTCATCCCAAAGAAGAAAAGGAGACTGCAGACAAAGAGGATTCTAAATGGAGTTCTAACAATGTTGATATAGGTCAGCTTCCCAAAGGAAATGACTTGAACAGTAGGCTGTGTGGCAGAGTAGGCCCTGCAGCCATACAGCCTGCTTCCTTACTCTTTCTCGCCTGACAGACTAGGAAGACTCTTCCAGGTTTGGCTGAGTCTCCTGGTCTGTTGGCTGTGGGAGCTTTTGTAGGGAGCTGGGTTCTGGTTGCAAAAGTAACCCACCTCTCCCCTGACCACCCCCCCCCTCCCTTACCCCCCACCCATATCCACCCTCCCACACACACACACTTTTTGCCTGGCCTTTAGATACAGCTTTGACTGAAGTGCACTGAGTTCCTGTTAATCAGGTCCCTAGTGTCAGTGTTCCTCCCTAAAATAAAACACCTGGTCACTTGATCCCCAAGTGACCAGGCCCTTTAGCCCCTAGTAAATAGTACCCCTGGTACCTAGGGCATGGGTATTGAAGAGGGCCCCTCAGAGCTGCAGCACAGCTTGTGCCACTCTGAGGGACCCAGCACCAACCTTATGCAGACTGCCATTCCATGCAAATTAGCTATGCAGGAGGCGTGTCACACTACCAGACTGGGAACACCCCTTGGGTGGCCAGCCTAAAGTTGACACAACTTAGAAGATTCTGCTATGTTGCGTTTGATGGAATTTAGGAACTCTGGACGGGGTGATGCCCACTCCTCACTGGAAGTGGCCAACTAGGGGGTGTAGTGACCTCAAGGGTAAGTAGCCCATTGGCTACTACCCTTCACTCCCCTTAACACCCCCTAAATTGAATATTTTGGGGACCCCCAATACCAGATCCTTAGATATTTGCTGGACCCAAAAGAAAGAGTGGACCAGACGCCTGCTGAACCTGAGAACTGAGGAGCAGTACTGACTTGGCGCTAACCCTGCCAGCCTGCCGCCTGCACCCGACCCTTGAGAAGCAACTGACCAGTCCTGCTGATTCAGCCTCCAAGGAGAGCTACCTGTGCTCCACCAATTGCCAGGAGGAACTCCCTTGGAGTAGAGAAGCTGCTTCCCTGCATCCTCAGGCACCCAAGACAGACCTGAGAGGACCGGGACCACCAGAAACCCAACACCAGATATCACCAATTCATCCGAGCCGCCCATCACCACTACACCTGAGCCGCCCACCCTGTGTCGAAGTGGGCCAACGATGTCCGCGTGGTACCCAGACCCACCGGAAAAGAAACCCACCCTGTCCTTGATCACTCTGGACTTCCCAACGGCATTTGCAACTGCAAGTGACCAGGAGACAAAGGCCCGACCCCCTATGACACCTCTGTACCCGTCTACCCCGGAGCCAGGAGAATAGAACCAAGGGTGTCCCCACCTCATGAGACCTGAGCCCACTTGTTGCCTTGGTTGAACTTGACCTCCAGTATACTGCCCCCCCCCCCCCCCCCCCCCCCCCCCTGCAATCACGAGGACTCCAGTACCGGACCCGAGGAAGACACCTCTGCCCCCGTGCGCTATATCGCGAGAAGGAGTGGACTGACTGTGTCCCCCTGTACCTGTGGACCTCAAGAGTCGAGCCCTTCTGTAGGTTCCCTTGGACTGTCCTTCCAGTCTGTCCCTGCAGTAACATTGTAACTGGACCGATCCCCCTAGACTTGAATGGGACACCCAACGTTGTAACACACCTCGTTCCTAATTAGTTAATCAGCTGTTTAATTTATATCGGGCAGATGATTAGAATTGTGTTTTGGTGCTAATATCATGCTGTTGATTTCGCAACATTGAAAAGCAGAGTTGTTTCCAATGATTTGAACCCTTGAGCAACAGGTAAACACATTTTTCTGTAGCATCACTAAGATGTCTTATAAACCCTGTCCATCAAGTTTGTGGTCACCACTGTAGGTATAACAATATTTCTCCTCTTGTATAAATGTCTATAGCTTATTGGCTACTAGCCCTTATGTGAAAAAGTCATTTCGCCCTCAGAAACCCTTGTGTCCTTGTATTGGTCCGATGCTGGAGGAAGTCCTTGCAGCCTTCTAAGTACCCACTATGTGTCTTTTTTGTCAGGATGTTTGTGTAACACCCTGTGCGGGTTTGTTTCAGGTCCTCCTCAGCTTGGGAGATTTTGTAGCTGCCAAAAGATCCCTGAAGAAGGCATACAGACTAGGATTACAGCCAGCGGAGCTACAGATTGTGCGCAAGAACCTGAAATATGGTGAGAATTTCCTAAAACATTAGTTCATTTTTGGTGAAGGTTTCAAATTTCACCAGATCAGCTTTTTTGTGCTAACAGTGTGTCAGAGCAAGTGACTGAAGGGCCGATTCAATTGTTAAGGGTGGGGGTGGGCGCACTCATGATGGGACCTCCGCAATAAGTAACTGCAATGTGGAGGTCCCTGCCTTGAGTGTGCTCCCCACTGCCACTTATGTGGAGGTACTTTGTGAATCAGTGTGATTTTCTGCATGTCTCTTCAATCAGCCCCACATCTACTGTCATAGTTTCTGCAGTGCCACTCTAATCAGTTGTACTGTGGGTGATATCCCTCTCATCAGCCATCATTTTTGTGTGTGAAGTCTCCAGTACAGTCAAATTGCGGATTTCTAAGGTAAGGTCCTCGGGATACTACACATTTTTCAGGTTACCATCTTGGTTGCAAACCCTGTGTGCTGACATCTGTTCTTTCCGCGCTCTTCAGCATGGATACTAAGCTTAATTCCCTTTCTCCCTACTTTGTAGGCACCTGTCCCCAGACCAGCTCCGAATTTCAGGCTGGTTGAAGATGAAGTCAGAGAACAAATTGCGCCGCAAGCCATGCTGGGGACAGGCTGCACATTCATCACACCAAGGGGTGTAACTCCTGATCTGAGCATCCGAGCCTGTTCCGAGGCTGGTCCAGGCTCGCCTAGAGTTTCCTAAGCCATTGTGGTCTCCACAAGCTGTTCTGGCTGAATCGGACTCCATCAGGAGTGCCTCCAGGCCTCTCAGGCTGCATGGGGGTCCCAGCTTGACATTCGACAATGGAAGGGCTACCCAATCCACTGGTGACTTCTCGGTGTCACCACCGGCTCATGGCCCCACTCTGGTGGCAGATGCCTCAGTGGTGCCGCCTGTCGTAGACTCTGCTTCCAGCGACTCTAGCTCCAGTTCCGACGCTTACCTCCGATCCGGCACTGATTTTAGACTGAGACCGAGCTAGTCTCATTATGAGATCAACAAGGGACAACCCTCCACTTTGGAGGATGACCTGCCTCTACCTTGCCGTCAGCACTATAGGAAACTGGAAGCCTTGGTCAGTTTGTTGGGCCTCGGACACTGTTCAAGGACTTCAAAATGTCCCATAGGACGAAGAAAACGATGAGAGAACTTACTTCCCCATCACTAGACTGATGCTGGCTTTTAGCTAAAGCTGCAGAATGCTAGTAAAATACACACTTCCCCTGAAACCGAGCTGGGCTTTCCACTTACAGGAGAGCCTCCTTCATGGTAGCAGTCTGCAGAGTGGCAGAAGTACAATACTTAAACCTATCCACAATAGGAACCAAGCCAAAACTTGTCATTACTCCCTGGTTTGCAACTTCCGAGCCCTTGCTGCCCTTCAACAAGGCCGGACAGAAACCCTGATGGAGATCTGGTCTGTCATGTCGGCCCCCACCTGTAGGTCGCCCTGTAGCTAGCTAGGTCTCATAGGCCCACCCTTGGCGATCTCGGCTTCCTGACCTGAATCCAAAGAGCTGGGTAGTTCAGGCATCTACTAGTAAGGTGATTCCAAACATGTCGCCCATTTCACCTCTAAACAGTGAATCAAAACACAACAATGCCTTTGTGAAAAACAGTTTTTTCTTCTGCCAACTTTCCCTTATGGTCCCTGAAAGTTTTTTTGTAGCTGGGTCCATATGTCCTCTGAGTCATGGCCACTTAGATCTTGCTGGCCATGAATACGTTTCCTAATGCCTTTGTTCTCAAGATCGGAGAGGTCCACAGTGCAGCCAATAAGGTCTTAAGAGCATGCCTAGACCCCATGAATGGTTTCAGACGCGCTGTGGGCACGGTGTGGTGATCTGGCCCCATACATGGATGTGTGCTTACAGGATTCTCTGAGGTGCTGCAGGCATCCCTAATGGACATGCTTTTAAGGAGCTCCAGAGTTTTTGATAGAAAGGCTACTGCACATTCCTTGGGGCTGACTTCTCTGCTTGTCAGTTCCACTAGGAGTACCTGAAGTTCAGAGGATACTCGTGCGGGCTCACTAACCACCAGAAACAACCCTCACAGCTTCTGCAGCAGCCAGTACATCCCTGTCATACCTAAAAAGGACTCGGTGGTGGCAGAGGCCACGCACAACACTTAGGACAGCAGGCTCCCCCCTCGCCTGCCACAAATGCGGACACGCAGCGTTGTTTTCCCCTCTGATGTCCTGCTTGGCTAGTAAGGGTAAGAATGTTTGCCTCGCCTAGCTGTCCATTACATTGAAGTAGTGGGTATTGCAGGGGGTTGAGATCTGATACTCCCCACCCTCACACCCCATCTGTTTTAGCTGAGCCTTCTGCACATCATGCAGCCTTCCTTCTGCAGGAAGCTCTATCGCTTTTGGCCAAATGGTCTATAGAGAGCATTCAGAGTCGCAGAAATGCAAGGGGTATTACAGTGTAAGCGGGAAGGGTTGCCACTGCCTAAAAAGGTAAATGCTTGTCAGACACATTTCTCAGGGCTTCTTGCAGTAGATCGGAGCCAGGTGAGCCGTACCTTGGGCTGGCAGATATAAAACCTGCACTGATGAAGAATGAAGTAGGCTGGGCTCATGCCTCTGTGTACTCTTCTGTCTGCTTTTTAGGCTTGTGTTACGCAACCACTTTTTGCCTTACGCTGATGTCCCTGACCGCTCTGGTGAGGGGCCTGCACTCCAGTTATCTTGCTATTTTGTTTTCTACCTCCAAGGCTAGACTTATTAATTGTGGCACATGGTTGATTTTTGGATACACCCCCACCAGCACCATATAGCAGAATGCTTTTAAGACTTATGCACCAAAGCATGCAGCGCACTTATTTGGACTTGGTTAATAACCTGTGTGTTTACTTCTAGCCCAATGTTTGTTCCATAACCTTTTTTTGTTTACCATTGGTTTTGTTTTGTACTCTGCTACCAGCCTCTACTCACCCACTCCACCTCCCTTTTTTAACAGGTGCGTAAAGCACATAGAATTGATCGAAAATAGAATATGCAAGATAAACTATGTGGTCTACTGTTGCTTTTCCCCACATTCGCAGCTATTAAAGGGTGCCACCTAGAAGAACGATTGGCGGATTTGGTTGAGGGTGACCAACAAGGAGCCTTGTCATTGAACGAGCAGCTGGGAGATCTCTTTTGTAAGGTTCAGTGTTACCGAAAAGCAATCGAACACTACAAAATGCAGGTGAGACCTCGAAAATGTGTGCGCATCTTTTCTTTGACGAACTAATGGGCCAGGAGTGCTGCTTCGCAGATTAAATAGCTCTTTATAGAATTTAATGCCAGACACCTTAGAAAGTAAATCTATACTACAGTCTTTAATTGTGTGTGCGGTAAACAAACCAGCTTTTTCTCATGTTATGCCAGCAGCGCTGTGCTCAGGTTGCACCATTCCTTAAGAGCTGCATTTTAGGTTGCAGATCCTGTTGGCTCATTCTTGCAACATCTCTGAGCTTACAAATCTTACAGGGTCCTGCCTGGTCGTAAAAACCTTTCTGTTGTATTGTTTAGGAATAACGTAGCAGGGCAGTGACGCTGTTTGAAATGTGTCATTGAAGAAATGCAGGGCGAAATCAGGAAAATGTTTGAGAAGCCTACTCTTGTTTTACAGAAAGTTTGTTGACTCGTGGCTTACGTAGCAGAGCAGTGGAATATTTGTGGATAACCAGTTCTGTTTTGAGGTTCTTCACACCAGCAATTGCACTGCTTTTAACTGCTTCTGCCAAATGAATACGTGATTTGCCCAGAAACACACAATTTGGCCAAGTTTGTAATCTGGTGTGAGTAATCCTTCCCCTCAGATCCATCACAGACAACTTCTTAATCGCCAGTTGTGCAGTCTCACATTTGCCCAGGCTACCAAACCAATGAGGTTACACAAATTGTGAAAGCATGCGAGACAGCAGAGTCGCACAGTGTGCACAAGATGGGATGCTTCTCCTCCATTCTCCGCTATTAATCTCATTTCTTTAATCTGCTGTTGCTCTGCCTTCCAAGTATGTGTTTCACAACCATTCCATACTAACTTCACTTATGTCCATGGTAATTTACTTTTGGCTACTGCATGAATGTTTGTGTTTTTCATGGCTTTCAGTCTTCTATTAATGCAGTTGACCATACTGTTCTCTGTCCCTCCACCCATGCCCAAGTGTTATAAAGTTGCATATTATTTATTGTATTTATACACTGCTAGCGTGGCCCAAAGTACGCTTCAAAGCACTTTTGAAGACTGGGGGTTATAGCCAGGCGGCAGAATGATAAACCGTTAAAAAAGAAAGAAAGAGGTCTCTGAAACCTGGGTTCTTGGTGCGGGATCCAGAAGCGTGACAGTAAGGCTCACCCGAGTCTTTGGGGCCATTATTTGAACTCTGTCCCATTTGGGACATGCGAGGCAGGACCACAAACACGGCGCCTGGAGGCTCTGCAACATGCGTACTGTCCCAAAACGCCTTTTGGAAGAAATGCGCCTTTGGAGACTTTTGTACTTATGAAACGTGTCTTGTGCATTGGCTACAAGGAACAAAAAACAAACATCAGTTCCAGATGGAGGAGCTTGGAGCGCGAAAATTTGTACCTAGGAGTCCGTTTATAACAATGCATTTCTTTTGTCTTGATGATGCAATGTTCTAACAAACTCACCACTCTGGGCACTTGAATGCCACATTGACCCGCTCGACAGGGTCTGTGGGTTGGCATTTTTGTAAGTGTGCTACTTCTCTCAATGCTCATAGATGGTGTATGTTTACTTATGTTTTTGGCCTGTGTTGCATTCATTTCTCTCTCATGCAGCAATCCCTTGACTGTGTTTCCACATCTTTTTGATGTTCCTCTTTTTATTTTTTTTCGGAGAGCAAAATGAGCTAAAATGGTGCAAACTGCATCAGTTGGGACCAGTGAACACTTTTATTGCATTTGTTGTGTTTAAATTTCTCAGTGTTGGTGTTTTTTTTTTAAGCTCCCAGGTTCCCTTTTAGAGCAGGTCTCTCTCTCAGGTGGGATGCCATTGTCCCAGATGGCATGCACACATGATTGAATCCAGGGGTCAGTCCCTGCTCATAGTAGTTGACGTTCGGGTGTGCTCTGATTTCCAAAGCCTAAGCACCCCCTGAAATTGACCATTTATGGTAAAGTATGCAGCACGACCTCAGAGATGACATGTGAAGGGAAATATGTTGGATACAAGGCAGTGAATACAAGACGGTGGCTGTCCTCATAATAAATATATTCACAAACATCCTGCTATGTTCAGACTACAGTCTTAATACCTTCAACCCAGGATTAGCAGCAGTAACACTTTGAAACGATTGGTCACAGATATTGCTTTACCCTTTTTCGTCAAGTAAAAAGGAAGGAGCTATGTCAGCGGACTCTAAATAATCCCAATTCATATAGTCATTATACTTGTGGGGACAACTGTTTCTTCTTGAGTGTTCACCACATCCTACCTGAACGTCTCCAACTTGCGTGTTTTCTTGGTTCTCTGTAATCTGCCTGTGCCCTATAAACAGAATACCTGTTTTCTGACACCCCACTGTATTGTACCTATCTGGATAAGAACAATGAATTGGCACACAAACCCTAACACAGTCAGGCCTGGGATGCTTAAATGCAAGTGGAGGTTGTTACGGACAATCACAGAACTCCACTGAGGGTGCACCACTTGGTTTTTATTGTTGGTTGACAGAGTTGGGCACTGATCTACTGGGAATACCCCAAAGGTAGCCTGATTATGAATGAGTGGCTATCATGTTGCCCTGGCTATGCACTGACTGATGGTAGTTGCGGGGCAGGTTTTACATGTACTCTGTATGAGGAGAGTGCATATTGGGTCACCCCAATAAAGATCTTTTCTGGGTCATTAATTGCAGTCCTTTGCTTTCACCATGTCTGGGACATGTAACGTTGTATCGTCCGGCATTGTACTGTAGTTCAACAGGTGCTAAAGCAGTAGCACACTCCTCCCTTGGTGAGCTTGGTTGAAATCATGTAGGCTCATAGTGTGGCTTCTATGGGAGTTCCTTTGTTATACGAATTGGCCAGAGTTGTGCTGTCCACTACGCCTTGTAGTGGACTGAAAATGAGCGTGCTTAAGCCTAGAAGTCAATGATATGTGTCCTTGAAGGGTGAGAGACTGCAGTATGGTCTGTGTGTGGAGTGTTTAGGTGTTGTGTGTGACTGGCAGAGGCTGCTCGTAACATGTGACTGCGTGCATGCACGGAGTGGAGTGAAGGATTGGGATTGGGGTTGTGTCTTCCATCTTTAAGAGGGGTTTGGTTCCAGTTCTAGTGTTGGCATCCATGTCCTCTGTGGGCCTTCTGCTGCTTGGTGAAACCCTTCATCATTCCATGTTCCAGGGTGACTTGAATGTTTCTAACCTTTGCCAGAAGGGAGCAGCTTAGATGTGGAGTCTGTAAGGTGAAAGGGGTTCCACAGTTGTGTGTCTTGTTGGAGGGACTATCAGCACCTTCGCCAGCCTATATCAAAGTGTTGTTTACGTGAGTAAAGTGGTACTTGAACACATGATGTGTCCTTGCTGCGGATGGACATTTGGGCAATGCAGAGTTTCTTGAAGACTGAACGTCTGGCCGTGGGTGGCCAGTGGAGGGCTCGGAGGGCTGGTGAGATCTGCTCATGTAAGCAAAGATGTAGTAGTGGTCCTGCTGAGAAGTTTAGAATCTGTAGATTAGTAATTGCAGGCTCTTGTTTCAGTGCAATAGTTTGCATGCTTGAGATGAGAAATGCAGTGGTAGCCGTTAGCTTCTGTGGAATACCTAGTCGATTTGTTGCATGGCATACAAAGGGTAAGGTTCATAATCATTCTGTGATTTCTTACTTCAGCTTGTGGGGCCTGGGGGGGCAGGAGTACCTTGGGGCCTGATGGTTGTAGCCTTCAGTTCTTCGTAGGTTGGAGTCACAGTTTTGGAAGAGTTCAGTGGTGGAGGCAAAGGTCTAGTCCTGAGGAAACCCTTTCTAAAGAGGCTTTGAGGAAACCCTGCAAGTTCAGATACTAACCTCTCATATCACGTGTTGCAGTTGTGTATATACCTCTATCAAGAACACTCCAAAGGGCGATCTGCCTTAATCTGCCAGAATGCTTCCATATACTGTCTTTAAAATAGTTGAGGGTTAATTAGATCACCACTACTACCCAATTTGACAGCCGGTCAAGGCACTGATAATCAGATGTTTAGAAATATTTTACATTTGTGCTCGTTCTATAGCCTTGAAAGAGCAACCCTGTTGCTTAAAAGGTGTTGGCTGTGTGTTTTCTTTTTCATTGGATAACTGTTTCAAAGTGACGATAATAGAACTTTGATAGTTTAATATCCATTATTATATTATCTCATGAACTTCTCACTCTGAGCCTAACCTGGTCTGGGGCATTCTTCAGGGCTTAGCATCCCTGGTTTATGAGAGGTGAGCAAACACCTACCCTACTCTTAGGAGAGATAATAAGCACACTCAAGTCCTACCTGAGTGGAAAGTACTCATCTAGGCACTCTAGACTTCAGGGGTACAGGCCTCTGGTCTGGGGCGATGTACCTTGTTGTCACACATTCCTCAAAGGGATCATCATGTAGATGCACCAGGTTTCTGCTGCTCCCAGCCGCTTGTGCGCCCTGGCCTTTTTGGTTCACATGTTTTGCAGATTTTTCATGTTGGTACTGTACCCTTACAGCTCTTCAGCTTCCTTGAGCTTGCCTTTTAGTTTATCTTCAAGTATATTAATGAAGACCCCATAATAGAGAAGAAACAATTACTGACCTGCAAAACCAGTTCTCTATAATAGGGTTTGTCATTAAATTCATAAGTCACGCTCTTGTCTCCCAGACAGAGTCACAGGCATTGATACAGTACTGCGGATTTTTGATCAAAGGGCACCAGTAGAAATTAAAATTAAGTAATGGGCCAAGCGTTGTCTTGATACATGCTGGGATTGCAAAGGACTTGGTCTGCCTTCAGTTCCCACAGTATTTCCTCTTTGAGTCTGCAGTCACATGCAAATACTTTCTTCAACAGTATAGGTGAATTTATTGATGGCAAACATGTATAGTAGTTCACTGTGCTCAGGTGGCATTTGATTGTCCAAAACATCAACTAACAGTATAATCTAATGACCACAAACGGGAAAACATATCTAGCTCATGTCATATAATGAAATGTCAATCTATGTTCCTTGCTAGAAGAAACGAGGAAATGCCTGGAACTGTTGAGGCTTCAAATATTTTTATGCAGTATGTTCCAAACAAAATAAAGCAACATTGATGTTGATGAATTTCAGTGTTTTCGTTATAGGAGATCCTTCGTAAATTGGGGGAAATCTTGAAATTCTCCTGAGAATGTGTACATTAAAGCTACTAAATGTAACTATACTTATTTGCGCCCTCCTCACTGTTTGAACACTGATAAATCCTTCTTGCAGCTAAAATGTGCCGAAGCCTTGAAGAAGCCAGAGCGGGAGCGAGCTGTGATCCATGTCTCTCTGGCCTTTACCTTTGGGGATTTAAAGGACTACAAGCAAGCATTGCATCACTGCCAAGCTGAACTGGAGCTTCGACGAGGCAACCCCTTAGAGGTGAGAGCTAAAGGAAGCCCTTGTCGTCTTTACTAGTTAACCTTGTTTGTGCACATGTATCATTGTGCATATGTGCATCACAGAAATGCACAGAAATTACACTTCTGTTCAAGTTTGTCAACCAGGTTTAAGGCATGCAGGAATGCATTGCGACTTTTCCAAGCACAAATTTGTTTTACACCAGAAAGAGATCTGTAGATCATGCCAGATTGTTTTCCCCGAGAGTTGTGATATCTTTGAGCACACAATCAATAGCAATGAACTGTGAGGGGTTTTCATGGTAGTGATGTTATTCATTATTAACCATGGAGTTTGTATGCACAGTGAAGCTGGTAGTGCTCAGGGAGTGGTTGGTAGTTGGCAATGCCTTTCAGTGAAAGTCAACAAGCTGTGGGGACACCTGCGTGGCACTGTTTTTTTTTTTTTTTTTTCAACTGCTTAGGTGCTTGGAACAGATGCCATTGTCGCTCAACGTACAAAGGTTTACTGTTCCTTTTTGTTTTTAATATGATAGGAGTGCAAGACCTGGTTGAGTATTGCTCTGGTGAAGGAGGATGCGGGGCAGGAGTACGAGGAGTTGGAAAACTGCTTCACCAACGCGTTGCGCTGTGCAGAGCAGGCTGGGAAACCTAAACTGCAAGTAAGTGTGACGCAGAGGTGGCGCGTGTGCGCTGCACTCCTGCTTTGAGGCAAGGATCTGCTTTTAATTGTGGAAAATACAGAATTTCTTGTGTCGAAAATGTTCTGAATGCAAGTTTCATGAATATGTTGAGAGTGCATGATGGTATACCCCCTCAACATCACTGGAACACAATCCCCCTGCCACCAGATTGATGTAACAAGTACATATCTCCACTGTAAGGAATAATGTAAGTAATACTGTTTTAGTTAGTTTAAAGGTTACTTTATTATTATTTATTAGGTCAAATTTACAGTAACGTTTGATTAAAAGACAACTTTAGAAAGTTGCCACTCTGTTGCCCAAGTTTTCAGTAGTCATTTGTGGTTGCTGGCCCTGAGACGGCCTTCTGCCGTCCTGAGGAAATATGTAGATGGGTCCCAGGAAAGGGCACAGAAACCTGCCATTGAAAGATGAGTTACTGCTCCCTGCCAGGAAGATACAAGATGTGAGCCCAAAAGGCAAGCTTCAGAGGGGGAACCTACTTTTGAAGGACAAAAGGTGGACATACACGAGAGGGGCTGCTCTTTTGTTCTGGTAGATAGAGAAGGGGGAAACAGATACCAAGCCAGTTTCTCTGTGAGCGTATAGCCCTCAGTAGGGCACTTCTTGAGGGTGGCTACCAAGCTCCAAATACTTAGAGAAGGGTTCTGTCATTTTGGAAGTGAGTTGAATATTGCGCTGTGGAATAGCTAAATGCCGCACTTTGCAGGAAGTTGTCTTCAGGTGGGAATGGACGGGTAGCCCATTGGCAGTAATCACCTCATCCCCTGAGGAATGGTTGTAGGCATAAAAGTGGCACCCAGACCTCAGCTCACGCCTGTACTTGAGATGATCGAAGAAAGTGTGCCCTGATGTTCCCTAAACCTGGCAAAGAGAGGCTGCACCAAAGACTGGACTGCCCATACTTCTCCTAGGTTATCAAAGAGATGACTGTCCTTGTGGTACCATGTTCAAGGACAAGTCATCCCTGAGCCCAGACAGAAGAGGTAAAATCCAAGCGTCAGTTGGTTGACTTCCTGTTGATGTTCCATGGCCACAAAAGCTGAAGAAGCCTGCCTTGGCAAGTTGGTAGTCGCAATCACTTGATCGCCATTGACTGCCAAAGTGGGGCCTGGGAGACTTAAGTCCTGATGTTCAGAAGTTGCTCCCGAGACTGATTGACTTGGCAGAGTCCTCTAAGTGCAGTTTGCTTGCCCAAAATTGGCACTAGTCTCAGTTAAAGGGGACCACTGGGTTTGGTGTGACATGAGACCAGTAGACCAGTGGTTTTTGGCTGGCTTCACCTGAGAACAACGACCTCTGTGGCCAAAGTCACCCCACTATGTTCGTAGACTATGGTGTAGCTCCAGGATGACCCTGTCGAACAGATCAGCATCCCTTATCCCTTCATCAGGACAACTGTATTGATGTCTATCGTAGTTCGTCCATTGATTCTGGAACTGGCCTGGAGACTGCTTTGATTGTAAAGTAGCTGTGCTTCTAAGCCTTACTGGTCCATGTGACTTGCCCCCTGCCAGAGTTGGTCATCTAAAGCGGGCTGGAGTAAACCAAGACAACTTTAACAACGTTCTCAAAAGTAACTGCTAACTGTGGTAGTTACCAATGCTAGTTTACGTTTTGAGTAAAAAGCTGTAATTTATAATTTGCTTAATTGTTTATAACTCCATAACCCTCGTTAGGAGTTTGTTCATTTTGGTGTCTCAAAATTTATAAAAATAAGATCTATTTTCATAAATTGGTGTCAGATTTCCTTTGTGTCGTGTATCTTTCTTATTTAGTTGTTTTGGTACTTCCAAATGCTTTGCACTTGATTCTTTGTTAAAGCGTGACTGCTCGAAGCTACAGCTACTCAGGGTGGAACTAAGGTTTTGCTAACAAGCCTGACTGGACCCAAGATAGTCTTCTGAGATTATGACATGGTGAGGTCATACAACCACACCATCCAAGAGTCAGTTGGTTGATTTCCTGTTAATGTTCCATGGCCACAAAAGCTGAAGAAGCCTTCCTTGGCAAGTTGGGAGTCACACTCACTTGATCGCCACTGACTGCCGAAGTGGAGCCTGGGAGACTCAAGTCCTGATGTTTAAAAGTTGCACCCAAGACTGATTTACTTGGAAGAGTCCTCTGAGTGAAGTTTGCTTTCCCAAAATGGGCAATAGCCTCAGTTGAAGGGGACCACTGTTTTTGGTGTGACATGACACCGGTAGACCAGTGCCAACTGGTTTTTGGCTGGACTTCACCTGGGAACATCGACCTCTGTGGCCAAAGTAGTCCCACTTTGTTTGTAGACTATGGTGTGGCTCCAGGAAGACTCTGTTGACCAGATCAGCATCAACAGCATCCTTCAGCATCCTGTATCCCTTGCATCAGAACCACTGTATTGATGTCTGTCGTAGTTCGTCCACGGATTCTGGAACTGGCCTGGAGACTGCTTTGACTGTAAAGTAACTGTTCTGCTAAGTCTTTCTGGCCCATGTGACTTGCCCCCTTCCAGAGTTGGTTATCTAAAGCGGGCTGGAGTAAACCAACACAACTTTAAAAAAAGTTCTCAAAAGTAACTGTTAACTGTGTCAGCTACCAATGCTAGTTTACGTTTTCAGTAAAAAGCTTTAATTTATGATTTGATTGATAGATTATATCTCCTTAGGATTCTTTTCGTTTTAGTGTTTCAAAATTTATAAAAATAAGATCTATTTTCATAAATTGGTGTCAGATTTCCTTTGTGTCGTGTATCTTTCTTATTCAGCTGTTTTGGTACTTCCAAATGCTTTGCACTCTTTGTTAAAGCTTGACTGCTCGAAGCTACAGCTACTCAGGGTGGAACTAAGGTTTTGCTAACAAACCTGACTGGACCCAAGATAGTCTTCTGAGATTATGACATGGTGAGGTCACACAACCACACCATATACACTATGTGCCCTATATCCACCATTTTAGACCAATAAACCGCATTTCATCACAATTCCAATTCGTTGGCGACCCCGACTTCAAAACAATAGAATAGCAAAACACAGATGAGGCGCCAGTCAAAGCAGGAAACTATGGAGAACTCATTAGTCAGCCTGCAACCTTGCCCTTCTTAAAAGAAATCAAGTATATAAAACTGACTTCCTTAAAATGTAGTATTGCCAATATTACATCCTTCCTCAGTTCAATTTCGAATAAAACTTCAAACACCTGCATTCAATGGAATATTATTAGTTAGAGGGGATAACCTACTGCTATCATTTTTTCTTCCTAACCGTCCCTGGGCATTTGTCATGCTCCAGGTATATCACAGTTAAGTTGTGCAGAAAGAACATTCAGTCCTACATAATTGTATATCTACAGAACAGTTTCCACCAAATCCTGCCCAAAATTACGGTAGCACCTTGGGAAGTCTATAGATTTTACAAGGCTTACTCCCAAAAAATAAGCCATAAATCAACTTTATTTGGTTTATAATAAAAGATGTTTGTATGAAGCATAAATTATAATACAATCACAGACAATTTAGAGGAAAAGAAAATAAGCAGCATTCACGTTAAAAAGAAAACGAATGGTAAAATATAACTGCAGATTTTAAAACCTTGCAACCGCTGAACACACCAGGGTATTGGACAACATTTGTAAAAGCACAAGGGACGATCTACGTTTTGTAAATCTAAGATATTTAATAGAGAAACTAAAAAAGGCTCCTCCACGGTTTAAATGGAGTAAAGTGTTAAAGGGTTTGTGAGGAGTCTCATCACAGGGACAGAAGCAAGTGCAATAAGGCTTTAACCAAACCCTGGGAAAAGAAAGCAAATGGTGAATGATACCTATTCAAAAATGGGTTTCAGATAATGCTTTCAAGGGTTATTAACTAGAACCAAATAAAGTTCCCCCTTGAACAAATAACTTACCATAACATAAGGATGACAA
The DNA here is from genome assembly GCF_031143425.1 of Pleurodeles waltl. NCBI lineage: Eukaryota > Metazoa > Chordata > Amphibia > Caudata > Salamandridae > Pleurodeles > Pleurodeles waltl. Next base: position 1,129,045,453 of record NC_090439.1, read on the forward strand.
AAGACTTAAATAGATCCGTGGACTTTATTTGCACTGTCTAAAAATATGGTGTTTCTTTTGATAAAATCTAAAGTAAAAAATACAGTGTCTAATCTAAAACATCCGTAATAAGGTCAGTATTCAAACCAGTAGGAGTATGGGCCCACACTGATGACCACAATATTAAAAAAGATAATTTAATGGCGTCCTCCAAATGACTTACTTTCAACTCTTCAAGGCATGACGTGGGGACTATTAGGAGGAAGCCTCAAGAGCTGACCACAAACTCTGTTTATTTCAATTTGGTAATGTTTTAGTTTGGATAGCCCCAAATTCCAGCCTCATAACATACAATGGGAAAACGTTTACTTTTGTGGATCTCCAACATATAATCTATAGACTTAGATCCCAGCCTAGAAACAGCACCTAAGGATTGACTAAAAAGTTTTCTCTTACTTGGTAACAAGTTGCACCAACAATCAGGACAATTTAAATTCATGCCCAGGAAGGTAAAGGAATTAAAGTTTTCAGTCCTTTTATTTTTTTTATAGACCTTGTTCTTGTTTTAGTCGACTTGATACCACAAATCATTACATAGTTTTAGAAATTATGGTGTCCAGATCTGTCATCCATGAAGGATGCAAAGTCATTGATTGGTTTGTTCAGACCATTTGCAATGCATGCTATTAAAACTGCTTCATCTGCGCACAATAAAGAAATTGGGAATCCTTTTTGTGGTGTATCTTGGCCATTACATATTAAATGGGAGTTTACATTTTGAGGTAAAGAATAAAACATGTGACCAAGGACACAAGCTCGCCATACCCTTCTTGTTAGCTTAAAGGATTCAGTGCCTCTTATCGCATATATCACTTAGAATGTAAATACAGATGCAAGTGTACGGATGCATTTATTAGGGCAGGATCAACACCAATATGCTGCGAGGAAATTGGGTGAACTATATGGAGTGGCTGTGAGAGCTCGCTGTGTAATACACTATCAACCTTTCTAGGACCAGTCATGTTTAGTTTGTCAAACCTTAGCTCAACCCTGCATAGCTGTGTCTTCAAGAAGTTCGGCTTCAGCAAAAGAACAAGCGTAAAGCAATTTAAACCACACCAACCCAATTGAAGAAGGAAACGCATCACTCAAGAAATCTCACACCAATTTTTAAAAATAGACTGTATTTTTATGAGTTTATGGATCCCAAAATGATCCACTGAAGACGTCCGCAGATAGAGATTTTTTACTTACCCGCAAACAAGCATTGGCAAATTCAACACCTAGAAACTTTTGAAAGAAAACTTTGATCAAAGTCGAATGTGGTTACCTAGATTTACTTTGAACGACCAACTGTGACAGGGAGCCAGTCAAGTGGACCAGCAAGGCATGAAGAAGCAATTAGCAGTCTTCAGTCCAGTTCCAGCGTCAGTGGCCCCATACCATTGACTTCTGTGGAGTGGTCCTGATGCAGCGGAAACACGATACTGAAAATGCTCCAGGATGCTGTGCAGTCGACATGGGTCTTCTTTTGGTGATAACTCTTCTTGTGTGCACCAAACTGTATTCCAACAACTCTCCCAAGCCCATCAGACTTGGGTGCAACTTTTGAGCATCGAGTATCTGTTTCCTGGGCCTCATTCCAACAAGGAGCGACGACGGTCCAGTGATCTGGGCTACCAACTCGCCCAGGCAGGCTTTCTTAGCTTTTGTGGCCCTATGCTGTGAACAGGAAGGCAGCCAACCGAATCTTGGAGTTTCTGCTTCTGGATTGGTTCAGGTCTGACTTCTACACAAACAGGGCACAGCAGAAACAGTCCTTTCCTTCACTAGCCCAAGGGGCAGCAGGTGCAGCCCAACTTTAGTGTTGCCTCTTCTTTGCCAGTTCCAGGGTCAGCAGGTCATTCTTCATTGGTCCTTTTCTCCAGTCAGGCGAGATCTGCTGGATGCCAGGGGTGTCCCTTTTATGCCCAGAAAGTGCCCCTGGGGGGTGACGTTCACTAGTCACTGGGCCAACTGGACCCCCTCCTGTCTGATGACAACATCCTGTGAAGAGTGGCATCTAACTCTCTATTCTGCCCACTTCCAAGATGTCTGAACCCCTCTCTTGATGTGTGTAGCTTGGTAGCCCATTCTTAAGGTGTGACTGCCTGTGTGCTACACACCCACGGAAAACCAGTTAGGCAACTGTTTTGCGTCTCTGTCCCCGCTGCCAGCCTGTTCACCTACACAGCAGAGCAGCCTCTCCCATGTGTGGCTTCCCCTTTGAAGCTTACTGCTTCCTGGGAATCATTCACACGTCTCCCTAGGAGAGCAGAAGGCAGTCTGGAGGGACAGTCTTGGTGTGCAACCATAAACAGGCGCCGGAAACCTTGGGCAACTGAAGTGGCAACTTACAAAAGTTTGCAGTTTGCTTATCATCGACATAAAACTTGATTTAAACATTAAAGTAGATTTAATGCACTTACTATTTTGATACCTTGGACTACCCATTTAGTAGTCCCAATCAGACGCTAGGATGGCTTAATTGTCATCCTGTAACTTTGTACTTGTCAGTGGGACTACCAGCCTCCTACACAGAATAATTACAATTTAGGTTTTTCACTGTCAGAACCTATCATATACATATTCTGCTTTGTAACATATTGTACCCTGCCTTACTACTCAAAAGGCCGGCTATAAGGGTGACTTACATATCTTAGAAAGGTAGGTTTAGGCTTTGCCGTTATCCTAAAACTGCCCTACCAGCCTGCAGAGTCACTCTGGAAGACATGTTTTACTTTTTCAAAACTGTGGTGGTACCACTAGTGCTTCAGCCCACGAATGACACTGTAATTTACAGGCCTTAGGTACCCCTGATACCATATACTAGGGGCATATAAGGAAGTTAAGTTTTGCCAGCTGTATATAAGCCAATCAACTATGCACCTTTTTAAAGGTTAAAGCACAGCACTGAATCCTGATTAGAAAGGGTCTGGGCATTTCACAGACATTTAAACCAGTTTCTAGTAGTCAAAATGGGGGCAAAAACTGGGGCAAAGCTTGCAAAAAGCCTGTTTCCGCACACAAACCAAGATGAATATGAGTTTGGATCTGTTCACACACATTACACGGGTCTCCAGTCGTTAAAGACTAGATACGAGGAAGATTAAGAGATGTTCTATTGTTTCCAACTAATGGATGCAATTTAAGGCACTGTTCAATTCCAGTCCTGAGATAAAACCATATTGGACGTGGCTAATGATCAAATTGTCAGGAACTCATGTCAGCGCCTATCCAGAATGACCCTAGGGACTGTTTTCACTACAGAATCAATCAATTAATGAAATGGAACAATAGAAATAGGTGTCAACGCGGTCTCCTTTCTCTTAAAACGGGTCTGATGAGAGATCGAGATCAAGACTGTAGAGTTAGCAACATTTAAAACATTAGTGATTAGTGGTGCTCATAACTCTCCATTCAGTTTGTAGAGATCCATGGCTACCCCATCAAGACCAGGGGCTTTAAGTGATGAACTATTGAATATTGCTTCACTTGCATCGTCCAGCATAAAACAAAAGATTGATTAGTGGGAAAAGAAGATAACAGATTAGCCATTCTACGAGGAAACATGAAACAGCCGAAACTGTGAAACCCATCAGTCAGGCTAAAGTTGGATGTCCAAAATGCTATCTAATGAGTTGGGGGGGAAAAGGGACTATTCACCACCTTACAAAAGGATGGGCATTCCTCTTTCGGCTAGCCACATGCAAGGTGTCCCATGCCTTTTCTACAGTTAGGATTTTCCTGTACTTCAAGGTTCTTTTATAATTAGCCCTACATTTGCTCATCTCAGCGTGATCTTTAGGGCTCTATGGAGTTTAAAATTATTAGAATTAAAGTTATTACAACAATCAAATAATTAGAATAAATTTCTATGTTCACTTTTAGCAGTTAGAGATTGTAACTCAGGGTGACCTGAGGATATTCCAATCTAATAGAGACTTCTAGCTGCAGATTCCTTACCTTTGAATTCTCCCTAGAGGGGCGTCAGACTCGATCTGGAAGATTTCTCATGAGCAGTACTCCTGCTCGCCAGTAGGTGACGTTGATTGGCTCCACTTCAGTCATTGGCGTCGTCTGCGCTGGAAATGACCTTGCAGTTCCTATATAGGCGCCATTCAGGCGCACCAACTTCAGTCCTCTTCTTTCTGCGCCAGCCAGCGCAGATCCAAGAGAGCGCTACCCCTCAGTCATTTTTTGACTGGCATTTTTCGACTTTTTGTCGAACTTTTTGGAGGTTTCTTTCACCTGGTGTGTCGAAATGTCATCAGGTAAGACGAGTTTTAAGCCCTGTGGATCCTGTCATTGGACGATATCGGTAATGGATCCGCACCTTGTTTGTGGTGTCTGGAGCACTACCGGAGTCGTGCTCCGTGTGCTGGGCCATGCATCCAAGGGCTTTGAGGGAGTAGTCTTCTAAGCTGATGGAGGCCTGACATCCTAGTCCGTGCAAGTCAAGCTCGCGGTTGAGAGGACAGTCCAGGGACTGGACTCATAGGGTCCCATATGTTGTTCCACTCCAAGGCTTCAGGTTGATCGGGTAAGTCGAGGCACAAGAAGAGTAAGAAGTGGAATCAGTCTTCGACTTCTTGTCGGCTGACGCGATGAGCAGGCATCATCATTCTAGGCCTCATTCTTCTAGACCTGAGCCTCTGCGTTGCCGAGGGTGCAGGACCCACCAATCTCATGGGGCAGGTGGCCACCTACCACCTCTGCACCAGCCTCTAAATCCTCCTATTCTGCCTCTCTACCAGCATGGACACCTAGTTGGCCGCAGGATTCTCCATCACCTGCCCATCTGGCAATCCATTACTTCGGACAGGTGGGTTTTGCAGATTGCAACTCCCTCCCCTTCGACATTACCCTTCCCTGCATGCCATCATCTTACGACAAGATGACTGAGGTTCATCTCTCCCTTCTCAACCAGGAATTTGCGGCTCTCTTGGCCAAGGGAGCCATAGAGAGGGTCGCAGTGCCAGAAGTAGCCTGTGATTATTACTCATGCTACTTTCTTGTCCCCAAAAAGGACAAGGGTCTTCACCCTGTTCTAGACCTACAAGCCCTCAATCTCTTCCTCAAAAAGGTGAAGTTCAAAATGATCACGTTGGCTGAGTGTTGTCTGCCCTGGACCGGTAGCGTTGGACTTGCAGGATGCTTATTTTCACATCACCGCCCTGCCTGCCCACATACATTACTTGCGGTTCACGGTAGGGCCCGAGCACTTTACCGTGTTTGCCTTTGGCCTTACCAGCCCCCCTTGGGTGTTCACCAAGGTGATGGCGGTGGTTACAACTCATCTGTGGAGATCAGGGGTATCAGTCTTCCCCCTATCTCGACTACTGGCTGTTGAACGCAGGCTCGGAAGTCATACCTTACTCCTGCTCTTACGCTCCCTTTCATTGAAGCTGTTCTGGACATGGTGCAGTTTCGGTCTTATCTTCCCGAGTGGCTATTCCAGGATATTCAGGTTATGATACCGATGTTCCAGCCTCTGTTTCAGATTTCGGTCAGACTGAAACTGATGGGCCTCATGGCCTCCGGCATCCTTCTGGTGACACATGCCAGATGGCATATGCAAGCTCTGCAGCAGTACCTGATGTTCCAGTGGGTGTAGCATCATGAGAATCCCTCAGACCTGGTCAGCCATTGTCCAGATCTCATAGGGAACTACAAAAGATCTGTAGTGGTGGTTAACGAACCGCGATTAAGCCTGAGGCAGATACCTCTACCTTCCCCAACCAAATCTGACAGTAGTGACAGATGCGTCACTCCTGGGATGTGGCGGCATTTTGGGAGAGGTGGAGATCAGAGTACTCTGGTCTCCAGCGGAAGCAGGACTACACATCAACTTGCTGGAGCTCTGTGCGATCCAACTGGAATGGAAAGCCCTTCTACCTTCTATCAAGGGAAAGATAGTGCAGGTGGTACTGCAACAAGCAGGGTTGGGTGGAGTGGGTTCATGGACTTTTTGTCAAGAGGCTCTACGCCTCTGTACATGGCTGGAACAACAGGCCCTATCCCTGGTGGTTCAACATCTATTGGGCTCTCTGAGCCCAGAGCGGACGAACTCTGCAGAAAATGCCTAGTGGATCACGAGTGTGGTGCAAGATCGCCTTCAGCAGTGGGGAGAGCCTTATTTAGATCTGTTCGCCTTTGCAGAGAACATGCAATGTCAGTGGTTTTGCGCACTGGAGTTTCCAAGGCGGCACTCACTCGGAAAATCTGTTAGTTTAGAGTGAAACTCAGGCCTCCTGGACGCCTTTCCACCCATGCCACTCCTACCCAGAGTTCTCAAGAAGATCGGGAGCGACAGGGACAAAGTAATCCTTGTGGCTCTGTACTGGGCACGGAGAGTCTGGTATCCTGAGGTGCTGAGCATGCCCATCGATCCTCCGGTCAGCCTGCCCCTTTGGGAAGATCTTCTGTCGCAACAGCAGGGGAGAGTTCTTCACCCGAACCTGTCCACTCTCCGCCTTCTTGCGTGGAGATTGAGCGCCGGCAGTTGGCCGCTTGTGACCTTCCTCCTAAAGTCTACTGTCATCTTAGCAGGCAGGCATCCCGCCAGTAAACGCTATACGCCTGTCATTGGAAGAAATTTGTGGCATGGTGCACAGGCAAATCTGTTGATCCCCTTCCTTTCCCTCTTTCGGAGGTTCTACTTTTCATTCTTTCCCTTGCCCAGCAGGGCTATGCTTTGGGCACTCCTAAGGGCTTTTTATCTGCTATTTCTGCTTTTTTGCGGTTGCCTGATCAACCTTCCTTGTTCATGTTTCCTATTGTCCATAGGTTCCTCAAAGGCACATCCCAATTCATTATGCCCCAGTGGGATCCTAATTTGGTTCTGAGCTATTTGATGTGCACTGCTTTTGAGCCTCTTCACAACTGTACCCTCTGGCTTCTCACACTGAAAACAATTTTTCTTGTGGCCAATATATCCGCCCGCAGAGTGAGAAAGGTGCAGGCCTTATCTGAGCTGCCCTACCTGAAAAAAATGGTGCTTCACACTAGGGCCTCTTTTCTGTCAAAAGTGGTAACACCTTTTCATATAGCCCAATCTTATCACCTTGCCAACTTTTTATGCACCCCCACATCCTTCTAAGGAAGAGGAGAGACTCCACTGCCTGGACCCAAAAAGAGTGTTGGCGTTCTACTTGATCGTACAAAAGAGTTCCGGATGGACGACCAACTCTTCGTGGGGTATGTGGGTGTGAAGAAAGGTTGGGTGGTGCAGAAGCAAAACCATCTCTCGTTGGGGTGTGCTCTGCATCAAGATCTGCTATGCTTTGGCCAAAAAGCAATCCCCTGAGGGCATGTGTGCTCATTCTCCAAGACCTAAAGCTGTGACTACAGAGTAGGACATGGAGTTCCGGTCCTGGACAACTGTCAGGCAGCGATGTGGACATCTCTACACGTTTACCAAACACTACTGCCTTAACAGTCAGGTCCATAAGCACGGGCACTTGGCCCGTTCGATCCTGCAGGACTTTCTCGTTTGAAATTCCTTTACAGACCCACCTCCAGGGATGGTGTTGCTTCGGTATCTATTCAAATGTAAGGAACCTGCAGCTAGAAGTCTCTTATCAAATGAACAAGTTACTTACCTTCGGTAATGCCTTATCTGGTAGAGACTACCTCTAGCTGCAGGATTCCTTCCCGACCCACCCATCCTCTCCGCTCTAACAGGGAAGTCCTTGCCCTTACAAATCTATCAGGGCCCTAGTTTTGACACATCAATGGTCAGTGTTCTAGTGTTCTTCATGGCTCTGTGCTTCTGGTGCGGAAAGTCATGAAAAAGAAACTGAAGGCACACCTGGGTGTTGCCTGTATAGGAACCGCAACATCTTATCCGGTGCAGATGATGACGGGCATGGAGCCAATCAATGCCACCTGCCGGCCCACAGGGGTACCACTCATGAAAAATCTTCCTGATACAGTCTGACGCTTGGGGAGAATTCAAAGGTAAGGAATCTGCAGCTAGATATAGTCTCTGCCAGATAAGATGTTACTGAAGGTAAGTAACTTGTCCTTTATGTCCGAGACCAGTAAAACAGAGAACCACTCTGTAATCCCCCATTGGCTGCCCTGAAGGAGAAGGAATGGGAGCAATTGCATTTTTGATAAATACATCGATAAAAGTATAGGTATCCTGAAGAAAGATGACATTATACCACGTAATAAAAGAAATCCAGTTTCCTATCTCCAGTTAAGACGACAGCCTTGCATTATTCCAAAAAAGGAACTTTAGACGACCACTGCTTGGAGAATTTACTTGGAGACTACTTCCTGAGGTGTTTGCTGTGCGAATAGCGTACAAATTGGTCTTCTTTCTATTTGAGTTATCAGAGCCAAAAGGGAAGTGAGAGGTATCAGAGCTTGCTCTGTTGATATAAAAGTGGAAAAGCTCTTGGGAGATTTTCTTTCCCGTGTAAATAAGATCATATTTAAGAAACAATGGCTTTCAGAAGTACCCTAAGGGCACTGCATTATTCATGCCACAATCACCATGCTTACATTTAGATAAAGGACTGACCCATGAGGTATGCCATACCATGATGATTTCTCAAAGGAACGATGTTTCACAATTGTTTTTTAAAATAAAGCCAAATGCACCTTGTTCTTTAGTTATTCATGTTTTTTTCTTTTCTGTATGGCTAAAGTCTGTCCCTTAGTTAACCCCATTAGAAATGTTGTAGCATCAGATGGAAGATGAAGTAGCTGGGTACATTGTGAGTTGTAGACAGAGGGCCGTGCATTAGATCATGCGGGTTCTTGTGGGACATTTTAGATAATGTACTGACAGAGCAGGGCAAAATGGGAATTCAGGAGCTGTGGATCACTAGAGTTAGATGAAAAATTATTAACATGTTGCTGAGTGATTAAGGGCAATCCATTAGCTGATGAAGTAATAATACCAAGACAAAACATTGAATTTGCGATCGCAGAACAAGGTTCCGAAATGGCTTTTTCGAGTACAAGTAATCAATTGGATATACTTTTTAAAAAGCAGTTTAGCAAGAGAGTACAATTTAACCAAAACACAATCAAGTTGAGTGTCCTAAGAGTTCGAGCAAGTCTCTGCGGGAAAGCCTTTTGAAAGAATTCCCAACATTAGTGGTCCCCTATTTTTTTTTTTTGTGATGAAGACAGAACGAGGGGCTGGTAAGATACAAACTGGCTCATATATATCAGCCTTAATAGTCAGGATATCATTGCTCACACAGGCATTAGCCACAGTTTAACGGTTAATACAACTAGAGGAAAGAGTCCAAATGCTCACCATTACTTACGTTTTGAGCAATTTCTTAATTAAGAACTCCCAGTGCACATTCTAGCAAATTTTCAATGGTGGAAGCACGTGGGCAACCCTTATTTAAGCCAGCGTTATGAGGAGCATGACTTAAAGTACTTAAAAAAATAAATAAAAAAAAAACATTTAAAAGAAAGAAGGAAAGGGCCAAGAAAGTGCCACGGCCCGGGCTTTTTTAGTCACTAATGGGCTACGGACGGTCCTGCTATTGGCCTAGGCCGTGTGGGCATGTCAGCGGGAATGATGAATACACTATATAGCGCTCTGTAAACTGGGAAGCTCCTTTAACCTGTCCAGACCACAGACAATCAGGTGTCTTGTGCAGCAGGAATGATGAATATGCTATATAGAGCGTTGCCACCCAGGAGAGTCTTTCTTCCTCAAATGCATCTGTGGAATTGCAGTCTCTTCAAGCCTGGACAACAAACTGTCAGATGTACTCAGAAATCCTTCTATTTCTTACGTAACCCACCCCATATGGTGAGAAAATGGAACACAAACCCAGCTTTGAAGAAAAGTAGGAGAAAGAGCCATGTTCAACCCTTCTTTGGTTTCTTTTCTAACTTGCTGCCCTCAATCAATCTGTTAAATCTGAGCGGGGTTCCCTATAGTGTGTCCGTGTCCCCAGCACTACAAGGGCCAAGACTGTCTCGCAAAGAATAATAAAGGGTCAAATCTGGCTCATTCAGGGAGGGATAAGGCGTCTGGAATAGCAAAGTACAGAAACTACACAAAGTATGCTACTCATAAAACCTTTCCCAAAAATCTCAGAACCTTTAGGTCTGTGGTTAGAAGCTGGCTCCACCAGCAGGGATTGGAAACCTTCCTCAACAGAGTTGTGCCATCCTCTCAGATTTGTTGACCATAAGTGGACCATAACTCATTTTTAAGCTTAAGAGAATGTTCCTGTCCACAAGCGCTTGATCCACGAATATCCTTTGTCTTTACCTAATGGTATCTTCAAAATCTCAGTCTAGTTCTAAATGTCGTTCTATTAAGACACATTCTCCTCATGCAGCATTTCCACATAGTACTGCAGTCCTCTACACGTTCTGCACAATTGTTTAATATCATGGATATTTCTGTAAGGTTTCCATATTTAGCTTTTCCTATGATTTTTCAAACATCAATGGCCAAAATGCATTTTCAATAACCCCGAACTCGCTGCCACCGTGGTAACTTCTGCACTTTACTATCACTACTTGTACTTTTCGTTAAGTCGAATCTAGATCACTTTTATGGTGTTGGGGCATCTTATGGTCCCTGGTTGTTAGATCTCACCATATCAGCATAGTTCTGACTATAAATTGTTTATAACAGTGTTTTATGAAGAGCTTACTTCACACTTTTCCTGGTGAAGTTATTTTGGCTTTATGAAGTTGCATTCTGAGCCTTCATTATGTTTGACACCTTATGGCAGAATTAAGATAGTTTGCATGTTCTGTTTGTGAACCAGTGTTCAGAGGGGTCCTGACCAACTTTTACTATCAGATATTGGTGACTACCACTTGGTTTCCTCTTGGCATTTTTAAATTACTTCACTGTGTACTTTCTGAAGCATTGTTGTTGAAATGTCAGACCTGCTGTTGTTCCCACTGTCCTATAGTGTACTAATTGTGTGATGTGTATTAGTAATGCACGCTGTCTCTTACAAGGGCACCCTGGCACTGAGCAGGTGTATGGGTCTGGTCTTGAGGTCAGGAGATGGGGGTGTTATTCGAAGACTCAGGCCTTCAGCTTCTTGCCGAACTGAATTAAAGGGTAGGTAATTGACAGTTTTCTCTTGATTTTGTCCACAGCGACGTGTGTTGAAGCAGCTCCACTCACTGCAGCAAAAAGCTGGCCGTCCGGAGGCGCATCACACGCAAGAACGGCTGCAGGAGTTCTGCCTGCAGCAGGGCTGGAGCTCTGATGCTGAGAGCGGGGAAAGCAGCGGGGAGGAGGAGTTGGAGAACAGTGAACCTGTGGAAGAGAGTGACCTAGAGCTGTCTGAGACTGGTGGGTTAAGCAGGGGAAGAGGGTACTGTATGGGGTTTAGACTTGGGCTCAGAACCTTCAAGTTTGAGAGCTTTTAAAATGATTTTCGTAGGAGTGCAGATTATTTTTGAGGTCATATCTTTGGATCCTTGGATAGTTTTTATACAGGGTACTGCCTGGCTACAAATATTTGGCACTTGATTGCTCAGGGGTAGAGATGTTTGGCAGTCCAGGCTTACCCTAGCATCGGGTAACACCATAACACATAACACACAAAGTGAAAGCTAGTCACAGCTATGTCTTTTAAGACAAATATTTACAATTGGATAAATATGATAGTTTAAATTGAGTTATAAAATGAAGTTCTAAAGAAGGTGATACTACCTTCTGTGGCTAAGATGTGACCCAAAACACTTGTATATTATCTAGAAAGGAGTTGCTATGTTTCACTTTAATATTGTCCACTGCTTACCAATGAGGAAGCGTTGTGGTCTTATGATCAGTGTTTGGTGGTCGTGTCTTCAGGTGCTCTTTACTTTGTAACTGCGCACCCAGTCAGTGAAGCTTAGATGTCAAATAGTTGTATCCAAATAGCAGTCACTCTATCCTAGTTTCCGGCCAGTTTTGGGTACAAGTCAGGATGGTTTGGACCTTAAGCTCTATGTTTTGAGCATCTAATAAAATATCAGCAAAACCCATAATCCTTGAAAGGAACCAGGGTCCCTGACAAGTCCAACAGTCGAGTTTTAAAGGCTAGTCACGAAGATAGCCATGGTGTCGAAGGTAACAGGGTACCACCAAGCATCTGGTGCCCCATGCAGTCCCACGAGGAAGAAAAAGAATTGGCACACACAAAAGCGTTCTTAATGTAGACTGAACTTCAGGGCCCTGTTTCTCAAAATGTGTCTGTCACCTTCGGCTGTATCACCCAGGGGCCTGTGGTCACTCACTGGAGACACAGATGCGACCAGATGGAACTGTGAACTGATGTTTATCAGAGGTTTGCTTTTGTGGACTTGCCCTTGCATGTCTTTGAAGCAGTCCAGGCTCCGGTGAGGGTAGGATGGTGTGGTTCGAGGGATATTTTAAATAAGGGATGCAGTACTTGGCATGGCATTTATCAGCTCCTGACTTACCCAGGCGGGAATGAAGTTGGATTTAGGTCTTGAGTGTATTGCAGTAAGGATTTGGATTTTGTGGCACTCAGTTTACTCCAGATGAGCAGTGGCTCAGTGTCCCCTGTTTTGTGGTCTCTGGAGTATTAAGGCGCCAAGTTTGTTTTAGCGCACTGCCAGTACAAATTCGGTTTTGCCAGCCGTACTACACACTTGAAGGTATGAGAAAATAGGAGATAACTGAGTTAAGTGTTATGTGGTGCTATATGCGTCTTCATGTTGTGACTGAGAACAATGGCACCACCTACCGGCGTGCAGGAGCTATTGTAAACGTGTCCAGGTAAGTCTGACGCCTGTGCAGATTATTAAGGTGAGGTATCTGTGAGTATTCATGAGACAGGTTGTTAATGAAGATAAGTAACTTGTTTATTTTTTACTTTCCTCTTCACTTGCTCTTTTTAAGGGTTGAGCACAAGCTCTCTGGCCTGTTGTAATCTCTCTGTGGGATTTTAACCACACCCTCTTGCTAGTCGTTCTTTGTTGTGCTTGTTTTAAATGCTTAATTTTTATTGGTGCAGTTTGTGAAATGTCCCTCCTTTGTGTGCTGATTTTCCTCCCAGGCGATTTCACTAAGTGAACGTTTTTGTTGGCCGTCACACTACGTCACGCCTCCTCCTGTTACAGCATGTGATGGCCCCTCCTCCAGTTTCGGTTTGCCTTTCATCCCAGCCGCGATCCTTTCTAGACATAAACACAGGAAGCCAATAACTCTTGCGCTAACGCTCATGGCAGCCTTGGCGCTTTGAATTGACTTGCTTATGTCAGCTGTTTTACTTTTTATTTTCAATTTATGTGGCAAGAAAAGTCCAGTTAGGAATTTACAACGCTAATAGCTCTAACTTGAGCAAACGCGAGACCCATTGCATTGCAAATGCTTGTTTTTTTTATTGCTAGACTTCAGAGTTTTTTGTTGAACCACGATCTGCTTTCATCTAACTATATATATATATATAATATATATATATATATATATATATATATATATATATATATATATATATATATATATATGTATATATATCTACCTTTTTGGACATGCTATCCACACAAAATGTGGCACCTGGTGTCTCTGTTGTTTTGATGTACATCATACTCATTACCCTTCTGGTTGAGATAGTCTTTATTAAAAATATGAAAGTAGTTTAAGTAATATCCCCTCTCTTCTCTTGCTCTGCCAGATGAAGATGAAGACTTGGAAGGTTACGAGAAAGTGGTCCCCGGCCGCAGGAAAGTCAACCAGGTAAAGAAGGAAAATCTACTCGAACATTCAGGACAGTTGTGATTTATTTAAAGCCACCTATGTAAGTCCTGATGGTCTGCCGTTGAAAGATTCTGCCCCCTTATTTTGCATCTTATGCTTGCCCTATGCTCTCTGTCTCTTCCATGCATAGTTTATAGACCAATGCAGGTCTCTTATCCTATCCTATCCTCTCACTCTACCTCTCACCCTCACCCACCTCTACAACCCCCCCTCGCCTATCTTCACAACCCTACTCCTATCTTTCTCCCTAATCTCCTAAACCTCCTAACACTCACCTCCCTCCACCCTTAAACTCCACTCCCCCAGCTCTTCTCACTCTACCTGTCCCCCCCTCCCTCGCGCTTTCCCGCCGCGACCTCCTGCACGCCCCAGCTCCCATTCGCCCCCAGCTGACCCCTCCCCCCCTCCTACCTCATATGGCGGCCGCTGCGCGACAGTGGTAGCGACCCTTGACCCAAGGGTAGGTCGCTCCCCCTGCCGCTGCAGCTCCTCCAGGTTCCTGAGTTCCTGAGACCCACCTCACAGTAAGTACCCCCCCACCTCACAGCCCCTCGCTCTGCCCCGTGCTACTCACCCTCTCTCCTGCTCCTGCTTCTTTTCTTCTTTTCTTCTTTTCTTCTTCTCTGTTCTTCCTCCTCGCTCATCCTCTGTAATCTTCTTCTGTACTCTTCTTTTCCCCGTCTTCTCTCTTCTTCTCTTCTTCCTCATCTTCTTCTGTGGTCTTCTGCCCTCTGTTCTTCGTTTTCTGTATCTTCTTCTGTGTTCTTCTGTGTTCCTCTGTGTTCCTCTGTGTTCCTCTGTGTTCCTCTGTGTTCCTCTGTGTTCTTCTGTGTTCTTCCGGTCTTCCTTTCTTCTGGTCTTCTGGTCTTCTGTCTTCTATCTTCTGCCTTCGGCTCTTCTGCCTCCTCCGTCGTCTTCTCCCTGCGCCTGCTCCTGCCTCATCCCCCTCCCTCACTCGCATCCCCCTCTCTATCTCCCCTATCTAACCTGTTCACTATCTACCTCCCTCACTCCTCCTATCTACCTATCTCTCTATCTCTCTATCCCACTATCTAACTCCCTCACTCTCCACCTCCTCCTATCTTCCTATCTCTCTATCTATTTCTCTATCTATCGATTTCTCTATCTATCTATTTTCTCTATCTATTTCTCTATCTCTCCCCCCCCTCCCACCACCCCCTCTATTACCTATCTTCCTATCCTCTCACTCTACCTCTCACCCTCACCCACCTCTACAACCCCCCCTCCCCTATCTTCACAACCCTACTCCTATCTTTCTCCCTAATCTCCTAAACCTCCTAACACTCACCCCCCTCCACCCTTAAACCCCCCCTCCCCCAGCTCTTCTCACTCTACCTGTCCCCCCCCTCGCGCTTTCCCGCCGCGACCTCCTGCACGCCCCCAGCTCCCATTCGCCCCCAGCTGACCCCTCCCCCCCTCCTACCTCATATGGCGGCCGCTGCGCGACTGCGCAGCGGGCGCGCCAGAGGCAAGCCCGTCTGCGCCCGTCCACGCCTGGCCCGCGCCCAGCGCCACGACCCCTGGTCCCCAGCTCTCCCAAGCCCCGCTGATCCGCTACGACCCCACCACCCTCCACGCCCTCAACCCAGGGCGCTCCAACACCTGCTTCCAAGCTCACCCCAAACGCACCCATGGACCCTTCGCCTGCAACTCCTGCAAACGCATCTTCCACCACGCAACTACCACAAGCCCACGCGCCATCAACCACCTCAGGTGCATCCTAGTCAACGCTCGCTCCGTCCACAAACACGCCGTTGAACTCTGGGACCTCCTGGACTCCACAGCACCGGACGTCGCCTTCATGACGGAGACCTGGATGAACGCCTCCTCTGCTCCAGACATCGCCACCGCCATCCCCGAAGGCTACAAGATCTCCAGGAAAGACCGCACCAACCAAGCAGGAGGAGGTATCGCCATCGTCTTCAAAGACTCCATCAGCGTCACCACCTCCACCGAAGACACCCCTCTCGCCGCTGAACACCTGCATTTTCAGATTCGCACCGACCCGAGGACCACCCTCAGAGGATCCCTCGTCTACCGTCCTCCCGGACCACGCGCCCCTTTCAGTGACGCCATCGCCGACTTCATCTCCCCGCACGCCCTCGCCTCTCCGGACTACATCCTCCTAGGCGACCTCAACTTCCATCTGGAACAAAACAACGATCCCAACACCACCACCCTGCTCGCCAACCTCGGTCTCAAACAACTGGTGAACACCGCCACCCACATCGGCGGACACACGCTCGACCCTATCTTCTCCGCCAGCAAACACGTCTTCTTCAGCCACGCCTCCGCCCTACACTGGACCGACCACAGCTGCGTCCACTTCACATTCCGACGCGAGACCCGCCACCTCCGCACTCAACCCATCCCTCGTCGACAGTGGAACAAGATCCCTGAAGAGCAACTCTTCTCCGCACTCGCCGCCAACCAACCCACCCTCACCACCGACCCCAACGACGCAGCCCTCAACCTCACAAACTGGATCTCCAACTGCGCAGACAACCTTGCTCCCCTCAAACGCACGCATCGACAGACCAACACCAAAAAACCTCTCTGGTTCTCTGACACCCTCAAAGAATCAAAGAAAACTTGTCGCGCCCTTGAGAAAGCCTGGCGCAAGGACCACACCGCTGACAACATGACCGCCCTCAAGAACGCTACCCGCGAACACCACCACCTGATCCGCGCTGCCAAAAGGAACTTTTTCACCAACAGACTGGACAAAAACAGCCACAACAGCAGAGAACTCTTCAGCATCGTCAAGGAGTTCTCCAACCCCAGCGCCAACGCCGTCACGCCCTCACAGGATTTGTGCGAATCCCTCGCCACTTTCTTCCATCGCAAGATCAGCGACCTCCACGACAGCTTCGGACACCAGACCCAACCAAACACCACCGAACCCGCATCCCCGGCCATCACCCTCAACAACTGGACCCACATCAACACGGAAGAAACCAAATCCATCATGAACTCTATCCACTCCGGCGCCCCTTCGGACCCCTGCCCGCACTTCATCTTTAACAAAGCCGACAACATCATCGCCCCGCACCTCCAGACCGTCATCAACTCTTCTTTTTCTTCTGCTACCTTCCCCGAATGCTGGAAACACGCCGAAGTCAACGCCCTACTAAAGAAACCTACGGCTGACCCGAGCGACCTGAAAAACTTCCGCCCTATCTCTCTTCTGCCTTTCCCAGCCAAAGTAATAGAGAAGACCGTCAACAAACAGCTGACCACCTTCCTGGAAGACAACAACCTGCTCGACCCCTCACAAACCGGATTCCGAACCAACCACAGCACTGAAACCGCCCTCATCGCAGTCACAGACATCAGAACCCTGATGGACAACGGTGAAACAGTCGCCCTCATTCTTCTCGACCTCTCGGCTGCCTTTGACACCGTCTGTCACCGCACCCTAATCACCCGCCTCCGCTCCACCGGGATCCAAGGCCAGGCCCTGGACTGGATCGCCTCCTTCCTCGCAAACCGTTCCCAAAGAGTTTACCTCCCTCCGTTTCGCTCAGAACCCACCGAGATCATCTGCGGCGTACCTCAAGGCTCATCGCTCAGCCCGACACTCTTCAATGTCTACATGAGCCCCCTCGCCAACATCGTACGCAAGCACGACATCATCATCACCTCCTACGCCGACGACACCCAACTTATACTCTCCCTCACCAAGGACCCCGCCAGCGCCAAGACCAACCTACAAGAGGGTATGAAGGACGTCGCAGATTGGATGAGGCTCAGCCGCCTAAAGCTGAACTCTGAAAAAACGGAAGTCCTCATCCTCGGCAACACCCCGTCCGCCTGGGACGACTCCTGGTGGCCCTCGGCACCGCACCGACCCCCACAGACCACGCCCGCAACCTCGGCTTCATCTTGGACCCTCTTCCCCCCATGACCAAGCAAGTCAACGCCGTGTCCTCCGCCTGCTTCCTCACCCTCCGCATGCTCCGCAAGATCTTCCGCTGGATCCCCGCCGACACCAGAAAAACCGTGACCCACGCCCTCGTCACGAGCCGCCTGGACTACGGCAACACCCTCTACGCCGGGACCACAGCCAAACTCCAAAATCGCCTGCAATGCATTCAAAACGCCTCGGCCCGCCTCATCCTCAACGTACCCCGCAGCAGCCACATCTCCGCACACCTGAGACACCTGCATTGGCTCCCAGTCAGCAAAAGGATCACCTTCCGACTTCTCACCCACGCACACAAAGCCCTCCACGACAAGGTACCGGAATACCTCAACAGATGCCTCAGCTTCTACGTCCCCACCCGCCTCCTCCGCTCCTCTGGCCTCGCACTCGCTGCTGTCCCTCGCATCCGCCGCTCCACGGCGGGTGGGAGATCTTTCTCCTTCCTGGCGGCCAAGACCTGGAACTCCCTCCCCACCAGCCTCAGGACCACCCAGGACCACTCCGCTTTCCGGAGACTCCTAAAGACCTGGCTGTTCGAGCAGCGATAACCCCCCCCCTTTTCCCCTAGCGCCTTGAGACCCGCACGGGTGAGTAGCGCGCTTTATAAATGTTAATGATTTGATTTGATTTGATCTTATGTGCCATATGTTCCTTGTATTTTAGACACATCCTCCTCATTTCCTCTTCAATCTGCTTTTTCATCCTACCGTCCTCTTCTGATACGTGTCACATCTCATTGTCATCACATCTTTCCCATCTCATTCTCCTCTTTCGTCCTACTTCCTCTCAGGCTGTCTCTTTTTCTTGTATGAATCGGCTCTGCCCTGACTGCCTCTTTTCCTTGATGTTTCGCCTTCATCTCATAATTTCCTCCTCTTCCTTGTCTTGTACTTTATCAGTTTTCATGTTCTCGTACTCTCCATCCCTTTATCATCTTCTGCTCACCATAATCATCTCATAACCACCATGTTTTTCACATGTGATAAATTAATTCCCTCTACTTTGCCATTCCTGTTTACCTTCTTCCCTCGTTCTAATGATTCTTCTGCCCCCTCCTTCTCTGCACACATTGCCACTTTCTCACGCTCTTTGTTTTTGACAGTGGAATCGACGTAATGAGAAGGGAGAGACAACCCTGCACCGAGCTTGTATCGAAGGGAATCTGAAGCAGGTCCAATACGTCGTGGAGAAGGTATGGCACATGCAAGTGTGTAGAGATATTCTGGGAGGAGGGATGGTGTTTACTTGAGTGGGCCGCTGACAGGCTGACATTCCCCTCTAGGATGGAAGACGACTTAATTTTATAATGTATTAGGGTTTTTTTGTGCAGTTTAAGCTGTCTGAGCTTTTTAAGGGGCAGCAAGAGTGTTACATTCTGCAGAGCATTGGTTGAAGTCCTGCCCAGCAAAATTGAGATAACCAGATAAACTCTTGCTAAGTGGACATAAGGGTGTTTTCTTCCTTCAGGTGCAGGGTCCTGCTTTTGGTATGCTTGTGAGTTTAAATCCTACCACGTGTGAAATGTCCCTGAAGTGGATGTCATTCTGTGACACAGGGCAGTGTGGTGTCAAAGTTATGAGTGGCGGAAAATGTGCATTCCTTTGTAGTGGGATGTGGTTGCAAGTCTTGTGAGGGGTGATATCCTTTTCTGGCATGACAGAAGCGCCATACCCATTTCCTTGAGTTATAAATGCAGTGGTGCCATTCTCCTCTGATGGTGAAAGGGGTCCAGCCTTCCCCACATGACATACTGGGTTGGCACACTGTTGCACATTTCTGAAGGCTGGTGTTATTTTTCCCCCTGCATTATGGAGGGTCATGAACTACTGAGAGGGCTAGGCTGCTCTCCAGCATGAGAGTTGCTTGTTTCTTGAACACGTATGTTGGAAATATTCCAGATCAGTTTATAAAATGTCTTAACGCAGAGTTTTGCCAAGTTAAATGCTTACTTCTTTACTTTTATGGGTTTCTAAAGAAATGTCTTCTGGTTTGCTTGAGGGCGAGTGATGGCTTTCCTCTACAGGATGCTGAGTGATGTTGTGCTGCTATTCTCCTTTCTTTAAGTGTTTGTGAGTGCAACGTCCACATGAGTGTAAAAAGTCATCCACACTTGGGCAGGAAAGTAATTGTGAGGAACACACACTTAGCAAGAAAGAGCATATCTAAGTTTGCAATTTAAAGAGTATTCATGTGTACAAGCTGGGGTTTTCATTTATTAATGTTAAGAGGGCTCTGGCGCGTTTCTGGCACTTGTGCTATGCAAAAAATGGTCAAAGCCCTATTTTATTTAAAGACGTATATATTGAGTACTGAGGGGGAAGCCATTTTTTTACGCATGACACATTACACAGACTCAGTACAAAGGAAGTGGTACATTGGAATGTGTTAGACTGGTGGGGAAGATTTTGTACGATTGTTGGTGTTGAGGCTTTGACATCAATCCACAAACGTAAAGGAAAAAACTTATCAGGGTCTCTTCCCTCCGATTCTTTTTACTTCTCACTCTTATTTTATTTTATGTTTGCTTGTGTGCACGCTGAGGGCTTTGTGGCTCAACACAATCGGCAAACATCACAGCATGTTTTTCGTAATGTTAGTGATTCAGTAGTCCGTTCTTGATGCCTTTCCTAAGGTGCAGGTGGTCTTCTATTCGGATGAATAAAAGTAGTGAGTTCCAAAGCATGGTTGTATGAGCTCAAGTGGATTTGCTTCCATCCTTCCTTCAAGTAAGGAATAAGGATGGAGGAGGAGGACTGAAACCTCTTGCATGGACTAGTCCACTGGGGATGAAGGACCAACCCATGCAAAGCGAGTTGAGTTTAACATGGCTAAATAGTACATGATCCCTTTCGAGACAGCTTTAGAAAAAGTGAGCTATGCCAGGTCCTTTTGCTTCCCTGATGGAGTTGCAGACATCTTAGCTGCCAGACAATACACTACAGAATCAATTAATGTGGATCGCTGGAGCAAATTTGTACAATGGTGTGGGTTAGAAATCTTTTACGTCACACCTTTCTTATGTCTTGGCTTTCCATCTGTCTCTTGCACAGCAGGAGCTGGCAGTGGTCCCAGACCAGGATTTCAGTTTTTATGTCTCTCTTTCATCCTCCTCAGTTCCTTAGGTCATCTTTAGTGCTGCATTTTCTGATAGGTTTGCTTTATCTGTTTCCGCTCACTCTGGTCATTGTTCTCCAGAGGATTTTATTGTTGTGTTGACTTTCCCGAGGACACCTCCTTTTGACCTGATGCCCGGTTGTCCAGGCTTCCTTCTTACTTTGAGAACAGTATTGTTATTTGCAATAACTTCTGCACACATAGCCATTGAACTTTAGGTCTCATTTTAACCTTGTTCTACAGTTTTATACCCAGGCTTGTTGGTCCTATGTACCTGCTCAGCCTTCTTGCTGAAGTGTTACATTACACAGGGCATTGTTTGTAGTTTTACTCTGCAAGATCGAGCTAACTATATAATGTTCTTTCTAGGTGGGTGAAGTGACGTTTTCTTCTTTAAGTTGCATTTTTTATAGCAGGATCCTGCCATATCGCCCAGTCTATCGCTTTTCCAACTTTCTTTCTTGCGCTTCATCTTACCAAGAAGGAGAGACTGCATAGATTGGACCCTGGGCATGTTGTCTCATTTTACATATGTAGTGTTTGATGTAGATAGCTGGGTTGTGGTTTGTGAGAGGATGGTTCTGACTATCTGGTCCGCCCTGATTTTTCACTTTTGGATCACCTGGTTTTTGACCTTTTACTGTGAGGGAGCCTCATAGTTTAGGACTCGACCACAGTAAATGTATGGTAAAATGGACTGCGGGTGTTTACTGCCGGTGCCGCCTTATTATGCTAAGGCTGCTGTGACGCAGCAAGGGTAGGAGGCCCAGGGCCAGTTACACGTGATCACGTGTGTGTACACCTGTGTGAGGGCTGTGCGGGGAGGATTCCTTGCGTGCGCAGTCCAAGAACTGAGCTTTGATAGCCTGGTGAAGAAGGGACTATGCAGAGTGGGTGGTGACATGGAGTAGGTCTTATGAGATGGGTGTAAATATGTGAGGGATAGATAGTCCGTGTGCTTACTGTCTTGGGAAAGGATGGCCTAGGGCGCAACTCCAGTTCACTAAGGTCCACAGACTCCAGAGCTGCACCAATGTACACTGTAAACTGTATGACAAGAATAACATAGTAGGTTACAAAAGCATATCTGTACAGCTTATGGGTCATCCAGGAATGTCATATTTCTCTGACTCAGCTCAAGATAAGGGTCCAGTATTGCTCTGTCCAGCTCCAGCTGTTATTCTGTGCCAGGTTCTGGGCCTGGAAGGAATGTCAGGGAGGAGGGGCTGAGTCAGTCAGAGCACATGTGGCTACTAACTCCGGGACACCGCCATTTTGAGCCATCCCAGAAGACTATGCAGGAAGGTTGGGACAGGGGCGGAGCAGTGATGTGGCACATCTGGATAGGCCAGAGGTACTGCCCTGCTGGACACTTCCGCTTAAAACGTCTTTCACAGAGAGGTGTGGGGGCCTCTCTCTTGGCTGTGCTTCTCTGCAGGACACTGGGACTGAAGATGGGCGTCAAGACAACTGGACGGAGGAGCCCCCTAACGGTCCCCGGGACTAAGGACTCTGCCTTTGAGTAACCCCAAGACCAGTGGAAAGAGACTGCTCTACTCCAGGAAGTGAAAGACCCAGAGGGAGAGGAAAATGGAATCTGGTGCAGGGAACCTATGAAACTAGCACCATGCCAAAATCATCAACCTTTCAGGCCAGGAGGCCTGATGAAGGTGCTCCTGGTGGCAAGGGCTCGCTAACAACAGTGATAAGATCATCGAGATCGTCCCCAGCCGGCGGTCCGAGATATTCCCAGTGGAAGGTATGTGACATTTGACCCCCAGGGAGGACCAGCGCTGATGCATGTGGGGCTCTGACGCCAATTCCAATGTTGCCCCTAGAGTGGGCCAGGGCCCCGTGGGCTGCACCTGAGGAAGAGAGAAGCGGATCCCCAACGAAAAAATGTGGTAACGAGGGAGTGCCGTTGCGCTCCCTCAAAGGTGGTCAGGAGGGGCCCAGACCCCATTCCAGGGCCCTGCAAGGAAGATAAGCCAGGGTACACTGTTGTGCCCAATGTGAAGATGGCTGCCGGCTGTGTGCGGGGCTGGCGACCAAAGCAGAAGCCAGGGAGTGCCGTTTCACCCCCCATGAAAATGGCAGAGGGCCCCCTGACCCCATCCTAGGGCCCACGATGAGCCCAAGCTACGGTGCACCATTACACTCCCCATGAAGCTGCCGGAGGTGGGAAATCCGTCACACTCCCCCGGGGCCGCCGGGAGAGCCGCCACCAACTTCGCATCAGCCCGCAAGAGTGGGCAGACACCAGAGGAGAGGCGGGGAGCACTGGCGCACCTCCCCCACACAGCCTGTCCCCAGGCAGACCTCCACAGTCAGGAATGCCGGCTCCTGCGGCAGCACCAAGTGCTGGCCGTGTGGGGAGCCTGTGGGAGCTGTCCACGCGGCTCCCCATTCCCTACCTCTCATGGGCCATAAAGTCACAGCACGAGACCGCCAGGAAAAGGCAAGCGGCTCTCCTCAGTGCAGCAGGCGAGCCGCTCATCAAATATGCACGCTTCCCGCGAGGGAACGCCCCATAACTCCTTTAGGCGCATCGTCTTCAGCTTGTGGTGGCCCCAGGAAGATGGAGGTCACCACCAACAGAAAGCAAATGGATGGGGGGAGCTCCAGTAGCGGCGCAGCCTCCCCCCAACAGAAAGTTTTGTGTCTACAACCTAGGTTGGGTGGGTCTTAACAGTGATAATCCCCCAAGGGTTCGAACCTGTTTATAACCAAGCCCCAGCTTGAACTTTTGTTTCAGAGTGGTGGAACTGCACCCTCTAGGGGTGAAGATCATGGCTGCAGTTCCTGTGGCCTGAATTGTGATAACAACAGGATTGTTATAATAGTGAACACCTTCTAGGGGTGAAAGACTGTCATTACAGGTGTGTTTACTGTAATGAAGTCCTTTAGGGTCTGTGGTTCAAATGGTAGCATGTTATACTAAATAAATGTGTTAACAATGTAAAAACAACCTCTAGGGGTAAAAGATGGTATTACATCATGATTAACAACCAAGCGATGTCCTTTAGGAACTGTGTCAACTGTGCATCATTTTTATGTTGAGTAATTCGATACTGATTATGATGATCCTTGGCTCACACCCTTTAGGGGTGTGGGTAAACTGCTTGGATCATGCTAAGAGTAATCCTAGCAACACCAGCAACTCCAGCCTGCTTAGACTTGTTCCTTGTTGATGCTTATTTGAGTAATGAGTCTGACAGCCACCGTGCCCAAAGTAGATGTACTCTATTGCCAGTACCAGGTGCTCTCATTCCCAAGTTACAGTCGAATATTGCATTAAACTACAAGTGTATTGTTCTGCCATGTAGGTTGTTGGTTTATATCTCCCTGTAGGAGACAAGAATGATTACTCAATGTCTTTCAAAAGCAATTCCATCAACTTGTGTATATTTGTAAATTGTTGCCTAGTATTGAGTAGTGGGTTTGTAATAAATGTACTTTTACTTTCTCAAAAGAAATATCACAGGCTGGACAATCCTTTATCAAGTGTTGTTGTTGTGTGCTCATGAATGGTGTGTACTAGCCCACACCACCTCCCTTTAGTAAGCCTTGGACAGCTCTGCAACACTATCCTAGAAGAATCAAGCACAACAGTGGGACGTTTGGTACCCAGTGGTGGTCGAGTGCAGACCCATTACTTTTACAGGCCTCATAATAGATGACCCATCCTTCAACATGATTTCATTTTTACCTGGTTTCTGATGCCAGTTTGACTGACATGCACTGGGTTCCTGCTCACTAGGTCCACAGTGCCAGTGTTCCTTCCCCCAAAACAAGACACATGGTCACTTGATCCCCAAGTGACCAGGCCCTGTAGCACCTTTGTAGGTCCCTAATGAGTGGTACCTCTAGTACCTAGGGCCTGGGTACTGCAGAGGGCCTGTAAGAGCTGCAGCACAACCTGTGCCACTCTAAGGGACCCAGCACCAACCTCATGCCAGACTGCCATTAAAGGCTGCCCGACAAGGTGCTCCCTAAAAGTGAAAACATGACATGGTACACAGACCATGTGCCGTGTCCCCCTAATTACTGCATGGAATATTTGTAAGTCACCACTACAGCAGGCCCTTCAGCCCTAAGGCAGGGTGCATTATATTACATGTGTGGGCCTCCAAGAAACCGGGAGATCTCCCAGTGCTTCACAAATCACCAAGAAGAACTCCTTGGAGTAGAGGAGCTGCTTCCCTATATTTGCAGGCACCCAAAGAAAGAACTGTGAGGACTAGGGCTGCCAAAAACCTGTTGCCGGACAGCACCACTACACCGAGCCGTCTAGCCTGAACTGAAGTGGGTCCACAGTGCCAGCATGGTTCCCAGACCCTCCAGAGATGAAGCGTACCCCAAACGATGCAGTCTGCAGCATGTTTCCGCAAAGCCCCCTGCAACCCCCGAGTAACCAGGAGCCAACAACCCGATGTCTTAGGACCCTTTTGCACCATTCCGCCCCAGAGCGAGGAGAAGAGAACCAAGGGTGTCCCCACGTCTCTCAGCCTGGTGAGACCTGAGCCCACTTGTTGGCTTGGTCGGACTGTACCCGCAGCTCGCACCTGCAGACTGTTTGCAGGTCGCCCTGCAACTGCAAGCAACTCCCGTACTGGACCCGACGCCAGAAGACACTACTGCACCTGAGCCCCACAGCATGAGGGGATATGGACCCACAGTGTCCCCAATTGCCTAAGGGCCTCGAGTCGTGCCCCTCTGTGGGTTCCCCTGGACTAACCTTCTAGTCCATCCCTGCAGCAACTTTGTGACAGGACTGATTCCCATAGACGTACACGGGGCACCTGACGCTGAACTGCACCAGCCTGTCCCAGTGCCACCGGAGGTGACCTTTTGGTGTGGCCTTAGACCTTGCCCTACACTTACCTTAAATCCAGAAGATTGATCCCTTAAGTCGCTATACTATACCTGTATGGAGTGCTTGTTCTTCCTCCATAGGATTGCATTACCGCATATGAAAAATGCACTGTCTACTTTTTAAAAACTCTAACAATTCTTAACTCGAAAAGTGCTCACCTGATTCTGGTGATCTTGGTATCAACGTTTTTATAAAAGTAAGTTATGTTTATGAATTGGTGTTGGATTTCTCTATTGAGTGTGTGTCTCACTTACTGTATGAGTGCGTGCCTTACATGCTTAGCACTACCGTCTGATATGCTGAACTGCTCAACCACACTCCCACAAAAGAGAGCATTTGGGATGTAATTTGTGCCTTTGTGATACCTCTGGGGTTTGCCTAGACTCTTAACACAGTGTACCTCATTTTAGCCCACTATAAAAAGAGCAAGCATTCAAAAACTAGCTAAAAGGATAGCAGTAGAAGCTAAACTCTTGGCTATAGAGAAAGAAAGGATTGAGGTGGGCCTAGAACCCATCTCTGGTGGCAACAATACCTTAAATAGGGAGAAAGAAGAAGCGTTTGACCCTAAAATCCCAAAAAGAATTGTCCCTAAATATGAGGAAGATGATGATGTCACCAAATGGTTTTCAGCCTTTGAGAGGCTTGTGTCATAAGGAAACTCAACAAAAAGTTTTGGGCGCTCTACTCTGGGAGCTGTTCTCAGGCAAGTGCAGGGATAGACTCCTGACACTTGAAGGGGAGGATGCTGAGTCATATGACCTCAGGAAGGATACCCTGATTGAGGGTTTTGGACTCGCCACTGAGGAATATAGAATCAGGTTCAGGAAGGCTCAGAAAACCCCGAGTCAGTCCTGAATCGATTTTGTAGACTTTTCAGTGAAAACACTGGGAGGTTGGTTAAAGGAAAGTAAGGTGCAAGATGATGATGGGCTTTATAATTTGATCATGAAGGAGCATCTTTTAAGTAGCTGTGCTCCTGAAAAGCTGCATCAATACCTGGTGGACCTGGGGCCAGTATCTTCCCCAAGAGCTGGGGAGGAAGGCCGATCATTGGGTCAAAACTAGAGTGTCCAAGAAAAGTCATTTAGGGGATGACCAAAAGAAAGGGCCAAGGAAGGCCCCCAAGAGAAAAAGGTGGACCACTCTAAAAATTAAAAAAAAGAAGTCCTCTGTAGGCCCCCAAAAGTCTGTTCAGGAAGGTGGGTCCCAAGACCCCTCACAACACAAAAGTGGGTGCCAGGGTAAGAACTGGGATGCCACAAATGCTTGGTGCTTTGACTGTAAGCAGACAGGGCACCGAACCAAGGACACTTCCTGTCCTAAAAATAAACCCACTAGTGTGCACCCAGGGGTTGCCAGTGTAGCGTTAATGGGTGACTCCACAGATGAGGAGATCCTCATAACCTTTAACTGCAAAGTGGGACCAAAAGGTAAGTTGGAGATTCCAGTGGGGAGTAAACGCATCCACCACCTACTGATAAATGGAATCCGAACCACTGCCCTGAGACTTACCTTTGTAAGTCACACCATTGTGCATGACAGACTGGTACACTCTGACCAGTATGTCCCAGGTGAGACTGCCCGTGTTAGGGTTGTCCCAGGGGAGGTCACTGATATGCCTGTGGCTTTAGCGCCCATAGAAATAGCTAGGGCCCTTAGGTGGAGAAGGGTGGTGGTCAGTACAGACTTCCCCCTTGATTGTCTCCTGGAAATTACCTCCCTCAGAGAGATTAGTCAGAGCCGAAAAGGGGAACTGGTCCAGTGCCAGACTTCTCCCAAGGATTCTGGAGGTGCTGAACCTGCGGTTAGTGCAAGTAATCCCCAAAAGAACAAAGAAGGAGAAAGTGTAGGGAAGTGGGGGCACAACGTTTAGCTAAAGTTCCAGTTAGCCAAGGAGATTATGCTCCAGTAAGAAAGAACTCCAAAGTTGGCACTGGTGAAGCCCAGCCTGACCCACAAGAAGTCCTGGCCAGACAGGCAACTGTTAAGCATGAGTTGGTGGCTCCTCAGCCATCATAAGAGACAGTGGAAGAAGAGTGGTTGCTACAGGATGTAGTAACTCCCCACTCTAAAACAGCAGACATGCCCCCTGAACCCTAAAAAGCCTGTAGATTAGCCCCTTCACCTGTCGGTGAGAAGCTAAAGGTGTGGTTGTGGGCACTTTGGGCTGGACTGTTCCCGTGAGGATCAGGGTCAAGACTGATTTGAATATGTCTGGGTCCAAACGGGGGTGGCATGGTGAGGAAAAGAACAATGGATTTAACCCAGATCTGTGATTGGAGGTGAGTGTTTGAAAAGTTTCAGCACTCCGTCCATCATCCTTTTCTGTTGCTATGTTCGCCCTGAGTGGCAAGGGTATCCCCAGACGTGGGTCCCTTGCTCACTGTGCCACTGGATTCAAGCTAGCCTGGCTGATGAGGGTTGATACCCCAAAACTGGTGCCAGGATGCTTGTTTCCAGTCCAGGGAGGACCTGGCCAGGCAGTTCGGGCTGGACTGTTGCCACGAGGAACAGGGTCAAGACTGATTTGCTTATGGCTGGGTCCAAACCGGGGTGGCATAGTGGGTAAAAGAACAATGGATTTAACTTGTGTCTGTGGCTGGGAGTGAGTGTTTGGAAAGTTTCAACTCTCCGCCCATCATCTTGTTGTGTTGCTATACACTGAACTCCTTCTTTTCCCATTTTTACATTTACCCTTCTTCACGGCATTGGTGTATTTTCAGCATTGATAATGCTATGCAAACACTACTTCAAACATCAAAGCTAAATCCAAGGTCGACCTCATATCATATGTTGACTGTGCTTCATGGTCCTGCAGTCAGTACCACCTGAAGCACATTGAAGTAATTCAAAAATGTCATTGAGCGCTTTACAAAAACAAAAGTAAGTAAATTAGAATGCAAGCAAATAAAGCAACAATTCTCCATATTAATGTAGATTTTTCACATCAGGGCCATCCATTGAATCCCAGAGATTATTGCGGCTGGACGCCACTCCATGAGGCCTGCAACCATGGGCATCTAGGTAAGATAACTGCAAGTCATTGCTGCAATTGTTGTGCCTGAGGGTTTCTCATAATCTTTTTTAAATGCCTGTTGGATTTCAGTTGTGATTTATGCTGAATGAAGCGTTGATTCTAGGCAAAATCTATTTTGATATCATTGATTGTATTATTATTATTATTTTTTGAAGTTTGTCGAGTTGAGAGGTGATGGATAAACTGAAGCGATGCTCAACAAATCCACGCAACCCCTACCCCCGCTCTGCCCCCACTCCACCCCCCCAGCCTGATTACCATTGGTAGACTATATTCTCACTTTAATTTGCTTGCTTTTTCCTCATTTTCTTATATATGCTTTCTTTCCTCTCTTTTGAGTATGTCCCTCTCCTGGAGCATGGCATCATTACTTATGTCCTTTCACTGCTTACTTTACAAGCATTACTTTGTGTTGTCCAGCTGTGTACGTCTCTTGCCTACTCTGTGGCTTCATGTTGCTCTTTCACTCGTGCTTCAGCCCCATCGTCCTTGTCGATGCGCTCGCCTTAGCGTCCTCCAAACTGCTTTCTCTCTTGTGTGTTTTTTGCCAACAGCCACCACCTTCCCCCAGCTCCACACTGCTCTTTCTGATGGATACTTCCAATTGCAGATTTGTCACCTGCAGAATATTCCCCTAGACTGGACAAAGAAGTAATTCCTAGCAGTGACCGTGCCCGCCACTATGTGGTGCCATGCGGCCTGGCGTTGGCTTTGTTCCATCCCGAAAGTGATGGAGCAGAGCAATATACAAGCACCACTCTTCACACAGTCGACTGTTCCTTTGTTTCCACTCCTTCTAACTATTCCAGAGCTCAGCTCCCACTTGCTTCAATCTTTTTAAGATTTGCAAAATTAAATCCAGTGTTCAAGAGAGAAATGTCCCCTCCTAAAACTAAAGGTTTCAAACCATGATGTGATTGCAAGACATGGGATGAGTGCACCCTCAAGCACTGGAAGATGATCCGGGACCTTGAAAGGAAGCTGTACGCCACAGAACACAGGACAAAAGTCATGGACCTCATCATGTAAGATCCACTGTCACTCCAAGTTGATGGCCCAGACCTACCTCCGAGGCTTCTCCCATGAGATCTTTTCTTTGTGGTCAAAGTCATCCAGTCGAGCTCCATTTAGAAACACAAGAAGAAGTTGGGCTTAAACCATCATGCCACTTTCTGTCTATAGAAAAGTCACAGGGGTGTAAAAGTGGGAACGAATCCCACTCCGGACTTCGTCGGAGATGATTCCACAGCTGATCCGGATGCACCCTGAGTTCCCCTGGCCATCGGTGATGCAGCAGCAGGTTAAGAGCTTTAAGATGGCCATGCTGTATGTCTTTGGCACTCTTCCTGCTCCCCTGATGCGCCTTCTCTCTCCAGAGGATCCACAGGGGCCCACAGTCAGGTTACTGCTGTCAGATCCGCCCTCGGTATCATCTGAACCTCTTGAACCTATCTCAGGTTCAACATAGACTTGCACACTGGTTTTGAGACCCTTTTTGGTCCCTCCTTTATTGGCACCAGAGGGTAATCCAACACCAGTGCTGATGTCTGACCCCGAACCGGCCTTAGCTTGACCCCTGACAGAGGTCACACTCCGAATCTGTTACAACTCACCTTGTCCCCACACTGCCTGTGTCTGACCCTGCACTTCTGCTACCGTAGAGGCTCCATTGCCTTTTTGGTTCGACTCTCACCAGAGCTTGCCGCCACTTGGAGATTGCGATGGTGGGAATCTGGATGATTTACCCCCATGTTATGATGATGTCAGTCTTTTCATGGGCTTAGAGGAGGCCAGTGGGCTTGATACACTGATACCGGGTTGAATGAGCTTTTTGGATCTGCAATGGAGGAGAGTGTTTTCTTTGCTGTGGTAATTCGATTAACAGCTGAGGTACCAGACCTACAACTGCCTTCTGTTGAGCTCAGAAGAAATGCCCTCACAGAGGTTTTGCACCCTGGGTCAGCCTCATCTGAGCCCTTGCGTTAACTCAATGAAGCCGTCACTGACACCTTAATAGGCACTTGGTCTAAACCCTTTTCTTACTCCTCAGTGAATAGACAGGTGGCTAGATACCATAGACCGGCTTCTTGTGACCCTGATTTCCTTACACAGCATCCTGCTCCAGAGAGTTTGGTGGTTCAGGCTTCCACCAGTAAGGAGAACCCTAATTCATTTTCTACAACCACCAAAGACAGGGAGTCTGAGAGGGTTAAGGCATTCAGAAAATGAAGGATCCCTTCAGCAGTCCTCACATTAAAGTGCGTCAGTGCTTTCTGTTTGTTGTATATGCACTCCCTCTGTGACATGGCCAACAAGATTTTACCTAGGGCCTCATTGGCTAAGACCATTCAAGATGGCTAAAATGCATCCAAATATGTAAATCAGGCTGGCCTTGATAATACTGATTGTACAGGTAGGGCAGTTGGCAGTATTCTGGAGGCATCTATGGATACTTTCCACACTTATGGATATCCCTTTTAATGGCTCAGTGAAAATCTGATTCTGCCTTGGAATGCTGCAGGGGGACCAGGGTCACAGCCAACTCTCTGGACCTTTCAGGCTCGGACAGGCAGTTTCCTCACTAGTTTAATAAACTCCGAGCATACTCAAGGGGGCCGTGGGGGTGTAGACCACACCAGACTCCCAGACCCCCACTGTACTCATCCCAGTTTGTTTGTGGCCAGGGACATGAATCTGGCAGGGAATGAGCAGATTACCAAGGGCATCAGTCTTCCCAGCCCCCTTGCTCTGTGCCAGCAACCTGCAAGCCACTTTAGCTTGCCATTAAACACACAACCTGTGCAAGGCAGGATCCTGCACCTTCTGTCAGGCTGGCGATCCATTATGTCTGACAGATGGGTTCTCCAAGTCGGGCAGGATGGCTGTTCACTACTCTCTCTTTCTGCCTCTGCACCTTTCTCCTACATTACGACGGCTCTCGGCGGAGTACCTGTCCATTCTAATGCAAGAGGTGCAAGCTTTACTTTCCTAAGAGGCCATTGAGAGGATTCTGGACTTGGTAAAAAGTATGCATTGTTACTCTAATTGGATGGAGGGCTTTGACCTATCTTAGATCTTCACTCTTTGAATGCCTATTGAAGGATACATTCAGAACACCATGGGCATCCTTTTAAATGCCGCAGAAGCATATTAATACCAAAGCAGTATTAAAGTAAACTTTGTAACCACTAATAGCCATTGCTTTCTGGGTTTTTTTCCTGGCAGAGATTGTACAGTTTCTACTTGAACATGGGGCCAATATTAACGACCCAGGTGGGCCACTGTGCGATGGGATTACACCTCTCCATGATGCCCTTGCTTGCGGTAACTTTGAAGTCGCACAGTTGCTCATACAGAGAGGGGCCTCTGCAACACAGAGAAATGGCAAGGTAAGCATTTGGATTGCACAAATGTAGTTTTTTGAGAAGCTTCACCCTAATCTTGTTTCATTTGCTCCTGGACGGTATTAGTCTTGAGTTGGGAAACTGGTGCTTTTACCTTTTTTGTGAGTTGTAGGTATTCTGTGACGTAATTTGGTTCTTTATTGAGAATACTCTTGTCTTTTCCAGGGGATCCTCCTAAATAGTCATTAGCAGTAAATATTCCCACCCACATGTGGGAACCCCGGAGCATATATAAACACACATGTATATACCTTAAATGTATATGTAAGGGTAAAAATTGTGTCTAGAGTTTTGCTACATATATATCATATACATATGTAAGCTATCATGCCGTCTATGTTGACAAACAGGCTAAAAATGTCTTATTTTTGTAAAGTTTTTCTTTCATAAAACTCGTCAACTAGAGTTAACACCTTTCTGCAATCAAAGAAGAGAGCATAGAAAGTATTAGAAAATTTTATATAGAGAGAAACTGCAGTGAAAACACAAAGGCATTATTAGCCAGTGGGTTGCATCCCAATTAACATAATAGAACCCAAAAAACTGGCACCGTACATTTAAGGCCCTTAGAACCTCCAGTATCCCACCGTGCATCAGAGGTGAGAGTGAGGTGACAGTTGGGCTACAGTTAGGTCAGTTGTTTTTTCTGGCTATTTCTGTTAGGATCCTGGAGCTTTGAGCTCTCGTTTTGAGTTTTATTACCAGAAAATCTTGGTTTATTCCAAACTTTTTAAGATTACTTAACTATTTTTCACTTTCTGAGTGAAATACAATTTTTTCGATCAAAATGCCTTCACTCTTTGTCAGATGCCCTGCTTCTGGCAAAAAGAAGGCACAGATTGATCCACACTCAGTTTGCACAGTGTGTCTGCCTAAAAGTCACTGTCCCGACATCTGCAATCACTGTTGGAAGCTTTCAAAAAGAACTTTGAAGGACAGAGAAAGGATTCTTCTTTATGGCTTACAAGAGAGGAAGAAAACATCCACCTCTCTTCAGAACAAAGTATCCAGAGAAAGAGTTACAGTGGAAAAACAGCAAGCAAGATCTACCTCAGCAGGTAGGAATATTCCTACAGCGTTGACAGCTCCATCAACATCTCATCATCGTTGCCAACCGACGTCGAGGAGCACACCTCCGTCAACTACAACATATTCAACGACAAAGGACTTAAAGTCAAAAGCCATGACGGCAACCACACAATCGACGTCTAAAGAAAAGAAAATCATTGGCAACGGGCACTCACTGCTCAACATTGAGCCAGCACCATCATGTTGATACTCTGTCAAGGGTGCACCATGACCCATCGGCATCAAGACAACACTCCATGCCGAAGACCACAACATCAACGGCAGATCAGTAAACCTCGACGTCTAGGCACAAATCTGTTTATTTGTCGACGGCAACCAGACGCCTCTTGACGTCGAGTCATACTCCACCTGCGCCATCTCAATCGATGTCAAGAAATAACCATTCCCATTCTCTGCCGGCGACAGCACATCATCGAGACACTCCTCACTTGCTCCATCAATGCCAAAACAACCTCTGACGTTGAAACACCGTTCACGTTCCCCACAATGTCGTTCAACGTCAACACATTCTCCACCGGCAAAGACAACTTCACCTACTGTTTCTTTAACAACATCAATGTCTCAAAGACATGATCCAGCAACAACTATACCAATAGATCATCTTTGGCATCCTCAGAGTCTCCTCTCATTCAAGAGGTCAGGTCTCACCTATTAATCTGTCACCAAGATGGCTGGAGAGTCTTAACAAGAGCCCGGGTTATCAGTCTCCAGACTCACAATACTCTCAGATGTACTCTCCTTCAGGTTCCTTTCCAAGGACACCATCACCAACTCCTCAAACCAGGATGGCGACAGCACAGACTCAAGTAGTTCACTCAGTGCCACAAAAAAGACATACAACTTCAGGCACAAGAAGTAGAACGCCTCAAACATCCAGAGGAAGATCACCTTCTCCTTCCAGGAGATCTCAAAGCGCACAATCTCATCACCAAAGACATAGATCCACTTCCTGGTCTTCTGCTTCTTTGTTGTCTATTCACCTACTTTAACAGATACTCCTCCGGCGAAGGTTTCCCAAGTAGACGACATTACCACCTTCAATGAAGTTTTGGTCAGAGGGGCCCACAAACTTAACATGGATATCCCTGAACCTACTGCATCTTCTTCAGATGTATTTGAAACACTGTGCCATTGCTCTTCTTCAAGACAACTTCTTCTAGTTCCAGGGCTTTTACAACCAGCAGTTAATACGTTCCTCACACCAACAATTTTACATGCAGCACCGGCACGAATCCTAAAGAAATATAAAGCCAGCCAGACAGGATTTCCAAAAAATCCTACAAGAATGAGGCCTAGTAGCTAATCAAATAATTAGCGTGGCTGCAGACGGCTCAGATCTAGCTGCACATGGGTAAGCTCATGGTTAATGCACCAGAAGATCATCTTGGCTCTGCCTAACATGCCTCAAGCCGGAAGAAGAACATTGCATTATGGACGTACCATTTACCGGCAATTCTCTATTTGGGGCCCACACAGACAAAGAGATGGCTAAGATGAAGTCAGCAGTAGGTACACTCAAAGCTGTAGGTCAGGAAAAGCGCAAAGAATACCACAGAAGATACAGGCCTTACGACAGGTGCCCATACCAGCAGAGAGTTCAAACCCCCCTCACTGGGCCCCAAGACAGCAACAAAGACAAGGAAGACCCTTCTATCAGTCCCAAAACAAACAGGGGGACAGAGGAACAAGTAGAAAAAATCAGTCTACATCAAAGACATCAGGAAAACAATGAGGAGTCTCTTCCCCTAATCCTGTCACCCACTCCAGCGGGGGAAGTATTACCAATCATATACGCGAGTGGTGCTCTATAACCAAAGACAAATGGGTTCTAAATATTGTCGAAAATGGGTATTCTTTACTTCTCAAATCTCCACCTCCTCCAGTACGATCAACAAAAACATCTTGTCATCAACAGCTTCTCCTGCAAAACAAAGTTCTTACTCTGCTACGAAAAAGAGCTATTGAAGAAGTACCACCTTTGCAGAGAGGAAAAGGGGTGTACTCCCGCTATTTTCTGGTGGGGAAAAAAGGCGCAAACAAAGACTTCAGACCCATCTTAGATCTGAGATATCTCAACAAGTACATTCGCAAAGAAACATTCAGAATGCTGGCCTTCCATCAAATCTACCCACAACTCCATCAGGGGGACTGGATGTGCTCCATAGATCTGCAGGATGCCTATTTTCACATCCCAGTGGCAGAGAAACACCAGAAATTCCTACGCTTTGTAGTTGTATCCAATCATTACCAGCACAGAGTACTACCCTTTGGCCTAAAGTCAGCTCCACACATGTTTTCCAAGTGTGTAGCAGTAGTAGCAGCACACCCGAGGAAGAAAAAGGTTTTCATTAACCTGTACTTCAACGACTGGCTACTGAAAAGCAGCTTTTCAATGCAGACCACGCAGCATCTGAAAAGCAACTTAAATACCTTCAGAAATCTTGGTCTTCAAATAAATCTACAAAAATCTATACAGACTCCAACCCAGAGGCTCCACTACTTAGGAGCAACATTGGATACAAACCTCGCAAAAGTGTATCCTTCGGAGGAGAGACTATTATTAATAGCACAGAAGTGTCACAGTATTCTTCACACTCTGAAACCAACGGCCAGACAAATAGCCTCACTCCTGGGTTCCATGGCCCTCTGCATTTTCATTCTTCCGAATGCCAGGTTACACATGAGACCTCTCCAAGAGAATCTGGAGGATCAGGGGAGTCAATTTGCAGGCAAATGGAATGACAAATTGACTCTGTCATCAGTAACGAAGAACTCACTATGGTGGAGGACCCACAGACAGCATTTGTTAATAGGAGTTGCTTTTCATCAGGGCACTTCTACTCAAATTCTTGTAACGGATGCATGCTTCAGGGCTGGGGAGCTCATATGAACTCTCCAAGCTCAGGGCCTGTTGTCGGACAAAGAGCACCAATACCACATCAATACCACAGCAGTTCATCTAGCCCTCAAGTCTTTTTATCCATCCATCAAGAACAGCCGTCTCTTAGTCCAAACAGACAACACCACCGCGATGTACTATTTGAACAGGTGGGGGGGCAGACAATATCGCCCCTATCTCGCAAGGCGCAGACCATCTGGCATTGGCCAACAGCAAGGAGGTTGTCGATCACAGCTTTTCACATCCCATTAGTCCGGAACACACAAGCAGACTCACGGCTGAAGCATCTCGGACACACACGACTGGGTGCTTCACGACGACGTAAGATTTTTTTTTTTTTAATGGGGTTATCCTCAGTAAGACCTGTATGCCGATGAAAACAAAAAATGTCCAAGCTCCGCATCAAGGTTTTACCGACCAGGGACAAAGAGGAATGCCCTCTTGATAGACTGTTCAGAGACATTTCTCTACACTTTTCCAACCAATTCCCCTGATTCCCACAGTGATCAACAAATTCTACAGGGCCAAAACCAGAATGATACTAATAACCTCAGAATGGCCCCATTAATGGTGGCACATGGATCTCCTCTACCTATCTGAAAAACCTCACAAGAGGCTTCAGTGCAGACCGGACCCTCTCCACAAGCTAGAGGGGAAGGTTTTTTATCCCAACCTTCCCTCGCTGAGCTTGACAGCATGGCTCCTGAATTCCTGCAATATGGTCATCTAAAGGTCTGTTGCAGGAAAACATGAACATCCTGAAGGAGTCTAAAAGGTCTTATTCATTCAACTGGAAAAGATTCTACATGTGGTGTATCCTGAATGGCTCCAATCCGATTCTAGGGCAGGAGGATGTCATATTACTATAACTCCTTAACCTAAGAAAATCAGGTTTGAAGTTTTCATTGATTAAGACACATCTTTTAGCCATTACTACTTTTCGAAAATCACCCTCTCAAGCATAATTTTTTATGATGCCTGTAGTTAAAGATTTTCTATAAGGCTTAAAGAAGGTTTTCCCTCCATTTCGTACACCTTCCCCTCAGTGGGAATTGAATTTGGTCTTGTCTAAGCTCATGGGTCCCCCTTTTGAGCCCATACACAAAGCATCTTTGCAACATCTTACATGGAAGACCGCTTTTCTTGTAACCATTACGTCAGCCCGAAGAGTCAGCGAAAATCAGGCTTTCTGTTCCAAAGAACCATTCACAGTTTTTCATGATAATATGGTGGTAATGTGGACCCATCCTGGCTTCCTACCTAAAGTAGTGTCTGATTTTCATATTAACCAGACCATCTCTCTTCTGCCTTTTTTTCCTAAACCAGCTACACCAGCAGAAAGAACTTTGCAATCCTTAGATCTAAAAAGTGTGCTAAAATTGTATCTGGCTAATACTGAAGATATAAGACAGTGTGATCAATTGTTGTAAACTATAGCCCCATGAGAACGGTCTTAGCTGCCTCAAAACAAACTATTTCTGGGTGGATAGCCTCCTGTATTGTATTTTCTTACCAATTGGCTGACAAACAATTGACTGCAAGACCAAAAGCCCATTCGACAAGAGGTAAGGCGGCAACGACAGCCCTTATGAAGAATGTTCCTATCTCTGAGACATGCAAAGTAGCAACATGGAGATCAGTGCATACTTTTACGAGGCATTACTGTCTAGATTCAGATGCTAAGACAGACACTGAAGTGGATCAGGCTTCTTAAAGAAATATATTCAATTAGAACGAGTAAGCTGCTTCTGCTTCCACAGGGGTGTGGGATGGGCTTGCTAATCCATTCAGTTCTTATGACTATTGATGAGGATCCCCTGGAAGAGAAGGATAAGGTACTTACCTATAATCCTAGTTCCCTTCCAGGGGAATGCTCACCAAAGTCATAAGCAACCCGTCCTCCTCCCCGGACGTCATTCTGGAGGTTCAGCAGTTTACTCGTCTATCCTACTCTTCTCATCACCGAAAAAAAGCTGTAGCACAGTGCCAATTTGTTGGTTCTGCTATGTTAATTGGGATGCAGCCTATTGGCTTATAATGCCTTTGTATTTTCACTGCAGTTTTTCTCTCTGTATGCAATTGCTTATACTTTCTATGCTCTCTTTGATTGCAGAAAGGTGTTACCTCTAGTTGAAGAGGTTTATTAAAGAAAAGCTTTACAAAAATAAGACATTTTTAGCCTGTTTGTCAACATAGACTGCATGATTGCTTACACATGTATATGATATATCTGCCTAAAATTCTAGACATGATTTTTACTCTTACATATACATTTAAGGTATATACATGTGTGTTTATATATGCTCCGGAGTGCCGCATGGGGGCGGGAATATTCAGTGCATATGACTTTGATGAGGATTACCCTGGAAGAGAACTAGGATTTACAGATAAGTAACTTATCCTTCCTCGACCCAGGTGCTCTCCTGTACCCAATGACCGAAGCTCTGTCTTCACTACACATGCTGGCGACATTGCATGGAATTTGTGAGTTTTGTATGGATCAGTTATCAGGTAATGTAGGGTGCAGTTAAAAACCTAATATAGAGCAAACAAAGGAAGAGCTAAGGTGATAGGGGGTATTAAATTGGGAATAATGAAAGCCAAGCATCAAAGATAGGTTGAGAAATATAAGAGGTGTGTTTAGATGTTTACTGAAAGAACGTAAAAGTAAGTTGAGTTCTTAAGAGTGCTGGAGGAGAGGGTTAGGGTGATCTTGCTGCACATATGAAGGTTTTGAAGGTATTAAACCTTTGGATTTTCAGATGAAGTGAGTTTTCCTTTATCTTCCCTAGCGGATGAGCACGTCAGTTAGGGAGGGAGGATTCTTTAGGTGAGTGGCCTTGTGTGCCACGGAACAAACTTTAAAATGTAATTCTAATTTTGGGGGGGATAGCTGTGGTTATCATTTTTTTTATATAGATTCACAATCTAGCTGCTGAAAGAAGAACTACTTCCAGTGGGGCCGGTGAACATAACAGGTTGGTAGCAGGTGTTTAATCTTTTTAAGTCAGTGAAGGGGGTAACAGTTTTACACGAGTTGTTCCCCTGGGCTGAGCAAAAGGATGCAATCAAGGGTTAAACCACATGATTTCATTGGGGAGGAGCTGAAGGGATAAAGCATTCGCCTTTAGTTTGTCAATTAGTGAGAGGTGAAATTTATTTTTGTGTTTGATAGTAATAAGTGAGAGCTCCTTTTTGTTCATTAAACAATTGTTTGCCTTCCATCCCTGAACTTTTGTTAGATAAGAGTGCAGTGTGAGCATTTTGGTTGTTGATGAATAAGTTTGGTTGAGTTGTGCATCATTCACATATTAGCGCGTAAAGACACTGTCTTCCTAAATGGAGAACTCAGTTATCTGCAGTCCCAGTTGAAAAGTGTGTATGCAAAGATTGTGGTTTAAGGAGTAGCATATGACAGAGCTCTTTACAAAGAGAATCTTTCCATCTTGACCAGCTAATGATAATTCGCTAGAAAGGGTGTAAACCATTTCAGACCTTGGCCTCAGAAGTACCTGTGGTGCTCAAGTTTATTTCTAATGATAGGATGAAAGGCCCGCCACACTTCTGTTTTCTTGGAGGTAGCTTTTCAGTGTAGGTCCGACTGTGTGTGATAGGTTCTCTGTCCTCAAGCTCAAATCTTGACCCTCTCTTGGATTGCTTTTTTTAATCTGCATACTTCTTATAGTGCCCTTTAATATGTGCCGCTATCTTACATTCCCCCATGTGGGAAATCGGAGTCCAACAATGGCAGAAATATGAGCACTCTGGTGGATGTTACAGACTATAGAATCTGTGTTACTGAGGATGCAGTATTCAGAGTGCAGCAAGCTTCCTTATCTTCTGCTGATTTCAGTGCTGTACCTTAACTGATGCACTTAGAACGTTTTCTGTAAGTGGGACTGATATGCCCAGATGTGGGTCCTGTGCTCACTGTGCCACTAGAACCAAGCTACACCTGACTGAAGAGCCCCAGTGAGAGTGAATCTGGTCTTGGCTTGCTTGTGTTCTGATTCAGGGAGGATCTGACCTGGCAGTTCAGACTGGGCTGTTCCTATTGGAACAGGGTCAAGACTGATTTGCGAATCGCGGATTCCAAACTGAGCTGGCATGTTGAGAAAAATAGCGATGGACTGTGGTGTGGCCTGAGTGATTACCAGTAGCCGTTATTAATTCAAGCATTCCACCCATCGCTTTATTTTGTATATTTTTAGAGTTGCAAGCAGTAGCGTAGTAGTATATCAGAAAACAGGAATGAGGCCTAACTTCAGTTATTGACCAATCAAAGAACCACACTGTTCAAATTCATGTAGTATCTGGTAAATATATCTGGTATTGGCACAGCAGGTGTCACTGACACCCCATAATATGCTTCTTGCAGAGTCCACAAGGGAATGTTGTTTTTTTGGTGACAAAATGTGCTGCAACCAGAAATCCACTTTGCAATGCCTCCTTTTGTGAGAGGAAGCCTCATTCGGCTTAGGGAAGAAACAAAGATTAAAGATTTTAATGTCTTTTATCCCATCATCGTATTTTATGGAACTGCGCACATCAAAGGGATACAGCATGCTTGCCACGTTGGAAGAGTGATTAGCTCAGAAGGAACTGAGTATAACTAGCTTGTTAAGATGGAATTCTGAGGCACTTTATTTATCAACTTAGTCTTCAACTTATTTTTTTCCTGTAGAAACTACAGGGATGGCTCTTTAATTGTACATACATAAATCTTGCCTACATGTCTTACACATTGTAAGGCAAAGAGTAGTAGCGCCTTGCAAAACAGGTACTTTAGTTCTGACTTAAGGATCAGTTGGGAGGCGCTGGCATTCGCCGGGTCATTGCTGCGTTCAGCTCCTAGTGTTGTTAGGGGGATGGGTTACTAGTGGACATGTCGTAAAGAGGCCTTTCACTATGTCTTTGGTGATCTGTTGTATAAACAAGGAAGATGATGAAGAAGACCTTCAGTTTTGAGAGAATGGGTGGCCATCTACTCCCTTCTTTGGAAGGTTTTAGTGATTCTGCAGCAAGAGCAGGTACAAGTCTTTCTTTGGTAACTAAATACAAAAGTGCTTCCACTTGGACCCTTAATTATTGGCAAAGATTTTCCTGTATTTCAGAGGAATTTGTAAACGTGCGCACTTTATTTGGTCAGGAACCAGGCTGAGAGGTTCAGGGACTTGAGGTTATGGTGTAAGACCTTCCACTGCTGCTGTGATAGTGGATGGGTTTTGAGAGTGATCAATTGGCAATGAGTCTGTTGCAAAAAATTGATGAACTAATGCGGTCTCAAACATGCTGGTGCATCTACTGCCATGTCCTAACTTGGACGAGAGGGTTTTAACGAAATTTAGACTGACCAGTTTTCAGACGTCCTTCACCAGAGCATCACCTGCCTGGGTGGTTTCCACTACATCTTCCTAAGTTCCTGAGACATGTTGCCACTGCTGTTTCAGCTCCTGGTGAAAGTGACGCGAACAGTGATCAACGGGATGCATTGTGACCAAAAGTCTAAAAGACGGTTTTGCATTAGACTTGGTCTGTGCTGTGCTTATAGACATGTGTGTCCATGGAAAGAAACTTTGAAATGCAAGCCTTTGAGGTGAAAGCCATGGAAAACTATGCCATGTGGCCTGCAATCACTCAGAGGAGAAGACTTGTTGATGGAAGAAGGGTTGACTTGCTTTTAATTAGGCGGAGACCCACAGTTGAAAGAGCTATAGGCAGGCTTTCATTGATGTACTTGTATTCTACACTAATGTGGCTTTCAGGCAACAGTTGTCCAAGTACAGGAAAACCAGTTTCCGCCAGGCGTTTGATGAAAATTCTTTGGACAAACATAAGACCAACAAGAAGTGTACAGTGATTTAATAAAGCTGCCCTACCACCAAAAAATCTCAGTTGCTTTCTTTGATTTGGTTTTATAGGTATATAGAAGTATACATACTGGAAGGCTGGGGAGCTTAAACTGCCCTTCCTGTAACAAGAAACTCCTGAAGGGTTGAAACCCTTTATCTACCTGGCTTCTTCTTAACCAGGAAGAACCTGGAGCCAAAATTTTCATTGTGTGGGTTCATAATCGATCACAGGCCTCTTCTATGGCTGGCATTGACGACTTTTTTGGATCGTTAGAGCTGGTCAGTACTGCCAGTCTAGGTAACATTGTCTGGCTTTGAGCTATAGTATGAAGAATTTTCTTTATAAGAAAAAAAAGTGGTTTCATATAATTTTTAATGCCCTGCAGGGCATCAGCAGTGTGTTTCACAAAAAAGTTCTGCCATCAAACGACATATCAAGAATTTTGTGCAGGAACTCTGTTGGAAGGAAGTGCTCTTATGCTGTCGGCGCTGGACATAGTCTGTGACACTGGCCGAGACATCTGTCCTTCTGCACAGTAGCTTTTACTACTTCTTGTCTGTCTTCTAACAAAAAGTTGATGAGGGTCGAATGTCCTAGGTTCGGTTGTTGTGGCCACGAGTGCCAGGGCACTGGACGCCTTTATAGAGGTGGTTAATATGGTCACCATGAAAGTTGGATTTTTCTTCTGGGTGTCTAGTTGTCTGCCCTTGTGTTATAGTAGAACCAATTTTCATGTTGATTACTTTAGTTCCTTTGTATAGCTGCCACTATTATTAATTTGGACGTGCAGTGGCCTATGAGGAATGCAGCTGCTGGACCGGGGGCCCTATATTTCTCTCCAGGGGATCCTCATCAATAGTCATAAACATTGAATATTCCCGCCCTTGTGCGGGGACCCCGGAGCATATATAAAATACACA
Source organism: Pleurodeles waltl (assembly GCF_031143425.1). Classification (NCBI taxonomy): domain Eukaryota; kingdom Metazoa; phylum Chordata; class Amphibia; order Caudata; family Salamandridae; genus Pleurodeles; species Pleurodeles waltl. The sequence goes on from NC_090439.1 coordinate 1,129,088,335, forward strand.
CATATAAAGTATGAAATATGCACGAAAAATATATATAGCATTTTTAGTAGACACATTTTCATACTAAACTCATATATACATGTGTAAAACAGCAATGCAGGCTATAATCATAAACAGGCTAAAATGCTTTATTTCTATGGATTTTTTTTTTTAAATCTTTCCAAAATTACAATAAGAGAAAAAATATCTACCAAAGCCCCACAACTGGGCTTAGGGAAATAAGCAGTAGTAATCATCAGAGAAAAAAGAGAAAAAACTACATTGAAAAACAATGGAGCATTCTTAGCCAATAGGCTGCATGCAGGTTAACACAGGAGAACCATAAAAACTTTGGCACCGTGCCTTTAAGACCCTGAGCACCTCCAGTATCCCACCATGCCTCAGGGGTGAAGGAGAGGTGACAGTTGGTTCACAGTTAGGTCAGTTCTTTTTTCCGGCTTCTTCTGAGACGATCCTGGAGCATTGAGCTCTCAGTTTTTCTGAGTTTTTTCTCAGAAAAAATACTTTAGAACAGCGTTTTTTCCTACTTTACTCGACATCTAACATCATTGTCTGAGTTTGGAAGTTTTTTCCTGACAGAAAAATGCCTTCACTTTTTGTAAAATGCCCTTCCTGTGGGAAGAAGAAGGCCCAGTCAGACCCACACACTCTTTGTATTGTGTGCTTGCCTCAGAGTCACTGCCCTGACACTTGCAAACACTGTAAGAACATGTCAAAGAGGACTCTGAAGGACAGGGAAAAGATCAGGCTTCATGGGCTTCACAAGAGGCAGAAAACATCATCCTCTTTGCTTCCCAGGCAGCCAACAAGCCACTCTCAAGAGAGACAGGCTAGATCGACGTCAGCAGGTAGGAAGATACCTGTTTGTTCCCCGTCGATGTCGTCGCTGCCACCATCTCACCGCCATAGATCGCCGTCGAAGGATACGACTTCGAAGGAACATGGCAACCGCAGGGGCATATCTCCGTCGACGGCAACCCGCCGACCGACGTCGAGCCATCACCGGCGTGCGCATTCGCCGCCGAAGGTCTTGCGCCCCTCGACGTCAAGAAAGGTGACGTCGAAATCGCCCCAGCGGCGAGAGCGAGGACATCCGCCACCGTCTGCCCACCACTCGACGTCGAGACACGCGACGGTGAGCAGGTCGCGGTCCAGAGATCGCCGTTCGACGTCAAGACACTCAATGTCGAGGCAGGACCAACCAGCGGCGCTCCCTTCGACGTCATTGCGGCTGTCGACGTCGACACAGGTTTTACCTGTGTGCAGGGAGCAGAACAGCGGCTTCCGCCAGCAGATAAGACCACTCCATCTCCAGTGGTCTCCATAAGAAGTGGTTCATCTCGGTCGAGAGCAGCATCGTCAGGGCATGTCTCACCCATCAATTTGTCACCAAGATGGTTGGAGAGCCTTAACAGACCAACGGCCTCCCCGGATTCGCAGTATTCAAGGATGTACTCTCCTACTGCCTCTCTCCTGAGAACACCATCACCGACCGCGCAGGCAGGACTGGCTCGTTCTGCTTCTCGCCAGCCGACCACGAGGCCTGGGCGCTCTGTTACAGCGTCTCGCAGCAGATCACATTCCCAGCGACAATCTAGGTCACGATCAAGACACAGAAGGTCGCCCTCTTGGTCATCGTCATCGTCAGGGTCATCTGTCGGACGATACTCCCCCACCGTAACAGATTGTCCACCAGCTAGGGTTTCACTGGTGGACGACATCACTACTTTTAATGAGGTGCTGGTCAGGGGAGCACAGAAGCTTAACATAGAGGTTCCAGAACCATCAACCTCCGCATCAGTCATTTTTGAAACTCTACAGCATAGAGCGGTTTCGAAAAAGTTTCTGCCGCTAGTGCCTGGTCTGTTGCAGCCAACCATGGACACCTTTTTAGCGCCAGCCACCCTCAAATCGGCTCCTGCTAGGATTTTGAAAAAATGTCAAGCGCCTGAACAAGATCCTTTATTTCTCAGAACGGATCCGTCGCCGGACTCAGTCATATTGTCCGCAGCCCGAAAAACTCACTCAGTGGCATCATCCTCCACGGTTCCACCGGACAAAGAGAGCAGACATCTAGACTCTCTGGGGAGAAAAATTTGCGGCACGGCGGCATCTATGATGAAGGTCTCCAGCGCGTCTGCACTCCTAGGCAGATATGACCGTTCACTGTGGGACTCTCTGAACAGGTTCACAGAAAAATTACCTAGAGAGGACAGGCAGGACTTACAAGAGATCCTTCAAGAGGGATGTCTGGTCTCCAACCAGGTCATCAGCGCAGCGGCAGATGGGGCAGACTTAGCTGCACATGGATACGCACATGGGATTTGTGCCAGAAGGTCTTCCTGGTTGAGACTGACTGGATTAAAACAAGAAGCACAACAGCGTATCCTGAATCTTCCATTCAACGGCAATTCGCTGTTTGGTACCCATACGGACGAAGAAATGGCGCACATGAAGACAGAAGTGGACACCATGAGGGCAGTAGGCCTGGAGAGGAAGAAAGACTTCAGGCGAAGGTATAGGCCTTATGACAGGCGGCCTTTCCAGCAGAGGGTTCAAACCCCTCACTGGTCCCAGAGGCCACAGCAAAGGCAGGGACGCCCGCTTTTTCAGGCTCGTAAGACCACGAGGGAACGAGGGTCAAGTAGACCACAACAGTCCACACTCAAAGCGCCGGCTAAACAATGAGGACTCGCTTCCCTTAACACTGTGCACCACTCCGGTGGGGGGGGAAGTATCACAGACTTCATTCACGAGTGGCGGGCTATCACAAAAGACAAATTGGTGCTCAACATTGTCGAGAATGGCTACTCTCTTCTTTTCCGGCAACCTCCACCGCACTTGCCACCAGCCAAATGCAATCCGTCTCACATCAGCCTATTGCGCAAAGAGGCTCTCGCCCTGTTACGACAGAAGGCAATAGAGAGAGTTCCATTCGTGCACAGAGGGAAGGGGGTTTACTCCCGTTATTTTTCCAGTGGCGAAAAAAGGCCGAGAGGGCGTTTTCAGACCAATTCTGGACTTACGGCTACTGAACAAGTACATAAAAAAGCAAAAGTTCAGGATGCTGGCTCTTCACCAGATTTTCCCTCAGCTACATCAGGGAGACTGGATGTGCTTCATCGACCTGCAGGATGCATACTTTCACATCCCGATAGTTCCCAAACATCGGAAATTCATGCGCTTCCAGATAGCCTCACAGCACTATCAGTTCAAGGTACTGCCGTTCGGCCTGAAATCTGCCCCCCGAGTTTTTTCGAAATGCGTGACAGTGGTAGCGGTACATCTACGAAAACAAAAAATCTTCATTTACCCATACCTAGATGACTGGCTACTGAAAGCCTCCTCTCCGGAGCAGGCGAGAACCCATCGGGACATTGTGCTCAAGGTTTTCGAGTCTCTAGGTCTTCAAGTCAACTACCAGAAGTCCAACTTGATTCCAACACAGAACCTCCACTACCTGGGAGCAATACTAGACACAGAGCTCCAAAGAGTGTATCCTTCGGAGGAACGACTATTATCAATAGAGAAAAAGTGTCAAGACCTGTTAAAATCCGACGCGCCTACGGCCCGTCAGGTGACATCTCTGCTGGGCTCCATGGCATCATGCATTTTCATTGTCCCGAATGCCAGGCTACATATGAGGCCTCTCCAAGAGGCGTTAGAAAACAACTGGAGCCAACGGATAGGTCGCTGGGAGTACAGAGTACGGCTGCCGATAGCAGCACGTCAGTCATTGCAATGGTGGATGCACAGACCTCACCTGTCGGTAGTGGCTCCGTTTCACCAGGTAATTCCATCCGACACTCTGGTAACGGATGCGTCTCTTCAGGGATGGGGGGCTCATCTAGGTCCCCTTCAAGCTCAGGGCCTGTCGTCTGACAACGAAAGGAAGTACCACATCAATCTGCTGGAGCTCAGAGCGGTCCATCTGGCTCTCAAGTATTTTGCTCCATCGATTCAGGGGAAATCTCTCCTAATACAAACGGACAATACAACCACATTATTTGAACAGACAAGGGGGAACGAGATCCCTACCCCTTTCTCGGGAGTCCCAAACAATCTGGCATTGGCTCCTGGCCAGAGGAATGTCGCTTACAGCGGTTCACCTACCAGGTCAACAAAACGTGGAAGCAGATTTCCTGAGCAGACACCTAGAGGACGCCCACGATTGGGTCCTACATGGCGAAGTCGTCGAAGACATCTTCGCTCAATGGGGTCAGCCTCAATTGGATCTCTTCGCAGACGAGGTAAACCGGAAATGCCCAGACTTCGCGTCCAGGTTCTACCGTCCGGGATCTCGAGGGAATGCCCTGTTGATCGACTGGTCAGGGATATTTCTCTACGCTTTTCCACCGATCCCCCTAATACCGGCAGTGATCAACAAACTTTACAGATCCAGCACCAGAATGATTCTCATAGCTCCGCAATGGCCCGTCAGTTCTGGTACACAGATCTCCTCAACCTATCGGAACAACCTCACAGGAGGCTGCCGTGCAGACCGGATCTTCTGAGCAGGATGGAGGGCAGGGTATTACACCCCAACCTACCCTCTCTGAGCTTGACAGCATGGCTCCTGAATTCCTGCAGTATGGGCACCTAGGGCTCTCGCAGGAGTGCATGAGCATCTTGAAGGAGTCCAGACGACCTTCCACGCTGCGTTCTTACGCGTTTAAGTGGAAGAGGTTTTACATATGGTGCTGTCAGCAAGGTCACAATCCCATACGGGCTCAGGAGGAGATCATACTGTCTTACTTACTCCATCTAGCAAAATCCGGCCTGCAGGTATCATCTATTAAGGTACATTTATCTGCCATTACAGCCTATCGTAAATCACCTTCTCAGGAATCCTTCTTTACGAAACCAGTAGTCAAGGATTTCTTAGAAGGTTTGAAAAAGGTTTTTCCGCCCATTCGGAAACCCTCCCCTCCATGGGAGCTGAACATAGTACTGTCAAAACTTATGGGCCCTCCTTTCGAACCTATACACAAAAAGCCTCTTTGCAACACCTTACGTGGAAGACGGCTTTTTTGGTAGCCAGTACTTCCGCAAGGAGGGTCAGTGAAATTCAGGCTTTGTCCTCCAAATAACCGTACACAGTCTTTCACGACAATAGAGTAGTTCTGCGAACTCACCCATCATTCCTACCGAAGGTGGTGTCAGAATTCCACATCAATCAGACTATTTCTTTACCAACTTTCTTCCCCAATCCGGAGACTCCGGTGGAGAAAGCGTTGCACTCCCTTGATCTGAAAAGAGTGCTATAATTTTATTTGGATAAAACAAAATTGATTAGACATTCCAACCACTTGTTTGTAAATTATGGTCATTTGAGGACAGGAGAGGCAGCATCTAAACGAACCATATCAAGATGGATAGTTTCTTGTATTGTTAATGCTTACCAGTTGGCTAACAAACAACTACTTGCTAGACCTAAAGCGCATTCCACAAGGGGAAAAGCGGCTACTGCTGCCCTCCTTGACAATGTTCCAATATCTGAGATTTGTAAGGCTGCTACATGGAAGTCTGTACATACATTTACTAGACATTACTGTTTGGACTCAGATGCAAGAGCAGACGCCCAAGTGGGGCAGGCCTCTCTGAGAAATTTGTTTGCATGATGCATATCTATTCCTGCACTTCTATTGGACAGTCCGCAGAGTCAAGGGATGGGCTTGCTAATCTATTCAATGTTTATGACTATTGATGAGGATCCCCTGGAAGAGAAGGATAAGTTACTTACCTGTAAATCCTAGTTCTCTTCCAGGGGTATCCTCATCAAAGTCATAAACAACCCACCCTCCTCCCCGGACGCACATCTCCTAGAAGTGCAGGACAGACTGTCTTTCGAATCGGCTACACAGCTGGTCACCGTAAAAAAGTACTGACCTAACTGTGAACCAACTGTCACCTCTCCTTCACCCCTGAGGCTTGGTGGGATACTGGAGGTGCTCAGGGTCTTAAAGGCACGGTGCCAAAGTTTTTATGGTTCTCCTGTGTTAACCTGCATGCAGCCTATTGGCTAAGAATGCTCCATTGTTTTTCAATGTAGTTTTTTCTCTTTTTTTCTCTGATGATTACTACTGCTTATTTCCCTAAGCCCAGTTGTAGGGCTTTGGTAGATATTTTTTCTCTTATTGTAATTTTGGAAAGATAAAAAAAAAGAAAAAAATCCATAGAAATAAAGCATTTTAGCCTGTTTATGATTATAGCCTGCATTGCTGTTTTACACATGTATATATGAGTTTAGTATGAACATTTGTCTACTAAAAATGCTATAAATATTTTTCGTGCATATTTCATACTTTATATGTGTGTATTTTATATATGCTCCGGGGTCCCCGCACAAGGGCGGGAATATTCAATGTTTATGACTTTGATGAGGATACCCCTGGAAGAGAACTAGGATTTACAGGTAAGTAACTTATCCTTTTTTCCTCTATGTAAGAAACTACTGCTTGCACTGTCATCCGTGCTTTCACAGTTTTACTCATTACAGTACGTAGTCCAGAGAAGAGAAAGCATTGCTTCTTGATTCAGGTCATGTTCTGATGGATTCTTCTAACTGAAGATTGCACACCTTTAGATTATCCCCAGGTCTAGACTGGATCCTGCCCGTGGGTGCTGGTTGGTGGAGTCTTCCTCCTCCACATTGCCGCGTCCACCCCACAAGTCTTAGCTGAAGCCACATATAAGCACCAACCGGGCGTGCTGACGTCAGCTCATTTCTTTCTGTGCTTTCATACACAGATTCAGAACTAGCTACTAACCTTTTATCAGTTGCTGAGTTTTTCGGAAAAAGTTTGCAAGGCAATATGCCCCCTCCTGAAAACTAAAGGATTTAAGTCTTTTGGGGACTTTTGCAAGCAGATGTCTGTGAAGAGATGTATCTCTGGTGTTTTGGTTTGGGCCATGACTCCATGTTGTGGAACAGTGTGCCCTTATGATTTCTAAGGCAGTTTGGGATTACACATCCAACCTTTTCTTCACCTAACACCAGAGAAAGTCACGGAATTCCTGTTTGAAGGTGAGAGCACTGACTTGTTTCTGCTCTTCGAGACACTCTTGTGATAGATCTTCATCACAGTCCGAGTTTTTGGGTAAGTCAAAATCCAAAGAGAAAGATAAAAAGTCCAAGTGTGCCTTGTCTAATCCTCACCTCTCCCCTCCTGAGAAGTCAGCAGGATGTTACAGTGCCCTCCACTCTCGTTCCCAGTCACCCATTGAGGACCCAATTCCGCAGCTGATCCCAGTGCACCAAGAGTTTCCTGGGCCATCAGCGATGCTGCAGTAGTTCGATTAGTTAAAGGAGCCATGTTGCAAATCTTTTGCATCCTGTCTGCTTCCTTTGGCATGCATTGAGTCCCCAGGAAGGCCACTAGTCAGGTTACTGCTGGCAGATACACTTTCGGCAAAGTCTGTTCATCCCAAACTCGCTTTGGATTGAGCTTTAACTCCGGAGCCAACTCCATGTCCGGCATCACAATCCACCGGTGCCTGACACATCAATTCCTGTACGGACACCAGAGCAATACAGTCTTGTTGTCCTGGTCAACTCCGAACCCGTGTGGACCTCAAACATGGTTGTGCCCAGAGCAGTTCTGACGTAACTGGCACCTATTCACCTTTGCCTAGGATCCGCCTTCAAGAGCTTCAACAACTTTTCAGATCGGATTGTGACCAAAGTCAGCCAAATTGCTTCGAAGGTGAGGGAATTTCCCTCACTTTGATTCTAACTATTTCTATCTGAAACTACAAGAGGCCAGTGGCCTGGACACTTCACCTGACACTGGGCTGGATTTTAGCCATGGTCCCTCAACAGAAGAGTGAGCTCATTAGCTGTGATCATCAGATGGGTAGTTAAGTACTACACTTATAATTACGTTTATTGAAATATAAACCAATGAAATCCCTGAAGTTCTGCAACCTGGGCAAACATCATCTGAGTCCTTGCTGCCTTTCAACAAAGCCCTGACAGATACCCTCATTGGCACCTTCTTCCGTTCCACCTGTAAATAGCCATGTGGCATGTCGCCACACACCTGCTTTGGGTGACCTTGGTTCTTTGAGGCACCCCTATTTTGGAGAGCCTTGTGGTTCAGACTTCCACTAACAGGATCAACCCAAACTCTTCCCATGACCCCACTAGATAGGGATTCGAAAGACTTGAGGCATTCGGAAAATGAGTGTTCTTTTGAAATCACCTCTCCTTTCCATCAGTCAACGGCAGCTGTTTGCTGGGTAGATACTTTCACGCAATATGCGACTTGGTCACAAAGCTCTTACCAGCAGTCCTGGATAAGTTCCACGCCAATTTGGTTCAGACCATTCAGGATAGCCAGAACATGGCCAAATACATCATATGGTTAGGCCTGCACATTACCGACTGATTAGGTGGATGTAGGAGACTGGGCTTTTGTTGCAGTAACACCCCCCGCCCCCCAAACACACACACACACACACACACACACACTTTTTGCTTGGTATTTGATGCAACTTCTTTCCCCAAAAATGCACAATTGTTCTCCCAATTGGCAACACCGTTGGCACCCCTGTAAGTCCCTGGTAAATTATATCCCAGGCAACTAGGGCTTGGGTACCAGGGTCCCCAAGGCATGCAGTATGTATTGTGCCACCCAACAGGGACCCAAAAACCTAGCTTATGTGGACTGCCATTGCAGGCTGCATGTCTTGGTGCAGCTAAAAGTCAAAACACGACATGGAGCACAGCCGGTGTGCCATGCCCACTAACACTGCATGCAATATATGCAAGTCACGCCTACAGCTGGCCTTTCAGCCCTAAGACAGTGTCTGTTGTACTACATATGAGGACATATCTGCAAGAGCAGATCTGCCCCTGCTACGTCTTTGTCGATTCTTAGACATGGTAAGTGATCAGGGAAGACATTTTTAGTACATGTACTGGACACTCGTCAATATGAGTTCCCCAGCTACATGATGGCCTCACTGAAACTAGGGATGTTTGTTATCAAACATCTCGTATTAATGAACCCTCCATCTTCAGGCTAGTGCCACCCCTAAGGTGGGGCACCTAATGTGGGCACGAAATTTGAGTCTGCCATCTTTGTGATGGCAAAACTAGGAACTCTGGGACAGGGTTATGTGTCTTCTCACAGAAAGTGGTCTTATAGGGGGAGCGTAGTGACCCCAGGGATAAGTAGCCCATTGGCTACTACCCTACACTCCCTTAACACTCCTAAATTCAGTATTTAGGGGAGCCCCTGGCACCTGGAAATCAGATCCTGCCGACCTGAAAGAAGAAAATGGACCTTGAAGAGTCACAAGAACAGAAGAACAGCAGCAAATTATACCAGGTAATGTGATCAGATGGGGAACCTACCTATGGTGGTACCTTTTGAACTTCTACAGTACTAGACTGTCTTGTCTGTCCTTAAAGGCATTGTTATTCTCCACTTCTTGAACCTTGCATTTTTCCTCTTTCTTCATTCACCCATGTCCAGAGGCATTGCTTGAACATGTGGCTAAGGTGCCACAGGATGTTCTGTTAGTGCTGGTAAAAGTGGTTGAAGGTGGAGGAGACAGTGGTGCACCTGGCATTTGCCATTGGGACTGAGCTGGAAAGTGTACATAGAAACTCTCCATCATGTGCTGAATGGATTGTAAAAAGTCCCAGAACCCTCAACCGTGTTTGAGTTCCTCGCATAATTTCTAGACTCTAAAACAGATGTTAGTCTGTGCCATAGTTATCTGTATATTGCTACCTGAGGATTTATTCACTGGTGCATGGCCCTGTAAATATTTGTAGATCCTCTTCCTTACAGGATTTGTTGTCTGGGACACATTTAACATTCACTTGGCTGAGCTATAGGCTGCCTCCCTAAGCTGACCCAATCACTGCCTCAGTTCTCTGATCCCTGTCAAGTGCCTAGCGTGTCAGATGTGCTCAAGTCTTCAGTGGTGAAGGAGTGTGATGCCACAGAATGTTGACATTTTCAGGGAGGGTGGTACCATATTGTTCAGTTGAAGTGGTGAATTATCTGTGTAGATGAGAGCTCTGTTAACAAGGCCACCTGATCAATCACAGCTGAAAGGAATGCTAAGAACCTACTGTCTTTACAACTGATGAACCTATTGACAAGGATGGTACTGCTGTTTGTGTAGCTATTGAACAACTCGAGGCTTTAAGAATGAGTCAGTCAGCTAAAGCATGACTAAGAAAATGGTTGAAAACCCACCAGGACCCCTGTAAATTATGAAGGTAACGGAATTGCTGACGAAAATGGTTTCTGCATATTCTGAGTCAATTATGCCCCTGCCGTCAATGAGGATTTAGGCAGGAAACATGGCAGGACCTCTGAGGAGCTAGATTTCTGTACCACTTTGAGCACTGAGCAAACAAGCTGCTTTTCTAGCAAATATATAGTGTAGGCTTGCACAGAGGGAACAATGTGTTCGATGGCATCTGTCGCTGTAGATACACATGTTGTGCATAGCCCGCCATCTGGTGTTGGGTCGGAGTGTTACAAGTTGTTTTTCTTCGAAGAAGTCCTTCGAGTCACGGGACCGAGGGACTCCTCCTCTTTGTCTCCATTGCGCATGGGCGTCGACTCCATCTTCGATTGTTTTCTTTCCGCCATCGGGTTCGGACGTGTTCCTTTCGCTCCGGGTTTCGGAACGGAAAGTTAGCTTAAAATCGGAAAATTACGTCGGTATTGTTGCGTTCGGGATCGGGTTAGATAGCATTGACATCGCATCGATACAATAACATCTCCGTTGCCCTTCGGGGTAGTTTTCGATCCCCCGTCGGGGCCTGGTCGGCCCGACCGCGTGTGACATCGACGCTGATGGAACAGACCCCGTTCCGTTTCTGTCCTAAATGCCACAACAAATACCCATATACAGACCAACATTCGGTCTGTAACCTGTGCCTGTCGCCCGAGCACAGGGAAGAAACTTGTGAGGCCTGTCGTGCGTTCCGGTCCCGAAAAACGCTCCGTGACCGCCGAGCCAGAAGACTGCAAATGGCGTCCACGCCGACAGGACACCAAGGTTTCGAGGAACAAGAAGAAGTAGAAGCCTTCTCGATCCATGAATCGGACTCGGACGAATTCGACGACCATGAAACAGTGAGTAAGACGTCGAAGATAGCACATAAGAAAACTAAAAAGGCCCAGGGGACGCCACTGCCGTCAGGCCATGGCTCAACCCATAAACTCAGTGACCGACCATCGGCACCGAAGAAGGCCGAAATAGTGCCGAGATCGTCCGACTCGGGTCGAGACACAGGCACCCAGCCATCTCGGGACCGAGATAGTGCTGCCGGCAAAGATCGACGCCGAGATAGCGGAGCCGAAGCTTCTCGACGCAGAGACAGCGGCACCGAGGAGGATCGACGCCGAGAGGGGCCGGCTCCGAAAAAGAGGAAAGTCGCCTCGGAGCCGAAAAAGAGCGTGGACATGGTTTCGGTGCCAAAGCGACCCGCGACCGAGCCAACTACCGGTTCCTATTCAGAGGAACAATCACTGTCCTCTCAGATGCGAAAGCATATTCACAAGTGGTGGCTAGAGTAGCAGAGTTCCACAACGTGTCTCTACACTCGGAGCCTGTCGAAGATGACTTCCTCTTCAACACCCTCTCTTCCACACATAGCACCTACCAAAGCCTGCCTATGCTCCCAGGAATGCTAAGGCACGCAAAGGACATATTCAAAGAGCCTGTCAAAAGTAGGGCAATAACACTGAGGGTGGAAAAAAAATATAAAGCACCTCCCTCAGACCCAGCTTTCATCACCTCACAACTGCCACCAGATTCGGTTGTGGTAGGGGCGGCTCGCAAGAGAGCAAACTCCCACACATCGGGCGATGCACCTCCCCCAGATAAGGAGAGCCGAAAGTTTGATGCAGCCGGTAAAAGGGTCGCAGTACAGGCTACAAGCCAGTGGCGCATCGCAAACTCTCAAGCGCTCCTAGCGCGATATGACAGAGCCCACTGGGATGAGATGCAACACCTCATTGAGCATCTACCCACAGAACTACAAAAGAGGGCGAAACAAGTGGTTGAGGAGGGCCAAAACATCTCCAATAACCAGATACGCTCCTCTATGGACGCAGCGGACACAGCAGCAAGAACGGTTAACACAGCAGTAACCATCCGAAGGCATGCGTGGCTACGAACATCTGGTTTTAAACCAGAGATACAGCAGGCGGTGCTCAATATGCCATTCAATGAGCAACAATTGTTCGGACCTGAAGTGGACGCGGCAATTGAGAAGCTAAAAAGGACACTGACACTGCAAAAGCCATGGGCGCACTCTACTCCCCGCAGAGCAGAGGCACTCTCAACACCTTCCGCAAGACAACCTTTAGAGGGGGGTTTCGGGGTCAATCCACACAACCCAGTACCTCACAGTCAACACCGTCCACCTACCAGGGACAGTACCAAAGGGGAGGTTTTTGGGGCCAATACAGAGGGGGACAATTCCCTAGAAGCAGGGGAAAATTTCAAGGCCCCAAAACACCTACAAACAAACAGAGACTCACACGTCACTCATCCCCTCCACACAACACCAGTGGGGGGAAGAATAAGTCAGTATTACCAAGAGTGGGAAAACATAACAACAGACACTTGGGTCTTAGCAATTATCCAACATGGTTATTGCATAGAATTTCTACAAATCCCTCCAAACATACCACCAAAGGCACAAAATATATCAAAACAACATTCGGACCTCCTAGAAATAGAAGTTCAAGCATTACTGCAAAAGAACGCAATAGAACTGGTACCGGATACACAAACAAATACAGGGGTTTACTCACTGTACTTTCTAATACCAAAGAAGGACAAAACACTGAGACCAATCGTGGACCTCAGAACACTAAACACATACATCAAATCAGAACACTTTCACATGGTCACGCTACAGGAAGTGTTACCATTGCTAAAGCAACAAGATTACATGACAACCTTAGATCTCAAAGACGCGTATTTCCACATACCAATACATCCGTCGCACAGGAAATACCTAAGGTTCGTATTCAAAGGAATACATTACCAATTCAAAGTATTGCCCTTCGATTTAACAACTGCACCAAGAGTCTTCACAAAGTGCCTAGCAGTAGTGGCTGCACACATCAGAAGGCAGCAAATACATGTATTCCTGTATCTAGACGACTGGCTAATCAAAACCGACTCACTGACAAGGTGCTCACACCACACAGATCAGGTCATACAAACCCTCTACAAACTCGGTTTCACCATCAACTATGCAAAATCACACATTCTGCCGTGCAAGGTACAACAATACCTAGGAGCCACAATAGATACAACAAAGGGAATAGCCACTCCAAGTCCACAAAGGGTTCAAAATTTCCAAAAGATTATACAACGCATGTATCCAACACAAAAAATACAGGCGAAGATGATATTACAACTACTAGGCATGATGTCCTCATGCATAGCCATTGTCCCACACGCAAGGTTGCACATGCGGCCCTTACAACAGTGCCTAGCATCACAATGGTCTCAAGCACAGGGTCAGCTTCTAGATCTGGTGTTGATAGACCGCCTAACATACCTCTCGCTTCTATGGTGGAACAACATAAATTTAAACAAAGGGCGGCCTTTCCAAGACCCAGTGCCACAATACGTGATAACAACAGATGCTTCCATGACAGGGTGGGGAGCACACCTCAATCACCACAGCATACAAGGACAATGGGACGTACATCAAAGAAAGCTGCATATAAATCACCTCGAACTACTAGCAGTTTTCCAAGCATTAAAAGCATTTCAACCAATCATAACTCACAAATACATTCTTGTCAAAACGGACAACATGACAACAATGTATTATCTAAACAAACAGGGGGGGGCACACTCGACACAGCTGTGCCTGCTGGCACAAAAAATATGGCAATGGGCAATTCACAACCACATTCGCCTAATAGCACAGTTTATTCCAGGGATCCAGAATCAACTTGCAGACAATCTCTCTCGAGATCACCAACAGGTCCACGAGTGGGAAATTCACCCCCAAATTCTAAACACTTACTTCAAACGTTGGGGAACACCTCAAATAGACTTATTTGCAACAAAGGAGAACGCAAAATGCCAAAACTTCGCATCCAGATACCCACATAGGCAGTCTCAAGGCAATGCCCTATGGATGAACTGGTCAGGGATATTTGCGTACGCTTTTCCCCCTCTCCCTCTCCTTCCATATCTAGTAAACAAATTGAGTCAAAACAGACTCAAACTCATACTGATAGCACCAACGTGGGCAAGGCAACCATGGTACACAACACTGCTAGACCTATCAGTAGTACCCCACGTCAAGTTGCCCAACAGGCCAGATCTGTTAACGCAACACAAACAACAGATCAGGCATCCAAACCCAGCATCGATGAATCTAGCAATCTGGCTCCTGAAAATCCTAGAATTCGGACACTTAAACCTCACACAAGAATGTATGGAAGTCATAAAGCAAGCCAGAAGACCATCCACTAGACACTGCTATGCAAGCAAATGGAAAAGGTTTGTTTGCTACTGCCATCAGAATCAAATTCAACCATTACACGCATCTCCAAAAGATGTAGTGGGTTACTTACTACACTTACAAAAATCAAACCTGGCCTTCTCTTCCATTAAGATACACCTAGCAGCAATATCTGCATACCTGCAGATTACCCATTCAACTTCACTATTTAGGATACCTGTCATTAAAGCGTTTATGGAAGGCCTTAAAAGAATTATACCACCAAGGACACCACCCGTTCCTTCATGGAACCTCAACATCGTCTTAACAAGACTCATGGGTCCACCCTTTGAACCTATGCACTCTTGCGAAATATAATTCCTAACCTGGAAAGTTGCATTTCTCATCGCCATCACATCTCTAAGAAGAGTAAGTGAAATTCAGGCGTTTACAATACAAGAACCTTTTATCCAACTACACAAAAATAAAGTAGTCCTAAGGACCAATCCTAAATTTTTGCCAAAGGTTATTTCACCGTTCCACCTAAATCAAACGGTAGAGCTACCAGTGTTCTTCCCACAACCAGACTCCGTAGCTGAGAGGGCACTACATACATTAGACGTCAAAAGAGCACTAATGTACTACATCGACAGGACTAAACACATCAGAAAAACTAAACAACTGTTTATTGCATTTCAAAAACCTCACGCAGGAAACCCAATATCGAAACAGGGTATAGCCAGATGGATAGTTAAGTGCATCCAAATCTGCTACCTTAAAGCAAAAAGACAACTGCCCATTACACCAAGGGCACACTCGAACCAGAAAGAAAGGCGCTACCATGGCCTTCCTAGGGAATATTCCAATGCACGAAATATGTAAGGCAGCCACATGGTCTACGCCTCACACATTTACCAAGCACTACTGTGTAGACGTGCTATCCGCACAACAAGCCACAGTAGGTCAAGCCGTACTAAGAACCTTATTTCAGACTACTTCCACTCCTACAGGCTGATCCACCGCTTTTGGGGAGATAACTGCTTACTAGTATATGCACAGCATGTGTATCTACAGCGACAGATGCCATCGAACTGAAAATGTCACTTACCCAGTGTACATCTGTTCGTGGCATCAGTCGCTGAAGATTCACATGTGCCCACCCACCTCCCCGGGAGCCTGTAGCCGTTTGGAAGTTAGCTTCAACTTTGTACATTTGTAAATATATTAAATCTTAGATAGGTACATACTTATTCACTCCATTGCATGGGCACTATTACTAACAAACAACTCCTACCTCACCCTCTGCGGGGAAAACAATCGAAGATGGAGTCGACGCCCATGCGCAATGGAGACAAAGAGGAGGAGTCCCTCGGTCCCGTGACTCGAAAGACTTCTTCGAAGAAAAACAACTTGTAACACTCCGACCCAACACCAGATGGCGGGCTATGCACAACATGTGAATCTTCAGCGACTGATGCCACGAACAGATGTACACTGGGTAAGTGACATTTTCATTTCAGTTACATGACATGCACTCCTTCAGAAAACACCAACTCTGCCATCTCCAGCTGCTTATGCTACGATGCCTTCCTTGTGGACATTGGGGAGACCTGTACCTCAGTGTGGGACTAGAAGACATCAGACCAGAAATGGTTGCACTCGTTCCAGACTGAACTGGGTCTCGAAAGCCTATTGAGTGGTCCTGTTGCTATGACCTGTGAAGCGAAGGGAAGCTAACCTGCCTACACAAAGACCTGCATTTTTCTGGCTAGGAGCAGCTGACCTGAACCACAAAACGACATGCACAAGGCCAAGTTGACGATAAGGCCTGTATTATGGATGAAAATTGGCCAGAGGCCATAAGATCACAGCAACACTTCCCAAGAAAAACAAAGAGCAAAGCTCATCTAGGTTGAGGAGGTGCACACATCCAGTTGTGCATACTAAGGTGAGCCAGATTAGAACACTCACCTGACCGTTCCAGTGCCCATTTGGGTGTCTATAACTCCAGGAAACAGTTGACCTTCCCTCAAACTGTACCTGGCATGGGTCCGCTTGTGCTAACTGAGGGAGGTTGCCCAGAACCCTGAACTATATGGACCATCTTTTTAGCCCATATAGTTAAGGAGATATTACTGTTGAAGTTGCAGTCCGGATCTAACTGTCAGTTTCTCCAGTGGCTCTTGTGGGCCCCCCACTGGAGAAAGTTTGACTTGGGGCTTTCTAGATAGACTACATTGCTCAGCTGTACCTGTAGCGGGCCGCATATTAGGAAAGTGCTTTCCTATGTTTGCCCGTGCTATAGCTCCTCGTATCTGATTCCACCTTCCATTTTTATCTGTTTGATTATGACTTTTGTGTTTACATGAACTCCAGCAAGTTGCCCTCTGCTGCATCTTGCAGATACATCTCTTTGGTTAGAAGAAGCTGTGGCTAAATGTCTGATTGTAAATATTTAGTAATTGATGTGAATAAGATGTTACATATCTAGCAAAAAGACTTAAAATTGTACTAAGAACTCGAAACATGTTCAGAGATGGAAAGCTAAGCTGCCTGATATCGAGTCTTGATTTTCCAAGTGTTAAATTGCATAGAATTATGAACAGTCACTTACCGGTGTGGCCTCAATGATTTGGATTCCAATAACAACCTCCTTTGGGTCCAAGGAGACTCTAATGATTTTCCCTAAAATCAATTGAAACCCTTTCTTTTGTCTTGCTTCTTATATCTGGTGTGCATTTTATTAAAGAATCACTATGATGTTCTGGTGTTTCCTTCTCAGTTTGTATCCGGAGGTGAAAAACACAATGAGGTAGATTTCTGCAGTACCTCTTGCTTCTAGGGCCTGAAATATCCTCCTTTTGTCTTTTCTGTCTGTTCTGACTGAGGCCCAAGATATCCCTCTTCTGCATGCATTGTTTTCCTCATATACGTGAATGAATTAGAGATCCAGAAATGCAAGCTTCCGTTGTAATTATTTGTTCTGGTCAAGCTGTTTAAGCCTCATTTTAGCTTGTCAGTGGGTGTAGTTTTATTTCAATGTTGTTATCGAGCTGGATTTTATAACCTGCTGTGTGTTCCAGGTAAATTTCCAGAAGGTGTAAATATACTGCCTTTCTCAGTGCTGGTCTTTATGGAAACCACATCAGTTAGCTGGACACTTACTGGACTCGGACAGTTGAGTGGTGTAGGAATCTGGCTACCAGTCATCCCTTATTTGGCTCACAGGGCTTAAAATAATCGCAGATGCTCTTTTTGTCGTAGTGTGGGCGAGCATTTTATGCTTAACAGAGGGTAGTGCTAGGAATTTGTTGAACATACCGTCTGTCAATAAATGTGACACATACTCGAGAAGAAACTTGAGAAAAAGTTAGAAAAAGAACAACATCGATTTTTATATTTATTTGGACCCTAAGATCTTCAAGCTCGGGTAATTACTTATCGAATTACCAATCTTTCAATGCTTAGAAAATACAGCTGTCAGATTTGAGGCATGAGCCTTAACGCGGTAATATGATTGAAGGTCCTTGGTATCACCAGCAGATATGGGTCATCTGTCCTGCTGTGTCCGGGTGCAGAGTTAGTCCAGCAGTGGTAGCCTCGGACCATAAGCGTTGATTTCAGTTGGAGCAGTACCTGTAAGACAAGGGCTGAAAGTGGGGATGGTGTAACCCGTCCAACTGAACCCACTGGAGGGCTCGGTTCTTGAGGGTCTCTGGGGCCAGAAAGCACCATCGGGTTGGCTCATATTTGAGCTGTGGGGCTTGGGTGCACAGGTGTTTTGTCCAGCAGACCACTGGCGTTAAAGGCTCTCACTTCTTGGGGTAAACCTGGTGATGGGAGAAAACACGACAGGGCCATTCTCAGTGCTGTCCTCTGTGCTGCTGACGTCCCTCGCTAGTAGGTCGGTCTTGGCTGTGTTGGTGTCCAGCCTGGACACTAAAGAAGCCTTGGTGCTTTCAGCCGGCTGGGACACTCCAGGTATTGGAGCAGGGAGGCTTTGAACAGACTTGGTGTCTCGAAGATAGGCTAGGTCGCCGGAGCTGCACACCTAGACACTCAGGATCTTCTTCGTGGCAAGATGCTCCCTTGGTGGACCCGATGGTAAGAAAAACGGAAAACCGACCTGTCATGGTTGGTGCGTGCTGGTGCAGGGAAGTGGCACCTCTTCTCCAAGAGAGAAGCTGACTAGGGGGTGAACTGCTGGCAGCCCCCAGGCTCTGGGCGGATGCACAGCTGCAGGGCAAGTCTTGTCTTTGCAATCGTCAGAACAGAAGCAGACAGGCAGGGGTTTGCTCCAAGTCAACAGCTAGTACGCAGTTCTTGCGTCTTCAGCGCTTCTTTGTCCTTCTCTTTGTAGACAAGCATATCTGAGTTCCCGGTTCCAGGGACCACCTAAACACTCAATTTAGGGGAGTGTAGGGTAGTAGCCAATGGGCTACTTACCTCTGGGGTAACTACACCTCCTGTATGACCACTTCCTGTGGGGAGTGGGCATAACCCTGTCACCGCATTCCTAATTCCACCAAAAACAATATGGTGGAACCCTTCTTTCATGGAGTACATCAGGTAGCTCACCTTAGGGGTGTGACTAGCCTGGTAGTGCAATACGCCTATGTGCATAGCTAGTTTCCCGCCTGTCCTGGTGCCAAATAGGCCTCAGGGCAGGGGGAATCATCTCCCAGGTCTGGGGTAAGCCGGGTTCCTATATCAAAGGCGGCAGAGACTTTGAAGTCTCTGACCTTGGAATGCAGATTTACTAGCCATTCTGCTGTAGAAGGTGATAATACCTTCCTCCATAGCAGGCATTGTTTCTGGCCTCTTAGAGTGCAGGCTCTAACACACAGGGGGTCAGAAACTCGTCTGTGGTGTCAGGCTGGTCGTTACCAGTCAGCCAGAGCCTTAGAGGACTAGTAGGTTTCAAGGGGCACCTCTAAGGTGCCCTCTGGGTGCATGCCATAATAAATCCAATACTGACATGAGTATGGATTTATTAAGACGATCTGTTTGATACCAAACACCATTGGTTTCAGTGAAGCCATCATGTAGCCATCATGTAGCTGGGTAACTCGTAATAAGCATTGCCCAGAACATACCTTATGGTGGATTCCCTGCTCACTTCTAATATCTAGTAATATAACTAGTCATCACAGGGGCATATCTGCTCATGCAGATATGTCCTCCCTTAAAATATAATGCACTCTGCCTTAGGGCTTCAAAGCCTGCTGAAGGGGTGACTTACATATATTATATGTAGTGACTTTGACATGGTACACCATGTTTTCACCATGTCACACAGTCTGCAGTGGCAGTCTGTATGTAATTTGTATGGGGGTCTGGTTGGGTGGCATAATATATGCTTACAGCCCTTAGGGGCACTCTTTAGTACCCATGTCGTAGGTACTAGGGGCACTATTTACTAGGGACTTACTGGGGCGCTGAGGTGTGTGCCAGTCGTATACAATTGAGTATTTTGTTTTTAGCAGAGAGAACACTGGCACTGGAGTCCGTTTAGCAGGCTTCCGTGCACTGTCTGGGTCGAAAACCAGCATCTAGCAGTTCAAATGGGGGCAAAAAGCCCCCATGGGGGGCAACCTGCAAAAAGCCTGGCTTTCCTGCAAGTGGTCGATGCAATGTGAGGTTCACTAATGTGAGCTGCTCTTCAATGTTCTCATCGCCTTTTGCATTGTGGTATTCTATCGGCACTCCTGCCTTCATGTCCAGGTATTTGCTGATGTCCTTGTCGTTGACATCCACATCTGATCAACTAGTTCAAGATGCTTGTCTTCAGTTTGTGTGGAAGGCTAGTGCCATTGTTCAGACACTGTTAGTCACCAGTGAGTCCCATCACTGTGACATGTCTGGTACTAACGCAGGAGCTGCCTAACTTTCTTTTAGTGGGTTTCGGCTGAACCTTGCATTCAGTACACCCTCAGTGGAGTACTGGGGACCAATCATGGCTGGCTGTAGTATGCACAAGGCCACCACTATGACTATTGTTTAGTCCTGTTTCTGACAACATCTTAACTGTGGAGGCTCCTGAAATGTTGAGATTCTGATGTGAACCATTATTCGCCTATATGTACGGCTACTCTTAAGTAAATTAGAAACAATCACACTATCTCTTATCCTGCTGTGTTCAGGCTTCTGCTAGTTGCTCCATCATGCTCAATCGTGTTTTTATGCTTCTCTATTTGTGAACATTTCTTTGCCACAGATGACCCAATCACTGCTCCTTTTTTGTGAGAAGTGCAGTTCTTGATGACTTTCTGCAGTGTTTATGAACCCTTAGAGTGCCTCAAAATCATTGTAATATTCTGAATTCAGACCTTAACATTGTGTGTCTCAGTGATGTATGTGCTTTTAGAGAAGGTGTGCTTTTCATGCATTTTTTAATTTTTGAAAAATATGTTGTTTGTATGTGTTATAAGTCCTGCTTTGTATATTTCTTAATTTAACTCGTCCGACAGGTAGAGCGGTAGGGTGGGGGGCATAACCAATCTACTGAAATATCCCCAGTCTCCCTATGAGCCCACAGATGTCTGGGCAGCTAAGGCGGTTTAAAGTGTGTAACTCCTGCACTAGGAACTACAAGCAGTTTGTAACAGTTGAACTTTAAAGTAGCTTTCTGTTTTTGTTTATATTTTTCGCCATGAATATCTTTGTTTTACGCTGTAATTTGTTTGGTCATTATATTATGTACTTTAAATGTAAATGCGTGTTTGGTGATTTTTTGGGTGAAATAATTGCGCCCACTAGGATTTTACTACTGAATTGTGATGTATTCCAAGGTTGTTATCAGGATTTTTTGTGTATTCTGTGATCCGAACAAACTTTTATTGCATTTAAATTCCTTTTTTGCTTTGGTGTTTGCTCCTAGTCAGTGAATGACATACTAGTGGGACAAACTGCTTACTATTTTCCATACTGATACCTTTCTTCCTGAAAATCCTGGAACATCTGCTGTTCAACCTCTCATTCACTTGCTCTCCCCTTTAACTTACTAAACCCGCCTCGGTCTGGCTTTCGCGTATTCCACTCCACTGAAATAGCTCTCAGGCATATCTAATTTTCTCACATCTGCAAACCATGACCACCTTTCTTCTGTTTTAATTCTCCTCAGCCTATACTTTATTCAACAGCTAACAACCCAGCCATGCTCTATACTCTTGCCTCTGTAGGTATTACAGGTGAGGGGCTCAACTAGTTCTTTTATCTCGCAAACTGTATTTCCTGTCTCCTGGCGCTCCTTGCGCCGTACGCCAACCCCGAACACCAATGGATGTACTTCAGCTTTGGTTCTGGGTTTTGTCTTGTTCACAGTCCTCACCACGTCCACTGATGATATGGTTCCCTGCTTTGTGTCTCCTATCTTCTGCACGCTGATGACAGTCGTCTTTGGGTCCAAACTAGGGTGATGTGGTGAGAATCCCCACGCGCCCCCTCATGGGTCAGATTATTGTAACTACCATGTTCTTTCCTCTGGAATGCTTTTCCCTTTCTACTTTCTAGAACCCCAATTCATCACATAGTCCAGATGAACAACACATTCTACCAGGTTGACCTGAATCGCCATCACCCCAGAAAGTGCAAAAGTGTGCATGTTTATTTCTATGTACATATTGTTTATAATCGTTAAATAAATACACATATTTAAATGCACCATCTTTAGTACTTACCAATCTACGTAGCCTTACTCAAATCATCATACGTCACCAAACTACACTTCCGTAACTACTGGAACTGAAAATGCCCTTATGTACTGGTTAATGCTACAAACAACTCTTCCCATTGAAAGGGCTAAAAATATTATTCAAGTAGAAATACAAATAAAATGTGATTCCAGAATCCTTGTAAGCATTTCTGTGTTGGGAATTAGCATATGGGTTGTCTGGAGCCTTCTTAACTTTCTGGCAGCTTAATTGAAGCAGCGACAGACACTCAAGTGAGTTCGAGCCTTAAAGCTTTTGTACATGACCACATTGGCACTTGCCCAGCACTGGGGGCTACTCTATCCAAGAATGTGAATCTAGAGAAGATTCCAGTTAAAAGTTACAAATCTGTAACATTCCTTCTCTGTGCCTCCCCTCAAATATTGTAAAGTCAGGATGTCAGCCATACAAAACGAATCTGAAATGGTGTCACAGTATATGTTGCAAAGAAGCAAAGCCGGTATATTAGATGAAATTTAAACATTGCTTCCTGGTTTGAGTTGGGAGATTAGTGAATGAAGAAGTGATGTGGAATTGTCACATGAGATATTAAGGTGTGTATATATCAAGAAGATACTAATGTCTGAGGACTAATTTTGTCACCTTTCTTTGGCTTTGACAATACTGTTGGCTGATCATTGGGCATGAGCACTAACAGCTTGTGTGCTCCGGCAGTGCTGGATTTGTATGAAGAGGTGTGATGCTAAGTGGCTGTGCTCCAGCAGCAACCATTCTGTTTGTAAGTTATACTGTAACCCTCATCTTCTCAGGGTGAAACCCCGCTGGGCAGCCTCCTGGAGTGGACCAAGATGTACGGCAAGCACCTCGATCAGGAAACATCTCAGAAGCGCAAAGACACCGAGAGACTGCTCAAGGAGGCTCTGTCTGGCAAATGTAAGGAAAATACTTCAGTGGGAAGATGCTGTGTTTTGGGGGCCATAAATTGCATTGATATATTCTAGCCTGTGAACACTGGGTTGACTACTGAGTAAGCGGATTTCAACACAGGGCTTTGTTTCCAGACTAATCATTGTAAATTGAGCAAAGGGAAGCATTG
Organism: Pleurodeles waltl; assembly: GCF_031143425.1. Taxonomy (NCBI): domain Eukaryota; kingdom Metazoa; phylum Chordata; class Amphibia; order Caudata; family Salamandridae; genus Pleurodeles; species Pleurodeles waltl. The sequence goes on from NC_090439.1 coordinate 1,129,111,559, forward strand.
GATTAGTTACTGTAAGATTGCAGTTCGGGTAGCTGGAGGTGAAGATGGCTACTGATGGGTGGCATTGTACTGTAGGAAACAGGAGATTACTCACCTGCGAGTGCTACATTTTAGGGGCTGCTGACTATTGACTGGAAGGTTTAAAAAAGTTCTAAAATTGATTGTGGGAGTGTACTTACCGGCTGCCGACCCATGAGTGGTGGTCAGCAGATGGTGATTAAAGGAGGTGTGACTTCTTACCAGTGGAGAGAACCTCAAATGAGATGGGGGGCAGTCCTAAGAGCATGTGAGGGGGGTGTTATTCTTTGCTAGTGGATTGCAGGAGCTGCCTTTGAACCATAGGGTGAAACACCACATTGTTACATTAGTAAGGTGAGGGGCCCAGATGCAGGGCTCTAGGAGGGCTGATGTTGAACTTTGAGGTCGTGATGGACATTGTTCTGTGCAGTTAGTTGGGCATTATTGGTAATTGGGGAATAGGTGGTGGAGGAGAAATTGAAACTGAACCTCTGGTTTAGGAAGCTGACACATGAACAAAAAATGTGTCACAATAAAATATGTAAATAAAAGAACACTTACGATGAAGGCAGTGGACAGATTTGCACTGTGTATGGGGAAGTAGTCAATTTCATAAGCTGTTACGTATGCCCTCATTATGAGCATTTGGTGTGGTCCTATTCTGGCCGATATCCCTGTCCCTAATTCTGGAAAATGTAAGTTTTCTCCCTGAAATGGTGAATAAATGCTGACATTTTCTGCCTTCTCGGAGTAGGTGGAAAGTGTCAGTGAGGGGACTGGGGAGGTGGAGAGGTCAGGGTAGGGCTTGTCTGGGGCTAGCATGATCTTTTCGACTCACACAGCTGCATCCTTTGGCTGTGCTGCTGCCCACAGCATAAAAAAACATCCAGTGTTTGTAGACATGATCATTTTAGGCCCGGAGACATTTGGAATGCCAGGTGGTGGAATTTCATCCTGGAGTATTGCTGGAGTAAAAGTCTGCCACATGTCATGAGGGATGAAAAGTAGCCGTACACTATTGCGTTAATGAGTAATTTTGATATCGCTTTATGTTAAAAGAAGCCTAAGGTTAGTGATTATATGGCATTTTAGTACCATTATTAACAAGCACTAACATACATTTTCTTTTTCTTTTTTCTCCACAGTCCACCAGGCCGCTATCCAAACAACTCGAGACTTCCAAGACAGTGAACTGTTTGATGCTGAGAACTCACAAAGCCTGACACAGTCATTGTCTCACTCTGAGACCACAGTTTGCCGCACTGGAGAGCCTCGTAGAAGGTCCTCAGGCTCATCGAGGATGCAAGGATCAAGCCTAAAGAATTTTACTTCCAGGCTCTCCAGCGACAGTGAGGAACACAACAGGGAATATCTTCCAGTCAGCAGTCCTCCAAGCGGAAGAGCATTAGAGGAAGAAGATCTTACTGAAGAGCATGAGGACGACTGCATGACTCCTCTGAGGCCAGTTAAGAAACGTCCTAGACTGATGGATCATAATGCATTATCTGAAACTGGAAGGACTAATGTGTCCAAGCAGCTGAATGTCCATGAGAGCCTTGCAAACGTAGACAGTGATAACTATTCTCATTTGGGAAAGTCTGGGCATAAAGAAGCAGATTTAGACCTACCTAATGCTGGGAGAGTAGCGTACCAGAACACTATCCGAAACCTAGGCAGTGCAAAGACCATACGCTTAACCCAGACCTTAGGAGACTCTACCACCACCCTCCAGGATCCCAAAACTAGAGTGGCGTTGATCCCTGCTGACCAGTACATCGCTGACGATTGGCTGGAGGATGACCTTGGAATGGCCAATCCCAAGAAAAGGAGCCGATGTGACCCCCTGAGCAGGCTTGAGGAGGCTACTGGAACAGGGACAGACAGTGACGACAGTGAAAGCTTCCTCCCTAGAGACAGGTTGGTCCCCCAGCGGTCCACTAACCGCTCACTGTCCCTTGGCAAGAAGCGCTCTCGCCAGACAAGGCTAACACAGATAGTGGACAGGACTGTGGTGGGACGGACAAAAAGTACTTCTTGCGGTAACAGGGAAACTGACAAAAATGCCTCTATTCCGCGAGTTACTGATGCCAGCATCAGACATACACCAGCATTTCCTAGGACAGAAAACCGAATACAGATGCCTGTTCTGGTAAGTACATTTGGCATAAAGGACTGCAGTTTCACATATTACTGAAAAAATTAGCTAATTTTGAGCTGATGTGCAGAACTAGTAGTGTTTTTTTTTTTTAATGTGGTGTGATAGTATATATGAAGAGATTAATTTATTTTATCACATAACATCCATGTGGATTGGAGATTTGCTTAGTATGCTCTGCAGTAGTTGTTTCTGAATTGAGTTACCTTGTGCTCTTTGTTCCCGCTCTCTTTGTTCCCTTAGTTTGTGTTCCAAATTGACCACCTTTAACAAATGGGAAATGTTAGGACTCAAGTGTCCTTATATTCATAAATGTCCATTGATCGCCCCTTCCTCCATGGCGTTGTGATATTCGTCACGGTAGGGGGTAACCAGAGCATCTGTGCGCTGTAGTGCTTTGTATGAAGGATGTTGAAGATCTTTCATGCTTGTGACCTTGCCTGTCTTCTGCACTCACAGGCCTACTTCTTGAATCCAGTCCTTTGTCTCCACCTGAGGGTGCTTGGATGTCTCTGAACAGCATTTCTTTTTTTTCAAACAATCCAAACTTTTTATTGTTTTCTGATGGTATGGTAATCCGTTCTCCTTTTAGTGTTCTCAATCCAAAGACTTCAGTTTATGTCATGGCTAGAATGTTTAAGGAATGCTAATCAGTTGTCAGCCAAGGATAGTAAGCCTTTCTTCATTCAGGCACAGATGTGCAAAGAAGGGGTTCCCTTAATCTATCTATCTACAGTGAGGAAAGCTCCTGATTCTGTGGTTAAATCACTACAGTGCCCTCACCGCTAGTGCAACCCTGGATTGCCCATAAAGCTGAAGTGCACCCCTTACCGTGCCCCAAGTCTTTACTCCTCAGTGGTAACATGTAATGGATTTTACATAGAAGCTCGCCTTCAGGGGGCGAGCAAGCAGTCTGAGAGAAAACCCTTACCTTATGTGACACTTGCAAGTTACGGTGGGACTGTTTTCCAAGGGTGCATACTCCTGTCCACAGAACCATGCGCTGAGGTGCTCCTAAGACCCTCTCCCACACCACTTCCAAGAAAAGCACCACAGGTGTAATGCGGTGCATAAAGAGGTCATTAGGCACAGTTTATTATGTCCTTCATAACAGCATAAGCCCCAAAAGGCAATAGTTTATATGCTAAGGACTCAACATAAAAGGTCTATAGACAGACCAGCATGGGAAAAATGTCTCTACATTGCACGGGCAGGCGAACTATGAAGAGGGGGCATTGTACACCCAAGAACCTTCAGCTAACAATATGGCCCTCATTAAGACCCTGGTGGACGGCAGTAAAGTGGAGAAAAGTACTGCCAACAGGCAGGTTTGGGTTTGCGGTTTGGCTCGAGAGAAACCGCCAATGTACTACACCGTCTCCAGTCAGGTGTCTGTCACTAGCCCGCCTGCAGGATTTTGACCCCGCCTACCGCCATGGTTTTCATAGATTCCTTCCCTGTCACTGATAGGGGTCTTCCCCGCCCCCCTCCACAGGTTTCACCTCCACCCTCCTCTCCGGACCCCCCTCCCTACAACATTCACACACCTTCACTCACCAACGAACATGCATACACACACTCATACCCACATTCATCCACACATGCATCCTTTCACACACACTGACAAACATACATGCACACAACACAACATACACACACTCATACATCCATACATGCACACACAGATAACACGCACCACACTCCTGTGTTCACACACGCACTGACATACACATACACACACACAACGCCCCCTCCCCCCTCCCCTGTCGGAGCACCCGAATTACCTGGATCCAGGATGTCCTCCAGCAGGAGACGGGATGGGGTGCTGCTGGAGGACATCCTGAGGTCCGCCACCAGAGCACCGCCAGCCCCTATCATGGGTCATGATACGGTCTGCGGCGGTCTAGAGGCGTGGTACTGCTGCTGGCAGCAGCGCCACCTTACCGCCATCCGCTGGCATGGCCGCAGCTGGATTTCCGCCATCCTTCTGGCGGGAATCCGGCTGCGGTCATAATACGGCTGACGGCTGGAAGCCGCGGCGATGGTTTTCTGGCAGCCGTTGCTGCAGCGGTAGGCGGTATATACTGCCAGCGTTATAATGAGGGCCTTTATGTCCTGGCAGAGCATATTATGCACTCTTTAATGAGTCCCCTAAAGACTGGCTTGTGAAAGACCAGGTTTTCTCGCATCATGCCCAGGGGGACGGCTCGGGGCCTTTGGGGACAATGTGGGTTGAGGCGGACCTCTTGAGGGTCTCATTCACTCAACCACTTCCCTTTCCCTCTTCCTATCTGCAGCAGATTCACCTGAAGGGTGCCACAGATGGCCACACTTGAAACTTTACTGCAGCAGATCATGAACTTTTTGTGGCTTCCGCCTTCAGGCTCTGGGTGCGTGCTCGTCTTGCACTAATCTAAGGCTTAATACTCCAATCCCGACATTGGTTTCCCAAGTGGTGGGACTTGTGTAGCTTCTGGTCCCCTGGTCAGCTCTGAGGTCCTCCGTACTCGCTGCCATTATCAGCACAGAGTGCTTTCCAGCATGAGAACCACGAATGCTTGAGAAATAATTCCCACAGTAGCAGCCTTCATAAAGAGCCCAGTATGGTCCCGGGTAGTTAATGCTGGTTCTGCTTGCACTGGCTCCATTGCCTTCAATCTACCAGTTGCTGCACTTCATCATTCGCCAGTCCCATTGGTTTGTACCCTCATGTGAGCCCTCCTCTGGCTCTCTTGCTAGGCCCTTGCAATGTGTGTGCTCAGCTTCTTGGGATCCAGATGATCTGCAGCTCTCTGGGCCAAGAGGTCCAGTAGTTTGAAATGGTCTGGCTGTGGATATTGATTGTCCTCAAAATACAGCAGATAGTCACTGTTGCTATGTGATTGTCAGTAATGCAGCAGGGAAGGGAGAGGTGGCTCAGCAGAGTATGGAAAACCCGACGAGGAAGTGTCTGCTCCCCTCCAGAAAGGTTGCAACAGTTTGTAAAACAGGGTGCTAAACAATAAGGTGTGCGGCTGCCATGTTCATTGGCAGGCGAGCAGCCTTTGTGTGTCCATACACCAGGTGTCCCCGATGCTGCTGCGAAACGTGCACAGTTCACTTGTGCCCACCACACATCTGAAACATGACAGGCAAGGGGTCCTAGTTTGGGGACTGGGCAGACCTTCTATTAAGAAGAGGAAATATATGATGATGATGAACTTGTCACACTTTGTGAATGGAGGGGGGATGTTCTTCTTAATGCATTGAGCTGTATAATTGGAAACTTTCCTCAGTAAAAGAGGCACATAAGGCATAACTTGTATTTGATCCAGATAGCGGCTGTTTTATTGTTGTTTTGGCATATTTTATTAGGAGAATTTGTTGTATAGCATTGCCTAAATATTTTTTCCCTTATTGGTTAAGATATACAAGGTGTGAGAACTTAGCAGACCTTTATTAGAGAGAGGAAGTAGGCAGTCGCATCACAGGGGTACATTTGAGAAGATCTTCATCCGTGACTAAAATAACAGTGACAACAGTCTTAGTTACCTCATAGTCTGGCACGTAGTCGATCAGTGGCCATTCACTTTTATTAGAGATTAACTTTGAATGACTCAGAGTCATCTGAACTAGGCAATGTTGTCCAACAACACAGTGAAAACGTTGAGCACTTCCTGTGCGCACGCAGATTGGCGAGTTTATGAAAGGAAGGAACTTGGGGTGATCTAGAATAGAGAAATGGTTTACAGCTGCACAGTTTTTTGGAAGCCATTTAAACAACTTTTGTTCTGCAAGTTCCGCAGAGTTTTCTGGCTGCTAAAAGGCAGATTCATGTCCTGTTTAAAGTTCGAAAATGTTTTAAAAAACGGATAGAGACTGAAGTCAACCCTGAATGTCAAAAAGTTTAGTCAAGGTCAAGATTTTCGATCTGCAGGAACATCCAAGCAACTGAGGTAGCCACTGGCTTGTTGTTTTTCGACCTTGCTCCGGTACCTGAAGAGGAAAAAAAAACTCTGTATTTTTCTGGGGTAATTTAAACCAGATACAAACTCCTAGGAGATATGAGGCATATAAGGCAGGGTGATGGCTCCACACAGGTGGTGTTCTTGCTGGGTAATGCAAAACCTAGCCTTGTACTCGTCCTCCGCTCATGCCCCCTTTCACGTGTTTTGGATGGGTCATATCGTCAGGGTTTCTTAAGAGTTGAGGGCTTGTTCCAAGCCCTCAGGCAAGACGAGCACCACTAAGGATCATGTCTTGGCCAGACATGCTCTCAGAATTAGCCTCTCATTGTCTCAGCGCCCACTTTGGATACATCGTTGGGAAGACAGAAGTGACAAAAGTGTACGTTTTCTGTTTCAGCCTCTTCCTCCACTTAGGCGAAAGTGCACCTTTGGGTGCTCATCCCTTTCTCCCCAAGATTCTCCTGAGGCCAGTAGAGGTGAAGCTTGATAGAACCAGATTCAGCCAATAAGATCTGGCTAATTCGAGCCAAACTGAGCGATGGAGCTTGAGTTGTTAGGCAATGGCTAGCTGTACACAAAAAAGGGAGGTGCCAGTGGAGCTGAGCAGTATTGATTCTTCCCTGGCACCCGAAGGCATATCTGGCATCAGAAAGGGGATCTGAAAAAAAGAGATGAAGGATTTCATGTCCAATGTGAGCAAGGACTGTTGGCAGATTCAGACACTGTCCCAAACGGACAGCACCAAACTGCAAACACTTTTGATGCAACACACATAAAACTGAATATGCTTCTCACAGTCAATACACTCAATGTATAGCAAGGACCCCAGTTAATGCAGATTTGTTGAATTTTACAGTGGAACGCTAGGTAGGAGCCTCTTCACTAGGGTGCAGCTAAATAGTCCTGTACCCATGATCTAACAATGTACAAACATAAAGAATGCGTTGCCTACTAGTTTGTTATGAGGCGTACATGAATTTAGGAGTAGGTGTACCCCACCTTCAGTGGGAATAAACTCTGCCATCGAACACGTCTTATTGAAATGCGCAGCACCACCACTGGGCTCACAGATTGAGACAAAACAAAACTTGACAGGACCCCACCGCGTTAACAGGCTGGGTTTGGTCCCGACAACCCTTGGGCTATAATACACCATGTTTTGGGGTCAACCTGTAGGAAACTGGGTTCTGGTTGCGGAAGCCCTCCACTTTTTGCCTGGTTTTTGTTGCAACTTCGACTTAAGTGCACTGGGTCCTGCTGACCAGGTCCCCAGTGCCAGTGTTTCTTCCTCAAGTGGCCAGGCCCTTTATCACCTCTGTAATCCCCTAGTAAATGGTACTGTTGTGTAGCCATTTTTACATATAGTTTTATACACGTATTTTAGCACACTAGACCTGCCGCTGTGCACTTTAACCTAGGTATATTTTATTCAGCTTCATTTTATTATTTTAACAATAGCCACATTTGCGGTCTTGTTTTATTTCTCTCTATCTAGCTGTTCTTCGCCTAGGCCAGCACTGCGTTCTTAAACAAGACATTTCTTTCACTCTGTGCTTCATTCAAGGCTGCCGTAAGATAGGTTGCTGCTAACGTTCACAGAAACATAAACACTCTTACGTGGGGATCTTTTCTTGGAACATCAGATGTTTTATTATAAAAACACTACTTTGACAAATGTGTGTTAGAGTGAGATTCCAGCCAGATGACCACAACTGTATGCTGATGGCTGATTGCTTCGCTACAGCTGCTTATATAGACTACAAGCCTCTTGCTCATGTATGAGGGATGATGTCTTCCCAGGGGGAACCTGAAAGGCAGAATTAGAGCTCAACATGCTGTGTCTATCATAGCTTAGGTGGGAACCACCACTACAAACCTTAGTGACAGTATGGTAGCGTTATTCTCATGTTTTACTCTCCTTGTCACAATTTTAATTTTATTGTGCTTCATCGTCCTAGTTATTGCAATACATGCCTTACTATCTAAGATGCAGTTACTTCAATAAAACCTTATTGAACTTTACTCTGCCTCTGATTGTCCTTGCATACGTGAGACTAATGTAACTGAGTGAAACAGATGAGATCTGAGTGACCACGATTCCCCTGAGGAGTCATGTATGTCATGCGCTCGGCTGCCCAATCATCCCTGCTCTGGGGTGGAGATGAGGCACTGCTAGTTAGCCGGAACAAACCTGGATTAGGCCGACAAGTGATTCTGCCGCCCAAATTCAGTAGTCTCATTATGATAATGAGAACCTACGCGACAGTACCTCTGTTACCTTGGGCCTAGGTACTAAATAGGGTCCGTAAGAGCTGCTTAACTTGTGCCACTTTAATGGACCTAGCACCAAACTCATGCAGACTACCACTGCAGGCTGTGTGACAGTGTGCTCCAAAAGGCGAAAACACGACATGGCTCACACTGCCTATAATTTTGTAAATCACCCATAAAGCAGGCCTTACAGCCCTAAAGCACGGTGCATTGTATTACAGGTATTAATAAACTCACTCATTTCAGTGATGAATTTAGTAATGCATGCACCAAGAGGGCACCATAGAGGATGTCCCCTGAAAACCTACCAACTACTGGTGGGCTAACTGACTAGTTCTAGCCAGTCTGGTACCAACAGACAAGGTTCTGACCCCTATGGGTGAGAGCCTTTGCTCTCTGGAGGTCAGAAAGAAAGCCTGCTCTGGCAGGGGTGTTACACACCCCTCCTAACTCTGGACCCAGAAGTAGTGGACCAGAAGTCTGCTCAATGGACTTGGCACCTACCCTGCTAGTTTGCCTGCTGCACTCCACCCTTGTGGAGCAACTGACATGTCCTGCCGCTGCAACCTCCAAAAAAAGGGAGAGCTACCAGTACTTTGCAAATCGCCAAGAAGCACTCCCTTGGAGCAGAGGAACTGCTTCCCTGCATCTACAGGCAACCCAAGAAGAACTGTGAAGACCCGGGGCCGCCAAAACCCGACGCCAGACATCACCACTGCATCCGAGCGTCCTAGCCCAAGCTGAAGTGCGCCGATAGTGTCAACGTGGTTCCCAGGCCCTCCAAAGACAAAGCTCACCTTGAGCTCGCCCATTGTAGACTTCCCAATATTGCTTGCAGCCTATCTCTGAAGGCCCTCCTTCAACTGCGTCCACCTCTGGTGACGGAGACCTGACGGTCCTCTGCACCCTGATGCCCCGGACCGAAGAATAAGGTTCACTGGTGTTCCCCATGTCCCCCAGGCTCGTGAGACTTAAGCCCCCTTCTTGGTTCGACCGGACTGGTCTCCCAGTCCACCCTTGCAGCCTGTTTCTGTGGGCCCCCTCCACCCCGATCGTCACTGGTGACGGAAACCCAACGGTCCAAACCACCTCTGCACTCGGCTGCCCTGGAGCAAGGAGAACAGGACAACTGGTGTCTCTGTCTCTGAGCATCTCAAGAACCGAATCGCGATGATTCACCCAGACTGGACTGTCAGTCCACCCCTGCAGCATCTTTGTGACCAGACCAATCCCCATTGACTTACACAGGGCATCCAACGCTGAACTGCACCTGGCTGCCCCAGTGTCGATTGAGGTGACCTGTTGATGTGGCATAGGACCATGCCCTATACTCACCTTAAGTCTAGAAGCTTGGTCCTGAATCTTGCTGTGAAGTACCTGTTTGCCGTGTACGTTTTCTCTCCCATAGAGTAACATTTCAGCTACAGAAAAATGCACTGTGGCGACTTTTGAAAACCCTAAAAATTCCTAGCTCAAAAGTACTCCTCTGATTCCAGTGATCTTGGTTTCTGAATGTATATCAATGTGTTATATTTATAAATTGGCATCGGATTTCTTTATGGAGTGTGTGTCTCCCTTACAGTGCCTTCCATGCTTAGCACTACCATCTGATGTGCGTAACTGCTCGACTAGATTCCCACAAAAGAGAGCATTTGGGGTGTCATTTGTACCTTTTAATTCCTCTGGGGTTTCCTTGAACTCTTTACACCGTGGACACTCTTTGGACACCGTGTACCTTTTTTTGCTCCACTTTATAAAGAGCCAGCTTTCTAAACAACCTAGCAGAGCCTTTTTCATTTTAAATGTTAAATTCTACGCACTGACAGTCATGGTCCTATGTTCCTCAAAGTCTCTATAGAAACCTGTCATAGGCCCCACTCTCATCAGTGAGATCCCCAAACAGTTTTATTTATGTCTATATTTGTAAAGTGTTTTCTCTTTTTGGTTTTGTCTCTGAGAAACTTAACTGGTTTACATTTCAGTCAGTAATCAATATTATTCTGTAGTCAGGGTCTAGGAATTCTTAAGGGAATTCTCGGCATTTGTAAATTTTGGTTTATTATAAACTTACATTCCAGTCAAAGCTTTTGTAACAAATATATTTTGATGGATACTTCCACCCACAGATTCCTCAACTTTAGAATATTTCCCCAGGATTCAGACTACATCCAGAAAGTTTTCATAGCATGCAGCTAGATGTTTCCCGTTGCCCCTGTATAGGTTTTTTTTCCCCCCAGAAGTAACAGAGCGAACCCACATGTAACCGCCACCCCAGCATGCAGATGTCAATTCCTTTCTTTTCATGCCTTCGAATACAGATACAAGTACAGGAGTCCACTCCCACTTTAGTCTGTTTTCATCAACACCCAAAATGAAATCCATTGTGCAAAGGAATGTTGTCTACCCCAACAACTGCAGGCTTTCAAGCCCTGCCTTGACTGCGGAAAACAGCTGAAAACAGATGCCAATCACAGACTAGAACGAGATGTGTCTTCGGTGCTTGGATTCGGGGTATGACTCCAAGTTGTGGAATGATTGTGCCCTCAGGCACCCAAAGGGGACCCGAAATCTTGAAGTAGTACTTTGTTGAACATAAGAAGGCACATGCCTATTTGTAAATCCTGTTTCTGTTCCTAGTCAAGGGCGCAGAGCCGCTCCTTCAAGAAGTTGTGTTTGCGGTCATAGTCCTCCAGTAAGTCCAAATCCAAGTAGAACCATAAGAAAGTGAAGCAGGACTCTACCCATCCCGCCGCTTTCCATTGAAAGAGAAGTTATCAGGGCATAAAGGTGCCAATCGATCTTGCTCAAAATATCCAGTTCAGAAGCTGATTGCACAGTTGATCCAGATGCACCGAAGTTCCCCGGCTATTGGCAAAGCTGCAGCATGTTGAGGCCTTTAAGAAGGTTATGCTGTGTATTTTTGCCTCTCTTCGAGCTCCCTATTGAGTGCCTTTGGGCCCCAAGACTCCCCTGGTGCTCCCAGTCTCATTAATGCTGATGGATCTGTCCTCGGTAGCATCTGTACCCCTTGGACCCATCAAAGGTTCAGCACAGACTCCAGTGCAGACTTCCACCCAATTTGTGAGTGTCTGTCCCTCCTTCGACACGGGTCCAAGGTCACAATCTGGATCTGCTGCACACCTGGTTCTCGTACAGTGTCAGTCTCCTACTGTGATACCACTACTACAAACTCTCCTGTCTTTTTGCTCCGACTAGAGCTTGCCACCACTTGGACCTGACAATGGTGGGGATGGGGATGATTTACCAACCCCTTCCCCCTCTCTGATGATGATAGCCTTTATATGGACTTGGAGAGATCAGTGGGCTGGATACTTAAATGGAAGAAAGTTCTTCCTTTGCTGTGGTAATTAGATGACCAACTGAGATCCTGGACCTACAACTGCTTTCAGTTGAAGTCAAGACAAATGTCCTTTATGAGATTTTGCAACCTAGGTCATCCTCATTTAAGCCCTTGCTCCCGTTCACTGAAGCCCACACTTATACCCTAATGGGCACATGGTCTCCCTGTTTGTCCCTGCCAGCGAATGGGCAGGTGGTCAGACACAATAGTTCTGGTGATCCTGCCTCCCTTACACAGCATCCTACTCCAAAGAGTCCCTACAACCCACATTCCCATCAGGAAGAAAGTCAAAGAGGATTGGGGGTTGGGATACAAATGTTCTACTCAGCCAGCCTAGCACCGCGGTCAGTCAGTGCTGTTTGTTTATTGGGTCAATATACACACGCTCACTATGACATTACCAGTGAGATCTTGCCAGCGATCCTTGGCTTGGCTCAAAAAAATCAAGATGGCCGGGATGTAGCCAAATATGTGGTTTCTGCCGGCCTTGATTGACTGGGACATGCAGTTGGCACCAGTGTGGTTCTCAGTCACCATGTGTGGATGTGATCCACGGGTTTCTCAGAATATGGATATTCTTTTTGTTGGCTCTGCTGTCACCCCAATCCTTTTGTGACGGAGGACGTGGATCTGGCAGGCAGCGCACAGGTCATCCTGTGCACCAGACCTCCCAGTCGCCATCCCCTGTGGCAACAGCCTCCAAGCAGCTTTACCAGCTCGAAACCAACCTGTGGGAGTGGCAGTCATTACATCCGAGAGGTGGGTCCTCCAGATCGTTCATCATAGTTATGTCTAACTGTTTCTTTCTGCCTAACCACACCTCCCTCCCACACCAGACCAGCACTCAGAGGAACACCTGCCCATTCTGATGGGGGAGATACAAGCTGTATTATCCAAAGGAGCCATCAGTAGGGTTCCAGACTGGGAACTGGTTATTCATCTTGCTCTTTCCATGCTGAAGAAGTGTGGAAGGCTTCGGCTTATCTTAGATATTCGCTCTTCGAGTGCTATCTTACAGAAGGACTCATTCAGAATGCTCACGCTGGCCCAGGTTCTGTCTACTTTGGATCCAGGTGGCCTTAGACCTTCAGGATGTGTATATTCCTATACCTGACCTGCTGACCGGATCCACAGCGGGTCAGAGTTAGCCAGGTAAACTTCAAGTTTGCTGTGCTCCATTTCGGCCACATCTGGCCCTTAAGGTATTTATAAAAATGATGGTGGTGGTCACTGTCCCTCTTTGGAGGTCAGGGTTACCAGTTTCCCCTACCTCGATGACTGGCTGTTGAAGGCAGACTTACCACAGTCAGTCAGGGGCCAACTCCAGACTATGGCAAACCTCTGACATGGTTGGATTTCATGACCAACGAACCAATATGCATCTGATGTATTCCTTTTACAGGAACTGTCTCGGACATGGTGCTGTTCAAGGCCTTTTCTCCGTTGCAGTTGAGTCCAAGACATTCGGGCTGTGACCCAATGTTTCATCCTCAGTACTTGAGTTCAGTGAGACCTGCTCTGAGGCTTTTTGGCCTGTTAGCCTCCTGCGTCTTGCGTTTCAGCCACGGCAGGTGGTATGTGCTGGCTCTGCGGTGTAGTCCGAAGTCCCAGTGGGGCCCAGCACTAAGGCAGTCTGATATACCATCCAGTAACTGCACAGTATCTGCAGTGAGGCCTGCTGGTCTGCAGTCTGACTAGCAGCAGACTCCTCTCTCTTCCCCACCCAGAGCGGACGGTGATGCATGCGTCACTGCTGGGTTGGGTACGTGCTGGCTCTGCGGTGTAGTCCGAAGTCCCAGTGGGGCCCAGCACTAAGGCAGTCTGATATACCATCCAGTAACTGCACAGTATCTGCAGTGAGGCCTGCTGGTCTGCAGTCTGACTAGCAGCAGACTCCTCTCTCTTCCCCACCCAGAGCGGACGGTGATGCATGCGTCACTGCTGGGTTGGGGAGGACATCTGCAGTGGTAGAGATCAGAGGACTCTTGTCTCTGCCAGAAACCCTGGTCCATATCAGTCTCTTGGATTTGCAGGCCACTTGTTTGGTGCTGGAGGCTTTTCTGTTCTCCGTCCCAAGGAAGAATTGGTACTGTCAGTTTAGAGACCTTGTTTTTTAATATAAACTTTGCCCATGAATCATTGCAAGTTTTAGAAATGTAAAAAAATGAAACATTACATTACATGGCAGTGACTGAGTATCAGCAGTGGAGAAGCCTTTCGACAACACCACAGTTATGCAGTAGTCTTACGTGTAGTCCATTTAACATAACCTTACTTAAGGAAAAGTGGAATTCATCATTCCCTGATGGTGGCAGCTATAGTTCTGAAACATACAAGATAGATGTAATTTACTTTGAGTTTGATTTGATAGAGATGATGGAAATCTTTTTTTATTTTATATATAAGATGGTATGAATTCGGACTTAACAGTCCAACCAACCCTTAATGAATGCAGCAATTGGCCAGGGCGTGTTCTCTGTTTCTGTACAGGGAGTGAAAAGAAAGCAGCTTATGCTGATGAACGTTTCTGGGAATGTCCAAAGTAACTTACTCATTGGGCTTCGGGTATCAGCATTACTACAAGTTAGGCTAGTGAGGAGTTATTTATCCTTAAAAGGCCAGGTTTACTGGCTGCCCTCTGCATGGCTACCTCTTCATCTCACTACATGGGATATGCTAAGACGTACTAGGAGCACTAAATCTTCGAGGCATAAGCACGGTTACCAAAAATTCAAACTTCCATTTTGGTCAGGGGTGTACTGAACTGGGGCAGAAAGGGACTTCAAGGAGTGCGGGAGCGTGCAGCCACTGAGGCAGTAGGGAGATGCTCGGTCAGTGTTTGCCACAGTACAGCGTGTGAGGGCCTGCAGGGCTGGGTTAGAACAGGAAGGTGCAATGGATAGCTGGGATGCGCATGTTAATAAGATACACTCTAGCAGTGAGGAGGACTCTGGTTCTCTGTGTACATGCACACAGTTGTCAGTGGTGACTTACTGACAAACAGGTGGGTTTCCTGACAGGCTGAGACCTTTAAAGTATGTAGCCTTTGAAGGAATACAATGATTTATCTGTAGGACAGTTTGTCTCTGATAACAGACTGGCTGTATGGGGTTACAATGTCTAAATACAACACTATAAAATAATTTTGTTTCTCATGTATTTTTTAAACTGGATCTTTTGACTTGGAAGTGGTTGACTCAATTTTGACATGTTTAGTAAATGCACTGTTACTTGCCTAAAAGAACGGAAGGGTGGGTTTCCTGTCACTTGTGTGTCAGATGTTAGTGTGGAGGCTTTCACAGTGCCAATGCGGGGGACATTCTTTTGAAATGTAAATATAATAGACTGACATTTCATAAACATCAGGTGACACTCATTTTGTGCCAAACGTCATTGTACTGACATTTCATTCCTGCCAGGTTTCACTCAGCCTAAACCGGTTGAGAGCTAATGTCCCTGGCTGTGGCAGTGAAGTGTCTGTTGGTGCAAGCAAAAGCATCCCTTGTGCAGCGCCAAAGGAGTTTCACTATACAAAGGCCAGAACTATTAGCTTTGCCAGGGCTTGTTTTGGTTCAGTTGGTTGAAGAAGGTGTATGTTGCATGTTGGCTTGGTTTTTCTGAATGAAGGTCTGAAGGGGTGGGCACATGTTTACACGTCTGCTTCTCCTTTCTTATTCTTTTGCCTTCTCTCTCCACAGCACCCAGGCACAACCGTCAACCCTGCAGTCCCTCCACCACTTAGAGTCCGGGTCAGAGTTGAAGATAACATTTTCCTCATTCCTGTGCCCCACAGGTAATGGCTGTGCCCACACTGGCTATACATTTTTGATGTTCAGAGGTATATGTTTCTGTCCTTTCTTTATGCTTTGTTATTAATAGTAGTTCCTTTGACTAAAAGTGAATTTGGCCAGCATAACATGTAATTCTGAATACATATGGGTGTTCTCTTTCGGGTCATCTATGTGGGAGTGCCAGCTGGCCAGATTTAAGTGAGTAGCTTGATTGGTCTTGGTTCCGGTGGTGTCTTTGTTCTGATCAGTAAGTTGTGGTGTGATGGGTAAACACTGTTGGGTAATTTTCATGCAGAGTCGAGTTCTAGCTGAAACTATCGACTTCTGAGGCACCTGACCAATAATGTAATTGTAATTTTGTCTAGTTCTCAAACAAGGTTGAGGTTGTAAAGTGAGGTGGGTGGGATGCTCTAAGCACTAGCTGTCACCAAAACATCATTTGTTGCTCCTTAAGATCAGATCAATAAGAAAGGAACAAAGCAACAAACGTTGAATAAGGTACCGAAACAGCATCATTGCTGCTTTCCTGCAGTAGAATCAAATGATGTTGCGTATATCTGGCTGCAGTGCACAGCCAGTTTGACCTGCCTTTTATAGACCGTACTGCTAAGACAAGATAACGCTGATTTACAAACCTTCTTTTGCTTGTTTATTCGTCTACAATGTTAAAACATGAATTGGTGTCAGAGTTCTGGAGGTGAAATTGTTATTTTTACTTCCTCTCTCTTCTATCATCCCATTCCCTCTTCTGTCCCTCCAATACTGCCCTGTCCTCCTTGCCCACATTTGTGGCAGTCCTTTCCCAGACACTGGACTGAAGCATCTGTCCAAGCATTGACAAGCAAGGTCTAAATCCATGCTGTGTAACAAGGTGTTAATGCTCTGCTCGCACTCTTATCCCTGACGCGCTCTCTCTGCCTGTCTCTTGTCCATGTGTATACTGACAGCAAAACTGACTTCATGCCCATCTTGCACTGTTTTATGCTGCTGCAGTTTAATTTCACATAGTTCAGGGCCTTTGCCCTGCACACTGTTGTCTGGGGTGTCTAGAGGCCAACCACCCATTACGTAAATGGAGATCGCCTCAAGCAGTCACTAATAAAGTTTTCTTCTGGCAGCCATGTTTCTCCTAGATGGGCTCTAGATGTATGTGTCAGCGCTCATGAGAAGCACAGCAGTCTCTGTTTGAGTTGTTGGGTGCTCAGCTGTGAGAGACAGCTTGTATAGCTTTGCCACAGTGCAACATTATTTTGTGTCACCAGGAAAGTATGACTGTAAGGAAGCGGATAAGGTACAACCTCTGTAGAGAAACATACATACTGTAACCGGTGTACGTCTTACCACTGCTTTGTCTTCAGGACCTGGCACACTTTTACGAAAACTGGAGAAACTGGTGGTTGCTATTCGTCTTTGTGCTTTCACCAAGGGTCACCTGTCAGATGCATCAAAGTGACATCCTTTAACTAAAAGAGAGAGAGACTCATATGAATGCACTTGGGATCCTAACTTAGCCCTTTTCTGAATTCAAAGAACTCTGTATCTTTCATAGAAGCAAGAGTTGTCAGTCAGCAGGCAACCTTTCCAGATAAATGGTAGCACCAAGCCGCCTTCCTTGTTATTCTCGGTTTGCTTGGAGTGTGGACACACTTCTACGTGTTCAAGGAGGGTGATGAGCGCCCCACTTCAGTCCTGCTAATGGTAACTGGGGTCAGCGACTAAGACACACCTTTCGAGTCCAAGCCGTGAGTATAAGTCTCTTGAGAGTTAGAAGATTTATCGTTGAAAGCTTTTGCCTCGATCTGGTCTAAAGTGACACGCTGGAGCTAATAATGAGACCTTCACATACATGTAAGCATACCAGTGAGGCAAATTGGTTCAAATAGCTTTACTGTTTCTAGTAAACTGTACACCTGGATTGAGTATTGTAGGTCAACAGATTTTGGCGGAGAGGTTACTCCATCATAACGGTGACAGATATCCCATCCGCTGAAATCCAAATCCCATAGGAAACAATGGGATTTAGATTTTGGTGGACAGGATATCCATCACCGTTGTGACTGAGTAACCCCTCCGCCACAATCTAAATCAGGCCCTTAATGTAGAGCCCATTGAATGGTGTGACATTGACCGGGTGGTTGGGAATAGCTGCGATGCATACCAAGATGTTCGAGTTTGGGTACTGTGAGTGGCAGAGCTTTAGTAGTAGGCAGACTAAAAGCACCAGGCATCAGTGTGTAGAGCTGAGAAAAGTGCAGAATGGTGGAAAGATTAAAAATGTCATTGAATGACTGAGGTCAGAACTATGAGGGACTGAGTGAGTACCAACTTACCTGTGAACCATAATTACAGAATTTGCATTTGTATGTTTTAAATTATATATTGTGCAACTTTACCAGAAACCAATCAAGGTTCAAGGTGCAGGATACCAAAAAAATATTGCAAACCCAAAGGACACAAATAAAATTACATACAGTAAATAACATGCAGCATAAGCTGAACACAATCGTTAAAAATAATCACTACCCTAAATTAGTACCTCGGGTATTACAGCATGTTAAAGCCCTAGGCAACGTCACAATAGAGAGGAAATTAACCAGTCAAAAAAGAAGATACCTTCCTCATTATTTGTAATTTAAATGTGTAAGTTTGGAATCTAGATTTAACTAATTGGATTATTATTTGGGGTGGGTGTCTACCCACCTCTTGGAATAATCACAACCTTTATTAGGGTTTATCCTCAAAGTCACTAAATTTGCCTGATCTCAATGCCCTGGTAGATATGGAACAGAGCAGACAGGCTCAAGTAAGGCAATGTGTAAAGTAGTTATGCAATTCTGAAAACAATAATAAGGTCAAAATGTAAAACCCTAAAAATCCCAGACCGCATTAGAAAAATAGAGTAAGCGTTAATACACAAAATGGCACTAGAATGACAAAAATCCAATAAGGGGAACAGAGATATGAATTTTTAAAGAAATATCACCTAAAAGCACCGATAATAGTCAAAGGCCACGGTGGAGCGGAACCTAAGCGCAATTTGCGGCAGACTGCGATGGCGTACAGGTCAGATATACCAGCCAGGTCCATCTTCGTTAAAGATTTCACCTTCAGACTTAGGGCCTGGTTTAGAGTTTGGCGGACAGGTCACTCTGTCACAACGGTGACAGCCCATCCGCCGAAATCTATATCCCTTAGGTAATAATGGGATTTATATTTCGGCGGGTGAGATATGCATCACCGTTGAAACCTGTCCGCTGAAATCTAGATCAGGCCCCAACTCTTTTCTGTCCTAATCCACCACAAGAGTACAGGCCTCCATCAGTATCTCATGGGAGACACTTAAAAACTGAAAGGGTGTCAGGCAGAGGCCAACAGTAGGATCCAGTCCAGGTCCATTTGCCACTGGTCATCTGGGTACTTAAGGAAAAGGGCTCTTGCAGCTTGTTCTCTCCCAGTACCTACACATGAAGTCAGCCAACAGGCCCGTAGAGTTTACTTCTTTATCCTGGGTACAAGAGGGAGCAGCCGTCAGGGCTCCTTTCAGGTCACAGACAGCAGGTTCAGTCTTCTGATCTTCCGCAGGTATCAAAAGTGTTCTGAACTGAGTGCCTGGAAATGCCACATTTTTTTCCTGGCATGCACTAGTGAGTATGGTGAAGCCTATCAACTCCCTGGCCAATGCGTAAAAGTTCCTGCGACAAATGCTGCACACTTTTTGAAGTAGGCTTTGTTTGCTTTACTACAAACAGGCTCAAAATGTAATGTGTTGAGTATTTCCAAGACGGCAAAAGTCTTCAACCACACGAAACTTGGACTCTGAGGGCTGTGTGTATGTATTGGGAGCATACTATGGTAATTTTAGTGCCCCACCACTCCCATGAAATTCAGTTAGGAATTGGTACTGTATCTACAACAAACCTAGAGACATAAGTCTGGTAGAACAAAAGCAGGGTCCTTTGTCTTGGCATCCTGTTCTCTTCTTTCACTTCTTTGCAAGTGTGCCCCTAGTGTTATAAGCAGGATTTCACATTCAAGCAGGCTTTGATTCTGTAGTTTCAAAAGGGATGGCCGCTTTCCGTACCCTTCATACTCTGTGGAATTCAGAGGTGTCATCTCTGCCTATCCAGATCAGCTTTTGTTTGCCAATATTACTACCACAGCACACGTCAAGCAGTTCAAATGTAAAAGTAGAGATAGTTCACACAAAGTTGAGTAGACATTAGTTCATAAATCCAAGGTTTTTTGGATGATAGCTCAATTCTTGGCGTACTTCAGAATGTGTTACATCATTTAGAAAGCCAGCCAACACATGTTTCGTCACATGTTACTTTTTTAAGGCTAAAAGAACTACGTTGTATATCCAGAGGGAGTGACTGCAAGATGATCCTTATGTTATGAGGATCAAGTAATGGTGTACAATTAAAGCAAGGGTACTTAAGTCATAAGGTTTGGCCAAGGGTGGGATGGTAAGCTTAATTTGTTCAGTTCGAGTTATAACTGGTCGCAATCCATGTGAACTGAAGTCACCGTAATCTGAAGACGAGCATAGTAGTGTCTCAGAAGATGTATTGAAGAGAGCAGTCGTGCTCTTAGAAAGCAATGAAATGCTCCCAAGTAAGTTAATTCTAGAGCTCTGTAATCTCCGACATCTGCGTAAATTACATATAAGCCTTGATAAATTTAGTCCTAAAGTATCTCAAACCGCTTGCATCTGCGTACAAAGTAAAACCTTTGCTTGCTCCTGGAAAGCATTTCACACCCTTTTCACACTTATACAAGCCTGAGCTCAGGCTGAAAACTGACAGAGGCTTATGCTAATTAGCCTTCTGACAGTTCCGGCAGATAAAGGGTAAATTTTTAAAGGTTACTTTTCCTTAATATTTATTACAAATCTGACTTCACAATTGAAGTGGGTGTATAATAACTAATAAAATTTGTGGTTTAATTATTTTATTTGCTGGCCCCATTCCTGAGACACAGTATTAGTATTTACTATCACTTCCTTGTGTTTTTCTATGAGCCAGCCGATCCTTCAGCGAAAATAGGTTTTGGGTGCTGATCACTGTCAGGACATGATAACTTTACATTTTCACATGTCCTGCTGTTCTGAGCCGTGCATTGTGCTTTGTGGGTGCCCAAGACCTGCAAACATGTCACTTATTAATGTTTAAAAGGGAGATTTTGACCCGTCCAGAGGCTTCGTTTTGACAGGTCAAACTGCAGTTTTTACACTGCCACGGTCAGGCTACAGTGCTAGACCTGAAGCCAGTTTCGCACTGTTACAGCAGTGAATGCTGTGGTCCACTAGTAGCATTGAACTTCCTGGCACTGAAAACATTTTGTATCAAGTACTATCAATAAATCCGTACTTGTAAAGCACAACTACTCATCCGTCAGGGTCTCGAGGCACTGGGGTGGGGGAGGGGTGAAAAGGGGGGGGGGGCAAAGGAGTAGTGTATACCGGTGAGGTGGTTATTTAAAAAGCTGTGTCTTCAGTTCCTCCGTGGAGGGAGGTGGTTTGTCTGACGTGGAGAGGAAGGGCCTTCCAGG
The DNA here is from genome assembly GCF_031143425.1 of Pleurodeles waltl. NCBI lineage: Eukaryota > Metazoa > Chordata > Amphibia > Caudata > Salamandridae > Pleurodeles > Pleurodeles waltl. The sequence goes on from NC_090439.1 coordinate 1,129,132,652, forward strand.
CGGTGGCTGCGAGGTGGGAAAAAGAGCGTCCTCTTGTTCTGATTTTCCTGATGCCGGGTACTTCTGCGAGAGAGAGCTGGGCTGAACGTAAGGGCCCTGTGGGGTACATGGAGATTGAGTCGTTGGTTCAGGTATGCTGGTCGGGTGTTGTGGAGGGCTTTGTGTGCGTGGGTGAGGATCTTGAAGGTGATTCTTTTTTCAATGGGGAGCCAGTGCAAGTACTAGGGACCTATTGGCAAGTTAATTATACCAGTTAGGAGTATGCCAACTCGACCATGTTTAAAGAGAAAGCCTAGGCAGTGCACACATTTTTAGCAGGGGTAAAGTGCACAGAGATCTAAAACCAGGAAACGTATAAGGTTCATCACAAGGCAAACAATCTGGGGTGACCATGCAAAAAATACAGATTTCCTACATTAGATAAATGGCCTAAATATGGTAGAGACTAGTTCCAGAGTTTCATCCCCAACTAGACTCAGTAAACTGAGTGCACAGATAATATGGCCGCAATGAATGGCTTTTCCCTTGACACACAAAACTCTGAAATTATTGTGTTCCTCAACTTTTAGCCTTCTGAACCTTGCCCAGTGGGTAGGAATATGATCAAATTGTTAAGGCCAAATATGATTGATGTCCCAATTGTGTAGTGCTTACAAATAGGAGTGTGTGTTTTTTTCCACTCCACTGTAAGTAGATGCAAATGCCAGAGCAAACTTGCCTTTATCATTGGATTCACATCCACTTACCAGGACAAAAAAACACACCAGTGAACTACAGACAGTATCTACAAGCACATAGTTCATATGGTTCATGCATATCCTCTGTTTTCAGTTTACACACACTGCCCCTGCTTTGACAGTTGTCTTTCTATACTATTATCGCCCCGCCTGTCTCCCAAGTTTGTGTTCCGTTTCAATATTTTTCCGATACAATTGCATGTTGTACAGTAGTACACTTGACCTAACAGTTTTCTACATGACTGCATTAAAAGAGTACTGTGCTCATTAAGGCGAACATTAGAACTGTAGAAATTAAAAACATGCACATTGAAGATATATACTTTTTTACTTGTTTCAGATCAGAAGTTTGGAAAATTGTGTTGATAGCCAAAGCTGGGGATTACGTGGTCGATTTCCATGTTTTGTTATTTTCACCTCAATGTATTAAAAAATGAATGAACTCAGCAGTTTGTTTCTCCATATTCAGTGGAAGCGAGACCCGTCCAGTGTCCTGGCTGGAGGAGCAGGCCTCGAAACGTTACTACCAGATGTGTGGGCTGTTGCCCAGGCTGACCCTGAAGAAAGAGGGAGCATTACTGGCATCGCAGGACTTGATACTGCATGTGCTGCAAAGTAACGAGGAGGTGTGTGCATCTTTATTCATCCATGTATGGCCTGACACTTGTCAAAATGCAGACCCTTGTTTGTTCGTCAAAACCACAGCTGTTTCGTTGCATTTCTGTCCTCTCTGTCCTATAATCTGTATGTTTCAAGTATGACTTCGGGTGTGCCCCTTGAGTTCTACTCTTTGCTATACCGCTATTTGTTGAATTTGGCTTTCTCTCTCTGTGCTGATTGTCAAGTTACTGTAAGATAAATGAATCTGCCTCTCGCTTGTTTCTTGTGCTGCCCCTTGCTGATGGCCTTTACTCTCCCCTGATTCTCACATTGTCCTTTATGATCTGCACTAGCTGAACTCCTCAGATGCTGAATTTCCTTCAACACTTGCTGTATTTCTTCTCTTCCTGGTTACCAGTACTATTTGTGCAGGAGGAGGGTTCTCTGCCTCCAATGCTAGACCTGTTGAAGCATCTGAAGTTCAGCGCTCTAATCCAAGAGAAACCTTTTACCAAGGGGAGCGTCGCACATGGTGTATTTCCACGTGCTAACACGTGGTGTGGTCCAGTAGTGCAGTCTTAAAAATACACCCGTGGCTGAGATCCTCGAAAGTGTCTCAGTTAAAAGAACATTCCTGACCACAGCAACTCAGTGCTATTCAGTCTGCACAGGGATGACTGTAGGGTGGTGCACCGGCATCGCTAGCAGTAGCCACACACCATTAACTAAAGACAAACTCATGGTTACTGGCTCTGTTTTAAATAGCCTGAGCGTCAGCTCATTCAACTTCGTAACCGGTCTACTTCAGTTTCAGCAGTCACAGTGTTGTAGCCCCAGAGACTTGACGCTAGGTCGCCCTTGGTGCTAGAAGCGTACCCATGGCCGTGCCTCTGAGGAATCCTCCCGGCGACTAAACATATGTATTGGACAAAAGTGGTGACAATATGAGCTGCAGTCATGTCTGTGCCCAAAGGTGGCACGTGAGACCACATGCCTTTTTTGTAGAGCCCATCCTGCAGGAACTAAAGTCAGTCTATTGCTGTACAGTCCTCGTGCCTGCCAGGTCCTGCAGACCCCATGCAGCACTCAACATTAGTTTACAGCACGTACGCTTCATATATCATACTTGGCTACGTAGTAAGTTTCGTAATTTTGCAACAGAACACCATGCAGTTGATCAGCAGTTCTTATCATGTGGTTCACGTATACCTGAGGCCTACTCGGGGAGTCCACAACTGTATAAATGCATAAAAAGCAAAATTGAACATTTTAAAATGCCCTGTAACTATGAAGGTATTTTGAAATTGAAGGCTAAATGTTATGTTGGTATTCTTAGCATAATTTGTGGGTGCAGCAAAAATACACAGAATCTAGTACTGGTAAGTGCAGCCAAACAGGGCATGTATTAGGAGAAAAAAAGATAGTTATGTGCATATAGCATTTTATGTCCTCTTTTAGGAATACAACTAAAACCTCCACCCTACCTTTAATATTAAAAATGTGTATATTTTGTCTTTGTGAATTAAATAAATGTCATAATCTGTGTATTTATTTGATCCATAGTTGTTTCTCTATTATTGTGTATTGAGATCCAAATCAAATAAATGACTTGGTCTCGGGTTCTTGAAAGAAATCAAAATGTTAAGAACCTCTTCAATAGATGAAATCACTCAAGTTAACTGGTATCAAGCTATTTCTTTTTGTTGGTATTGCGTCTTCTTGTTGGGTGGTTTTATCTAGGATGAAGATTGTATTTTGATCTAATGCATCTATAATTTTATCATCTGCATTAAATTCACATTGTTAATTTGTAATCCCACTTATTTCGGATGTGTATGTACTTTGTATGAGATTTTTTATGATGAACCTCGGAATAAATCAGTTTCGGACTCATACTTTTGTAGTCCATCATCATGGTCTGAAAATGTAACAGTGGAAATGGTGTCATGTCCATATAAGGCTTGATGATGCCGTGCATACGTTTTAAATTTCACTCAGCTCCTCAGCAGCTAATGCAGGCAGTTCAGCGTGTAGAGCTCTCTTCCCTATGTCCACCTGAGAAGCAGCTGGCCAGCAGTGTTCTGCAGTTGGTAGTCAACTCAGAAGATTTTCTGGAAGTTCAGGAGTAGTGATAGTAGTGTGGTCATGGTTCTGGGTGGATGTTGATTTTCCCTTTGCATGGCCATAACAAGGCCTTTGCACTCACCCTGAGCCCCCGCGTCTCCATTGCAACCTCTTGTAATCTGTTGGTCTGTGCTTCAACGCTGAAGCCCCCTACTCTTCTGTTCTAGAAGAGTTTACAGAGGTATTGGTAACTCCCTCTAAGAATGAAGACTTACATTGCTCTGTCATTGTAGGTGCTGGCTGAGGTGCATTCCTGGGACCTGCCCCCTCTCACCGACCGTTACAAGAAGGCCTGTCTGAGCTTGGATGTTGGTAAGTATTTAAGAAGCATTTTTGTTGTCCATTTTTAGGTTTTAGCAAGCTAAAAATGTGGTTGTTTTTTTGTGATGCCATGCACATGCCACCGATTTCTGCAGTGCCACTCGCGGATGCTTGTCTGTGGGTTGGTAAGAGGCTGGATGTTAATGCAGGTAGTGCTAGCCCACGCTGTTACGTCTACAAACCTGTCTGTGCTGCTTCACTGCCACCTCCACATACTGTGATTGAAAAGGCCCTGTATGTACCCTGTATATGACATTCTCCACTTTTTACTTTACTGTCTCTCACCTCACTCTTGATGGAGTCCAAGTGCAGCAGGCCTGAAACCAGACGAGACAGTCATTATCTAGGTGTTCCCATATGCTCAGTATTTTCATTTCATACTGCAGTTCTTTAATGCACCTCTGCTGTGAGTGCTCAGAAGGTAAGGGACAATATTACACCAGTTGTAACCTTCGATTTCGAAAAAAATACGTCTTTCTTGGGACACTTCCTTTGATTTTTAATGGGCAGACCACAGATTTCCATGGTTGAGCTATATTCAACCATGGATAACCATAGTTTTTAACCATGTTTTGGGCTCAGCATTTTACCGAATGATAAATCGAAAGTCTTCAGTGGGTCTCTAGGAAGACTGACACTCAACCTGCACCCTTTGTTTCAAACACAGGTTCACATATGAGATGGGCCTTGTAGGAAATACAATTGGTTAAAAAATCTCACTATATTTACTCTGTAAAGGTTCTTTAACTTGTGATGTTTCATGGATCTACATTCTTACATCTAGTGCCGCGTGCTAGAAGATTTTGTGCCCTCTTCAAAAATGGAACCACTTAACAACGTGGGAAACCCTGAATCTCCAAAAGCAGACTCTGGAGTTTAGTGGGATCAGGATGTGATCCTTGAAGGTCTTGTCCCAATAACTGTAAAAAATAGTTTTTTAAGGTGTGTGTATATGTTGCATTTGTATCGAGGGGACCTAGCTTCAAGGTAGTGGAGTGCTGGGCCTGGCCAAAGGCACGAATCCAGTGAGCCAGCGATTGGAGAGGTAGCCGGTTGTGGTCTGATGATGCATCATGATGGAGTTCTTTAAACAGATACGTCTTCAGCACTTCCCTGAACTGGAGCAGAGCTGTTCATGACTGATTCAGGGATGTTGTTTCAGATCCTTGGTGCATAGATGGAAAAGCCAGTTGCCCTGTTTTTTTATGAATGTTTTATCTACAATATGATGGTATCCTGGCTTCAGGTGTGCCGAGAACCCCTAGAGATGGTGAGCCTTTCAGCCAGCTAGGCAGGGGGTGCAGGTCCTGATTGCTTGGTAAGTAATGGAGCTGATTTGGAAGACGGTGAAGGCTGGTAAGTGGGGTCTGATGTTTTCCCCCTGTAGAAAGCTGGTCTGGTGTGTGGTGGGTACCTAAGGTACTTCTACCAGGTCCAGGTATCCCCTATTAGTGAAATGTAGGTAGTGTCTAGAAGCCAGGCTCTCTAGAGGTAGCTGTGGATGAGCAGCCAAGGCTTATCTACGAGACGGGCAAAGCTCATGTTAAACCACTGTAGTCACACAGCACTCACACTTTACACATGAAATAAATCACTCAGTTGTTCAAAAATAAAATTACTTTATTCTTGGTCACACAATATCACAAAGCACTAGAAGGGCAACCCTCCAATAGGAGGTAAGTAATACACTAACTATATACACTATTAAACAGAAATAGGCATATTAAAGGTTAGAAAACAGTGCAAATAGCAATAACCAATAGTGACCCTAGGGGGAACCAACACCATATACTAACAAAATGGAATGCGAACACAGGGCCCCCACCTTCGTGAGTGGAATGTGTAGAGGGGAACTGGGAGTACCAGAAAACCACAGAGGTAAGTAACACAGTACCCCGTAGCGACCAGGAAAGCAGGAGTAAATCACTGGAATTTCCCCAAACCACTCAAAAGGAAGGAAAAGAAAAAAAGAAGACACCCAGACAAGACTGCAAGAAACCAGCAGTGGATTCCTGGGGAAGAAGACCTGTGGAGAGAGGGGACCAAGTCCAGAAGTGTCATTGGAGTCCAGGAGGAGTAGGCGCTACTACCCACCCAGCTGTACTTGCAGGAGTTGGTCGACGGTGAGGAAGAACAGGTCAGCACTGCAGCCCTGGACCCGGAGAAGAGTTCCTGATGGATGCAGAAGATGTTCCACGCTGGAGTGAAGATTGCAGGTGGGTGTCGGTGCAGGAATTCCACTACCAAGCTTTGGCAAAGGCAAATTCACTTAGTGGGAAAGTGGTGCTGCCGGGGACCAGCAAGGCCCAGGAGGGGGAATCGGAGGGTAACCTTGGCAACGGAGAGGGCCCGCAGGAGCAGAGGCAGCTCCCACAGGACGGGCACTTAGATGTCGCAGGAGCCCACACAGCACTACAGAAAGAGATCCCACACTGCAGGAGAACCACACAGAGGGCTGTGCGTCACAGGAAGGAGTGCAGAAGACGAGCTACACGTCGCCTGAAGATCCCTTGGAGGAGATAAAAACAAGCCTTGGCAGCTGCAAGACACGCTGTGAACGGGGGTGCTGTCCTGCGTGTGAAGGCAAAGGCTTACCTCCTCCAAAACTGGACATCTGGCAGAGAGGACCAAGAGGACTACTCCAGTCCACCAACTGTGATGCAGGATCCACGCAGCTCAAGATGAGGAGAGATCCACACATCCGGTATTCATTGCAGCAGGTGCCTGAGGATGCTGGGTAGTGACTCTTTCACTCCAAGGGAGATTCCTTCTTTCCTCTAGTGCAGACTGAAGACACGCCGCCATCAGTGTATGCACAGCCAGTGGAAACGTTGCAGTTGCTGGCATGAGCCCTGGAAACAACGTTGCAGAAGAGTTGTTCTTCTTGGAGGAAGATTGTCGGGTCGTGGATGGTCCAGTCGCAGTTCCGGAGGCCAGAAGTCAAAGTGAAGGTTGCAGAGGAGTCCTGCTGAAATCTTGCAAGCCGAATCTAAGGACCCACCCAAGAGAGAGACACTAAATAGCCATGAAAGGGGGATTGGTCACCTTGCCAGGTAAGCACGTATCAGGAGGGGGCTCCAACATCACCTGCCTGGTCTGGCCACTCAGATGCTCTCCCTGCCAACCTTGGAAACAAGATGGCAGAACCCATATACCCTCTTGAGGAGCTCTGAGCACCACCCCTGGGGTGGTGATGGAGCGGGGAAGTGGTTACTCCCCTTTCCATTGTCCAGTTTCGTGCCAGAGCAGGGACTGGGAGTCCCTGAACTGGTGTGGACTGGTTTATGCATAGAGGGCACCAAATTTGCCCTTCAAAACATACCAGTGGCTTGGGGAGGTTACCCCTCGAAGTCAGTCACACCTTCTTCCAAACAGAGTGGGAGTTACCTCCCTCTCCTACAGGAAATCATTTGTTCTGCCTTCCTGAGCTTGATCAGATCAAGCAGCATGAGGGCAGAAATGTGGCTGAGGGGTGACAGCAGCTTGGGCTGCCCAGAAAATCCTGTAAGACTGGTGGTAGCAAGGCTGGGGGTCCTCTGAGGAGTCCCCAGAGTGTATGGAATCATACAACTAATACTTGCCACACTATTGGGGTATGATTCCAACATGGTTTATACCAAACATGCCCAGGTTCAGAGTTACCATTATGTAGCTGGACATAGGTAGTGACCTATAACCAGTACACGCTTAAAATGGCGTCCCCACACTCACGAAGTCCAGGAAAATGGAACTGGAGTTTGTAGGGGCACCTCTGCTAGTTCAGGGGTGCCCTCACACACAGGTACCTGCACCCTGCCCTCTGGGCTGAGAGGGCCTACCATAGGAGTGACTTATAGTGACCTGGTGCTGTGACCTGTAGTGAAAAGAGGGCCCTTTCCTATATGCCCCATCTGCTCAAGTAAGATGGTGCCTCGGGAAGACCGCTGAGAGTATTAAGACTGAGCTCACTGGTCTGCGATGCAGTGTTATTTGCACTGGCTACCAGTGGAAGCCTGGGATAAGTTCAGTCTGGCCTTCCAAGTGTAAAACCCTAGAATTCCTGTGATCTGAAAGCCGTGTTTCTGTGGAATTCTCCCTTACAGCAAAGGCATCTATGGCTGTAGAGCTCCAGAAGATAGGGACATCTGTTATAGAGCTATATGGTCTCGAGCAAGAAGAGAATAGCTTGTTATTTAGAAATGAATCTTAGGAGTGCTTGAGGTTTGTTCTGCTGGATGATTGTGTTGTTGACATTGGTTTGGGTCACAGCCCGTTCTTTGTGTGGCAGTGCAGCACTTGAAGTAGGCTAGAGGGGACCTTCCAACTGGTTCTGAAGCTTCCCTCACAAGCAGAAGTTGTTTTTAGCTTGTGGAAGTCTGTTGTCGCGGATGGGGTGTCAGGCTTTTGCTGGGAAGTGATGAGACTGGGAGAGATCTATCAAATTTGTTTTCACATATTTTCAGTTGGAAGGCTCTGTGGTGAAAATTAGCACACCAGTGTCTTTTTTTCATATTGTGGTGAAGCTTGTTCTGTAAACAAACTATCACACTAAGAAACAACGTTGTGATAATATGCAATGAGCTGTGTTCTGCTATCCCACTAAATTGTGTTGCGGACATTAACAGAAAGTTATTAATTATAAAAGAAAGCAGTTCAGAAAAGTAGTCAAGTTTCATTGGGTTGCATTGCTTGCAGGGCGAAAGCCAGAATGGATTTGTATCTCCACTCTTTCTAAGGCTAGAAGGCTCGCTGGGTGCTTTGACTGCTACCCAAAGTTGCTTTGGCTGCTCTTCAGGGTTGCTCTGGTTTCTGTTCGGATACAAGTGCGAGGTCTGCCAGTGCTTTGAACAGGATCGTGTGCATAGAGTTTTCTGAGTGAGAGCACCCCACTCCCTGTGATGCATTCCAAGTGCTTCCATGGCACAGGTATAACTGCAGGTGGATGTTGGGCACTGAAAGGCATCACATGTCTGGATCATGCTGACGATTTGAACTGCATTATGTCATGCAGAGGTTTTTGTCGGTGTAAGATGGTTTGGTTCTTTCTCGACCTTCGCAGAGAGAGGATATAATTTCTGATTTCTTAAATATTAAGGTGAGAACACTGTAAATGAATCTGAATTAATGAGACTAGTTGAGGGGTGTCCATTGATGATCTTTGGGAGTGGAATAGCCCACATCTCAGTCTCTGTGATCCTGCTGGCTTTCACTAAGGAATCTGGTTTTGGTGTCCTCTCCTCCCTAATACGAGCTATTAGGGTCAAGGGTCGCTCTTGCCATTGCCCAACACACACATTTATTTGGAAAGTGACTTCGTGAGCGATTTCGTGCAGCAGTAGCAGTTTAATTGCATACTTTGGCTTTGTCAGATATATGCTTGGAGTTCCGTTGTAATTTGTTTTGCTGTAGAACAGTGTATTTTGTATCTTGTTGGAGAGTGTGGTGTGGTATGGAGCCATAGATAGCTGTATGTTATGTTGTCTGCATGTGAGTTGGTTTGCAAACAAAAACATTTATGCATTTGGTTAATAGTCCTAGTCACTGTGTCGCGTATAATTCACTCCCTCATTTAAAATATGACGTAGTTCAAACTTCTGAAGTTGTGTTTCTTTATTGGCTCTGTAAATGCCTGTGATTCAGCTGGGACTCTTACAAAATACCATTCACTGTCCTGCCTTAGATTTGAGTCCCAGAATTGTAACATCAAAGGCAGGAGGAGTCCGCCTGTCACAGTACTTAATTACTAATGTCCATATATTTGATGCAGAAGCTATTTACTCCCACCATTTTACACTTGGAAGTATTTGAGATTCCCAAAGCATTCAATGACTTCCACACTTTATCTGGGGTATGCTTTGGTTTTCTAAAAAGAGAAACACTGTATAACTTGTTAAAATAAAGTGAAACAGAGATAAAGCAGAAGAAATGTATTGAAAATAATTATGGTAAAAAGCACCCGTTAGCATGATGCTATTTTGGCAAATGATGAAAAGTTTCAGGACCAAGGAGAGTGTCTACGTAGTTGGTATTGGAAAGTCATTGTAGTGCGATCCATTACCAGTCAGGAGGGCGACACCTTCATTTGTTGTTGCACTTTGAGGTGCACTCAGTGGCGACTGCCACAGATCTTGGGGGGGTTGGGGGGGGGGGGGTAGGGGGGTGCAGGATGGATAAGGGGAGGGTTCGGGGGGAAACACTAAACTAAAAAAAAAATCACAAAAAACTTACCAGTCCGCTGCTGCCTGTCTTGCTCCCCTTCTCTCCTGCAGTCCCTGGGATACCAGCACAGGCTCCCCAGCAATTCTGGCACTGCTCTTAGGCTATACCTAGCATGAGAACAGCCTCAGGATTGGTCTGCTGCTCAGAAAGTGCACTGGAGTCTGTCCTTTTTCTCCGCCTGGCTGTGCAACGCAGCAGGGTTAGGGCAACCTAAGTGCGCATGTTAGTTTGACCGGCATAAGACAGCCAGCCAAACACACATGCGCACTTAGTGCACTCCACTCCTCCTTTCCCCTCCCATGGCCCAGTCCTGCCCCTCCCTGCACATGATGGCTGAGCCAGCAGCTGAAAAATAAAACAATAGTAAAATATATTTTTATTTTTCAGCTACTGGCTCTTAGCCACTTGGGCGACGCTCCCTCACAGTAGCGGAGGAGCCACCCCTGGGTACACTGCAGTCCAGCAGACACACAGGCTCAGTAGTATTTAAAATATCATATTTGTGGGCATGTTATTCACAGTGTTTTTTTAAATAAAATGCATTATAAATCATCATCCTCACATATTTTGAATGTTTGTATTATTAAATACATTTTTAGACATAGACATTGTTCCATAGAGCCAAGCAAATGTTATTTTTTCAGACTTCCAAATCCTCTTGTCCTAATCCATTTTTCAGAATAAAATTCTGGGTTGTGTTATTTCTCTCACATGCAGCTGAACACCGGCTGGTTCTGAAAACCCTGGAGCAGCAAGAGAACAGCACTTCCTTCCGGCTGTGCAATCTTTCACTGCGCGGGCGCAACCTGACGCCACTCCTGCGGGCTCTCAAGCTCCAGGCCAGCATCCGCCAGCTCCACCTGTCTGGCAACTGCATCGATGACCAGGTGGCTGAGGAGCTGCTTTCCACTGTGGCTACCATGCCCAACCTGACCCTCCTCGACCTATCCTCCAACCAGATGACTCACGAGGGACTCGCAAAGCTTTGCCCTGCAACCGGTATTTCAAGCGAGGACACCTTTAAGGTGAGAGAGTGTATGACCGAAGCCAGTGTTCTCAAGTAAAGTGCAGATTCCAGCAGTTTCCCACAAGCTATCTCCTCTAATGGGAGAAGACCAAAGCATTTTGTTTATGAAGCGTTTTATTGCTTTTTCATAAATGAACCACAAAACAACTTTTGCCTGTCTCAAGCGATGGATCATACTACAATACGGCAGTATCCGATCAGATCGTGTTTCCAGTTAGTTGTAGTGGATGCAGAGCCCCTAATTACCGCAGCCTGGTGTCCCACCATTTTTTCCAAATCCTGGCATATTTGCGGGGGGCATACCCGGGCTTCATAAATAACTTTCTCCAATTTGCCACACCAGTCAATGCTTCAAAGGCGTGCCATGCTCGAGGGGGCTGTGAAAGAAGTCCAGGTGCAGGTAGTTGTGGTTTGCACTAGATCACTTGGCTGGAATGCGTTGACAATCACTTTGAGGTCACAGCTTTCCAGGCAGTGTCAAGCTTCTGGGGGAGATTTGAGTGTGGTCAGTTACGATTGGTTCGCTGCTTGAGGAGGTTAGATATACATGCTACAAACCTAATAAAGGTTTATGAAGAACCTTTGAAGTGGAAAGTGTATTCTTAACAGGAATGTCCCTTTTAGCAATGACCAAATCATTTAAGGCCTTCATTATGAGTGGGCCGGTATGGTATGTGACAATCAGGGCCACTGGAATTATGCGATTGTGCGACCGCTGCAGTTTTCATATAGTTCTAGATTTGCCACATACTCCATCATCTGCTGAGTAATCTGCAGACTTTAACAAAAAAAATGTTTGTAGCTGAAACGGTTCAGAAGTTATAAAAAAAATGTGATGACGCGTGTTGCCGCACAGTGAAAGGCCTTTTGCAAAGCTGGACCGGTCACCTTTCTGTTTCTTTTTGCTATATTTGGATGTTAAACTGGTACTAATCAAGTGCAACCAATGTCCACAGCGTGTTACCAAGTTTAAGAATGTTGAAATAATGAAGTAATACTATTGCAAAATATGCCACATTGTGCTGCATAATTTGCCTTTTCCTACTAACTGTGTACCAATATTCTTCTCCCATCCCACCCACTGTGTGCACATACGCTGTTTCCACCAGAATCCGGATATCCTACTACCACCCACTGTGCACACAGATATCTCTGTTCCACCACTGTGTGCAGATATCCTTCTCTCTCACACTGTGCAAAGATATCCTAATCCCACTCACTGCGCACATAGATACATAAATCCCATCCACCATGTGCACTGATAGTTTACTCCACCCACTGTGTGCTTAGATTGCCTACTCCCACCCACTGTGCGCTTGGATAACCTGCTCCCACCCACTATGCACTGATATTCTACTTGACACTGGGAAATTCCTCACTGGTGAAGCAACATTAGCCGAAGCATGTATGAATTATATGCAGCTTTCAAACACTTTTCAAGCTGATAAATGTGCACATGAAGCAGATGCCCAAGCAGTTTGTAATTTGTTGAAGAGAGCACATATGGAAAACCATTTCTTTGGTACCACAGCAATTCTAGAACATAGGATTTTTAATTGTTTGAATTTTTATGTTTTATGTTTTTAGTGTTTTTTGCATGTCAAATAACAGATTGCTATTAAAGGAACAGCATGTACATTTTAAGTGAGAGATTTACTCCCAGTTGCTCCCAGCATGTTTGCATGCCACTTTCTTTCCTAATGTTTCAGTCAGATTTTGCTGGTACGGGTTTGGTAGTGCTTATGCTGATCGGTCGAGAAGACAGCACTTTTTGATGCACAAGTCCTGTTCTGTTTCAGAACTTGGAAGAGTTGAATTTAAGCATTAATCCACTAGGAGATGGGTGCTCCCAGCCCTTGGCTTCCCTGATCCGATCCTGCCCTGTGCTGAGCACGTTACATTTGCAAGCCTGTGGTCTCACTGCAAAGTTCCTTCAACACTACCGCCTCCTGCTTGCAGATGCTCTAAAAGGTAAGTCACCATTCTCCCTTCTGAACTGTTGGGTCACAAAGTGTGCAATTCTGTTTCGAACATTAGGTACCAGTTTATCTGCAAAGCAAAATAGAGAATTGCTCAACCTGTTTTCATTGGGGACAGTTAAAATGTGGCATTTCCCCAGTGTATATCTTTCAAGTGTTTTCGTGAAACGCATTGGTGTTTATCATTATACTTTGTCAGAGTTGCTTTGTTGCTCTTTATTAGGGCTGCTTTAATGTAATTTCCACTTCTAGGACTAGAATCAGCTTAACGTTACTGTTTTGTTAAGCAAGTACACCTGAACATGATTACCATCCTCTATAAATAATTCATCTGATAGAGACATCTAACCGCAATTCCTTAATTTAGAATCGCCTAAGGTGCCAGCCGGGATCCGGTAAACTTTTCAATAGTGAGTCTGTGCATCAGCAGAGGGGGTCATGTGACGCCGTAACAACGTCATCCACTGAATGACATCCGTTGAGTCCATATAACTCCCCCACCAACGTGCCGTCGGTTCCTTCTTTTCTGCACTTGTAACGTAGATCCGGTAACGGTTGCTCAGGCCATTTTTTTTTTTTTTTTTTTTTTGCCTACTTCAACCTTTTCATTGTAATAACGTGTGCTTTCTGTCTCTTTGGGGTTTAAACCCTGCATGTCCTGTGGACACCAAATGTCGGCGCCCCCATTCTTTTTGCATGTGGTTGCTGGGCGAGCACCATGAAGCCGATGAGTGCAGCTCCTGTCAGGAACTTCAGCCGAAGGCTCCACAAGAGCGTCAAATGAAGCTTCTAGCTGCGCAGATGTCGGAGTCGTCTCGGTCTTCCCACCGATTGATGTCTCGGACTAACATCCATTCACGGCGCCGTTCAAGGAGTCTTTCTCATGGATGCCATTCGCCATTGACATCCAAAAGTAAGTCTCGCAAGCGGTTGAAGTCACGAAAGTTAGACTTCACTGCATACAACCTCCCTTCATTCCTCGGTTGAGGAGATGAGGACAGAGCCTGCCCTGTGTCACTCCCTTTCCAGGAGACGAGCGACTCTAGACCAGATGTGTAAATATTATGCTTCCCTTGGTCATTCACCTCCCTCTGGGAGTCCCTTGGGACCCACTTGGGTCCCAAGTAGGTACGAAGTGCCTTGACTGTATCCATGCCGGCTGGTTCGCACTTGACTTCAGTTAGGCCTTCGGCGTCAGGTGCCGAAGTTACGGCACGGGTGCACAGCCCTACACGGTTTCAACCTTCGGCGCCGATCAGTTGACTCCGGCGACTCAGCTGGCGGCTCTGATTGAAATTGAATACCTCTCCCTGTCTGAAGTAGATGTCGAAGAATCACCTTCTCGACATCTGTCGACATCTGGGACGGCGCTAGTCATGTCTGTCATCCCTGACCTTCCTCCACAAGAATTCCTACAGAGGGACATGGTGGACAGGTTGTAGAGGAGTCGGACGCTCACGACAGCTGGCTCACAGAATTAGCTTCAGGTCCCCTATTTGATGTCCTCCATCAAAGTCACAGGGATTGAACCAGTGCTTCCTCACAGCTAGGCGCTACATGATGTCTTGTTGGAAGCTTGGGTTAAGCCTGATGCAGGTGTTCCTGTTGACCAAGCTATATCCCATAGGCACCGACCTGCCTCTGGTGATCCACCTGTCGAAGTTTGGTGGCATAGGCTGCTTTAGCTTTCCATGATATGGAGCCTCTCCCACATGTACTCAGGAGTCTAGGTGGCTATGGGAAGGCATATTGTTTTCTTTACAAGTTCTGCTCTATGCTCTGTGAACAAATCTTGTGTTCTTGAATGGTTCTCTCATTCTTTATGGGACTCTTAAGCGATCATTTTACCTTAGCTTCCAGAAGGCATCAGGGGTACTATAGCTGCTATGTTCAGGGCGGACAGCACACAGCTAAAATAATTCAATGCGGCATGGACACCATTGACTCTGTGGGTCGGGCCATGGCTTCTTCAGTTGCGCTACGTTGGCATGCCTGGTTACGTACCTCAGGTTTTTCAGAGCCAATCCAATCTGTATTGATTGACATGCCATTTGATGGTGCCAGATTTATTTGATGCTCAGATTGATTTATCTTTAAGGTGTTTTCGAGACAGTAGGGGTGAAGCACAGAATTAGTTTATAAATTCTCTACTTAAAATTCAGCTGGGCCGTCAGGCTTTTTCATTATGTCTGTGTAGATATATATTCGGTGGCATGTGTAGCTGCAGATACACACATGCTTGCATAAGTCCGCCATCTAGTGTTGTGCTTGGAGTGTTACAAGTTGTTTTTCTTCGAAGAAGGTTTTTGAGTCACAGGATCGATTGACTCCTCCTCTCTGTAATAGTGCGCATGGGCATCGAGTCCTTTGTTGGATTGTTTTCTTTCCGCGATCGGGTTCGGATGTGTTTCCTCTCGCTCCAGTAGATCTCGGTTTGGTACTATCTCTTCTTTTCTATAAACGTCTGCATAGTTCTCGATCAGGTTTTCTAATTTCACATTTGATCCGATTGTAATAATCGGGGTCGATTACACGCCCCTTAGGGTCCACCGCGCCCTTCTTCAGCTTACTTCGATGCGTGGTAGTCGAACAATGTCAGGCTGATGGAACGGACTCCGTTTCGCTTTTGCCCTCGGTGTCATGGCAAGTTTCCATGCACCGATCAGCACATGGTGTGCAAACTCTGTCGCTCTCCGGATCACAGAGAAGAGAACTGTGACGCTTGTCGAACCTTTTGTTTGAAGAAGATTCTTAGGGTTCGAAGATCATGTCGGTTGGAGATGGTGTCCAAGTCAGAACAAATGCCCAACATCTTCGGAGAAGAACACGCACAAGAAGAATTGGCACATCACACAACTGTTTTCATCGCAGACTCTGATTTGGATCGAGATTCCGATGTCGACAGCCAGCCCATCCCACTGGTGCAGTATGTGAATACATCAGCCCCTTCCCATCACCCAAAGACAACCAAAGAGACTTCAGCCCTGGTCTTGGGTCCCCCACTGCTTGCCAGCCATGGTCGGACGCGAAACATACAATTGGATGACCAACCCTCGGGTTCGGCGCTGAAACAAAAGGCTAAAGTGCATTCGGCTCAGAGCAAACAGCTTACCACACATCAGAGACTTTCACCTCGGAGCTGAAAAAATGAACAACCCTTTAGGAGCCGACATTTTCGGACCGACTCAAACATTCGGTATCCAGAATTTCGGAGCTTGCAACCTCTGGGTGTAAAATATGCTCCAGTTACTGAGGAAGTAATGGCCCTAAACAGTGAAAAATCCATATACATAAGGACGTAGGAATAATCATAGCCTCTCCTCCTCCAGCAAGCAAAAGAAAATTGACTTTCCAGGAAACTTTAGAAACTGGGCCTCCACCTGCTAAAATATTTAGACAAAAGGAGAAACTAAAGGCACCACAAAAGCCTTCACCACCACATTCTCCTTTACTTCCTGCTTCTCCACCACCAGATACTCCACCACCTTCACCTACACAATTTTCTCCACAATCCCCTATGTCAAGACATGGGGATGATTTATATGACACTCAACAGGATATAGATCCATGGGACTTATATGATACATCCCTCCGAATTATCCTGATTTATACCCTGCAAAACCATCTCCCGCCGAATAAACCACTGCTTACAATCAGGTTATAGCTAGGGCAGCTGCTGTAATATTATTATTATTATTATTATTATTATAAGATATAATTATGTACAGATCCCATTTGAGGATGATTTTTCTATTTGATACCCTAACATCTACTCATAAGGAGTATCAGTGTCTCCCTGTGCACCCAGGCATGCTTAAACATACAGAAGACAGTTTCAAGAAACCAGTCAAATCTAGAATTATTACACCAAGGGTGGATAAAAAGCACAAACCTGCACCCTCTGATCCGGTTTTTATTAGAGCTCAATTACCACCTAACTCTATAGTCATCAGTGCTGCAAGAAAGAGAGCGAATAGCCAATCTACAAGGGATGCCCCTCCTCCAAACAAGGCAAGTCGTAAATTTGACGCAGCCAGAAAGAGAGTGGCAACTCAAGCTTCTAACCATTGGGGGATTGCAAACTCTCAAGCTCTTTTGGCAAGATACGATAGAGCTCATTGAGACCAAATGGAAGATGTATTACACTACTTTCCACCAGAACACCAGAAAAGGGCACAACAGATAGTAGCAGAAGGGCAGGCCATTTTCCAATAATCGAATCAGATCTGCTATAGATGCAGCAGATACAGCAGCAAGGGGTATCCGCACCAGTTTCATCATTAGAAGGCACACATGGTTAAGAACTTCAGGGTTTAAGCCAGAAATGCAACAGGCAGTGTTGAATATGCCCTTTGATAAGCAGCACCTCTTTGGGCCAGAGGTTGATACCACAATAGAAAAGTTGAAAAAGGACTCTGATACAGCTGAAGCTATGGGCGCCCTTTACACTACACCTACTAGGGGAACTTCGCAGGCCACAGTTTAGGGGTGGTTTCAAACCATCAACCTCAGAGCCATCCACATCCCAACAGAAACAAGGGCCACTTTTTTACGACAGAGGCTCTTACAGAGGGAATAATTATAGAGGGAAAGGTAAATCAACCGCCACAAGAGGTTCATCCACCTCAAACAAACAGTGACTTTTTACAGATCCCCATACAGCATACCTCTCCTGTGGGAGGAAGACTGGGAATTTTTTACCAACAATTTCACAACATTACTACAGATCAATGTATTCTATCATTTATCCAACATGGTTATTGCCTAGAACTTATCTCTACTCCACCAAACATTCCCCTCGCTCGCACAAACTTACTCAGGAACATTTCAATTTATTAAAACAGAAGGTACAGTCACTACTACTCAAATGTGCCATAGAGATGGTACCTATATCCCAGCAAGGGCCAGGAGTGTATTCACTATACTTCCTCATACCAAAGAAAGATGGTACTCTCAGACCAATCTTAGATCTCAGAGCCCTCAATCACTACATTCTCTCAGAACACTTTCACATTGTCACTCTATAGGACATCATTCCCCTGATACAGAAACAAGATTACATGATAGCATTGGATCTGAAAGATGCTTATTTCCACATTCCCATACATCCAGCACATCGGAAATGTCTAAGATTTGCTATAGCATGGAAGCACTACCAATTTAAGGTATTACCCTTTGGAGTAACAACACCACCAAGGGTATTCACCAAATGCTGGCAGTGGCTGCAGCATTCCCCAGAAGACCGCACATACATGTCTTTCCATATCTGGATGACTGGCTCTTAAAAGCCATTACAATTCAAACCTGTCAACAGCATACACAGTATACAATGGACACCCTACACAACCTAGGATTCACAATCCATTATCAAAAATCTCACCTGCAGCCAGCCCAAATATAACCGTATCTAGGAGCAATTCTGAACACTCAATCAGCATCAGCATACCCAAACCCAGTGAGAATTCAAGCTTTACACAATCTCATATCTCAACTGCAATACAACCACACTTACACAGTGAAGTTGATCATGGAACTATTGAGAATGATGGCATCATGCATAGCAATAGTACCCGATGCACGCCTCCACATGAGACCACTACAACAATGGTCTCAGGCACGGGGTCATATTCAGGATTTAGTGTTGTTGGACCGCCAGACTGGTCACTGTCTGCAATGGTGGAATCACACCAACTTAACAAAAGGGCGGCCCTTTCAGGACCCTGTGCCTCAGACCATAATTGCAACAGATGCACCAATGGGGCCATCTCAACAACCTCACAATACCAGTGGAATGGGACTCACTTCAATAAACGTAACACATAAACCATTTGAAATTACTAGCAGTGTTCGTAGCACTCAAAGCTTTTCAAACACAAATCACACACAAGACAGTGTTATAAAGATCAGACAACATGACCACAATGTATTATCTGCAGAAACAGGGGGGACACACATGTCAATTGTCCCTTTTAGCACAGACATTTTGGAAATGGGCAATTCACAATCACATTCAACTACTAGCAGAGCATATTCCAGGGATACATAATCAACCAGCAGACCTCTTAAGCAGGACACAGCAACAAGTACACGAATGGGAGATTCACCCACAAGTGATTCAACAATACTTCCAAATGTGGGGAAACCCAGACATAGACCTCCTTGCCACAAGCGAAAACGTAAAATGCCCAAACTTCGCATCCAAGTACCCACACCCTCGGTCCAATGGCAATGCTCTATGGATCAACTTTTCAGGGATATTTGCTTACGCTTTTCCACCTCTCCCACTAATTCCATTTCTAGTCAACAAGAGCCGTCACACCTCCCTCACTATCATACTCATAGCTCCCACGTGGACACGTCAACACTGGTACACAGCACTGTTGGATCTGTCTGTAGTACCACATCACAAACTACCAAACATACCAAACCTAATGACCCAGAACAAAGGCCAAATCAGGCATCCCAATCATAGTATGCTCAACCTGGCGATTTGGCTCCTAAGGTCATAGAATTTGGCTATTTACATCTTCTGTCTGAATGTGTGGATATTCTAAAGGAAGCGCACAAACCTACAGTGTTATGCAGCTAAATGGAAACGTTTTGTATAATACTCTCGGCCTAAAAACATTAACCCACTTAAAGCGTGGTACGGGATATTGCCTGTTATTTGCTTCATTTACAGCATAGACTCCTACTTCTCTGTTTAGGATTCCTGTTATAAAAAGTTTTATGGAAGGCCTTAAAATAATTATTCCACCTAGAGCTCCACTGGCTCCTGCCCGGAATCTTAAAATCATGCTCACCAGACTTATGGGTCCATCATTTGAACCCACGCATTCTTGCCCTCTCCAGTTTTTGTCATGGAAGGTTTCTTTCTTAGTAGCAATTACTTCTTAAGAAGAGTTAGTGACATTCAAGCGTTCACTCTAGAAGAACCTTTGTTTCAAATTCACAAAAATAAAATAGTCCTTGGGACAAACCCAAAATTCCTACCAAAAGTAGTTTCACCATTTCATATCAATCAGTCAGTGGAACTGCCAGATTAATTTGCTGAAAGAGCTCTTCATACCCTTGATGTTAAAAGGGCTCTCATCTATTATATAGATAGAACAAAACATGTCAGAAAGTCTAAACAACTCTTTGTGGCTTTTCAACAACCTCACAAGGGTAATCCTATTTCAAATCAAGGATTCACCAGATGGATAGTAAAGTGTATTCAAACTTGCTATTTTAAAGCTAAAAGACAGTTACTAGTAACTCCTGAAGCACATTCCTCTAGAAAGAAAGGGGCTTCAATGGCAATTGCAGACATATGCAAAGCAGCCACATGGTCCACACCTCACACATTTACTAAACACTACTTTGTGGATGTCTTATCTCGCCAGCAAGCAAATGTTGGACAAGCAGTGCTTAAAACACTATTATAAACTACTCCAACTCCTACAGCCTAGCCACCACTTATTTTGGGAGGGGACCACTTTACAGTCTGTGAAAATCACGTGTATCTGCACAGCTACACATTACATATGCCATTGAACGGAAAATGTCACTTACCCAGTGTACATCTGTTCGTGGTGTGTTCCGCTGCAGATTCACATGCACCCTCCCACCTCCCCGGAGGCCTGTTGCCGTTTAAGTTAAACAAACACTTGTACGTGTGTGTGTGTGTGTGTGTGTGTGTGTGTGCGCGCAAAAAAGAATAGAGAACTCTGGGTAGTTCCCAAGTTTAGGTGGAGAGCAGCTCTAGTAAGGAGCACTCTACAACACCAGCTACACTCTAGATTTGCTCACCTCAAATGTCTGTTTATCTAGCAAAGTTTTTAAGCATAGGATCAGCACAGTGCTATCCACGCCGAGCTAGATAGTGACAAAGTCTTTTGCCAGTTGTACAGCAAAGTCATATAGTCATATATATATATATTCCATTAGCATGGACATCTCTTTTCGTTATACTCTATCACTCCTACCTTACCTTCTGCGGGAAAACAATCTAACATGGAGTCGATGCCCATGCACAATGGAGCCGAAGAGGAGTCACTCGATCCCGTGACTAGAAAACACTTCTCCGAAGAAAAACAACTTGTAACACTCCGAGCCCAACACTAGATGGCAGGACCTATGCATAGCATGTGAATCTGCAGCAGAGCATGCCACGAACAGATATACACTGGGTAAGTGACATTTTCCCTATATATATATATATATATTCATATTCATATTCTCATTGGAACAGCCGGTGGGTAGTGCTTTGTAGGTGTCAGTTGCTGAAACCCAATTTCTTTATCATCATTACTTGATATAAAGTAATGACTGTCTACTTTAAGTTTGGCAATAAAGAACAAATTAGAAGGTTGCCATATTTTACTACACCTGAATCAAGATGTTATTGTTTACTTTACTCTGAAGAAAAGCTTGTGCTTAAGAGTTGTTACCTTTATAGTATTGTGGAAAATGCTCTCTTTGTGACATGGTCAGCCCCCTCTTTTTGCCTGGTATGTGATGTAGTCTAGAAGTTGTTAGTGCCCAGGGCCCCTGCTAACCACGTTCCCTAGGTCAGAGCTGTTTCCCTAAACTGTTGCGATTCATTGGCACAATTGGCAACAACTTTAGCTACCACTGAAAGTCGCTAGTAAATGGTACTTAGGTACCCAGGACTTGGGATACTAAGCGTAGGCCCCTGAGGGCAGCAGCTCTGATCGTGCCACCCTCTAGGGTGATGCATCCAGATGCACCCAGTCCTACCATTGTAGACTGAGTGCTTTGGTGCAAACCTAAAATACAAACTCGACATGGCACACTGCCTGTGTGCCTGGTCCACTATACACTGCATGCACTGTGGGAAGACACCCCTCTGGCAGGCCTTCCAGCCCTAAGACAGGCTGTGCACTATACTGTATGTGAGGGCATAGCTGTATGAGCAGTATGCCCCCACTGTGCCCTTGCCAAACCTAGGACATAGTGAGTGGACAGAGCAGCCATTTTAATACATGTGCTGGACACTGGTCAATACAGGTCTTGCAGCTACATGATGGCCACTCTAAACCCTGGGTTGTTTGTTATCAAACATCTCAGAATGATAAATCCAAACGGGTGCTAGTACTGAATTTATTACTAAATGTACCCAGGGGTGCCCCCTTCAAAAGCTAACTACCCTGGCGTGGTTCCTGACTGGTCCTGACCAGCCTGCCACCGCCAGACACAAAACTGCACCCCTGAGGTGAGAGAGCCTTCTCTCTGGTATGCAGAACAAAGCCCTTCCTGGGTGGATGTGCTAACAACCCCTCCCTCAGGAATGTGGACTGCCCTGTTGGCGAGCTTCAAAGGACTTACCGCCTTTGAAACTCGACCTCCAGGCTTTCTGCTAGCAGCAGATTTCTGCCCCTTTTGCAAACCCCCACTTTTGGCGGGAGCAATGGCGGGAAACTCAAACAAAGGACAGGAGAAGTGGCCCTATCTAGAATGCACCACCCCTAAGATGTTGCATGCGAGGTGGACTCTCCATTTAATTTCCCCCATCTTGGATGGAAGGAAAATAGCCAATCAGTTGTAGGGAAAGTGACCTCTGCCCACAGGAAGTGGTCACTTAGTGGGTGTAGCCACCCTAACGTAGATGCCCCACAGGCCATGAAACACCTACTAAATACAGTATTTAATGGGCATCCCTACACCAAGAAATCAGATTCGATGGAGAAAAGAAGACCAGCACCAAGATCCAAGGCATGAGAACTGTGGACCTGCTGCACCAAGAAGAGGCTGCACCCAGGACCAGACAACCGCCGCTGAGGAGCTGCTTGACAATAGGAAAATGTGTAAAGAACCTCAGTGGACCTTCACGCTTGGCAAATCGCCTGAGAACTCCTTCCAGAGTGGAGGTACCACTCTAAACTCATAAGGAACCAGCAAGCCAGTAAGGTCCATTTCACTGACCAAATGCTAACTCCGGAACTGGATGCTGCAGCCGGACCAAACTTCACCCTGACAACTGTGAGGACAAACCCTGCCAGTGTGACAAGTTTGGTGGCACTGCACCCTCCAGCGGCTGAATCGTACCAATACCCTGGGTATTGGTCACCTGACTTTGGACACCAAGAAAAACCCACCCGGGATTGTAAAAGGACCAGGAGGAAGCGCCATTCGAGGGACACCAGAAACAAACCGGACCTCCCGCCATAGTGCCCCTGTTATTCTTCAATTGACCCTTGAACCGACCTACCTCTTGCTTCTGAGGGCATCCATGCGCACAGCTCATGGCTCACCTACTTGATCTGCACCCGGCTGCTCTTTGCCCTGCACCAAGGATCCAGCTGTGCTATAAGGGTCTAACCCCTCCCCCACCCCCCAGCTGTGACCTCGACACTCCAAGGGGACCCTCGGGGATTCACCTTTAAACTTACCTGTGCAGTGCTTTTTCAAGTGGTCCCCCCAGTGGCCAAGCACCAGCTCCAGAGAACTTTTCCTGCTGCTCCCGCCAGAACCGGGAGCTGCCCGAGCTTCTCCAACTGGCACAGTTTGCCCACTGACAGCCTCGACCAACGTGCAAAAGAAGAACTTGGTAAACCTACTGTACAATTGTATATGCATTTTTAAAAGTTAACCTCCATTGATTCCTGTGGTGCGTAATTATGCGCAAAAATACTATTTTTATTAAACTTCAAAAATGAATATCCCGAAAAGTACTTAACCAGTTTTGATGATCTTGGGCTTAACATTTTCATGAAACCTGAAGTATTGTTATAAATTGATCTCACGTTATTCCTTTGAATGGATGAGTTGCAAGATTGATGCTGTGAGTACAACAAATGCTTTGCACTTCTTCAAGATTGGCCTAACTGCTCGATCAAGCTACCATAAAAATTAGAGCATTTGATGGTCTAGTTTTCACCCTTATAAACCAACGTATGGTTGCCTGGACCCCCTACAGAGTGTGGCTAGCTTTCACACTACATAGAGGGCCAGTCACTTACAGGTATTTAATGTCGGAAGCAGGCCCAGCGTGTAGTGGACACCTATGGCGTTACTCCATATACTGGGTCCAAGCAAACCCCTATTAGTGAATGTTACAGTGTCTAGACAGCCAGGGCTCTCTATGGTAGCTGTGGTGAGCAGCCAAGGCTTATCTCAGAGGAGTGTGAAGCACTTGCGATACCACAGTAGTCACACAGTCACTTATCACACATGAAAGGAATCGCACAGTGTTACAAAAATAAAGGTACTTAATTAGAGGCACACTAGACTAGACTACCATTGGCATACTTCCCTCTGGAAGTATGAACATAAAATATACAGAGGTAAGTAATTAAGAAAAGCATAAGTTAGCAAGGGCCCTATAGGGGAGCGAAACCTTATACTAACAAAATGGGATATACACACAGGAGTCCCCCACCAGTGTGTATGGAGTGGTTAGACAAACACTGGGAGAGAGTGGAACCCCAAAAGGTAAGCACCTAGAAGAGTGCTGATGGCCGGGGCTACTTGGACCCTGAAGATTCCTTGGAGCAGTAGTCAACAAGCCTTGGTTGCTGAAACAGTCACAGTGCACAGGAATTCTGTCCCGGTGGCAGAGGCAAGGGCTTACCATCTCCGACGTTGGGTAGAAGGCATAGAGGACCCAGGGGATCCCTCTGAACCACCACCGGTGTTGGAGAACTTTGCAGTTCTGGAGGACAGAAGATCCCACCAGCTGGACGCCGTTGCTTTAGGTGTCTGCGGATGCAGGGGAGTGATTCCTTCACTCCAAGGTACATTTCTTCTTCCTTCCTGGTGCAGCTGAAGTCTTGCCAACCCCAGAGGATGCACAGCCTTGGAAATGTTGCAGATTGCTGACGGGAGCCACAGAAATAATGTTGCAAGGAGAAGTCTTCCCAGGTGTTGCAGGCTTGTTTGGTTGCTGTGTTGCCCAGGAGCTGTTTCGGAGGCCAGGAGGAGAAGAGTTCTTTGCAGAGGAGTTCTAGTAAGGGAGTCCCTGAATAGCCCAAACAGGGGAATTGGTCACTCTTTGGAGTGACCACCTATCAGGAGGGGTCTCTGGCATCAGGTTCCTGGCCTACCTAGTCAGATGCTCCCAGAGACCTCTGCACATTTTGTTTCCAAGATGGCAGAACCAAGTGGCCACCTGGAGGAGGTCTGAGCCCCATCCAGAGCGTGGTGCTGGATAGGGGAGTGGACACTCCCCTTTCCTTTGTGTGCTTCGCGCCAGAGCAAGGACCAGTGCTCCCTGGGCTGGTGCAAACTGGATTATGCAAGGAGGGCACCAAATGATCCCTTCCAAAGCATACCGATGGTGTGAGGAGGCTACCCCTCTCCAGCCTAGTTGCACCCCTCTCCTACTGGAAACCTTTTGCTCTGCTGTCCCCTGCTTGAGCTGGTCAAGTAGCAGGAGGGCAGAATCGTGTCTGAGGGGCTGCCTGCAGATCCTGGAAGACTGGCAGGGGCAGACCTGGGGATCCTCCAAGGAACCCCCAGAGTGCATGGAATCATGCCACCAATATTGGAATCAGTTTTGGGGTATGATTCTGACATGTTTGATATACATGTCCAGGTTCAGAGTTTCCATTATGTAGCTGGAGCACAGGTAGGGACCGATGGCCAGTACATAGCTAAAATGTCTTCCCCCAGGGAATTGGAACTGGAGTTCGTAGGGGCACCTCTGCTCATGCAGGGATGCCCACAGATATGGACCTGCACCCTGCCCTTTGGGCTGAAAGGGCCTACCATAGGGGTGACTTATAGTGACCTGGTGTAGTGACCTTTAGTGAAAGGGTTCATGCACCTTTTCATGCAGGATGGAAATGACAGGCCTACAGACACCACAGTTTGCATGGGCTCCTGTGGGAGGCATAACACATGCTGCAGCCCATGGCGGACCCCTGGTGTACCAGTGCCCTGGGTGCCTAAGTACCATGTACTAGGGACTTACAGGGGTACACCAGTATGCCAGTTGTGGGGTGTAAGAAGTACCAAAGCAACTCACTTTGGAGGAGAGAGCACAATCACTGGGGTCCTGATTCGCAGAATCCCAGTGAAAACATTCTAAGCACACTGACATCACACAAAAAGTGGGGGTAATCATGACAGAAGGAGGGGGACTTTCCTACATTTACACACACTCTAAGTGGAGTTTTTGAGTATTTGCTAGTATGCTAAAGATGTACAGTGAGCTACTACACCTTCAGTGGAGGGTACAGATTTGCTCCCTCTACAGAGTGTTTTTTTCTAAAATTGTGAAATTATGGAATATATTAGTATGCCTTATAGGGAACTGGAAATAGTAACCACTCAAGCAGGAAGTATCTTCTGGATGACTTTAAGACTTTTCTTGTTTTGGTCTTAAAGGATTCATATTAATTACTCATCACAGTTTACATATTTGCTACACTGTAGTGTAGACTTTTCTGTAGTGTTGACGTGTTCTTTGAACATTTTTATTTCTTTTTCTGACTTCTGTCAGTTGCTAAAGGGTCTTCTTAGAGATGTATCTCTGTAGATTCTGTTCAGTTTATGTGGACTAATTAGTACATTGACTCTTTAGGAGTTGTTAGTTTTTTTGCACTTGCATTCAAGACTTCCTTCTTTTCTGAAGGGTTTTACCCTTTTCAGGGCTGCTACTTCTCTGTGGAAGTTAATTTTTGATATCTTACGTAGGTACAACTGTTTTCATCTTACTTGACTACTTGTAAATTCAGTTCACGCTTGCAGAAGTGTTCTCATGGGATGAATGAATCAAAATTGGACAGGTTCTTTTTATTTCAGAATCTTGACAAGTTTTTTGGTTTTTCATCATTGATACCCTTTCTTGTTCATCTGTGGATGGGTCTTATTCATTATAAGAGCCATATACTGACCTTGAGTCTTTGTCATTATTAGAGTCATATACTGACCTTGATTTCCGCTACTCTACCAAGGCCCCTTTTACAGTATTGCTGTTTTATTCAGTTTTAAAAAAAATAGAATAATAAATAAATAGTTTAAGTGAAATATATATGTATATAAATATATTTAATCCTTCCTACCTCAGTGGAAGTATATATTAAGAATATCTTCAAGATGTTTTTATATCTACTAGTTTTCTGGGGGGGGGGGGGGTGCTGGGAGTATAATTATATCCCAAATGATCGTTTCTTCAACTTCTTTTTAACAAAGGCAATTGTATATTTTCTGTGTAAGAGATAATCATTTTATGTGTGTCTTATAATGTAAGTGTAGTTAGGATATACCTTTACATGGTAAGAGGTACTGTTCAGTGGCATGTTAGGCTGCTCTATGTTCCAACAGGGTACACAGAGTAGTTCAGTATTCACTGTAGATGACCCTAGAGCCTGTTGGGTTTCTTTCCCAGCGCCAATAAGACCTATTGACACCTTCAGTTCCTTCGACATCCGCTTCATTTGTTGAGCACATCGACGTTGAACAACCGGGCCACCCATCCGTTAAGGCAGAGCAGCCTCCTTGCCAACGTCTGAGAATGAGAGCGCCAAAAGTAATGGAATGAATGCCCTTCAAAAGATGCCTCCGGTGTCATTCCAAATTCTGTTAGGCCAATCTCTATGCCGTCTGTATTTTGTGCTTCTCGCCAGAGCACACAAAGTGCTGCTGTGACTTTTGGTCGGCTTTTAGAAGCAAGAAGACCCTTCAGCAACAAAGAGACAGATGGTGGATATCGCTTCTCCTCAGAGATGCCCGACATCTTCAGAGCGGCAGGCCCACTTAGGCCGAAGAAGAATCTGAGTCACCTACCTTCCGGCCCACCAACCCTGTCCCAAGGTCATTGTCTCTGACTCCTCGAGGAGGAGGAAGAACTCCTGGGAGGAATAGGCATCCAAGGAAGTTCCATCTACTTCAGCTGACCCCAGTCCTTGTCTGAAAACTACAACAAGATGCACAAGTGTGGTTGACACCCAAGCCTCTTCTAGATCCCAAAAGTGGAGGCAGTTTGAAGCCAAGCACCGTACTATCAAGGGGATGGGCGTCGAGCCCCATCCATAAGCCGCTATCCCCCACAGGCTCTGCTCGACACCCAAGCAAGGCGTTGGAGCTGAGACGGGATCCAGCCAAAAGCTGTGACTCTAAGCGGCCCTCAAGTCTAAGACCTCATGTCTGCCGCGAAGCTTCAATACCTCCGTCGAGGCCCACATGACAGACTGTCCCAAAAACTTTGTCTGTTCCAACGCTGTACACAGCCATCTCTGAAGATAGACCTTTCCTCAAGAAACCGCAACAAGAGCTGAATAAAAGGCAGTGAAACATCGTTATTATCCACTCACAGACATGATCTCTGTCTCCTAAAAGACTTTGCCTAAAAAGTTCAGGCTCGCCTTCGAAGATGCTCTATCTTAGCACAATTCACTGGCTTCCAAAAGGCCAAGCCCTTTAAGTTTTATTCTTCGCTTGATTCATCTGTATGTGTCCTGAAGAAGATGTGTGTTCAGCTGACCACTTTACACCTAAACAAGCATCCGCACCAGCGCTTCAATTGTACAGACCCCAGGTGAAATCTAATGTGTATTTGAGATATGCCTACCCTCATATTTATAACGATTGATATATAGGATATGGATAAAGTGAGTATAGACGGGAACAATAGTTCTACTCTTGATAAAGATTTATTTACTTGGCATATGTATATTGTACATGCCGTATGTATTGTTATATTAAGATCTTGTGGTTTTGAGGGGGGCCTTCATATGGTGCTGTACAGGACTGACTGTGGGTTTTAATGCGTTTGAGTGTGATATGAGATGTATGAGTGGTATGCAAGTAGAGGGTGTAATCATTTTTCTTTTGGGGGAGTTTGGCATTCAATCAATATATATTAATGCTTTAATCATGTGGTAAAAATTGTATAAATGTTTCAAAATAAACAAAAGAAATTAGAGATGTTGACCCTTATTTAAAGTGATTTTGATGTTGTGTCTAATTTGTGACTCCAGTAAGAAAGTATATTGTTAAAGGTGGGTTGGTTCTTTTTATGTTCTGCTTAGTTTTCCCTGTTCTGCTCCAATATCAGTTTCTTCTTCCTGGGGAACCCATTGTTGTCTTTATGTTGTCTGTACTCCTCCTGCTATTCCACCTCTCCCTTCTCCGTCTCCACTACCTCCTCCCTCGCCTCTTGCAACCTCCCCTCAGGGGTCACGAGAGTTGTACTCGGGCACAGACGGGCCTAGCCCCTAATCTCCAGCAGAGGACTTCTGCATTCTGCCCGCACTCCACAGATGGTCCTTACGAGGATTATGCTGTGGATCATCAGGGGGACCCAGACATCAACCATGTCCCTGTTAGGGTATCCCCCTCCCAGTAGCACCATGGCATACCACAGCATTATACAATGTGTGGCTACTTATCATAAGGTGGAAATGTTTGTAACCCCAGAGGATGACAACTGCTTGGTCGAGACACTCTAATACCGAGTGCCCACTCCAGTACCTATGTATGCTTAAGGGGATGGTAAAACCTGCCCCTGAGATGTTTAAGGTGCTGGTCAAATCCTGGGTGGTAAAACCCAGAATTGGAAAAAGTTCAAGCACGCACCCTCAGTTTCACTTTCTGTCAGATGCCAGGTGCCACTGAACTCCTTGATCATTACCACCACCCAGAAAAGAGCAACAGGAGACCAGGAGAGCAAAGTTATTGATGCTACAGGCATGAGGGTAATGGTCAGTGCTGCCATACATTTTGACATCTCTAATTTGATGGGCCTGCTGTTCTGGTATGGTAAGGCTCAGTTGGAAGAGTTGCAAGCCTTTCTCCAACATCTCCTGACCAGTACCACAAGAGAGGTGAGCTGATGGTAGAATAGGAGAAAGCCATCTCCAACGCTACCATCAGGTGTGTCTTGGATTCCGCTCATACATCTGCCAGAGGGTAACTACCTCAGTTATCCTCCTCTCCTGACTGCTTGTGCCTGGCTTCATTCCAGAGGTGCAGCTACATCTTATCAACCTGCCCTTCAACGGGGAACACCTATTCTGCCCACAAGTTGCTAATGCACTGGAGAAACTAAAGGAGAGCACCTACACTGCTAATGCTTTGTGTGGTTGCTCTTCATATTCATTCTGTGTGGGGCTTCTTATGGAGGCAACACGCAAGGAGTGGGTCTAAAGCCACTTCCCCAGAGCCAGTCCATTCCTACTAGCAACAGGGTTATCCTCAACAGAGTAGCAGGGGTTACACATTAGGCTCCTTCAGAGGGAATAGCTAAAAAGGTCAGGGCAGAGGCAGTCCCATTAAGGGAGCCTCTACTTCCAAAAACTGACCTGCCTCGCATCCCACCCGCTCACTACACTTGTGGGGGCAGATTTCAGAGATTTCTTCCCCCAGGGCGAGATCGCCACAGATTGGTGGTTTCCATTCATCACTGAGCATGCCTATTGCCTAGAACTCATCTCAGCTACACCAAACAAACCACCTCATATGCACACCCTCACCCCAGGACATCTCGAACTACTGCAGGAGCAGGTTCAGGCGCTCCTACCCAAAGGAGCCGTAGCACCAGTGTCCCTTCAACACCAGACTTAGTCCCAAAAAAGAACAGTTACCTCAGGCCACATTTTTGAGAAATTTAGCACACTTGTTGGCTCAGGCCTTCCACCTTGGCCACCAAAGTGAGATTATACTGGCCCTCTTAAGTCCATAGGTTATACTGATTTTGAACCGTCATAGGACTTTGTACACCCCAGCAGACCAGCCACTTGCTGGCAGGAGGTGAAGCACTTGCCAGTTCCTGCTCTCCCTCCAGTCTCTGCTCTCCCTCCAGTCTGAGCCTAAGTCTGGATTCCTGCATGCGGCTTCCCAGCTGTGGCCTGAGGAGAAAGGGTGAGTTTACCTGCCTGCACATAAGACGTTTCCAGCCTGTAGTCACTTGTCTATTGTTCGGTCCACAGCCTCTTCTGTTCTACCACACAGTATGTTTATGTCTCCAGCATCTCCTTAACTTCCATTATTAGGTCTGCAGCACCTGGTGACCTACTCAAGGTGCATCATAAGTCTGCAGCCACTACTAACTTACTAGTAAACTATTAGATTGACAGCCTCTGCTGATCCATGTGTGGTGTATTGTTATGTCCCCAGCCTCTGCTAATCTACTTGTGTACTTATTAGGGCCCCAGCTATTGTTATGGTATTTGTGATGTGTTATTAGGTATCCAGCCTCTGCTAAAGTACTGTTGTATATTAGGTCATATTGTTAGGTCTCTAGTCTCTGTTAGTAAACTTGTAGTGTATTATTAGGTCCCCAGCCTGTGATAATCTATTCATGGTGTGTTGTTGGTTGTCCAGCCTTTGCTAGCGACCTAATAAGGTATTAGGTGTACAGCCTCTGCTAATCTAATAGTGTGTAATTAGGGTCCCAGTCCTTGCTACTCGTAGCATCTTATAAAGTTTTCAGCCACTACTAACCTACTCAATAGGGTAATTCATCTCCTCAGCCTCTGTTAATCTATTCATGTGTATTATTAGGACCCCAAGCCTGCTAATCTACTCGTAGCTATTTACTAGACTTCCAGTCCTGCTTATCTCGTCATGGTGTATTTATTAGGTCCCCAGCCACTGCTAATCCAGTTGTGGCTAATCTCCTCATGGTGTATTATTAGAGCCTCAGCCGCTGCTAATCTGTTTATAGCATATTATCTGTCTCCAGTTGTGGCTAATCTACTCATGGTGTATTATTAGGTCCTCAGCCGCTGCTAACCTACTCATGGAATATTACTATATCCCCAGCCTGCAGTACCTTACTTGTGAGATACTGCTTGGTCTCCAGGCTGTGGTCACTTTACTGTGGTTTACTATTTGTTAAACAGTTTACAGAAACCACCTCATGATGTATTATTAGGTCCTCGCTCTTTTGTAACCTGCTTCGTCCTCACCATGTTCTAATTTACTCACAGTGTATTATTAGGTCCCCATTCTACAGTAAGCTACTAGTGGTATATCATTAGGTCTCCATCCTATGGTTACCTACTAGTGGTGCGATATTAGGTCTTACCCTGTTCTAACCTTCCCACAGTATATTAGTAAGTCCACAGCCCCCTAGTAAGCTACTTGTGGTGTATCATTAGCCCCTCCCCCCACAGTAACCTATCTGTGGTGTATCATTAGGTCTCCAGCCTTTGGTAACCTTCAAGTGATGTACTATTAGGCCTTCACCCTGTTCTACTACTATAAGATACTCAGTAACTTACATGAGGTGTATCACTGAGGCTCCAGCCTTTGGTAACCTTCTAGTGGTGTACTATTAGGCCTTCACCCTGTTCTACTATTATTAGATACCCAGTAACCTACTTGAGGTGTA
The DNA here is from genome assembly GCF_031143425.1 of Pleurodeles waltl. Taxonomy (NCBI): domain Eukaryota; kingdom Metazoa; phylum Chordata; class Amphibia; order Caudata; family Salamandridae; genus Pleurodeles; species Pleurodeles waltl. The sequence goes on from NC_090439.1 coordinate 1,129,164,920, forward strand.
GCATTAGGTCCCCAGCATTTAGTAACCTTCTAGGTGGTGTACTAATATGCCTTCATCGTGTTCTACTATTATTAGATACCCAGTAACCTACTTGAGGTGTAGCATTAGGTCTCCAGCCTACAGAACATAGTTGTGGTGTTTGATTAGGTCCTTGGCCTTCTGCAACCAGGTTTTGTATCATTAGGAATCCAGCCTGCTTTAACCTACTTGTGGTTGATGGGTGTATCCTATTGGGTTTCCTTTTCATCAAGCGCTTTGCGTTGTTAGCTAAGCCATAACAGAGCAGAGAATAATATTGGTTCTTAAAAGAAAGACAATGGACTACTGAGTCTTCAGTTAATGAATGCTTGGTTTGTAGTTTTTTCATGTTCGATGAGCTGCAGATAGTAGAACATGGGGATACTAATATAAACCCCTCTGCTCCTTTTTTAACCTGTAAGAGACTTCAACTGGGCATTCATAGTTTAAGGTGGAGGGAGCGGGTTAATGGGGGAACGACTCCAGAAGTATTTTCATTGTTTCCTAGCATCTGTTGTCTCTGGATGGCTCTGGGGGGACTCTGCTGTTTTCTGTTGCCTTATGGCTTTCTCTTGACTAAGCATCCTCTCAGCAGTCACACCAGTAGATTAAAATTCATTTGTGTTTATTCAAAAAATAAAAGTCTCTTCTCAAATTGCCCCTGAAACAGATGTCCCTAATCTTTCTAAATCTTGCTTTTCAAATAAATCATTATGTTCAGGAAAGATGTTTTGTTTTGATTCATCAAATAAAAGGTGCTTTAAAATGACTATTGCCACAAATTGCATTAGGCTTACCAAATCATGCCCAAAACATGCCAGTGCTTCCCTTGAACATTTTTCCTCTCTGTCTGCAAAGAGAAGGTCCTGGTGCAACAATTGCTCCGAGTTCAGCAGACTAGGAAAATTGTAGAAGATCCATCAGAAATGACTGACAATGTGGAGAAAATTGAGGGCTGAAAAATAACCTTTTAAAAGGAAGACCGCTTGATCAAGAGACAATACTTCTCAACCATCGATGGCAGTCACTGTACACAATATACGCTCACTGTTCTGTTTCTATAATCCTGAGCTCTTTTATGCTTTAAGATATATTATGGACCATCAAGGGAACTGCAGGTTTTATTCCCTTTTTAGGTTCACTATTATGTTCAACAATTGTTATCTTTTTTTCCCTCCTTCTTCCAAATCTGTATACACAATGTACAGAAGCTGTTCACCTTAAGACCCTCATCCTGTCCCACAATTCCTTGGGCTCCACTGGGGTAGAGCTGATCCTGAAGAGCTTACCTCACCAGACCATCACCGGACTAGAGCTTGGAGCGATTGCAACCATTCCACGTGATAATCCACTAATGGATGCTGTAGTGCGCTACCTGTCTCAGGTAAGGGTGACTTGCTTTCTTTCTCTCGCTCGTTCTCTCTCATGATGCCATTTTGTGTTTGGATGCAGATTTAGATTAATTGAATGCAGGTTTTTTTTCCTCATTCAAACTACAGTCATGAGCACCTACACGTTAGACCACAGGACCAGAGACTTTTATGTAGTTAAACTTTAAGCCTTGATACAGACCACTGATTAACAGCTATAGGGCAGATTGTCAGCTGAATTACTCCTATGTACAACACCGAAAAGAGAAACATAGATTTGTGTTGAAACCAAATATATCAAGATCTCTTATATAGGAAAATTGAACCGTGCACAGAAAAGCCTGATGTCTGCACAAGTTTACTTCTGAAAACAACTAACCGTTCTTAACAACTACACAATGTATATTGAACACACACACACACACAGTCTTGCAAATATCAAGTATTTCTATTGAAAACAACTTTGAGGTTTTCCACTCAACTTTCTTTAGGCCATCGTTTCCAAAACAATGGGTTGTGAGCCAAATCTTGGTGGGTCGTGAAAGTCCATGCAGTAAATAAAAAAAACTTTAAATTCTGTGTTTTCACATTTGCTGTGCTTCAAAGACTGAGGTCAAATATCAGGCTATGTCGTCTGACAAATTGCTGCTTATTCTTTTAACATGGGTATTGGTGTTTTACAAACTCATCTCACTTTGCAGTCGGAGAAGGAGAAGTCAAGTGAATTATGTGACAATTTTGCTAAGGTACAGAGAGAATGAAAGGAAAGGCAGTAGAAAGTCATTTTTTGTAAAACACCAAAAAATATAAAAACCTGTAAATGAACTGTACACATCAAGCAGTCAGGAAATCAAAAATTAAGCGCATTTTCTTTGTAATTCTGAAGTGTGATGGAACAAAGATTTTAATATTATCATAACAAATCAAGACATTTTACTTGGTGATGCACAAATAATAAAGATTCACTGAAACTCGATTTCTGCATGTTATCATTTTAGTGCAGTATAGTTTTATCAGTAAAACTGTATTTCTTTTTAAATTTAGTGGCTGTTTCATCGGAAAATATGCTGTCTGTAAATGACAGTGCGCTGCCAAATCACCTGCCTCATGTCTATTAAAGCTAGGTCGGTGGCAAAAGTTTGTTGTTCTAAAAATTGGGTTGTGGTTCTCTAAGTTTGGGAAGCACTGCTGTAGACTATTGGTTACTGTATTCTGACTCTTACAAGTCACAGTCTTGAGCAAAGCAGGCTTTATTCCCAAATCTCAGTCCTTTTATCTATTAAGCCATAATATTTTAGACTGAGTGTTAGTGCTATGGTAACATTAACACATTTATTCTTTCATGTGTACATAATCATACATGGAGAAGTAATGGTACACCCTTCCTTGTGTTCTTGGAACAGACAAACCAGAATGACCTTGGTGTACACTTTGTCTCGATAATGTTTTTTCATGAGGTAGTTTGGGGTTTTCGTAGGAAGGGCAAAAAAGCAGCACCTTTTAAATGGAAATTACATTTTTTTGTTCCTTGCTGTCATCTCTGTAGAATGTATGATTTGGTTGTGGTTATTATCTTCTGTTTTACTCTGCTTAGGTATTTGTATGATTTTATCATTGACTATGTTTTTTTCGCTTTATACTTCATTTTAACTTCTTCTGGAGTTTCCTTGACTAATCATGATGTTAGATGTCTTTCGAGGTGTAGAGACCACGTTTGTGAGATACAACACTGAATCAGACTATGTAACACACTTAATGAACTTATTTTGTGCCTCGAGGTCAGCAAAGATAAGCTCACTCCCTTTGTGTGTGTGTGTGTGTATAGTATCTTGGGTGACGTTATATTGCAAGCTCATATTTAACATAAGTATTGGTCCTTTCATTGGAGCCTAATCAGTGTCAATGATGTAGAAACCTGATCAGAAACAGTCTTTGGTCCACACAAATTAAGAAAAGTCTGTTTATCTGCAGTTTGACCCTGGTCTTTGCCATACTTGCCGTGGGTCAGTGTAAACAGGTGCCTAGAAGTTAAAACTCCAAGTGCTGCTTTGAGGCTAGAAGAGGCGGACCGTCTAGGAGATAACGTGGGAGTCAGCTGCAGGAGTTAAGGCACAAGCTTTTGTGAGCTATACAGTGTCTTGTAAAAAACTATTTTACTGAACAGAGTAGCTTTCTTAGATGTGTCTAAAGCCTGAGGCGAGGTATTAAGATAAATTTCTTAAACAACCATTGTTGTATGTCCGGTAGCGTAAGACTAATGATGGTTAGTGAGACACCAATATTAATTGCTTTCTGTCCAAGAACAATGCACTGTTTGGTTTGTTTGCTCAAGAAGTGGCTAAACTCTAGACCAAGAACACTTACTTTGCGATTTAAAAGTAAAAGCTGCTCAGTTTGGGGGGTCTTTAATTACTAAATTGAAAGTAAAAGTTGCACAGTGTGAGGGTCTTTAATTACTAATTTGAAAGTAAAAGTTGCACAGTGTGAGGGTCTTTAATTACTGGTTTGAAAGAAAACATTGCACGGTGTGAGGGTTTTTAATTACTGTTTTGAAAGTAAACGTTGCACGGTGTGAGGGTCTTTAATTACTAATTTGAAAGTAAACGTTGCACAGTGTGAGGGTCTTTAATTACTGGTTTGAAAGTAAACGTTACACGGTTTGAGGGTCTTTAATTACTAATTTGAAAGTAAACGTTGGACAGTGTGAGAGTCTTTAATTACTGGTTTGAAAGTAAACGTTGCACAGTTTGAGGGTCTTTAATTACTAATTTGAAAGTGAACGTTGCACGGTTTGAGGGTCTTTAATTACTGGTTTGAAAGTGAATGTTGCACAGTGTGAGGGTCTTTAATTACTGGTTTGAAAGTGAATGTTGCACAGTGTGAGGGTCTTTAATTACTGGATTGAAAGTAAACGTTGCACATTTTGAGGGTCTTTAATTACTAATTTGAAAGTAAACGTTGCACGGTGTGAAAGTCTTTACTGGTTTGAAAGTAAACGTTGCACTGTGTGAGGGTCTTTACTGGAATGAAAGTAAACGTTGCACAGTGTGAGGGTCTTTCATTACTAGTTTGGGTAGAAAGCAATGTATGCACCCCTACAAAGCCAGTAAGTCACTGCATAGTTAATTAAACAGAGGTTTCAATCAAGAACAGTGGGCTTGCTGTCAGTTGCCAAAGCGTAAAGCAACAGATCTACCGGAGGGAAAATGTATTAAGTATTACCACGCCAAAACAGTTTTAATGTAGAGAGAGTAACCAGTAAAGTTCCCCATCTAAATGGGTAAAAGAAAGTATTGATTTGTGTGGTTCCAGTAGAACAAATGTTGATACAGGAAATTAGGCGAAAAGAAAAATGGAAACATCTTCTATAGAACCCATAGGAGAAGCCAGAATCATTATCAGTCTTTAGACTTGCCTCTGAAGGCCCCTGTTGCACCAAACGTGAAGCAGAGTTACCAGCAAACTGTTCGGTGACTCAGGCTGGGAGAGCGCAGGTGGAGTCTGTTATTACTCGGATCGGTGCACTAAATGCTTCCCAAGCTGTGTTTAGCTCTTTTGGGGAGACCACGCCATGTCTTCAAAGTAGGGTGGCGGAATTCTCAAAGACTCTGCTTTGGAATACCAATTAAAAGTCCCCTAATTTGTCAGAAGTTGCACTTGTTCTTCCTCGATTCTCCCAACCCTAGGGCCCCCGCCTGGGGAATGCAAGCCACGAATCCCATGGGGCGATAGCCGCCTCAGCTGCTGCTTCTTGAGGGCAAGTGTCCACCTTTGCCGCACATGCTCATTCCTTCTTCCAAGGTGCAGTATTTACCCAGCATCTTCCTGTGACCACAGAAGGCAAGCTTTCCTCACTTTGAGAATTCCATCCAGAGCATTGGTGCAAGAGAAAGCAGGATCCCCCAAAACCTCAATTCTCTTCCTGCTTTGCTTGCCCCCCTGCAGGTTCAGTAGTATTCTGATTCTGTTGTGGTTTGGAGCCCCAAGAAATAGTAGTACCTCCACAGTAGTTGATGCAGTACACTGAATACGTCTTTGCTACATTCCCATATTGAGCCCTTCCCTACATTTTCAACAGTGCCTCCGACACGGATAAAAGTATCCAAGAAGGCACTGTACCCGGGGGTTTTCAGGGTAACTAATGTGCATTTTCAATGCTAGATTTTTAGCTGCCAGCCCGTATGCCTGCCTACTAAAATGAGTTTATATCTTCTTCCCAATAATGAAAAGCCTACTTAGGCTGGTTTTGGGTCCAAGGCTCCTCCCAGGGTGAACAAAGGCCGCCCAGCTATAGGAAGGCAGGCATCCGAGGTAGGCCCACACTGCTGCCCTGTTTTGATATAAAAATTACTATTATCAGAGTGCCTGCCTTTCCTTTGTTTGGCCCTTTGATGTCAGCTGTTCCCGCCTCTCTTGGCCTTCCGTAGCTAAGTGTAGATGGATGTTCCTGAAATTAACCTTCACCTGCCTTTCCTGTCAGCGTCCTTTTGGTCTCCAGCAACTCTCTGGTGAGAGTCAGTAACAGATGTTACAGGTTAGACTTGGCGTGGAGAAATGTAATTACAATCACTGCATGAGGGACAAGCCTGGCAGTCCCAGTTTAAGGGACTGCTGTGTCTCGGGTTATACAGCTTTTCTACAAATTATCTTTGTGGCATTTATTCGACAGATCAAAGTTTACTATTAGATTAGATTTTTAATTGCTGAATAAACTGCCATGTCATTGCTTATTTCATTTGCTGCCGGACTGAAATTGGAATTTATTGATTTTACCCCTAAAGCTGGCTACCACAAATGCAAGGCTGCGTTAATTTATACAATGAGTAGTACGTTGGAATTCTGTTACTGCAGATATAGGGACCTTTGCATATTTACAAATGCGTCAGTTCTACATGTCTTGCACATAGGCTTTGTGGACTCCAAAGCAACTTTAAGTAGCTGTTTTGCTTTCACTAATGACCGAGCTGACAAAAATCTCTGGAATGCATTTCTTAGTTTAAAGATGACATTTATTATTACTTCACCACGAGGTTCCTGAGAGAGGAGATTAGTAGGTTGGAGGCACACGTTTAAAAATAGTCACAGCAATGAAAGGAAAATATATAAAAGTGATTCTCAACTGCAATGTACACAGCAAATATATGTGATTATATTATAGCATAACTGCCAAGCAAAGAATAAAGTCAAAATTCATCACCGTAGGGCCTATCACTTCATCTTTCTCATGCCAGCAAGCTGATGACCCCTATTCAACTGCGAGAAAGAGATTTTCCACCCTCACGAGACAGGTCAGGCAGTTGACATCCACTACTGACTGAAGTCTCGGAAAATTCCCCCTCGCTGCTGCCTAGGGACACCTTTTATAGAATATTCAAAACATGCTGACTACTGTAGGTCAGAGTTGGAAGAAACAACGTCAAAGGTTGGCCAAGTTTTCAAGGCTGTCTCTCCCAAGGCCGAGTCCTTCCCTGCACTAATGAAAAACACAAAATATGCACTTCCTCATCATGCTATCTTGTTCAGTAAGAGAAAATACGAAAAACACAAGCTTATTTTACCATGTGGAAAAACACAGCTCATCTGCAATGTCCCAACTGCAATGTCTAACGCCACCTTAAAGCTAATAGGCAGCTAAACTGAATACAAAATGTGATGTGCTACTGGTGAACATTGAACAACTAATATGCACAGTGGTGAAACACAAATGCTGTAAGTAGGTGTTTTAAACCTGTCAAAAAAGGTTTATTCTGTCATGCGGCTGTTGCAGCTGTGGCCTACATTAGTTGAGGCTGTTGCGTCATCCCTAGCGCCATGTTTCTAAAGTTACCCATGTGATTGATACACATTCCCGTATATGAAATCTGACTTTCATGCCACCTTTGCAACTTTACGATGGCATCACGTAAAATGTAGGGACTTCAATCAGGATGAGGCAATTAATTTGTCAGGTTTGTAAAGGTGAGATGCACTGATAGGTGCCCAGAGTCCGAATACATCAGCAAGTCCAGCTCCATAGCATAAAAAAAAGCATGCAGGGGAATTATGAAAAGTTAAATATCCCTGTGCAGGTCCTTTATCCTAATTAGTCTGTTATCTTTACCTAGGATGGATGTGCTTTGACTCGCCTGAACCTGTCCGGAAACCATCTGACTGAAGACGCATTGAGAGACTTTTCCAGGTAACCAGGGTGCAGTTGTTTATAAGGCAACATTATTTCTGTTAACATATAACTATCTAATTAAAGGGCATGTTCAGTCTTTCTGTCCCCTGGCTAGGGCAGTTGGGGGTTACTGAGTGGACACCGGCATGTCCAACCATCAGGCCTTGCCGCAACCCTTAAAGACCCCAACAGTGTTCTGATACTTCCTCACTACCTCAAGGGTGGAGGGAGGTGACAGGAAGCTACTTGATGGCTCAGTTTTCTTTTTTAACAAACTAGGAGTCAACCAGTCACACAATCAGGCCTTAAAACCGCCCCAAAAGCCCCATTCGGTCTGCCCTCTGGGGGTTGGGAAGCATATTGGGGCATTTATTGCCAAGTTGTCTGGAGTCCAAGTTGGGGATAAAGAGCCTAATAAACACAAGGGCTTTATTTCTAAAAAGGGATTGGTGTGTGGGACAGCCTCTCCAGACATCTGGCCTTGCCTCCAACCCTATAACTCCCAACAGTCTTTCTGTAGGAGATTTGGATTAGGGGTGTACTCTGTTTAACCCTCCCTGTGCATGCAGAAAGGACACTAGACACCAGAGGTCTATTGTTTCTATGTATATTTAAAAAATAATGGGTTGAGGCGGACCCACCCTTCCTGGCATAGGGCCATGCCCCGAACAGTCTTTCTTACCCAAATCAGCTCCCCTGCCCCTCCCCATTCTGCCTCTCCCGAGTGGCAGAAAGACTGTCTTGATCTTGAGGGTGGCATCTGCAGTGCACTGCCAGGAGAGACGAGCCCCACAGCCCATTCTGTTTCTCAGTTTTTATCATTGAGGGTCTGGGGGACTTTCTGCACAGCTTCAGAATTCTCCCATCCCCCCACCGCCCCTCACCCCAAAGGGGCAGGCTTCAGATGATTAACATTCCAATTTGTGTACCTAAGGTGGCTAAGTGTTCATCAGCCTACCAAGAAAAAAGTGATAAAGAATGGGGAGAGGCTCTGGGCCATCTTGGCATCGAGCCCCACCCCTGGACACCAGACAGTCTTTCTGCTACGTGGGGGAGACAGAATGAGGCGCATACCCCCTCTCTGCCAGAACATATGTCAAAACTAACCTCAAAGAAATCCCAAATTCCTCTTGCTTGCCATGGTGAATGGCTCCACTATTTGGGTTCTCGATTAGGAGGCAACATAATCACCCTACCAGTCTGGGCATCTCTGAAAACTTAGAAACCCTGAGACACAAGAGTGGTGCGGATTGTATATATTCCAACCAGAGTACCCTGCAAACGTTGATGTGTGGGACAGAAAATACTGTTTTCCATATTTATGTAACCGAAGACTCTTGCACTTTCCGCCAATGGCCACACTCGCCCAATTGTATGCTGCCTCTCATGTTTGGGTGATCCTAATGCACTTCATAGGAACAGAAAAAGCACATTGACTTCACATTGTTCAGGTTTTGACCACTTGCTGTTGTGGGCGATAGATCTGACCACATTAGTGAGTACTGTTTTCATTGGGTAAAATGTGGGAACACTGGGTAGTAGGAATGTTGTGTTTTCCTCCAAATCCGAGACTCTTTCCCCAAAGAAATGTGACGGAAAATCCTTGATTTTTGCAAAAGTTTGAGGTTTGTATGCCATCCTCTGTAAGAAAATGTAGTGGGATCCACAACCCCACAATCCCCTGGGTGTCTGATTTTCAGAAATGTCTGGGTATGGTAAGTCTCCAAGGATGCTGGCCAACCACAGGCCTAAATCCCCCATTTACACATCGCCAGAAAGGGTGAATTTCAAATGAAAAATCTTAATGTTTTCCATGTTGTGTTTTGGGTTTTTTAAGTTAATAGGCACATCCATACAAGTGGGGTACCATCTTTGATATGAGAAGTGTGGGAACGCAGAATAGTAGAAGATTTGTTATTGTCAATTCAATTTCTTCCCATTGTTGGCTTCAAATATAAGCCAGCTTGCAAGAAAGAACACATTTTGCAAAATGCTCTCTAAGTTTCATATTATGGGTATTCTCAAATTCACAAATAACCACTAGTCCCTTCTTATTACCCTGGGCACATTTAAAAATGCTCAGGTTTCCTTCATACTCATGTTCTATTCATTACCATATAAATTGAAGGTGGATTGGTACACAATGAGAAATCATTATAAACTGCAGCTCATGTGATGGCTCTGGGTATTGTGTGTTTTTGGACAACCAACCAACACCATATAATCCTGTGACCAGACGACTCTGGTGGACTAAACGGTATGTTACTTTTGTAGATTGGCATTTAGGGCAAAAAAAATGGCAGGTGAAAACAGTGTCACCTGTTTCTATGTTTGACCTACTTATTTTCTTTAGTTTTTAATTTCAGCGATTAGTCTCTTCAGGAAAACCATGAGCGATATACACAAATGACACCCTACTAAATTTAGAATGTTGTTTACTTTTTTATATATCTTTCCGTGTTCACACCTGTTTCTACCACAAACTTGCAAGTAGGTGGAAACCACAAAAATAGGCAAAACTGACTACACCTTAGAAAACTGAAAAAGCTGTGATTACATTTTTTTTTTTTTTTAATTTATTTCACAACTCTGCCTCTTCCTGAAAGCTAGGACGGTGGTGATCTTAGTACAGCAAAATGTATGTTGATGCAAATCTTAGAACAAAAACTCATACGGTTTTGCACAGCGAGATGTTTTTTTTAAAAAACTGAACATGTTGCTACACTTTTACTATTTTCTTGGTTCACTCTAGGGGAGTTCATAAAACCTTGGTACCTTTAGAAACCCCAGCATGTATGGAAAAAAGAAACTATTTAAGCCTGCATAGCTTTTGTTTGGAAAAAAAAAAACTTTGGAGTCTTAAGTGTGAAGTTCCCCAGGCATCAAAAGGGGACTCAACTCTGACAAGGGAGTTGGGGAGTTGAGGGGTGGGGTGTGGAATGGGAGGATTACAGACTCAGCATTTAAGGGATTAAACAGGCATGTTATTAGCTTTCTTTTGTTTCTTGAGTAGGTTGCTTTCTCACATATCTGCAGAGAGAGTTCAACAGATGAGATCCTACGATGCAGACTGACTTTACACCATGCGATGTTGAGTTAAATTTGGTCTTGGCTATTAGATCTGCATTACTAGATCTAACTTGCTATTGGGAATGTAGCTTGGGATCATCATGTTGGCATATTTTGGACCTGTTTCCATACCTCCCCTAGACCTTTTCCCTTTCTCCCACTCCAACTGAGCTTCCTAAACTGCAGCGATTTTGACAATTTGTTCTCTGTGCTGTCTGAAGATAATATTCCTTTAAGGACCAGTGTAACATGAGAACATTTCTCAACAGTAAGACTGCTTGATTCTGGAGTTTTCAACCCAAACATCGTTGCAGTAAGCCAGCCTTGATAACCTCAAACGTCTGGCTACTTCAGTGCACTGAGCATGATGTAACAGTAGTAATAAAAGTTCGTGTTTTTAGTTGCCACTGAGATATGATAACCAAATGAGGTCCCCAAATCGACGAATGTTTGCTTTGAAAGGAGTTCAGGAGACACCTGGTTCCTCTGACTGGGACAAGGAAGTAAACATTTTAGTTTTTGACCTGTTTAGACATTGATTGCTTTTGTTAATTCAACAGTAAGGGTATTTCATCTAGTCAGTGATGTTATTGCAAAGTTCATTGTGATACTCACATGAATATACAGCTAGATCCCATTAGCTTTAAAAGTAGGTGATAACATGAGATGAGCACAGCCACTGATTTTGTGCATGTTTAAAAACAGGAAATGGGAGGGATACTTCTAAACCTTACCTGAAATGGGTCCACAGTTAATGATGAAGAGCAGTTTTCTGATTTGTTCGCTGTTTGTTTGCAAGAACAAATGACACAATTCGGGAGCTGTTCCAGAGATCCCTTTCCTTTGCTTCAAACACTCTAAGTGTTTTGTGATCCCCGGTGTTGTAAGCCCTGGACAGGTCAAAGAGTGTAAAGATTTGTTGTTAAGTCAGCATCCGAGGATCACAGTGTGCCTTCTAGGGTTGAGTAATTGTGGTTCCCAAATTCTTGGTGGTCTCAAACTAGACTGTGCTAAGTAGAATCTGGTTGTCATGCGGTCCCTTTTTCTATGATGTTGCTAACAATGGAGAGTTTGGGGATGGGTCTGAAATTTGCAGGATCTTGCTGTTTGGCAGCCGGTTTGTAGGTCTCTCCTAAAGACAGCTTTTTCCTGTCTTGTGGAAAGACCTCTTGTGGACCATACCACAAACTTACAGTGGGCCTAAAACCTATCTTACTTGGCTTTATTGTCACACTCATTTGCTTCTTATTCAGTGGCTTTCTTTCTCTTTCGTGTGTTTGTCCCTCCCCTGGCGCATAGCCTTTTTATTATTTTTTTGGTTGGTTGGGTTGTGTCCTTCCACTGCATACATTTAGGAAACTATCCATTCTTTTTCATTCGACACTCCATGAGAGTTCTTGTGTTTTCTGGCTGTCTCACTCATATGCAGGAATCCCACCCAAGGGTCTGTTGGTGTAGTAGCAGAACATGCGTGAGTCATCACTGGTATCCCATGGTGATATGTCAAGCCCTCAGAGCTCCAACTGGAGGTTGCTTTTGTGTTTGCGATTTACTCCCACTTCCCAGGTCTAATTGTTCTGCTTCCTCTGCTGCCACCAGGTGCCTTTTGCTTTGCCCCTCATTGGTCTCCTTGGATTTGTCTGGAAATTCTGGGATTGGCCTTCTTGGATTAGAGCTTCTTCTTGCAGCCGTCAGGGAACGGAACTGTGGCCTAAAGTATTTAAATCTTGCAGGTAAGGTTATGGTTGTGATGCCATTTTGTTGCCAACCATATTGTTTGTTTTGGTACTTATTGGAGTACAAACAGTATTTATTGTATTATGGATTTTCAGTTAGGGCACTTTTTTAAAACTTAATATTATGATTGTTCCATTTAAGATGGTTCTGCTGATGCTGCTTAAAGAGCTTTATTAGTATGAAAAGTATAGGTTACTTTTAGCTGCCTCTTGTGCTTTTTAGTGATTGAAGTATAGCAGTTCTTTCCAGTGGCCATTTAGATCTCTTTATCACAGCGCAAGCAACCGAAAAGCAGTGTTGCAAGCTTGGGGACCGAGACAGACTCAGCACATGAGTGTAGTGGCATACTCACATGCTTCGTATACATACTCACATGCTTCGTATACATACTCACATGCTTTGTATACATTCACATCATATAACGAAAGCAGAAGGCAAACTAGTAACACAGTTTCTGATGGATGCTTCTTCCTGGAGATTCCTCACCCTTTGAATAGCCCCAGGTGTTCGACTGAAGCTGGACATTTTTGCAATAGCTCTCCTGCACAGGTGGGTTGCGATTGCCTGGCTTACCATCTGCACATGAAGTCACTGGAGCCATATAGCGCTACCCCCACACACTGATGTCCGTTCCTTTTTTCCCGCGCTCTTTGTCACGGATGCAGAGCGGCTTTCTATGGAAATTTCTTTTTCCAAAAATTCTAGTCTGGTTCAAGCTCGGACTGCTGCAAGGTCTGTTTGTAATACTTGGATCTAAGCTGGACCCTAGATTGTGCAAGTAGTTTATACTCAAGCATTCCAAGGCCATAAAGGAGCTAGAGGCAAAGCTGTTCATGGCACGCAACAAGTGCTGGGCCCAGCATCACTCGCGGTCCAGGTCACAGCCCAAATCATTCGTCACCTTCTTCCAAGTCATCAAAAGGCAAGTAGAAGAAGCACAAGAAGTGGCAGCATCAGGAACACTCCATGGCAAGATGCTGTTCCCGCTCCAAGGCTAGGTCTCCACGCCGCTCACCCTCTTTCCCAGCCCTGGAGCTAGTGGACATCATTCCAGCAGAAGAACCTACGCCAACCCAGCTCCAGCACCGACTGTCTGTCTTAACCAGATATTCTGGCAACTGGTGCAAGTCATTGCATTTACACGGGCCATGCTGGTGCTCTTTCATGGGGTTTCATTTCATTCTGGCGTGCCTTCAAGCCCCATGGAGCAGACTGGTTTTTACTGCTGGTGGGAACTCCTCTGGCAGTAGCTAACCCTAGACATGGTCTTTCGGGCACTCTTCCATCTGCAGATGGAGCTGCAGCGGTGTCCAGACCCCGGTGTGGAGCCTCCACTCAATCCGACTCTAGTCTGTGCTGAAGGAAAGTCCTTATTAGTGTGCTTTTACAAAGAAGTGCAGAGGTTGGTAGAGGAGGAACAGTACAGGGAGGAATCTCAAGCCAGACCTTTTGACCAGAGGGAAATACTGGCAAAGGATGGTTGGCACATTTGGCCCCGATTCATACCACGTCCTAATGCCCGACATACCATATGACGATGCCAGCAGTGAAGGTGCCAGGTCACTGCCCCCTGCTAGCACAGGTGCAGTGGATTTCCTGGCTCTGCAGAATGCAAGCAGCCTGGATACCTCTTTAGAGGTGGACTTAGTGTCCTTGAGGGCCACTCTTTGCAGAGGTTGTGTCCTTTGATGCAGTGATTAGAAATGCAGTAGAAGCACTAGAACTAGCTCTGCCTGTGCAGGAGGACTAAGGGAGCCACCTTTTGACAGATTTGAGAGACATCTTGCAGCCCCCCCTACCACTTCTGAGCCACCGCTCCTGTTTAATGACACCTTATGAACCCTGTATGGCTGCTTGGGCTAAGCCTGCGCCTGCACCATTAGCGAGGCGGAAACTTGCCCGATGTTACCAGCTAGCACCAGAGGATCCATCTTTCTGGTCCTCCCATCCTTTGCTGGAGAGTCTTGTAGTGCACGCATTGTCTTGCTCAAACCACAACCCCTGCTCTTTTGCCAGTGCACCTCCAGAGCGAGGGTCTAAATAACTGGCGGCCATGACCAAGTAAGTGTTCTCCTAGGAGGGCTGATGTTCAGGTCTCTGAATGCCACATGCCTCATAGCTAGGTACACATACACACTGCGGAAAATGGCGCAGATGCTGCTACAGTCTCTCGGACCATCTCAAGAAAGATTTCGCAGAGGTTTTTAAGGGAGGACAAAATGCAGCATTACTGCATTACCTCAGAGAGGATGGATTCCTAGTGATAAAAAAAACTCTGCATTAAACCCAGTACTCGTTGGCACGGTGGAAATATCCGACTTGCCTTGTGAATCTGACTAAACCGGACACTTTTTGTTGCATTCAATACAACCCCTGGTGCGCCTATACAATTTATACTTTTTACCTAATTGTCATAATATGGAATCCCAATCTATGTGATTTTTCATGTAGGAAATGCTTTTTTTTTATTTATTTTTTAAACTGTGCTTAATATTGTTAAATTTTGCTTCCGTATACTTCTGTGGCTCAATTTTATATTGCTATGCCAGTTTTTAAATTAAATTGATACGCTTACCATCATGGTCTGGCTCTGTTCCTGCAGTTACAGTATAAAAGCTCAGAGATTCAAAACTTAATTGAAGTGCTGAAGCAGGCTCTAATATTTGTTTAAATCCCAGTTATCCTCACAATAATGTTGGATTATCATGAGTTAATGATATTCTATCTTAATACGCCATAAGATTGATTGGGGACAGATGCAGACCAAAAAAGCACTCCTTGCCATAGTTCCGAATACTTTGCTATTGCTTGCATTTTAATTCCTCTGTCTTTTCCTTCCAAGGTTGCTCCATCCGTGGTCCACTGAATACTTCTACCTTGGATGGGATCTCCTCTAACCTTCAAGAGCTGCAGTTGTGCACCAGCCACCTTACCAAGAGCGACAAGGAGAGCCTGATGCAAGCCTGGCCCAGCGGCCCGGGTCTGGTCTCGCGCCAACAGAAGCTGTTCTGGAAGAGTCTGTGAGATAGATGCATGTGTGTCCTCTGGTAGGAGTACTCCACCACTCACCTGGCACTTTAACAGAAGACCCACCAAGCCTGCACTGCCCAAACTCAGCTTGGGCCCAGGACTACAGATTGGCACCTTCAATTGTACAGTATTTTAAGCATAGCTCTTTTTGTATTTATAGATTTTTATTCATAATAAATATTTACTCATTCTTTGAGAAAAAGCTCAAACTAACTCACAGGGTGTGGCTTAAGCACATTATTGTTTCTCCCCCTTTAAATTAAGGGGGGTCAAGGAGGGTTGGGGGTCAATCTAAACCTGCCAGGCAGTGATCATCACCTCAGCCGAGGTCATCACCCAAGCTATCATGTGAACATGTTGTTGGGAGTTAAAACAGAGTTTGTACTGAGCACATCTCAGACTTGTGTCTCATCAGTGATTTGATTGGTTCATGCATTTTTGATCTTCATTCATAATTGAGGATTTTGCAGCATGAATCTTTTCTGGATTCACATGCTGTGCATTATTCTGCCATCGGGATGTCCCCCCCCCCCCCAGTTTGGCAACTTCAGATTATTTTCTTCTGCCATTGGGTCTGGGTGTTTTCATGGAAACGTCTTCAACTTAACAACTTCAAAGAATTGCTGGAAGACTGTGAGGAAAGTAGAACAAGTAAGAAAAATCATTCATTCAACACCTTTGAGGAGAGGGCGAAAGGAAGAACAAGAGCGCATTTCCGGCGGATCATCGAGAATGCCCGAACGGGAGGCTCCCTGCATGGCGTGATGTAAATATGCTGTTTCAGTTTTGTATCACATCGTAACTGGAAAAATAAGAAATTAAATCCTTGCAAGACACAACAAATCATAAGCAAAGATTGAAACCCTGAGTGTTTCTGTGATAGTAGCTTGGGTTATTAGATGGAAAGATTTTCATTGGATAGTTTGAAAGTCATAACAATCTACTGAGTGAAAACCGTTATCAGTGGAGGGATGGGGCAGGATGAGGTAGATATGTCTAGTGGCAACAGTGGATTAGTGGACTTAGGGTGAGACTGGCCTGAGCATGTTAAAAAAAAAAAAAAAAAAAAAAAAATAGTAGTAGTGGTGGGCAGTGGATGGCAGGAGAAAGTAAGGCCACTTAGAATATATTAAAACCCATGTGTTGCTGGAAACAGAGTGCCAGGGTTTGGTGATCTTCAGATTGTTTCTTCTGTTATTTGGGGCCCATCTTGCCAGTTTGTTGGAGTAACTTGATACATTGCCTAAAAAAAAAAGCGAAGGTACTGAAATCTGGGTCAAGGCAAGTCAGCAGAACCTAGGATTTATAGTTTAGCATCCACCTGTTGGCGTAACTGAGGCTTTTGTGCCAAGCTGCCACAGAAAGCAGCTCTGGAGTTAGAGTTCAGGCGCTCATACTCTGGCATCTGGATGGTGGCAACAGCTCGCTCCACAGACTCATTCTGTGTTCACTCGTGAATATTCTTTGAAGTGTAAACCTTGAACAATGCAGCTGTCTTCCCATCTCAAGTTGATAGGCAGGGAATTCCAGAGCTCGGGTGCAAGACAGGCGAACAACCGGCCACCACTTCTAGCTCTGTGATTCCTGGGAACAGCCAGAAGATCCAGGTTGTTCGACCTGAGGGCCCTGTTGGATTGATGGGGGTGTGATCAGCTGATGTAGAACTTTTGGGCCCGCTTTAGCTTTGTTCAGGTTTACAAGACACAGTGCCTTAACCCCTCAGGTGCCTTGGACGAGCTGGGCTCGCCCTCAGCCACAGTTGCCATGTGTCGAGGACGAGCCCAGCTTGTCCTCTTCCTGGCCTACTCCCCCCCCCCCCCCCCCCCCCCCCCAAGTGGGCCTCCCATGCACACCCCAATCAGGGATAGAAGGGGAATTGCTTCCTCCTCCACCCCTGTTTCCCCCCAACCCCCCCCCCCCTCCCCTCCTTAGGCAAGGGTCGCTCCCCTGGGGGGCAAATTGTGTTTAGGCCATATGGCAGATCGGCCTATTTTTATTTGGCCAATAAACCACTAGACACTAGGGATTTTTATTTTTTTGTGTAATTTTCACGCAAGGGGTGCAACCCTTAGGCAAGGGTCGTTCCCCTGGGGGGCAAATTTCTGCTCCCCTTGGGTGCAGATCTGCCTATTTCTATTAGGTTAAGTGCAGAAACCACTTAGACACCAGGGATTGGTGTGTGTATATGTGTGTGCTTTGTTTGGTGGGGTAAGAGGGGAGCCCCTTGGGCAAGGGTCTCTCCCCATGGGGGCACATTACTGTTGGCCATATCTGCCCCCCTTGGGGGCAGATCGGCCTATTTTTGGAAGGCCCATCTGCTCCCAAGGGGGGGCAGAAAGCCCACCAGAGACCAGGGAAGATTTTTTTTTTCTTCAAAATTAGAGGGTGGGGGTATGGCCATACTCCCACCCCAAACCATACTCACACCCCAAATAAATGGGGCCAAGGTTTTTCTGCCCACCAGTGGGCAGATTGGGCAATTACCCTGATCCACACCCTGGAGGGGCAGAAAGTCTAGTAGATGCCGCCGCATTCTAAAACATCTTATCTCACGGCAAGCAAGAGGACATTTGATTACTTTGGGTTTTGGTTTTACATTTGGGCCATGAGAGCTTGGTTAACTCTCAAAATCGTCCCACTTAGAATGGTGAGGGCTGCACTTTTTTGACTTTGGGACGCAGCCATGTAGAAAAAACTACAAGACCTAGACACATCTGAAAACTAAACATCTGGGTGATTCCAGGGTGGTGTGCTTCAAATGCATCCTGCACCATTTTCAAACCCACAATGCCCTGCAAACCTCCAACTTTGCTGGAAATCACACATTTTTTCGACATTTTTGAGATGGAACCTTCCGGAATCTGCAGGAATCCACTAAATCCCTACCACCCAGCATTGTCTCATCTTTACCAATAAAAATTCTGCCCCACTTATCAGCCTAAAAATGTTTTTTTTTCAAACTGCCCTTTTGGACCCGCTTTGGTTCCCCCTCGATTTCAACATGTTTTTGGCTCTTCCCTGTCATAGGCACTTGGCCCACCTACACAAGTGAGGTATCATTTTTACCTGGAGACTGAGGGGAACGTTGGGTGGTAGGAAATTTGTCCCGGTGCAGTGATCTCACTCAGAAATGCGGGGAAAAAATGATTTTTTTCTTTTTAAATCTAAATGTGAGGTTTGCTGAGGATTCTGGGTAAGAAAACATTGGGAGATCCACGTGAGTCACACCTCCCTGGACTCATTCGGGTGTCTAGTTTTCAGAAATGTTTGGGTTTGGTAGGTTTCCTTATATAGCTGCTGAGCCCAGGACCAAAAATGCAGGTCGTCCCCCATCCCCACCCCATGGCAAAAAACAGGTAGTTTAGTATTTGATAATTTTGATGTGTCCACATAGTGTTTTGGAGCATTTCCTTTTGCGGGACCTAGGCCTATTCACACAAGTGAGGTACCATTTTTATCGGGAGACTTGGGGGAACGCTGGGTGGAAGGAAATTTGTGGCTCCTCTCAGATTCCAGAACTTTCTGTCACCGAAATGTGAGGAAAACTTTTTTTTTTGCCACTTTTTGAGGTTTGCAAAGGATTCTGGGTAACAGAACCTGGTCAGAGCCCCACAAGTCACCCCATCTTGGATTCCCCTAGGTGTCTAGTTTTAAAAAATGTGTAGTTTTGGTAGGTTTCCCTCGGTGCCGGCTGTGCTAGAGGCCAAAATCCACAGCTAGGCACTTTGCAATAAACAGGTTGGCTTTCTTTGGGAAAATGTGATGTGATTTTTATCGGGAGACTTGGGGGGAACAAAGAATAGCAGAACAAGTGCTATTGCCCCTTGCGTTTCTCTCCATTTTTTCCTTCCAAATGTAAGACAGTGTGTAAAAAAGACGTCTATTTGAGAAATGCCCTGTAATTCACATGCTAGTATGGTCACCCATTCAGAGATGTGCAAATAACCACTGCTTCTCAACACCTTATCTTGTGCCCATTTTGGAAATACAAAGGTTTTCTTGATACCTATTTTTCACTCTTTATATTTCACCAAATGGATTGCTGTATCCCCGGTATAGAATGAAAACCCACTGCAAGGTGCAGCTCATTTATTGGCTCTGGGTACCTATGGTTCTTGATGAACCTACAAGCCCTATGTATCCCCGCAACCAGAAGAGTCCAGCAGACGGAACAGTATATTGCTTTAAAACAATCTGACATCAACAGTAAAAAGTTACAGAGTAAAACGTGAAGAAAAATGGCTGGTTTTTTTACCCCAATTTGAATATCTTTTTATTTCAGCTGTAATTTTCTGTAAGAAACCCTTGTAGGATCTACACAAATTACCCATTACTGAATTCAGAATTTTGTCTACTTTTCAGAAATGTTTAGCTTTCCGGGATCCTGCATTGGTTTCACACCCATTTCTGTCTCTAACTGGAAGGAGGCTGAAAGCACAAAAAATAGTAAAAATGGGGTATGTCCCACTAAAATGCCAAAACTATGTAGTCAAGAGTGCAAAAGAAAATGTATATCTAGTGCTACTTGAATTATGCAGCAGTGGAGGACCAAATATTTCGATGGTGATTAAATTATGTGGCAGTGCAGTGAAACCTATTCAATCCTTTATGTAAAGGAAATTCAATAAAGGTTTATTAAGAAAAAAAGTCCAAGCATTCACCAAATCATATCGAAACTGTTATTCACCAACACATTATTTTGTTTTGCTGAAAGCTCAGGATTGCAATTATTATACCAATTTGTAAAGCGTGTGGCTAGCCAACAGGGTTTCCTAGTGCTAGATAAAACAAAAGGCAGTGAATAATTTAGAAAAGCCAAGTGAGATTCCGGAACATACCAAGAGATTTGCAGGATCTATTGAGACGGGCAAAGAGTTCCAGTGTTTGGGACCTGGATATTAAAAGGACCAACCACCTTGTCAAGCCATACAAAACCTATTAACCATTGCAACATTAAGATTACTAGAATGAAGAGGCCAACTAAGACAGTTAGATGCCACGAGTGACCTGGAATAAAGTGGAGCAGAATTTGCCAAAGCTTTAACCGCATAATATAGTGCTTTAAATTGGACTCGCTTGCTAATCTGGAGCCAATGAAGGCCTCAAAGAAGATTAGATGCTGAAGAGTGTTTAGGAAGATGAAAAACAGCCAGGCAGCCACATTGTGAACTACTAGTGGGAGTTTAAGTGTGCCCTTCAATGACCCCAGGTAGAGAATATTACCATAATCTACGCTAGAAATGATTAGTGCCTGTACTAAGGACCTTTGGGCAGAAGCAGGAAGTAGCCAGAGAATTTTTCTTAGCCACCTCAGGACGCCAAAACAGGTAGAGGCTACCTTCGTAATTTGATGATCCAACAACTGGGGAGTATTCAGCTATGCATCCAGACCCAAAAGCAGAAACAAATAATGTGAAGAAGGTGACCATGATTGAGAGCTTCCAGAGAGGGCATATGATGTCAGAGGTGGCTGGATAGGGCACCAAATGGTGGATCCGGCGATGACCAGCAAAAAAACAAAAAGAGGACTACTACTACTACAGAGAAGAATTCCGGACCCAACCACTAGATGGCAGAATAATGCACAGCATGTGAATCCAGACAATCTCTCAAGTTGCAAAACTACTCCTACAGATAAGAAACAAATTTGTTCCTAACTACCCAAGCAGGGGTATGAGCAGAACCCATTACATAGAACTGACGTCACTGCGCGAGGGCGGCGTTTATGTACTACTCCCGACGTCATCACTGCGACCACGACGCCTGCTGTCCCTACCAGATATTTTGTTACCGAAGGTAAGTAACTTGTACATCAGGCCAGCAGTGAGAGTCCCAAAGATAAGGCGATTACCAACCAGTAAAATTTCAGACTTATTCCCATTTAATTTAAGAGAATTACTGTTCATCCAGGTCGCCACCTTAGTGAAGCAAGATTTAAGAGTAGCAAAGCTACTAGTTTCATTAGAGAAAAGATATACAATAATCTAGGTGGTATCCACCTAGGAAAACAATGCGAGGCCACAGCCTTCCAGCACATCAGCCAGAGGCCGCACATAGATATTAAAAAGGGTTGGACTCAAAGCCATACCCTGCGGCACCCAAGAGGATAGAAGATATGAGGTAGAATTCTGAGCTTTGAAGAAGACCTGAAAGGAGCAGTCTTTTTAAAAAGACTGCAGCCAAGCCAGGGCCAGGTCTTGAATGCCCAGATCCTCCATCCTCTGTAGAAGCAATTGATAGGAAATGGTATTGAAAGCTGCGCTAAGATCTAATAGATAAAAGCCCCCTTACTTCCTATCGAGCTGGAGCCTAAGCTGTTCGATGCAAGGTGGATTCAGTGCTATAACTGGCCCTGAATCTTGATTGTTAGGGGTGAAGAAAATAATTGGTTTCCACAAAGGCTGCCAACTGCTGGTTGACATGTGAGTCCTTCATCTTTTCACTGTTCTTGACAAGGAATTTGTCACTCTGTCTGGCACCTTGATTTACCGCCCCAGCCCCCTTCCAGCGGGCAGTTGGTTTTGCCGGTTGTTGGAAGTTAGCTCCCTTTTTCTTCTCAAATGCTCAAACATCAATATTTTCGGTGATTTTAATATTCGATCCGAATTGCTGTCAAACCTCTTTTTTGGTGACGGATCTTAAGGCACTGGGTGTGCATCTCCTAAATAACCTATTGTAGGAAGTTGGCTCTGTATATACTATCTCAAAGTAAGAGATAGAGTGCACAGAGTCCAAGGGTTCCCCTTGGAGGTTGATAGTGGCCAAAAGAGATAATTCTAATGCTCTATTTTGTGGTAGTGTGGTCGAGCAGTAGGCTTATCAGAGGGTAGTGTTAAGCATTTGTTGTACACACAGGCAATAAATGAGGAACACACACTCAGACACAATTCCAGGCCAATAGGTTTTTATATAGAAAAATATATTTTCTTAGTTTATTTTAAGAACCACAGGTTCCAGATTTACAAGTAATACTTCAAATGAAAGGTATTTCACGCAGGTATTCTAGGAACTTTGGATAATCACAATAGCATGTACAATTTTGACAAAAATGGCAATAAGCTATTTTAAAAGTGGACAAAGTGCAAAAATCAACAGTTCTTGGGGGAGGTAAGTAATTGTTAAGTTCACAGGTAAGTAAAACACTTACAGGGTTCAAAGCTGGGTCCAAGGTAGCCCACCGTTAGGGGTTCAAGGCAACCCCAAAGTTACCACACCAGCAGCTCAGGGCCGGTCAGGTGCAGAGGTCAAAGAGGTGCCCAAAACACATAGGCTTCAATGAAAACAGGGGTGCCCCGGTTCCAGTCTGCCAGCAGGTAAGTACCCGCGTCCTCGGAGGGCAGACCAGGGGGGTTTTGAAGGGCACTGGGGGGGGGACACAAGCAGGCACAAAAAGTACACCCTCAGTGGCAGAGGGGCGGCCGGGTGCAGAGTGCAAACAGGCGTCGGGTTTTGTATTGAAAGCAATGGGGAGACCCGGGGGTCTCTTCAACGATGCAGGCAGGCACAGGGGGGCTCCTGAGGGTAGCCACCACCTGGGCTAGGTAGAGGGTCGCCTGGGGGTCGCTCCTGCAGTGGAGTTTGGTTCCTTCAGGTCCTGGGGGCTGCGGGTGCAGTGCTGGTTCCAGGCGTCGGGTTCCTTGTTACAGGCAGTCGCGGTCAGGGGGAGCCTCTGGATTCCTCTGCAGGCGTCGCTGTGGGGGCTCAGGAGGGTCAACTCTGGTTACTCACGGGCTTGCAGTCACCAGGGAATCCTCCCTTAGGTGTTTGTTTTCCGCAGGTCGAGCCGGGGGCATTGGGTGCAGAGTGGAAAGTCTCACGCTTCCGGCGGGAAACGTGGGGTCTTTAAAGTTGCTTCTTTGTTGCAGAAAGTTGCAGTTTGTTGAACAGGGCCGCTGTTCTCGGGAGCTTCTTGGTCCTTTGAATGCAGGGCAGTCCTCTGAGCCTTCAGAGGTCGCTAGTCCCTGTTGGATGTGTCGCTGTTGCAGTTTTCGTCAAAGTAGGGAGACAGGCCGGTGGGGCTGGGGCCAAATCAGTGTCATCTCCGTCTTCACTGCAGGGCTTCAGGTCAGCAGTCCTTCTTCTTCTTTAGGTTGCAGGAATCTATCTTCCTCGGTTCTGGGGGCCCCTAAATACTGAATTTAGGGGGGTGTTTAGGTCTGGGAGGGCAGTAGCCAGTGGCTACTGTCCTTGAGGGTGGCTACACCCTCTTTGTGCCTCCTCCCTGTTGGGTGGGGGGGCACATCCCTAATCCTATTGGGGGAATCCTCCTTCTACAAGATGGAAGATTTCTAAAAGTAAGAGTCACCTCAGCTCAGGATACCTTAGGGGCTGTCCTGACTGGGGGGGTGATTCCTCCTTGTTTTTCTCATTATCTCCTCCAGCCTTGCCGCCAAAAGTGGGGGCAGTGGCCGGAGGGGCGGGCATCTCCACTAGCCGAGATGCCCTGTGGCGCTGTAACAAAGGGGGTGAGCCCACCGCCAGGTGTTACAGTTCCTGCAGGGGGAGGTGAGAAGCACCTCCACCCAATACAGGCTTTGTTCCTGGCCACAGAGTGACAAAGACACTCTCCCCATGTGGCCAGCAACATGTCTGGTGTGTGGCAGGCTGGCAAAAACTAGTCAGCCCACACTGGAAGTCGGGTATGTTTTCAGGGGGCATCTAAGATGCCCTCTGGGTGTATTTTACAATAAAGTGCACACTGGCATCAGTGTGCATTTATTGTGCAGAGAAGTGTGATACCAAACTTCCCAGTTTTCAGTGTAGCCATTATGGTGCTGTGGAGTTGATGCATGACAGACTCCCAGACCATATACTCTTATGGCTACCCTGCACTTACAATGTCTAAGGGTTTGCTTAGACACTGTAGGGGCATAGTGCTTATGCACATATGCCCTCACCTGTAGTATAGTGCACCCTGCCTTAGGGCTGTAAGGCCTGCTAGAGGGGTGACTTACCTATGCCACACGCAGTGTGAGGTTGGCATGGCACTCTGAGGGGAGTGCCATGTCGACTTAGTTATTTTCTCCCCACCATCACACACAAGCTGGCAAGCAGTGTGTATGTGCTGAGTGAGGGGTCCCTAGGGTGGCATAAGACATGCTGCAGCCCTTAGAGACCTTCCCTGGCACCAGGGCCCTTGGTACCAGGGGCACCAGTTACAAGGGACTTACCTGAGTGCCAGGGTTGTGCCAATTGTGGAGACAAAGGTACAGTTTAGGGAAAGAACACTGGTGCTGGGGCCTGGTTAGCAGGGTCCCAGCACACTTTCAAATCATAACTTAGCATCAGCAAAGGCAAAATGTCAGGGGGTAACCATGCCAAGGAAGCATTTCCTTACACCTATCCACTCATGTAGCAGGAAATCTACTCAACCCTCTTCTCTAATTTGAAGATGGAGTCAGTAGAAAGCTCAATTTCTTTAGTGTAGTCCGATCATCTTGCGATACAATTTTCCTCTCCAACTACTACCATTTCAAATGACCAACCTCGCGATTCATTTACTTGGCATAGAGAGTGGTCTACATTTAGACCCCTATTCTTAGTTCACTTTTACAAGCAATGCTAGCAGAACTGAGCTGATTGGTGGACACTGATTCCAGTGTCATTATTAACTGTGCTCCGTCATCCCTTGACTCTGTATTGCATTTAAGTGAGAGCGCAAACTCCAGATCACTACCTTGCAAAACAAACCCTCCAACTGCCCCTCCACTTCAACTCGGGTCGGAAATAGCTGGTGCAGTGGTGACTTTAGGTGTTGGGTTTTGGAGGTTCCTGAGACTTCAGAGTCCTTCTTTGGAGTTTGTTGGAGAACAATTCCACTATTCACTGGAGGTCTTGAGTCTTTTTCAAAGGCAGGCAGTCCTCCTGGGTTTCTGGAGTCACAGCTGCAGGACGAGTCACCTTTGGTGCAGATTTTGATGAGGGATGCAGACAGGCTGGCGGGGTTGGTACCAGGACAGCTGCTTCTTTTCTTCTCTTCTACTATTGCGGCTCTTCGGTGTGTTTGGTCTTCTGATGTCATCAGGATCTGCTTCCCTGGTTCCAGGGGCTCCCCTAAATACTGAATGTAGGGATGTGTAGGGTAGTAACCAATGGGCTATGCCCCCTATAAGATTACTTCCTGTGGGAAGTGGGCATAACTGTGTCCCGTAATTCCTAGGTATGCCATCTCAAAGGTGACTACCTCTGAAAACTCTTGTTCACCTCGCAGTAGCCCACCTTAGGGGTGGTACTAGCCTGGAGGTGGCACGCCTACCTGACTAGCTAATTTTCCTGTCTGTCCAGGTGGCAAATGGGCTCTGGGCAGGGTAGGGAGGGTGGCTTCCTCTCCTGTGAGGGAAGCTAGATTTGCATTTTAAAGGCAGCAACCCTTTGAGGCTTGCCACCTTATGGAGGCTAACAAGCAGGTCATCCTGTGGGAAGGTGTGTTACACCGTCTTCTCAGACAGGCTTTTCTTCTGGGCCTCCTGAGAGCAGAAAGCTCTCAATTTAGGTGGCCAGAACAGTGTCTCCGGTGGTAGACTGGCAGAAACTGGTCAGCAAACACACCAGAGGCTGGTAGGCTTTCAGGAGGCACCTCTAAGGTGCCCTTTGCGTGCATGTATTGGTAAATCCAATACTGGCATCAATGTGGGCTCACCAATGTGAGAGACGTTTGATACCAAACATCCCTATCTTCAGTGAAGCCATCATGTAGCAGGGGAACTCGTATTGACCAGTGTCCAGCACTTACTGTGTCTTGGAATCGACAGATATAGTAGGGGAATATCTGCTCATGCAGATATGCCCTCGCATGTAGTATAATGGACCATGCCTTAGGGCTGTAAGGCCTGCTCAAGGTGTGACTTGCATATCGTGCATGCAGTGTTAAAGGGCATGGCACACAGTCATATTTTCACTTTTGTCTGCACCAAGACATGCAGCCTGTCATGTGCTTGGTGTGGGGTCCCTTAGGGTGGCATAGTTCATGCTGCAGCTCTTTAGGGTCCCTCTTTAGCACCTCCGGTACCAGGGGTGCCATTTACTAGGGACGTACAGAGGGTGCTAAAGGATTTGCCAATTGGGAACACAATTGTAAAGTTTTGGGAAAGAGATCTGTCACTGAGGACCTGGTTAGCAGGAACCCAGTGAACTTTCAGTCGAAATCACATCAGATACCAGGCAAAAAGCATGTCAAAAAGAGGCACTTTCCTACAATGACCCCTTAGCTGGGTTTTATAAAGATCTGCAAGTGTTTAAAGAAGGCCTGGCCTGAAACCTACCGCAAGGAGGAACAGATGAAGTATAAGTTGGCTTTGACAGCGTACCATAAAGATTGTTGCTCAACTCGGGCCTCCTGTTATTCCCTAAAAATCACTTCATCTCAGAACATCCCCAAAATGCTATTTCATATTGCTAAATCCCTAATGGATCCTGCTGCTGTTTCTCCTACACCCATACTTGCGCAGACTCCGAGTGATGATCTGGCAAGTAGCGGATACCCAGGCCTCCCTCTCTCCACTGCTTGAGAGAAGTGCTGCTATCTCCTCCATTTCTTCTGCTAGCTTCTTGAGGACTTTTACCACTATTGAACTCCCCTGTGCGTCTCCTTCTGAACTCCATTAAGTTTGGTTCTTCATTGGATCCTCTTCCTCGTCCCTTTTCTTGTAAACTGTGTACCCAGCTTTTTTCCATGTTATTGATCTTCTCAATTCCTTTCTATTGGAAGGCCTGGTCCCCAAAGCCTTGAACATGCTATATGATCTCCTTTACTGAAGAAGCTCAATCCTGATGCTCTTCATTGGTCTAACTATAGGCTTGTCTTGCTTCTGCCACTATTTGCAAAATTCTGGAAAACCAATTATCTTAACACAGATCATTATAACTCAATGGCTAAGATAGGGTTGTGTTAAAATAACAGTATTTCATTCAGCAGAAAACAAAGTTATGTGGGCACATTTCCTGCAACAAAATATGTGCCTCTATTTCTGCCTGTCCAGTTATGTTTTACATCTGGTTTCTAGTTCTGGTTTTACTCTTTCAGTACTATTGACCTCTCCAATTATAAAAGGTCTGCAGGAGTATTTTTTCATTGCCCACATACAATTTAAGTGTCTCTAGGGGAGCCGGTTTGATTCAAGAAAGCAGACCTTAAAGTGAAAAGACGGAAATGTTCTGTTCTTAGAGGGCCTTCTTAAAATAATTGCCTTTCTAGAAGAGTGTCTTTAATGTAATATGAATTTTCACCGGTGATGATGTAAAACATGTTCATGATAAAGGGGGACTCCCTCCTTCATTCCCTACAGGAAACCTCCCCCACTTTTCATGGCATGTTTCATCATTGGTGACCCAGCCACACCCTGCTTCAGATTGTCAGGGTGGGCCCAGCCTGGTCAGGGAGCTCTTCAGGTTAATTATTGGACAGGAACAGGAACCCCTGTGAGCTTAGAATCCCCTACACTGGTTAGCTTTATTGTGGGTCCCAATGATGAGTCAAAAGCAAGTGTGAGGTCCAGGGCTCGTTTTACATATAGGGCGCACTGTCCTTGTTCATGACACTGCGCACTAGACTTAGGTCCTGCGCACGCCATGTCACTGGCACCATCTACACTCGGCTGATGAGCCCTAACTAGGGTGATACCGGTCCTGGGCTGCTTGTGTTCCAGTTCAGGGAAGACCTGGCCTGGTAGTTCGGGCTGGACTGTTCCCGTTGGAGCAGGGTCAAGACTGATCTGCACATGGCTGAGTAGAAACTCCTGTGGCATAGCGTGCATAACAACAACGGACAAGGATGCTGCCTGAGTAATTACTAGTGGATTAGATTAATTCAAGCATTCCATCCATCAGTTGTTTTCAGTACTTCACGGCCCACTTTTAAGCAGGTACGCCAGGTGCAACCAGGGAGAGTGTGCCCTATTACAAGTAATGTGCTGCCCCTAGGGCTCTAGTGAACTCGCACTGCCCTTGGGACGGTGCAGTCAGTGAAATGTGGCTGCTTCAAAGCCCTCAGACTTTTCTGTGTAGGCGGCACCCGCCTGCACTTTCAAGAGGGATTAGACATCCCCTTGTGGGTGGATGCAGGGAGTTAGTGCACCCACCTGTTGGGGGATGTCTATGGTCTCCATTGGACCCCCCCCCCCTTTCACCTCTCAAGGGGGCTGCCCTCAGGGGACACACCGACAGTGGGCCACCTTTTTGTGGCAGGCTGTCTCTGTGCCTTCTAAGGGCGTGTTTGCCTCTACACCTGGATCAGTAATATAGCACAGCCATAGAGGCAAAGTGATTCTCTGGTTTCCATGCGACCACGCCCCCATGCAAATGAGAGAAGGCCCCCTCAGGATTGCACTAGCACTAGATGTATGCCAGCACTATCAGTATTACAGAAGGGGGGCACACAAGCATTTGTGGTCCGTGCTGTACTACCATAGGGCCTGCGGGTGTGGGGCACAAAGAGGGCACCCATGCTCGTGCCCCTGCTGCACTGTGTAATACAGCCCCAGGAGTAAAAGCAGTCTACATTTTCAGCCAACATAAATGCCATAAAAGGTCACTGGCTTTCTTCGAGACTGGGATGCAGTCTATAAATCTGCTCTGTCTCCACAGTGGTCAGTCATACAAAGAAATTCATCCAGATTCATTCAAAGCATGCCAGTCATGCAGTGGTCATACTTAACATTGCCTCCTCTTTTTCGTAGCAGCCTTACCTTGGGTGGGAGGGGGACAAGTAGACTCAGAATTATTCATTTGCATCAGTCCAGAGAAATTATTTCCAGCTTTCACTTGGTGACTTGTGAGCACTGCAGACAACACACTTGTTGATAAAACAGATGTGCACGACTTACACGAACTTTTTTAGGTATTGAAGTTTCACAATATTAGGATTCTAGTGGGAACCCTAAACAACACTGCTAACTGGCCCCTTTAAAAAGGTGGTTCACATGATTCAAATTACAATGCACTTCTGCCCAAAGTCAAGTCTAAATAGAGAAAGGTAACTTTTAACTTTGAAGGTGTCCATCTTCACAGAGCACAGACGGGATCACGTGCATGATGATGACATGATCTGAGCGGACGCTATGTATGATTGTATGTGGGTATTTGTATAGCGTGAACGTAGCGAAGGGATCGGAGCACAGGGTCAGGGGCCAAAATTAGAATCCACACATTGACATAGCTAAATGGCTACTGTAGACCGGAAACGGAAGTGGCTCCAGGTTGGGACAGGGATGCAGCAGCCATCGTGGGCGTAGAGCTCTGTAGAGCTTTGTGTCCGCCCACAGATCGAGTGCTTGTATGACGTAGCACGTCAGCTGAAAAGGCTATCCCGTGAATGATGTCACAGTACACCTCAAAGCCCAGGCGGACGTCATCAAGCAATCTAGAACACCTGCTGGTGATTGCTAAAGATGCAGGGCTGGGCAAATATCACTTTGTGTTTTTCCTCTACACCGGATACCCCCTTTAGAGTTCTAAAGAATACACATTTAGGGTATTTTTCCTATACGTATGCACACATCTGAAATTGCCTTCTTAGGAAGGACTGAAAGTCTTTCAGTTGATTCCATGTCACCCTTGAGAGCAGTTTGTTCATGTGATGGCACTTGTCTTCTCCTTAAAGGTGAGTCGTGCTTTAAAGGTGAACTCGTGTGCATGCCAGCCTACTGCCAATACGGCCTCTGTTTCTGCCCCTCCTGCCTTACTGCAAACGGATGGTTCGGGCAGAATAGTAACCGTGCTGCGAGAGCACTCATTCTCCTGCAAAAAACCTCAGTCTCCTCTGTCAATACTAATTTCACTCACTTTGCTGACAATACTCACTCAGTAGTATGAGGGTGATCCCCGTGGCTGCATATACTTTTAAAGATGCAATATTCAGGGCCTAAATAGTACAACACTAAAATTATAAAATGGAACTTCACTAACATGGCGTATTTATAAAACTCTTATTTATTTCCTGGGGCATGTTGGCACTGAGTAACATTGTTTTTGTTACCCAACACAGTGGGTCTCATTTTATCAAACTCGGAAGTATGAAAGGCTGAGTGGATCCATTGGTATTAGAATGTGGTGCTGTGAAGTCAAACAGCAACTCCTGGAGTGGATGAATTAGTCCACCAAACCAGCAAGGATATCTGGTAATGCTCTGTGATTTCAAAAGCGGCTATAAATAATTGATATATTATCGACAGTTGAAAACTGCTGAGATATCTGAAAAGTGTTCATAAGGGACAGCTGCCATTTTGTGAATGATAGCTGTGGGCATCGGGAGAGCTCCACACAGCCCATATTACATACAGTGTGCTGGTGGTACGAGCATGTCTCCACATTTCTCCCTTCTCCACCCCCTTCCCCCCCTCTCCATTCTCCAGGTCACTTTGGTTTTACGAAAGGGGGTCATAGATGCTTGCAGGGCCCCTTGTATAATGCAGATATTTCTGTCACACTTATAAGGCTGGTGCCATCTTAAGGGGACGTTTCCTTATTTGCATGGGGTGTGGCTCCATGCAAATGAGGCAAACGCTTTCCCTCTGTGCCCAAGCAGTATAATGGATAATTGGTCTGAGAAGCCAAGATGATCTCAGGAGGCACAAAGACTTCCCCTTTCAGGGCGTACTCTAAAAGGCAGGAGAGGAATTTCATGGATCTCCACCTGCAGGCAGGTGCAGTCACTCACTGATCTCTGTAATTCACCGCCCCTCTATAAGTGAGGACTGGGTGCTGTCTGCACTGTGAGGATAGAGTGGCACCTGTTCCACAGTTCAGTCTGCACTGCCTTCTAGGCAGGTGTGAGTTTATGACTGCCCATGGTGGCATGCATTATATGTAATGATGCACTGTCCCTGTTTCCTCCCTATGCACCGTTAAATAGGTGCGCTGGGAGCAAACATGGACAATGCACCCTTAGTACAATACAGCTCCAGGCGTCACCTTCCATCATGCAAGTTGTTTCTCCCATTGTAGCCATTGTCCCTTGAAGGGCAGGGGCTGCAGTGTCTGTTTTCTTTTTCTTTTCCAATGTGAATGGAGGTCTGCCGTCCCTTGCAGGCCCTTAGCCCTGCATTGGAATGCATGTGCAGAGGTACTCAAGCCTCATCCATATTATTGTGGCAGACATTGCAAATCCTTGCAAAGGACAGTTTTGTGCCGAGACAGATTAGTACATCCTCTGGTTGCATCTCAGAATCTGCACAAAAATAACACCTGCGATGTGACCCTGTGTAAATCTGCCCCTTAGTCACGGGTCATATATCAAAACCCTATTGAAAACTAGGGAACATTCTCTTCATAGGAGTCCTTATCAATTAAGAAGCAAAATGGGCTCTACACCCTGCTCGAAGCTGCACTGAAGGTACACTTTGCAAAGTTAGAAACGTCCTTTACTTGCTCTCCAAATCAATCTATTGAACAACCTCAGACACTTTTCAAAGGTTTGAGTCCCTCTGTGTTGTCTACACATCACTTCTAGGTGGACCGACAAATACATCTCTGGGAACTGAGAAGCGCGCAACTTCCTTTTACGTAATTTCCTTGACCACTCCCCTGCCATCACTGGCCTCTCAACTTAGAATCAGATTGGCTTAGAAAACTAGTCTCACTCCTCGTACTCATGCTTCACACTGACTTTCCTGGATTTAGATCCTGCCTCAGAGGTGTTGCTTCATTCCCCAACACCTCAGTCTCCGAGGGCCCCATAGGCTGACCTCTCACCCCGCCAGTAGGGTACAAGGAACACACTATGGTATTCCCTATTCTTTGTATACAATTGTTCCTATGGAAAGCCGATATGTACAGTATATAAACTTCTAATAAGTGGGGTCAAACTTATCAAATGTATTATTTACTTCCGCCAACAATGGCCCTCTCTTGAGTAACTGCTCATTTACACAAATGTTTTCAGTGAATGCCAGTTCTAACC
Organism: Pleurodeles waltl; assembly: GCF_031143425.1. Classification (NCBI taxonomy): domain Eukaryota; kingdom Metazoa; phylum Chordata; class Amphibia; order Caudata; family Salamandridae; genus Pleurodeles; species Pleurodeles waltl. The sequence continues at coordinate 1,129,197,198 of NC_090439.1, forward strand.
AGACAAGTAATGTAATGCATCTTCAAAATGTGCCCTTACCTCATCAGCATCCAACAGAAAACCTTAGACACAGAAACACACCAGACACCTATCCAAGACAAGAGGCGTGCCATATAGTTGGGTATCGCGGTGCCCACATTAACACTTACCTTCTTGACAAACCACATACAAATGTACAACAGAACAAATTAGTCAGAACTCCTACCAGACACAGTCCAGATACGCCAACAGGTGGGTGTCCTGTTTCAACCAACACCCACAACCTACAACTTCTCCATCACGTACCTCAGACCAGGCAATGCGCATGCCCAGCAAAGCGGACAGCCGCCCTGCAGCCATCCAACCATGCAGCCCACTGACAGATCAGTGACTTAATTCACACTTACTGAAATCAGTAAAAGGACCACAACATACCACTGATGAAGTAATCGAACAAACTAAATCACACTCCAGTCTGTGATGAAATCCCCAAATCAATTGTTAAAAAGAGCCTGGACTTGGATAGTGTGGGTGCAAAACCATACCCCATAATTTCCACCTTGTGCGTTTATCTTCCACATCAAGGCAACTCCCCAACATCCATTAGCAGAGTAAATAGTTTTAAATTAATGGGGCTCACTCAACAATTGGGTTCTAAATCAATGAAAAGTTAAAGAGTTTTATTACAAAATTCAATGCCATGATGGCTGTCAGGAGCAGAGTTACACAGGGTATGTAATGATCAGAAAATATTCGAAATCCCAAATGAGCAGAGGCAACATCACAAGAAATCAAGCAACATCCCTAGAAGAAAAGGAAAGTCTTTACCCTCACCCCCAAAATGAAGGGGTTCTTATACACAATTATCGCATAACAAATTAGGAACATTGCTAAATCACAGAGGTGTGGCCCTTGATAACATTTATTTTTTGCAGATCAGAATACACAATAGAATTCACACTATTACCTTGAAACATAACGTTCCTAGATTTCAGAAAATATCATTCAGCATCTTCTATGCTAACGTCATCCGGTGATATTCTACCTAATATGAAACATGAACAATAAAAACTCCCAGCAAATTAATAAACTAGTGATCAAAGCAGACAGGGCCTTGACAAAAGTTACTGGTCTTGGAGAACAGGGAATGGTTAAGTGAAATGAATGTAATTCATAACAAAGGAAATAAACTACTACACGTCAACTTGACTGCTCTGCAGAGCCTGTGAGGAGAGAATGATTGCAGGGGTTACGGGGGGAGCAGGAGTTAGTGACCAAAATGGCATCCATCTTGTTCAAGATGGTGCTTTTTCATAGTAAATGTGGCATAGCTAAAATCCATTATTAGACATATTTCTACATATCGTATGAAACTAGTTTCAATTGTAATTATTTTAATTCAGCCCATGAATGAACATTCAGGGGGTAAAAAGACATATTATTCATCATTATTAGTGCACAAAATAGAAACCCAGAAAAACAATCTAACAGTAGCACTATGAGGCCGTACTAGTGGCAGAATGAACACTACAAAAAATGAACATAACTTTTATGCAACACTGGTGAAATAACTAGCTGTCAGATCAAAACCCTTCTGAGATAAGGCCCATTGTGATGAACAGTGCAACTGTTATTGCAAGATATGTTGCAATATATCATGAGGAAAAGAGTAAAGTTGTTTTATGTATGGAGCAATAGATTGTGCAGGTTTCAAGTCACTGATATGAAACCATGCACACTACACAAAGCAATTGGCGGGTGTTTTCTTTGAACTATGCCAGCAAATGGATTCCCAGGAGCTGGCTAGGAGGTTTTTTGGCAAGGTACTTGTGTGCAATCACAGGATCTCTATATGCCGTTTGCATTGTGTGAGAGTAATAGTTAGACCTGTGAACCTTGACATGGTGTTCCCCCTAATTTTTTGCTGTCAGACCTCCTGTTTTGCTGACTTCGTTTTTGCCGGCCTTAGCGCTCTGTATATTTTACCAGTGCTAAAGTGCTTGTGCTTGCTCCTTACAACATGTTAAATTGGCTTATACACAATTGGCATATTTATGTAAGTTCCTAGTAAGGTGGCACTACCTGTGCCCAGGACATATAAATGAAATGCTACTAGTGGGCCTGCAGTACTGATTGTGCCACCCACTTAAGTGGCACTTTAAACATGTCTCAGGCCTACCGTTCCAACTTGTGTGTGTGCAGTTTTAAATTGCCACTCTGACCTTTGCCAGACCCAAACCTTCCTTCTTAATATATATGTCACCCTTAGGGTAGGCCCAGAATGACTCAGTGAGCAGGGTGCGATGTATTTAAAAAGTAGAAACTGTATTTTTAAGTTGTACATGTTCTGGTAGCCGAAAACTCTTTCGTTTTTCACTACTGCAAAGCATACTGCTCCCATAGGATAACATTGGAGTTACCTTACTACATTTGATAAGTGTAATTTCTAAATGGGAACAGGTTATTAGTTCATGTTTGGTGTCTCTGTAAATGTAATTGAAAATACTAATTTATGGTCAACTCAGATTTTCCATTACAGTTTTGAAAATGCCACTATTATAAAGTTAATGAACACACTTAGGGGCTACCCAGTATTCCCCTATGAACTGGGTACAGGCATTGTATAACTTAAAAATGCTCCTAGAAGGATTGTTTAGATATAGTTTGTGTACATATGATCCTACAGAAGATCCAGGAAGGGATTATAACCCTCCTCTTGACACAGTCCTGCATAATAATTGCCTTGTTTTCAGCCCCAGTTCAAGCAATATCACGATCATTCAATTCAGGTTGATAATGATCATATTATAACCCCTTCCTGGATCTTCGGTTGGGATTCAGTCTTGTGATCTAGGGGGTGTTAAATACAGTGCTGTTGTTTATGAGATGAACATTTGTTGTATTGATTGTACATGTTTTGAACTTCCTGTTGATTAATATATTGGATTTGAACAGGACGGAGTTGTCTTATTCATTAATTGAAGACTGGATCATATATACACAAACTATATCTAAATAATTCCTCTGCTGGGCTTTGTGTATTCCTCCTAGACTGCCCCGCACAATGGGGAGCTTAGGTCTTACTAGATGCGCCATCACCGGCAGGATGGGAGGGAGGAGCTGGACCCAACCCAACTTACACTTGAGTAGGCTGCGTGCTGTCTTCATACACAGGGTTGCATACCCCCTGTGGTCAGTCTGGAGCCAGGAAAGCAGGGCATTGGTGCACTTCAAAGGCATACCGCTGGAAACTTCTCCCCAGTTCAAGGGCACTACTGGGTATACATACTGGACCTCAGGCACCAACTCTTCAGTACACTTCTGGACCTGTGGATACTCTGCCAGGAAGAACTGCTGTGCTGCTGAAAAGACCTATGCCCTTGGGCTGAGTTTGTGCTATAGAAAACTACAAAAATAATTTTAAAAAAATAATCTGGCGAAATGGAATATACTATGCATAAAAATTGAAAGAGTTAAAAAAAAAAAACAGTGCAATATTTACCCCCCGAGCCAGAAAAGGAAACTTTGCTACTCCAAAACACCAAGGTCCTACACTGATCAGATGTAAATGAAACACAGGGATCCAGATTTACAAATGTGTCACTCTACGCAGCGCAACAGGCAAGTTGTTGCCTGAGAGGGAAAGAGAAGGAAAGCACCTTTCTCTATAGCGAGATGGCGCTGTCCTGCTCTATCCCTAGCACTGGAGCACAATCAGGCTGCCTAGAGCAGTGCACACCATGGTGCAAAGGTGTCTGTGTGAATCTACCATAGGCATTGTACTCACCGGGTGCTCTTCTAGTACAAAATACCATGCTCAGACTAACTTAGAAACTTTTCCCACTTCGAATGTGTGCTTTACAGTACAGCACACATGCAAAGGATGAAACGTTAGGAGAGATAAAAGCATTTCTCCCTCTTATCGCCTGCTTCAAAGTGGTGTAATTTACCGGTGCAAAACCCAGTCTATTGGTAGTAGGCAGCGCATTGCACCAGAAACCATGATGGTTCCACAGGAATGCCCATGCACCACACATGGGATGCCCCCTTGAACAGAAACGCAAACAAATGCGTTGCTCTTCTTTGCGTTACTTTGGGAAAATATATTTTGCGCACGTTTGAGTAATGTGTGTGGCACAAACCCAGCACAAAATGTTTGTAAATCTGGTCCATGATGTTTCCCTCTCATGGGAACCCTGTTACCCCCAGGCCTGACTGCTGTGCAGCTCCTCACCTGGGGATCTGTGCACAGCATCCTTAGACCCTCCCATCAATCCCTTCTCTGGAGCCATCGAGCCACATTAAACATGATGCTTGCAGGCACGGCGGCCACACAGGTGCAAATTCAGCGTTTGTACAATGTGAACCGGATGTTCCCTTATTTGCATTGTGACGTTCCCCGGGCAGATGACTTTCACCACATTACATGGACATAGGTGAAGGTCATGATTAACGTTTGCGCCTCCCGAGGATGCCCTTCGGGATGTGGTGTGCAGACTGTGACTATCCCTACTCTGGTAGAGTCCTGCTGGGCCCCCTCGGGGGTCAGGAAGACACCCTGCAGTGACACACGTAGAATACGGAGTTCGCTCACGTTTTTAGAACTGCGCATGTTCCTGGTTTGAATTAGGTGCCATTATTGTTGCGTTCTTCGCTTTAAATAACTAATTTCGGTGTTTTTAAAGTTTTAAATCGTCACCATAACATTTGTTTAACCGAAGTTTATAAGGGAAGTTATATATATATATATATATATATATATATATATATATATATATATATATATATGTTCGATGGCATGTGTAGCTGCAGATACACATGCTATGCACAGGTCCTGCCATCTTGTGTTGGGCTCGGAGTGTTACAAGTTGTTTTTCTTCGAAGAAGTCTTTTCGAGTCACGGGACTGAGTGACTCCTCCTTTTCGGCTCCATTGCGCATGGGAATCGACTCCATCTTAGATTGTTTTCTTTCCGCCATCGGGTTCGGATGTGTTTCTTTTCACTCCGGTTGTTCGAATCGGAAAAGTACTACAAACTCTCTAAATTCGTCGGTATTGTTTTCGATCGAGTACCATCTATCATCGAAACCTCGGTACGGCGGACACAGATCTCTACTTGCCCTTCAGGGCGCCCGCGCCCAACTTGGGCTTGGTTGGCCCGACCAAAAGTCTTGTCGAAGCCTCATGGACCGGACCCCATTTAGATTCTGTCCTCGGTGCCACGGCAAGTATCCTTACACAGACCAACATCTAGTCTGCAACCTGTGTCTATCTCCAGACCACCGAGAAGATACTTGCGAGGCCTGCAGATCCTTCTGCTCGAAAAAGACTGCGAGTTCCGAAGAGCGCGAAGGTTAGAGATGGCGTCCAGAAGCACCGAACGCCTCGACGCAGAAGAAGAGGAGATGATCCACACCGCAGTCTCCATTCGGGGGTCCGACTCCGAGCACGAGTCCGACAACGACCAACCAATAACAGCGGGCCAGCACGTGAGTACGCTTGCCCCGACCAATACAAGGCCTCGGGGACGCCACTGCCAGAAAGCCATGGCTCCACCCGTAAGAAAACTATCGGTGACCAAGCAACATCTTCGGCACTGAGAAAGGCCACGCCACCGAAGCCTTAGGACTCAAGCCGAGGCACAGGCTCCGAAATCTTCAAGCACCAACCCATCGAGTCGAAGCCCCAAAAATCCCTCTCGGAGCCGAGGCCAACAACTACTCCAGGCCTTTCGATCCCGAAGAAACTGGCTTCGGAGCCGAAAAAACATACATATACAGAGGAGCATGGAATTTCCAAGCAATTGAAAGAAAGCCATAGATTTGCAGAAGAACTTATGCAAATGAAGGAATTTGACAAAAAACAGGCCAGAATCCAAATTCATAAAAACACTGGCAAAATCCTCACTCCACCTCCTCTAAAAACAAAGAGGAAACTGGCCTTTCAAGGACATTTGGACACCGACCAGCCACGGGCTAAAGTGCCAAAACCAAGACAAAAATCCCTGCCTCCTCAGTTCTCACCTCACCAGTCTCCTCCTCATTCTCCTCACCTAACTGTCTCCCCACCTATTACCCCCACTGCACAGTCTCCAGTACACTCTGCACAGTCACACCAGGATGAGACTGACCCATGGGACCTTTATGATGATCCCATTTCTGACAATAGTCCAGAGTGCTATCCATCAAAGCCATCACCCCTAGAGGATAGCACCTCATACTCTAGCTAGGGCAGCGTCGTACCATAACGTAGCCATGCACACAGAACCTCTTGAGGGTGATTTTTTTATTTAACACGTTATCCTCAACTCACGCCACCTACCAGAGTCTACCCATGCTTCCTGGCATGTTAAAACATTCCAGGAACCAGTTAAAGCAAGAGCGATCACTCCAAGGGTAGAAAATAAATATAAGCCGCCTCCTTCAGACCCAGCTTTTATCACCCAACAGCTACCCCCAGGTTCCGTAGTGGTCAGCGCAGCAAGGAAGAGGGCTAACTCCCATGTCGTCTGGGGACGCAACCCTACCAGATAAAGAAAGTAAAAAATTTGATGCTGCTGGTAAAAGGGTGGCATCACAGGCTGCTAATCAATGGCGCATAGCCAATTCCTAAGCGCTAATGGCCAGATACGACAGGGCCCACTGGGACGAGATGAAAGACATTACCCATTATCTCCCCAAGGATCAACAGAAGAGAGCCCAGCAGGTAGTAGAGGAGGGACAGGCAATTACCAAAAATCAGATCAGGTCAGCGTTAGACTCCGCAGACACAGCCGCAAGAACTAATAATACGGCTGTCACCATTAGGCGACACGCATGGCTTAGGTCGTCAGGCTTTAAACCTGAAATCCAGCAGGCTGTTCTTAACATGCCTTTTAACGAACACCAAATATTTGGCACACAGGTTGATAAAGCCATTGAGAAAATTAAAAGGGACGCAGACACTGCCAAAGCTATGGGGGCGCTTTACTCAACTCAATACAGAGGCTCATTTCGAAAGCCTCAATATAGGGGAGGCTTTAGACCCCAACCATCTGAGCCATCTACCTCCTAATCCAAACCCTCTTACCAGACACAGTACCAGAGAGGGGTGTTTCGGGGAACCTACAGAGGACAATTCCCCAAATCTAGAGGAAAATACTAATCCTCAAAGCAACCCACGCATACCAAACAGTGACTTCATCCACATCTTCCCTCACCACACTTCCCCTGTGGGAGGAAGACTACAAAAGTTCCACACCCACTGGTTACCCATCACAACAGACAATTGGGTCTTATCCATTATCCAACATGGTTACTGCATAGAGTTCACCCAAACTCCTCCAGCTAATCCCCCAAAACCACACAAACTCTAATATCAACACATTTCAATGTTGCAAACAGAGGTACAGGCACTATTACTCAAACAAGCCATAGAGCTTGTGCCACATCATCAAAAAGGAACAGGCGTTTACTCCCTGTATTTCCTCATTCCCAAAAATGACCAAACATTGAGACCAATCCTAGATCTCAGAACTCTCAATCTCTACATCCACTCAGAACACTTTCACATGGTAACACTACAGAAAGTAGTCCCACTGTGACAACAGCAAGATTTTATGGCAACACTGGATCTAAAAGATGAGTATTTTCACATACCCATCCATCCAGCGCACAGAAATATCTCAGGTTTGTAATACAAGGAAAACACTACCAGTGCAAAGTGTTACCCTTCGGGATAACAACAGCTCCCAGAGTATTTACAAAATGCCTTGCCATAGTGGCAGCCTACCTAAGAAGGCAACACATCCATGTCTTCCCATATCTCGACGACTGGCTAATAAAATCCAACAGCCAGACACAGTGTCAAAACCATACACATTATGTAATACAAACCCTACACACTCAAGGGTTCTCAATAAACTACCAAAAATCCCACTTACAACCAGCGCAGGTTCAACAGTATTTAGGAGCCACAGTAAATACCCAAACAGCACTTGCAAGCCCAAGCCCACAAAGGGCACAATCGTTCCACAATATATTACCACAACTCCAGCCAAACCAACAGTACACAGTCAAATTTGTCATGAAACTGTTGGGCATGATGGCATCCTGCATCGCCATTGTCCCAAATGCAAGACTAAACATGCAGCTCTTACAACAGTGCCTTGCAAAACAATGGACGCAGGCACAGGATCAACTTCAAGATCTAGTGTTGACAGACCGCCAAACACACATCTCGCTTCAGTGGTGGAATTCCACAAATTTAAACAAAGGGCGGCCATTTCAAGACCCTGAGCCTCAAGCCACACTTATGCACATGCATCAAAGATGATTGGATGGGGAGCACACCTCAACAATCAACATTCAGGGACAATGGGACAACAAACACAAACAACTTCGCATAAACCACTTAGAATTGCTAGCCGTATTCCTAGCACTCAAAGCCTTTCAGCCTCTTCTCGTTCACAAACACATTCTGATCAAGACAAACAGGACAACAATGTACTACCTAAACAAACAAGGAGGGACCCACTCATCGCAACTGTCCCTTCTAGCACAAAAGATTTGGCAGTGGGCAATACACAACAACATTCACCCTGTAGCACAATACATTCCAGGGATACACAACTAATTAGCAGATGTTCTCAGCTGAGATCATCAACAAACACACGAGTGGGAAATTCATCCCCAATACTTCAAACATACTTTCATCACTGGGGAACACCAGACATAGATCTGTTCGCCACCAGCCACAATGCAAAACGCCAAAACTTCACATCCAGGTACCCACACCCTCTATCCAAGGGCAATGCTCTATGGATCAACTGGTCAGGGATATTTGTTTACGCTTTTCCCCCTCTCCCGCTCATTCCATTTCTGCGTCAAAACAAACTCAAACTCATACTTATAGTGCCAACGTGGGCATGTCAACCATGGTACACAACATTGTTAGACCTGCCACTAGTACCACACATCAAACTATCAAACAAGCCGTATCTGTTGACACAAACAAACAACTGATCAGGCACCCCAATCCAGCAATACTCAATCTAGCAATCTGGCTCCTGAAGTCTTAGAGTTTGGATATCTACATCTTCCACCAGAATGTATGGAAGTAATTAAACAAGCAAGAAAACCCACTACCAGGCAGTGTGCTATGCAAACAAATGGAAAAGGTTTGTCTTTTACTGCCAATCCAAACACATAACACTTCTTTCCGCATCCATACAAGACATTGTAAGTTATTTACTTCATCTACAAAAGCAAATGTAGCTTTTTCATCCATCAAAATACATCTCACAGCTATTTCAGCCTATTTACAAAATATACAAAACAAGTCTCTATTTAGAGTGCCTGTCATCAAAGCCTTCATGGAAGGTCTAAAACGTATCATACCTCCAAGAACACCACCAGTACCTTCATGGAATCTCAATATTGTACTCACATGGCTCGTGGGTCCACAGTTTGAACCCATGCATTCGTGTCAACTTCAATTTCTAACGTGGAAAGTAGAATTCCTCGTTGCAATCACTTCATTACGAAGAGTTAGTGAAATACGAGCATTCACTATTGAACAACCCTTTATACAAGTACACAAACATAAGGTTGTACTTCGCACAAACCCAACATTTCTACCTAAAGTCATCTCACCATTTCATTTAAATCAAACAGTGGAACTTCCAGTCTTCTTCCTACAGCCAGACTCAGTAGCAGAAAGAGCGCTCCATACATTAGACATTAAAATAGCTTTATTGTATTACATTGACAGAACAAAATCATTTAGAAAGACTAAACAGCTGTTTGTTGCATTCCAAAAACCCCATACTGTTAATCCTATCTCAAAACAAGGCATAGCCAGATGGATAGTAAAGTGCATCCAAACCTGTTACCTTACGGCTAAAAGACAGCTATTAGTAACACCAAAAGCACATTCCACCAGTAAGAAAGGAGCAACAATGGCATTTTTTAGGAAATATACCAATGACAGAAATCTGGAAAGCAGCCACTTGGTCAACACCCCAAACATTTATCAAGCATTACTGTGTAGATGTGTTAGCAACACAACAAGCCACAGTAGGACAGGCTGTACTAAGAACACTATTTCAAACAACTTCAACTCCTACAGGCTGACCACCGCTTATGAGAGGAGAACTGCTTTGTAGCCTATGCATAGCATGTGTATCTGCAGCTACACATGCCATCGAACGGAAAATGTCACTTACCCAGTGTACATCTGTTCGTGGCATGTTCCGCTGCAGATTCACATGCACCCTCCCTCCTCCCCGGGAGCCTGTAGCCGTTTAAGTTACATTTTAATTTGTACATATGCATATATATTTCTAATCCATTGCATGGTCATCTCTTTCTTTACATTCTATCACTCCTACCTTACCCTCTGCGGGAAAACAATCTAAGATGGAGTCTATGCCCATGCGCAATGGAGCCGAAAAGGAGGAGTCACTCGGTCCCCTGACTCGAAAAGACTTCTTCGAAGAAAAACAACTTGTAACACTCCGAGCCCAACTAGATGGCAGGACCTGTGCATAGCATGTGAATCTGCAGCGGAACATGCCACGAACAGATGTACACTGGGTAAGTGACATTTTCTCTCTCTCTCTATATATATATATATATATATATATATATATATATATATATATATATTTTTTTTTTTATTTTTTTATCATCTATTGTTGTCTTCTGAATACTAGCCCATAATAGTTATTTAACCAAATTCTCCCGGAGGCCGAATGAAGTACAAAACTTGTGGCTACACACGTTTTGTAACTGGGCAAATATATATTATATATCTACAAAAGCTTGTTGCGCACATAAATGCTGGTTTTGCATGATGCTCAGGGATTCTGGTGCAAAGGTAGAAAGGCTGGGGCCTTCCGACCTGCGTGTCCCAGTGAGTGAAGTCCTGACAAGGTGGCTGAAAGACAGTGGATGAAAACTGTTAAAAGTTTAACAATGTTCTCGGCGACTTGGGAAAACATCACAGGTCTCCTCTCCGGAGCCTGGCCTCAGGGCCGGGGAACTCCAACTCTGATGGTCTTGGAAAAACAGGATTCCAAGACCCGGGCATATGAGGGAGGAGAAGAGGTGGAGAAATAACTGATACTTCCTTTATATCAAATGCCCTGACCCCGAGTATGCTAACATGTAACTATTATTACTTTATATTGGTTACCAGGTATTGGCCTTGGTCATTTCAATGGTACGCCTTTTGTAGACCTCAGAAAGTTGAAAGGCTGAGTCGACTTGCCAGGCCTGGAACATGTGACCTGTATGTTGGGCCTCCCATTTTCATCCCTGGGTCATTTCCTAACTGTTAAAGAATTGGAAGATGAAATACCGGAGGAAATGCTTCTGCAGAGAACTCCCCCTGTGTCATTCTATTCTATTAATTTATACCTTGTCAGTGCATTTAGAGTTGGGGACCAGCTATATGCCAGTCAGTCTTAACTCTGCCCCTAGAAGAGAACTGCAGGGAGTTTGCTTTCTGAAGCCTTGTCTTGTGGTCCTGTGAGAGTCGGTGGTTACTGGGCAGTATGGTGTCTTCTGCTGTTGCTTATCACTGGGGTACTGGGGCCCTCGGTGATGCTGGGCTCAGCTGGCCAGGGCCTGGCACTCAGAGTATGGCAAAGAAAATAACACTCAGCCTCACGGCCCAGTGAGCGCTTTCACGTAAACAAATAAAAAGACCTTCATTTACATATAAATAGAAATGCTGCACATCAGATCCACAAAGACAACTATACGGTGCTAGCATCTTCTGGGACCAGGTTGTGGTCCAAACGTTTTTACAGTCCCAAAGGACTAGTTGTTAGATTTTCTATACGATCGGTCATATGGCCAATAGTGTCCAAAGGAGGCTTGTTCTGGCTGATCAAGTACTCCTCGGGATTCGTTGCATCTCTTGTTTCACGTGAGACTGATAGAAATGGGGTCTCTAGTTGGCAGAGGTATGCACCCTGTCCAAGCAGGGACCACAATCCTAGTCCAGGTAAGTCAGATACACACCCTAAGTTAACCTGTGCTCCCACTCTCCCCCATCCCCCCTGCCAGCTGCTCACAGAGCAGGCAGGCTTAACTTAGGAGGCAGTGTGTAAAGTATTTGTGGAACATACACGCATTAGCACAAAGAAAAACACAGCAAAAAGACTCCATACCAGTTTAGATAAATAGAGAATATTTATCTGACTAAAAAAAGAAATACCAAAACAACAAAAATCCTTTAAGTAGAAGTCAAGATATGAAAGTGTGAAATAGTGCTTAGAAGTCACTGACAAACCGAAGGGTACTTTAGTTCGCGAGGAACTAGAGCCAATCCAAAATTCAGGCTGACCTCAATGGAGGCTAGGCTGCTACAGGACTCAGACAAGTCTTGCTACCAAAGTATGCTGGATGGAGCTTTGGTCATGTTGAGAATCCACTGTGTCGCTGTCGAGCCCTGCAAACGGGGTCCATCATTGTTGACCTCCGTGGAAATGAATGGAAAAGCATTGCCATCTAGCCACGGCAAGCATCATCGTCAAGCCGTGTTGATTGGAAATCTGATTTCAGTCAGCCTTGAGCTGTGCTGGTCGTCAAATCAATATCATTGAGCAGCTGCTGCGTCGTCGTCAAACGGGAGATGTGACAGCTCCAATCGGCACAAAATACCCACTGCATCGACGTCGAGAGGGCAAAAAGCTTCAGAAACCCACTTCAGAGGCCCAAGACTAGAGAGGGGCACCTCAGGCAAAGGTAGGACTCACAGATGGCAGAGTCCAGCGGTCTTTGATGTCCCTGAGACTGCAGAAGAACAGGGAGCAAGCCCTTGGACACACTCTGGATCAGCAAGATGGGTTTAGTCCTTGTCCTTAACAGGGCAGAGATCAACAGTGCAGCTCAGCAATGCAGAAAAGCAGTTCCTTAGAACAGTCAGTCCATGCAGAGTGGCATTCCTTTCAGCACAACAGTCTTTACTGCAGCAGAGGTCTTCCCAAACCCAGTAGTGCTCTGATTTCAGGGGGTCAGAGCCCCAGTACTTATACCAAAAAGTGCCTTTGAAGTGGGGGTGACTTCAAAGCAGCTCCTTGTAGTGCACAGGTCCCCCTTTAACTCCAGCCCTGGCTGCAGACTATCAGTTGTGGGTAATCAGCCCCTTTGTGTGGGGCTCGGGCCACTACCCTTTGAAGTGTAAGTGTGAGCCCTTCCCATCCTCCCTGCCCAGGAAGCCCCTCAGTATGCAGATGAATGCAGATGCAGTTGAGTGTCCTATGTTGTGGCTGTCTAGAGGGAATGCACAAAAGTAGCTGCCACCCAGCCCAGTCAAGGCTATATAGATGGTTTATAGATGTGGAATTTAGAATAGTACATCTATGCTTCCCTCTGTGCACTTACCTTTCAATATTTTGTCCTACAATATTTTGGCTATGTTATAATGGCACAGTATTTTTGTAGTCTATATTCCAGAGTACAATCTGTAAAATGTTTACCTGGATCATAATGTTGCCGTTGCCGGTGAGATTTACCGGTGGCTGGTAACCGAGGTCATTAGCTTCAGCAGTTCCTTTGGGACCTCAGCTTAGAATTAGATTTGTAACTGACTTTAAAAGCCCCCATCACTGAAACGTAGGTTTGCCACTTGGCTGATTTTACACCTGCATGACCTGTATTTTAATGCCTTGTTGGTACAAAAATAAAACTTGCCCAAAGTCTGTCTTTTTCCCCCCTATCAGCAACATACTATAAACAGTAAATGTTAGAGTAAAACACTTTAAAATGTGTTCTACAGCGGCCTTTGTGACCCCAGACTGATAATTAAACTAAACAAAGGCAGAAATAAGAAAAACAAAAACATGGCAGCCTGTAATTTTAGCAAAGAGAGGGCAGACAGGGCATACATGCACACATACACACTCACCCATGCATTCACACGTTCTCACGCACACAGATCAATTCACAACACTCACTCCCAAATATTCATACAAATACGCCCGCACCCATCAAACATTAAAGTATAAGCATTGGCAAAGCCAATAGGTCTCGCCAATTTGAGAGCTTCAGCTGTTGTCAATGTGAATGTCTCTTAGCTAAGGATATTTCACTGGCTCCTGTTTTGAAACTGTGTGTTACAAACATGTCTCAGAATACCCCTCGGGTGTTAGTTCTGCACAAAGTAAATGAAAATAGCAATAAAATGTACTAATGGGAAAGAGAAACAGTTAATGTCCATGTTATTGGGCAAGAACACAAATCTCACAAAAAGTGTGATACATTTTTAAAGTCTGTCCTATGTTAACATGATGTTTCATGCACAATGTACTTGCCAATTCTGATAAATTATTTGCTTTTACACAAGATAGTTCATTTTGATGCGTTCACTTAAAACATGCACCAAACACGCACCCTTTGGAAAAAAAAAAAAAAAAGAGCCATAGTTTGGTGCAGTGGCCTTCTGAAAAAGGCCCTGGCACTTACTTTTTTTTTTATTTTATTTTTTAAAGAAATTAACTCAAACCTAGTTACCCAGTCCCAAAGTCGGCAGCTCTACCTGTAACCCTACCGGTCCCCCTTAACTGAATGCATGATGCCTGAGGATGCGGAAGAACAAAGGTGAGCTGTTTAATGAGAGGGAGCTGCTAGCAGGCCAAGCAACTGCTTTAAACCCCTTTTATTGCTGCTCGCAGCATGGAAAGTGGCTGAGGTTGCTGGGTCTTGCTCAAGAAAACAAAACAGCGCTTTTTCACCGAAGTCTGTTATATAATGTCAAGATGCCAACTCTCACTCATTCTTTGCTTTTGCACAAGATCCTAAATGTTGATGCGTTCATTTAAAACATGCACCAAACACACAACCTTTGGAAAGTTAAAAAAGCATTGGCGAAGCCAAAAGGTTTCGCCTATGCAAATTCTAATGACTTTGTCAATTTATTTTTTTACATATTGTGGAGCAGTTAAGCTGTTGTGCAACATGACTTAAAGTAAAACAAACAATGCTGCCTATGTCGCTTTGCCAGTGTCTTTTAGCCATGTCATACAGCAGTGTGGTTGAATGTTAGTGGCCTGGCGTAGAGCCGAGTGGCATAGATGAGAGTAGAGTGGATTGGTGTAGGGCGGAGTGCCGTAGAGTAGAGGGGAGTACAATAGAGTGACAGAGAGCAGAATGGAGCAGAGTAGGGTGGCTCAGAGTATGGTTAACTGATGTGGAGTGGAGTGCCGTGGATTAGAGGGGTGTGACCTAGAGGGGAGTGACGTACAGTGGCATAGAGTGCAATAGAGCAGAACAGCATTGAGTCGAGTAGAGCAGCCTACTGGGGCTAAGCAATCGAAAGATTGTAAATGAGTGACAACAAAAAAACAATAGTATGCTGTGGGCGGTTGTAAACCCACTAGTTAGTAAACAACATGTCTCACAGCACATGCGCTGTGTAGGTGAGACCTAAAAGTAGAGTGGCGTTCGTTCATACACGGTTTGTTCAACTCAACACCCCAGTCAAATTGGACTGGCTTGGGGGAAACCCCATTAGTGAAACAATCAACCAGACCACGTGTGCATAGTGCATGTAATAGTAAGGACATTGGAATTATATGATTGTTCAGCCGTAGGGTTTTTTTCTCCTAATTACAAATTTGCTGCCTTTGCCACATTATCCATCATATGCCGCATAATCTGCAGATTTTAACAAAAAAAAAATTTGTTTCTAGCTCAAATGGTTCAAAAGTTACTAAAAACAGTGCAACTCATGTTGCCACGCATTGGGAGGCCCTTTGCAAAGGATGACTGGTCATCTTTCTGTTGCTTATTGCTATATCTGGATGTTACACTGGTACAACTGGGGTGCAACCAATGCCCAGCCAGGGTTATCAAGTTTAAAAATGACAAAATAATGAAGTAATACTGTCACAAAATGTAAAGCATTAAGCCACATAATGTGCCTTTTCTTGCCGCATAATTTATTCAGCCCTGATGCATAATTTGGCCCTTTCCTACCATATAATTCCAGTGGCCCTGCATATAGTCCATGATATTCCTTTACATTTTGGGACTTCTATCTCTTGTTATGTAAACAGAAAAATAAAACTACGAGTCTCGGAATGCAAAGAAAATGACTGAATACGATACTAATTAAAGACACGGGGCTCCTGACAGCTTTTTTGGTGAACCGGAAAAGCCACGGATGTGGAATAAAATACCCCAGCATGTGCATTAAAAAGAATACATGATATTCGTGTTGGGAGAATCCTGGCAACCCTAGCATTGGATTCACAGGCACTGTTAATATTATTGTGAAAAAGAGATAGCATTTCCCTAAAGAGAAACAAAAGCATTGGTACTCCTACGGATACTGACCTGAGGCAGCATCATCTTTCATCTTTCATCTTTTTAGCCCTTCATCCCACCCGTCTCACTCCCTTACTCTCTGCCAGTGTTAGTCAGAGTTAACACAGAAAGGAGAGGGGCACCTGCTTTAGGCAAGATGCAGCCTGTCCAGTCTGTCCAAAAACACACTTGCTAATTCCTGTCCTAACACCAAAACTTGCTTGGGTTAGTGCCTACATGCCACTGAATTGCAGTTTTAAGGCACATTGTTCACAAACACGCTTGGAAGCTTACATCAGGGGCGGCTACTTTGCAATGGCGAAAGAGCGTCGCCCCACTGGCTGTGCCAGAAGCAGAAAAATGAAACAACTGTTTTCTATCATTTTATTGTTCTGCTTCTGGCACAGTAGTGCAGGGGGGAGCGGGGCTGGGCTGTAGGAGATGGGAGGGAGGAAGAGAGGAGAGAGCACTAAGGCCCGGATTTTTACTTTTGGTGCAAAACTGCAGTAACGCAGTTTTGCACCAAAACGTTTAGCACTGGCTTGCACCATTTCTGAGCACCAGCCGGGCACCAAATTTATGGAATGGTGCAAGATGGTGCAAAGGGTAGGCTAGTGTAAAAAAAGAAAATAAAAAATGACGTTAGTCTGGTGGGGCTGGTGATATGGGACAAGGGGGTTTTGCACCAAAAAATGATGTTAGGCAGGTTAGAGTAAAAAAAAAAAAAGACTAACCTACCTAGAGTCATTTTGTGACACAAAACCATCCATCCCACATGACTACTGTCTTATACAAGACAGGAGTCATGCACACCACCCTAATGGCCAGCACAGGGGACCAGGGTCCCCTGGGCATGGCCATTGCACCCTGTACCATGTATGGGGGCCTATTTCAGAGCCCCCTATGGCACTTACAAAAAATAAAATACTTACATGTACTTACCTGGGATGGGATCCCCCATCCTCCGCTGTCCCTCTGGTGTGGGTGTCCCTGGGGCCTGGGGAGGGCGACTGTGGGCCTATTCCCTGGTGTTCCACCATGGAAATAGGCCCACAAGTACTCTAACGCCTGCCCTGACCCAGGTGTTTAAAAAATGGGGCAAAGCAAGCTTTGCATCATTTTTTGACCCCTCCTCCCCCCGTGCACAATTTTTGCACGGGAGTATAAATATGGCATTAAGGCCATAGTGTCATTTTTTGCACGGGAACGCCTACCTTGCATCTCATTAAGGCTAGGTAGGTTTCCACATCCAAAAAATGACTTTAACTCCATAAATTTGGCACTAGACGGGTCTAGCGGCAAAGTATAAATATGAAGTTAGTTTTGCACCGAATTAGAGTAAAAAAAAAAAAATGACACTAATTTGGTGCAAACAGAGTATAAATATGCCCCTAAGTGCACATGTGTGTTTGGCCAGCCGTCTGAGGCCGGCCAAACACACATGCACACTTAGGTTTCTCCTCCCTGGCTGCATACACAGCCGGCCTGGAGAAACTGCACAGATCCAGGCTTGTGTCTGAGCGGCAATGACTGCTGCTCAGACCAGTCCCGACGCTGCTTACATGCTATGTATAGCATGTAAGCAGCGTCAGGATGCTGGGGAGCCTGTGATGGTGCCCCAGCAGGGAATGCCGGGACACCAGAAGAGGACGGAGGCGGCAGGTGGTGGCAGTGACGACAGAAAGAGGTAAGCTCATTTTTTTAATATTTTTTCTTCGCCCCCCGTCCCCCTCCACTTTGCCCCGCCCCTTATTTGTGGCCACCGCCGCCGGCTTACATGTGACTGGCAATGCGCAGACAAAGGCATTCCATGCCAAGCAGTGCGTAACAGAATATGCACAGTAAAGGAGCATTGCCCACCAGAACTGGCACATGAAGTCAGTGGATAAAACAATGCTGAACACGGGATGGCAACCCAACACCTGGAAAGACTAAAAGCAGAATTGCGCCACCAGATATTTAAGTGCACAGGACGCGAAGGGGAGGGAAGGTTGCGTTAAGGCCAGAGCGGACAACTTGGGATCTGGGCACCGGCTTTACCCTCCTGCGATTCTCGCCAATCTCCCGGTGCCTAAGAAAATACAAATAAAAACTCCAAGTGCTCCAATACCTTCGGGTCGAGTTGGTGCCGTAAATAGAAACCCCAAAAAGGACAGAAACGTGGAATGTGTGATGCCTCAGAACAAGTTGACATGTACGAGTAAAAGACGTGTATAGAGGGTGGGATGGAGTTACACCACAGCGCACAGTCCGTGGACAGCAAAGCCCTCTTGAACACTCCCAGGGGTATCTCACTGCTCGACTTCAATCCACATTAGGTGGAGTTTCCCTACTTGAATAGGGGATTAGGTGGGAGGGGAAATAAGGATGTTGCGCTTCGGGAAAAGATGCTGATTTGAAACTGTGGACCCAGGTTGAAGTGTCGGCGTCGCCTCACCGTCCTCTAATTTTGGGGCAATCCCTTAATCTTCTCTGCCTTTATAAATAAATCATGGCTTAAAGTTTTAAAAAGCGCCATGATGCAGCCGCACTGTCCATGTCATAGCACTTTTTTTTTTTTTTTTTTTTTTACTTTACTCAGGGGTGTTGGAGAGCTTACTGAGCCTATATGCAGGCTTGGCAATGCAACATCAACAGTGGCGTAGAATAGAATTAGCAATGCAGGAGAATACCAAGAGTGCTAAATATTCTGTTGGTAAAAACACCACCTGGAGGGACGGTTCAATCAGCAAAGGTATGCAGGTGGGCTTGGAGGGATACACTTTAAAACAATAATGGAGTGCTAAATAGGAAACTAAACTAATAAGAGGAAGTGGGGGGGAGTAAGCAAGCAGTGATGGGGCAGGCAGTGTCAGTGAACAGGACAAGCAAAGGGGTGGTGCAGTGGACCACGGGAGCGGACGTCAGCAGGGAGCAATCGACAGCAAGGACAGCTGTGGAAGAAGGGCTGCGGTTAGCACCAGCAGCGAGACGGGAGAGAGAGCAAGTCAGAGTATGAACAGTGGAGAAGGGGAACACGTGCACTCTTGTGGAGCGTAGCCAAGAAACTGAAAAAGAAGTACCTCCAAAAGCAAGCGGCTGGTGGAAGGACACTGGTCGGAGACAGGATGGCGTACTTCGTCCAAACTCCACGGAATGAACAGCCAGAAGAGAAAGGAAGAGAAGGTCGAACCAAGAGGCTCAACCAATGAGAAGCAACAAACTGAGAGTGCCCTGGAAGCCAACCAATGGTAAGTAAATGGGAGGGCTCTAAGCACTTTATAGTTGATTTTTTTTATTTACAAAATATTTTACCACAGCACAAACGCTGTACAGGAGAAACCGAAAAGAACCGTAGTTTGGCCTAACACCAGATGTATGTGTCATAGGTCGTATTTCCCGCAAGGTGGTGGTCACAATCCAAAACACCACAGCTCTGTGGTAAACAAAAGCTCTTGTTTCCTAGCAGCAGTAATAGTCGAGTGCAGAAATACTCAGCATTTTTGCTGCAGACCTGTTTACATGTTCTGAGCCTGTTCTGCAGATGGAGATGACCAGGTTCCACTACGTCGCAGGATCAGAATACTATGACTACAACCAAGGCTCTATGGATTCAGATGCTGCCAGAAAGCAAACAAATCACCGAGTGGCGTGGGTGTGAATCACAAAGGCAAGAGACAGCAACAAGGGGACGCGGGAGATGGAGAAACAATGAGGGGACAAGCAACAGCAGGGGGTGAGAAGTAGTGGGGTAGAGCAAACTACAAAGGATGGGAACATGGGGGAGAAGCACACTGGCAATGAGTGTGGCAGAGAAGGGGGCATACTCAGGGGACGCATTAGGAAAACACGCACTATTTTACAGTGCTTAAACAAAAATAAACAAGCAACACCAGGACACTAACAAAAAAATCCTCTCACTTTTATGTCAGAGAAAGAAAAGTAAACAGGCACCCTTGGAAAACAGCATCTGACATTTGATCTCGGTCCTTGAATGCACAGTAAATATGAGAAGATAAGAACAAGATTTAGAGGCTTATTTACAGAAACGGAGAGAGTGAGAACACGCGCAAGTGTGTGAAATGGTCTTAAACAAAGAAAAAAGTAGTTCCGAAAATGGGAGCAGTGGATGGATAAGAGTAATTGGTCCATGCTTTTGGGGAAGGCCAAATACAGAAAGAGGCATGATTCATGCATGCCATGCACAAATGAGGAGAAAGAATATGAGAGCGATGATGGTGCCAGCAAATGGGAAGCCTAGGGCAGGCTGAAGCCCACATATTGAATACAACAGTCTATTTCAGACCGTGCATACACTGTCTAGCTGAGACCTAAAAATCACACTTACCTGCTGCCTCGGAGGTCCCAGGAGGGTTGGGACTCCTGTCTCCCCTCATTGACTGACCTTATGTCAGCCAATGAGGAAAGGCAGCAGGCCCTACCTCATCACAGAGTGAGATGGGGTCAGTGAGAGTTTCTGACCCCACCCCACTCTGTGATGACGTGTCACTCATTAACATTCGGCCTTGGGCACTTAAAAGATTCTGATGCCAGCCCATCAGGAAGGAGAATGAAGAATAGATGATGGCAGGGGCTAGCCGATTCAAAATTGGCTGGGGGATTTGAGGTTACTCATAAAAGTCCTTTTTTCGAAACTGATGAGAATTCAGATCAAATGTGGAAGACTGAAATTAGGGCCTCTTAGCGATTTTCTTGTAGGAGAAGTTTATACATAAAAGTTATATCTTTATAAATTGGGAGACAAATTTACTAAACTTTGACGCAATGCAAAGCAGCAAGGGAAGTTGCTGTGCTATGTTGGGTCAAAGGGAGAGAGCAAATGTGCCATATCTAGTATGCGTAGTTCTGGCTCCCTAGCACCAATGCAGGCACCCATGCACCATAATGCATTAGTGTTTGTTTTGTGGTCAGTACAGTTTGTGTGCAGGAAAAGCTAAATTCCTGCACAAAAAACTATTCATGGAGGCACAAGAGGACAGGGGCCCGAGGGTCTGGAGACAACTTAACGCAGCTCGGCTGCAACTTACGGGGATCGACTTGGACAGGGCGAAATGTATGGCCCTGCGCTTGCAACACTTTATTATGTGGGCGGCAACAGATGCGGCCGCCTCCTGGCCAATAGACTTAGGGCTCAGCACCAGAAGGTGGAGGTGTCCTCAATCAGACTCCCGGGGGGACCAGCGGTCACGAGCGATGCACAGATCACCTCGGCCTTCCGTGACTTTTACCTGGACCTGTACTCGGCACAACGGACTGACCCTGGGCCCTCGCTCCACTATCTGGAACAGGCCCGCACAGCCAAACTGACACCGGAAAAGGCTGCCCCTCTTGAGACTCCCATCCGCCTGGAAGAGGTTATTTTGGCCATAGCCCGTCTTGAGGCTTCGAAGTCCCCTGGACCGGATGGAGTTTCCGGAGCCTTTTACAAGGTGTTTTGTTCTAGCTTGGCTCCCATCTTGACCAGACTTTTTAACATCAGGGTTCCAGAGGATCTGCTGTCATCTATGCTGGACGCGGCCATAGTGTTCATCCCGAAACCCGGGAAGGACCCAGAAGAGTCTGGCTCCTACAGGCCTAGCTCACTACTAAATGTCTATTTTAAGCTCCCGATGGGTATCCTTGCAACCTGTTTGAACCCACTGATGCCTGGCCTGGTGGAGCCGGACCAGGCGGGCTTTATTCTGGGACGACAGTGTGGAGACAACACAAAGCGTCTTTTGCACACGGTGGACAAGGTGCAACGCTCGGGGCGGCACGCAATGCTGCTTAGCATAGACGCCGAAAAAGCGTTCAACCATGTTCAGTGGTCCCACCTTCACGCAACGCTCGGACACTTCGGCCTAGGGCCCCAATTCCAGGCCTGGATAGAAAGGGCATACAGCAAGCCGAGGGCCTCGGTTAGGATCAACGGGGTGTCATCCGCTCCTTTCCTGCTGGGACGCGGGACCCGACAGGGGTGCCCGCTGTCCCCCCAGCTCTTTGCTCTATACATGGAACCTTTTGCGCAGAGAGTGCAGGACAGACGGGAGGTAACCGGGGTCAGATTCAGAGGGGAGGTGTACACGATCGTGCTTCACGCGGATGATGTTGTGTTGACACTTGATGACCGAGTGAGGTCCCTCCCGGTCTTTCTAGAGGAGGTGGAGGCTTTTGGTGCGGTATCGGGCTTCCGGGTGAATCTCGAAGTCCAGGGCGTTTGACCTGGCACTACCGGGGGAGATGCGATATGAACTGACACAGCACTACCCCTTTCAATGGGAGGAGAGCTCCGTCCCTTACCTGGGTCTCCGGGGGGCCCGAACGGAGACTGCCTTCATCAACTACCCGCTTCTCCTGCAGGGGGTCAGGGCCGACCTCGCAGAGTTGCGACGTCACCCCATTTCGTGGACTGGTAGAATAGCGGCCATTAAAAGGTCGCTCCTTCCCAGGGCCCTCTTCCTTTTTCAGACATTGCCGGTGGAACCCCCATGCGGTTCCCTTCAGACACTGCAGAGAGAAATTAACCTCTTTATATGGGGGGGTAAGAGGCCTAGGCAACACAGGCCCTGGTGAGAGGAGGCCTGGGAGTTCCAGACGTGCAACAGTATTATAGGGCCACACAACTCCGGTACCTAGTGGAGTGGTCCAGATCAGAATTGGACAAGCGCTGGTTATTCATGAATCGGGCGGTGGCGGCCGCTCCCATGTGGGGATCACGTTCCTCCCCCGCCGTCATAGACCAGGGGTTTATATTTGTCCCCAGTCACCAGAGCAACAATGAAGGTGTGGGACCAGGCAAATCGCTTGGGTGAATTGACCTCCTTCCCGTGCCCCTTGACTCCCATAGTAGGGAACCCAGACTTTTCCCCAGGCTTGGACAGCCGCGCCTACCGGGACTGGATAATCTCCAGGCTTATATCCTATTGGGTCTTCCGAATCCCCTGACATTCCCGTTCAAGTCCATACGGGGTCGACAGATAGACCTGGCGTTGGGGGGCGGCCCTCCAAAACATTCTGACACACTGGGTGACATCTCGGATTCCTACACAGTTGGGGTGGTTACAGAGACTTTGGCTGATCCTGGGGATGGAGAGGATCTCCTTATCCCTTTCATTGCAGGGGACTCCTTCAGAGAGCTATGGCATCCATTTCTGACATTGCTTTCTGGTGAATTTCGTGAACTGACATGTCCCAAGTTCTTGCGACTCCTTAGACTACACGAATAGGGGCCCACTTGACACGTGCGCAGGGGGACAGGGAACCTTGCGACTCCAACTCCTATCTGATGGCTACGACTTCAGGCTAGCACTCTCGGAGGGTTGGGTTGGGGGAGGTTAGTTTACGCACTGAGTGGTTTGTGCGTAACCAAAATGCCACTGAATTAAATCTTGGTTGGTGCAATGGTGAATTGTGGCTTGTGTGTTGTTAGTGCTAGGAGAGCCCAGCCTATGACAGGAAGCACTGAGAAACTATAAGTCATTAGGTTAAACTTTCATTACAGGCAGAATAGGATAGACTGCTACCAAATGTGCAAAAAGGTTTCAGATAAAATGGTGCTTTCACAGTATAGGTTTAAGCAATACCCAAACTGTAGGTAATAATTTATTTTTAAAAGTAGGTTTTTAACTGTAGGTAATAATTTATTTTTAAAAGCACTGACTGCAAAGCTCAGTTGGTAACCCCCTTGCATTAGGAGTCGAAAACAATAAATCTTTGTCATCACAATTTAACCGTACCTGCTCCGAACCAAAGCCCCTATTATATTTGCAGATTAACCAGTTGTGCTCAATTGCATTTCTTCAGGTGAGGAGGCACTCTGGGGAAGAAGGCTTGTTTATTGTTCCGCTGCCTGTCCCTCTCTCGGTCTCACAGCACAGCAGAGTCCCTGAATGAAACTTAAACTGAAGCATTTTCACGATCGAAGTTTACCATCCCGGGGCGGGTATCTTTTCATAAAAAGTCAAGGAACGGATTTTCATAAAGTAAAAAAGTAGGGGCAAGTTGTGCCCCTCCGATTTCGCCCACTTCAACCACCTACTCTAAGCTACTCTCAGGGGAGGGACCCGGGGTCTCTCCGTTTCCTGTCCCCCATGATCCTTTGACATCATACTGATGACACATGGCAAAGTACAATACTCGGTGTCCAGGATAAAGGGAGCGTCCGCTGAATCACTGATTGTCCGTGATCCGGCCCTGGCTTCAGATACCTGCTGGTCATACAGGCAGCGTCTGTGAAACTGTTTATTGATAAGCTGCCTTCCTGCCCCTCCCTTGGTCTCACACAGCACAGGAAACTGAAGGTGAAGCATTTGCAATCATGCACGAATGGAGTTTACCGTCCCGGCCAGTTGCCTTTTAATAAGAAGTGCTGTAGGGGGAGGTGGGAACTGGAAACTCCGATCAGCAATCCTGCTCGCTTCGACCACTGTGACTGCAAGGCACAGAGCACAGCCATAAGCAAGGCAGGAATCAATGATGAACTTAGTTATGGACTGAGGGCTTACGCCGATGAAGCACGGGTCGGGGATTGGGCAAAAATGCTTTACTTTATTTTGATTTAATTAGCACCACCACTTACCTTACTCCAATCAGTCATGGTCCCGGGGCAGCAGGTTGTTGGATTTGGCCCTTGGCCTGGTGCCCCAGCACCCAATAAAGGGGAAGGGAAGTTGGCTAGCAGTGACTAGCAGTGCCAGTAGACGGGGTCACGCTGATAACCCAGGTCAAGTACGATTACTTTAGAAGCCATCCCAGAGACATTGGATGATCATCCAACTACATTATAAGTCATTTTCTCATCATCAGACGTCATCAAGCTCTTAAAGTCATCAGCAGTGATTAGAAACTTGAGCCGGATGATTTGCGGATGACTTGAAAATTCCTATCTGATTACTTTACTGAGTGGAATTGTTCCTGATGACATGGGGATGATTTAGAAATTACTTCGTGGATACTCCACAAAAAGAGATTGTTCCTGATGATCAGAGGATGATTATCTGATTACCACAGTAGCAGCACCATTTTAAATAAAATTAAACTATTCTTAATGATAAGATCAACTGCAGATTACTTCTAGCACATGACCACTACTTAAGTTATTATTGTTGTTAGAAATGTTGAACCTTTTGGATGATTTCAAAATGAGTAACTTCGTTCTACATAAAGAACAGCATTTAGATATTACACAAGTTTTGGTATTACAAGCAGATAAGCATACAATGTGCTCCCGAGAACTGTGTGTAAATTAGATCAATGGTCAGGGTTTTCACTTTTTTTTATTTTAAATATTTTTATTACTAACGAGTAAATGCAAATACACAGTGTTAATTTGTTCAATACATAATATTAATAATGATGTGTGTGGTGCATTATATGCAGAGCCCCAGGAATTACAAAGCAATGGATTTGCACTGGAAGCATGCTAGAGCAGCTGCAGAAGGCTTCCAGTGAAGTGAATTTATGGAACGGACCAATCAGCATTCACAATGTCTACAACACTCTTAACAAAGCTTATGTGGTTAGAAAAGCTGGTTCCAAGGTGCTCTTGGGAATGTGTGCACTGTGAGGCGAACTTTGCTCTCCCCCGTGGAGTACGCTTGCTGTAAGGTTGTTTCAAATGTACCAGGAATTGAGTTATTGACCGGATGTGGCTAAAGGCAGAGCTACGGAAATATTTTTCAAAGTGCTATGCAATTGTTGTTAAAGGCCTTATATTTCTATTTTAAAAATGTGCATATGTGGAAAATGCTACTAAGTCCTATGTGCTGTGTAGATTCAAAACCTATCAGGCAAGGTGGCAATTATCTCACTGTGCACTTTTCTTCTGCTTTTTTCACATGGATTTTTCTGTTGAGAATGAATTTAAATACATAATTACATGTCCCAGAATGCAAAGTGTGTTAGGAAAGAAACCCTGTTGGAGGTGCTTCCCAGCAACCACCTAATTTGCTGCCCCAATCAGACTGAATCTTTCACCACTGTCCTTTATTTGCCCTGGATGACCTTTGTTTTCGCTTTTTCTACCTTATTTTGACAACACATATGAGAGCTGGTCAACAGGCATGCCTCACACGCACTTCCGGTTCCGCCGGAAGTCCTCTGCAAGTTCTTTGTCTGGTGTGAAAGCTGCGTGAGTTAGTTGCTGGGAGAGCTGTTGTGGGCTTTTAACATCTGGGTATGGTATTTTTTGTGCTTTTCATTTTCTGCAAGCAGACGAACTTTGAGTGCGTGGTTGGGAAAATATTTTAAAAGATGAGTGCGCAGAGATCAGATGAGATCGAGTCTCATCCCTGCCAGGTGGACCAGTCCGGTAATAATTGCTTTCAGGTTCGGGTGATTTATTGCCGTCTAAAGGAGACTTTTTTTTAAGTACTCCATTCGATTGCAGAAAATGAAATGTGACTCTTAATGGCACAAACTGTATTTTTGTAAAACTTGTATGTAGTTGAATGTTACTTATAGGTCTAATTTCTCGTGGAGTAATTGGTAGTAACTGGTGTATTAACTAACTGCAACCTTTGAGGGGTAAAATCCCTTGCGCATTTTACTTTATCTTCACTTATATTCTTTTAAGTGATTTAGTGGCTTGAAGCTGGGGGTGGGTGATGCTCTCGGGGCTCCTGTAGAAGTGCGATGTCCCAGACAGAGAAGTTAAACATTTATTTTCTGACTGGACAAGGAAATCGAGCGTTCGTAAAAGGAAACCTAAAGTTACGGTTTAGTCTGTGGGTTTTATAGAGAGGGCCTGGTTCTGGTGATTATTTGTACACTTTACCTGCACAGGAAGGGATAAAGAGCAAACAAGCTCCGAGCAGACGCTGCCAGCCACACCAATGTGATCTTTTACACAACGCTACTGATTTTACTCTGAGATGTATGCGACTACCCTTTGCAACACAAAAAACTGCAGTGTATTTTTAGTCTCTACAAAAGGTAAGTGGTAGATATGAAAATCTCGCTCGGGTGAATGCAGGACTGTAAAGAAATGGCTCCCTGTTGCAGTTACCCCCCACTTTGTGCCTGATACTGATGCTGACTTGACTGAGAAGTGTGCTGGGACCCTGCTAACCAGGCCCCAGCACCAGTGTTCTTTCACCTAAAATGTACCATTGATTCCACAATTGGCACACCCTGGCATCCAGATAAGTCCCTTGTAACTGGTACCTCTGGTACCAAGGGCCCTGATGCCAGGGAAGGTCTCTAACGACTGCAGCATGTATTATGCCACCCTAGGGACCCCTCACTCAGCACAGACACACTGCTTGCCAGCTTGTGTGTGCTGGTGGGGAGAAAATGACTAAGTCGACATGGCACTCCCCTCAGGGTGCCATGCCAACCTCACACTGCCTATGGCATAGGTAAGTCACCCCTCTAGCAGGCCTTACAGCCCTAAGGCAGGGTGCTCTATACCATAGGTGAGGGCATAGGTGCATGAGCACTATGCCCCTACAGTGCCTAAACAAAATCTTAGACATTGTAAGTGCAGGGTGGCCATAAGAGTATATGGTCTGGGAGTCTGTCAAAAACGAACTCCACAGCTCCATAATGGCTACACTGAATACTGGGAAGTTTGGTATCAAACTTCTCAGAATAATAAACCCACACTGATACCAGTGTTGGATTTATTAAAAAATGCACACAGAGGGCATCTTAGAGATGCCCCCTGTATTTTACCCAATTGTTCAGTGCAGGACTGACTGGTCTGTGCCAGCCTCCTGCTGAGAGACGAGTTTCTGACCCCATGTGTTGAGGGCCTTTGTGCTCTCTGAGGACAGAAACAAAAGCCTGCTCTGGGTGGAGGTGCTTCACACCTCCCCCCCTGCAGGAACTGTAACACCTAGCAGTGAGCCTCAAAGGCTCAGGCTTTGTGTTACAATGCCCCAGGGCACTCCAGCTAGTGGAGATCCCCGCCCCCTGGACACAGCCCCCACTTTTGGCGGCAAGTCCAGGGGAGATAATGAGAAAAACAAGGAGGAGTCACCCACCAGTCAGGACAGCCCCTAAGGTGTCCTGAGTTGAGGTGACCCCTGCCTTTAGAAATCCTCCATCTTGATTTTGGAGAATTCCCCCAATAGGAATAGGGATGTGCCCCCCTCCCCTCAGGGAGGAGGCACAAAGAGGGTGTAGCCACGCTCAAGGACAGTAGCCATTGGCTTCTGCCCTCCCAGACCTAAACACACCCCTAAATTCAGTATTTAGGGGCTCCCCAGAACCTAGGAAATCAGATTCCTGCAACCTGAAGATGAAGAAGGACTGCTGACCTGAAGCCCTGCAGAGAAGACGGAGACACCAACTGCTTTGGCCCCAGCCCTACCGGCCTGTCTCCCCACTTCGAGAAAAACTGCAACAGCGACGTGTCCCCCAGGGTCCAGCGACCTCTGAAGCCTCAGAGGACTACCCTGCATGTAAAAGGACCAAGAACTCCTGAGCACAGCGTCCCTGTTCCAAAGAAACTGCGACTTTGCAACAAAGAAGCAACTTTTAAAGGACCACACGTTTTCCGCCGGAAGCGTGAGACTTTCCACTCTGCACCCGACACCCCCGGCTCGACCTGCGGAGAACCAACACTACAGGGAGGACTCCCCGGCGACTGCGGCCCTGTGAGTAGCCAGAGTTGACCCCCCTCAGCCCCCACAGCAACGCCTGCAGAGGGAATCCAGAGGCTCCCCCTGAACGCGACTGCCTGCTTCAAAGAACCCGACGCCTGGTAAAGACACTGCACCCGCAACCCCCAGGACCTGAAGGATCCGACCTCCAGTGCAGAAGCGACCCCCGGTGGCCCTCTCCCTTGCCCAGGTGGTGGCTACCCCGAGGAGCCCCCCCCCCTTGCCTGCCTGCATCGCTGAAGAGACCCCTGGGTCTCACATTGAAACCTATTGCGCACCCGACTCCTGTTTGCACACTGCACCCGTCCGCCCCCATGCCGCTGAGGGTGTACTTTCTGTGCTGACTTGTTTTCCCCCCCCCAGTGCCCTACAAAACCCCCTCGGTCTGCCCTCCGAAGTCGCAGCTACTTACCTGCTGGCAGACTAGAACCGGGGCACCCCTATTTCCATTGAGGCCTATGCGTTTTGGGCACCACTTTGACCTCTGCACCTGACCGGCCCTGAGCTGCTAGTGTGGTAACTTTGGGGTTGCCCTGAAC
This sequence comes from Pleurodeles waltl, assembly GCF_031143425.1. Classification (NCBI taxonomy): domain Eukaryota; kingdom Metazoa; phylum Chordata; class Amphibia; order Caudata; family Salamandridae; genus Pleurodeles; species Pleurodeles waltl. The sequence continues at coordinate 1,129,226,595 of NC_090439.1, forward strand.
CCACAACGGTGGGCTACTTTGGACCCAACTTTGAACCCTGTAGGTGTTTTACTTACCTGCAAAACTAACCAAAACTTACCTCCCCCAGGAACTGTTGAAAATTGCAGTGTCTAGTTTTAAAATAGCTTATTGCATTTTTTGTTAAAACTGTACATGATATTGTGTTGATTCAAAGTTCCTAAGATACCTGAGTGAATACCTTTCATTTGAAGTATTACTTGTAAATCTTGAACCTGTAAAATAAAGTAAGAAAATATATTTTTCTTTATAAAAACCTATTGGCCTGGAATTGTCTTTGAGTGTGTGTGTTCCTCATTTATTGCCTGTGTGTGTACAACAAATGCTTAACACTACCCTCTGATAAGCCTCCTACCACAAAATAGAGCATTAGAATTATCTCTTTTTGCCACTATCTTGCCTCTAAGGGGAACCCTTGGACTCTGTGCATGCTAGTTCTTACTTTGAAATAGTACATACAGATCCAACTTCCTACAAGGATTTTATGTTTACAAAAGTGGCCAAGTCTTGCTGCTGGTACCTGGACACAACCTGTAAGGCACATGGTCAAGATCTAGCTAGTCCATTCACTGTGTTTGCTTCCTAATTATCTGCAGCACTACAAGTCCACTATTTAGGCAGAATGTGCTAAAAACAAAAATGGCTGTTAGTTAAATTGCAAATCTGGCCAGACCTAAAAACATATGTGTATTGTAGACTTTGTGCACAATGTTTATATGTCCATTCTAGTACACAATGTAACTAAAAATGCACACTTGTAAAGATTGTGGATTCATCTAAAATAGATAAGTGTAAAATGTGTGTGATCCAGGGCATCTCATACAGTATTGAGAGCATGATGGTGTCCACGAGGTTGCATGTTTACAAAAACGTTTTTACACATTTGTTCACAGGTCTTTGTTACACAGATTGTGCGTCTTGGTGCATGCTTGTGAAGACCCAATGTTTCCGGTGTCTTGCAAGTGTTTTGTGTGTGTGTGTGTGTGTGTGTAGGTCCATCATAGTGCAATCAGATTTGCTCCTCTCCATTCCACCTCAGTCCAGTCCATTTCACACAAGTCAAATCCAATCCAATCCATCCCACTTCACTCCAGTCCACCCCGTGCCAGTCAGTCCAGTCTACCCCACTCCAAGTCAATACAGTCCACCCCACCCCAATCCACAGCTGGCCCAATGCTATCACTTCAATTCAACCCATCCAGTGTAATTGGCCCATTCCAATCCACCTCAGCCTATTTCAATCCAATCCACCCACTCCAATTCACCCCAGTGTACTTCAATCCAGTCCACTCCACCACCTCAATCCACCCACAACACTCTCTACCTCTGAACCACTTAACTCTACTCTCCTCTATGCCACTTTACTCCCCCCTCACTCCTCTGAAATTCCACACCTCTAACCTTAAACCATGCTGAACAGTAGCCACTTTTGTGTTCAACATGGCGCAAACACATTGTGAAAGCCCAAAGCTCTTATATAGGCGATACTTATTTCCTTTGCCAAAACTTCTACCTTCTTGTCCTTATCTTTCATGGTTTACACCTGTCTGATTTCTTCATTCATCTCCACTCTTCCCTACTTTTCTAGTTGAGAAAGTGTCTTCACATTATAATACAGCATGATAGGATAGTCCAATGATGGTTCGCGCATTGTGAGAATGTAATTTTTTCTTTTTACATATTGGGCAGTATTGCTGTCACCCCGAAAACTGTGTGTTATGGACAAAGTTCAGAGTCGCTCACTCACGATGGTGCCACTCCTTTGCAGCCGTCGTAGGCAGGCCGAAGGGATAAAAGCTGTTGGGAAAGCATAATGATTGTGACAATAGAATGAACTGTTTATGGCAGAAGAGGACAGGTATGAACGTCTTGGAGGAGGATGGGATTGGAGGGTTTTGGTACTGAGTGAATGGTGTCAGACCATAGCCTAAACAGGTGACGGCATGTGTTCATATGGCATTTCTAGCCAAAAGGTAGCGTAGCGCTATACACGGTCAAAGATTATCATAAAGTCAATAATTACGCGGGCTGTGGCATGTGAAGGTGGGAGTTTGGTGACACAGGATAATGGGTTCAAGAAGGGATGGCTAACAGGAGGAGACAAGAAAGTTTTAAAAAGAGAGGTGTGTTTTGCTGCCAAGATAGGATCACAGGATGGTGAGGGGCTGGTGCCATGACAGGAGGGAAAAGAAATTGGCTACCAAGAGGGGTCAGACTGAGGTAGGAGTGGAGCGAGTCAGTTGAACTGGGCAGAATTATTGGCAACAGAGGATGGTAACTGATAATGCAGTGGGTAAATGGAATTGAAAAATGACCAGGGATTTAGTTGATGTAGGGATGAAAGGGGTATGTGACAGGATGGCCTATGGAATCAGTAAAATCATGACAACTTTTGGTGGGTCTCATTATTATTTGTAGAAATAATGTTGAGTTTCTGTCTGCAATCAAAATATTTCATTCCAAAATTCTAATATCGTGCCTGAAGAGACCATGGGCTGTTGGACGTGGGAGAGCACAGGTAATATGGTTGCTAGAAGACATGTCCTGTTCCTTTTCGGAGTAAGTGCCACTCGGCTGGGCCTTGCTTTTAATGTTTTCGGTGCCTGAATTTCAGAACTGGCAAGGCCTGTGCTGTTCTCAAGAAAAGCTTTAGTTTGGAACGGTAAAATCTGTAAGCAATAGAGAAAATGAAAAGCAGTAGCCTACTGCTTAAATTAGTAGATGTCACATGTACTATTTGCTGCTCGCTGAATCCTGGTTGCAAATTTAAGCCAGTATTTTTGCGACCAGTAAATAATTTTTGGAACTGATCGATGCACAAATAAGTCGGTTTAAAAATGTAGATTCAGAGTGGGACGCAATCTGATCTGTTACTTCAATATTCATGATTGGAGACCATCACTGGGATGTTGGCCTACTGCAGTCAGGAGGCTACCATGTCTGTGACTGCCTTTTTTTAAGCAAGCATTGGCAAAGACAATAGGTCTTGCCTTTGCAAGAACTATTGGTTTTGTCAATGTGTTTGAGCCATGTTCTAGGTTTTGCAAGTATGCACGTAGGTAGTTCATGTGGTGATTTGTTGCAGAGGTGTGTGGTGTCCACCCCCCACCTATTGTTCTAAAGACTACTTTAAATTGGCTATGCAACCACTTTACGGTCCAGTGATGGAAAAACTGTTTTTCTTTTCCAAAAAAAGTATTGAATCAGCAGTGTATCAACCCTGCAACATCCTTGGTGTATACCCCTTGCTCTATACACCTCCATCACTCATACCTACATAAAGCAATGCATTGTCCTTTCGTAGCAAGCCCCTATCCTCTTACCACACTCATCTATCTCCCTGGTTCTTTTCCAGCCTACTCCCTGCATCTTTTGCCCATAATTTACAACCACCACCTACACTCCACAGCCAATTTTATTTCTCACTCCTAATGTGTCAACTTTCACATCACAAAATTATCAGCGCCCATTGCAGGAAGAGTGTGAAACGGTATATCATCATTCACAGCCTCTCACTCACTACCCAATTTATCCACACACATTCCCAGTAGTTACAACACCCCTCACAGACTGAAGAGCAACCACTCACATCATACACTCAAAATGCTATAAGTAACCATGCAGTGCTTACCATGTCATGTGATGTACCACAGCCTTTTAACCTACTCAATCCACAGTTCATTTAGTACATGCTCACAATTTTACACGACACCCCTGTTCACCCACATTCACTTGAAATATTACTTGCCTAAAGTCACCCACTTACATCATCCCTCACTCACCATCACTGAAACTATTAGACTTCACTTGTGCACACGTCTAACTCTATATTAGTTCACCCTTGACACTGCTCACTGTCACCATTTAATTGGTTATACCTCCTACATAGACTCATAATCTACCTGTTACAACAGCCATACCATTTCTTGCTATTCATCACTCAATACAGTTTAGAACTCACTGGCCAGCTTTTCACACAGAACCACTAGTAACACAACTCTGCTTCATGTAGCACAACTATGCAACATTGTGTTCCCACACTACCGTCAGCGCCCACCTCTTGCAAAATTAATTTCTTACAAAATTCATTTATCAGTCTTCTACAACAACCCTCCATTATAACTGACCATGCAACCACCTGTTCAAAGCATCCACCCCCTAAAGTAATTTAGCCACGTGCAGCAAAGCTCAGTCATCCACATGCTAACAGCACAATCCACTCACTTATAACACTACTTATATAACTGTCTCACAACACTAATCGCTCATCTCACCAAAATATCCTCACAAAGCACCATTCAATCACTTTGAATACTACGCAGCAACATCAGTAAAACTGATAACCCACGCACAGCACTGATTTACACCATTGACTCCCCATCATCTATTTACACAAGTTTGAGACACTAAACACATACAAGATGCAAAAGCACCTCCCTCCATCACCCTTTCACTGACCCCTCACAACACACATTATGTTGCACCTAACACCATTTATCCTTTCAGAACACCACTGACACATGCTTCCGGCACCACTTCCTACACCAGTCACTCACTCCATTCACTTCCCTTTAGGCAGTTGCAACAGCACTTTCAGCACCAATCAGTTAGACTATCACTCAAACACAGAGTAACGACTCCAACAACTATCTCATCTCCGCCACTAACCTTAACCACTCACCACACTATGATGTTCATATCCCTTGACAAAACCACTCTCAGTACACACTTCTCCAGTAGCCAGTCACCTTTGTCACTTACCTGCTCACTAGCTACCCCCTCATGAGAAGAACCACTTGCCTTCAGCTACATGCATCATTCATTCTCGGCTAGTCACAAACAAGCCACGATCACATGCTTCGCTCACAGCAACAGTAAGCTACATCCACTCAAGCAATGTCTAACTTTCTCACACCATTCACCCATCTCAGCTATCATTCACCAATGTAATCATTCACATGAGCCACTCGGTCACATCTTACCCATAGCTCCGCGTAAACATATTTGCCTCAGGTAGCATTACCAAGCCACTCACAACCTTTTTTTTTCACATCACAACTTGCAGTCTCATGCATGCACAACTTCTCACTCAACAACACTCCTGCACTAATGGTGCTAAGCCCTACACTTACAGTGACTGTTGAACATATTTAGTTAACAAAATTACTTGATTAGAGTGACAAAGATCAAAATGAAATAATGGAGGTGAGACAGGTATTAAAAGGAGTGAAATATTATTAGTTGTTCTCCAATTTGTGTAATAGCTTACCACACCCATGCAATTAAGTTGATCACAAAACACTCATAAAGTAGTAATCGTGAAATTGCCCCGTAGTAACCTAAACATATCTTGAAGTCCTCACAGGTAAGGCTGGGTAAATTTACTGTGGTAAGCTGAATTGAATTCCAAGCAAAGTTGCCTTTTCCTGCTTCTTCTTCTGTTTTCTGTGCACACATAACATAGTGAACAGCTAAAAATATCCCATGGTGATCCATGTAATGCTGAGGGAATACCTGCCCATTCTGCCAATCACAATCTGTAACTGGTGAGAAAGGCCAGTGCTAGGGTGAATGTCTTCCTACAAGTCAATCAGAAGCGACAAACCACATCCTTTTCTTACATTAATTCAGAATTTCTGCTTTCAGACAATCAAGATAGTGGTTAGACCCTTCTAATGGGATGCAAGGTTCCCATTTAGAGTTACAATGGGCAGTGCGTGCTTCCATTGAGCAGTTTATGTGGTTTTCTCGTGTTCGGACTATGAATCCACTCTTTTTTATTTTATTTGGGGACAGCCCATGAAGCAGTTACTTGTATTTTTTTGTAGCTGTGATCCGCTTTGCAGACAAAATTAATGAAAATATGGAATTTTTAACTTCCACAGTATGTCAGACAAGGTTTACCCATTAATATTCAAGATCATCTTCGAGCAGTGGGTCTTAACCTGTGGTTGGGAGAGGGAGCTTACTTAGGGGGAGTGCGACTACTTAAAAAAAATAATAATAATATTAACAGACTAATAAAATGTATTAAAATAAAGAAGCAAAATGTACAACTGTAAATCCTCCGATTTATTTGTGGGAGCATTGCAAGTGCATCAAATAGAATATAGTATCATATCGACGATGAGTGACCTAAATTAATTTGGAAAAGCACCAACATTCCTGTTAAAATGTTGATTTTTTTGGGGTATATTTTTGAACGAATAAATCGTTTTATCATTTGTGTGTTTGTTTGATAAACGCCTGTTTCTGTATTTGCTATGCATTGTTTTGCTGTTCAAATAGTAAATGCTTAGCTGCGGACCCTGGCTTCCAGTGATGACTCATTGGGGCCCCCCATATTCCAGCAATAATGCAGTGGGTTCCCCGAGTTCCAGTAATGATTAAAAGGGGGTCCACAGAAGTCAAAAGGTTGACATCCACTGTTGTAGAGTAATATATCCCCATCTTGAAATTATCATGTAGTAATACAGCCAAATTCTATCTTGGGGTAATACATCTCCATCATTACGGCATCATATGGCCTCATTCTAAAGTTATCCTGGTGCCATCCTTGAGTAATGCAGCCTCATTTTTATGTCATCACAACATCATTCTGTAATAATACAGCCCCATCCTGGAATACTCCTAGGATCTGCCTGGACTAAATCAACCTAATCCTGAAATCATCCTGCAGTAGTAAACGATCATCACATGTTTTCCACTTAAGTAATCAGGAACCCATCCTTGAGTAATCCAGCCTAATCCAGAAATCACCCTGCGGTCATCCTGCAGTAGTTAATGATCATCGCATGTTTTTCACTCAAGTAATCAGAAATCCATCTTGGAGTAGTTTCTGTGATGACTCTAGAGTCATCTGATTTTAAATATTTCGCCCTATAGGCATACTTCAGGATGGCTTGGGAAGACTTCCCCAGATAATTACAGGAATGGCCCAGCTGAAGTCCTCAGATGACTTCAGAATGACTCCAGGATGATCTTCCTTTTTGACTTGGGAAGCTTTGACGTCTCGACCGGAGTCCAGACCTGGGGCTCCAATCTCTCAGTCTGGCCAGGCCACCACAACACAAGTCCGCGACTCCTTGTCCGCCACGCTGCCGCTGTTGTGCCAAGAGGGCCCAGGCCATGGGTGCAGCATCTCAGCTTTAAACTGTGCCACGGGGCAGACCACTAATTTTTGGCAGGGTCGTCAATTGGTAGTCCTTTGGTGCGCTACTAGATTGACGGCCCTCAGCACCAAAACCATGGCCACACAGGGATGGACGCACCACCACCAACTTAGAGTGCGTGCGTGCGTGCATGGTGCACCGGTTTGTGCAACATGACGTCACGTTTGCAGTTCACACGTGTGCAGAGCTGCTGCTGGCTGCACGTGTTTCTATAATTTATCATTTGTATCCATTACCTCCAGACTACATTCCACACAATAGCCCACACTGTCCAAGTAATGCTGCACGCACGCTTAACAGCCACGTTATTGCATGCTCATTTGCTGTAAGTCAGCAGGGGTGGCCCTTCCCTGTCCACCGCCAGCCGCACAGGCAGGCCCTCTCGCATAAACAATGTTATTACTTGTTACTGTATCATCTCAGCCAACCAATCACTACGTGTTATCATACATATATTATCTTCCCACATAAGGGCATGGATGGTGGTGGGTGAGGTAGGAGGCCGGAGACCCTGTGTGGTGATGTGTTGGGCACTTGGCCCGCATGGGCGACAACGTTTGTGCGGCTGTAGTTCACATCTGATACTTTTTGCTGGCGGCGCCACCCCAGCTTATAATTTCTGCACAACAGGCTAATAAACGGCCAAAAATTAGGCACCCGCAACTGGTTTTTTTCCCTGCACAAATGGGAAAAATATCACCCATTTGTGCGGGAAATAGCCCAATCTGGCAACACTGGTGGCAAAATGGAGGCAAATGCTGTTGTTAGCCTTTTTAACACTCGCGGTTTTAATGTTTCATTCATGGTACATCATCGAGCAAGATGGCCGCCCAGTGCGAGAGAGTTGCTGATAAGCACAGAGAAAGGGAAACAGTGGGCTTGCAGTGGAATTTCCAGAACTCATCTTCCGCGTGGTTTGTTGATGAGGGTGGCTGCTTGTGCTACGTCTGTGGCAGTACTGAATTCTGCTTGTTTTGCGCCTCAATCCAATGGGAACACATGTGTACCGCTGCCCAGCAGGCTTAATTTGTAAATCAGTAAACAAATGAGTGCGAGGGGCCAACATATTTTTGTTCTTAGGAGCCCAGCACTGCAGAAAGTCAGGGTTTTGGGATGCCAGGGCTGACTCCCTTGGTTCCACCGCATGTCTTCAGTCCACCACTCTACACTTTGGGCCATATGTATGAACACATTTTCCCATAGACACAGAATGGGTAAAAATCTTTGCTACATTTGGCCCTTTGTCTCTCTCATTCTCTCTCTTGTAGGTTCAGTCTCGTCCCTGCTTTCTCCATTTGTCACTGTTTTCCTTTCTCCTCCTTCTTCCTTCTTTCTCTTTTTTTCTGCCTTTCTCGCTCGCTCTGGGTGAAAGCCTGATGATGAAAAATAAGTCTGGATCCACAGAAAGAGTGTCTGTCCCCATCACCTGCAAGCACAAGCACAAATTAAGCACAAAGCAAGTTGACATCTGCATGTAAGAGAACCATGTAGCCAGTTCTCCAGGGCTACTGGCTGCCAAGGTAAGGATGCATGCAAATGTGCCCAGATCTGACCAGGCCAACAGTTTTGCACAGGCCTACAATCTCTTGATTGTTTTCCTGTCTGGACCCCAAAATTATTATTATTGTTAAAGCAGGCTAGATTTCTTTAGGCCAGGCCTAAAATTACAAATGCATAAACATGTGGAAACAAACTTCTATAATATGAAAGGCATGAGGATAAATTTGGCGCTTCTATGGGGAACGTCTATAGGGATGATTTGCATGAAGCATTGATCCAAGTAAGTGACACACAGCCATTAGGGTATGTGGAGTTTTTATAATTCGAAGACCGGTGTAATTTTGCATTAGATGCTAGGCAAAATCGGTTTATGATGATGCCAAAAGACAAGTGTGCCTTGTTATTATGCCAGTACCTTTTTCTGTGGTTTTATAATGCTTTGCAAATGCTGACAGGACTCCACTTCATGTCCTAGGAGAAGTGGAAAGCACTTCACCCTAAGTTTTTGTATATAGAAGAATAACAGTTCCCTCACTTTAGAATTCTTAAACGTACCTACAGTCTAAGTTGTTAGAAATGGGGTCTCTAGTTGGCAGTCTGTTTACACCCTGTCCAAGTAGGGACCCTCACTCTAGTTAGGGTAAGGGAGTCACATTCCTAAAATAACCCCTGCTGACTCCCTCAGTAGCTTAGCATGAGCAGTCAGGCTTATCTCAGAGGCAATGTGTTAAGTATTTGTACCCACACACATAGCCAGTGTTTATCTAAGCAAAACAAGACCATAACGACAAAACTCCAACATATACAAGCAAAGATATTAATTTTTAAAGATTAAATCCCAAATAAAGCGCTTAGAAACACACAAACACAATAGCTCCAACTGGGGCTATCACAACGTCTTTGACGGAGTTGTTCCCAACAGTCCGACGCCACTCACAAGGGAGTTCGATGCCAGTCACTGAGGCGCACGGACCTCAGGTACAGTACCTTTGAAAACGATGGAAAGAAAGACGTTGCACGAAGTCGGGGACGTTTTACATCGCTGGAGCGGGTGTGGCGTTGGTTCCTTACTGCTACTGGGGAGGTGAGGCGTCAGTTCTTACGGTTGCAGGGGAGGTGATACAGCATCAGTGGTGAGGCGTTGGTTCCTTACGATCCAGCAAGGTAGATAAATCCAGTGGGTCAAGACGCAATGGGGCGACCTCTCAGGGTCGAAGTCACACCACGCGGCCACAGGCGCCATGGCAGAGTCGGGTGTCATGGACGTCAGTGACATGGCACTCAGAAATCATGATGTCACAGGACTTCAGAAGCACAGCGGCAGCTTCGGGCCAGCGGCATTGGGCCTCTGGCATCTGTCATGGTCATTGCACTTCAGCGGGGATCACGGCTTCGGGTCCAGGCAGCAGCACCGGTTCTGGAGTTGTCTGGAGTTGATGGGCCTGATTCTTCTTGGTTTTAGGCCAGCTTTCTCTCCCAGGGGCCCAGGAACTGGAGTGGGTACCACCCGGTGAGTCAGGATCCTAAGCAAGGGAACCCAGAGGCTGGTAGGTGAAGTCTTTGCTGTCCCTGAGACTTCTTAGCAGGAGGCAGGCTCTGTCCATCATCCTTTTGTGTTGCTAAAAATGCCCTAAGTGGGAAGGGTATGCCAGACGTGGGTCCCTTGCTCACTGTGCCACTGGATTCAAGCTAGTCTGGTTGATGAAGGGTGATACCCTGAAACCAGTCCCAGGATGCTTGTTTCTGGTCTGGGGAGGACCTGGCCTGGCAGTTCAGACTAGACTGTTTCCATGGAGAACAGGGTCAAGACTGATTTGCATATGGCTGGGTCCAAACTGGGGTGGCATGGTGAGCAAAAGAATGATGGATTAAACCCAGATCTGTGACTGGGGGTGAGTGTTTGAAATGTTTCAACACTCCGTCCATCATCCTTTTGTGTCACTTTCTAAAAGTGGCATTTTAACTTGCAATTTAAAAAAACAACTTACCCAAAAGATGTATTTCTAAATTGTGAGTTCAGAGACCCCAAACTCCATATCTCCATCTTTTCCCAATGGTAAATTACACTTAAAGGATATTTTAAGGCGAACCCTATGTTATCCAATGGGAGAGATAGGACTTGCAATAGTGTAAAACAAATTTACTCTATTTCACTATCAGAACATGTAAAACACATCAGTACATGTCCTACAATTTTAAATGCACTGCACCCATCCCATGGGGCTTCCTTGGGCCTACTTTAGGGGTGACTTACATGTGGTAAAGGGGAAGGTTTTGGCCTGGCAAGTGGGTGTACTCGACATGGCAGTTTTAAACTGCGCACACAGACACTGAAGTGGCAGATCTGAGACATGTTTACAGGGCTACTCGTGGGTGGCACAATCAGTGCTGCAAGCCCACTAGTAGCATTTGATTTACAGGTCCTGGGCACACATGGTGCACTATACTAGGGACTTACTAGTAAATCAAATATGCCAGTTATGGATAACCATTCATAATCAGAATTTACACTGGAAGCACTTGCACTTTAGCACTGATCAGCAGCAGTAAAGTGCCCAGAGTATGAAAACCAGCAAAAACTAAATCCAGCACACAGCCAAAAATACAGGAGGCAGAGGCAAAAAGACAGGGGAAACTACACCAAGGATGCCAAGTCTAACATAAATGTTTACAATTCATGCAAGAAAGATTACACAACAAAAGGTACTTAGAGATTGTGTAGAGTACAACAAATAAAGGCGCTTTCTGTGTCATGTCGTAGTATTTGCACTGTGTTCTCAAAACGTGGACAGAATGAACCTGAGCATACATGGTGTGAAGTAGGACATACAGATGAAGGCCAGCTTCAAAACGGTGTGTGACCGAAACAGCACTAAGTTTAGCACTATGGGGGTCATTCTGACCCTGGCGGTAAAATCTGCCAGGGCCAACGACCGCGGGAGCACCGCCAACAGGCTGGCGGTGCTCCCATGGGCATTCTGACCGCGGCGGTACAGCCGCGGTCAGAAACGGAAAACCGGCGGTTTCCCGCTGCCCTGGGGAATCCTGGGGATTCCGACCCCCATACCGCCATCCTGTTCCTGGCGGTTTTGGCCGAAAGGAACAGGATGGCGGTAAGGGGTGTCGTGGGGCCCCTGGGGGCCCCTGCAGTGCCCATGCCAATGGCATGGGCACTGCAGGGGCCCCCGTAACAGGGCCCCACAAAGATTTTCAGTGTCTGCCATGCAGACACTGAAAATCGCGACGGGTGCAACTGCACCCGTCGCACCCCTTCCACTCCGCCGGCTCCATTCGGAGCCGGCATCCTCATGGAAGGGTGTTTCCCGCTGGGCTGGCGGGCGGCCTTCTGCCGGTCACCCGCCAGCCCAGCGGGAAACCCAGAATACCCGCGGCGGTCTTTTGACTGCGCAGCGGTATTCTGGCGGTTCCAGCCAGGCCGGCGGCTTCCGCCGCCGGCCGGGGTCAGAATGACCCCCTATGTCCTATAAGTGGAATTTTACAAAGACACAGGATCCTGCAATACCTACTTCGATCACAGCAATGTGACTCCAAAAGGATGCTGCTAAAAAAACTGATTTACATTACTGCCAGATTATAGTTACACTCTGCTGTTTCTAATTCACTTTGAAACCGTTTACACATGTCAACTTCTTATTTCTAACTAGAGCACTTGTCCCACCCCAGCATGGTGTCACTTACACATCCCTTCTTCAAGGGAAGGGACTCCATGTGTGCCTAACAGATAGATGTCCCTGTATATAACAATGGTGGCCCCCTACTTACATGTTGCTGTAGTATTAACATACTGTGAAACATTAGTCAATATAGATAAAGTTAAAAAGGCAGATTAAGATGAATGGGCATTATGGTTACAAAACAATACCTAAGCACTACTAAAATTCACCAGTGAAGGTAGCAATGCAACCAAAACCAGGACTGGGCAGAATGAACTGCTTAAAAGCAAAGCATACAAAATCTTCTCTTTTCAGTTCCTTCAAGGAGTAAAATTAGCACAAAACTCCACCTGTACCAACTCCTTGGGTGAGCAAGAAAGGTAAGCAGATTTATCTCCCAAACACAAAAAATCTTGGCCTAGGTTTACAAAGCCCTTGCGTTGCCATCGCATCACGCAAGGCAAAGCAAGGACTTCAGTGAGATTTACTAAGCCACGCAAAGGTACCTTGCGTGGCTTAGTAAATATACAGTAACGTAAGGCAGCCCAACTCACTGCCTTGCATTGCTGTACCCTGGGAAGGGGGGTCCAGGCATCCACCCATGGATTTTGGCACATTCCCCGATCTATAAGACTAATAAACCTTGGAATGCGTGACTTATTAGTAAACCTGCCCCCAACTGTTTTGGGCTGCCATACCACCCTGAAGTGAAATACGCAGTCTGAAGAGGTGTGGGCTGCCCAGAGGGACTCTAGCTGCTGACCTCCAGTCGGAATGCCCCAGACACCTCAACTCTTTCAACCAGTAAGAGTAGGGCCATGTTATGTTTCACCCAAACACAGAAGTTAATCTGCGAACTACCTGAGAATCACGTAGAGTGGTTATTTTGCGGCAGTCAGTGGACCTTTTCTCGCCCTGCGTAGGCAGTTGCAGGTCACGTGAAATTTGCGTTTTTCCCTATGATTCCCATGACTGTGGACACCAATATTATTTTGCCCAGCCCTAAATCCCACAATGCAACTCTTGTGGCCTCACTCTACTTGTGAGTATCTGCTGAGACCAGAGCCCACTGTAGCTGCGTTCTAAGTGCATGGTGTGGCCACTGGCCAGGGCTACACTCAACACACTTAACCCTAGGGTGTGTGCACTTTGCCCTAGCCTAGTGTACTATGAGTGAGGGATGTCTGCCCTTCAGAGTAGCCATGAACTTCAGTCCTCAGAGCCCCAGCTTCCAACCAGCTTCACTGATGTGATGGATCTCATTACTGATGTTGTATGTGGCATCATGTGTGCAGTCCTTAGCCTAGCATGGGGAGGTTGTAATGACTGGATTGCTTGCAATAATTGGTAAATTACAGTGCCTTTAGCACTTGCGCCATAGTTATAACTTCACTCAACTGATTTGTTTAGGTGAATTTCAGTCCTTTTTTATAGCTTGCATTATTTCCCTCCTGAATAATGACCGGTCGCTTCCATTTTAAGGAGTTTTTTCAGTGAAGGTTTTAGGTTTTGTAGTGGTGTACTTGCAAGGTCAGCCCCTAGGTCCCCCACAGCTTACTATGCAATGCTTTAGGCCATGCACGGGAAGCTCTGGATGCACGGTGTGACCTGCGGCCATGCCCTGCACCCACTCCCCTCATCTTGTGGTTGTATGCAGCCATATTGGATTCAAACCAAACCTGTGCCCTCCAGGGCCTATTGCACATGCCTGCCTGTCTCAAGCCATGCCCTGAACCCCTCTCCCGTGGCTGCAGAGTCTGCTGCGCACTACCTGTGTCTCTGCACACCGGCCGCGGATGCTCGGCCTTTCGGCAGCTACCTGGAGTCCATTCACTGACAAGTCACACAGCACAGCAACCAACATTGCTCCAGTGAATGAAAGGGAGAGAGCAGAACAGTGCCATATCTACTAAGATGTGGTGCCGTTGCTCTCGCTCACGGTGCTGGCGCACTTTATGCTGCCTTGCGCCAGGCACACACCCCTGTACTATTGTACAAGGGTGTGTGCTTCATGCCTAGCATAGATTTACCCTTCCAGTACAAAATAATATACCTAGACATTTATTAAAACATTCCCAACGGTGTATATGAGTACAGTACACTACACATGCAAAGTTGGAAAGATTTGGAGAAATATAAAGTTTTCTCAAACTTTAAACCTGCTTCAAGGAGGTGTAATATTTCCAAAATCCAACATACACAAGCAAAGATTTTTTTAAGATGAAATCCCCAATACCACACTATAAGACTGGGCTTTGTGTCAAGAACCAGAGGGTGGCTTCATGGGAGCGTCCATGTACCACCCATGGGACGCCCCCTCGACCCAAAGTGCTACTTTGCAATACTTTACGGCTGCTTTCCAACACAAATCATGATTTGCGGTCGATAGTAATTAGTTCATGAAGACATTGCATGGCCTTGCGTCACTTTCTATGACCTTGCGCCGGTGCAAATTATGGCTAAATCTGGCTTCATATGTCCAGTCTTTGCACCCTGTGTGCTTCCAGAGCCCACTGCACATGGTCTGTGGCATATCTTACTCATGCATATCTCTGGCCTGATGAAGACAAGAGACCCCAGTTCTGAGGCTGGATAGAACTGTAATAGGGGAGTGGAAGTAAGTAGTTTCCTTATAGTTACTGGCAAAAAATCCTGTGCTCGTGCCCCAGAATGGTGATGCCACCACAGTGCCCCACGCCAGGGTTGAGAGGGCGATAGTTGCTCTTACTCAGAAGGTGGCTCTTTAGGTGTTACGTGACATCAGAGCAGAGTGATGTAGACAACATGAATCAGAACAAGATGCATCCCTTCCAGTGCCCTTGCATGATTATCAAGATTACTGAAACAAACACCAGGCTGTTCAAGGGCAGGGGGCAATAGATGCTCATGTCCTTACAGTACACTTGTGCCCCCTCAGAGTCAGGCTCAGTTTGTCCTGGTGCATGTTAGTGCTGAAGGGATGTTCATTTGCAAGGTGCAACACTTCCTGTAAATGACATCCAGCTTAGCCAGCCATTGCTGTTCTGCATTTCCAGAAGTATGCCAGCAGCCACCTTCCTCTCTTGGCACAACAGTTTTGGACCGACCAAAAAGTGGTGATGGGTATTCTCATTCCCTTGGGGGGGCAGGGAGTAGAAGATGGGTTACAGAGGTATCCGCACACCCCACAAAGGGTTTGCAGCCATGAAGTCTCCTCTCTCATCCCTTTCGAATGGATTTGGGGATACCCATGCAGCACAAAGATTGCTCTCTTAACCTTTTCCGCCAGGTAGGCACCCCCTGGCGCATGCAGGGCGAGTGAAGTTTCAAGGACAGGTATACTTTTGCATTGGATAGCAGGCATGGCAGGTTTGGCATGGCGCCAGCACAAAATTATACCCCATTTTGGAAAGATTTGCAAATGCCCTGGTCATAACAGCTTTGTATTCCAGGTGGAGCACAGTCTTCTTTGCTATTCTTGCAGTATCCTTAAACTTGCAATGGTTTTGTGTAAAAAGCTGTTAAAGTGCATTCGGAGCCATCTGATTACACTGAATGAGAGAAAGATTGTAGAACAAAGACATATGTGAAGCTAGTGCTAAAAATAAACAAGTGCCTGAACTTTCTGTGCCTTGCAATTGAGTTTGTAAGGCGCTATCTCAAAGAAGGTGCTGAATAGACTTGAGCACACATGATGTGCGGCGCCCCATGCAGATGAAGGCCATCTTTTAATGGGTTGTGGCCGAAACAGCCCTAAGGTTATCGCTATGAAATTTTAAGTCAAATTTTCCCAAGCTCCAGGGTCTTGCAACACTTAGATTTCATTAATGTCATCTCAGGGCTTGGATTTAGTGACTCAGCAATGTGACTCACATAGGACTTTGCAAACATGATGGTGGGTTATCATTACACTCATTGGTGTTCCTGGTTCAGCTTTGGGACTTTAGTTGCATGGATTTAGAAACCTTAATTAGGTATTTTTACTTAATATGTTTTAATGTATTTTTGCTTATATTGATTTATTATTGATTACCACACAAGCATCTCTGGAATTCAACTGCATGTGAGGAGTTTACACGTCACCGCTGTGCTTCTGCGTGTTCTCAGTCTGGAAACCGACTGCCACAGTAAATACAAGCATGATTTTTTTTTTAAAGATTTTATTCGGTTTTATGACATTACTTTACCATTTAAGTATTCAAGTTTGTACACAGGCGATATATTGCCTATATTGTTAGATATGGATAATTTGTTTACTATTAAATGTAATGAGTTATTTTCAAAATCAAATTAACACATCTTACATGTTATCTCCTCTTCATTCTAGTAAAATATATATATATATATATATATAGTAAATATATATACAAATAACAAAAAGCACAGTCTGCATACCGAAATCTAGCTTTCTGCCAAATTTGATGTAATTCCGTCCAGTGGTTCGGGCTGTAGATATGTTGACAGGTCCTATCAGAATTTTTAAAAAATCAATGTTTTTAAGCCCCCCTTTTCTCGGCCCCCGCTTGACGGATCTCCCCAAAACTTCCCGTGTGCATCAAGACTCAGCAGGCCACTTTTTATTTTTTTTAAATGTCGTGAAGATTCGTCAGGGGGTGCCAAAGATATAGGCAAGTCAAAACGCTTTTTCTATGGAAACATGGTCCTAACTTTTACTACCTAGTGACGAAAGCCACTAGGTAATATATATATATATATACATATATATGTATATATGTATATATATATATATATATATATAGAGTGAGAGATAGTGTAAAACCTAATAAACAACTTTAAACTCATGCAGATTTCTATATAATGTCGTATTTCATCCTTCATGTAGGACTTAAAGCCTTTACGGTTATGATTATGGTTGTAGAAATTTGGATATGAGTAGCTAGAGAGCTCTGTGGGTCAGCGTGATATATTTTTTGTAGAGGAGGTTTATACTGGCTGGGAATGGGATGTGTTATGTGATGTGGTTTACAAACCTCACCCTGTAATACACTTGCCAACCTCTTTAGGCTCAGTCGCTATTGTAGGAAGGGCCCCTTTTTGGCATGGTTACCCTCCACTTTTTGCCTGGGATCTGATGAAATTTCGACTGAACGTACACTGACTTCCTGCTAACCAACCCCCTCAGTGCCAGATCTCTTCCCCCAAAACTGCACGGTTGTTTCCACAATTGACAAAACCTTTATCACCCTCTGTAAGTCCCTAGTAAATGATATCCCTGGTACCTAGAGCCTGGGGTACTAAAGAAGGTCCCCAAGGGCTGTGGTACCAATTATGCCACCCTAAAGGACCCTTTACCTAGAACATGACAGGCTACCATTGCAGGCTGCGTGTCTTTGTGCAGACAAAAGTGAAAACACAACATGGCACACAGCCGGTGTGCCATGTCCCCTAACACTGCATGCAATATATGTAAGTCACCCCCTAGCAGGCCTTACAGCCCTAAAGCAGGTGCATTATATTACATGTGAGGGCATATTTGCACAAGCAGATATGCCCCAGCTATGTCGATTTTCAGACATAGTAAGTGAGCAGGGAAACCATTTTTAATACATGTCCTGGGCATTGCTCAATACGAGTTCCCAAGCTACATGATAGCTTCACTGACACAGGGATGTTTGGTATCAAACATCTCATATTGGTGAACCCACACTGATGCCACAGTTGGATTCACCAGTACATGCATCCAGAGGGCACCTTAGAGGTGCCCCCTGAAAACCTACCAGCTACTAGTGTGTTAGTTGACTGGTCCTGATCAGTTCGGCCATGTTAGCCACGTTTCTGACCCCTTAAGGGGAGAACCAGCGCTCTCAGGGTCCAGAGACAAAAACCTGTACTGGGCGGGGGTGGTGACACCTCCCCCAGGCAGGATGGACATTCCAGGGCTGGAAGCTTCAAAGGCCTAGCCACCTTTGTAATGTGGCCCAGGTCTCTCCAAATGGTGGAGGTGACCAACCCCCCTGTCCTGACCCCACTTCTGGCGGCAAGACAGGTGCGAAAATTAGTTAGATTAGGAGGTGTGCCCACTCCATGCCAGTCCCACCCCTAAGGTGGACGAGCTGAAGTGGACACCACTTTCTAAATTCCTTCATCTTGGTTTGGAAGGAATTAGGCCACTAGGGTCAGGGTTATGCCCACTTCCCAACGGAAGTAGTCATAGAAAGTGTGTTGGCTGCCACCTGCCACTCCCTGTAGCACCCCTAAATTGAGTATTTAGGTGGCACCCTGAACCCCAAAACTCAAATTCTGATGACTTAAGGAGAAAAGGACAAAGAAGAGACACACCCGCAGAAGAGGAGAAGAAGCAGCTGACCTGGTACCGATCCTGCCAGCCTGTCTGCACTTCTCAATGGACTCTGCACCAGAAGATGCTAATCCTGCAGCTGAACCTCCAGAAACCTAGGAGGACTGCCTGCCTTAAAAAAAAAAACTAAAGTCTCCCATGAGCAGTGGACCTGCTCCCCAACCAACTCTCAGGAATGGACTTTGCAGCCTCCGGAACCCAAAGGCCCAACACCAGAAGTCACCCTCCATCACCAACCCGAGTGGGAGTGAACCTCTGGTGCCAGCAAGGTTTCCCAGATGTCCAGAGTCCAAGTCCATCATGGTTTCACCCCTCCTGGACTCCCTGAAGTCACCTGCAGCCTCTGCACGCAGGCTCCCTCTCCCGCAGCCTCTGAGGTGAGAGAAACCCGACTAAAAACCAACCACTGCGCCCGTCTCCGCCGGCCTGAGTTGAAGTGGACCTGCGGTGTCAATGACGTCCCCGTCTCTCTTGTGCTCGATTCCACTATTGTTTCACCCCTCCTGGACTCCACGACGACGCCTGTAGCCTCAGATCACAGGACCACTCAGCCGAAAGTGCTCCTGGATAAGGAATCCTGACACCAAAGGACACTCCTGCATCCCTCGCCCCTGAGCCGTTGTGAAGAGGACCAAAGGTGCACTTATGTTGTTGAGCACCCCATGTTTGTGACCTACCTGTTGGGCTACCAACGCCGTACTACACCTCTGTACCTGGCCACCTCAGTGCCACCCAGAGTGACCTGTTGGTGTAGTCCTGGCCCTTGCCCAGTACTCACCTTAAGTCTACAAGATTGATCCTGTGAGTCATCGTAAAGTGCTTGTTTGGTGAATGTGTTTTCCTTCCATACACTAACAGTGAAGAACTCTGAAACTGCGATTTTTGAAAGTGAAAAATATTTATGCTGAAAAACCTACTTACCTTCTAACAAAGTTCTTAGGTTAAAAATATTTATAAAAAGAAGTGTTATTTTTCTAAATTGGTCTCAGATTTAGCCTCCGAGCGTGTGTTTCATTTATTGCCTCTGTGAGTACAACAAATGCTCACCACTACCCTCCGATAACCCTAACTGCTCGCCCATGCTACCACAAAATAGAGCATTTGTCCTATCTGCTTTTGCCTTTGCAAACCAATTGGGGATCCAGTGGACTCTGCACGGTGTACTCCTTTTTAGTGTACCACATAGAGATCCAGCTTCATACAGTTATCATTCATTAAACCTTAGTTCAGCCTTGGGTAGCTGTGACTCTGAGCAGCAGGGCTTACTCAAAGGAACATGTGTAAAGCATTTACGCAGAAACAAAGAAATCTGACACCAATTTACAAAAATAGAGCAGATTTTTAATATATTTTGAACACCAAAATGAAAAAAATCCACCAGAGGGTTCCGGAGATACAGGTTTTACATAGTAAATATGCACTTTTTACTCAACCGCAAAAAAAAGCATTGGCAAATTAAACAAATTTGACACTTGGAAACTTTTTGAGCAAAAACTTTGACTAGTTATATTGCAGATGGTTAAAGTTACCTTGGGTGACCAAATCCATCAGGGAGACAGTTAGGGGGACTAGTAAGATCCTCAGCAACAGTTACCTTGGCAGGGGAAGCAGTCCCCAATCAGTTCTAAGCACTTTTAACCTTTGCTGTAGGTTCCTGTGGAAGTGGTCCTGATGCAAGCGATACAGGATGCTGAAGATGCTCAAGGATGCTGTGGATATGATGCAGTCAGCAGGGTCTTCCTGCCACTATTCGTTGGTCATCGGAGAGGATGAGGCGGTCCTGGCCACAAGGTCGACATCTCTTGAAGTACTCTCGGTCCTGGTAGAAGTCCATTTGCCACTGGGCTACCAGTTGCCCATTATCACAGCCAACTCCTTCCCTGTGTGATAACTCATCTTCAGGGTGACCAAGTTGCACTCCGATGATACCAGCAGACTCAGATGCAACTTTGAGTATCGGGTCCTTGTCTCAGGTGCTGCACAGTGGCGGTTGGTAGTGGTGTGAAGATTCTCGACTACTAGCTTGCCAAAGGCAGGCTTCTTCAGCTTTTGTTGCCCTGTACTGTAAACAGAGGGTAAGCCAACTGTCCCTTACAGTCTCTTGCTTCAGTTGGACTCCAAAGACGTCTTCTTCACGAGCAGGACAGTGCAGCCACAGTCCCTCCTCCTTAGCTGGCCACCAGGTTCAACTGGTGCAGTTCACACCAGTGGAGACTCACTTTGTCGGGTCTGTGGTGCAGCAGTGTAAACCTTCTTCGGTCCTTCTTCCAGTCCAGTCACAATCTGAGTCCTGGGTGCCATGAGTGCCCTTTCTATGCTCAGAAAGTGTCCTCAGGGTAGACACGGTCAGCAGCCAATGGGCTAGTAGGTTCCCTCCCTCTTGATGACCACTTTCTGGGAAATGTTTCACATGGTTATCCCAAGATGCACCATTCTGCCCACTCCAAATATCTCAGAACCCCTCTCGAGGCAACCAGAACTTACAAGCCCAACTCAGAGGTGTGGTTACCAAAGATATATGAGTGGGGCTTGTGTGGGCTACCATGCCATTGCAACTGATCTTCTCATTATTATCAATGCCAAATCTGAGAATCTTTTTGCTACTTTTCGTGTACGCCGGTGGGTGAATATGTCCCGCAGTCAAGTGTGGAGGTTTGTTCTGTCTTGGGTTTCGGCCTGTTGGGCGGCCTCTTCTCTCCAACATTGTGCGATTATGGGGCAATTCCATGCCATGTTGTGGAACTCTTCTTTATTTTGTGGGCATCTAAGATATTGTGCCTTTACTATAGTATATATCCTGCTGAGTTTCTTGGGAGTTAAAAACATTTGAGATAAATAATTAAACTCAATGTATTTAAAGCTGGCATTTCTCAAGACTCTGTATATTCAAGTGCTTTCTTCCACTCGCTAGTTCTCTAGTGTGTGCCCTACTTTGGACATTGAGGTCCAGATTTGCAAAACTTACACACAACCAACCCAACACAGCACCCAATAAATTATGCTTTCCATTGTGTGAGAAGGAGACACCAGGAGAGCGCCATATCTACAGAGATATGACTCTCTCCTCCCCTCACACCTTTGGGCTATAGTGCAAGAGTGTCTGTGTGAGTCGCACAGGTTTTGTACTGCAAGAGTTGTACCCTTCCAGTACAAAATACTATGCATAGACTAAACTTTAAAACTTTTCACATTTTGGATGCGTGCTGTACAGTGGGAAGGGTTAGGAAAAATAGAAGGATGTCTCCTTTTTAACGCCTGCTTCAAAGCAATGTTATTTTTGGCGCAAAACCTTGGTTATTAATGTTAATCGATGCAGTTTTGCATGACAAAGCATGAGTGTTTCATGGAAATATCCATGTACCACCCATGTAACACCCCCTTAACATACTGGAAAGTATATAACCCTCCCCCCCAAACGCAAACACATCACAAAATGTTTCTACATCTGGACCAGAGAGCATCTCTACAAGCATGATAAATGCTAATTTCGTCACTTCCCCAGGTATCTTTTCTCTCCATCAGGGTGGCAGTATACACACTCACCTGTGTACACCTCTGCAATCACAGCATGATGCACAACAACAACCAGCCTTGAGTGTACTTCTAAATGTCAGGTTTGCAAAAAAAGTTCTTGCACCAACTCCAATACATGTTGTACCTATCACTGCATTTTCCATTGTGTCTGTCTGTAATTATTTCTGACTTAAATGAGGGATGCTTTTCTTTCGTAAAGTGTGGCTGGTGGCAAATACCCCCTGCATAGCTTGGTAAAGCTGTCCATCTTTCCCTATATGTTTTCCTGGATAACCCTTTGTTTTTCCTCCAGTGAACTTGACATTCGCAGCAGTCAACGCAGGAAACTCCATCTTTTTATAAATCAGTTTGCTGGTGACGGGGGATCAGCCTAAGTATACCCATCATCTAAGTGAGAATGGCCATTGCTCCCTTAATCCAGGCTGTGCGGTGGGTGGTGGGAGCGTCAATGTTTTGACAGCAGGCCTTGTTATCTTTTAGATCTGTGGGAGAACCGTCTACTGACTTTCTGGGTTCAATACCTGCCCACCTCCCTTAACTGGGGCCTTAGCCCTTTTATCATGTGTGGGATATGTGTATAGATCACACATTACTTTGTGAGTGGTGGGGTCCATTTGAACCCCATGTATGTGGTCTGGGAAGGCTGAATATGTCCACCTTGGACATACAAGTCTGTGGTGCTCATTCCAGGCCCCTTTGCCCGAAACCTGTTGTACTTTGTTTGAGAACAGATGCACGGCTCTGCTTGACTCCATTTCACAAATGAACCAGAATGAAATGGTCTGACTGGGGACTCTTGGCTGCAGAGACTGAGAAACAGTAATATGCACTTCTTCAGGGTTGGTGGAGAGTTTGAACCTTTACATTAATCAGACTAGCTTGTTCACTTCTGCTACCCTCCTTGGCGACCAGAGCAGGATGGATCAGTACTATATCATATCTAGATTGTCTGGTCCTGATTGGACCTGCCCCAGTTGTGGAAGAAAACACAGAGACAGAAGTAAAACCACCGCTGAGCTGCTATTATTTCTCCAAACATGGCTCATGTCTGGGATCATGCAGAGAGGTCCACTTACCTGCCTGCCCGAGGAGTAAGACAGAGCCTACAGAGGTCGACGTGATGCCAGGTAGGTCTGCACCAGGCTCATCTAGTTCATTAATCCAGGAAGATCTAAATGGAGGATGTCTCAATAGACTGAGCTCCCCAGGAGTCGCTTGATCCCTCAGTCCAGTGGACCAGGAGAAGGAAGACATGGTCTTGGTCATGGAGCTGAATTCTTACCTGACGTTGCAAGACAAGAGGAGTCTGAACTTTCTTGTATCCAAAACCTGCTCGTGGATGCCTGTACACACCTGAACCGATTCCTGTACGAACAAGCAGTTAATGTTCCCTGAAACTCCTGGCATGGGTCCAGTTCCACCCATCAGCTTGGGAAAGTTGCTCTGAACCAGGAGCAATTTGAGCTATCCATGAACTAGCCCACACCGTTCCTAAGATATAGATTTTTTTTAAGTCACAGTCAAGCCCCATCCCCAAAAGGTCAGTACCCAGGACAAATAGTCGAACCAGTGACTGCAGCAGGAACTTGCACCACTGCAAAATGTTGATCACAACAGGTAAAATGTGAGATGGAGACCCATCCGACTTTCCAGAAACCTTGGGACCCGTTGGTGGGTAACCGGGCACTACTACATCTTCATTGGTTCCTGAGATGTTGGATTGCGTTCCTAACTGGACACCAGTGACCGAGCCCCTTGTCGCTATTGATTCATCACCAGATCTTTAGGAACACCATGGTCTTCTTGGGCTGGGGTCCTCGTTGCTTGTAGGATTTTGAGCCTAAGGAGTTTTGTGGGACACTTTAGTCACTTCAGATATCTGGAAACTCAGAAGTCTCTGCAAGTGCTGCATTTGATTGGACCATGTATCTGCGTCCACTGCATACCCAGAGATGACCCACACATGGACCCATAGGGTGTTGTTGACCATTGGGCCAAAGTTACAGAAAATGAGTGCGCAGGAGCTATGTTAACAATTGGGGTCATATCTCAGCCACAGAAGGTGGTAGCACTTTTGGCTTTTTTCGTCCTACCTCCACCTGATCTATTTTCTCGTCCGCTCAATAACATCATTCTCTTCTTCTGCAGTAAAGCACTGGCTGGGCATTGATGATATTCCATGTTATTTAATCTTTTCCACTGATTCCGAGTATGTAACCATCTCTACATCCAGGAGTAAGCCTTGAAAGCTCACCCTCGCGAATCAGAAAGAGCCAAAGTGCCAAAAAGAGCACTTTGGGAATCAGGGGGCCTAGTTACAAGCTGCGCCACGGGGCTTGTAAATAAGCACCTGCATGTTTTGACAATGGAGTTTTTTTAGGTGCTGGCAAAGGAAGTGATGAACTCACAAGAACACATACACAGCCACCCCATTTTTACCTCTTAAGAAATAAATAAAGGGGCTTAATCTGTAGGGGAAATTGAAGCCTTGTCTTGCAGTCTTCTGGCAGTCAGTTGTTGGCCAATACGCTGGTGGACTCCAAACTGGGGAGCTTATTTACAAGCCCTGTGGCACAGCTGCCCTGTGCCACAGGGAAAGGGCAGTAATGTGCCGCATCTGCAAGATATGGCGCATTTCTGTCCTCTCCCACAGTTGTGGCACACAATGGACTGCCTAGCGCCGATGCAGGCACCCTTGAACCATGGTGCAAGAAAGCCTGTGTCGCCGACAGGATTGTTTGTTGCACAAAAATAATCCATGGAGGCTTTTTCCTCTTTCTTTATGTGCTGCAAAATGCAACCCACATAGAAAGAGGGAAAAATGAGGAGGAATAAAGATATTTCTGCTTGTTGCAGCCCTCCTTGGGAGGCGTAAGATATTGGCACATTCCCAGGTTTCGTAATCTTGTAAATATGGAAATGCATCAAAACCCATGGGTGTTGCATGGGAAAAAAACCCTGACGCATTGGAAGGCAAAGTAGCAACTTGCACTGCGTTGCCTTACACCGTATCTACAAGCCCATGAAAAGCCACACAAAGTGGCTTTGCGTGGCCTTGTAGATATGAGCCTGCACAATACGCCACTGGTGCGTCACAAAAAGTGACGCACCAGCGGCGTAGGGGTCTTGTAAATAAGCCCTGCAATGCAAACATTCCTGCATATAAAACATGTGCTAATAAAACTGTATTTCATATGCCTGTCAAAGTGTTTTTCTTCACTGTTGCTCTTTTGGTTATTTGTTAGGCGATGTTCTTAATTTTTGTATTATTAGTATGTTTTTTCTGGTTGCAGTCCTTTTTTTCCTGCTTTTTAATGAGGGGAGACGGTTCATACTCACTGTTGTGTGGTCATTGCTGTGCTTCAGTCCCCGCACACAGCAATCAACATTTCCGATATGCATGGCCATAAGCTGAGGGAGCTGCTGGCACACTACAGCTACTAGTGCCCAAGGACAGACCTCTAGGCTCTATAAGTCCCTGGTATATGTTATAAAATGTACCCAGGAACCTGGAAGTTAAATGCCACTAGTGGACTTCAGCACCTTTTGTGGGAACCATTATAGTGGAAGTGCAAACATGTCTTCAGGCCTTCCATTGTAGCCTGACTATAACACACTGAGGCCCATACTTATACTTTCTTTGCGCCGCACTTGCGTCATTTGTTGACGCAAAAGCGGCGCAAACTTACAAAATACAATTATATTTTGTACATTTGCGCCACTTTTGCGTCAAAAAATGACGCAAATGCGGTGCTAAAAAAGTATAAATATAGGCCTGACTATATAAATACTGACTATAACACTGTCAAACATGTTCTTTACTCTGTCAAAAGAAACAAGTAAAAACCTTCCTTTTACATATTAATTAGTCACCCCTCTGTGGGACTTGTAGCCCACAAAGCAGGGTGAATG
This sequence comes from Pleurodeles waltl, assembly GCF_031143425.1. Taxonomy (NCBI): domain Eukaryota; kingdom Metazoa; phylum Chordata; class Amphibia; order Caudata; family Salamandridae; genus Pleurodeles; species Pleurodeles waltl. The sequence continues at coordinate 1,129,252,703 of NC_090439.1, forward strand.
ATATTTAAAAGTAGGATAAGTCGAAATTTTAAGTTAACACGTAATTACATGTATAACAACCAAAAGCTATTTTCACTGTAGGAAGGCTGGTTGGCCCTTAGCAATGGGAAGAAAAATTAAATACTAAGATAGCTTCTAAAGGGACCAGCTAGACAAATAATTAAGCCACTATTTTTAATAGTTATTAAAAATCCAATTCAAAGCTGACGTTGAAATTTCAATCAATATTAAGGAAAGTAACTTTTTCAAAGTTACCTTTCCCTGCCTGAAGTTCCTGCTTTCCAGCAGTATCCCAGTCAGTGATGTCTAATCACTGTGTCAAAAAGGTGTAAAATGTCTCCCAGGAGAAAAAAATAGGCTGACCTGAATGGACGGAGAAGATTCCTCAAAACTTCATAAATTATGCAGAGTAGGAACTGTGGGCATCCTTTTGGACTACAGTGTCCGATCCTGCTGGACAGGTCTGTTGAGCCACATGTAACACTTGGGGCACATTTGAAAGGGAGAGAACAGGATGCCAGCACAATTCTTGTGTATCCGCTGTTCGGTTGCTGGAGGACCCTGGTTTTGTTCTACCAGACTTCTGTCTCTGGTTTGTTGTGGGTACAGTGCCTGCCTCAAACTGGATTTTAGTGTTAGTATCGGACTACTATATTACAATAGCCCCACACACACAACAGCCCTCAGGCCCCACGTTTAGTGTGGCCTAATCTTTCGTCATCTTGACAATACCCTGAAACATGGCATGTTGTGCCTATCTGCCTTAAGACAAATAGGAACTACTGAATAAGTGGGTATTGAACGTTTATTCCATTGGTTTGGGCGTGCCCAGAAGTCACCCCCACCCACTAGCCTGTGCCAGGCATTAGTGCGGCATCTCCAGGCACCCACTTCAGAACTTTATATGGACTCGCAGAAGGTTGGATAAGGACTGGGCCTGCTGTCTTTGACGTGAGTGAAGCCCTCAAGGACTGGGCCTTCTCCCTCTTGTACCCAGGATAAAGAAATGGACACCAAGGGACAATTGAATGAACTCTTGTGTGGCAACTGGGAGACAACAAGCTGCTTGAGGCCTTTTACCCCCTTCCTGTAGTACACAGCTGACCAGTGGCAACTAAACCTGGACTCTCGAGATTAGAATTTAAAAGACTAGGTTAAAAGGTAAAATCTTTGACCAGGACAAGCCTGATTGGAGTATCCAACCTGCGCTCCATCAAGGTCAGCCTCAAATGGCACCTAGGGCCTGGTTTACAACGACCATTGACTATCATTGGTGCTTTGTGTTGCTAAAATTCATATTTCCAGTTCCTCTTATTGGATTTTTGCCATTTTGGTCTTTGAAATGAAGTCTTTGAGATGAGGATACATATTATACTGCTGAAACCGCTGTTAGGCTATGGTCTACTAGTACTGGGAACAATGCTGACTCTAGGAAGAATATGGGAAAGTCACTAGTAGTGATGGAAAAGAGTGGTCCAGGCAGAGGCAGAGATGTCTTAAGGCATGGGCAATTGTCCAAGGACCTCATCTTCCAAGGGCTTCCTTGGGAAGCAAACTTTCTTTCATTCTACTTCACATCCGTCTACTACTATATGTCAACCTTTAACATATTATTCAATATTGTTTGGCATCATGAGGCTTGAATGAGCAGGAAATGGGTGATAAACTGTAGAATTGTTCTGAACAGAGTCCCCTCAAGCACGTCTTGCTTGGGCCACCAAAAACCATAAGATAACATTGGCCGGAGGGAAGGAGTCGGTGATCTGGTCCCCTGAAGAGGCTCCCACCATCTTCTGCAAAAGGGGAAAGTTTAAATGTAGCAGACTGCTTCCATCAATATTTACTCAATTTAATAGCAATCTTACCGCCAAACCTTAAAGAACCTTTGTTTGGTATGGAAGCAGCATTTTATTAACACTGTTATACCCCTGCAGTGCAGTAATTTGTGCGAAACCTACACAAAAGGCGAACCTCTTTAATTTATTGGTTTTTTTTCTATCCCTTCGTAGGAAGCTGGCCTGGTGTGTGGTGGACACCTATGGTGCTGGCAACCTATACCAGGTCCAGGTATCCCCTAATAGTGAAGTGTAGGCAGTGTCTAAGAAGCCAGGGCTCTCTAGAGGGAGCTGTGGATGAGCAGCCATGACTTATCCAGGAGACATGCAAAGCTTATGCAATACCACTACAGTCACACAGCACTTAAACACATGGAAGAACCACACAGTGTTACAAAAATAAAGGTACTTCATTATGGTAACACAAATACTAAAATACTGTATAGGCAATACCCCAACTGGAGGTATTGGATTGGAGTGTCTGGTAATGGCAGGAGCCGCTACCAAACCCTTCTGTGGATACAGGACCAGGTCAACAGGGGACGAAGAAGGTCAGAAGTGCAGTGCAGCACAGGAGCTGAAGAGGAGTCCCAGGATTGATGCAAGTGATGTCCCACATCAGTCCGGGGTGACCCTCAGCAGCTGGGAGAGTCACAAGAAGAAGAGCCATCCCACTGGCAGCAGGCACAGGAGTCCAAGTGAGGCCCACTCAGCACACCTAGAGGAGTGTCTCATGTCGCTGGAGCAGCAGGCAGGAGACTGTGCGCTGCAGGAAGAAGTGCTGGAGGCCGGGCCTACACAGAGCCTGGAGAGCCCTTGGAGAAGGAACAAACAAGCCTTGGTAGCTGCAAGAGCCACGGTGCACAGGGGTACTGTCCTGCAAGGAGAGGCAAGGGCTTACTGTCCCCTAAGTTGGAAAACTGGTAGAGAGGACCAGGGGGACCACTCCAGACCACCACCTGTGATGCAGGATCCATGCAGCTCCAGAGGAGAGAAGATCCACGCAACCAGTCATCGTTACAGTTGGTGCCTGCAGATGTCGGGGAGTGACTACAAGGAAGGTTCCAACTTGCTTCTTGTGCTGGCTGAAGACTCGTCACCCTCAGAGGATGCACAGCTGGGGAAATGTTGCAGTTGCTGGAAGGAGCCAGAGAAACAATGTTGTAGAGTAGAGTCGTCGCTGGAGTTGCAGATTGTCAATTCCTGGAGGGTCCAGTTACAGTCACAGTGGCCAAAAGATGAAGTAAAGGATGCAGAGGAGTCCTGCTGGAATCTTGCATGTTGAATCTGAGGACCCACCCAAGAGGGAGACCCTAAATAGCCCAGAAGGGTGGATTGGTCACCTAGCAGGGTGACCACCTATCAGGATGGAGTTGTGACGTCACCTACCTGACCTGGTCACTCAGATGCTCCCAGAGGCCTCTGCCCACCTTGGATTCAAGATGGCTGAATCAAGTGGCCACCTGGAGAAGCTCTCAGCATCACTCCTAGGGTGGTGATGGACAGGGGAATGGTCACTCCCCTTTCTTTTGTCCAGTTTAGTGCCAGAGCAGGGGCCAGGTGTCCCTGGACTGGTGCAAACAGGTTTGTGCAAGGAGGGCACCAAATGTGCTCTTCAAATCATACCGGTGGCTTGGGGAGGCTACCCCTCCCAAGCCATGTAACACCTATTACCAAGGGAGAGGGTGTTACCTCCCTCTCCCACAGGAAATCCTATGTTCTTCCTGAACTGGTCAAGCAGCAGGAGGGCCGAAACCTGTCTGAGTGGTGGCGGGTAGGAGCAATGCTGAGGGTTCCCTAAGGAGCCCCCAGAGTGCATGGAATAATACAACCAATACTGACAACAGTATTGGAATATGACTCTGACATGTTTGATACCAAACATGCCTGGGTTCGGAGTTACCATTATGTAGCTGGCTACAGGGAGTGACCTGTGTCCAGAAGATGGGTAAAATGGCTTCCCCACGCTAACGAAGTCCAGTGCAATGGAGCTGGATTCCTAGGGGCACCTCTGCTCATGCAGGAGTGCCCTCACACACAGGTACCTGCACCCTGCCCTCTGGGCTAGGAAGGCCGATCATAGGGGTGACTTACAGTGACCTGGTGCAGTGACCTGTTAGTGAAAGGGTGCATGCACCTTTTCACTCGGGCTGCAATGGCAGGCCTGCAGACACAGTTTACATAGGCTCCCATGGGTGGCACAGTACATGCTGCAGCCCATGGGGAATCCTTGGTGCCCCAATGCCCTGGGTACCTAGGTACCATATACTAGGGACTTATAAGGTGGCACCAGAATGCCAATTGTGAGGTGTGCAAAGTCCTAAGCAACACAATTTAGAGGGAGAAAGCACAGTCATTGGGGTCCTGGTTAGCAGGATCCCAGTGAAAACGGTCAAAACACACTGACAGCAGGCAAAAAGTGGGGGTAACCATGCCAATAAGAGGGTACTTTCCTACACCGTTTTCATACTATCAAGCATCTTTTAGCACCTCCTCCTGTTAACAAACTGCGCTGCAGAACAGTATTGTACCATTCAAATTTTTCATGTACATGTTTCACTGGGAGGTACTTAAGGGTTCAACACTTTGTACCTTAACAAAATATGTAGGCCTAGGATGCTTCTAAACTCCAAGGGACAGATTTATCATTGTTTGCACCAGTGCAAATTCACAAAAGTGATGCAAACGGGTGCATAGGGTTGATAAACTATTTATCTTCCAGTGTAATACGTTATTTGACTGGGAAATATTCTGTAAAGTACAGAAAAAGTGATTTGTGCTACTTTGCATCCAGAAGGAGCTCCATGGGCGTTCCCATGCTATTGTTCACGATTTAGATGCAAAGCCCTATCTATTAACAGTAGAAGATAGGTTATTGCACTAAAAATAATTAAAGCGGGCCTTAAGTCGAAGAAAAGTTTAAATTTATGGTAACTTTAAAAAAATCACAAGGTATAACTCATATCCAAGGTGGGAAAAGTTATTAACTTTGTATAGGCATAGTATTTTGTGCAGGAAGGATGCCCTTTAAGTACAAAACCTCAGCTAAATGTCACACACACCTTTTCACTCGGTTTGTGCATGGCACTAGGCAGCCTAATTGAGTGCCAGTCCTGGGGAAGAGAGCAACAGTACCATATCTTAGTAGATATGGCTTTCTAGCCATGTGCTTTGAATTCCATTTAATTATTCAAGGTTTGTGTTTCCTACTGCAGACAAAAGCCAAAAGTGTGTTATTTGGGGACACCAACACTTTTAGAACAAAATTGTCACTTCTGCCATACATATCTGAATACAACAATCAACAGCTGAAAATTTGAGGTGCAGTTGCGCACCCTGGAAAGCAGTGTTGCCCTGTTCATACCCACTGCTTTGCCCTCTGAGACCTCAGCAGTCAACCAACAATCTAGGTTGCAACTACCAAGAGACAAGGATATCGGTAAGAGTAAGCTGCCCAGGGCTTAATTTGAGCCAGTGGTTTCCGACGCTCGGCTCTGGCACTTAATTCTCAACACTGGTACTTATGACAGCCCACTACAAGGTGGTGCTGTTTGCTGATTTTGAGATGAGCCCTAAAACAGTGAGTCTCGTGACTCAATATACATTAAAAGTGGATGCCAGCCTCCCATGCCATTTTTATAACTTTGGGTGGCCTGGAATAGCTGAATTGTCATGCTTGTAGGAGTATGATGGTTAGTATGTGTTAATGGGTGGTATGTGCAGAGGTGGCCTCCTGAGGAGGGCCCAGACACTTACGTTTTTACAAATTAAGCACTGGAGCTGTTGGAGGCTTCACCCCGTCACCCAATTATAGTAGCGGCAAGCGCGGGCCAAGTGTGTAAGATGCTAGTCATAGACAAGCCTGATACACCTAGAGTTACAGCAATCAGTGAAAGAAAGTGTTGCACAACAGAGTAAAATAAATAACCACTCCTACTAGTTCAGTGAGAACCCAACACAATGTAATCTCCAGGAACTGTACCCAAAGCAATAAGTGAACAAGCACAACCTCTAAACGTCTCCATGTTCATTACCACATATGTTTGTTTTTGCCTTATCAATGGTCAGTGCTATCAAGACTCTTGAAACTGTGGTTTCCCAGGATCATTTGCTGTGGGGCTTTCAATATCTGAGCTCCTTTTGGTGTGATGTCAGTGGAGAAATGACTTGCATGGCTGTAAGGATGATCAGCGGTCCAAGGGGTCTTCACAGAGAACACGCTCAAAGACCACTCATTGCTGTGGCACGCTTCAACCATGATGCCCCTCTTCAAACAGTTGTGTGAGCTGCCCCAAATTTCGTTTAAAGGGCCATCCAGTGGAGAGAGAAAAAACACAGTTCAGCAATAAATGAATAGCAATCACCACCAGTAGACATTCTAGAACGTGGCTCTGTTTGATGACGTCAACTGGGAATTTCAGATTTAGGCCCAGATTTACTAAATAGTCGCGCAGAGCAGCAGTAAAAAAATGGTGTACTGCGCTGTGTGGGAAGGAGAGAGAAGGCGAGCACCATATTTACAGAAATATGACGCTCTCCTCCCCTCTCCCTAGCACCGGCGCTGAGTTTAGCTGCTGTGCGCCGTGTGCCACACACACACTTTTGTTGTGTGGGTTTGTGTGTGTGTGTGTGTGAGAGAGAGTCTAGCATAGGTTTTGTACTGGAAGGATCTCCTTCCAGTACAAAAATACTATGCGTAGACACATTTTAAAACTTTTCCTAGGTTGTATGTGCGCTGCCCACCGCAGCACACATGCAAAGTTGGAAAAGAAAGGAGAAATGACAAAATTTCTCCTTTTCATGCCTGCTTTCCCATGGCATTAACTTTTGGTGCAAAAGCCTGTCTACCTTTGTAAATAGTTTTTTTGCATTAAAAGGCATGAGTGGTTGCATGGGAACACCCATGTACCACCCATGTAACGCCCTCATGGTGCTAAGTAATTCATGAAAAAGTGCTTTGCGCTGCTCTGCGTTGCTTTTAGGATACTTTCCAACTCAAAGCAAATTTTGCGCTGGAAAGTAAATAGGTAAAAAAAGATTTTGCATTGATTTGAGTCACTTTTGTGATGCAAACATGGCGCACAATCTTATTAAATATACCCCGTATTGTGACATTAATCAGAAGATGGTTCTTTTAAGGTTTTAGGACGAGACGAGGGCAGCCATACGTACTTTTCAGAGACCCACATCATGTTCATGCTTTACTAGGTAAAATCTGTACCTCTAACCCTTGGCATGCAGGGCAGGTAAGGGAGTGACACTTCGATGGGTGACCTTGCCTCAGTAATGACCAGGTTGAGACTGAGGCCCATATTTATCATTTTTTTCATGCAGCAAGTCACCTTGCTGCACTGCGTGAAAGGGAAAGGGTAGGAATGGGCCATATTTAACATTATATGGCACATTCCTGCCCATTCCCAGCACTGAAACACTTTTGGCCGCCTAGTGCCAATGCACACACCCTTGCGTCATGTTACAACAGTGCCTGTGTTATGGGCAGGATTGTTTTCATGCAGGAAGGGACGCCTTCCTGCACAAAAACAATTGTGCAAGGCATTTTCCTCTTTGTACATGTGCTGCAGAATGCAGCACACATAGAAAGAAATAAAAACAGGGAGGAATAAAGATAAAAGGACATCCCTTTCTAAAAACACCCACCCATGGATTTCCACTGTGTTGCGTTTGTCCAGATTTATCTTAAGGGTGGTGCAAAACCTTGATAAATCCATCCTTGATTCTCTTCAGATATAGCTCTTCGTCCAGGAATTTGAGAATTGTCTATTAATACCTGGAGCTAAAGCATGCCCTTAGTCCTGTCTGCTTGAACCCAAGGCAATCCATGCAGCTCCAATAACAAACTGTGGGATGTTGAATTCAAGGCAACTGTGACTGGTTAATGGATGCCCGCAGCGTGCTCCACTTCCTCGTATCAAGCTCTGCAGAAGCTTGTGTCACAAGGGCCATTGGGATGGAAATATTTTCAAGAGGTGACCATGAACTTTTCTTGTTACCGGGAGAAGCTGGTATTGATGGTCAGAGATTGCCATAGTAAACAACTTCATCTTGCTCTCTTCCTCAGCTTTTGAGGGAGTTTATTGCATCCTTTGCAACATCAGACAGGAGTTCTAAGAGCCATCTCTATCAGCTATATTTCCTGAAAGAGAACCACTAGCTAAAAACAGGACCCCCACTTGTTAAGGATGAGTCTGAGAGGACCCTTGTGCACGAGCGACCAGACACAGCCTACCTATACCCTATAGCTGCATATTTGGGGTTAAGGGAGCGCCAAAAAACAGGTCTACCACTCATCGGAGCCCCCCTGCTATTGTACCAAGTCCATGAGCTCCTAGCCATGGAGGATTAACTCGCCTTCTGCGTCCCCCAAGAACCACAATCTCCCCTACCACCTAAAGGAGCTTGCAGCCAAAGGTTCCAGGGTTTCTGAACATAACAATAATCCCCAAAGTCTGGTGCTCAAGACATCTTACCCAAAACCTAAATAGCCCGTCAGTGGGTGAACACCCGCATTCCGCATACTTAAATTTTTTCAAATTCTTTCATTTTTTAAATGTGTACCTGCTATCTTTTACCAATCTTTAATACAAATCTACCATCATTGAAAGGGCTGAAGGAATAAAAAGAGCTTGGGAGAAAAAATGCTTCACAACTTTAAGAAGACGCTGATTTTATCTTTGTTCACTTGTGGAAACCATAAATTCTTGATATGACCATGAGCTAGCAATCTGTGTGCTCAATGATTTTGTAGAACACAAGGATGTGTGATCATCCACCTCCAATAAAAAGGCCCAAAGGGTGAGAATACTTCACCACTACCAGAATTGTTTTAGCCTTCCACTGGAGAGGAAGACACCCTCAAATATCTCGCCAGGCACAATGAAGCGTGTCCTTCAAAAGAAAAGTTAAGTTGTTCCCAGACAAGTCATTGCGTGCACTACAGAGACCTAAACACTTGGAACATGGATCACCATCACTTGCTTCTGGTTTATCCCTGCGCTCATCTGCCATTAGGTATGGCTCGGTTCAAGATATCAACCTTGAAATACTCCTTTGTCCTCTGTGAATTCCGCATTGGGAGGATGATCCACTTGACCCTTCTGCACAACCAGTAGTGGTTGTTGTGGGCTGCTTAGGCACTGGGTACCTAACTAACATCCCTGACATCAGCCTCCAAATGTAACCATCAATTGGTGCTAGTCTTTCGTCGATTCATACCACATCCCACTTCTCCACACAGAGGCGGTTACCGTATAGTTAGCCACTGTTGACCACAGCTATCCTTTTTTTTAGGTAAGTAAATTATGAAAATGCGACCGCATCCAAGGTGATTGGCATCCTCCAGGCGTATCTCTTCCTAGAGGTATTGTCTTCCGTATGCGAAAGCTATGACTGCTGTTTACGATGCTGTACCTTCCCCCTGAGAATGAAATATTGTATCACCTTCTCACCTGATCAGGAAATGGTTCTCTGAAGAGCTCCCCCAGTTGTAATAATTGAGCTTTTTGCTTGAAAAGCTTTGAAAACAGTAGGCCTTCCATGGGAATAGACAGGTAGCCTGCTGCATTCGCGATCAAGGCTGCAAAACAACCATCCTCAGAGCTAAAAAAGACCTTCTAAATATAACCCTTTGCTTAATAAAGGAACCAACTGCATAATCATTCAACATAAATCCATCCCAAACACTGATTACAGGACCACCTTCTCCATGTCTTTGTACCAGTAGCAGGAATCCCGGAGAGCAAACCTTGATTTGGCCACCTTTAGCATCTAAGCTTTGGTGGAGGAAACCACTGACCCCACAGGAAATACGCACTATAAACCTTCTGTAATGCAGACAGACAGTGACCACTCAGAAACCATCACATTATGTCAGCCACTCATCACTGCCAACTACGGGGCTCCCCAATGAGTCTTTCATTGCTGGTGTAGTCAATGGTTATTTATAAATGAATGAGTACCAGTGTCCAAAGCTCTGCTCAGAAATCCCCAGCAGGTGCACTTGAATATTGCCAGGCAGAATACCAAAGCTTCGTAGTCTTAAATCCACCTAATTCCTCTTTAATCCAGTACCAGACAGTCCCTTACCCCTTTTCTCACTTTTGCAGGTTCCTGCTTTCTCCCTTTGTTGATTTTTTTTTGCCTTTCATTTCCATCTTCTTTCCCCTGTGTGTGTTTTCCTTCTCTTGCTATCGGTGAATGTCTAATGAGGAAAAGTTAGTGCCGGTCCCCAAAAAAGAGTCAAGTGGCCCCCACTGGCTAAAATTAAGCACTGGTGGTCAGATTTACAAGCAATGACCATGGCTGCGTTACGGCAGCGATGTGTCAAAAATACTTATAATGCGCCGAAACTCAGACATATTCCAATGTATAAAATGACTTCAGCTGGTCAGATTCCTATTGCAAAGCCGAGGATGCACCACTTTTCTGAAAACATGTAAATATGAATGCGTCAGAATTCGGCAGTATTTCACTGTCAGGACAACACATAAGTACATTTTCCACCTTTACCACACTGCTCCCTGCCCATGGGACTATGTAGGCCCTACCTTAAGGGTGCCTTACATGTATAAAAAGAGAAAGTTTAGGCTTGGCAAGTGGGTACACTTGCCAAGTCAAATTGGCAGTTTAACCGTGCACACGCAGACACTGCAGTGGCAGGTCTGAGCCATGTGGTGGCACAACCAGTGCTGCAGGCCTCTAGTAGCATTTGATTTACAGGCCCTGGGCACCTCCAGTGCACTGTACTAGGGACTTACCAGTAAATCAAATATGCCAATCATGAAAAGCCAATTACACATACATTTTACATTGGAGCCCTTGCACTTTAGCACTGGATAGCAGTGGTAAGGTTCCCAGAATATCAAAAACAGCCAAACAGAGTCCAGCATACATCAACAACCTGGGAAACAGAGGCAAAAAGTTAGGGGAGACCGCACCAAGGATGCCAGGTCTAACAGTCACCAATGGAGGACTCAGGTCCTGTCTGCTATCGACATTCCCCGCTTTCTGATTAAAATGGGATGTTTCTCAAATCTTATATTTACGATTTTAAAAAACACCGAGTTTATTCAAAGCGGCAAGCAGAAAATGCCTTTGTTCACCTCAGAGTCCAATGAGAGCTCGCTTGACTGCTGTGACAGAGATTACAAAGCTATATGACACCAATTCTCGCTACTAAAAACGGACATTTATTGGCTCTGATCTAAGATTATATTCTGTCCAAGGGTTAAAAAAAACTTGTAAACAACTGATAACCATTAATAAAAATAGAAAGTAGACAGGCACTGAAGATAAGATCCTGAACTGTGTTGAACAGTTGTGTGAGATTCTGAAAAATAACCCATCTATGAAGACAGCCACCTCGCTCGCGCCCACAATCCTCACCGCAAATTCAGCAAATTACCACTTATGTCTGCAGAACAAGTCTAAGATGTTATTCTTTACAGATATGTCTAAAGGTGCACATAGAGGGGCCTCTGGGAGCTACAATTCTAAACGAGAGCTTAACGTAGATAAAATGACCTTATGCAGAGGTTTGGCTCTCAGTGGTGCAGCATGTTCAATATGACTTTGTTCCAGTTGTGAGACAGGCACAGAGCCGCACTCCTATGGCCTTGCATCAGGTCACATACAGTGGCGGCTCCTCGATGGCGTGGGAACGTCGCGCTCCACCAGCAGCAACTGCTGCAAATCCTTTAAGGAAGGATAATAAACTTAGGGGCAGATTTATGGAAAATGGCACTGCGCCCCCCTACCGCCACCATGTGTTCGCCGTATTTAAAATACGGTGCACCATGGCACAGGGTAGGGGGCAATAGGGTCAATTTATATGACGCTATGGATGTCCTCTGCAGGAGTAGTGCCAACATATTGGCGCTACTCCTGCAGAGTACGTAGGTGCCCAAATAATGGAAGCCCCCTTTTAACGCCTGCTCTGAGCAGGCGCTAGAAGAGCTATAAAAAATAGCGCAAGGAAATCTCTCAGATTTCCTTGCACCACTTTTTTTGGCCCCCCTAATGGGGGAACGCCCCCTTTGCATAAATTATGCCTGTTGCAGGAATAATATAGTGCAAAGAGTTACAGAGTGGCACAATGCATGCATTGCACCACTCTGTAAATTCAGCGCTAGGATATTGGCCTTGTTGGGCCACATTAGCATAAAAAATGATGACGTTAATGTGGCGCAAGGTGGCACTACGGGACTATAAGTATGCCTCCTAGTTTATTAGCCTTTTTTTGTTAAAGGGGTGAGGCATGTGGGATGACGAGCACTGAGGGGAGTGCACAGTGCACTCCCCTCAGTGCACATGTATGTTTGGTCGGACAAACACACATGCGCAGTGTGCTCTCGGGCTGGAGAGATCAGGCACGGGCTCCCAGTCTGCCTGGAAGCGCCCTGGCTGGGCACTCCCTGCCAATCCTAACGCTGCTTTAAACAGCGTCAGGATTGGCCTTAGGGCAGGCTGGGAGTCTGTGCTTCTCTGGCCTGGTGCGGAGAGGACAGAGGATCGGTGGGGCAGTGCTGTGTGGCAGGTGCAGGTGCAGGTAAGTTTTTTACATTTTATTTTTTTATGTTATTAATGTAGCACGCCGCCCGCTCCCTGTAACTAGTGCGATTCGCGACTGGGCACATGTCCCTTGTTGTGCCAACTTCATCAGTCCGAGCGTGACACATCTCTGTTGCACAGACTCACAAAAATGAGTATCAACCAGTGGCATTTCAAGGGTGACAGGGCCCCAAAACAAGTAGGTTAAAAGGCCACTACACTTTGAGCACTAACATACAACCATTATCGAGATGCCGTGGGTCCTTACAAAAGGGGCCTGGGGCTGTTGCAGAGACTGTTACCCCCGGTTGGCAACTTTGCCCAAAAATAAATAATTAATTTGTTGACTAGCTGACGTGCCCACAGTTTTGCCAATGTTCCTAGGGGAATCACTTTTTCAAAGATTAATCTCTGGCTGCCCAAAAACTGGGTCAATAGAACTCTTGTGTTGCACTGAGGACTCCAATATAACGCTAGTGGATCTTAAAGAGGATGTTTCATTCAATATCCGTTACTTGGCAGCCAAACTCACAGTCAACCTCCCACACAGAACTCACATCACACCACACCTCAGACAACTACATTGGCTTCCAATACAGAAACGTGCTAAATTCAAACTCCTCACACACACATTCAAGGCACTACACAACCTACCTGAACAGTTGCATCTCCCAACCACCTCCACTCCACAGGACTCCTACTTGCCAACATCCCTCGTACACACAGAACCAGATAAGGAGGATGGCCATTCTCTTACATCACAGCTAAAGTGCAGATCGACCTCCCACTCTACATCAGAGCCTCCTTCTCTCAATCAACCAATCTACCATACGCATGGCTATGCACATACACCTACTCAGCACCAAGGTACCTTTGGGGTGTTGCGTAGGCTCTCATTATTCTAATGAGACTACTGGATTTCGAGTGGCAGAATTGCCTGCGGTGTGGAGGACTGAGTCTGACCCACTACAGGTAACACCTGTCGCTCCAATCCAGGTTCTGCTCTGGCTAACTAGCAGTGCCTCATCTCTACCTAAGGGCAGGGATGATTGGGCAGCCGAGCGCATGACATAACTGGTTTCTCAGGGAAGCCGTGGTCACTCAGATCTCATCCATTTCTCTCAATTACATTAGTCTCAAATACACAATGACAAACCGAGGCAGTATATATTTCAATAATGCTTTAATAAAGCGACTGCATCTTAGATAGCAAAGCATGGGCTGCAATAACCAGGACGATACAGCATGACAAGATTAAAATTGTGACAAGAAGAGTAAAACATAAAAATGACGCTACCATATTGTCACTAGAGTCAGCAGACTAATTCCTACCTAGGCTATGATAGAGCACAGCATGTTAAGCTCTAATTCTGCCCTTCAGGTTCCCCTGGGAAGACATCATCCCCATACCTGAGCAAAGGCCTGATGTCTGCAAAACAGCTGTAGCGAAACATTCTGCAATCAGCATACAGTCGTGGTTCTCTGGCTGGAATCTTCCTCTAATGTATAAGGGACAGGAAAGTGTTTTTATCATAAAACAGCTGGTGTTTTAAGTGGTGTTTTAAGAAAATGTCCCTACATAAGGATGGGCATTTCTATGAATGTCAGAGACTAAACTTATACCACGTTCACCGGCAACCTATCTTGCTGTAGCCTTGAAAGAAGCACAGAGTGAGCAAGAATGTCTTGTCTGAGAACAGAGTGCTGGCCTAGGCAAAAACAGTCAGATAGAGAGAAAATAAAACAAGACCATAAAAGTGGCTACTGTAACAATAATAAATCAAAGTCGGATAAAATACATCTAGGTTAAAGTGCACAGCGGCAGGCCTAGTGTGTCAAAATAAGGTGCATGGAGCTATAACTAAAATGGCTACACAACAGAGGATGCGCTGTAGGAGGCTGGCCTGGCTTATAGTGGGTACCTTGTGGTACTTATACCTTGTGCCAAGTCCAGTTATCCCTTATTAGTAGAATAGAGGTGTTCTAGCAGCTTAGACTGATAGAGGTAGTTATAGCAGAGCAGCTTAGGCTGAACTAGGAGACATGCAAAGCTCCTACCATACCACTTATATCATATAGCACTATATCATAAGAAAACACAATACTCAGAGTTACTAAAAATAAAGGTACTTTATTTTAGTGACAATATGCCAAAGGTATCTCAGAGGATACCCCCCTTTAAGGGGTAAGTAATATACACAAATTGTATGTACACAAACCAAAATCAGGTAAATAACAGTAAGAAAAGTAGTGCAAACAATGTAGAATCACAATAGGATGCAATAGGTAGAAATAGGCCTAGGGGCAACACAAATCATATACTCCAAAAGTGGAATGCGAACCACAAATGGACCCCAGGTCTAGTGTAGGTTGTAGAGGGTTGCTGGGACTATTAGAAAACACGAAGAGTGTCCAAGATACCCTACCCCAAGACCCTGAAAAGTAGGAGTATAGTTACCCTACTACCCCAAAAAGACAGTAAAGTCGATATAGGGGATTCTGCAAGAACAACCACTGCCAGCAAAACACTGAAGACGGATTCCTGGACCTGAGGACCTGTAAAGGAAGGGGACCAAGTCCAAGAGTCACGCAAGTGTCCAGGGGGGGCAGGAGCCCACAAACCCCAGATGAAGGGTCAAAAGGGCTGCCTTCGGGTGGAAGAAGCCAAAGATTCTGCAACAACAGAAGGTGCCAGGAACTTCTCCTGTGGTCAGAAGATGTCCCACGGGGTGGTGGAGGATGCAGAGTTGTTTCAACGCAGAAAGACTACAAACAATCCTTGCTAGTTGCAAGAGTTGCGGTTGAGGATTTTGGGTGCTGCTGGGGCCCAGGAAGGACCAGGAGGTCACCTCTTGGAGGAGGAGACAGAGGGGGCGCTCAGCAACACAGAGAGCCCCCACAAAAGCAGGCAGCGCCTGCAGACGTACCAGAACAGGCACTTAGAAGATCTGAGGACAGCGGTCAACTCAGAGTCACAAAGGAGGGTCCCACGACGTCGGAGTCCAACTCAGCGAGTTGGGCAATGCAGGACGGAGTGCTGGAGACCTAGGCTAGGCTGTGCACAAAGGAAGTCTTGGAAAAGTGCACAGAAGCCCGAGCAGCTGCAGATCATGCAGTACACAGGATTACTGTCTGGCATGGGGAGGCAAGGACTTACCTCCACCAAATTTGGCAGAAGGGCCACTGGACTGTGGTAGACACTTGGACCAAGCTCCTGTGTTCCAGAGACCACGCTCGTCAGGATGAGAGGGGACCCAGAGGACCGGTGATGCAGTCTGTTGGTGCCTGCGTTAGCAGGGGGAAGATTCCGTCGGCCCACTGGAGATTTCTTCTTGGCTTCCAATGCAGGGTGAAGGTAGACAGCCCTCAGAGCATGCACCACCAGGAAACAGTTGAGAAAGCCGGCAGGATGAGGCGCTACAATGTTGCTGGTAGTCATCTTGCTACTTTGTTGCAGTTTTGCAGGCGTCCTGGAGCAGTCAGCAGTCGATCCTTGACAGAAGTCAAAGAGGGAAGTGCAGAGGAACTCTGATGAGCTCTTGCATTTGTTATCTGAGGAATAGCCCAGAGGAGAGACCCTAAATAGCCCTCAGAGGAGGATTGGCTACTGAGAAAGGTAAGCACCTATCAGGAGGGGTCTCTGACATCATCTGCTGCCACTGGCCACTCAGAGCTGTCCATTGTGCCCCAACACCTCTGTATCCAAGATGGCAGTGGTCTGGGACACACTGGAGGAGCTCTGGGCACCTCCCCTGGGAGGTGCTGGTCAGGGGAGTGGTCACTCCCCTTTCCTTTGTCCAGTTTCGCGCCAGAGCAGGGCTGGGGGATCCCTGAACCGGTGTAGACTGGCTTATGCAGAGAGGGCACCATCTGTGCCCATCAGAGCATTTCCAGAGGCTGGTGGAGGCTACCCCTCCCCAGCCCTTCACACCTATTTCCAAAGGGAGAGGGTGTAACACCTTCTCTCAGAGGAAATTCTGCCCAGGCTGCCCAGGCCCCAGGGGCGCAGAAACCTGTCTGAGGGGTTAGCAGCAGCTGCAGTGGAGACCCCGAAAAGCAAGTTTGGCAGTACCCGGGTTCTGTGCTAGAGACCCGGGGATGCATGGAATATGTTACATGGCCATGTTTGGAGTTACCATGGTGACGAAACATATAGGTATTGACCTATATGTAGTGCATGCATGTAATGGTGTCTCCGCACTCACAAAGTCCGGGGAATTTTCCCTGAACAATGTGGGGGCACCTTGGCTAGTGCCAGGGTGCCCACACACTAAGTAACTTTGTACTTAACCTTCACCTGGTGTGGGTTAGACATATAGGTGATTTATAAGTTACTTATGTGCAGTGAAAAATGGCTGTGAAATAACGTGGACGTTATTCCACTCAGGCTGCAGTGGCAGGCCTGTGTAAGAATTGTCTGAGCTCCCTATGGGTGGCAAAAGAAATGCTGCAGCCCATAGGGATCTCCTGGAATCCCATTACCCTGGGTACCTAGGTACCACATACAAGGGAATTATAAGGGTGTTCCAGTGTGCCAATAAGAATTGGTAAAATTAGTCACTAGCCTGCAGTGACAATTTAGAAAGCAGAAAGAGCATAAAAACTGAGGTCCTGGTTAGCAGAGCCTCAGTGATACAGTTAGGCACCACACAGGGAACACATACAGGGCACATACTATGAGCACTGAAGTCCTGTCTATCAGGATCCCAGTGATACATAGACAAAAACAAACATACATACAGTAAAAATGGGGGTAACATGCCAGGCAAGATGGTACTTTCCTAAATGCGCTATACAAATTAACATAACATACCTTGTGTCATTTCTGCTTTCCACCATTTGTGGAGATGTGAACAACGCCACCCGGTATTGAGTAATGCATTCTTCTGATCACGTCCTATCCAAAAAGTCTCAAAGAGGAATTATCCTAATTGTGTATAAATGTGATGGGTGAAGAACCATCCATAGAGTAGTTAGCAGGCCATCTTCCTCTCACACATGCATCTCCAAAAGCATGCAGCCCTGCAGCAGATATACTTGCACTATATTGACTCCATCTTCTTCCATAACGCCCTAGACCATCCCACCACATAGGTGAAAGCCAACTGGCTTATGCCTGGGTGTGCGTTTAGAGTCTTTTCTCACCAAGTGAGTGATATGGTAAATGCATTTAGATTTATGATACGCTTTCTTGGTGGAACAATGTCTTCACTATATATCCTCCAAATAGGACCTTCTTTAAATTGGTGAAAATATTTATTACCTTCAGCAGTTCTTCTTTCCTCCAGACTTCAAACCCCCCTTGTTTTGCAATGAGTGTAACATTTGTATATTCCCACTTGAAGGTACACATGAGCAGAAATATTAAACTTGAGACCCTACGTCTGCACTCTCAACCTAAATTGCAAGCAGAGGTCTTGTGGCTGGGTACACATATACTACAGTAGGTCACCTCTCTTCAGGTAGCTAGAGTATGCCCAGGCTTTGTTTTCTAGGCTGCAGGTTGATCCAAATTGTGCCAATTCCTGGTATCCTTCTTAATGGCAACTCAAAGATCACCTTCAATTCTTGAACATTGTACTTATTTATTTGTTGCATATAACACATTTGACCAAAACATTATCTCAAATGTGTTCAGTTGTCCGCTTCTCTTATCGTAGTTTTCTTTGATTAATAATGCACACTAAGGGACATATTTATGAGTGAGGTGGCATAGGGCAGAGAAGCAAGTCACAAGGAAAGGCCAGGAATGTGACGTTTTTATCCAGTACGTGAATTCCTGTGCTTTCCCACTGCGCTGGCGCCCTTTTGAGCCTAGCGCCAATGCAGGCACCCCTCTCACCACGGTGCAAGGGTGCCTGCGTGGCATGCAGAATTGTTTTTGTGCAGGAAGGGTCACCTTCCTGCCCAACAGCAACCCTGAGAGGCCTTTTCCTCTTTTTATGTGTGCTGCAGAATTCAGCAGACATAGAAAGAGGAAGTAACGAGGGGATATATATTTCTCCTCATTACGTCTCTTCTGGGTAGGCATAAGATTTTGTTGCATTCCCAGGTTCACAAGTCCTTGTAAATCTTGGGATGCATCAAAATCCATGGCGTTGTGTGGGAACACCCACTGCAACGCCGATGGAAGCCCTACCCAGGGCAGAGTAAGTCATTGCATCGATTTGCGCTACCTTGACTCACTCCATATTTTTTAAGCTAGTCAAAGCCACACAAAGTGGCTCTGTGTGGCTTCAAGAATATGACCTAGTGGTCTGCACCACACATGTACTATTGTGGGAGGTGCAAGCACGGCGCAACCCACTCATAAATATGCCTCAAAACTTTCCGTCATCCTTATGCTCTTGATAAATTCTGCCCTTGCCTGTCTATATGACGTCCTTGTTGGGGTCACCAGTGATCCTTCTGCAAGGCAATGTGCTTTCATCTCCCCATCACCCATAGCTCCTCCTAAATTGTGATCTCTCCAGTACCTCCTGCAACAAAGACCTCAAGGTCACTTGCTTCTTTGTCAGCATTGTAGACGCCATCACTGCCGAATCTAGAAGCATATCTAGGAGCCCCGATACATAGCTCTTGCACCATACAGTGTGGTGCAAGCCCAAAATGAGATTTATGAAGCCGTGCGTGGCCACCTTGCATGGCCCTGAGTGGCTACATAAATCTCGAGTAAAGCAACACAGCGCAAATCGCTGCATTGCCTTACTCTGCCCCGGAGAGGTGTTTCACGGGTGTTGGGTGGGTGTTCCCACACACCATCCATGGATTTTTACACATTCACAGATTTATCAGAAGTGGCAGACCTAGGAATGGTGCAAAAATTTCTATGCTGCCCCAAATGAAGTGTAACAAGAAGAAATATCTTAATTTTGCATCCCTTTTTCCTCTTTCTATGTATGGTGCATTGTGCAGCACAGATAGAAAGAGGAAAAAGCCTCAGGGGATTTTTTATGCAGGATGATGCCCCTTCCTGCACAAAAACAATCCTACATGCAACCTAGGCACCTTGCACCATGGTGCAAGGGTGTCTGTGTTGGCGCTAGGCAGCCCATTGTGTGCCAGTGCTGGGGAAAGGACAGGAATGCACCATATTGGGATAAATATGGCGCATTTCTGCCCTTTCTCAATGATGCAGCACAACAAAGTGACTTGCTGTGATGCGCCACTTGGCCATAAATATGTCTCCTAGTTTTACCCCCTTAAATGTTCCATTTTCCATTCTGCTAAGGGAACTCCTGGAACAGCTGCTGCTTCACAGTCATCAATGCCGCACACTTCCCGTATCCACCTGCACCGCCTACAAAAAGAAAGTCATCAAGGTAATAAATCACCTGTTCTGACCCTGCTACTGACACTGTCACCACTCAAGGAAGGTACCAAAGTATTCCAAAGTGGTGCAGGACTTTGAACACCCCATGGGCCTGACGTTGTCCGCATAGTAGTCCCCCTCAGATTGTCTCCCTACCGGAAACAAATAATCTGCGTGCACCAGCAACAGGCAGAGAGGCAGCTGGATGTCCGTCTTTCGCAGTTCTGCCCCTAGCCACAAAACCGCACAAGCCACCTTCTTTTGCGTACAGTCATCATCCCCTGGAAACATCCACTCATCTCTGGGGGCAGCTGTCATCTTCTGCCATCCACCGCAGGGCAGAGCCATCCGCCTTAGGGCATAGCAGCTAACCTTCAGGCACAGCCAGACCTCTCTGCTGCACTCGCGCTACTGCCTCGTCAATTCTTGTATAGCTCACTGAGCAGGTCTGTTTTCATAATATAGTTATTCACTGATTGCCCCTCTGGCCATGACAGGTGTTGTATCATCATGTGTTCTAATAGCATTTTCTTTGGGACAGTTCCCAATGGGGAGATCATCAAGTTTGGCATTGGTAGCACTTGAAAGGCCCCGCCCACCTGCCCGCCTGCAGTAACGTGAGCAAGAGGCTTAAGGCAAGACATAAGCACATAAACTGTGGCGACCCTGTACTACTGCTAAACCGGCAGCGAAGCAATAAGCTTAACTCAGGTTTTGACCCCATCCATGGACCATAGTAGAAGGCAGGGGAGTGATGGTAACTGCCATCCGTGTGGTACCGTCATAATGCCACTGCTTAATTTGTGAAAAAAAAATAACTGCCAGGGCCCTCATCAGGCGGACACTGCAGCGTGCAATATCCACTGACCGTGCCAGTGACCAGCTCGGCTTCTAGCCATCACACAAGTGCAACAATTCATGCTATTCCAAGCCCCCAAAGCTACAAGAATGGCTTTGGTGGCAAGTATTAGCCACTGATAATGTATACTGAATTAATAAACAGTTGTTGTGGTCATACCTAAATTTGGCAGACAATGCCACCATGTGGCAGTCTGTTATAAGCACTGGTGCTGACAATTAAGTACCGGTGCCTGAGCACTGGAAACCACCAGCTCAAATTAAGCACTGTATCATGAACAACATCTCACTCTTCATGCAGAAAACATCTCAAGCAACCTCACACAGAACTCTGTCAGCCATCAGAGCAGCCCCTGATGTACAAACAAATATTGACCGGTCAACTTTACTCAGCATTTCCACCAGCTGCGTCTGTAACACTGACTCCACCACCCAACACTGCCAAGACTGGGGGGCATCCTTACTCGTTGCTGACTCACCCAGACCACAGCAAGGCTACAAGGACAATAAGACCAAAGGCTACCTACCGTGCCGTTAGCGAATCCCAAATTAGATTAAAATGGCAAAAAAAGAAAAAAAATAGAACACTTAAAAATGTCCAAAAATGACAGGGAAGGTGGGAAATTCACTGCAAATCGTTTGTTTTAAAAATGGTAAAAACGCAAGGGAAGACGGACTATTTGAAAATGGCAGGCTGTGATGGTACTTTATTTGCTGAACCAGTGACGAGCATTACGATCTGCTGTGTCATTAAAAGTTGTTATTTGTTCTTGAATCAGCTTTGTAATGGGGCAAACGGTACCAAAGGGGCTCTGTGTTCTTGCAACGCAGCTCGCTTTTCTGGCCCCTGACGCCGTCCCTTGTTAGCACACTGTCCAAGCCAACCGCTCCTGCCCCCGTTACAAAGCACACACAGCACTCCTAAAGTCTACCTAACTTCCTCTTCGCCTGCACCTCCCTTCTTCTGAATGTCTGCCTGATTGACTTTGCTTCTAATGTTTCTATTATTGTTGTTTCATGTTTGGGGCTCTGCTGCTTCTGTGGAGAGGTCTGTGCAATTGTAATATCTGCATAAACACAGAAAGGGATTATTTGCTGCTTCGGAGAAGATTTGCTCCTGGGAAGTGTGGCAGTCCCCAATGTACTGGGATATTTCATTCGTTGTGTTCCTGAGCTCACCCATCCCCCATTAAACCCTCCATGGAGGGCTCTCGGGTGCAGGGATGCTGTATTGATCCAACAGAGCCTGGAGTGTTTAATCTGCTCCTTATCACGTGGGGGTTTCAGCAACAGGCAGTCACTTCCTCCTGCAGAGGACTTTGGCCTCCCTGGGCGCGTTATCTCATCCTGTACCAGGATTTTATATATAGGCACAGGCATGAATAGAGGACTCACAGTTCGACTGCTGATACTGAAGGCTTCACAGCTGTCCTTCTCTGGGCACTGCCATCATCTTGTAGGCACAGTCGTCCACCTCTGGGCACAACCACCATCCTCTGGGCACAGCCACCATCCTCTGGGCACAAACATCCACCTCTAGCCACAGCATCCTCTGGGCACTGCCAGCATCCACTGGGCACAGCCAGCATCCACTGGGCACAGCCACCATCCCTCTGGGCACAGCCATCCACCTCTGGGCACAGAATTCATCCTTTGGGCAGAGCCATTTAACTCTGGGCGCAGCCTTCATCCTCTGGGTACAAACCTCATCCGCTGGGCACAGTCATCCGTCTCTGGGCACAGCCATCCGCCTCTGGGCACAGCCACCTTCTTTTGGGTACAGTCATCATCCTCTGGAAACATCAACCCGTCTCTGGGGACAGCTTTCATCTTCTGCCATCCACTGCAGGGCAGAGCCACCCGCCTTAGGCCATAGCACCTAACCTTCAGGCACAGTCAGACTTCTCTGTTGGGCACAACCATCATCCTCTGGGGCACTGCTGTCTACATCTGGGTAGTGCCATCCTTCTGCGGGCATCTGGGCAGTGCCATCTGTATGTGGGCATCTAGGCACTACCATCCACATCTGGGCCGAGCCATCCTCCTGTCGGTATCTGGGCAGCGCCACTCACCTGTGGGAATCTAGGCAGTGCCATCCGCCTGTGGGCATCTGGGCAGCACTATCTACATCAGGACAGAGCCATCCTCCTGTGGGCATCTGGGCAGCGCCATCTGCCTGTGTGAATCTGGGCATTGCCATCCACCTGTGGGGACATCCACCCCCTCTGCGCACAGGCCATCTCACTGCAAACATGGGGGCTGAAGCCAGCTTCCTCATCAGTCCCAGGTCAGTATTACCTGCACCTTGCTTGGTTTTGAATGTACATAATGTGGGGTTCTGCATGTTTTCTGCATAATGAACTTAACCTGCCAGCATGTTCAACTGTTTCAGTCTGCATTTCAGTCTGCATTTCAGTCTGCATTTTGGTGGGTGGGATGAGGCAAGTTGTTCCTTCCCTTTTACTCACTTGTGCTGCAGTCTTTACATTTCTCTCCTTGCCAAAGTGCCTGTCGTTGTTGATGTGGCGTTTTCTTTTGCTGGTGATTCTGATACTTTTATTCTTCTGCTTTGTCGTAGTCTCTTGGTCGGTTCTGTTTCCTCTGTCTTCTATAATGTCTGCTGTCTTGCCACAGAATTGTCTGACATTTTAGGCATCGTATTCTTCATTTTGCCTGCAATCCAGACTTTTTGCACCGTTCCCTACAATTGTTGTGCAGTTTGCAATCTTTGGCGTGGTATTATGTAGAGTGCTTGAGTTTGCTTGCTTTTTATTCTCTGGTTTTCTGAAGCCTCACATTTCTGGTATTGAGGGCCAGTGCTTTAAATGGGCCGGTACTCTCCGGTACTGAGTACCGGCACTTTTTTATTTTGAGAGGGAGAGTACCGGCACATCTCAAGAAAAACGTAATACTTTTCATTGGGGAGTACCGGCACTTCCCAGAAACAAGCAGGTACTCTGGTACAGAGTACCTGCACTTCTATTTTTCCATTTAAAGCACTGCTGAGGGCCTTATTTACAAGAATCTGATGCTTTGCCCCGATGCGTCAGATTTCTTGTGCTGCCCTACGATCCCCTAACAACGCCATGAATGTGCTGTATTTACAATACAGAGCTCCATGGCGCACGTTTTCACAGATGCGTCAGAATTTCTGACACATCTGTTGGCGTTAAACTCATGCATTGCTCAACTAAGGTTAAAAAAATTATGCTGTTCCAGCAATGTGAGGAGGCCCCCCATAGGGAAAAGCCCTGCATCAATTTTATGCCTGCTCTGAGCAGGCGGTAAAATTCTGACGCAGTGAAGTTGCAGAATGACGCAGTCAAATGCTGTAAATTTCACTGTATCAGTTCTGCATGGCTTTTCCTGTGGGAACATCCACCCTGCATACATTATACCTGGCGCAGGTATAATGTGACGCAAGGCTTTACAAACTGACGCATTGGGCCTAATAGGTCAGTTTGTAAATCGGGAGCAGTGTAGTGCATTGCCACTGCCACCGTTGTGTTAAAAAAAACAATGACCCAACGGTGGTGCAAAGGCCTTGTAAATGAGGCCCTGAATTTTATATTTTTGTCAAGTTTTTGTGATTTGGCTTGGTATAGTCAGGAGTCTGACATTTCTGTACCACATTATCTATTTTCCTCACATCAGTCTTTTCAATAATATTTTAGTTTTAGAGTCTGAAGTTCTGGCCACCACATCTCCTACCTTGCATGCGCCACTGATATTTTACAAACCATCCTCAATGTTCCCGGAGTTTGACGTTTTTGCTCGCATTGCATATTACTTTAGTCCATGTTCCTATGACCTTGTTCACAACTGTTGCTATGTCATAGCAGTCAGTTGCTGGATTTCAGTCCAGTAATTCAGGCATGTGGCTGTCTACCAGAGCCATACATCACTTAACACTAAGCCACTGAAGCCGCGTTTGTACCGTGGCATGATGTGGTCAGAGGAGGAGGGAGAGCCTTTCCTAAATACCTGCAGCCATGGCAAGACCTAAAAACAGGAAATGGGCAGAGAAAGGTAAAGAAAATGCAAATCAGAAACCCGGATGTGGTGAGACAATGCGTGAATCAGTGTTTGAAGAGGTGCCCAAGCCAGTGAATTCATGGGAAGAGGGGGGCAGACGTCCAGCTTGGCACTGAGAGCCGAAGGACTGCCAGTGACTGATTAAAAAACAAAAAACAAAGGAGTCATGATTTGTTTTGTAAATCAAGGAAAAGACGTACTTCTGCTAAACTGCGAATGAGTCCAAACTCCTTAACATGCAGAAAATAAATGCAATTGTGTTTCAACTTTCTTCAACAATTGCTGTAGCTTGTTTGCATCAAAGCAAACATTTCAACATGTGAAAGTTTTAGGCACGATGCCTGCCCTGCTTGCAACCATACACGTCATGACCCAGTGAATTATACACTTACATTCATAGTACGCCTTTCGGTTCACCTCTGGAGCAGTGTGTGATCTTGGCCAGATATTGTTTTCCCCGTGCAGTTTCAGTTACATATATATATATATATATATATATATATATATATATTATTATCAAATAAATAATACTTTGCATGTTCCGCGGCCAGCGCTGACTGGAGTTTCAGGTCGAGCAATGTGTAATTTTTTTTGTTATTATTTGCGTGTTTTTTTTAGGATATTTTATGTGGCGTGACCCTGTTCCCAAGACATTAGATTGCTCGACATGAGACAGGGTGATTAAATAATGTGCCCAGAATCGCAGGATGTTGATCCGGGACCCAGATTTGATCTTGATTTCCTCTTTCCAAAGTCAGCATCTCTAGCCACAAGACCACATTTCCTCCCCATCTCCTTCGGTGGTCACCTGCATGTAACTTGTGTTCCTCTCTAGGCCGTTACTAAACTACTCATCACTGAAATGCTCTCCCGGACTCAGGTTTTCTAACTCCTCCCTGTGAATAACAGCTTGGTCCACGTCTCTGAATGACGTCCCTCTACACCTGGGACTGCACGCATCCTTCCCCCAGTTCAAGAAACATTCCCGTTCTAGCACTTCCTGCTGTCCACACCACCTGCAGAAGGCTCCCACAGCAGCGCCCAGGAACGACCTGAAACGTGTTCACATTCTCACATCACTCAAGCTATGAACAGTGCTCTCGCTTCATTGTCATATTTTACAACATTTCAGAATCTAGATTGTAATCTGTCACACTGTAATTTATAATTCAGGATTAAGGTTAGAGATAAGGTTTAGAGTTTTGGCTAATATTTGAGGTAAAATTAAGTTATTGGTTAAGGTGTTGGTAAAGAGTTCAGGTTGGGACTATCAGTAAGGCTTTGCTGAGGTAGATGAGTTATGGTTGACTTCGGGTTGAGGTCCTACATAAAATGACAAAATGGCCTAAATATCCTGTCTGGGGGCCATGAGTTTTTCTACTAGAAATTCGTTTTTTTCTTTTGAAGTGCTTGTTTACGGTCCTAGGCAGGTGTACATCGGTTGCATTGAAAAGCCTGAGGGGCTATTTTATATTTCACAAGTACACTCACTACAGCAGACTGTTTACCACACTGAATTCTTGATGTCATACCCATGTGCTCTGTCAAAATCAGAGATTTTTTATGATTTTGTAGAACAGGGTCCTTTGCACATGACCTGCAGGGAACCATGCCTAGCCACCAGGCATGTTGTCTGGTTCCATTTGTATGCATTGCAGGAATTTGCTTAAACCTTAGCAGTCAATCTCCAGCAGGAGCCATGCTCGGTATGGATCAATCCCTTTGCAGTCAGCGGAGCTGCCTACCTGCAATTGCCATGTGGGCCAGCATCACCACATTCTTAGTTTTTAGCTGACAGCACTTTGAATTCTGGTACTTGTAGTTTGAAGCTAACAACCCTGAATATAAAGGAGGCTTTAAAGAATCACCTAGCGCGTAGACATAGATTGAAAATGTATATATTCTTTTAACCTTTGTGACTATGGCTCCCTCTTTTTGTTTATCAACTTACTGGTGCTCGGAAGCCATTTGAGGGGCGGGGGGTGTCACTTGCGCTTTATAAATAAATGAACTAATTAATGTTGGATAAAGACACAGGATTGCCAGACTAGTGCGCTGGTGTGATAGACATCTGAACTCTGTTGTGTTTTTCGTAAAAGTGGACGAGACAACATTTAAACAGAGAGGCCGAGTTAGAGGGAGCCAAGCATCGGCTCTGACTCTAAGAGCCCTTCCTCGAGCCGAGCCTTGAAATATTTGCCATGTAAATCTTGCAACAAACATTACGTTAGAGCATGATAAGGTATTTAAAAAAAACAGTATTTCTTAAAAATGCAGAAGCGTTTTACCTTAGTACATCAGATTATTTGAAAAGCATTTGTTAAAAGTGGGAGTTTTTAAACATGAACTGAGAAACATTCCTGCCCCGCCCTGATGACAACGATATTAGTGAACCAAGAGGCAAGTTAGTTGTACCTTAAACCCTAGGTCAGTTACCGTGTGTACCTTAAATGTAGCCTAGGTCAGTTACCGTGTGTACCTTAAATGTAGCCTAGGTCACTTACCTTGTGTACCTTAAATGTAGCTTAGGTCAGTTACCGTGTGTACCTTAAATGTAGCCTAGGTCAGTTACCTTGTGTACCTTAAATGTTGCCTAGGTTCTTGTTATAGATGGAACTTTATAGGCTATTCCATCAAAAGCAAGACATGTTACAGAGCACATCCTGAAAACGGTTATTTTAATGTGCCTTCATGTTTGATAATGAGCACAAAGGAAGTTTGGTGAAATAAAGTTTTTGCCCAGGATCACACAGTTTGGTCAAGCAGGGAGGCTGGGGTTAACCCTAGGCTAGATAAATATCTTCTTCTGACATGAAAGGTTAATTGTGAGAAAACTGGGCTGATTGCAGAAGCCCCCTCACTTTTTGCCCCATTTTTTAACCAATTCTTGTATTTTCTGACTCTCATTGTGCCTTGGGCACTGCTAACCAACCCCAGGGCCAGTGCTCTGTTTAAAATGATATATGCAAACAAGGCATACTTATAATTGGTTCTGACAACCTACCTATAAGTCCCTAGTATATAGTAGGGCATGTAGGTTTAGGGACCCCAGTGTAGTTAGGGCACCCATGGTTACACTGCTGTGGTCTCCGGTGTCATTGCAAAGCAGGCCTTCCTTGCTGGCTGCTTTTAAAAAAAAATAACCCCAAATTTGACTTTGAAATTAAGAAGTCTCAAACTACCTTATTTTTACATATAAGTCACCCCCAAGGTCTGCCCTATGTGACCCGAGGCTTGGGTGTAGTGTAAATATAAGCAGGTACTTTATAAAATATGTTTTATAAGCCCTGATATAGGAAAACAGCCACATTTGTTGTTCCCTATTGTAGTACATTAGTTCCATAGGCTAACATTGGGAGGCTTTTTTAAAAACAAATTAAAGTCTCATTCCCATTAGAAAAGAGCTAAATATGTTATGTTCAATATCAAATTAAACGTTAGAATAAATCCAACAACTTGCCAATGTTGGATTTATTATAACTAGTACAGAGAAATAGTTTTAGCACTCTTTCTGAAAGTTACCTAAATCAGCCCTGCAGTGCCCTTTCTTGATTGGTCAGTCTTTGGCAGCCTCAGCCAAGCTGCCTTAATGAGGTGTGAAGTGGCCTGGGCTCAAACACAGGAAGCATCTGGTGAAAGGAAAACTGATGCAGCAGATGGCAGAGCAGGACGGGAGGTTGTGGGGGGTAGAGTGGCCAAACTGGTTTTCAAAGGAGGGAACGCCATCTGGAGCAGACACTAGACCTCCCTCATTTTGTGCTCCCCCGCAAGATGGGTGTCCCAGTAATTAGATGAGGAGAGGGACTGGAAGGGTTGTGTTAGGGAAACTTATCCACACTAGTGGGTGGGCTCAGCCAACTGTAACCTCCAAGGAGAGATTTTCTCCATGTTGGATTTTTAAAGAATGTTGCTTTCTTGGACTGATTTTCGCCGCACTTCACTGGAACTGGTCACCCCAGAAGGTGGCTCCCTGCACCCTATTGGTCAGCCAGGAGCAAGGATAAATATGGCAGAGCCGCCCAGCAATTCGGATTCCTGCTGAAAGAAGATATTGCACAAGCTGCACACTTTGGGCTTCACCAAAAGAAGAACTGTGCCTTGCTTCTGCAACTCCAGGAGTGGACTTCCTGTAAGCTACAGGTATAAAGGGGCTGACCAGAGTCCCTTGCATCAAATCCTGCAAAAAGAGTCCAGCTTACCAGCGTCCAGTGGCCATTTGAGGATTCTGACCAGGTGCATTCTGGGACCTGTAGTCCCAACTGCCAAGGGGCAGCTCAGAGCTTCTGGAACCTTGGATCAAGTTTGTGGACACTTCAATGACCCAAAAAGGACTTTCTGGAAGAAGATCCAGGAATTTGGAGATGTTTGGAGCAACTTTGTAAAAAAAGCACCATAAGTGGACCGATTCTACGTCGTGAGTCAAGCCGGCTGCCTTCAACTGTGACCCGGCCTGAATTTCAGGATCGTCCCACTGAAAACTCCAGAGCTCCCAACTTCCAGGATTTGATCGGGGTCACACAGAAAGGCAGTCAGACGACGGTTCATCGAAATCGGCTTGCTGGAGAGAACTGCACGACGTTGAGGGAGAAAAGCTCCAGAAACATTTGTAAGTGCAAAGGTAAAACTTTGACTGAGGCCCCCCAATCAGTGTATCTGAGCAAGGCTATATCACGGTCAGGCTCAACTTTTGACTTTGCCCTGGTCTAGCGCGACCAGATGACCCCAGTTGGCACTTTGTGTTTTTAGGCACTAGAAAGTATTTTTACATTTTATCTTACATTCATATCTCCAGTTCCCTACTTTGGATTTTTTATTTTTTAGTGTCATTTTGAAGATAAAAATATTTCCAATCTTTATAAATTGGTGTTGGATCCTTGTTTTAATTATTCACCGTTTTGTTGAGATTAAATGCTTTACACACTTGTCTCCTAAGTTAAGCCTAACTGCTCATGGGCCAAGCTACCAAGGGTTGAGCAAAGATTACTTTATTGAGACCTTGACTAGAACTAGTGGGGGATTGTGGCCTATTGCTAAGGGTAGGTACCTTCAAGTGTAGGTAGCAACAACTTGGAGAATGAGATCAGAATGCAGGTGGCAGACAGTATTCACGTTTTATATTTGGCAGTTTTACATAGTGTGTACGTTGCCCAAGAACATAACAGCTCTTAACAACAGACACATAGGGCTTGATTTTGAACTCAGCGGATGGGTCACTCCGTCACAACTGTGACTGATATCCCGTCCGCCAAAATCTAAATCCCATAGGACATAATGAGATTTAGATGTCGGCAGACAGGATATCCGTCACTGGTGTAACCCATCTGACGAGTTCTAAATCAGGCCCCTGGTACTTTCACATTTATTTTTCGGCAAAGGTTTTTTGGCCAGGATTCATGGACTGTTGAGTGAGGTCGGGATTTGATCCCGATTATATCTGGTTGCCAAATTGTTAGGGCTTAGGCTGCTCTGCAGTTGGAATCTTACCTATGTCATCTGTTACAGCATAAAGCTCTGTTTATTTACTTTGTTCTGAAGTTTGAATAGTACTCTCCTGAGGCTGCCGATGGGGATTGGTGGTCTGTTGCTGTGAAAATGGAATACACCTGTACAAAAACCCACTCTGGAGTGCCTTCTGTAATCTGAAACTTAACACAAATGTAGCCCCTAGGCCACACTGCCTGCTGTAAAAGCTAGGCTCATTTTGAGCTCGTGGTTCCCAGAAGACATCGAGCTGAGCCAGGACCAGTGAAGTGATGACGCGTTGCAGACCAAGTAGGTGATACGCATTTATTTGAAAGAAGAGACGGAAGGAACAGGTCTGATTAGGGAAGAAGCTCAGGCTCAACTGACTTCAGGAGACTGCACGTACTAGAACGTGGAATCTCCCTAGGTCAACATCCACGAGCATTCCAGCAAGGAAGCACAACACACTACAACCAGGCATCTGGGTCGAGCTTTCATTGGCGCGCCTACCTGTAGTCTTTTTGCTCTGGCTGTCGCGTTCCTTCTCAGTGAACCCTGTCTATGAATAAAAGTCTCTTTCACCCTGGCTTGAGAAGTTACACAATGGGTAAACTGTCGAAAGTGGAACTAGTAAAATCTTTCTTTTAATCCTCTCTTCAGAGATCGTAAATTGCTGCACTTCTGTTCTGTTGCACTGCATTCTGGGACTCGTAGTTCTGGAGTTATAACAGGGAGTAACACCTCCATGTACCAGTTTATAAACGTAAACAAGACAGGATGAGTTATTGAGATCTGGCATGGCTTAAATGGAGATCTGTGGGGCTTCCCAAATAAATACATTGATTGATTAATTATTGTCACTGTGCCTCGGTTACCTTATCTGTCCAAAAAGTGAAAGGGGACGGGAACACACTGCCTCACATCACAGCACATTTCACCCCTTAGCAGGGCCGTGCGACCGCACCGGGTGCCGACCTCAGGGGGCGCTGTCTTCAGCAATACTTAGAAGCTTGCGATTTAAAAGCACCTCTTGAAAAGTTTCTTGTGTGTCCAGCCTTCAGGAAGCAATTAAAATATCAAGATACCTCTGGTGATTAATGTTCCTGCTAGGGAGAGAGATGGGAGTTTTGTTCAGTGGCAGCTTTGAATCGCCATAAAGTAGCGTAGAAGGTTAATATGCCTGCTACAAAGAACAGAACTATATTTGATGTGGATAGCTGAGTCTTTTAAAACAAATGAATATGTCCGGGGGGGCTATGGAGATGTGTGGGGCACATTTGCTGGGTGGTAGTGAGAGAATCCGAGGAGGTGGTCATGGGTTGAGGGGCGCCAACAAAAACCATTGTACAGGGCGCCACGAGTTCTAAAGCCGGCCCTGCCCATTAGAATTGTGGTAAATGTAGTACAATGTTTGCACTTACTTGAGTGTTAGCTGTAGTTTTTCACCAAAGTTGGTGCAGATAGTGCTGTTCATCTCTAGACACATGTTTCTGGATTTTATCCTTCATCAGTAGAGATCAAAAAAGTGGAGTGCTTAGAAACCAGCTAAGTACTGGTGTCATGCGCTATGTAATAACATGTGTCTGTCTGTCTCATGCAACTCTTAACATGTCTGTTTGTTCAACATTTTCAAATGAACCATTTATGTGACCCCTTTGACTGCTAAAAGGGCTCGTTTGTAATAGACATGTATTTGAATTGGTCATTTGTCACAGTTTTGAACCTGTTTGTTTGTTGTCTGTTGTTTGTTGTGTAGTGCATGTATTACTGTATTGTGTTTCTTCTTTGGGTCCTGTCTTCGCATGGGACACTATGCACATTATGAGTCTACTTTGAAAAATACAATATATTCCATGTTTTTACCCCTTTGCTGGCTACTTTTTGTTATTTTCCCTTTCTACATCCCTCACCAGTTTTATTGAGGAATTGAGTTGATTATTGCATCCATTATGCATTTATTATTCTCATAAGAACCAATCTTTCGCTGACACCTGTTTGTTCAACAGCATGAAGATGAAGAAGTCCAACTCCCAGAAAAAAGGTTTACAAACTCAGGCACCTGTGAGTATTGTCATCTCTTAATTTGCATGTGTTGGTTACTTGACCCCTGTTTGCTCTCCCTCTGGCCCACACTGCAGATCCATAGCAAAGATATTTTGAAGACCAAGGAAAATTAGATCCAGCTGCTCAAGCCCTCCCTTTCACCCAGCAAACAAACAATTATTGGGGCATTTGTTGCACCCTCTTGTGGTCGATTGTGGTAGTGCCAAAAGGCAACTGCCTACAATGGCCTTAAGCATAGGCTCTGCCACTCTGATCCTTTGCACTCCTAAAACAGTTCCTGGGATGGGTGGGTGATGTGTAACCATTACTCCACTTGTGTGAAGCGCCTAGAAAAAAATGATCCCTTCTTTTATACATTGCACTTAAAACCCCACTGCATGCCCAAGTGCTGTGACAATAGTTGTTTTGTCTGCCCAACTTTATGGTGCTCGTTCTTCGATACCATAAGAATAAAGGTCTAAGCTGGCACCACAGGGATTCAGACCTGTGATCTTCAGATTGCACACAAATTTGAGCAGTGGATGGGAAGAGCTATGGTTTTTCCCACACCAGCTCGCCCACAGCGAGGACACAAGAGGGTGTGCGGGGGAGAAGTGGGATGGAAACAAAGAAGAGGCGGGCAGCTGGGAGCAACAAGGAGCAGACTCACTGCAGATCGAAGGCGCAAAACATAATGGGTAGAATGGTTTGGTAGGAGGAGCCCACACAGGAGACAGAGAGGTGGGTGGGAGATTCCAAGATGGGAGAGAGAGGGGGATGGGTGGGAGGAGCCAAGATGGGAGAGAGAGGGGAATGGGTGGGAGGAGCCAAGACGGGAGAAAGAGTGGTGAGTGGAAGGAGCTAAGACAGGAAAGAGAGCTGCCAAGACGAGAGAAAGAGGGGGTTAGCCAAGATGGGAGCAAGTGCAGGGGGGCTCCTCCGCTAAGGTGGAGGAACTTCACTTCACTGTTTCAGGAGAAGGAAAAATAAAATGATAATAACGGAATGTTATTATCATTTTATTTTTATCTGGAGCCAGGTTAGGGCGGGGCTAGAAGAGGGCTGGAGGAGGAGTGGTATGTGCACCATAAGTGCGCATGTCTGTTTGTCCGGACGTGTTGGGCCGGCCAAACAGACATGCACACTTAGCATTTCTCTACCTGGCTGTATTGCACAGCTGGGAGGAGACAGTGCACAGTCCCACTCCCTGTGTGAACACCAAACCAGGCCGCTCACACCAAATACGACGCTGCTGTCATGCTGGTGACATCAATGGCGTGATTGGCAGAGGGAAGTGTGGGACCTTGTCTGCTTCCCAAATAAAGACGAAGCTGCTCAGGAAGAGGACGGAGGAGACTAACCCGTCTCCGGACGGTTATCCCCTCCGCCACCCCGTTCAGTGGCAGCTGCCACTGAGAGAGAGAGGGGTGGGTGGGAGGAGCCAAGACGGGAGAGATAGGCTTTGAACATGTGCTCCCTTCCAGTACTAAAAGCCCCATTTTACAGGCAAAAAAATGGAAAGAAAAAATAGCGCTCTGACTTCAGCAGTGGAAGAATACAAGTCCTCCAATGTAAACAGGGTGAGACTGGAATGCTTCTGGGAGGGCCAAATACCAGAACAAGGAGGAAAGACGTCAAATTAGGTGCATGGAGCTGAAATGACAACAAAGCCATTTATTCCGACCTAACGCATGCCCCAAGTATATGATAAATTAAAATATTAACAATAGGTCTGGTAGCAGACAACTAAAACTGTCTTTAGCTAGACCTGAAAAAAAACAGTACCATGGAGGTAGATATTACTCCGTCTTTTTTAGAAAAACCTGCACATCTAACATCAGTTATGGCGAAGTTTCTCTTAAACGGAAAAAGATCATTCGATTTACTTTGTAAAAGAGAGCAACTCCCTTTAAAGTCTGACCCAAAAGGCTGCATTGAAAGAACATGCACTGGTGGGTACACGACAGAGATATAGTTAGAGTATTAAGAATAACTGATTAGGTTTTATGCACCCAGGTAGTTGTTTATTTGACTATTTATCTGTGTAGGTCATCTGCATTAATAAACAAAAAACAGCACCACATACACTTAAAGATATAGGCCCATGTTTAGGGAAAATGACAGAGCCTGACGCTGCGCCAAAATTGACAGCACCGCGATCCGTCATTTTCAGAACTCAGGGATGCGCCGTATTTAATTGAATAAGGTGCACCCTGTGTTGTCCCCTGTGCGAGCGCTAAATTTAGCTGACTTGCGCCAACGCAGACATCCTTGCACCATTGTGCAAGGGTGTCTGCATTGAACGGTTTGATTGTTTATGTACGGGAAGGTGTTCCTTCCTGCACATAAACAATCACTAATGGTGATTTGGAGCTTCTGTGTGTGCTGCACAACTCAATCCAGACTGGGTGTCAGTGTGCTTTACTGGCATGCACTTAATGCCAGGGCTTGCGACTGTCCTCATTGGCTTTATTCCCAGCATTCACTTTTGCTTGGTTAATCCCGTGGCAAATGTTGTCTTCTCTACCTCTACTTTCTCCTTCCAGTGGACAAGACAGCTGCCCAATTTTCCATGACAAACTAAATTGCATTTTTTAATCACTAGGCAAATTAATACATGCAACACATATGCATTGCATATAATAATGCATTTATGTGAATTGCACACAGCGTATACTGATACAGACGGCCGGTCGAAGGGCTTGCAAGCTTTCCTTGGGTTTATTTATTCACAGATATTGCTGAACTGGATCCAAGCTTATCAGTTAACAGCTCAGTTGGCTGTGCGCTTACTGCATAGTTGTATGACAGAACCGCGCATGGCTGAACACCGTGGTCGGAACCATGACCGCGTCTTAACCACGCATACCTTTACTATGCATGTGTTCAGGCACATGCGTGGTTCAGGGCAAGCGTGGTAATGCTTGCGTGCTTATGGCCTACGCGGCTCCTGCTGTGTTGTAAAGGCCGTTCCCTTACTGCATGGATCTGAATGCAACTTCATTGTCACTGGCGAGAATCCCAAAGGTGTGCGACTGTAATCACACTTTGTGCACCAAGCAAGTATCAGCCACGTACGCATGCACCCTCCTGCCCCTGTACAGCCAACCTCACTGTGCATGTCTTTCCGCCATTTGCAGCAGCGATGGCTGAACCTGCACCCAACCCCGCTACGCATGTCCTTCAACTGTGTTCACTCAACACACATTCTTTTCTCCTTTCATTGTTAAAAAAACATTTTGAGTATAGCAGTACTCTTGTGGTACTGCCATATAAGCTTCCACCCCATGGTACTGCAGTACCCTGCAATCTTTCTCAGGGAAGCTTGTGGCTTGAGTACTTCTGGAGTACTGCAGCACATCACAGGAGGGCCTCGCTGGGTCTGGAGTACTGGGGTCCCATGACTAAAATTATTATTTTTGTTTTTTACATTTTGGGGCATATGGGATTAGGGGTCAGGGTGTTCCTATCCTACCCTCTTATATCTCGTTGTTTTAACTTTTTAGTACATGGAGACCGAGTCCCCAGTTCTGTAATGGCAGGCAGAACATTTTCTGAGTCTGTTGCGGCCAGCCAATCAGATTGCGAGGTACTGCAATACTGCATCAGCCAACGGGAGGAAAGAGCTCCCTGACCCTATTGGATTTGAGTAATGTTTTACGTTTTGGTACTGCAGGAGTTTTACAGTAGGTAATGGTCCAGATATCACTTTTCTAGGAGATCAGCCCCTTCATGACTACCTGAGCACCTGTTTATATACAAATTTATTGCAAACCACTGAACAAACTTACACCAAATAAAGAAAAGTATGCCTCATAAGTAAAGTTCTAACTTTCTGCTAAACGTGGTGTAACTCTGATTAACAGTTTTTTTCTGTATGAGATAGCAAAGTTCCCTAAGTCAATTAAAATGTGAAATCGATGTTCTGGGACTGACAGCATGACACTTTCTATGAAGGAGCCAAAATGAGAGAACATTTTTTGGGAAAGTTATTTGTCCCTAACAAGACATTGAGACTGTTTTCTCCTCCGTCTTGCCCTAGAGATGACCGAAGGAGTTGCAAGAGGAGGGTAAGAAGACAAAATTGCTTTCACATCTGTTCCTCAGTTGCAGATATTAAGATTTCGAGCCCCACTTAGTGGGAGCCCAGTAATCCCTGTCTGCAACAGGTGCCACCCCCCCACAGTTCCCGCAACCTATGCTTCTTGGTGGTGGCAAAGTCCAAAAAAGCCTGGGTAATAAGAGGATGCCTTAAATATGTGTTAGTGGCCCGAGGGACATGGGGGACTCAATGCTTCTCCTCAATAAACTAGTTAGATTAAACCTTTGCATCAAAATGGTCAGTTAAATGAAACCTTTCACTAGGATATGTACATGGATGTCTGTACCGTATTATCTGACAATTAAAAAAAAAAAGACCTTTAATATTTTACTGTGTGTTGTGATATCCTGATAAACATGTTTTAATTGAATGCTACTCAGTCCTTTAAATTGACAAGTACTATCAGGTACTCAGTATCTGCAGTTCTTTACCATAAGTATTACCGTAAGTTCGGTACCTGCACTTCTTAGCATTGGTGCAATACCTTTAATGCGAGAGTACCGGTACTTCTCAGGAGCAGACGGGTATTCTGGTGTTACTAGTCGCCACACTTTTATTTTTCTGTTTCAAGCACTGATGCTACTCAGACCTCAGAGTGACTTGTTAGCTGTGAGTATCAGTGGCACACGTTTAGGTGTGAAGTGCATGGACTGCTGCCCACGCTCATAGACTCTCCTGTTCTTACTTTTCAGCCTTCCAGTAACAGGCCACAGGATAAGCTGGTGGAGATTCTGCTGGTGTTTGCCAAGCAGCACTTCAGGTAAGAAGGCGGGTGAAAGTTGGGTGCCGCAGACAGGTTGGGAGTGTGAGCACCACTGGTGATGTCACAACACTGCAGGCAGCATGATTCCTTTATTACTGAGAGATGGCTACTTGTAGAGAGCACCAGTACTTGTGGGACTGATTATACCAGGACTACCCAGCACTTCATCCTGATTCATTAATTATAATGTAAATGTACTGTTCTGTCCTTGTGTGCACCTAACTCACTATGGGCCAGATGTATACACATTTCTATTTGCGAATCTCTAATTGCGACATTTTGCGAGTCGCAACAGAGACTCGCAAATGGAAATGCACAAATATGTGTCAGGCACATGTAGCGATTCCCAATGGGGTTGCAAATGACCCACCTCATTAATATTCATGAGGTAGGTCGCAATTTGCAACCCCATTTCGAATGGCCACAATCACAGGGATGGTGGTCTGCTGGGGGCAGCAGACCATCATGTCTGTGACTGCTTTGAAGTAAAGCAATCTTTTGTTTTTTAAATGCAGCTCATTTTCTTAAAGGAAAATAGGATACATGTAAAAAAGAAAAATGAAAAGTCAGTGGGACCACTGCCTGCTCTCAAAAAACGTTTTCGCTACCATTCTTAAGGGGGAAAGACTCCCTAGGAACCCCTTCCTATTTGCAAATGGGTTACCACCAGCTTAAAGTTGATGCTAACTGAGAATGTTTTGTGACCACATTCACAGTCCGAAAACATTAATACATGGCCCTGCGACTCGCTATTAGGAAGGGATGCCCTTGGCATGCCCCTTCCTAATAGCAACTTGCAGTCTCTATTTTGCGAGTCGGTAACAAGTTCGCAAATTAGTAAGCCAGAAGCCTCTAACTATTCGCAAACAGCCCAATGGAACGTTTGCGACCGGCACTACTGCTTCATACATCTCGCCCTAAGTGCTAAATTAACTACCACACACGTACTATTCTCTCCTTGTGTGCGCTTAACTCATTAAGGCCCATATATATAATTTTTTTGCGCCACATTTGCGTCATTTTTTGACGCAAATGCGGCGCAAACTTACAAAATACATCCTAATAGTCCTGTTTTTATGTGTGCTGCGTTCTGGAGCGCACATAGAAAGACATAGGGGGTTATTCCAACTTTGGAGGAGGTGGTAATCCGTCCCAAATGTGACGGATTTACCACCAGCCGTATTACGAGTTCCATAGGATATAATGGACTCGTAATACGGCTGGTGGTATATCCGTCACTTTACCGTCACTTTTGGGACGGATTACCACTTCCTCCAAAGTTGGAATAACCCCCATAGTAACAAGAAATAAACATATTTCTCCTTGTTACGTCTCACTTGGAAAGGTGCAGCATTTTTAGGCATTTCCAGATTCACTAGCATTAATAAATCTGGGTGCGTGCCCAAATCCTTGTGTTGATTCATGGGAATGCCCATTCTCCGCCCATGAATTGCCTTCCCAATGCAAGGTAATGCAAGGTGGCTTTGCACAGCTTAGTAAATACCCAAAATGATTTTGCTTCAGTGCAAAAAGCAAGCAACCCCAGAGCAAAATCTTCCCCTTAATACTTAAAATATAGCGCACTGTATGATGCACTTTAGAGTAGCACTTAAAATAAAACATATTTTTATTTTATAACATTTTTTCCGTTCTACAACTGTACACCCTGTGAACGGATTCTAGGGGTGCCCAGTGCAAATTGGACCCAAATTCTTAAAGAATTTGTGTTTAAACTCTTTTAAGGCACTTGTGAAAATGCTTATTACAATCAAGAATTGCAGATGTCTAAGTAGAGTGCACTCAAGTTTACCCTTCCTAGTATTGTCACCCAGTTCAGGTGAGGCTGGGGGGTCTCTCAGAAAAACACACTTGGGGACGGGAGATTAATAGGAGCTCTGGTAGACCTGGGGGTTTTCAGGATGCCTCAATTTTTATAAAAATATCTGTGGTGGTGAGTGCTGCCCTCCTGAATACTTCTCAATATTAATTCTGCTGAATGTATTTCCACCCCAAGAACTAACTATTCCTCTGCTTCTAGAAATCCCGAGAGAGTCTGCAGATCATCAGTGAAATTCA
Organism: Pleurodeles waltl; assembly: GCF_031143425.1. Classification (NCBI taxonomy): domain Eukaryota; kingdom Metazoa; phylum Chordata; class Amphibia; order Caudata; family Salamandridae; genus Pleurodeles; species Pleurodeles waltl. The sequence goes on from NC_090439.1 coordinate 1,129,291,756, forward strand.
CAAAGGTAAGATCATTTGGACTCAATGCCCAGGGTCTTGTGGAAATTAGATTTACCAAACAGCTGGATTGGATGGTAGGTCTTTTAACCAAAAAACTCCTCTGCATTTGTTAATTAAAAAACTTTAGATATCATCATTAGGGCTCTGATCTTCATGGTTTGGAACATTAGAGGTAATTAATTAATTAACTTAATTCAAGTATAGGACATAAAAATCATCAATACTTCCAATAATGGAGAAGAAATAACACACAGACTCATAATACTAGTAATTAGTTTTTAGTGAATTGTCATAATAGCTGTAATAGTTTAGTAATTGTTGTTGTTGTAAATGTTTTGTAATTTTAGTTGCTCACAATTACTTGTTAATACAGATGTTTATTACATAAATCTCAAAGCACTCTTTAACAAAATCTGACTCGTATCCAACTCAGTTTATTTAATCCACTAGGCTATGTCACCTTCCTAAACATTACAGGCCTGATTTTGAGTCAGGTGGTGATTGAATATCCTCAATTTTTTGGAGTCAATATTACTTCGGTGTTTGGACAGAATATTGTTTCCAAAATATTGTGTGGACCTTGTGTCAAGAATATCAAGGACAAAATTACTGTGGTGGTAAGTTTCTATGAGTATGCAAAGTTTCACTATACTTTTCCCCATATAAATGTACTGGACGATACATGTATCTTCCAGGTACGCAGATGTGGAGTTTAGAAGAGTAAATCTATACCTACCTATCCGCATTTACCTTCTCGATATTTTGGTCCAGGATACTCTTGACACAATATTCTGGCCATACGATAATTTTAGCATCACTATTCTATCAGACAACCTGTTAATTCTAAGTGGAATCCTCTGGCTGAGTTCCGTCTACCATAGGGTTGAATGATGACGGAAATGTAGCCGCAGAATCCCCCTAAAGATCTAGAATCCCCTCCAGCAGTTGGAAAATTGTCATTGCAAACAGCTCTCAATCAGGCCCTTGCTGTGCTCAGGATAGTGCAACATTTTCCACAGGTATTTGTCAATAGTACTGTCTCTCAGATACAAAATGGAAAGTTCAACACCAACCTCTCAACGGGGAATTCCATATTACATTACGCAACTAAATGTATGTATCACTTTAACAGGAGAACTAGTCATTGCATTGGTAAAATCTTAACAATACTCATGCAAGAAAATATTTAAAAAAAAGTGAAAATATAAACATTCCCAAAACATGTGATTTTTCATATAAAAACATTAATTAAAAAAATATATATTTGATTATTGTGTAACTACGTCATCACTTTAATAACATTTTTATAAACAACATGGAAGCTCACCCAGCTTGCTCGGCACAGCGATACTACAGCATTATAGCCCCCTGCCGAGGGCTATTAACAGTGGTTAAAGGCCTTCTTTACAAGTTGCAGGTCTGAGCTGCAAATAAGGGCTAGAACGAGGGAGATGACCTATAAAATGTGGTGTAGGATATAGCCCAGGGCTAACAGTCAATCAATCAATCAGTCATTTGTAGAGCGCGCTACTCACCCGCTAGGGTCGCAAGGCGCTGGGGGGGGGGGGGTCAGGTGCTACTGCAGCTATTAACAGTAATAGTAACAATAATAATAATAATAATATCATCACCATCACTAATAATCTTTATTAATATTGTTACTAGTGCTGTGCGTAGCGCTTCCCACACACATTTTTTTATTGATAAGAGCCTATGTATGAGAGTGCACAGTGCGGCACGGCAGCTCACCTTGCTACGCTGACTGCATGACAGGGAAAGGGCAGGAAAGTGCTCTGTTTCGGTCACTGTGGTGCATTCGTACCATTCCCCTTGCGCCCTTTTGACTGCCTGCCCCCGCACAGGCGCCCTTGCGTCATGGAGCAAGGGAGCCTGCGTTGCGTGCAGGATTGTTTTTTTGCAGAAATGGGCACCTTCCTCCACAAAAGCAATCCTGAGACTCTGTCTCTTCTTTCTATGTGTGAGCCAGAAGCAGCACGCAATGACAGAGGAAGCAACAAGGAAAAATAAGGATATTTCTCCTCACTATGCCTTCCCTGGGGAGGTGGAGCCTTTTGGCACATTCCCAAGTGTACCAGTTTTAGTGAATCTGGCAATACGTCAAAATCCACTGGAATTGCGTGGGATTACCCACACAGCGCCCATGGGACGCCATCCCAGGGCAGAGTATCCGCAAAGCACCTGGGGCTATAAATATGGCCCCTGATCTTACTCCTACCCACATTAATGGTACTGTTCCTGCTTTCCTCCTCTCTGGGCACTGATTGGATTGTCAAGCGTGAAGCCTGTCAATCAACAGGCAGATGCAGACAGTTCATGTTAGCCTTCTTGAACTAAACCCTCAGAAGGAGTTTTCCAAACGCTGCTTCTTCTACCAAGCATGTCCTAACTGTCTTGCAAAGGCACGTGGCCTTTTCCTCCGATTGGTCACTGAATGACTCAGATGCTTCCAAAATCTTCATAAGATACGGTGGAGGCAACATTATTCCATATACAATATATGGAACCCTGATAACTGAATAAAAAAGCCTACAAATTTCTTATTACATACTAACTGTAATAATACTACTCACCTGTAATAAGAAAACAACATCACTCCCGTACTGCAATACATGATTACGGCTGACATGTGACATGATAATTATTACTGCCAGAGCCAGCAGAAGTGGAACTGTTGAGTAGAGGGACCATTCAGTGATTGATGTCACAACACATCTCAAAATCCCACATGATGTCATCCAACAAAGGAATATTTTGGAATGTTTACTGTTGGTGATAGTTACTTAGGGATGCCAGGCTGGGAGACGAAAATACATAGGGGCATATTTAAGAGCCCCTAGCCGCTACTTGCACCACATTAGCATAATATTTTTTTACGCTAATGTGGCCCTACTGGCCGCAATCGCTGCGCCAAATTTACAAAGTGGAGCAGTGCATGCATTGCACCACTTTGTAACCTTCTGTGCTACATCATGCATGCGCCCGGCCCCCGTCAGGGGGCCCAAAAAAGTTGCAAAAAAATCATAGAGATTTCTTTGCATCATTTTTTTCTGCCCTTTTAAGGCCTGCTTAGAGCCATGGTGCGCCATATCTTAGATGTCCGAATCAGTATTTCAGGCCATTAAGAAATGCAAACTGGGCTTTTCTAACATACAAAGCCCTTTAAGGAATCGCAAATTTGTGGCAATTTGCAATTCCCAGAATAGGAAATGCAAATAGGGATTTCCTATTTGCATGTCCTATTCTAATGTACAATGCAGTTCCCAAATGTGATTTGGGCATTTTGGAGATGCAGTTACCACCTACGTGAAGTTGGTGGTAACTAGGTGCAATTTAAACAAGCATGTGCAATGCAATAGGCCTCACATTTTCTTGAATTAGAGCTATTAGCATTGCAAATTAAGAACTGGACTTTTCTTGCCACATAAATCAACCCTGCCTCATAATGTCGTCTTTTCCTGCTGTATATTTCCAGTGGCCCAGCATTTAACTAAAGCACTTCCATTTACCGTCTTCCTCTATGTTAAAACATATACAAATATCATATAAACATTTATCAGAAATAAACTTTTGGCATTAGAGTGTAATGCTCAAAACACCATAACAAAAATATTATTTGAGATGGATTTGAGGGTGAAAGGGAGGAGGGAGTTGGGAGTAAAGATGGCGAGGACAAGTGCGTAGTAAAAGTGTCATGGGCCTTGGAGTAAGAAAGGAAAATGGTTGACTGCAATTGTGGTAGGAAAATACAGCAGTAATTAGAGTTGAGGTCCGTAGGTCTCTGGGCCCTGCCCCTGTTGCTCCATTGAGAACTAGGCCTCAGGAGAGAAATCAGATGGGGCAGAAAAAGAGAAGTGAAAGGAATACAACAGACAAAAGGAAGAAAGATAAGGGGGCAAAGAAATGAAAGAAAAAAGGAAAGAAAGAACAAGAAAATGAACACTAAGAAACTAAGAGAAGAAATAGAGCAAACGTGTGAAGCAAAAGAAAAACAGGAAGGAAGCTAGCGAATGAAAGATAGAGAGGAAAAAATAATGAAAGAAGTGTGAAAAGAAAGAAAAAAATACAGATGGGAAAAGAGGGATTTATAGTAAAACAAGAATTGACAGATGAAGATAAGAAAAAGGAAGGAAGAAAGATCTAAAAAAAAAGTAAAAGGAAAGAGAAAATAAAAAAGACAAAGAAAAAATGAAGGGATGAGAAAAAATAGTGCAAGAATGAACGAGAGGAATGAAACAAGGAAATAAATAATCACGTTTTTGCGAGTTTGAAAGAGGAAAATAAAAAAGAAGGGAGAGGAGTTGAAATAAACAGTTGAACGAAAGAGGGAAACTGTTAATGAGTGGATTTTAAGAGCTGGAAAGAAAAAAAGTGGTGGAGAAAGAAAACATTGCGAGTAAGCAGAGTAAAGGAAAGAACGGAGTGAGATAGGTGAAACAGACCCTCCCAAATAAAGGTGACAGCTAAGAATAGATTTAATTGGCTCCCCCACGTTCTCAAACAGAAGTCAGAGTGTGGAACAGAGGGGGCACTGCAGAACAGCAGAAGGTGCATTAGCAGAGTTGTACCTGAACCCCAATACAGCAATACTGGGGTGCTTCGGATCAGGATTAGGGTTATAGACAGAGCTGTGTCCTGGCCGAGTACTGGAATAACAGAAGGGCAGCGGTGAGGAATGAGAAAGAGCGCTGTGTAACTCCTGGTGTTGGAATAATGTGGCGCTGCAGGTTAGGGTTGCGGTGCACTGACAGAGTTGTATGTGGGCTGCAGTACTGGAATAGTAACGACACAAGGTCAGAAGTGAGGTATGTTAATGGAGCTATGTGTGGAACCTAGTACTGGTGTGCCAGTGTTGCCGAGTGTTAGTCTGGAGATGCCCTCGTGAAGCTGCGAATGGGGCCCAGCATGGGAGTGGCTTTGCTCTGAACCACAGAAGCGATGAGGAGTGTGTGTGAGCCTTAGTACTGAGAAGAAACGTGCAGTGAATGTTAGAATTGATGGATTCTGGGGGAGCTGTGGTGGGTCCCATCGACAGTGGCATTGGATGTTAGACTTGAGGTGCACTGGCTGAGCTGTGTGTTTCTCTTTTGGGTCCAATTATTGGCTTGGCAGTGGGATCGGTATCTTTGTACATAGCATTTTGCATTTGTTAAATAGAGATTTCTATGAAGTTGCTATTTACGCAATGCAAAATTGCATTTTGGTACATCTGGCCCTTAGAAACAACAGACGTGATTTACGTAGCAATGTATAAAAAATAAGCTTCTTTGTATTCATGGAATTCCTCAATGGTTTGAAATATCCTTATAGCACATGGTAAGGGCACTTCATCCTTTTTCAAATATAAGCTCACACACCACTTAGGCTATTTCTAAGTTGCGTTATTAAAAGGTAGTTCATTGCCGACACTAAAATACTAGAAAACCATTGCGAACTGTAGTCATGACATCAGGAAATACAAAAGCGTTGTGAGCCGTCATATTTTTTATTTCTGAGTCACGTCTCTCTGTCTGTTTTAAAAACGTTGGCAGTGTTTCTAATGTCAGTCCATGTTTTCTCTGTTAACACAGAAGCTTTTATGGGAACCGCTGCTTCCTCATTCTGACCCGGAAGTGGATCGTATGGCTCTGGAGTGCTTCCAAGGTAGGCAGGGTATTTTCGTGAAGGGGGCGTGCTTTCTATTGCAAGAGATCACATTCATTGTGTGTTGTGTTGTGTTATGTTATGTTAGCTACCAAGTTTCCCAGATCCATGTGCTGTTTTTCCCTTTGAATTGTGGGACACATGGTCCTGTTTTATAATGGGATAAACAAAACTACAAGTCCCAGAATTCAAAGAAAACCCCTGGATTGGAGCAGCACACCACATTAGGAAGTGGGGAACTTGTCAGGGCTGTGTTATCTATATATGTAGACCGCTCTATCACCCATAAAGGTGTACCAGCGCTCAGTAGGTGAGAGAGCCTCGCCTTGTCGGCTGGGACAGGGTTAACCCAAGAGCCAGGTCTCCAGCTTTTTGTGGAACTCTAGAAACAGGGAGGAGGCTCTGATGTGAAGTGGTGGGTCGTTGCAAGCATTAGGAGCGATGTGAGAGAAGGTTTGCCCTCTAGCTCTGTTTCTGCATAAGCGCAGAATGTGTTTGAGGAGGCGTTCGGCATAGCGGAAGTGTCTGGTGGTTGATGGAAGGAGATGCGACTGTTCAGGTATGCAGGGCCTGTGTTGTGTAGTGCTGTACATGTGTGGGTGAGTAGTTTTAATTGGGTGCGTTTGGCTATCAGAGCCAATGGAGCTCTCTGAGGTAAGGTATGATGTGTGTCTTGAGAGGAAGGTTGTGGAGGATTCTGCTTCTGCGTTCTGGATGGTCGGTAGTCTTCTGGTGAGTTGCTTTGTGATTCCGGTATGGAGAACATTCCAGTATTCCAGCCTGTTGGTGACGAGGGAGTGGGTGATGGGTTTTCTGCTATTGCGCAGGAGCCAGTTGAAGATCTTCAGCATCCTCAGCGAGAAGAAGCAGGAAGTGGCCGCTTTGGAAGCCATGACCTTCCTCTAGTTCTTCTTCCAAAAAAGGATCTGCTAGAACTGAGTTGTTCTATTCAGGTGTAATCGTTGGCAGCTCTCTACATGTGCTCTTCTACACAGCTTCACATGTCCCATTGCCACTGAGATATTTAACATAAAACCACAAGGTCAGATGAGATCAAGCAAAGGGTTCCTGGTGTGAGAAGGTAGCCTCTTTCTAGCCTTGTTACCCCCACTTTTGGCCTGTTTGTGAGTGTATGTCAGGGTGTTTGTCACTGTTTTCACTGTCTCACTGGGATCCTGATAGCCAGGCCTCAGTGCTCATAGTGAAAACACTATGTTTTCAGTATGGTTGTTATGTGTCACTGGGATCCTGCTAGTCAGGACCCCAGTGCTCATAGGTTTGTGGCCTATATGTATGTGTCACTGGGACCCTGTCACACAGGGCCCCAGTGCTCATAGGTGTGCATGTATATGTTCCCTGTGTGGTGCCTAACTGTCTCACTGAGGCTCTGCTAACCAGAACCTCAGTGGTTATGCTCTCTCATTACTTTCAAATTGTCACTAACAGGCTAGTGACCATTTTTACCAATTTACATTTGCTTACTGGAACACCCTTATAATTCCCTAGTATATGGTACTGAGGTACCCAGGGTATTGGGGTTCCAGGAGATCCCTATGGGCTGCAGCATTTCTTTTGCCACCCATAGGGAGCTCTGACAATTCTTACACAGGCCTGCCACTGCAGCCTGAGTGAAATAACGTCCACGTTATTTCACAGCCATTTTACACTGCACTTAAGTAACTTATAAGTCACCTATATGTCTAACCTTTACCTGGTAAAGGTTAGGTGCAAAGTTACTTAGTGTGAGGGCACCCTGGCACTAGCCAAGGTGCCCCCACATTGTTCAGAGCCAATTCACTGAACTTTGTGAGTGCGGGGACACCATTACACGCGTGCACTACATATAGGTCACTACCTATATGTAGCTTCACCATGGTAACTCCGAATATGGCCATGTAACATGTCTATGATCATGGAATTGCCCCCTCTATGCCATCCTGGCATTGTTGGTACAATTCCATGATCCCAGTGGTCTGTAGCACAGACCCTGGTACTGCCAGACTGCCCTTCCTGGGGTTTCACTGCAGCTGCTGCTGCTGCCAACCCCTCAGACAGGCAGCTGCCCTCCTGGGGTCCAGCCAGGCCTGGCCCAGGATGGCAGAACAAAGAACTTCCTCTGTGAGAGGGTGTGACACCCTCTCCCTTTGGAAAATGGTGTGAAGGCAGGGGAGGAGTAGCCTCCCCCAGCCTCTGGAAATGCTTTGTTGGGCACAGATGTGCCCAATTCTGCATAAGCCAGTCTACACCGGTTCAGGGACCCCTTAGCCCCTGCTCTGGCGCGAAACTAGACAAAGGAAAGGGGAGTGACCACTCCCCTGACCTGCACCTCCCCTGGGAGGTGTCCAGAGCTCCTCCAGTGTGCTCCAGACCTCTGCCATCTTGGAAACAGAGGTGCTGCTGGCACACTGGACTGCTCTGAGTGGCCAGTGCCACCAGGTGACGTCAGAGACTCCTTGTGATAGGCTCCTTCAGGTGTTACTAGCCTTTCCTCTCTCCTAGGTAGCCAAACCCTCTTTTCTGGCTATTTAGGGTCTCTGTCTCTGGGGAAACTTTAGATAACGAATGCATGAGCTCAGCCGAGTTCCTCTGCATCTCTCTCTTCACCTTCTGATAAGGAATCGACCGCTGACCGCGCTGGAAGCCTGCAAACCTGCAACATAGTAGCAAAGACGACTACTGCAACTCTGTAACGCTGATCCTGCCGCCTTCTCGACTGTTTTCCTGCTTGTGCATGCTGTGGGGGTAGTCTGCCTCCTCTCTGCACCAGAAGCTCCGAAGAAATCTCCCGTGGGTCGACGGAATCTTCCCCCTGCAACAGCAGGCACCAAAAAGCTGCATTACCGGTCCCTTGGGTCTCCTCTCAGCACGACGAGCGAGGTCCCTCGAATCCAGCGACACCGTCCAAGTGACCCCCACGGTCCAGTGACTCTTCAGCCCAAGTTTGGTGGAGGTAAGTCCTTGCCTCACCTCGCTGGGCTGCATTGCTGGGAACCGCGACTTTGCAAGCTACTCCGGCCCCTGTGCACTTCCGGCGGAAATCCTTCGTGCACAGCCAAGCCTGGGTCCACGGCACTCTAACCTGCATTGCACGACTTTCTAAGTTGGTCTCCGGCGACGTGGGACTCCTTTGTGCAACTTCGGCGAGCACCATTTCACGCATCCTCGTAGTGCCTGTTTCTGGCACTTCTCCGGGTGCTACCTGCTTCAGTGAGGGCTCTTTGTCTTGCTCGACGTCCCCTCTCTCTGCAGGTCCAATTTGCGACCTCCTGGTCCCTCCTGGGCCCCAGCAGCGTCCAAAAACGCCAAACGCACGATTTGCGTGTAGCAAGGCTTGTTGGCGTCCTTCCGGCGGGAAAACACTTCTGCACGACTCTCCAAAGCGAGAGGGATCCGTCCACTAAAGGGGAAGTCTCTAGCCCTTTTCGTTCCTGCAGAAACCTCAGCTTCTTCTGTCCAGTCGAAGCTTCTTTGCACCCGCAGCTGGCATTTCCTGGGCATCTGCCCATCTCCGACTTGCTTGTGACTTTTGGACTTGGTCCCCTTGTTCCACAGGTACCCTAGATTGGAAATCCACAGTTGTTGCATAGCTGGTTTGTGTCTTTCCTGCATTATTCCTCTAACACTACTCTTTTGTCCTTAGGGGAACTTTAGTGCACTTTGCACTCACTTTTCAGGGTCTTGGGGAGGGTTATTTTCCTAACTCTCACTATTTTCTAATAGTCCCAGCGACCCTCTACAAGGTCACATAGGTTTGGGGTCCATTCGTGGTTCGCATTCCACTTCTGGAGTATATGGTTTGTGTTGCCCCTATCCCTATGTTTCCCCATTGCATCCTATTGTAACTATACATTGTTTGCACTGTTTTCTAAGACTATACTGCATATTTTTGCTATTGTGTATATATATCTTGTGTATATTTCCTATCCTCTCACTGAGGGTACACTCTAAGATACTTTGGCATATTGTCATAAAAATAAAGTACCTTTATTTTTAGTATAACTGTGTATTGTGTTTTCTTATGATATTGTGCATATGACACTAAGTGGTACTGTAGTAGCTTCACACGTCTCCTAGTTCAGCCTAAGCTGCTCTGCTAAGCTACCATTATCTACCAGCCTAAGCTGCTAGACACCCTATACACTAATAAGGGATAACTGGGCCTGGTGCAAGGTGCAAGTATCCCTTGGTACTCACTACAAGCCAGTCCAGCCTCCTACACCTGGGAAACAGAAAATTCTGCCCTGACCAGTTTCGCCCTAGTCGACTGGGTCCAAAGTGCGGCCCTGAGTGATTGCCAGTGGCTGAGATTGTGCGCAAAGGATGCCCAGACCTGGGTCCTGGGCTCACTCTGCCACTAAAACCAAGTTATACCTGGCTGACGAGCCCTACCTAGGGCAAAACCAGTCCTAAGTTGCTTGTTTTCTGGTTCAGGGAGGACCTGGCCTGGCGGTTAGGGCTGGACTATACCCATGAGTGACAGGGTTAGGACTGATTTGCACAGGGCTGGGTCCCAACTGAGGTGGCATGGTGGGCAAAACTGATGGATTGGGATGCTGCCCGAGCGATTCAAGTGGCTGAGATTAATGCAAGCACTCTGTCTATCACTTTATTGATTTTGCAGAAATAATATGTCAGCTCTCCTGAGCTAGTTGGGAGACTCTTGATTCAGTGAGCTAAAAATGAACTTAGTTCTGCTTCCAAATAAATGAGGGAATTAAAATTTGGCACGTGTGAGACCCCTACATTTTTTCTACGAATAATGGTGTTCCGATGTAGAACCCAATGGAAGGAGGACTGAAGATAGAAGGAATGCCAGTATCTTAGAAAGTGGGAGGGGGCCTAAAACATAGCAACCGTAGATCAGGAGGCTTAACATCAACACATTTTAGAAAAGATTGTGACATCCTTTTAACTAAGATCAAGTGTAGTATCTGTTCGATCCTTCATGTGCAAAAGGTACTCAAATAAGGCGGAGTTCTCCCAGCAGAGACTGCCTCTACCTTAGCAGTGAATGGAGGCTGCAGACTCCTCAGAGTGGGGTCTCAATCCCACACGACGGGTGCAGTGAAGTCTCTGCCTACACGAGAAACTGGCAGTGGTGTTTATGACACTGAGTGCCTGATTTAAAAGGCCTTAGCACCGCCATAGCGGCATTTTTTTTATGCTAATGCGGCACTAAAGTGGCTTTTTACACTCGGCATATTTACAAAATGGCACAATGCATGCATAGCGCCACTTTGTAAGCGTTTGTGCCACATGCCTTCGTCACCATTTTTTCAGCACTTTTAACGCCTGCCCAGAGCAGGCGTTAAGAGGGGCATACCATTGAATACAATTGGCTGCTATGTGCTCTGCAGGAGTTGCGCTAAAATGTTGGCGCTACTCCTGCAGAGTGCATCAATAGCGTCAGGAATTCTGACGCTATTGCCCCCTACCCTGCGCCATGGTGCGCTGTATTTTAAATACGGCACGCACATGGTGGCGGTAGGCGGGCGTTAAGGGGCGCGAGATAAGTGGCGCTGCACCGGGTGCAGCTCCAGTTTTCTTAAATCAGCCCCTGAGTATTTAAAATGAACAATTACTTATTGCTCGCCCAAGAACAGCAACACAGTTTAATGCTGCTACTCTATACTGAAGGTGTTATTCCATTTTTAGTTCGCTTGTTCCTTTCAGTCACATATACAGAAACCCTGTGGCAGAAATATAGAGAAGGAAATACTTTTAAAAATCATTACTTAAAACATGTCTTGGCAAGCTATGGGCGCTTTGTTTGTGGATGAGACGAATGTCTGCCCCTTGGCGCCGATGGCCAATTACAATCCGGAACATGCTTACGGTAGCACTAGTTGGGTCTAAAATCATTTACAGTGAGCAACACCAGTGCGAGTGGACTTAGGGAGCTTCTCCAAAGTCGTGCGACACAGGATAGGTTTAGGCTGGTAAGTTCCCTAACGTGATGAAGTCCCCTTTGTATGTGTGAAAGGGAACATGTCCACGATGCTCAAACTATGTAATGGGCCACTGAAGTTTTAGCTAAACAATTGTGAAGCTAATAACAATAGTCAATGTTACTTTTGCCACCCTTTTAGCTCTGCTGTGTTTCACGGGGGACAGCCCATGCCTTACCAACATGGAGGTGCCTCTCGTCCACTCGATTCTTCAGGTGAGTCCTTCTTCTATCTCTTTGCACTGATCTTCCCAAGAGGGCTGCGCCTGTTCATGGTGGAATCCTGAAAGCAGGTGATTCTGGATAACACTGAACGATCCTCCTGATGAGTGGTGCAATCCAGTCTCTGTGGGAGCCCAGGATGTGGTACAATGTTTATTTTTTCCTTCAAAATGTTTCCTGTGTTGGTAGCACCCTAAACTATGACTCTACCAATCACCTATCCTAGAGCAGTGGTTCCCAACCTTTTCATTTCTGTGGACCCCCACTTTAACATTAGTGGAACCCAGGGACCCCCACTGAATCATCATTGGAATCCGGGGACCCCCGCCTGAGCCATTAGTGGAAGCTGGGGACCTAATTTGTCAATATTTGTTAATATTTCTGAACTTTCTAAGCTCTCGCGGACCCTCTGAGAAGGCTTTGCGGACCCCCAGGGGTCCCCGGACCACAGGTTGGGAGCCACTGTCCTAGAGGAAGCTGAAATTTAGTCACAGTTGTCACCTTTCTGGAGAAAGATACCAACCATCTGTTCTTTCTTGAAGTCCTGCATGAGCCTGGCTTCAGTGCCAGAATGTGAATGGCTCTGTGTATACAGAAGCAATGCGCGTAAGCATGTTGGGGATAAGTGCTGTAGATAGGTTCCAGAGCACGGTTCACCAGGGATCTGCCATTTCCAGAAGAGGTGAAGTAAGCAGGGGTTTTAGAAAATAGAGATTGGGGAAACACTAGCAAAGTAAATAACAACAGTGCAGTGGTACACAATTTGACACTTTTCCAACCTCATTTTTTTAATTGTGTTTTGAAACAAGTTGTTTAGCACTAGATTTTGTGTACTTTTTCCTTAGAGACATTTTTACATATAATTGAGAAGGACCAATGGAACATCATGCCACCCACACAGGTTACCACACGTATTACCCAGGACTACAGCTGATGTTGACTAATTCTTCTGACAGGAACTCGTATCCTGGAAAGGGCAAATCCCTAGTGACACCTTGCCATGGATCCATTGTTTATGGATCAACCATGATCCATGGACTCATGGATGCTGCTGTCCAATTCTCAATTGTCACCGGCCCCTCAGGCCACTTGGCCAGCTCATGTTCCTCTTCTTTAGACCCTTCTTTCACCTGAAGATCCTTATGTAGAAGTTTTAGGACTTCTACATATTCTCCTTTCCATATTTTTTCCTTTGTGGACAGCCTTAAGTGGCTCCCAAAGGTTTAGACGTCCCCATATACTGGAGCTTTTTTTATCTTCAACTCCTTACTCTCTAATGTATCTGTTTGCCCTTTATCATCCTTTTTCCCATCTCCTTCTTGTCTATCTGTCATACACTATTTGTCATATCTATGACATAGGTGTATCTGTCCCAATCTGCTCCTCTTGTCCCAGTATATTGCTCATCCCTTCCCCCATTTTCAATTTACTGGTGTCACCCTTGGCCGCCTTGCATGTTGTCCATGTCCTCCGTTCCCACACCAATGTCTTGCACATAGGCACATTTGAACAAGCGAGCCTCCTCGCACTCAGGAGAACCTTTTGCCTCCACTGACACTGAAACCATTTGTGAATGCTGCCTTATCCGGCATGTAGGCTTGCCTTGTGCCAAGGTCGCTGCCCGATCCTGAGCTCACCACCTCGTCGGCGGTCTCTGCCGATTGACTTCCCTGTGCCGACCCTGACCTTGACCTGAATACTCTGCCTCCAATATATAACATACACATGAGTGAGACCACCCCCCACCCTCACCCTGCTGCCCACCAGTGCCTTTCGTGTTCAGATTCTAAATGACATTACAAAGTACTACACCATAATCAGGACACTTTGCTAGGATGATAGGTTTCCTACCAACAGTTAATGGTGAGAACATTTCTCAGGGCCCGGCAGTAGTCAATACTTACTGGCCAATATATGTGGTGGGCAAAGATGTTTACTATTGGTGGCTTTGGAATTCTAGTACTATTGCACCCAATTGGAGCTCAGACCCTCTACCGCTACCTAAAGCGGTTATTGCTCACTAGCTATGGGCCTTTTATAGAAATACCATTACCTGTGTACATGGAAATGAAAACGGTGTGGATCCAATGTTGGGGACACATAAATGTGATTTTGGTTCAACATGGTTGACTCTACTGATCACAAACCCACACATTTTGTCTCATCCTGTGTCTGAGATACATGGATCACATGACACCAGCACTTACAATTCTTACTTGGTCGCCCAACTTACCTTCTCCTTAAACTTCTATTATTGTCTCAGCCTCCCATTTAAAGCCAGATCTACAAAACATGTTTACTCTGCGACTCACGAGACACCAACATCATAAGGCTATGATTCCTAAACTCACCAGGGTTACAGATATGGAACTTTCTCTGAATTTTCCTTCCCTAGTTAGGAATACTCAGGGACTTATTTACAAGCCCCTTGTGTCACTGGTGCGTCACTTTTTATATGGGGAAAAAGTGATGCATCGGTGGCTCAAGGGGCTTGCAAAGAAGCCCCTCAATTTTTTTGCCAAGCATATGGGCTAAACTCCAACTAAATGACCTTTGTGTTTACTGCAAATGGAGAAATGGGGTGATGTGCGCGACCTTTGGTCCTCTCGAAAGCAGTTGTTGCCAGACCTGAGCAGGTACATCAGCTATAAATTTTACTAGACTCAATGTTTCACAAACAGAAGGTTGAATGAACGTGCTATTTCAAGTAGCAGCTTCTAAAGCATCATAAACCTGCTGTAGATAAGGTTATACAACTTGCCATCCTTCAGGTTTGGCACTTGCTGTAGGTTCTCTTGTTCCCACAGGTAGTTTGCATTGACGTATGAAGGTTCCATGGTGAACGGTGTGAACTGCATGAAGTGTGAGGTTTCCATTGAGCGTGTATTTGAAAATGGCTGCGGGAATCCCAGACGGCTCGGAAATCTATCACTGTGGGTCTATCACATATCTTCTGGATCCACTGACATTTGTCCATTTTCACACTTCTTGTGGCATTGTGAAGAGGTTTGGTATAGATCTGTGTGTTTTTTGTGCCCGGCTCTGATTAAAGTCCTAAACTAGCATAGAGAGCACATGTGCTCTTGTATGTTCATCTGTGGCACATGTATGATGAAGGTGCTCTTATATGTATGACCAGCTTCTAACACCACGGACAACCACTAGGCTCTTCTCGCATCACTGTCCAAAGTGGCTCAGGCAATGGACTATCACTCAAGTGGTTGAAAGCGTTGTCTAAATAGGAGTTTCTGAGCATCCACTGGACTCTGTAAAGTGCTCTGAGTGCGCCCACGTACAGAGACTGCATGAATCATCAGCTTTATGAACAATCTGTTCTATAAGATATTCCATCCTACCTGTAGCCTCCTGAGGACCAGGGATGCAGGTTTTCATCTCTATGAGGATGGCATAGGTTATCCCTGTATCTTCAGCTGAATCACTAAGAGTGCCTGGAAGATCTGATGGTCAAGGAGCACCGGGGTCCTCGATTGAGTATGGCTGGCGCCTCAAAGACCCAGGGCCTGATTTGGAGTTTGGCGGATGGGTTACTCCGTCACTAATGTGATGGATATCCCGTCCGCCGTCTTACGATCTCCACAGGCTATAATAGGATCATAATATGTCAGACGGGCTATCCATCGTGTTTGTGACAAATTATTCCCCTCCGCCAAGATCTGAGTCAAGCCCTCAGTTTCTCATCATTAGCCTAATGACTTGTGAGGAGATTTACCTCCTGAAGGCTTCACAAAGTCTATCGTGGGATTTTTCAGGGCTCATTAAGAGCCTAGAAATACTGCTGGGCCGCCATATCTATGGCGGTGCTGAGCCTCAAATGCATGTGCAGCAAAGAAATAGGCCACTGCTCGAAAAGGAAGACAGAGGCACTAAAATAATCATAATCATTTCAGCAATTAACAGGAAACTCTTCAGCCAGTGGGACACATAAAACTATTTTTGTGGTTGGAGGCTGGCTGTACAACCCTCGGTCAATGTATATTTGTTTTACAATAGCATTCCCTTCTCCAGTGCTTCCCTTGTGCACAAGGGACTGGCCTGATCTCATACTGCCCACCTTATTGTCAATATGTAATATTATAATCAGTGCACTGCATGTGTATGGGGTCATCCCTGTCTGGCTATGTGTGTCTTTAAGTGATGACGCTGGCTGTGTGGAATCTACTCACCTTTGGCAGGGAGTAACTCAAGTGGGTTGTCCCAACCACACCTTGCTAAGAGGTGTCTTTTTTCTAAGATATTTCAAACTGCCATGTGCAAACTGTTTTACACATTGCTGTTCTTCATAACCCAACATGTTCTTCATTCGTTGCCCTTGCATCAAATGAACATGGACAATCAACATGTTACAGATATTCTTAAACAAAGCTAAGGTTTATTGCAGAGGAGTTACCCTGGTGATGAAGATTGTAAAATGCAACACAATGACGTGTATAACACTTTTATAGTGTTCCTCTGGCATCAGACTGTTGTACATGTCAACACATACTACGCCAATGCAAATCTAAGCCATCTAGGTTTCAGGGAGAAGCTGTTTCCAGCAACACTAGGATACTGGCAGAATGAGATCACCATATTACAAGATCTTCCATAAAGAAAGCATTTTAGAATAACTAGTGTATAACTCAGTAAGGGCCTGATTTAGATATTGGCGGATGGGTTACTTCGTCACAACGGTGATGGATAACCCATCCACCGATAGCTAAGTCAAGCCCCAAGTTTTTTTTTTATCTAAGGGTGTTTCTCAGACTTAATGAGAGCATAGTATTCTCATTCTTCTGACACTATGATTACATCCGTAAACCTTTGTGAAACTGATAGAAATTAACTGAAACTTGATAGGTATGCCAAAACAGACCTTCCGCTGCATGTTACAATTTCAGTGATAGGGTAACATTTACAAAACGAACAATTTTTTAATGGAAAGTGTTTTAAAGCCAAGTTCAAACTTTAAAGCAGGTTTTCTGGAAGGACTTGCCTTGGGAATAAATGAAATGTGCAGAAGTGAAGGTGAAACAACCCTGTGAAAGTTTGAAGATTCTTAATTGATTTTATTTGCATTTTCCATACAGATGTGCAGAGAAAGCTGTAAACAGCGAGAACTGCAGCAGGAGGTGTACTGCCAGATACTGAAGCAAATGACTTACAACAGAAGCTCAAATAGGTAATGAGAAAAGAACAATAAAAAAAACTGTTCACATGATGGACATCTGTTTGAGGTGCCTTTATGGCTTTTCTACAAAATAGCTTTAATGCCTCAGTGTTGCCATTTCTATGCTCTGTACACAACAGGTTTTATGTAAACCAACTTAAAGATCTCAATTGTACCTCCTCCAAGGGTGGCAGGCTGAGTTGGCCTTGCTGGGATTCAGACTCATGAACTGTGAGTCTCAGCAGATGTCTGAAACTAGTGTCAGTAGTTTGGCTTATAGAAGAGCCAGAAATTGGAAATGTTGAGTTTTGTCTACTCTGTAAAGCATACGAGTACGTACTTACATAGCATCAGGACCTTAAAGTCTGTCAATATGAAACTCAGACTATCCACTCAAGCTTATTGTCCTAGTACGAGCTCCATCCTGGAGAGGTTGTCCTCTGCATTTGAAAACATTATGACCGGTCAGCACACTGCTAGGTTAAGGTGATACTTGCCAGACACCTCAAGATAACTCACATCATGATCCAAGATTGCAACTAAAGGTCTTGAATATTGTATTGTTACAAAGAAGAAGAGAAACACCAAAATGCAAAACCTCCTTTTATCTGAGGTGCAAAAAACTTTGGATCACACCTGAAAGAACTTTGTCACCTCATCAAGAACTGCAGACCGACAGCTGGTGCTAGAGGGATGAGCGGGGCATCGTGGGACCACCAGGGAGAAGAGCAGCAACGCATGGGGGTGTAAGACAGTTGTATCCACCCCTTGTTCTCCCACTAGAGTAACCAGTAATGTGATTGATTCACTGTCTTTGGAAAGGATTCATTCTCATTCCAGCCTCTTCTTCCCTCTGTCGCAGGGACAGCTCCTTCCGGTGCTGGCAGCTTCTCTACATCATGGCAGCCTACTGTCCTTGTTTCGACCCTCTGCTCAGCACAGTGCAGCAGTATCTGAAAACTGTGGTCAGATGTGGCAGCAACACCTTAGTTGGTAAGAAAGACACAGGGGGCAACCAAGACAATGCTAGAGGACCCCTGGAGAAGACACCACACATGCACGTTTTCCCACTAAGAGACAAGATTTCTACTTTTTAATGTAGTGAGTTGCAGCTAAAGAACAGAGGAACTCAGGGTGCATCCAAGACATCCAGGAAAGCAACCAATGCAACACCAGTGTCACATTAGTTTGTTTTAGTTTAATCTAGCAGTTAGAATTGGAAAGTGCTCTCCTTGGTTTGTCAGTTTGTCTGATCTTTGCCTGGGTGTCTGTTGTGTCTAACTCATCAGTGTGGCTGAACTTTGACTGGATCCATCATCTTTTTGGTTTATCGCTTTGGCTGACATTTGTTTGGTTGGGTTCTGCCCTTGCTTCATGAGTTTGGCTTATTTATAGCCAGTTGAGCGCTCTCCTTCATTCATCGGTTTGGCTGATCATTGCCCAGTTCACTAATCTCATGGGTTCATTGGTTCAGCTGATCGTAACCAGGTTAAGGCCTAGGCTTGGTTTGACCTTTGGCTAGTTGAGTTCTGTCATTGGTTCACCAGTTTAGTTGTCCTTTGCAAAGTTGAATGTGGACACTGGTTCATCAGGATGGGTATTGGGGGTATTTTCCTCGATTGCCCAGTTCATTATGTTTTTTTCCCAATGTAGTGCTGTGTTTGGTCTATCAGTTTGACAGATCTTTACCTTATTCAGTCAATGTCCTTAGCTATTCAGTTTAGCTGATGTTTGCATGGGTCCTGGTGGACCTGTGCAGCTGATGCCTTACTTATTCAGTGCATCTCTGCCTAGTTGATTTAACCATTTAGTTCATCAGTACAGCAAACATCTACCTAATTTGCTTATTATTTTTCAGTCTGCATCACAGATGTCTGAGTGGATGCTTTTTGTGGTCGCCAAGCTCAGCTGATATCTAGTCAGTTGATTTATTTCTGTACTCTGTAATTCTGGCAGATTTTTACCTGGTTTAGATTTTTCCTTGGTTGATCATTTTAACAGGGGGTTGTCCGGGTGAGTGTTGTCCTTGGTTGTTCAATTCAGAAGGGTTCTGCAGGAATGAGAGTGGGTATTGGATGTGCAGGTCAGCTGATCTCCAGCCAGTTTATACTTGTCCTTAGCCTATAATTGCTGGTGATCATTGCTTGGTTCCGTTCTATCCTTGGTTCATCAGGTGAATTTTGCCTGGGTGAGTGCTTTTCCTGATTCAGGAGGGTTTTTTGTGTTGTTGATTCATCTATCCAGCTCATCTGACTGCATAATTGCTGCAGATGTTAGCTCACTACATGCACTATCCTGTTTGCTGCAGCCAATAGTACATTCTGATATTTCTCTTGTTGACGTAGTGCTTGCAAGAGCCTGCTACCAGCAGATGAGACGAAGCTCCAGCATAGGAGGCCGCATCTATTATCCCTCACCGATG
Organism: Pleurodeles waltl; assembly: GCF_031143425.1. Classification (NCBI taxonomy): domain Eukaryota; kingdom Metazoa; phylum Chordata; class Amphibia; order Caudata; family Salamandridae; genus Pleurodeles; species Pleurodeles waltl. The sequence goes on from NC_090439.1 coordinate 1,129,311,175, forward strand.
GAGATCAAGGCTTTACAGGTAAGATGTCAGACACAACGGCCAAGAGTTACTAACACTTTGCACCAGGTGACATCACAAAAGTGTTGAATTTGGATTTACTTTCCAGGGCACAGCTTGTTATTCGCTGGAACTAGCCCTGAAATAATGCAAACTAGAGAAAGGCACTACATTATTTCAAGGAGTGGCCATGAGTGGTTCTTGGATGTTTGACACAAAGCTCTATTTAAAAAAAGAGTAGACGGGGCTTTGTGCCGAAGATGTACACCTCTTTGAGGCTTGTGCAATGTTGGAGAAGTTTTCTTTTCTCCAATCTTTTCTAAAGTTGCATGGGTGCTGTATTGTACAGCACACATAAACATTTGGAAACATTTTAAAGGGTCCCCTTCCAATTTGATTTTTATGATAGACGTGACTCACACACTCTACCACAGTGGTGCAAGAGTGTATGCGTGGCCTAAAGCCGCGAAAAGAGTCCCATTGCAGATAAAAGAGTTAACACACCATGGGCCTGATTTATACTTTTTTAGCGCTGAATTTGCAACATTTTTTGAAGCAAAAGCGGCGCAAACTTACAAAATACAATTATATTTTGTACGTTTGCGCTGCTTTTGTGTCAAAAAATGATGCAAATACGGTGCAAAAAAATGTATAAATCAGGTCCAATATCTTAACAGCTCTGGCGCTGTTCTGCTCTCTCCCTCTCATGAAACACTGCACTGATCGAATAGTTAGTAAATTTGGCCCAATGTATGTAAAATAAAAATGCACGCTATCAAGGGTCTTCTTCCAATAACAATATTCTACCAACACAGCACATGCCTGCCTAATAGATATGCCGATCTCTGTGCTGTTGAAATTTAGATCATGAGCCCAAATCCAAGTGTTAAACACCTCAATCTTCTGAAAAAGAGGACAGGCACCTCATTAGTGTGTGCACAAGGCAAAGGTGCTTAGATCTGATACCTCCCACAGGTAGTCAACTAAGACCTACATTGGAGAACACTTCCAATCACACACCAGAAGACTTGCTCCGTTCGTACTCAGTAATGCACGTGGTGGCTGGTAGACCAGAGACAAAATGTATCATGATCATTGCAGCTGAATTGCAAGTGGTGGTTCTTCCGCTTGAGCCACCCACAGCATCAGTTGTCTTCTCCTATGGTAATTCCTTTCTTCTTCCTGCAGGTGGGAAAGGGTTTGCGGTGGATCTTCGTGAATCTCCCGGGAGCCCAGCGGCAGTCGCTGAAAGTCCACATGGGGACAGTAAGTGATCACTGCTGTAGCCTGCTTCGAGGCACTTTGCCCAACATAACAATGAGACCCATCTTAGACACAATATCAAAATGCAGTGGACTAGAGGGATGGTTGGGCAGCGTGGGGTGGTGGCAGAGTAGTGCAGAAGATTGTTATGGGGCTGATGAGGTGATTACTTACTGAATGTGGGCCCTCTGCTCGCAAACCCTATGTGCTTCACTTGTAAAGAGGGATTTAGAACTATATAGAAGGTAATGGGATTTATATTTCAGCAGACGGGATATCCGTCACTGTTGTGATAGAGTAGCCCATCCGCCAAGCTCTAAATCAGTCCCTTAGACATGAAAGAATGCATGAATGAATGAAGAAACAAACAAATAATTTCATAAAACTCACAGTTTGATTCTCTCAACACAATACTAAAAATCGAGGATCAGAAGGCCCTAAAACTTTCTTGAATATCCTAACTGAAGAATTAGATGGGGGACAGGGGAAATGGGGCACGAACACAAGATTTCTTCAACCATACTGATTTCTTTGTTATGTGCAAGGTCAGTAAAAGATTTTGTCCCAACTTGGATTTTGGGGTCACACCTACACCCAATTGTCATCTAGTCCGGTTGGTGGTCTGGTGGCGGTGGTCCATCAGACATTGTCCACCCTCTGCCTCGCTGGCGTCTGGTGGATACTGATTCCCCGCCAACCTCCTTGGTTGCATAGATGGTTCAGAACCAAGCAGGCACTGCAGAAACTCCTCTCCGTGGCTCGAACACAGCATACTGCTGTTCCACCCACCATGGGGTCCATGAAGGTCCTTCCCCAATTCTTGGAAAGGTCTCTTCGAGGCCAGGGCCCTGCACCTGTCCAAACCTTGAGAGTAGATTTGGACGCCCAGCACCACAGGGTTGGCCTGCTTAGCTTATACAGATCTATCTCACCCAATCCTGGTGGAACATTTTTTCATCTAAAATCTTATGCCACTCCCCTGTAGTGTCACAGCCAATCAGGCACCCACATGTAATGCATCTCACAGCAGACTCCACCCATACACTGCTTCTCTCACTCAAGTGTGTATGGAAGCCCATCCGTCTGTCTGTACACACTGACTGAATCAGCATCTCATCTCAAAAGCGTATTTATCAAAACTAAGGGGCATATTTTTGAAAAGTGGCGCTGCACATAGTGCAGCGCCACTTTTCTTGCACCCCCCAACGCCACCATGTGTGCGCCGTATTTAACGTAAGGCACACCATGGCGGTAGTTAGGGAACTAATGTCAAAATATTTACTGCTAGTTCGCCGCTTTGCAGGAATAGCGTAAAAAATGTTGACGCTAATCCTGCAAAGCACCTAGAGGCCCATTGTAACCAATGTGAGCCTTTTTTTAACACCTGCTCTGAGCAGGTGTTAAATGTGCAGAAACAAAATTACACACCCTTTGCATACATTATGCCTGGTGCAGGCATAATGTAGCGCAAAGGGTTACAAAGTATCGCACTACTTTGTAAATATGGTGCTGCGTTTCTGGCCATCTAGAGCCACATTAGCGTAAAAAAAATGACGCTAGTGTGTGGTTGGAATGGCACTAGCTCACAACCAGGCAGATCCTCATAAATGATGTCCTGGTTGCTGGTCGTTTCTTTTGGTCATGCCTTCTCATCTGGAATATCAGACAACAAAACAAAGTGGGCATGAACGATTTACCAAATACTGGCCGTGTGTGCAGTGAAGTTTGCGCCCACCCATCGGTACTTTGTAAATGTTTTCTTGCTTGTTATTGCGGCTCCCAGTTTGACAGTTCAGGCCAGTCGACTGAACAGAGAGTGGCAAATATCCATCCCATAAATGTACGTCCTAGATGCCCCACAACAGCACACAAATGTTTTCAGAATTGTGCTCCGAACAGTCTCATTGGGCAGACATCTTGTTCTTTCTGGTGACCTGTTTTGTTTTCATATTTATTACCTCGGGTTAGGAAAATCTAGGATTAATTAAATTAGGAGAACAAAAATACTGATCTTTAAAAAATGGGGAGTGTTCAGTTAAGAGGTAGGGTTTGCAGGTAAAAGTGTCATCAAGTTTAGATATAGCCGAAGGAAAGGGTTTACATGAAAAGAGAAAAGGATATGGGCCTGATTTAGATTTTGGTGGATGGGTTACTCTGTCACAATGGTGATGGATTACCCGTCTGCCAAAATCTAAATCAGGCCCTATGGTAAGAGGGGAGAGCCTAAGCGGGGAACTGGGGTCTCATCCTGTAAAGAATAATGAGCTGCACTCCCGAGAACATCTCCTGGCATCGTTACGGCAACGCCATCCATCTGTATTTATTCCCCCCTGAGATATTACCTATGAAGCCCACACTCCCACTAATATTCAGTCCTAAAAACCCAACATCTGAAAGAGAACCCCTCACAGCATAATTCCTCGAATCAACCCCTGCCAATAGTCCAATCCAAATCTGGTTTGACAATCTCACCATGATCAACTGTATGCCCTCCATCATTGACCCTCCATCATTGACTGTACCAAGTCACTGGCATTTATACTTTATACTTAGGGTGATTTTAAATCTGTGGTACAATATCTAGTCCTTTCAGGATCGATTACGGTGATGCACTGTTGGCAGGCACCCCGAACTTCACCTGCCCACCTGAAAAGCCTGTCCTCCATGTAGGAGCAAGGTCAGTCTCAGGATCATGGTGAGAAGTTGTAACAGTGGCTCTAGACACCCTCATTGACTCTCCATTGAAGCCAGGAGAATTTTAAAACTAGCCTTTATAGTGCACGGGGTGCACCATTCTAGAGCACCACAATGCCTGACCCTCAAGCTCCCCATATCTGGATGATTCCGTACCCCAAGAAGTTCCAACAACCCCCAACTTTTAAGAATTAAGGAACTCTCAAATGGTCCTTCGCCGGGAGAACACTCAAAGTGTGGTGCTCTATTCCCCCAGTTGGAACAATCAACTCCTCACATGAAGGGTTTCAAAAGCAGGTGAGGTGGCTTCTGGTCCAGCGTCTTTGGCATCTTTAGTTTCCTATAAACTCCAAAATTACTTTACCCTCTTCGGCCCACGTAATCATCTTATTATTCGTTGATACGCTCATCTTCAAAGGTTTGCGAATGCTGTTGCACATATGTACTCTATTTTGGTGCCATTACAATGTGCCATGGTTGTTATATTTATTACACATACACTTATATTTCTGCTGTTCCTGTTCACTTTTGTACCCACTGCAAATCTATATAAAACTACATATAAATAAGAAAAATACAAAAAATCACAAAATTGAGGGGTGCAGATATCTCAAAATTCCCGCCAAAAACAAATATTGTTGTCCACGTAATGAAAAAATAGTAGTTTGGGATTAATGAGTTCAGGGAAATCACACAGGAATGGTCTCAAAGTGGTCCATCAACATGAAAATCACACGGGTCTAGACTTTCTGATGCCAAAATTGTATTTATCTTTGAGTATGTACAGTGTAACACACGGAAGTACATGGCAGACCACTTTCAACGAATATGTGCACTTACCTCCGTCTTCTCCTTCCTGCTTACCTTTCTATAGACTGTTGGTGATGTAACCCAAAAGTTGTGCGAGAGGCTGGGAGTCACCCAGAAGGAGCACATGGAAGAGTATGGCATAACCTGGGGAGAAAGTTCAGGTCAGTATGCGCTCTCATGCTTGGACGTGGTCATTGATCCTTCTACAGGACCTTCCTTGAGTATGTTCTCCCTTGCCTGGATGTGGTAATTGATCCTTCTACAGGACCTTCCTTGAGTACGTTCTCCCTTGCCTGGATGTGGTTATTGATCCTTCTACAAGACCTTCCTTGAGTACGTTCTCCCTTGCCTGGATGTGGTCATTGATCCTTCTACAGGACCTTCCGTGAGCACGTTCTCCCTTGCCTGGATGTGGTCATTGATCCTTCTACAGGACCTTCCTTGAGTACGTTCTCCCGTGCATGGATGTGGTCATTGACCCCCCTACAAGACCCTTATTGAGTATGCGCTCCTGTGCATGGGTGCTGTTATCCTCTGAACTGCACTCCTGCACCATCCCTCCTTGAGTACCCACTACTCTAGACAGGGTCCAGTTACTGTCTCTCCTACGGAGCGCTTATCTGAATACACACTCCCCTGCATAGGGTGGCATTATCACCTCTCCGACAAAGCCCTTCCTAAAAAATACACTACCATGGACGTGGTGATCATCCCTCCTACAGAACAGGTCTTTGAGTGTGCACTCTCATGCATGGGTGCAAGTATCATCTCTCTTACAAAGCCCTTCCTACAGAATACACTACTGTGCATGGGTGCAGTCATCATTCCTACTACAGAGGCTTCTTTGAGTATGCACTGCATTACACAGGATTAATGATCACCCCTCCTACAGAACAGGTCTTTGAGTGCGCACTCTCATGCATGGGTGCAGGTATCATCACTCTTACAAAGCCCCTCCTACAGAATAAAGTACAGTGCATGGGTGCAGTCATCATTCCTACTACAGAGGCTTCTTTGAGTATGCACTGCATTACACAGGATTAATGATCACCCCTTCTATAGAACAGGTCTTTGAGTGTGCACTTTAATGCATGGGTGCAGGTATCATCTCTCTTACAAAGCCGTTCCTACAGAATACACTACTGTGCATGGGTGCAGTCATCATTCCTACTACAGAGGCTTCTTTGAGTATGCACTGCATTACACAGGATTAATGATCATCCCTCCTACAGAACAGGTCTTTGAGTGTGCACTTTAATGCATGGGTGCAGGTATCATCTCTCTTACAAAGCCCCTCCTACAGAATAAAGTACTGTGCATGGGTGCAGTTATCATTCCTACTACAGAGGCTTCTTTGAGTATGCACTGCATTACACAGGATTAATGATCACCCCTTCTATAGAACAGGTCTTTGAGTGTGCACCCTCATGCATGGGTGCAGGTATCATCTCTCTTACAAAGCCCTTCCTACAGAATACACTACTGTGCATGGGTGCAGTCATCATTCCTACTACAGAGGCTTCTTTGAGTATGCACTGCATTACACAGGATTAATGATCACCCCTTCTATACAACCCTTCTGTGAGTTTGCTCTGTCATGCATTGGTGCAATCATTGCGTTCCTGCAGGATCAATTATGAATAGTGCGTGTTAAACACTGCAGGCTTGCAACACAATTTCCAAGCCGCTGCCAATGCACAATGTAATTTGAAATATAGTTATGATTTAGGTGAAGTTATGTAGTATTCTTTATGTGTTTATCTAGGGGCATATTCACTTTTTGTGACTTAACGCCACCTTGTAAATACAGCCCCTTCACACGCAGCACTTGGCATGGAAGGGGTGTGCAATGGGTGTTGCTGTGGGCATTCCACAGCAACACCCATTGCATTTAGACGCTGCCTCCGATTTACGAGTGGGTGGGATTAGCATGGCGCAACAAGGGGAAATGCTTTCATTTCTCCTCGTTTTTTGCTCTTTCTATGTGTGCTGTATTTTGCATTGCACATAGAAAAGGCAAATTGCCATTTAAGATTCTTTTTGTGCAGGAAGGTTTCCCTTCCTGCCTAAAAATAATCTCCCTCTCAACTCAGCCATCTTTGCAGTATAATGCAAGGGTTGGTGCGCTGGTGCACATTGGCAAATTTAGCGCCAGCACAGGGGGAAACACAGGGGTGCACAGTATTCTAGTAAATATGGCGCATACGTTTTCTTTTAAAATTACAGTGCACAACGCTGCCAAATTTGGCGCAACGCAGCACACCACCTTTTTCTATTAAATCTGGCCCCTAGTGTTCCCAACTTCAGATATTTATAACTTTGTTGACTTATTCCAGATTAATTTAGTCCACCTTCGTTAGTATTCTACAATTGTAAATCAGATGTAGCTTTAGAGTTGTTATATCATACGTGTGATTGTATGTATGCATGTGTACGTATTGAGCACAAGCCTAACTGTGATGAACTGGAGTACTCAGAGAAGTCATTGGGTACTCAAGTAATTTTTTACACAGCGTCTGTGTGGATGTTACAGTAGATCTGGGTACTAGCAGGTGCGGTGTTCTTTGAGAGGTATGTCTTCAGTTCTTTCTGGATCCTGCAGCGAGATGGGATCTGATGGATCATGGTGTTCTGGATCTTAGAAACCCTGGGCATCTTGCACTTCGTGGTCTCCTGCCGGTAGGGTGGTGGCTTGGACTATTGCAGGTGGTGCAGCAGGTCTTGAATGTGACTTCTTGGAAAATGGTGGCCGAGGATGTCAAGTCTCAGTCCAATGCTGATCCCCTTGAGTTGTGGATAGTCGGTGTCTTGGATGCCGATGTTGCTTCTGTTGAGGTGCAAAAGAACGATAATTAGAAAGTCAAACACACAGGCATTGTTGAAAACTATGGGATATTAACAAATAGGACCTGGAAAAAGGAATCCAGTGATACCCTCAGTTTTTTAGTGTGATTAATAAAGCCCATGTCAAGGGCTTTCTAAGTGTAAAGATTCTGGCTGCACCGAAGAATCCACCTGTTAAGAATGTACATAAAGAAATAATGTGTTGATTTCCCACTGCGCCATGACATAAGATTGTTCCTACTCTAATATATAATTTTCTCCATATTACCTGCTGTCCCTGTAGCTAAGCCCACAATAGTACTACAAATATTAAAAACCATCTTCTTCTTTAGAGAGACTGCAAAGCCCCATGAGGTCCTCCCTCTACATCTTGGACCTTCTGCAGGACCTTGAGAAGCAGAAGACCACCACCGCGTCGTTGTGGTTTTACCGGACCAGCTGGGCAGAGGCGCTGGTGCTCGAGAACAAGCTCTCTGTTGACATGCAGTATCAGCAGGTGAGCAGCATGTGCGTTGGTGTGTCTGGACCCCTGCCTGATGTATCTTGTGTACTCATCTCATATATGCTATCCTAACCTTTGGAAGGTTTGTGTGAGTAATTGCACCTTCTGTGTGTAATGATGATACTGCAATAGTCCTTTAAGCTGCTATGATGCCCATTGTCTATGTCTTTAATATATTGATTTGTTCTGTACATGCATAAGTACACATGATGCCCATGTTTCTATGTCTGTGATATAATGACATATTCTGTGCATACATAAATGCAAGAGACCTGCCTTACCTTTAAGGAAAACAGTATCCAGCCATATCATCCCCATCTGTTTCAAAGAAAACACAAGTCATTTAAACCATTTCATTTAAAAACCTTCTCTAGGTAAACAATAGCAGAGAAATACATTTAATTGAAATGAAGATGCTAAGGTGTACTATGGGGTCAAGATTAGGTTCAATCAATCAATCGACATGATCAAGGTTAGGGTCTGATTACGGTGTTGCTAAGGGGTATGATTTGGGTCTGTCTTCTTCTAGAGGAGGGGCAACCTTTTCTGTAAAAAGAGCTACTTATGGTCATTGAAATTCAGCCAAAGTTACTAATATTATTAGTGCTGCATTAGTGACCTCATCAAACAAGATTACATTTATGGCCACCATATGCAAGAAACCAATCAATGGTGTAACGAAACTTGAGGGCCCCCCTGCACAGGGCCAGCCTCTCCGGACTCACTCAGGAGGTCTCATGCCAGTGTACTGTTTTGAGGGGGCCCTTGAAGATTGTCTCCCACTCCCCCGCACTGCTGGTGTTGTGGGGGTCCTTTGTTACACCACTGACTACAATCACTGATCATCTCACTCCATTAGGCAGGGTCGCCAGGAGTGAAGTAAATGCTTTGTCAGTGTGAAATTCCTCCACTTGGGTAAAACAGAATGGCGATAGCTGTATTGCTGATAGCAGCATGGCAATAGTGTTAGGTATACCATGCCACGTGATTTATGATGAAAATATCAGCTTTAAATATATTTTGGAAATTCAGGCATTTTTCTCCAAATATCAGCTTATGAGTTCTGAAAATGCACAGTCATTTTTCTGTCAATTACACACTCTCAGTTTTGATACAAATGTATTTCTCAACCAAAGCTAAAGCTTCTAATTTAGTAATGCAAGCTGCACAGAGGAGACAAACTTACAGGTAACTGGAGAGCTACCAGCAGCTCACGAGCTACTCGTTGGAGAAGCCTGTTCTAGAGTAATCATCAAGCATATTGATTGGGTCAGGATCGAAGGTACACTAGGATCAGGTTTAGTGTTAGAATCGGGATTGGTCTTGTAGCAATGGAAGGCAAGGTTGATGGATGGAGCTAGGAGTGAGATTATATTTTGTTTAAAATATTCCTAAAGTTGCTATTTGTAAAATCAATTTAGAACGATGTAAACAAAAAGTGTTGCAAAAAACCAGGGTGATATTTCATGGAAAGTAAACTGCTGTGTCCAGTAAAATTTCCAACTAAATCGTTTTCATTGAAAAGTCCCTAACAATAGAAGTTATTGAAAAAACTGATTTATGTATTGAAATGGTTTTCCATGGCAAAAAGTCCCTGAAATTGTATCTCTCCATTGACTTGTTGAAAGGCATTTTGCACAATCAAATCTTCAGAGCACTCTTGGTTAAAGGTTAAAATCTGTTCAGTTGAGTTTAACTCTCAGATCCTGCCCATTGCCCGAAGCCATCACCGCTGTAGGACGGCGCAACCCATGGCTGCTGAGGGGTGGGTTCCATGCAGCAAACACGACTTCAAAATCATCTTCCGCAAAAATATATATACTCAAGGTTAGAGGCAACGAAAATCTCAACCTTATGCAAATATCTAACCACTAAAATGTAGAACTGTAATTAATCAATAAATGTAGCCAAGCTCACATGCATCATGTTTTAACACTTTGTTAATTTACTATTCTAACTCCAATGCTTGCACACTTAGGGGTGAGTGCAAATACTAGGGGGGTAGCTGTTGGTGGAAACTATCCTTGGGAAATTAACATATGGTCAGGACTTTGGTAGTCTGTGCCTTGGAGCCTTGGTTTGTACATTTCTGCAACCAACAGGTGAGCAGAGTAGCAGAGTGGAGAAAAAATGGGATGAAGATAAGTGGATTCAGGGAGTCTGTTCAGGGGTCCACATACTGATGAGTTATGTGCATTGGGAAGGATGCCTCTAAATTTTATGGAGCTATAAGACAGTTTAATTGGCTGCACAGGGCACCTGGAACAAAGCGACCTGGGAACAAGCTGGCAATGCACAGTTCCATAAACATTGCTTGTCCTGTGGGTAAACAATAATCCAGGAACTATCAACAAAGACTCTTGTATTCATTAACCATGGTAAACCTGTGAGCAGATAAGCAATGACTAGATAGACATTCATGATGGGGAACAATGTACTCAGCCCTACTGCAGAGTGCACTCCTTCCCACATGATGTAGGCTTCTTGGGCGGCCAGGACTTGACAGCCTGGGAGCAGATCTGTGGCCTCATCCCTGGGATAGGTCACACTCAGCAGTCTGTAAAAACATTTTGGGTAAGGCAGATTTGATTTTATGATTGAAACTGATTGCAGTGACAACAATCCCTTTTGCCCATCTCTCAACAGACTTAACAACACTTGCTACACTAACATTCTTAATTTAAGACCACTCCTTACTTTCTAAAAACAGCAGTTGCGGCTTACAAGGATTCCTGGGTCCGGGGCAATGTGCGGGACGGTGGTCATGGGGGGAGAGGGGGAATTAATAACGAAATATATATATATATTTTTTTTAAGTTACCTCAGCTCCTGCGCCGCGCCACTCCTCTCCTTCGTCGCCGGATGCTGCAGGCACAGGCTCCCAGCATGCCCTGCGGCCAATCCTGACGCTGCTCAAAGGAGCATCAGGATTGGCTGGGAGGCTCTCTCCAGCCCGGCAACGAGAGCCCTGTGTGCATGTGTGTTTGGCTGGCATGAGACGGCCGGCCAAACACACATGCGCTTTGAAGGGAGTGCACAGTGCACTCCCCTCTGCTCGTCAACCCCAGTGCCCCGCCCCTTTAACAAGGAAGGGATAATAAACACAGTTTATTGTCCCTTCCTTGTTAAAGGATTTGCTCCGGTTGCTGCTGGCGCGGGGCGACGCTCCTCCGCCCTTATGGAGGCGCCGCCCCTGAAAATCTGTAAAGGTGAGTATACGCAGTAGCAGCCAATGCAAGTATGCACAGTAACAGCAGACTGAAGCGTGCACAGTAACAGCAGACAGAAGCATGCACAGTAACAGCAGACAGAAGTGTGCCCACTAACAGCAGACAGCAGCATGCCGAATAACAGCAGCATGCGCAGTAACAGCAGACAGCAGCACGACCACCAAGAGCAGACCAATGCATGTGCAGTAACAGCAGACAGAAGCAGGCACAGTCACAGCAGACAGCTGCATGCCCAGTAACAGCAGACAGCAGCATGCCTAGTAACAGTGGTGTGCCGAGTAACAGCAGACAGCTGCATGCCCAGTAACATCAGGCAGCAGCACGACCACCAAGAGCAGACCAATGCATGTGCAATACCAGCAGACAGAAGCATGCACAGTAACAGCAGACAGAAGCGTGCCCAGTAACAGCAGACAGAAGCGTGCCCAGTAATAGCAGATAGAAGCGTGCCCAGTAACAGCAGATAGAAGCATGCACAGTAACAGCAGCATGCACAGTAACAGCAGACAGAAGCGTGCCCAGTAACAGCAGACAGAAGTGTGCCCATTAACAGCAGACAGAAGTGTGCCCAGTAACAGCAGACAGAAGCGTGCACAGTAACAGAAGCGTGCCCTGTAACAGCAGACAGAAGCATGCACAGTAACAGCAGACAGAAGCGTGCCCAGTAACAGCAGAAAGAAGCATGCACAGTAACAGCAGACAGAAGCGTGCCCTGTAACAGCAGACAGAGGCGTGCCCAGTAACAGCAGACAGAAGCGTGCACAGTAACAGCAGACAGAAGCGTGCACAGTAACAGCAGACAGAAGCGTGCCCAGTAACAGCAGACAGAAGCGTGCCCAGTAACAGCAGACAGAAGCGTGCCCAGTAACAGCAGACAGAAGCGTGCAGAGTAACAGCAGCATGCACAGTAACAGCAGACAGAAGCATGCACAGTAACAGCAGACAGAAGCATGCACAGTAACAGCAGCATGCCCAGTAACAGCAGACAGAAGCATGCACAGTAACAGCAGACAGAAGCATGCACAGTAACAGCAGACAGAAGCGTGCCCTGTAACAGCAGACAGAAGTGTGCCCAGTGACAGCAGACAGAAGCGTGCCCAGTAACAGCAGCATGCCCAGTTACAGCAGACAGAAGTGTGCCCAGTAACAGCAGACAGAAGCGTGCCCAGTAACAGCAGACAGAAGCGTGCCCAGTAACAGCAGACAGAAGCATGCACAGTAACAGCAGACAGAAGCATGCACAGTAACAGCAGCATGCCCAGTAACAGCAGACAGAAGCGTGCACAGTAACAGCAGCATGCACAGTAACAGCAGACAGAAGCGTGCACAGTAACAGCAGACAGAAGCATGCACAGTAACAGCAGACAGAAGCATGGGCAGTAACAGCCGACAGAAGCATGGACAGTAACAGCAGACAGAAGTGTGCCCAGTAACAGCAGACAGAAGCGTGCACAGTAACAGCAGCATGCACAGTAACAGCAGACAGAAACATGCAAAGTAACAGCAGACAGAAGCGTGCCCAGTAACAGCAGACAGGAGCGTGCCCTGTAACAGCAGACAGAAGCATGCACAGTAACAGCAGACAGAAGCGTGCCCTGTAACAGCAGACAGAGGTGTGCCCAGTAACAGCAGACAGAAGCGTGCCCAGTAACAGCAGACAGAAGCGTCCCCATTAACAGCAGACAGAAGCGTGCACAGTAACAGCAGCATGCACAGTAACACCAGACAGAAGCATGCACAGTAACAGCAGACAGAAGCGTGCCCTGTAACAGCAGACAGAAGCGTGCACAGTAACAGCAGACAGAAGCATGCACAATAACAGCAGACAGAAGCGTGCACAGTAATAGCAGACAGAAGCATGCACAGTAACAGCAGACAGAAGCGTGCCCAGTAATAGCAGACAGAAGCTTTACTAGTGGTGTTTTGAATAAAAAGATGTTTCAATTGTACAAAGCATTTTATTATTATTATTTCTGATGGGGACAAGAATAAATAAAGACCTAAACAAGCACTCAAATCGCTGGAAATTAGGTACAATGTCAACACACTTTCTCAGAATACCAATAAAAATGGAGACAGGAAATAAATCACCTCAAGTACAAGCAAAAAAAATAGTGATCATTTATAGATAAAAAACGACTTTAAAAAGTGCACTTTGAACCTGCTTTGTCACTGATCTGAAAGAAATGAGTTCAGGCGGATGTGAACAATGTGCTGAGGCTTAGTGCAGTTCCTCAAAGTCAAGGGAGCCAATAGCCACAGTAGGCTGACCCACTGTCCCATAGCTTATGGTGTGGTGGGCATAAATAAAATGTGTATGACAATTTAAAAGACCAATAGATGAAGTCTGCTGACCCCAGCCTCTCTACGATGTAAATTACTTAAAATTAATTTGGAAATTATTTTGCCATTGCTGTCCCAAAGGCCAGACCTAAAGACAGCATTCCTGAGCACGTGCAGTAACAGTAAACAGGAGCATGCTGGGTAAAGCTGAAGTATTGCATCCTCTGTTCCTCCACGAGGTAGCAAGGCAGCCTTCTTCCAAACTGCGGCTGACCCCTTCTCTGGCAATCCCCGCCACATGGAGATAGATGCAGTGGTGTGGCTATCACTGGTGCAGCAGGTATGGTGGCACCGGGCCCTGGATGGGAGGCGGCCAATGGGTGACTTATTTCCCAAACGGGGCTGTAGTGCTCGTTTTCATCGGCCTCATAAGGGCACTGAGGGCCAGATTAATGGTGGCCTTACGGCATTCCAATGCCACATAAGCGTCATTTTTTTAACGCTGATATGGCTTTTGGAACAGCAAAAACGATGCACCATATTTTCAAAGTGCGCTGTATTTTAAATATGGCACTACCATGGTGCCATCAGGGGTGGGGCACTAAGGGACGCAGGAAAAGTGGCGCTACACTAAGGCCCGTATTCATACTCCGTTTGCGCCGAATTTGCGTCTTTTTTTTCGACGCAAAACTAACGCCATATTTATACTTTGGCGTTAGACGCATCTAGCACCAAAGTGCACGGAGTTAGTGTCATTTTTTGGCGTGAATGCCTTCCTTGCGTTAATGAGATGCAAGGTAGGCGTTCCCGTCTAAAAAAATGACTGCAACGCAAATGCGTCGTATTTTTACTCCCGGGCAAAAATGACGCCCGGGAGTGGGCGGGTCAAAAAACCCTGCATTTGCGCCTCTTTTTAACGCCTGGGTCAGGGCAGGCGTTAAGGGACCTGTGGGCTCAGAATGATCCCAGAGGTGCCCTCCCCTGCCCCCAGGGACCCCCCCCTGCCACCCTTGACCACCCCAGGAGGACCCCCAAGGATGGAGGAAGCCACCCCAAGGACATTAAGGTAAGTTGGGGTAAGTATTTTTTTATTATTTTTTGGGGGGGCATAGGGGGGCTTGATTTGTGCCCCCCTACATGCCACTATGCCCAATGACCATGCCCAGGGGACACAAGTCCCCTGGGCATGGCCATTGGGCAAGGGGGCATGACTCTTGTCTTTACTAAGACAGGAGTCATGTAAATGGCGTCTGGGCGTCGTTAAAAATGGCGCAAATCGGGTTGAGGCGATTTTTTTGCCTCAACCTGACTTGCCCCATTTTAAGACGCCCTAACGCCATTTTCCCCTACGCCGGCGCTGCCTGGTGTACGTGGTTTCACGCACACCAGGCAGCGCTGGTCTGCTTGCGCCGGCTAACGCCATTCAATAAATACGGCGCCCGCATGGCGCTTCAGAATGACGTTAGCCGGCGCTAATTTTTTTCACGCTAAACTGCGTTAGCGCAGTTTAGCGTCAAAAAGTATAAATACGGGCCTAAGTGCGGCGCCACTTTTCGTAATTCTGCATCTTAAAGGTCTTACTATGCCTCTGGATATAGGACACTGTGTAGTTCTTTGTTTCTCCAGAAGAGCCCCCCACCCCCTACACCCCCTGCTTCTCTAGAGATTCCTCTCCTTTCTGAGCCACTCTGGGTTTCAATTCTTGCTTCCCCTTTGTTAATGGAACTTCAATGCAACACCCCCTTTTTATGACAAATGCAGCCTCTGCAGCCTCTGCAGTCTTCGAGTGGAGGTTTTTGAGTCTGGCTGGGTGTATTTTAAGATTGTGACTGCACGAGGCAGGCATGCTTTTGGACAGGCATGGCGTGAGTGGCAGGCAGCAGAGACGTCCTGTCCCTTTCTTCGAGCAGGCTTTGTATGAGGCAGGTACGCTCTTGGACAGGCAGAGGGTGAAGGGCAGAGGAGGCCTGTCCCTTTCTGCGAGCAGGATCTGCGTGAGGCAGGCGGTGGGCTCTGAGAACAACCTGCAGTGGGCTCTGTGCACGACCTGCGGTCTGTGCACGACTTGCAGTGGACTCTATGCACAACCTGCAATGGGCTCTGTGCACAACCTGCGGTCTGTGCACGAAATGCAGTGGGCTCTGAGCACGACCTGCAGTGGGCTCTGAGCACGACCTGCAGTGGGCTCTGAGCACGACCTGCTGTGGGTTATGAGCACGACCTGCAGTGGGCTCAGTGCACAACCTGGGGTCTGTGCACGACTTGCAGTGGACTCTATGCACAACCTGCAGTGGGCTCTGTGCACAACCTGTGGTCTGTGAACAACATGCAGTGGACTCAATGCACAACCTGCGGTCTGTGCACGGCATGCAGTGGACTCTATACACAACCCTCAATGGGCTCTGTGCACGACCTGCGGTGGGCTCTGTGCACGACCTGCGGTGGGCTCTGAGCACGACCTGCGGTGGGCCCTGTTCACGACCTGCGGTGGGCCCTGTGCACGACCTGCAGTGGGCTCTGTGCACAACCTGCAGTGGGCTCTGTGCACAGCCTGCAATGGGCTCTGTGCACAACCTGCAGTGGCCTCTGTGCACAACATGCAGTGGGCTCTGTGCACAGCCTGCAGTGGGCTCTGTGCCCGACCTGCAGTTGCCTCTGTGCACGACCTGCAGTGGCCTCTGTGCACGACCTGCAGTGGGCTCTGTGCACAACCTGCAGTGGGCTCTGTGCACAACCTGCAGTGGCCTCTGTGCACGACCTGCAGTGGGCTCTGTGCACAGCCTGCAATGGGCTCTGTGCACAACCTGTAGTCTGTGAACAACATGCAGTGGGCTCTGTGCCCAGCCTGCAGTGGGCTCTGTGCCCAGCCTGCAGTGGGCTCTCTGCACAACCTACAGTGGGTTCTGTGCACAGCCTGCCCTGGCCCTTCGTGAATAGATCAAGCTCGCGGTGCACTAGATTCTTCCCCCCTCCAGCAGTGTGGCCCAGGTGAAGGAGACACCCACTATGCATAAACATGGAAATAAGTCATGTTTCTGAGCTGCCACTGCAGGAACCAAAAGAAGCCCAACGTGTGCAATGAATCACAGGCTGCTCGTGTCAGGAGGAGGAAAGTCACGTGACCCATTCTCCAGACACACTTCATGCATCCCTGGGGCTTGGAATCAGGCCCCCATAGGCGCTGGTGCGAAGGGTGCAGGGGTGCTGCAGCACCCCTAAAATCACCATGCTGGAATTCAGAAAGTGAGTGAGCAATAAAGATGCTTTTAAAGTGTGTTTTTATCTTGACACATTTGTGGTGCTTTCATGTCAGGCTATGGCTTCTGACAAAACCCTGCTTATTCTCTTAAGGTGGAGATTGGTGGTTCCTCCTGTATCTGACAGCCTTGCGGGGTACAGGGTCGGTGAAAGGACAGGCTGCAGGACATCAGTTTGTTCTAACACACCTGCAAAACACCTGCAAATGAACTGTGCACATATTTCATAGTATTCCAGCTGTTAGGAAGGCACAAATGAAGGATAGGTTTTTTGTGTAATACTGAAGTGTGGTGCAAAAATATGTTAATAGGATTAAAACAAATCAAGGGACTTTACTTGGTGATGTGCAGTCTATACATATTTGCTGAAACCCAGTTTTTGCATATTTTATATCAGTAAAACTGCACGTCACCCACATGTTGTAGCGATTCCCATTGCAAACGTGCTGCCTGGACAAGTAACAGATTGGAAACATCATTATCCAAAATGCCCCACACACCAGTCCTTTCCCACTCCCCTCCTGACTGAGCGTGGCTCATTTACTACAAGTGTCCTCTGCCCTCTGGCACCCACTTCTGTGCAGCGCTCTCACTGCCACAAAGGCCTCAGCATTGTCTGCAACAACACTTAGTGGGACAGGAGTGTTGTCCTGGGAGGAGGGGCATCATGTGACACCGAGGATGCACCTTTGTGTATTGCACTGTTTACTCAATCCATGATTACCAATCCACTTCCCCTTCGTGATAGTAAATCCAGTTTATTAGTTCATGCCTTGGGTATGTTTGCCCTAGCTAGAGGAAACTGCATAATCTGCAAAGCAATCCTTAGAGGTAATCATTTCCTTAAGGCCCCCCTTGCACTAGCCTGTTCCTTTCTATGGTGAACAAGCAGTGCTTTAAGTATATGGGCAGGTACTCTCAGGTACTGAGGACCTGCAATTCTTACTAGAGGTGTAATGCTTTCAATGAGAGTACCAGCACCTCTAGGTAGCAACCTGGGACTCGGGGAAAGTGAGTATCTGCACTTTTCCAAAAAATATAACAACATTTATTGAGTTAACATATCAAGCATCAGACACATCGACCGTTCATTGCACATGATCACTTTCAAGTTATAGCTACCACTTGTGCATATGTCATTTTTGATCGCGAACACCCAAATCAGTTCTAGATCGAGTCCTCCTTCTTGCACCACTACAGTTCTATTGGGTTTGTCCCAACCATTTCCCCCACACACAGCCGTGTTTCTTAGGGCAGCCCCCGGCTTCATCAACTGACTTCTCTTGTTGCGATCGCCAATCAATCCTTCGGCGCCACTGAGCTAAGGTGGGGTGGAGTATGGGATTTCCAGTGAGCAGCGATATCCCATTTAGCAATCAGTAGGGCTTTCCCTAAAAAGGTCTTTTCAGCTCTGGTGCCGTCCACATTTTCTTGGACCCCCCAGCAGGATCACCAAGGGGGACAAGGGGACTTTCCATCCTAAGATCTCAGTGAGTCCCGCTACTATGGCGGACCAGTATCTTTGAATCTTGGGGCACACCCAAACCATGTGATAGAAGTCGGCTGTGATAGAGTCACACCATGGGCAAGTAGGTTCCGAGAGAAGACCAGCTCATGCAGTCTTTGTGGTGACAGACAGACACTGTGTAAGTAAGAAGTTTGAACCAGCTCCAATCAGTAGGAGATAGTGAGAGTCTAAGGCCCATATTTATACTTTCTAAAAAGTATAAATATCGCCCTAAGTACGATCAGGGCATCTCTCCAGCCATCTTCCTTGAAGGGGCCCATCTATTCTTCCCAGTGGGTTCTAAGGTGGTCTAGGTACCTCAGGGTAATCGAGATAACTGTACAATAGATTTGGGATATTTTCTCTTTGCCCAGTGCTCCCATGAGAAGTTTTGCTTCTATGGGATTGAATTCAGTGAGGGGGTCAGTGTGGGGAACCTGTGCATGGAGGGCATGGCGTAATAGTAAATATTTATAGAATTGAGTTGGTGTGAGTGCGTATTCATGTTGCAGGTCTTGGAATGATTTCATGTGTGTTCCTGACTATACGTCCCCTGTTTTGCGACCGCATTCTGGTTGCAAAACATTCATACATACCAGTGCGATTCGGTATTATGAAGGGACGCCCTAAACAATCTCATTCCAAATACTGCAGAACAAGTAACAAGTTACTGAGGCACATTTTGCCTTTGGTACATGACAAAAAGCATTTTTCTGGTCCCAAACGCCCCGATGGGCCGGAAAAATGCTTCATACATCAGGCCCCAAGAGGCACATCAGTTGTCATGCGCACCCTGCATGTAGCCTAAACTCTTATTATACATGGAGCAACCGTAAAGTCTATTAAAAAAACACAAGTGTTTTTTGCAGGGCATATCCTGAAATCACAAATTTCAAGGTGCTGTTTTTCACGTGTTATAATGAAGAAAAGGGAGGCGTGGTGAAATACAATGTTTACCGAGGATAACACACTTTGGCCAAGCAGGGAAACTGGGCTTGGTCTCAGGTTTTCTGGTTTCATATTGTACAATGCAGCCCCTATGTGGATCCTTAATCATCACTCTTGTTTTTACATCAAAGACCAATGTTTGTCTTTAATTCTTGGTGCATGAGGTTAGTACATGGGTGGCAGGGACAAGCCACATGAAAGATCGGCTTGTTTTGGGCTTGAAGGGCTGGGAGTGCCTCGAGCTGGGCCAGGCATCTGGAGGGAGCCTTTAGTGGCCCGCCCACCTTGAGATCTGATGAACGTTAAAGCATTGTATGGTGGTCTTTGGCACAATATGGTGCCCTGAATACCATAAGATGGTGTTGTGTTAACTTTATCCACCTCTTCTGTCCCTCCTGCAGGTTTTGAGGCTTTATGAGACCGGACAGCTGCTGATGCGCAGAGAACATGAACCGATCTCCCAGGCAGAGCTGGCTTCGAGGCTGGCAGCCCTGAAGCACCGGGCAAGCGGGGCCTGCCATCCCCCAAACAGGTACATTGTGAGTAAGGGTCAGTGTGTTAGGACAGTGATAAGAGACCAGTTGTAAGTCACAGACAGTGACACCAGGGCTGCCCTGAGTAACAGTGACACTGGGACTGGGAATCAGCCCTCAGTCACAGACAGTGACATCAAGACAGGGAACAATACTTAATGACAAACCCTAGGAATCAGTCCTCAGTCACAAACAGTGTCACTGGGGCAGGAGATCAGACCTCAGTCATTGACAGTGACACCAGAACTGAAAATCAGCTCTCAGTCATAGACCCCGGGAATGGGGATCGGCCCTCAGTCACATACACTGACACCGGGACTGGGGATCAGCCCTCAGTCAGAGACACTCACACCAGGACTGAGGATCAGGCCTCAGTCACAGACACTGACACCAGGGATGAACCCTCAGTCACAGGCAGTGACCCCAGAACCAGGGATGAACCCTCAGTCCGAGGCAGTGACACACAGGACTGCTAACCCTCGCAGCGCCCTTTCACCCCTAGTCTCAGGGGTCATGAAGGCAGGAGCAGGAAGTGATCCTGGTTCAAGACTTGTTTACTTTCCGTAGATCCCTTTCTTGCCCTTCCCACAACCCCTCACTACAAAACAGGAAGCTGCTGCCACGAACTGTCAGTCAGCGATTCTGTGATGTCACTGGGGGGAGGGGTCAGAGATAAAAAATCACTTCCACTACCCCTGGTATTTTGGTGAGTAAACACTCATGCATGCAGAATGCTTACATGGAAAGGGCCGTAAACATTTAATCCATCCAGGATCAATTTTCTTCTGTGTTTTCCACCCACAGGTGTGAACTGAGGGACTCCATCCCCACAGACATGTGGTCAGCCTACGATGAAGACTATTGGACGAGGAAGGTTCTACTCTACTTCAACCAACTATTGGAAAAGGGATGCTCTGCCACTCAGGCTAAAAAGATGTTCCTGGGTAAGGAGGAGTCTCATTGTGCTGCAGATATTTCACAAGTAGCTGAGTACAGCATCCAGTCCTCAATCCTTACTCATCTCTCACTCCTCTTGTGTCACCGCCTTCTCACATCCCTCATCCACCCTTCCTCATCCTGCATCCCTCTTCCACTGGTTATCATTCATCACTTGTCATCCATCATCATTTACCCATTGTTTCACATGGGAAGTGTGGTGTTGTGTGAGTATGAGTGACAAAACCCTTTTGGCTCCTGAAGGACTCCATAGAGCTGTGACGTAAGTGTCAGAACGTGGTGTACGCAATGCAGGTTTAGAATGTTGAGTTTGCATTTACACTCAGACTGATAAAGACATGTGATACATAGCCCTGTGAGTGGCGGGTGCCCAGGCAAGGGAGGATGCTACAGGGAGGAGATGCGGCCGAGTGCCTCACGCTGAGTCCTTAGGAACCTGGAGACCCTGGGTTAAATCCCAGCATCGGCGCCTAACTCGACATCATGCGACTCTGGGAAAATCACTTAATCTTCCTGCTCTTTAATGTGTGTAAAATGTGTTTGTGTAATCCCCACTTGACGTATACGATCTTGTAGATCGTCTCCCATTAAGTAATGTAGAGTGCTCCGCTGCTTCTCAGCTAGGTTTGCCCTATATACATACATACTCATCCATGACAAAATAAGCTGCATCCGTTCTTCCTCATTCGTAATCCGCCATTCCTCATCCATCCCTCCTTCTCCCTCAATCAGCCATCCACAGTCTTCATTCAATATTCCTCATCCATCCCTCCTTCTCCCTCAATCATCCATCCACTGTCTTCATTCAATATTCCTCATCCATCATTCCTTATCCCACAGTCTTCATTCACGATTCCTCATCCATCAGTCCTTATCCCTCAACCACCTTTTCTCAGTCTTCATAATTCCTCATACTTCATCTGTTCTTACTTATCTCTTAATCTTCTTTCCACAGCCCCGTATATCATTATTAATCCAGCATTCCTTATCTATCCATTCATCATTTGCAGGGCCGCCAGAAAGGCAAGAAATTCTGCGGCGGGTTTAGGAAATTATGCGGCAAGGAAAGGCAAACTACACGGCATAATGCAGCACATTAAGTCATTATTTTGCCATTTTTAAACTTGATAACACTTTCTGGGCATTGGTTGCACCTCATTAGTACCATTTTAACCCCCAAAAATAAAAAAAGGTGACCAGTCCAGCTTTGCGAAGCGCCTTTCACTGCGCAGCAACATGTGTCGCTGCATTTTAGCAACTTTTGAACCATGTTGCAGATTATGCAGGAGATGATGGATTATGTGGCAAATGCAGCAAATCTGTAAAAATGCGAAAATCGACACAGCAGTACAATTTCATAATTTAAGTGGCCCTGAACATTTGTTATAGTTTCTTATCCCTCGTGTCCTCATCCTCAGCCCTCCTCATCATTTCAACTGATGAATGACGTAGGCGCATAGCTGGATGCCATCGTTTACCGCAGAGCTGAATTAGGATCACTGCAGGTCTTTTCTACTGCAGATGCCTTCTGGGAAGCCTCCTCATTTACATGGTCTGTGTACCATGTGCTTATCCCAGGACACTAAAATCTAGGGGGCAGATTTAAGAGCCCCTAGCGCCTCCTTGTGCCACATTAGCGTCATTGTTTTTGACGCTAATGTGACCCAATGAGGCCAAAATCTCCACACCATATTTACAAAGTGGCGCAATGCATGCATTGCGCCACTTTGTAACCCCTTGTGCCACATTATTCCTGCGCCAGGCATAATGTATGCAAAGGGGGCGTACCCCTTTTAGGGGGGTGCAAAAAATGGCAAAATGACATCTAGCAGATTTCCTTGCGTCATTTATCCCGGCACTTTTAACGCCTGCTCAGATGAGGCGTTAAAAGGGGGCACACCATTGTTCGCAATGGGCCCTATGTACTCTGCACGAGTTGCGCCAAAATGTTAGTGCTACTCCTGCAGAGTACATCAATAGCGTCATAAAAAGTTACGCTATTGCCCCCTACCCTGCGCCATGGTTTAAATACGGTGCACACATGGTGGCAGTAGGGGGCGGTAAAGGGCGCAAGGAAAGTGGTGCAGCGCTGTGTGCAACGCCATTTTTCTTAAATATGCCTCTAGAGGTAATTGAGTCAGGATGTTATGCTATGTTATGTTAACGTGTTTTATATAGCGCAAACTACCCAGAGGCCTCGTAGCGCTAATCAGACTAAATATTAAGCAAGCTGGAGGGATAGTGTGGCCTAAAATGGTTAAAATGCTGCCCTGCGATTAAAATAGGCATGTTTTGATGGCCTTCTGAAATTCCGTCTCATGTCTCATCAAACGGATATGAAGCGGCATTGAATTCCAAAGTCTTGCTCCCTGATACTTCAAAGATCTGCCTCCCCAAGTTGCTCTTTTTATTTTGGGGAGCACAACCAAGGCTTTAGAAGAAGATCTTAAAGCTCTTGTGGGTTCATAGAATGAAACTAATGTTTTTAGTAGGTGAGGACCCCCTTTATATAGAGCTCTATGCAGAATACACAGAGCCTTAAACTGGATTCTTTTCCTCACTGGAAGCCAATGCAAAGCAATCAAAGCTTTCTTAGCCGAAGTATACCTAGGCATATTAAACAGTAACCTAGCAGCCGCATTCTGGACTATTTGCAGTTTATTAACCACATATTCTGGGGAACCCAATAGGAGACTGTTCCCATAGTCCATCCTAGATAAGATGAGGGCCTGTACTGTAAGTCTTTTGGCCAGGGGAGGAAGCAAATCAATTACCTTGCGGAGTAACTTCAGTATTCCAAAACAGGTAGCTGAAAGTCTCCTGGCCTGATAGTCTAACCAGACTCCTAATGCCTTAATATGGTCTTTGGGTGACGGTAAATATTCTAGACGTGTTGCTGGCAAAACCTTTTTTGCCGTGTTAGATTGCCTTCCTAAAAACATTATTTCAGTCTTTTCTTCATTAAGCTGAAGCCTACTCTCTGTCATCCAAGAGGACACAGCTTGCAAACAGGCCGGTAACGCTGCATTATCAGCATCCTCACCAGAGGAAAAAGAGACTACTAACTGCGTATCGTCTGCGTAAGATACCATTGATACCTCAAAAGGTTCCACAACTTCTGCCAAGGGAGCCATATAGCTATTAAAAAGAGTCGGACTCAAAGATGAGCCCTGTGGTACTCCACATTTAAATTTAAACTGATCTGAGAAGAAAGAACGATCTACAACCTGAAAGGATCTATTTTGCAGAAAGGAGCTCAGACAGTTAAGGGCTTGGCCCTTAATACCACTATTTTCCATTCTTTGAATCAATAGTCCATGATTGACTGTATCAAATGCGGCACTTAAGTCCAACATTATTACAACAGTCACCAGTCCTAGATCCATCCGCTTTCTGGCTTCTTCCATAACCGCTATCATAGCTGATTCGGTGCTGTGGGCAGGTCTAAAGCCCATTTGCATAAAGTGCACAATGTTATGTTCTTCCAAAAATCCCAATATTTGTGTGTTAACATACTTGTCAATTAATTTTGCCATAATAGGCAAAAGAGAGATTGGCCTGTAATTCTTTAGTTCGGCACCATCTAGATTCGGCTTCTTTAGCAGGGGTTTCACTATTGCATGCTTCCATGATTCCGGTACAAATGTTCAAAATATTGGACAAAAAATATTGGCAAGGGTTCAGGTAAGTGTAAAGGGTAATGGCCAGAGATTGGCTGATGTGCAGCCTAAGGAAAATGTGCTAATGGTTAAAAGAAAAGAAAATGTGTTTGGTTAAAATGAAGTTGTGTGCAGGTAGGGGGGGGCACGCCCCATAAAAAGGAGGTAAAGAGGAAAAGTACTATGCACAAGGAAATGTGAGGGGTACTGCTAGATATTAGGGTTTTAAGTTAAATGGGCAAAGGGTAAAATGTTAGAACAAGGGAAGGAGATACGGGACTCTCCGCCAGGATGATAACAATTCAAAAAGAGATTATTCGGAAATGTGCATCTAAATTCCCAATTCAAAAGCCAGGGTCACAATATCCTGACATGAGTCGCTCCAAGATGACTCACCCGTAATAGGCAGAGAAGCCGGAGCCTGCCAGGCTTCTATGAAACACGACGATGCGCCGCCTTTAGGCGCTTTCCCGTTATTCATCATGTGGCTCCCGGCTAGTTTGGTCCTCAGCAGGTTCGGCACAAGTGTTGCTCTTCCTTCCGGAAGGGCCAGGATGGAGGCTGGAAATGAAAGCCTTCTTAAGATTATATTTGAGATAAACACATCTAGGAAGCTTTTCTCTCCCAGTGGCTGCATGTTCATAGGTGAGTAAGTGGCCAGTGCTCAGGGCTGCAAATAGAGGAGTCCACAAGGAGAGGGGGACATGAGAAGAGATGGGCACAGGCTGTGGTCTGAGCTCCCCTTCATGGTGTGGGACCTGCTGTAAATGATCTTGACTAGGGCTCCCGGTTTTGTGGTATTTTCTTTTTTAACAATTCCATCTGTATTTATCCATATTTATTTTTTTAGCCATTTTATCCGTATTTGCCCATATTTATCTTATGTTTTGCGAGTAAATGGAATGGTAAAATGGTATATATTCGCATTTGTTTAAATGATAAACCTGCACTCATACTTTGATGCCTGTTGTGTTTTAGCAAATTAAGCAGCCAATTATAACAAAACACTGCACAGACAGGTAAATATTAGCATTATATGCAGCAACCATTTGCAATGCAATGGGTCTCGCATTTTCTTGAGTTAGAGCTATTGGCATTGTAAATTCATAACCGGACTTTTCTTGCCACAACAATTGGTCAACCCTGCCTGATATTTCTGTCTTTTCCTGCCATATAATTCCTGTGGCCCAGCATTTAACTAAAGCACTTCCATGTACCTTCTTCCTCTATCTTAAAACATAACAATTATCATATAAACCTTTATCAGAAATAAACTTTTGGCATCAGAGTGTAATGCTCAAAACACCATAACAAAAATATAATTTGGGACGGATTGAAGGGTGAAAGCAAAGAGGGAGTTGGGAGTAAAGATGGAGAGGACAAGCGGCGTAGTAACGGTGCCATGGGCCCGGGAGTAAGAAAGGGAAATGGTTGACTGCAAGTTTGGTAGGAAAATAGAGCACTAATTAGAGGTGAGTGAGGTCCATAAGTCTCTGGGTCTTGGTGCCACTGCACCCGTTGCTCCGTTGATAACTAGGCTTCAGGAGAGAAAGCAAATGGGCAGAAAAAGAGAAGCAAAAGGACTACAAGAGATAAAAGGAAGAAAGAGAAGGGGTCGCAAAGAAATAAAAGAAAGAAGGGAAAGAAAGAATGAGAAAATGAAAACACAACTCAGAGAAGAAATAGAGCAAACGTGTGAGACAAAAGAAAAAAGGGAACAAAAGATAAACAGGAAAAAATTATGAAAGAAGTGTGAAAAGAAAGAAAAATGAACATTAGAGAAAAAAAGAGAGCTGGTGAGAGAAACAAGCAGCGAAAGAACCAGGGTGTGTGTGTGTACCGATACATTTCCCACAGACACAGAATGGGAAAACCACTTTGACACTTTGGCTCCCGACAATTAACTTGTGGTTCCCACATACAGATGGGAAAAAGAAGGATTTATAGTAAAATGTGAATTGACAGATAAAGATAAGAAAAACACCAGAGAAAATGAAGGAAGAAAGATGTTAAAAAAAAAAGTGAAAGGACGCATACCAAGTCAAAGGAAAGAGCAAATAAAAAAGACAAAGAAAGAATGAAGGGAAGAGAAAAAAATAGTGAAATCATGAACACCTGATGAAGAAAAAAGAGAGGAACAAAACAAGGAAAGAAATAACCACATTTTTGCGAGATTGAAAAAGGAGGCAGCAAGAGGAAGAAGGAAATTTAAAAAAAGGGAGAGGAGTAGATATAAACAGTTGAAAGAAAGAGCAAATGCAGATTTTAAGAGTTGAAAGAGAAAAGTGGGGGAGAAAGAAAACATTGCGAGTAAACAGAGTAAAGGAGAGAACGGAGTGAGATAGGTGAAACAGATCCTGCCAAATAAAGATGGCAGCTAAGCATAGATTTAATTGAACGTCCTCAAACAGAAGCCAGAATGTGGAACAGCAGGGGGCGCTGCAGAACAGCAGGAGGTGCACTAGCATAGTCGTATGTGATACAGCAATATTGGGGTGCTTCAGATCAGGATTTGGGTATAGACAGAGTTGTGTCCCGGCCCCGTGCTGGAATAATAGAAAGGCAGCGGGTGAGGAATGAGAAACGGAGCGCCGTGTAATTCCTGGTATTGGAATAATGGGGCGCTGCAGGTTAGGGTTGAGGTGCACTGACAGAGTTGTATGTCGGCTGCAGTACTGGAATAGTAACGGGCACACAAGGTCAGAAGGGAGGTATGTTAATGGAGCTATGTGTGGAACCTAGTATTGGTGTGCCAGTGTTGCCGAGTGTTGTCTGGAGGTGCCCTGGTGAAGCTGCGAGTGGGGCCCAGTATGGGAGTGGCATTGCCTCTGAACCACAGATGCGAGGAGCCCTGAAGGGCGTGTGTGTGAGCCTCAGTGCTGAGAAGAAACGTGCACTGAATGTTAGAATTGATGGATTCTGGCGGAGCTGTACCATCAACAGTGGCATTGGATGTTAGACTTGGGAGTGCACTGGCTGAGCTGTGTTTTGCTCTTTTAGGTCCAGTATTGGTTTGGCAGTGGGACTGAATATTAGAATTTAGCTGCTGTAATGGAACTGTCTGTGAGCAGGATCCCAGTTTAGGAAAGACAGTCAACTTGCTGGGGTAGAACTGAGGTGCACTGATGGAGCTGTGCACAAGGTACTAGTGCTGGAACAGCAGAGTGTACGGACTGTAAGAACTGAGGTGCTCTGGCAGACAGCTTGTGTGGAGTTCTGGCACGGACACGGCTGAGGGGCTTGGAGTGTGTGAACTGAGGTGCACTGATGGAGCTGCACGTGAGGTCCCAGTACTGGAGCAGCAGAGTGTACAGACTGTAAGAACTGAGATGCTCGGACAGACAGCGTGTGTGGGGGCTCTGGCACAGCTGAGGGCTTGGAGTGTGTGAACTGAGGTGCACTAATGGAGCTGAGAATGGGATCCCAGTATGGAGCAGAAGTGGGCACTGTCTCTAAGGATTGCGGAGCCCTAGTAGAGCTATGTGAGGGGTCCCGGCACTGGAACAGCAGTGGGCACTGAGTACTTGGAAGGAGGTGCTCTGGCTGAGCTGCATGTGGGTATCAGAGCTGAAAGAGCACAGACGCCTTACAAAGGTTTCCTAGGTGACATCAGGGGGCGAGGCCCCTGAATGGGGGAACGTTCCTGTATGCTTGTTGGGGCAAACGTGGAGGTAGCAGGTTAATTTACACGCCATTGAATTACTTAATTAGGAAAGGTCAGGCACATCTGACTAATAAAGCAGGAAATGTCAAGCAGTCACAGTTTATTCCAAAGTTCATGAAAACAATTTTGTGGTGTGCAGATACCACTGCTAATTTAGTTGCAGACCCTGATGTAATAAGCCATGGGCAGCTAGGCTATAAACAATTACAAGCCATCCTCCCTTGCTCTTCACACCATGGACTACAGGCAGACCAAATGTGACCAAGATAACAGCCTGATTTATAGCCTTGTTTACAGCTAAGCTCAGAGGAGGAATGTACTGCAAATGAAAAGGGAAGCTTCCCTGGAAAGGAGCAGGAAACAAAGTTTTAAAAAAAAAGTCCCCTGCAGATCAGATAAACAGAACAAACCATAATTATACAGTAGTTGGTCCCTGCCCCCACATAGAAGAAGGAGGGACAAAGAGGCATGATTGACTACTAGCAAGCAAGGATTTTTAAACGACGCTGAAACTAACAAATGAAATAGCTGGAAGCCCACATACTTAAAAGTATACAAGAGGTCGTACGCTTACGCTCAACCTAAAAATATGTTAACAAATGCCTGTATTTAAGTAGATGTCTTCCTCTTTTTAAATCCCCATGGTACCTATCTGCTTAACAGTTGGTCTGGAATTCCTGAAGGGCAAAAAGGAGAGTCACTCACAAGAAGCACAATTTTCTGTATTTTTCCACTTTTTAAAATAAATACAGACAGGAAATAGATTATCTGTCAGTATTTATCTGTCAAAATCAGTAAAAACTGAAAACTGGAAGCCTTAATATTAACCAACTCTTACAGAGGCAAAGACACTGGCAACTAAACCGAATACAGAATGTGATGTGCTACTGGTGAACATTGAACAACTAATATGCACAGTGGTGAAACACAAAGTCAGTGGTCAAACATACTTAACGTCAGAACACCTGGGTGCTCTGTCAGCTTTCATGTATATCTTCAATAAACCATCATTGGTTAGACCACCATTAGTGGTATGTTTCTGAGAGTATTGTTTTACCTTTTTTTCCTCCCATTACATTTGAATGATGTCTATGATTTGTTTGGTGTCATCTTCCTGTGAGCCAATGCATTGCCGTACAGTTTGACTTATTACACGGAAGGCAGTATTGTTGGAGAATTTCAGGTGCTTTAAGTTCATCCACCTTTTAAAAAGTGTTATTTAAAAAAAATTAAAAAAAAAGTTAGTCCTGCGTAGTTGCTTGGTCCTCCTTCTTAAGGTGGTTTTGGCCTTTTTATATGGCCAAGCTAGCCAGTCACTCTTTCAACCTCTTTTCGTCTCTCATCCTATGAGGAGCAGAGTCTGTATAGAATGAATCCCACAAGTGAAGTCTTGTGCTAAATCAGCCACACTCAACAGGACAGAGTGGACAATCGGATATTTGTGGGCTTTGCCAGAGCCAGAGCACCATTTTTGATCAATCATCTCACCTTTGCTTTTCAACGTCTACATGATATCTTTACCAGAACTGGTCAATGATTTCCATCTCACATGCTACAACTATGCAGATGACACACAAATACTACTTAAATTAGAATGCCCCAAAAACATTGAAAACTCAGAAATCTTCAGTTGCCTCAGAGCCGTTGATCAGTGGATGACCTGGAGCCATCTCAAACTAAATACCTCCAAAACAGAAATACTCATATGTGGTGACTGGAAAAATGATGACCCTCTGTGCGTCTGGCCTGACGATCTCGGACCACCTCCTTATTATCCAAGGAAGTTAAAAACCTAGGAATCACTATGGATTCCAAGTTCACTATGAATGCCCAAGTGGACAAATTAGCATGAACAAGCCTCATCACCTTGAAGACTTTACGACGTATCTTCCCCCACCTCGGATTTCCACACAAGGTGCAAGCTACTATCTCGCTTGTACTATCCAAACTGGATTATGCCAATGGCCTCTACCATGGATCATCTCGATCTATTATGAAAAAACTACAACGTATCCAGAATTCCGCAGCCAGACTACTATTACATGTAAAGCCGCAAGCCCACATCTTCCCTGCGTTGAGAGCACTACACTGGTTACCCGTTTCCAGAAGATGCACTTTCAAACTGCTTTGTATCACCCACAAAGCTATACATGGAACATGGCTGCTTTTTTTTTAATCAGAAACAAAATAACCAAATACATCCAACAAAGAAACCTCCGCTCAAGATTGGCACCCCGCCTTAGAACACCACCATACAAGAAAAAGACTATAGGTGGTACATCCTTCTCTGTTCAAGCATCCAAACAATGGAATTCATTAACCCCAACTATAAGAGCCACAGATTACTTTCTTGTCTTCAGAAAACTACTCAAGAGTTGGCTCTTTCCTTCATAACCACTATATTCAAACAACTATGGACTGCCTATGCCTATGTTGATGAATATTTGTTCAGATTATGTGTATATTTCTAGTTATGTATAGTTCTTTAGAAAATATGTATCGCTACTATGTCATAACAATAAAATACACACACACTCTTTAAACCTGTTTGACTATGTATATTTTACCCATGGTTCTAATTATGTATTGTATATGCATATGTGTGTGTATTCATGTGTGTTTGTATGTGTGTGTGTGTGTATATATATATATATATATATATATATATATACACATAAATGTAAGTGTATATGTTGTTTCTGTGCTTGGCATGTTCGTGGGTCATTGCATGGCTCCTGGGTGGGTTGTTATACTAGATATCTATGAATTCCTGCTCTCATCTTATCACACTTATCTACCCATCATCATATGTCATGTCTCTATCAAACTATCCTCCATTCTCACTCTGACTCATCCCAAATCCTTTCTACTACTTTCATCTCCTAAATAACTCTGCCTAAGCTCTTCCCTCCACTTCCACATCTAACTCACCAAACCTCACTCTACTACCGTGACCTCCCACACAACCCTACTAAATTCTCCCGCATTTATCTCACCCTGCTTCTATGCTCTCCCTAACCCTTCCACATACTCTTCCCTCCTCCATCCCCCTTTACTCATCCCAAGCCTTTGGGTTGAGTAAATTAAGGATATACTCCCAATTAACACTTCTGGATTTCTTTCCTCCTCCACCCCTCCATTACTCCAGTCAATCTAACTAACAAACTCTCATATCCGCGGCTCAAATTAACTCATAATAATACTAAAACTGTACTCATTAT
Organism: Pleurodeles waltl; assembly: GCF_031143425.1. NCBI lineage: Eukaryota > Metazoa > Chordata > Amphibia > Caudata > Salamandridae > Pleurodeles > Pleurodeles waltl. Next base: position 1,129,342,544 of record NC_090439.1, read on the forward strand.
TTCCCTATACTAATCCATCACTAATTCTTGTTGGGTTCCAGAGTAGCGTGCTACTCAACAAAAAATGCTTCGACGCCTCGTCAGGGGTAGTAAGCGCTATATAAATACGATTACAATTACAATACAATACAATATTTGGTATGAAAGGCCCACAACGCCATGTCTAGCTTTGGACGTTGGTTTGGGTGGATTCACACGCTGAACCTTCAGTTATGAATAAGGTCTCTGCTGTGTGTTTAGCCCATTGCAAACCTGCTGATGTCCCCACCAGAGGCAAGTCAGAGAAAACCTTACAGCACTGGAACAGCAATGGACGTAGGAATATTCCCGAAGATTAGAATAGAGAAACATTTACCGAGCGCAAACATTCACATCAAAAAGCTTTAGGGCAAGGGCCAGATTCGCAAAGGTTTAGCGCCAGGTTAGCTAAACCGACACAAACCCCTTTTTGGGATTAACAAACCAATGCAAATTGGTATTTGCGTTGGATTTTATGGGAAAGTAACACAAAGCAGCAAGAAACGCTGCTTTGCGTCAACTGGCCGTTACATCAGTCGTGGCTCGCAGGGCGCAGAAGGGGTGGGGCAGTGTGCCCAGAGGGGGAGGGGAAATAAACATCAAATTAGTTTAAAAAAAAATAAAACCTCTTACCTGAACGCCCTGTGCCCTTCCGCTCCTCTGTCTCCTCTGCCTCCTCTGCTTCGTCGCTGCAGGCACAGGCTCCTAGCCTGCCCTGCGGCCAATCCTAACGCTGCTCAGAGCAGCGTCAGAATTGGCTGGGAGCGCCCAGCCAGGGCGCTTCCAGGCAGACTGGGAGCCTGTGTAGGCTCTCTCGCCGGGCTGGAGAGAGTCTACTGCGCATGTGTGTGTGTAGAGAGAGAGTGAGTGTGAGAGTGAGTGAGTGTGTGTGTGTTTATGTGTGTGGGTCACAGTCACAGTGTTGGTTCTGTGGACAGGGGAGGAGAGTGCCATATCTCAGTGAATATGGTGCTCTCCTGATCTGTCCCTGTTGCACAGCGCAGCATCTTTGGGTGCTGCGGTCCATGACATCTTCGAGAATCTGGGCCCAAGAGAAGCGGCAACACGGGAGAAAATACCTTGCCTACGAAAATAAATGTGTTTTATGACCTTCTGGACTATCATATGGAAATTGATTGCTTTAATTGCAATGAACAATTTATTCCACAAGAAAGGCCCCAAGCAGGATAGAGCTCTGCCTCCCATCCCTGCCCTTTTTAATCCGAGGTATAACAAATAGTAATTCAGAGTTAGAAGGGAGAAGTCTCCTGGGAGGATAGGGCTGAAAACAATCTGCTAAGGGGATTTTTCCAGCCCACAGACAATTTTAAATGTCCTAAACCAAGAGCTTTAGAAATAACTCTCTGCTTTACAGGAGCTGATGAAAGTTTGTTCTTGTTTGTGAAAGATGATCAATTTCTTTTAGCCCACTTGCCCGTCTAATTGCTATCTTCTGGATTCTCTGCTGAGCTATAATGAAGACTGCGCCAGACCTCAACAAAGTAGATGACAATAATCTACTTTATACATAGCAGTTGCAGAGACCACTTGTGAATCCATACGATTCTGCAAGACACTGGAAATCGTTTGCAACATCTTCATCCAAAAGGACCTCAAAAGATTGTACTTTATTAAGAGCTGGTCTTTGTAATGACTAGAATTTGGAACTATCTCCAAACCTTCGCACCACCACCTCTTTTCGCATTTTCAAAACGGATCTTAAAACTCTTCTCTTCCTAAGACACTTTTATCCATAATTCTCATCGCGTGGGTCCTCACCAGACACATGTCCTCACATCCTGTGGCGAGACTCTGACTGTTACATGACACTCACGAGAGAGCTAATACGACCCTCGGCTTCAACTCTGTAAATATGTATCTTTGCAACTCTAATTGCTCCAACTTTTTTTATTTGTAATCTTTATTGAATATATAATTTGTAAATATGTAACCCTCACCATGAGTAATTGTAGTAGATATACGAATTGTCACCTACTACCATCTTACTTTCAATTTCTTCCATAAGGTACTTCGCTGTATTGTAAAGTGCTCGGGCACCTCCGGGTATGGTACGCGCTATATAAAAACACATAGATAAATAAATATATAAAGCATAGGAGAAAGACCTAGGGAGGTAGGCCAGATGGTATCATTGCATCAAGTCACCTGTATGCCCACTCACAGAAGCTCAGACTTAATGGAATTGAGGTGCAGAAACTTCTCTGCCATCCATGACTGTACTGCCGACCAACACCCAGTCGCTTTTTCTGCAGAGCCAGGGGCTTTTTTTGCCCAATCTTAAAATCAGTTGGGTATAATCAGAATAAGAGACAACAGAGCACCCAAACAACCTGACGGAGAGGCAGAGAGGTCATAAAAAGAGGTCTATGGTGGAACAGTGGTAAGGCAAAGACAGTGAGGCTGAATGGCGTCAGTATGTATCGGAATGTATACAGCATGTTAAGGACAACTTATTTACATTTCCTTGACAGCCGGTTGCCATTTCCCCATCAGCCCTTCGCAGTGTTAAGTCTTTCAGGATGGTGAAAAACCAGTCGCCCAGTCTGGCAAGAGTAACCTGGATAGCCTTGTTGAACCAGTGGTTGAGCCAGAGGTGTTTCGTTCAGCACTAATGATGCTTTATGGGAGAAAGGTAAACCAGGTGGCTGAGCTGTCAAAGTTGCAAACAGCGAATCTGCTGTACTCAAGCATAATCTCCTGTATGTCGGCCTCTAAATTAGGCCACATCTCTGTCTTCCTGAAGTGAGTTTTGGGAGGGAAGTCCCTTTGTAAATGAGGACACAACACAGAAACCTTTCATTCAGCTTCAAATGATGCACAACATGAAATCACAAAGCTACAGTCAGTCGCACAACCTCTTCAGTATGTTGGTTGTTGTGTTTCGTTTCTTATCACGTATGTATTTCTTCTCCACCGCAGATATCGCCAGCTCCTTCCCGCTGTTTGGGACAACCTTGCTGCTGCTGGCCAATACTCAACCTCCAGAAGCCCGCATGCAGCCAAGAGAGACCAAGACCTGCACAACAGGCATGGATGGGCAGGTAAGGCTCATATACAGCTATTGTTTGGAGTCATTTTATTAGTGTTCCTGTACTGCCCTCCTTGAGGCCTGTTGGCATTCAGTTTTCGGCCTTAGTTAGAGAAGGTTCTTATAGATTGCCAAATATATACTAACACTCGTTCAGTATTTTTTTGTGACAAATGTGCTTGGTGGATATGGATTACTGGTGATAGGTGCCCTTGGCATTAAAATAGAATTTGGATACTGGGCAAGATAGTTGGCTAAACTGGATGCATAACAGATAAGATAATTGTTCTTTGTGTAACCCACAGAAAGCCATCTTGGTTGTTCTAATGTAGTGCTCATTTTCTCAACCGGCCGTAAGGTGTTTTCTAGACCAGACACGCTATGGTGGGCACTTGGAAGACTGAAATGTGAACAGTGTGCATATTTCCTCAGGATGAGGCATTTCTTTAAGTGTAACAAAATTGCAATCTTCATATCAGCTGTTAGATCATCTAAACTGAGATCTGAAGGTTCTTTTTGGGTTTCCAGACAGAAAAAGTTAAAATAGTGCTCAAGTCAACGTTTCAACAAGATTTACCAGATGTTGCATGCAAGGAAGGACACAGGAAATGTATGTTCCAAAAAGGTGAAATAAAAGAAGGTATCTTCCCTCAGGTAGCACAGTGGTAAGGTTGAGGTTCTTTGGGGAATTTCATGGTTGTATTTGTGGAAGGTGATTCATGTATTGACCTGTAGTGATCTTATGATCAGGTAGATGGCATCCAAGGGCGTCTTTGTGCTACTGTTTGAGTGTTTGGATAAAGGGAGATGTTGGTTGTTTCTTCTACTGCATGGTTGACCTTTAGGAGATGAAAGAGGGTAAATGGTGAAGGTGCTATTGGGGCATGCTGATCACTGGGCATTGAGTCATTTCCCAATCTAGGCTGATGCATGGCTTTTGGACCTGCAGTTGGAAATTGTCATTGTAAACCTCCATGCAGTTGAATTAGCAATAAATAGATGTATTTGATGAAAGTCTAAGCTTGGTGAAAGCTCTAATTCTGCCACACAAAGGCCCTCATGTTTGGGGATTTGGCATAGGGCAGCGCAACAAGCCACCTTGAAGCGCTGCCCTACATCAACGTGAAAGGGCAGGAATGCACCATATTTATCCACTGTGGTGCATTCCTGTCCTTCCCCTCCGCACTGGCACCATTTTGGCAGCCTAGTGCAAATGGAGGCACCTTCGCACAATGGTACAAGGGTGCCTGGGTTGTCAGCAGGATTATTTAGGTGCAAGGAGAGACACAAGGCTCTCATAAATATGCCACATAGTATCCCATCAAGACCACTGATGACAGCAGCTTAGCCCATCCTCTTATGAGCCCCAGGAACCACCTCTGGGGTAATTCCCAGCACAACATTCTACATGCATCATACTTTCACGACCGTGCCATCACAATGTCAGACACAGGGAAAGGACTAGAAGATACAAGATGAGCCTCTGACCTGCAGTGAGTGATGGAGGTTGAATGGATGGAAGATTGATGGTATGTATGTCATTGAGGAATAGTAGAAGAAATTAGCATACAATGGGTTTCAAGAAACCCCCTTTTATCCATGACTAGATGGAAGGCAGATATCTTGGGCCTGAAATTGATTTTGTTTGTTGGTGATGCACAGGTGGCAAAGAGTTGCCAGCATCTGTGCATGAAATTAGGTCAATATAGTCCTCTTGGCAAAGTGGTAATAGATGAGGAAGCCCTATGGCATCAGAAAGGGGAGCACCTACTCAGAGTATTTGAGACTTGATGGAATCTAGCAAAGGAAGAGGCCAAGCTGGCTATAGAGCTTACAGTCCATAATTGAACATGACTTTGTATCAACAAAAAGGGTCTAAAGTCAGGCGGTTCCAAATTAATGCAATGTTGCATAGCTTTGTTCATTTTGAGAGCTTTGCTGCAACAGCAACAAAAAAACGTTTTGAATTCACCAGCAAAGGTAATGTGTGCAAAAGTTGTTGGAGTGTTAAAAACATCTTCCTGAACTTGGTGAGGTCTAACTTTGCAGCTTTATGTAATGGCTTCATCTTGGAATTCTGTATTAACTACATTTACTAATGCTGTCTTTATCTTATAGTCTCCTACAATAGTTCTGTCTTGTCTTTTGGCAGGCGAATTGGGCTTGTTTACCAGAAGCAGTGCTGATCCATATTTACTCCCTACTCCACCTGCCGGATAAATACTGCATGTCCCTCAGCTGCAAAGCCTGGTCTCGGGTGTTCCGTTCTCCTGCAATGTGGCAGAATGTGCTAGTCAGGTGAGTGTCAGACTGCAGCTTTGCGACTGGGGACAGCTGCATTCAGAACCCCTGGTGGGAATTCTAGGGTCCAGGTTTACTAAAAAAAAAAGTAATGCAATGCACTGAGACAACTGGCTGTGCTGTGAGACAGGGAGAGCAGGAATGGGCCATATGTACCAACACATGACGCATTCCTGATCTCCATCTGTGCTAGCGCACTAAGCGCTCTCTAACACCAACGCAGGCACCCTTGCGCCATGGTACAAGGCGGCCTGCGTTACAGGAAAGATTGTTTTTGTGCAGGAGGGCACACCTTCCTGCACAGAAACAATCCTCAGAGACATTTTCCTCTTTATCTGTGTCACAGACAATAATCTACATTAATGTTTGCCATTAGCATGCATATAAATGGTAGAAACAGACAAATTGATAGAAACATCTGGAAACAAAAATAGCTGGGTTAAGATAGACGAAAGCAAGGAAAGACAGGTGGATTGACAGGGTTGAACATGGATGTTCACACATGGGATCTGGAGCAATGCAGAGCTGGACAGTCATAGTGACAGTCAGAGACACATCAGTAGTAGCCGAAACAAATGGCTGATTTACTACATATGTGTCCATCTGTCTTGTAGTGGCTAAATACAAAGGTGCCCAGGTACAAGTTGTCAAGAACACTACAGAGAGACAAGTTTCTGAAGGCCACCTTGGATTCACTTGTCAACCCATGAGAAGCCTTTAATAGCTTTTTTGTATGAAGTAAAGAAGATCCAAGCCTCCGTCAGTTGGTGAAGCGATGGAGAGGCATTGAGGTGCTATTAGACTCAATGTGAATGCTGCAAATGACTTAAGAAAAGCAAGAGATTTTAATAATTAATCTTATCAATGCAGGACGTACTATGAATTCTCTGCGAGATGCTCTTCCAGCACTGGCTGTAGAAATACAGTTCAGGGATGTGCTATAGGCATCACTCAGTTAGAGAATTTGTCCATTATACTAGAGTGTGGACGGATCCCCAAATTTGCCAGCTCAAGTAATAGAGCAAATTTAGATCCCTCAATGCTGAGCAATAATACAGCATTTGAAGATCACGCACGTCTTTCTAAAATTCTGGAGAAGGTGATGGTATCCAAATTGCAGCATTTCCTGGGTAGAGAAATATCCTACAACAGGCTGACGTCAGTACCTGGCAAAGAACGGAAACTGCACTGGTGCCAGCAAGTTATTTACTTGCAAATTTATATCAAGCTAACACAAGCATTTACAATGCATCGGGTCTCGCGTTTGCTCGTGTTAGAGCCGATCACGTTGTAAACTCCTAACCCGACTTTTCACCTATCGGGCAAAAGTGCATTTATGCACGTAACCCGAAAAAGTGAAATCAAGTAGGTAAAGCGCTCGACTTCTGCCAAGCGAGATCGGGCTCGTAAATTAGTTTTAAAAAAAGTCCACGAGCCCGATGGAAAACAGCGAGCCTCGCATGTTTTCTGTACTTGGTCGCTTCGCTCGAGGAGGGCTTGCCACCGGAAAAGGCATGACATATGCCTGCTTTCGACTAATGAAAGCAAGCCGATTTAATTAGGGAAGCCCACGAACCAATAAAAAGCACTGACGTGAAGTTGTCAGGGCTCGGAGCCCTTTTCTAAATACTAAAGAGTCTCCCTGCTGTACGCATGCGTGAGCGCATGCAACGCAGGCTCGACCCTAAAAAACCAAAAGGATACCTGAGCACTTTATATGAGGGCAGTTACTACTCCATACAAGCAGTTCACAAGAGAAGAGTTACATATGCTTAGTAACTAAAAGTAACTAAAAATGTTTACAAAAAAATCAATAAACAGTTACATCAGGAAAAAATCTCACACATGAGCAACTTTCATAGAACATTATAGTATGTGCAATGTAGATATATGGTAGCAAACATAAGACAAACGGACTGCCATAACTTTCAGTAGGGTCACCGAGATTATACGCAAATTAGATACAAAGTTGTAGAAGGTTAGCATTCTAGATGTTATCAGGGGATCAAGGCAAGACATGGTGTGATGGGTGTCATTCCAGGTGGATGAAGGGGCACAGTCCCTGTTTATCAACTATGACTTGTCCTTAGCCTTCACCTCTGTACCACTCCCTCCCATTGTATCGACTGCCATCAATTGCTCCAGTTGAAGGAACCACACCAGAGTGGTTTAGGTGCTCTTGGTCTAGAAAGGCACAACTAGGGCAATGTAGGCAACTTCCTTCACCAACTTTTAGAGTGAATTGTGGTGTTCTGCAGGGATATCACCCATTATCTCTCCCATTTAATGTTTATCTCAATGGACCTCCGACTGTCCCAGGACATGCACGTGTCAAGATGTTTTTAATGGTGATTTATGGGATAAATAAATAAATGGGGCCTAACACTAAAAGGGCAACATCTGAGGTGGCTCTCTGGAGGCCTTCGCATGTCTTATAGATGCCTTCAGTGAGACACCAACCCGCTCATCTCTTTGGTCACCTCAGATGTTTTCAGAAAATATCAAAAACCCAGGGATCTATTGAGATATGAGTCCATGATAAATTCTCAAATTAAGGCAGGGTCAAGAGTGACTTTTTTCAAACTCTATTAATGTCCGCACATAGAAATATCGTCAGCTCGATTATGCTACCTCCCTGTATCTCAGCCTCCCTCAGTGCCAGCACCCGCAGGGAGTTCACCATCAGTCACTCAATTAATCTTGGGACTGTATAAGGAGGGGTCTGTTTCACCTTTTCTGAGATGTCAGCGCTGGCCTACTGTCGAGAAGTGGATGGAAATCAAGACTGTCTAGTTTGACTTTTATTTCTATATATAGCATGGCATGCATATATTTGACTGGTATATTTGTAACTTAAATGCCATCACCTATGCCCTGATCAACTAGCTTACAACTCTTGGTAGACCCCATCACTAAATGCAAATCACAGGAGACCATTGGTTATCCTTTAAAGGTCCTAGACTGTGGTTAACTAGCTTTTAGCCCTGATTAATATTGGAGCAAGTATCCATTTCTCCCTGTGTTGGTGCTAATAGAGTGTTAAGTTTTGTAGAGGCTCAGTATAAAGACATAAAAGCAAAACAATAAAAAAAGGAAATTGAATACTGAGACTAAAAAATAAATAAAAAAAAGGTGATGCTTCGGAATATATCTTTAACATTGGAAACCAAACTCTTTTGGACAATCGCAGAAGCGGACATCTGTGGCTGCATGATCAGGGATCTATTCTTTGGTACATACTCTCAACTGCTCTTCTCTCAGAGGTGAATATCACCTGCCCTTTAGCTAGAAACTCAGCACTTAGCATTTCCATCTTTCGTGTGTGTTTGCTTTTCAGCAAGGTAACTCCCTGTGGGGAAACAGTTTGCCATATTATGAAATAAAGTCCCCTTTTTTTAGACACTTGAAGAAAGATATGCAGACAGGCTCACAGGGACAGAAAGGTCAGATACAGTGATGCATGGAAATATAAACAAAGCAAATATACTGCAAGTAAATACTAAATCTGATTTATTAATTTGCAACTAACCAAGCAAGCACTCAAGTTTAAAAGTTACAGGGATAGGAATGTACAACTAGAAGACTCTTTATAGGTTTGCATCCGGTTACCATTTTCAAAATTGCTAGCTTGAGTAGCTTCAGTAGTGTGAGGTTCTGTCTAACTCTTTGCATTGTACTCCTTGTTCTAGGGTTGAAGGTGGATCAATTCGGCCCTGGATCATGATGCTGTCACATTATGGTAATTTCATCGAGTCGGTGAGAATCCTGCTCAACGGAGAGAACAGTAAGAAGATTGTGTCCATCATTGAACACCTGGCTCATTTAAGGCGGTCTAAGCTTCAGAGTCTGGCTCTGGTTGGAGAAGACCCTGGTTCCTACTTTAATGCACTTCAGGAGAGCCTACAAATCTTGTTTGATGTTGGTCCTGCCACCTCTGTTGGGTTTACAGAGGTGGATTTCAGGCAACTGTCCGGGAGGCTGGAAGACAGAGCTTTAATTTCTTTGGCAATGAACAACCCAAGTTTGGAAAAACTGCAAATAGCCAACAAACAGCCATCCATCCAACTGCAGCCCAGGTCTCTCCGCAAGATCCTGGACTCATGCAGGAGGCTTTCCCACCTGTCAGTGTGGAGCTCCTCCCTGTCTGAGGATGCTGTTCAGGGCTTCCTGCAGGAGCATAGGGCACCCCTTCAACTCCTGGAAATTCACTACGGGGGATCAACCACAGGGTTCATCTCAAACCATCTCTGGAAGAAGCTGAAGGAAAAGTTCCCAAATCTGATGGTCCGACTCTGCTTCACCAAGGACATGGATGTCGATAGCATACTGGATATTCTGCAACCAGATACCTCAGTTGTTTCATTGGATATATGCTCAAGGTCTGGGCTGGACCTGGTCTTTAGTTATGTGGCCCAACACTACCATCGCACTATAAAAAGTTTGATTGTTCGTGGCTTGGAGACCCCTGAAATGGCCAGGGCTGTCCTGGTGCTTCAGAAAAGCTGTAGACAGCTGCAACAAATCACATACCACTCTACAACGTGAGTCATCTCTCAAATCAACTGCTGCTGTTGAAATTCCCTCGTTAAATGGGGGCACCACTGTCTCATAAAATATTAAACTTTGCACGGACATGGCAATTTTGCTCACTGGTGTGTATTTAGTTACCGGGGCATATGGTGATCATGACTTTGTGAAGCAAAAATTGTGAAGTTCAACATTTCATCGTCCCCATGACATTAATAACACATCCTGTAATCAGAGGTCTCTAGGCATTGGCCATTGTGTAAACCAGAAAAGGCAGGTCTGGAGGGATTATTTGAAGGTAAATCAAACAATATATGTCTGATATGTTTGGGAAAGAATTCTAGGAAAGGAGACTTTGCAGTGAGAAAGCACTGCCACTTCTGCTTTTAAGTTACATCAGCGGCAAGATCAGCAGCCGGTGGCCCGCACTTTTAAGTCTAATTTCTAGGAGCTTCTTTGATTCATGATGGTTGGGTTTAAGGCTGGTGCAAAGGGTCAGTATGAAAGCACTGTAGAATGATTTTGTACGCCACCCGAGTGAGCGTACACAGCTGCAAGTGCACCTCAACCCTACTGTGGACCATTGGTTTGCTCAAATAGTCATTGTTCCACAGAGGGAAATGTTTAAATTTGTGATATAACATGTAGTGTTGTTAGAGGGACTTGCAGTCTGAGACCACTTATTAATTTTACTAAACACAGAAGAAGCCAGTTAATTTGACTGAATCTCAGTGAACCCCCATTGGGGTCAGATATGTTCTACATTATGTTTTTTATTGTCTGATCTTGATGGCTAAGAGCATCCAGAAGTACAGATTTGCTTCTGTATTGCACATCTTTGCAATCAAGAAGCAAATCTCTTTTCAAATCACTCTCAAAGCTAAGAATTGTAGACCATAGTTTTATGTTTGTATTCTGCCTTTTGATATTTGTATACAGTGTATTTTTTTATCCAACAATCGAAGAGATTTGGAAATAGTGTCCTTTTACTCTTAAGAGCCAAAATGCACTGAAGAATCTTGGTGCACCGTAAACATTAGCCCGCCAGAAGTACTCACTCTGTTCAATTTGCTTCCCCCCATCAATCACTGTTTTGTGCAATTTAATAATTTCCCTCGTTCTGTTCGACAGCAGTTACTACAGAACAAGAACAACTTTTATGGTCCCAAATGTGGATACACAGGGAATCACATATCTGCCAGATGGCTTCAAACAGCAGATTAATATTTCGGAGGAGAATTAATTTTAAGATCACTAACCCAGGTAGAAATTCCAATATACCTATTAGAAAAGGTTGCTACTCCCTGTAGTTTGTAGTTGCTGAGCTTGCGTTAAATTCACCTCGATTCCAAAGGAATCTTGGTTCTGGTTCTCAGTGTCAACGCTTCCTGCTGGCGCTAGTTTGCAGTTGGAATTCTCCTCTGCTTTCTGTTGGGCGCACGTGGTCCAGTGTCCAAGTACCTTTTACAATCAACTGGATCCAGACAAAACCACTTGAAAATGCTGGACCTTTTTTAAACGGTGTATTTAACCACATGAAGAAAGAAAGAAAAAAAAACCTAAGTGATTGTCTTCCTGCCAGAGATACAGGCCCATATTTATACTTTTTGACGCTAAACTGCGCTAACGCAGTTTAGCGTCAAAAAATTTAGCGCCGGCTAACGCCATTCTGAAGCGCCATGCGGGCGCCGTATTTATGGAATGGCGTTAGCCGGCGCTAGCAGACCGGCGCTGCCTGGTGTGCGTGGAAAAAAACCACGTAGACCAGGCAGCGCCGGCGTTGGGGAAAATGGCGTTAGGGCGTCTTAAAATGGGGCAAGTCAGGTTGAGGCAAAAAAATCGCCTCAACCCGATTTGCGCCATTTTTAACGACGCCCAGACGCCATTTAAATGACTCCTGTCTTAGTAAAGACAGGAGTCATGCCCCCTTGCCCAATGGCCATGCCCAGGGGACTTCTGTCCCCTGGGCATGGTCATTGGGCATAGTGGCATGTAGGGGGGCACAAATAAGGCCCCCCTATGCCACCAAAAAAAAATTAAATTTTTTTTTTATACTTACCTGAACTTACCTGAATGTCCCTGGGATGGGTCCCTCCATCCTTGGGGGTCCTCCTGGGGTGGGCAAGGGTGGCAGGGGGGGTCCCTGGGGGCAGGGGAGGGCACCTGTGGGCTCATTTTGAGCCCACAGGCCCCTTAACGCCTGCCCTGACCCAGGCGTTAAAAAGTGGCGCAAATGCGGGGTTTTTTGCCCCGCCCACTCCCGGGCGTGATTTTTGCCCGGGAGTATAAATACGACGCATTTGCGTCGCAGTCATTTTTTAAGACGGGAACGCCTTCCTTGCATCTCATTAACGCAAGGAAGGCGTTCACGCAAAAAAATGACGCTATTTGCCCATACTTTGGCGCTAGACGCGTCTAACGCCAAAGTATAAATATGGCGTTAGTTTTGCGCCGAATTTGCGTCGAAAAAAACGACGCAAATTCGGCGCAAACGAAGTATAAATATGCCCCACAATGGGATATTAACAATCACAGAAACGAGTGATGCATTTCCTTTTTTAAGTGGTATTGGTGCATGCACAAAAAATATCAAATAGTGTCCACAGAACACAAACTCCAGCAGATCCCTGAATTGATCCTTATGAGAGGACCCTTGGTCTGACCTCCACAAAGAAGACCAGGAGAGGTGACCTATGAGCGAGGTCAACCTTTTGTGGGTTTGGGGAGTGGGGGATGGGGGCAGGATCATCTTTATTCCATGTTTCAAGAATTTATTTTTCTTTCATGAGAAACCTCCCTGGCAGAATCTTGAAGATAGTAATTGCACATTGCAAATACATTTTTGTAACTGTTTACGTATATGTTCATTAAATATTTGAATTGTAATATGACAAGTTGTCTCTGTGATGGTGATTTAATTATGCTACAGAGGATATTATTATCATCTAGTCTTAAAGTTTTATCGCTCATCCCCAGAAGAGATTGCTGATCAGAAGGTACAAGCATGTATATTTATCGATGCATTGGAAGTAACAATAAATATGTCTAAATAGCATGGTATTTAGGGCAAGAGTATTCACACATTATTACTACAGTCCTAAGGTCAAATTCTATGTTGTAAGCACAGTACTCTGTTGACGCGCAAAACTATCCTTAAAATTCCCCTCATGGCTGCACCGGTGACTGGGACCAGGACCTGTGCAAACTGTGGTACTCCCCAACTTGAGCCAGCATGGTTATTAAATCAAATGAGGTTCAGCAGTGGGTGATAAACATTCCAATAAGAATGACATCCAAGGGTTGTTGGTTCAATGTTTTATATAAAGAAGTAACAATCAAATTACCTAGAGTTTGCCATTAGTAACATTTAGTAGCAAAGTATACAAATCACAGGAACAAAGAACTCAAGACAGTTGTACTTGAAACCTGGCGCACACTCCCCTCTAAAGGTGGGGAATCCAGGGTCTCCTGTGCATAGACATCTACACGTCCCTTCGTAAGACTTCAGACAAGGACGTTCATACATTCTAATTGAGTACACGATTCCCATGATGTGCACCATTAGGGAACGAGCAAAAGGAAGCAGTTTACTGGAGGATACACTCAGGTTTCTCGCATGGCAGTAATGCATGGAGTTTGCAAGCATTCTCACAGTATATTCCAGCATCCACATTGAAACATTGAGTAACTGTAGCCTGGGTCACTTAAAATGTCCTTGGTTAGGTGCAGAGGGAGCAACGTCTCTGGGAGCATTCTCGGTTATTAGTGCGAGTCTCGCAATTCTTTATCAACAGTAAACACGTGATAGTTTGTGACATGGGCACAAGATTGGGGACAGTTGCAAACACTCCTAGGTTAGCATAAATTTGACTTATTGATTTGTGAGAGCTGTTTTCCCTGCATATTAAACACATTATAACTGGGAAGAAAAAAAAGATATTGCTGCCTCACAGAATGCACTTTACTATACTTTTGCAGGGGGAAATCTCTCTTATAGTTGCTAGGATTGTGAAGTGTCATTTTATCTAAATGCATGGATTTAACCCATTGCATCTGGTTACAGATACTTTTGTTTATAGCCACTGCACGTCAGAATAGCACAGCATGAACCATGCATGCAGATGCTTAGCTAAAAATATTCCTTGCCATTATTGTTGACAGGGGAAAGACATCTATGTGCTTGTATATGGTTTCATATACTGAGGAAGATAGTATGTTACTCGCAAGATCATCAGAGACAAATATATAATCAATAGTAGTTGAACTGCCTCTTAAAAGTGGGTCTGCAATTACTCCTGTCATTATGAGCATTAAAGAAATTCCTTTCTAGAAGCAAATTCAAAAGGACTTTACCCTGTTTATTGTGCCTGCCAACTGGATGAGCCTACTATATGCTGGGGACATGGTTGTGCTCCAGGATATGCAATGGAGGGTAATGAGCCAATGTTAGTGTTCAAGTCACCAGCCAGGCTGAAAGAACAGTCCAGCTTAGACTTGCCAACAACAGAGGAAAGTAAAGAATCTGCTAAATCAAATAGATGAAGGAAATTGCTAAAATGATTTGAGTTGAAGTTGTCGCTATAAAAATTCAAGATATTACACATCCTCTGCTTATGAACAACAAAGCTCGATTATCGCACCAGGTCAGGAGAAGCAGGGTAACCTGGTAATCCAATAAATTGCAACCAGATGGCCCTCTGAGTCTTCCAGAGAAGCTGGAGATGCAGGAACCATATAAGCAGCTTATCTATTTGCTTTACTAGAAAACCATGGACTGGCCCTCGATCAAGTGCTTCATCTTTTGTAACAAACAGTCCCCCAATGGAAGTTATGGAAAACATGTAATTTGAGGACCTAAATTGGTCATGTTACCAGGATTAGGCGGGCAGTCATTATTCTCTAAAGATTCTAATGTTACAGCATGATGGCACGTGGACACTGAACATCTTTGGTCAGGACACAGGACAATTAAGGGCTTAGAGTGGTGTCTAGTAAATAGGAAGGTACAGAGAAGGTTTACAGAACGATCGCAGAGAGACATCCTTAGTGTGACTACCTCACAGACTTCCATGCTTTAATAATATAACAAATTAGGACCAAGAAGGTGTAAATCATCACGCTTTCCCATTACTTTTCTTAACAGAAATGCGGCCTACCCGTGGAACACACCTCATCATAAGTATTTAATCAAAAAGGGGTGGTGTGCACCAAAATTGTTGATGTAGCCTTGCACGGTCGTCTTCTTTAAATCGTGAGAAGGTGCAGGTTCTCTTTTGCCAATGGAAGGAGAATGAATAACCATCATTACATAAGGAGTGTCTTTCGGTGTAAATGAAGGATGAGAGTCACGGTTGGGGTATTTGATACATGTAGGGTGTCATCAATGGATCTACACATTTAATAGAAATGTTTACATTTTGGGGGCTACAGATGGGGTTTTGGCACACTGACTTCAGGGTGCAGTGGAGGTGCAAGATTCATCGGGGAAGGGGGAAGTGAACAGTCAGGTGAATAAGTACTGCTAGCGCGCCTGGTCCTTAGTAAGTAAACTCACAAGGGGATGCGTATAGGTCGATGAACCTTTTGAATCGCATGGGGTATCCTAGTCATGGAGAGATTACTAATTTATTAATCAACATATTATGAATCAATGGCAATATTCACATAACCATGAACGAGTACCCTAATTGACAAAAATAACCATCACTCACTAGAAAAGGTTAATAGTTTTTATTCCCTATTGGTTACAATTCTAATCAAAATGTTTTTATTTGACTTTTATTAATCAAAACTTTATTAATCATTTAAAAAACATTATTCACCAAAAGAATCACAAGCAATCATAAGTCAGCAAATTTTCAATACTAATTTAGTCATTCAGCAATGCAAATTAGTCAGTCGAATTTGTCACCGTCGACGTCATCAGCATGTTGGTCTTGACACAAAAACAATTTAGAAAAAACATTAATTTGGAAAAATCTATCTAAGAGAGAGTTCTCTGTATAACAGCGCAGTTGGTACCTAAAAGAAAAGGCACAATTTAATCAGTCACATTTTTATAGCTAGCTATCCAGGATGGATCAGCAACGAGTCAGTCTTCGTCCCCAGGTCATCAGAAATCAGCAAAATATATCAGACTCTCAGAGAGCGAGTCTAATTTTCAGCACTTCGGACAGCGTCTCTTGACGACATCGACTTTTCCCTCTCTGCTCTGATTTTGATCCTCGTCCTAACTTTTTATTAGGGTCTCTCAGTCCACCCCACTAATTGCTAATTGGTCAATCTTATCAAGAATTAAGACTCTAACCTATAGTTTTTGTTTACCTCATCTACACGTCGATTTAGGCTTCAAGTTCCATTAATTTGATTGGATCCTCTGTTGATGAAAACATCATCCGGCTCTTCAGGTAACAAAATTGTTGCACACAAGTCTTTTAGTCAGAGCTTCCATTGTTCAAGTCCTGGGAAAGTACGTTTAGCCTACACTACACATAATTGTATCAAATTGTCTTCATCATCTCCTGTCCGCTGGTACATTGCGGAATGTTCTAGCAGAGTCATCTGAACTCTGTGCAGTTCAAGGTCCTTTGCTCCGGGTACCCGTCCTTGCAAGCCTTGTCGCGTCTTCACATTATAAGCAGGCAAGGCTCAGTGAAACCAGGCCTTTAGTTTGGCTAAGTTAAGAATGCGAATTAACATAAAACATAGGTTATACATCCAAGTATGACATATTAATGCATTTTACATGAATATTTCTCATTATTTAGCATCTTGTTAATACACATGGGCCCATATTTATACTTTTTGACGCTAAACTGCGCTAACGCAGTTTAGCGTCAAAAAGTTTTGCGCCGGCTAACGCCATTCTGAAGCGCCATGCGGGCGCCGTATTTATTGAATGGCGTTAGCCGGCGCAAGCAGACCGGCGCTGCCTGGTGTGCGCGAGAAAAACCACGTACACCAGGCAGCGCCGGCGTAGGGGGAAAATGGCGCATGGGCGTCTTAAAATGGGGCAAGTCAGGTTACGTCGAAAAAATCATCGTAACCCGACTTGCGCCATTTATTTTCGACGCCCATCCCCCATCAACATGACTCCTATCATTGTAAAGATAGGAGTCATGCCCCCTTGCCCAATGGCCATGCCCAGGGGACTTCTGTCCCCTGGGCATGGTCATTGGGCATAGTGGCATGTAGGGGGGCACAAATCAGGCCCCCCTATGCCACAAAAAAAAAAAAAAAAAATACTTACCTGAACTTACCTTAATGTCCATGGGATGGGTCCCTCCGTCCTTGGGTGTCCTCCTGGGGTGGGCAAGGGTGGCAGGGGAGGGCACTCTGGGCTCATTTTGAGCCCACTTGTCCCTTAACGCCATCCCTGACCCAGGCGTTAAAAAGCGGCGCAAAAGCGCCGTTTTTGGCCACGCCCACTCCCGGGCGTCATTTTTGCCCGGGAGTATAAATACCACGTAAAGGCCTGGGAGTCATTTTTTAAGACGGGAACGCCTCCCTTGCATATCATTAACGCAAGGAAGGGGTTCACGCTAAAAAATGACGCACACTCCGGGCACTTTGGCGCCCGAAGCGTCTAACGCCAGAGTATAAATATGGCGTTAGTTGGCGTTAGTTCTGCGTCGAATTTGCGTCGAAAAAAACGACGCAAATTCGGCGCAAACGGAGTATAAATACGGGCCATGGTGACCACTCCCCTTGGACATATTTTGCTTATACATGTTATTTTCAGATATTAGTTTCTTCATTGAACTTTCTTCATTAATAAACACACAATAGTCATTAGAAATTTCTCAAATTACCATATCTACTCCATCAGTCTCTCCTCTGATGACTAAATATGTCATCACACCTTTCCTTGTCAACATTTCATAAATTGGACTCATTTGTATTTTGTCTATTTCTTACATTTTCTCTATAAATTCTTCCCTTCTCTGATCATTTCTACTCCTTTTTAATTGTATTTTTTGCCACAATTTACATGTACCCCATAATCCTAGTATAGAAACAATCACAATTAGTATCCCTTGGACAATTTTCCATAATGCCCCATTCCAAATTTGAGTAAACCAATTCCCAACAGAGACAAATCCATTTCCAACCTTCTCCCAAACCCCTGGTTCCTTTAATTCCTTCAAATCTTTGCTCGCATTAGTTAAATTAGTAAATTAGTCTTATCTCCTTATCATTTTCAGGTATATAGGAACAGCAGTGCCGAGCATTAATCATTCTACAGACTCCGCCGTCTTTCGCTAAACTTATGTGTAAAGCAAGCCTATTTTGAAGCGTCATAGCTCTATCCGCAGCCAGTTCAGTAGTTAACAGAAGTATAGCTCCTGTAAAGTTCGTCAGCATATTATCCACAATAGTAGACAATTTTCGTATCTTGTTTGCATTTAAAATAACTCCTACAGAAGGAATTATTGCCCCAAAAATATCCCCTACAATTGCAGAGGCTGTTTCTCGTTTTTGTCGTATTTGATGTATTTCAGTCATTCTCGGTATCTTCTTTAAATCATCTATCTGGTAAATTTTAGGGAAAACTATTCCCAAATAACATGTCCAATACCATCCTCTAGGAAGACGGTAATAGGCACTAAGCCAACAAATATAATAAATTCCAGGAATTCAAGGGTCTGCACCATTCAACATAAAAGTCCACTTACTCTAAAACAAGACTACATGTCTACATTCACTCGTTCCCACAAACAAAGTGTCAGTGCGTGATTTTGGCCTATATATACAAAGCTTCCCTACATGTAATACATCTAAAGCTAATCTCCCTTGGGTCTTAATAGCAGTGCAAGCATAATCATTTTCATAAGTTCTTTTCTCCAGCCCTTTTTCCAGTTTCTCCTTTAATGCTTTTCTCCTATCGTCAGTATGCCCTATAAAGCTCTTTTCCATTGGTGTTAATAAGCAGGCTAAATTATTATGATGCGCATAAGCCGTTCCAAAGGTTAGGGTTGGCTCAAAGAATCCTCTAATTAATACTATATCATACTCCTTAGCTATCTTACTCAAATATCTAATAATAGGAACAAAGGAACACACCACATCGTGGTTAGAATAAAAATATTGAATATACTCTTGGTTATAGAATCGGATTAGTAGCAAACTACAAGTTATGCCATAAGTTAGAGGTAAACTATGATACGTAACCCCTTCTTCCACAGAGGAAGGAATTTGCGTACACACAAGACAATTCTTCGCATCCATCATCTCTACATACTCACTCAACAACCGATAGAAAACGTTAGAAGACAGCTCTCCTCTTGCATTAGTATAATCATGCAAATATTTTTCATCTAACTTAAACCTCTCTAAAGCTGTTAGTGTGGTAGTCTCATGAACCGGAATAATAGTAACTTCTTTCATCCCATGAATAGACATTCCTACAATCATTATTATAAACATTATTCCACACACAATTGCCATTCCAATACTTAAATATCTACAATACCTAACATTTCTAATGCTATTATTTAATTTGGCCATGATCTGTAAAGAATCAGAAAGCAGAGATAACTCTTAAGTAAGGTGCAACAGAAAAATCGAAAAAAATCGAAAAATCCAAAATATACTTCTTTCTCACAATTCAGATTCATACGCAAGAATCCTTTTTCTTCCTTTGTCCAATCGGTTAGCAGCTTGTCACATTCAGATTTTCAGATGTCATATCAGGTTATCAGTGTCTCTTCCGGTTAAATTTCGACAGTTTTCTCAATTGCTCTTATTAGATTAGCTCAACAACTCAGTCCATTGATTCCCTTCAGGTTGCATCAAAGTACTGATTCAGAACTTCTCTGTCAAAGCAAAAGGACATGAACTCGTTTTGCCATTCACTTGTCGCCGCATATGCCTACTCAGGACCTGCATATCTTCGACTTGCTACTCTCTTTCTTTTCAACTTTCGTTCTCCTGCTAACTTTCCTTCACTTAGTTCGTCTTTACTTGTAGTGTCTATTTCCTCCTCTATTGTCTCATTTATTCTTGCCTACTTGAGATTCAGGCCAGTTGTCTCCTTTTCTTGTTCCTTCTGTCAATAATCTTTTTAAGATCAGACTTTTCTCTTTTCCTTTATCTGTGGTGCTTTTTCTTGATGGACCTGCAACAGGTTCAAGAGGAGTCAGATCACTTTGGCTTTGATCAGCCTCAACTCTTTCCCCCTCAGGTTCTGGCACTCGGTCTCCTTGTGCCTTATCACTGTCTACTTCTGGGAGAACCTCCCCTGTACTTGGTTCTCCAGTCGCCTTTGTTGGATTAGGCTCTTGCTCTGTTTCTTGGGCTCCTGCACCTTCGTCTCTCACTGGTGTAATCGATCTATCTTCCACCAGCTCTGGATCCACGTCAGGTTCAGCCTGCTCCGGCTCTAGTTCAGGAAGAACCACTGCTCTCAACAACACTTCTTCATGGTCTTGGGGACTCACCACTCTCTTGGCATGGCTCGCGTGTATCCAGTTAGGCAAACCAGCACATTTCACAGCTGTTGTAGTTGTCAGCACCACTTGGTATGGACCTTTCCAACGCGGCTCTAGGCAAGTCTTTCGCACATGCTTTTTGATCACAACCCAATCTCCAGCTCTCAAGTTGTGACCTGGGTCATGGATGGGTGGCAGGGTAACAGCTTATACCTGCTGAGAAAAAGATCAAACCACATCAGCCAGGCCTTTGCAGTAGTCCAGCACCATATCATCTGTAATATTGACAAGGGCATTTGCTGGTATTGCTGGCAACCTCATTGCTCTACCCATGAGAATCTCGTGTGGGGACAGTCTGTTTTTCTGTCAGGTATATTTCCCACTGACATTAACACCAAAGGTAATGCATCCGGCCATTTCAGATTTCTTGCAGCACACATTTTGCACATTCTTGACTTCAAGTACCATTCATTTGCTCTACAAGTCCTGATGCTTCTGGACGGTAGCTGCAGTGAAGCTTCTGTTCAATGTCTAATGCTTCACATAAGAGTTTAATCACTTCGTTATTGAAGTGTGTTCCCCTATCTGATTCTACAGATATCGTAAATTCCGAACCTTGGTATTAATTCTCTGAGCAACAGCTTTGCTACTGTGAGACTGTCATTCCTACGTGTGGGGTATGCTTCAATACAATGACTAAACATGCACACAATCACCAACACGTACTTCAGTCCACCACATGCAGGCATCTCAATAAAATCCAACTGCATTCTGCTGAATGGTCCTCCTGCTCTTCCAATGTGGCTCAAATTCACCACTGTCCCTTTTCCCACATTTAATTGCTGACAGATCACACATCTGTGGCATACTGCTTCTGCTGCTTGCCTGAATTTTGGGTTAAACCAGTCAACTTTGAACAACCTGACCATGGCATCTCTTCCAATGTGTGCCTGACCATGGTAATACCGGGCCATCTGAGTCAATAAACTGTTTGGCAGAACCATCTGGCCCTCCTCAGAAACCCAAATTTAATCTGGTCTTAGTACACATTTTAATTTCGACCACAGCTTTTTCTCCTTCTTCTCTGCATTTTCTTGCAATGTTTTCAACTCTTCTAAAGTGTCAATTATTTTCAAAGCAAAACTTGCACAGTTTGTCTCTTCTTCTGGCATTAGTTCCCACTTATCCTTGAACGATATACAGTTCAATGCACAAAACCTTGCGATTTGATCTGCATACCCATTTCCCAAAGAAATGTAATCTTGTGTCTTTAGGTGTGCACTGCATTTTACTACATAAACTTCTTCAGGTAACTGTATTGCGTACAACAACTCTTTTATCCAGTCGCCATTTCTCACTGGTGTTCCAGTTGAGGTCATAAAACCTCTCTGCGACCACAATTGACCAAAATCATGAACGATTCCAAATCCATATTGACTATCAGTGTAGGCTGTGACTCGTAACCTGGTAGAAACATAGCAAGCTCTGGTAAGAGCTACCAGTTCTGCCAATTGTGCAGAATACACACCTGGAAGCCATGAAGCTTCTAAGGTGCCTGTAATGGTGCACACAGCATATCCTGCTCCCAGTCTGCCAGTTCCATCTCTTAGATATGAACCATCAACAAAGACATTTTGATCATTTTCCTCTAATCGGGTGCCTCTAATGTCAGGTCTTGGTTTTGTGCACAATTCAGTCACCTCAAGACAATCATGCTCAATATCTTCTTCTTTTTCAATTTCAACAGTATCACTTGGAAGTAATGTTGCTGGATTCAGCACTGTACATCTTTTCAATGTTACATTTGGAGCACCCAGGATGCTCGTCTCATACCTTGTCAGTCTGGCCCCTGTCAAATATTGTGTTTTCGTCCTTGTCAATAAAATCTCAAAAGAATGTGGTACCATTACCGTCACTGGGTATCCCATGACTACCCGTTCACATTGGGAAAGACTTTGACCAACTGCAGCTACTGCTCGCAGACAACCTGGTAAAGCTGCTGCAACCGGGTCCAAGGTAGCTGAAAAATAAGCTACTGGGTAATAAGCACCTCCATGGACCTGTGTCAAAACAGACAAAGAACAAGCATCCCGTTCATAGCAGAACCATGTGAAAGGCTTTGTATAAGGAGGCATTCCCAACGCTGGAGCTCTGCACAAACTCTCTCTCAATTCAGTAAATGCCTTCATCTGGTCCTCGTCTAGGGTAATAGGATCTGTAACTCCTTTGTGGGTCAACTGTTGTAAAGGTTTGGCTATCTCCGCAAAATTCAGAGTCCACTGTCTGCAGTACCCCACCATCCCCAGAAACATTTGAACATCTTTCTGGGAAGTCGGGGGACTTCTCTGCAGAATCATAGTGATCCTTTCTCTGGAGATTCTTCTCAACCCTTTCTCGATCTGCTGTCCCGGATATTTGACTGACGTGACAATACTGTAACTTCACAGGTGAAACTTTATGTCCAAATTCTCCCACATGGTTCAACAGGGCAATCGAGTCATGCTTACACTCGTCCCTTGTTTTGGATGCAATCAACAAATCAATGTACTGTACAAGAGTCGATTGGCAGGTAAATCCAATGACTCCAGATTATTTTTCAGGATCTGATTGAACAGGGATGGTGACTCCGTGTATCCTTGTGGAAGCCTGCACCAGCTGTAGACTCTAAGAATTTGAAACTGAAAAGAAACAGAGGCCCATATTTATACTTTTTGACGCTAAACTGCGCTAACGCAGTTTAGCGTCCAAAACTTTTGCGCCGTCTAACGCCATTCTGAAGCGCCATGCGGGCGCCGTATTTATGGAATGGCGTTAGACGGCGCAATCAGACCGGCGCTGCCTGGTTTGCGTGGGAAAAAACCACGTAGACCAGACAGCGCCGGCGTAGGGGGAAAATGGCGTATGGGCGTCTTAAAATGGGGCAAGTCAGGTTACGTCGAAAAAATCGTCGTAACCCGACTTGCGCCATTTTTTTTCGACGCCCATCCCCCATCAACATGACTCCTATCATTGTAAAGATAGGAGTCATGCCCCCTTGCCCAATGGCCATGCCCAGGGGACTTATGTCCCCTGGGCATGGTCATTGGGCATAGTGGCATGTAGGGGGGCACAAATCAGGCCCCCCTATGCCACAAAAAATAAAAAAAAAAATACTTACCTGAACTTACCTTAATGTCCATGGGATGGGTCCCTCCGTCCTTGGGTGTCCTCCTGGGGTGGCCAAGGGTGGCAGGGGGGGTCCCTGGGGGCAGGGGAGGGCACTCTGGGCTCATTTTGAGCCCACTTGTCCCTTAACGCCATGCCTGACCCAGGCGTTAAAAAGCGGCGCAAATGCGCCGTTTTTAGCCACGCCCACTCCCGGGCGTCTCTTTTGCCCGGGAGTATAAATACCACGTAAAGGCCTGGGAGTCATTTTTTAAGACGGGAACGCCTCCCTTGCATATCATTAACGCAAGGAAGGGGTTCACGCTAAAAAATGACGCACATTCCGGGAACTTTGGCGCTAGACGCCTCTAACGCCATAGTATAAATATGGCGTTAGTTGGCGTTAGTTTAGCGTCGAATTTGCGTCGAAAAAAACGACGCAAATTCGGCGCAAACGGAGTATAAATACGGCCCAGACTATCCTCATGAAGAGGCAGAGAAAAGAAAGCTGGTGACAGATCAACTACTGTGAACCACACTGCATCTCAAGGAATCTGAAACAGTATCACTGCTGGTTTGGGTACGATTGGACAGCATTTAACTTCCATGTTGTTCACTTTCCGCAAGTCCTGTACAACTCGTACTTTCCCACATGGCTTTTTCAAACCCATTATCAGTGAATTGCATGGGCTTCTCAACAATTCCTTTAAGACTCCTTGTTTTAGAAAATATCTGATTATCTGTGCCACTTTTATCAAAACATCCTGTGGCATGCTATACTGGGGAAGCTGCGGAAATTCTACATTCAGTTTCAAAGTGATTTTGATCGGTTCTACTCCCTCAATCAGGCCCACTTCTTTCCCCGACAAGTCCTAGACTTCCTCCCTCACAGTTCCCTGTAAATCGGCATGCAACTTTTTCAGAGTGAACATTGGGAAAAATTCAATCAATGGGTATTCTTCATAAGCATTATTGAGTACCATTGCAGACGCCTGTTCTTCTTCATCATCACTGTTTGTTTGGACTTCTATCCCTGCATCTGTACAATTTATGGAACATTTGGTTTTGCACAACAAGTCTCTAACCCAATAACGATACAGGACTTGAATCAATACCACAATTCTATGCATACCGAAGTAATTTCCAATTTCAACCTGCACTGGTTCCGTAATTGGATTTGTCAGCTGTCTATTTTCCACTCCCACACCTTGAACTGTCCTGCCTGAAAGAGGTAAGTTTGGTACTTCTATGATCCTCACTGTAGAGCGTGTAGCTCCTGTATCAACCAAGAATGATACCTTATGACCCATTACCTTTCCTTTCCTTTAACAAAATGCCCTCTCTGGTCTACTTCTAGGGATGCAGCAAGCATACAAGCTCCCTCCTCTTAATGGTCACTCAACCATTCTTCGTTTATTTCATCCTCACTGTGAAATGGAAACTAGTGTACTGTGTTACTACTATTGACTTGTCTTTGACCTGGGACCTGCTGAGTAAGCATTACCTGTTGCTGTTCCATCAGGGCTTGATGTAATTGCATTTGCAGCCTAGGGACCTGCTGCTGTACTGGTGGTAATGGAGCGAACTGTGCACGAGGCACCCGCATCTGCTGTATGGGCAAGAAATTCTGTACTCAATGCGGAGCATTAGGAACTATGCCCCTCATTTTCAGGACCTTCACAGTTTGAAATGTACTGATGTCACCTTGCTGAACCACTCCATCCTGCACCATCAATGGGCACTCCCGCTTCCAGTGTCCCACATTTCCACACAAATGACACGGTAACATCCTTTTCATACTTTGCACATCATTCTGAACAACCACAGTTCCCAAGTCCAGACCACGCATCATATCCATCCCACGCCCTCTACCCCTCACCTGAGGTTGGAACATGACAGCTCTCTGTTGTGGCGGCATCAGCAGCACTAAAGCTCTGTGCGCTCCTGTTTGAGCTGCCTTGAATTGCATCACTATCGCCTTCTCTTTCAATTTCTTTGGTTTCAACTCAATCTCATCACTACAATATTTAGCATATTGCAACACCTCATCAATTGGCTTTGCCTGCCAGCAAATTAAATGATTCTTAATCATCTGTCCCACTTCTGGTCTCAATCCTTCGACAAATCTGAATACAAAGTGCAACATGTCTTTCGGTTCAATTGCTTCCTTACCACTATACTTCTTGAAAGCTTTCAACAGTCTCTCATAGTAAGTGTGTATTGACTCTTGGACTGTTCTATCAATCCGTTGCCAATCAATGTTTTTGGGAGAGATTCTAGTCTTCAGGAACTCAATCACCTTATAATAATTCTTCATTACTTCAGGTGAAGGTACACCTATTACTTTGTCCCTCTCTGGTTCACTCGTGGGCCAATCTACTGCCCTCTTACACTCGACCCACAAGTCAGCTGTAACAACTATCTCCAATAATGTGATCAATCTTCCCACAAACATTTGGAAAGCTTCACAAATCTCTCAGTCTGTTGATACCACTCGACTGGCTTCTCCCTCAACTTGGGATAATCATTTGTGAAAGATAGTATGCCACTCCTGTGCCACTGGACATTAACAAATTGGCCCCCTGGTATTTCCCTCATTGGAAGCATTTTAACCGATTCCCCTTTGTTAACACCTTCCACCTCTTCTTGAGAATCTCGTTTCCGTTTCTCTTTTTTCTTCGTCCATCTACCTTCCCACTTTTCTAATGCTCTCAAACTCTGTGCACTCTGCAGCAGTTCTTTCAAGTGTGCTTTCATCCCAGCTGATCTCATGTGTTCAAAATATTTTGCCTCAAAATCTAGTCTGTAGCTTCGTCTCAGATGCTTCGTCATCTTAAGATCAAGGTAATGTTTCTCTGCTAATTCCACTAGCTTCTGATGTATTTTCCCCACCTCTTTTGTGATTCTTGGGCATAAATATCTCAGCTCTTCCTCTGTATAAGAATAATTGGTTCAGCCCCATTGTTCTTTCAACTAATTCATTTGCTTCTATATTCAACCCCACTCAATTTATCTGCGCAGCACACTCTGACATCACACTCTCACACAGCGGCTGACAAAGTCTTGCAGCTTGTCCTCCTTAACTGGATTCACACAACTAATGCAATTTATTGCAAGCACCTTAACCAAACAATAAATAAAACAAACCTGCTGGTTTACTACAGGAAGGGACACAATCGCTTCAGAGACCTTACAGATTTTCACTAATGGCCCTTTCGCTCATGTAGCTATTCCTCTTTCTCATTCTCTCACGTTCGCAAGCAAAATTAGACCCGCAATTTTTACTCTCAACTGATCAATGTGTCTGTCCTGGTGCACATAGGACTCGCCAAATCTCAGTCTAAATTTATTTTTCTCAATTATCACACACACCGACTTGTTGACCACGCCCGATCAACCTTCTAAACCAGACAGATTACAACATATAACCAAGTGTCTCCTACACTTATTAATATACTCCGGGGTGTTAGACCATGCAGGGTCCGTACATCACCAACAACCATGTGGATAATTTTTTAGCACAAAGTGCTACACACATATGAAGTTTGACGACTTCCCTACTCTCATACTATGGAGTACACACACTCCTACTAACCCCAACTAGAGCATGCAGACCCCCTACCTTACCTCACATACATCACAATTCACCTGCAATTTGCTTAAGCCTGTGCAAGCGCAATTCTACCACTTTCACACTACCTCAAAATACACCAACAACATACCCAACCTTACTAACAGGATCCAGGATCAGGGAAAGTCATTTCTGGGTTTAAGGGGACACCATCATTGCTACAATTGCCATTTCAGAAAAATAAAATTCAAACCTCAAAAAGTACAAGCAACTAAACCTTACTCAAATTAATACCATAACCTAAATCTCTACCACTTAACTAGTTCCCCAAGGAAGCTAACCATCAAACTGCTACCAAAAACTGCTTGCGCGCCTGGTCCTTAATAAGTAAACTTACAAGGGGATGCGTATAGGTCGATGAACCTTTTGAATCGCATGGGGTATCCTAGTCATGGAGAGATTATGAATTTATTAATCAACATATAATGAATCAATGTCAATATTCACATAACCACGAACGAGTACCCTAACTGACAAAAATAACCATCACTCACTAGAAAAGGTTAATAGTTTTTATTCCCTATTGGTTACAATTCTAATCAAAATCTTTGTATTTGCGATTTTATTAATCAAAACTTTATCATTTCAAAAACCTTATTCACCAAAAGAATCACAAGCAATCATAAGTCAGCAAATGTTTGATACTAATGGAGTAATTCAGCAAGGCAAATTAGTCAGTCGAATTTGTCACCGTCAACGTCATCCCCCTTGTCAGCCTACCTAAAACCAAGATTAGCATCAGCATGTGGGTCTTCATGCGAAAACAATTTAGACAAAACATTAATTTGGAAAAATCTATCTAAGAGAGAGTTCTCTGTATAACAGCGCAGTTGGTACCTAGAAGAAAAGACACAATTTAATCAGTCACATTTTTATAGCTACCTATCCTAGGATGGATCAGCAACGAGTCAGTCTTCATCCCCAGGTCATCAGAAATCAGCAAAATATATCAGGCTCACAGGGAGCAAGCCTAATTTTCAGCACTTTGGACAGCGTCTCTTGACGACATCGACTTTTCCCTCTCTGCTCTGATTTTGCTCCTCTTGTCATGACTTTTTATTAGGGTCTCTTAGTCCACCCCACTAATTGCTAATTGGTCAATCTTAATAAGAATTATGACTCTAACCTATAGTTTTTGTTTACCTCATCTACACGTCTATTTAGGCTTCAAGTTCCATTAATTTGATTGGTTCGTCTGTTGATGAGAACAGCATCCGGCTCATCAGGTAACAAAATTGTTGCACACAAGTCTTTTAGTCAGAGCTTCCGTTGTTCAAGTCCTGGGAAAGTACGTTTAACCTACACTACACTTAATTGTATCAAATTGTCTTCATCATCTCCTGTCTGCTGGTACATTGCAGAATGTTCTAGCAGAGTCATCTGATCTCTGCGCAGTTCAAGGTCCTTTGCTCTGGTTACCAGTCCTCACAAGCCTTGTCGCGTCTTCAGGTTATAAGCAGGCAAGGCCCAGTGAAACCAGGCCTTTAGTTTGGCTAAGTTAAGAATGCGAATTCACATAAAACATAGGTTTTACATCCAATATGACATATTAATGCATTTTACATGAATATTTCTCATTATTTAGCATCTTGTTTATACACATGGTGACTACTCCCCGTGGGCAAATTTTTCTTATACACGTTATTTTTCAGATATTAGTTTCTTCATTGAATTTTCTTAATTAATAAACACACATTAGTCATTAGACATTTCTCAAATTAGCATATCTGCTCCATCAGTACTGAGGGGAGCAAAAGTTGCAGACAGTGTTAGAGCTGCTTGTATTGGAGGGGGAGCTTTGATGGGGCAATAAATTACTCCCAGGAATCCTGGGCGACTAATTTTTTTTACATTTTCATTCTCAGAAACATTCGACTCAGTGGCCACGAGTCTGGCATAACATTGCAAGAAACTGGGATAAACCACTGCTAGTGATTTAATTATTATTATCCGGTACAGATTGCTAACATATTTGCTGGGGTTGTGTCCTCACCAGGGACAGAACCATCTAGAACAGTGGTTCCCAACCTGTGGTCCGGGGACCCCTGGGGGTCCACGAAGCTTCCTCAGGGGGTCCGCGACTGCTTCGAGAATTAAATAATATTAACAGAATAGGTCCCCAGCCTACAGTAATGACTCAGTGGGGGGTTCCTGTATTCCAATAATGATTCAGTGGGGGTCCTCGGGTTCCAGTAGTAGTAGTAAAGTGGGGGTCCACAGATGTCAAAAGGTTGGGAACCACTGATCTAGAACATGGATCTCTGCCTCATCAAATATAGTTAACACACACAGGTGACTCACTGAAGTGGCATTTGAAGAAGCAATAACATACCTAGGTCCTTGTGAAGCAGAAATACAGTTTTCAGTTTTTACAGTTTTATCATTAATGGCTATCATGCTTGGGCTAAAATGTTATCAATGGAATCTGAAGCAGAATGCTTCTCAGTCTAAGACCTAGCCCCATATTACCAGAGATCAAAAGTGTCACCTGTTTACAGTAGAACAGGGCCAAATGATATAAAAACCACATCATAGAAAAAAAGAAACCCAAGCCCAGCCCTATCTGGTGCAGATGGACCCAGTCTTGGACTCCCCCCTCCTCGGTCCCGCACAGCCTCATGGTAGCTGTAGTTTCTAGCACAAACCTTCTGTCAGCACACCCACTGCTTGCTAGGTATGTGTTTAATCACTGGACGTAAGGCTATTAAATGTAAAAGAGGCAATTCTACTTACCATAGCATCTGATCCTTTGCCATTGATGGTAGCATTTGTTAAACTCTGCTCATAGCTGAAGAGATTCTTGGTCTTAGTTAGAACTGGAAGAGACAACCTCATCAATGCACATGTATCCAGATCCTCAAGGTTTTCCTGAATTTAGGAGTTCTCCTTCGTGGTGCACAAGGGTTTAGGAAGAGCTCCACTGATGATCCATCAGGACCTCAGCGGCACTGACGCCAACAGATGGAAGAACAAGCAATAAAAACAAAAACATATCTCAAAAGTATGTTATCAGCCAAAAAAGAAGGATTCTGTGAATGCCCTCGGCTAAGAGAAAATATTGTTCATCAGCTCTAACAGGAATCAGTGCTGAGATGAGAAGCAGAAGAAATGTGCTTTCCCCAATCATGACTGAGCAACAGCCATTAGGAACATCAAGGATCAATCCTGCTGCAACTTTTTGAACCAACTGCATTTTGGCTATAGCAGTCTTGTAAATATCCAGGAAAAGCACATTGCAATAGTCTAACTGGATGAGATCAGTGCCAGAGCCACTTGCTTGCATGCCGGATTGGGAATGTAAGGAAACACCTTCCTAAGAATCCCGACCATCCAGAAACAGGTCGAGACCAGCCGATTGACCTAAAGGTCAAATGAGGTTTTTGTCTACCAGTACTCCAAGATTCTTTGCAGAATCTATTGGAGTGTGTAATGTACCTAGCATATCTGCCCACCACAAATTTGAACATATGGATAACTTACTGCCAAAGATCAAGACATCATTACTGCCTCCATTAAGTCTGAGTTAGTTTTTACCCATGCAGATGGCCACTGCCTGCATGCAGTTTTTGACATTGGTGGCAACTGCCTCTGTATCCTTGGTAATTGACACAATTATGTGTGTCTTCTGCATAAGACAGAGCCTGAAGCTCAAATGAGCTTACAAGTTTTGCCAGTGGGGAAACATACATGTTAAATAATGTAGGGCTCAGGGAGGAGGCCTTGGGAACCTCACATGCCAAGGTGTTGGACTCTAAGCAGAAATGATCCAGAAATACAGTCTGTGTCCTATCACTCATTAAGGATGTTAAGAGCTTCAGTGCTCAATCTGTGATCCTGGGTTCCTGTAGCCAAACCACGAGCAGGGTTGGAGAGATGATATCAATGGCTGTGGATAGATCCAAAAAGATCACTGCTGCAGCTTCCCTTGCATCAACCACGGATCAAATGTTAACTGCTGATACCAATGCGGTTCCAGGCCCATGGCTACTCCGGAACCCAAACTGAGGCATCCGGCAGTTCATGTTGTTCCAAATGAGCCATCAACTAGGAGCTCAGGTGCTTTTGAAGAAATTTGATAAGTATAAGCAGCAGGGAAAAAGGCCAATCGCTTTTTTAAATCCGAGTGGTCCAGATTAAATTTTTTGAGGAGAGGCTAAAAGCAGCATGAGAGCAGCACCAGGATTGGTCGGATTTGCGTTGCACTTGGCAAGAAGGAAGTCAATCACCTGCCTTCCTTTTCCTGCTCATCATCACCCCAAAACAGAGGGCCAGCTTTTATGGTGAATGTTGTGCTGTCGCGCCACGCCCCACTTTATTTTAACATTGCCAGCCGCCACAGCCCAGATTTATGGGAAAGTGCACAGCGTAGAGCGGCAGGTCACCCTGCTGCGCTGAATCACTGGGAAGGGGCAGGAATGTGAAGTATTTAAGGCATACAACACATTCCTGTCCTTTCCCCCTGTATTGGTGCACAAAGGGCTGTCTAGCGCCAATGTAGGTACCCTTGCATGGGTGCCTTTGTTGCATGCAGGATTGCTTTTGTGCAGGAAGAGGGGCCTTCTTGCACAAAAGCAATCCTGAGAGACAAATTAATCTGTGTGCTGCAGAAGGGTTATAGGTTCTGCAGAATGCAGCACACATAGAAAGCGGAAGTAACAAGTAGAAAGAAAGGGACTTCCGGAAGATGGCGGCCGGGACGGGAGCTTAGAGTTGGACCTCATGCCCGTGCCTTCCAAAAAATATCCTGTGGGTGCCCCCCCCCGGGCTGCTGAGGGGGGGCGCGGACGATGTGGGGTCCGGATCGGGCACCCGGCGACCCCCGGAGCCCTTGACTGGCTACCCTTGCTGCCCTGCGACCGATGGGCGGGCTGCGGCAAACAAACGGCGCGGTGTGCCCTGAGGCGGAGCAGCAGAGCTGAAAAGCCGCTCGCCGGGTGGCGGTGGACCCCCCCGGCACAATATCGGCAATACAGGAGGTGGGGACTCGGGGGTTCCCCCCCCCCACGCACAAGGTGAAAATAGCAGGTGCTGACCCGTGAGTGGGCCGCCCCTCCCCCCACAGAGGAAGTCAAACCAGCTGCGGCGAGGGCGGCGGCCCTCCGGCTGTCCGGGACCAAGCGGGGGCAGCAACAGAAAAGTAAGGAGGTGAGGGACCCACGGGGAGGCTGCAGGGGGACACCCCGGATCGTGGACCCCCTTTCCCCCCCCTGTTTGAGTGGGGGTGGGAGCGCCGGTGGAAGCCGTCTGCAGGGATCGAGGCACGCCCCGCCCCATTTCGTGAGCTCTGCGTTCGAAGGGAGACTGCGGGTTACTTGGAGTGGTGACTGCCTGCTGCTCCCCACCCCCCCCACTTGGATTGCGCAGATTACTGGGTTGGCAGCGTCGTAGGGGGAGGGTCGACCGGCAGTGCTCAAGGACCACGCCAGAGGCCTGCACCACACAGCAGCTGCACGACTACTCGGCCCCGCTCACGGCGAGCCGCCCGCCTGGCGTACACCATGGCTGCAAGAAACAAGTCCACGAAAAACCAGGACCGTCACGCACGTGGCCAGTCAACAAGTGACCAGCAGCTAGCTCCAACCCTACAAGCACTGGAAACCACTCTGCAAACCCACTCAACCCAGTTCGAAAAAGTACTGCAAGCAATTATTGTGAGAAGGTAGCCTCTTTCTAGCCTTGTTACCCCCACTTTTGGCCTGTTTGTGAGTGTATGTCAGGATGTTTGTCACTGTTTTCACTGTCTCACTGGGATCCTGATGGCTAGGCCCCAGTGCTCATGGTGAAAACACTATGTTTTCAGTATGTTTGTTATGTGTCACTGGGACCCTGCTGGTCAGGACCCCAGTGCTCATAAGGTTGTGGCCTATATGTATGTGTCACTGGGACCCTGTCACACAGGGCCCCAGTGCTCATAGGTGTGCATGTATGTGTTCCCTGTGTGGTGCCTAACTGTCTCACTGAGGCTCTGCTAACCAGAACCTCAGTGGTTATGCTCTCTCATTTATTTAAAATTGTCACTAACAGGCTAGTGACCAATTTTACCAATTTACATTGGCTTACTGGAACACCCTTATAATTCCCTAGTATATGGTACTGAGGTACCCAGGGTATTGGGGTTCCAGGAGATCCCTATGGGCTGCAGCATTTCTTTTGCCACCCATAGGGAGCTCTGACAATTCTTACACAGGCCTGCCACTGCAGCCTGAGTGAAATAACGTCCACGTTATTTCACAGCCATTTTACACTGCACTTAAGTAACTTATAAGTCACCTATATGTCTAACCTTTACCTGGTAAAGGTTAGGTGCAAAGTTACTTAGTGTGTGGGCACCCTGGCACTAGCCAAGGTGCCCCCACATTGTTCAGAGCCAATTCACTGAACTTTGTGAGTGCGGGGACACCATTACACGCGTGCACTACATATAGGTCACTACCTATATGTAGCTTCACCATGGTAACTCCGAATATGGCCATGTAACATGTCTATGATCATGGAATTGCCCCCTCTATGCCATCCTGGCATAGTTGGCACCATCCCATGATCCCAGTGGTCTGTAGCACAGACCCTGGTACTGCCAAACTGCCCTTCCTGGGGTTTCACTGCAGCTGCTGCTGCTGCCAACCCCTCAGACAGGCATCTGCCCTCCTGGGGTCCAGCCAGGCCTGGCCCAGGATGGCAGAACAAAGAACTTCCTCTGAGAGAGGGTGTGACACCCTCTCCCTTTGGAAAATGGTGTGAAGGCAGGGGAGGAGTAGCCTCCCCCAGCCTCTGGAAATGCTTTGTTGGGCACAGATGTGCCCAATTCTGCATAAGCCAGTCTACACCGGTTCAGGGACCCCTTAGCCCCTGCTCTGGCGCGAAACTGGACAAAGGAAAGGGGAGTGACCACTCCCCTGACCTGCACCTCCCCTGGGAGGTGTCCAGAGCTCCTCCAGTGTGCTCCAGACCTCTGCCATCTTGGAAACAGAGGTGCTGCTGGCACACTGGACTGCTCTGAGTGGCCAGTGCCACCAGGTGACGTCAGAGACTCCTGCTGATAGGCTCCTTCAGGTGTTAGTAGCCTATCCTCTCTCCTAGGTAGCCAAACCCTCTTTTCTGGCTATTTAGGGTCTCTGTCTCTGGGGAAACTTCAGATAACGAATGCATGAGCTCAGCCGAGTTCCTCTGCATCTCCCTCTTCACCTTCTGATAAGGAATCGACCGCTGACCGCGCTGGAAGCCTGCAAACCTGCAACATAGTAGCAAAGACGACTACTGCAACTCTGTAACGCTGATCCTGCCGCCTTCTCGACTGTTTTCCTGCTTGTGCATGCTGTGGGGGTAGCCTGCCTCCTCTCTGCACCAGAAGCTCCGAAGAAATCTCCCGTGGGTCGACGGAATCTTCCCCCTGCAACCGCAGGCACCAAAAAGCTGCATTACCGGTCCCTTGGGTCTCCTCTCAGCACGACGAGCGAGGTCCCTCGAATCCAGCGACGCTGTTCAAGTGACCCCCACAGTCCAGTGACTCTTCAGCCCAAGTTTGGTGGAGGTAAGTCCTTGCCTCACCTCGCTGGGCCGCATTGCTGGGAACCGCGACTTTGCAGCTACTCCGGCCCCTGTGCACTTCCGGCGGAAATCCTTTGTGCACAGCCAAGCCTGGGTCCACGGCACTCTAACCTGCATTGCACGACTTTCTAAGTTGGTCTCCGGCGACGTGGGACTCCTTTGTGCAACTTCGGCGAGCACCGTTTCACGCATCCTCGTAGTGCCTGTTTCTGGCACTTCTACGGGTGCTACCTGCTTTAGTGAGGGCTCTTTGTCTTGCTCGACGTCCCCTCTCTCTGCAGGTCCAATTTGCGACCTCCTGGTCCCTCCTGGGCCCCAGCAGCGTCCAAAAACGCCAAACGCACGATTTGCGTGTAGCAAGGCTTGTTGGCGTCCTTCCGGCGGGAAAACACTTCTGCACGACTCTCCAAGGCGAGAGGGATCCGTCCACCAAAGGGGAAGTCTCTAGCCCTTTTCGTTCCTGCAGAAACCTCAGCTTCTTCTGTCCAGTCGAAGCTTCTTTGCACCCGCAGCTGGCATTTCCTGGGCATCTGCCCATCTCCGACTTGCTTGTGACTTTTGGACTTGGTCCCCTTGTTCCACAGGTACCCTAGATTGGAAATCCACAGTTGTTGCATTGCTGGTTTGTGTCTTTCCTGCATTATTCCTCTAATACGACTCTTTTGTCCTTAGGGGAACTTTGGTGCACTTTGCACTCACTTTTCAGGGTCTTGGGGAGGGTTATTTTTCTAACTCTCACTATTTTCTAATAGTCCCAGCGACCCTCTACAAGGTCACATAGGTTTGGGGTCCATTCGTGGTTCACATTCCACTTTTGGAGTATATGGTTTGTGTTGCCCCTATCCCTATGTTTCCCCATTGCATCCTATTGTAACTATACATTGTTTGCACTGTTTTCTAAGACTATACTGAATATTTTTGCTATTGTGTATATATATCTTGTGTATATTTCCTATCCTCTCACTGAGGGTACACTCTAAGATACTTTGGCATATTGTCATAAAAATAAAGTACCTTTATTTTTAGTATAACTGTGTATTGTGTTTTCTTATGATATTGTGCATATGACACTAAGTGGTACTGTGGTAGCTTCACACGTCTCCTAGTTCAGCCTAAGCTGCTCTGCTAAGCTACCATTATCTATCAGCCTAAGCTGCTAGACACCCTATACACTAATAAGGGATAACTGGGCCTGGTGCAAGGTGCAAGTACCCCTTGGTACTCACTACAAGCCAGTCCAGCCTCCTACATTGGTTGTGCAGTGGTGGGATAAGTGCTTGAGACTACTTACCACTCTTGTCATTGTACTTTTCATAAGAGAAAAATATACAAAACAAGGTCAGTGTATATACACATAGCCAAAATGTTTTGCATTTCCTCTTTTCACTCTTTTCTAAGTGCTGAAAAGTACTCCTAAACTTTCAAAAAGTTCTTAAAAGTTTTTTTTTTCTGTCTTTCCAAAAAGTTCTGAAAACTTTTGTCTCTTTCTCTATCACTTTAACTCTCTCTAAAAAATGTCTGGCACAGGCCAAGGTGTTGATCTGTCCAAACTTGCATATGACAACCTTAGCTGGAAAAGAGCAAGGAGTCTCTGTATAGAGAGAGGTTTGAGTGTAGGGAAGAATCCTGCCTTGGAACTGTTAATTAACATGCTTAGAGAACAGGATAAGGCCATAGGTGCCCCATCTGTTGAAAAAGTACCTAATAGTTCCCAATCTGATTCAGGGACTCCCCCAGGAAAAGATTCAGGAAAGAAACTTCCTAGCCTGCCCATTACTAGACAATCTAGCATAGATGGTAATGATGATGAGCCACACCAAATAAATAGTGTTGTCTCACATCATAGCAAAAGCATTTATTCTCACCATACTGATAGTAATGTTTCTGTAAACCAAGCTATTAAGTTGGCTTCTGTAAGGGACAGGTCTCCTTCTGTTCATTCCCATCATAGCTCTGTTTCTAGAAATGTCCCTCCCACCAACCCTGATGACAGAATGTTAGAGAGGGAACTCAATAAGTTGAGGGTGGAACAAACCAGACTGAAGCTTAAAAAGCAACAGCTGGATTTGGATAGACAGTCTTTTGAATTAGAGAAGGAAAGACAGAAGTTGGGTTTAGTTACCCATGGTGGCAGCAGCAGTATTCCCCATAGTCATCCTGCAAAAGAGCATGATTCCAGGAATCTGCACAAGATAGTTCCCCCTTATAAGGAGGGGGATGACATTAACAAGTGGTTTGCTGCACTTGAGAGGGCCTGTGTTGTACAGGATGTCCCTCAAAGGCAGTGGGCTGCTATCCTATGGCTATCATTTAGTGGAAAAGGTAGGGATAGGCTCCTTACTGTAAAAGAAAATGATGCTAATAATTTCCAAGTTCTTAAGAATGCACTCCTGGATGGTTATGGCTTAACCACTGAACAGTACAGGATAAAGTTCAGAGAGACCAAAAAGGAGTCTTCACAAGACTGGGTTGATTTCATTGACCATTCAGTGAAGGCCTTGGAGGGGTGGTTACATGGCAGTAAAGTTACTGATTATGAAAGCCTGTATAACACAATCCTGAGAGAGCATATACTTAATAATTGTGTGTCTGATTTGTTGCACCAGTACCTGGTAGACTCTGATCTGACCTCTCCCCAAGAATTGGGAAAGAAGGCAGACAAATGGGTCAGAACAAGGGTGAACAGAAAAGTTCATACAGGGGGTGACAAAGATGGCAATAAGAAGAAAGATGGTGAAAAATCTCAAGATAAGCATGGGGATAAGGGTAAAACCAAAGATCTCACTTCAAATCTTAAACACTCTTCAGAGGGTGGGGATAAAACAAATTCTTCCTCTTCTTCCCAACCTGCACACATTAAAAAGCCTTGGTGCTTTGTGTGTAAAAACAGAGGCCATAGGCCAGGGGATAAGTCCTGTCCAGGTAAACCCCCTGAGCCTACCACCACTAATACATCAAGTTCTAGTGCCCCTAGCAGTAGTGGTACTAGTGGTGGGACTGCTGGCAACAGTCAAGCAAAGGGTGTAGTTGGGTTCACTTATGGGTCCATAGTGGAAACTGATGTAATCAGTCCCAAGACAGTTTCTGTCACACCTAGTGGCACTGGCCTTGCCACACTGGCTGCTTGTCCCCTTACAATGGATAAGTACAGGCAGACAG
Organism: Pleurodeles waltl; assembly: GCF_031143425.1. NCBI lineage: Eukaryota > Metazoa > Chordata > Amphibia > Caudata > Salamandridae > Pleurodeles > Pleurodeles waltl. The sequence goes on from NC_090439.1 coordinate 1,129,380,348, forward strand.
TTTCAATAAATGGTGTTGAAGCCTTGGCCTACAGGGACACAGGTGCCAGTTTCACTTTGGTGACTGAAAACCTAGTGCCTCCTGAACAACACATCATTGGACAACAGTATAAGATTATTGATGTCCATAACTCCACTAAGTTTCTTCCCTTAGCTATAATTCAGTTTAGTTGGGGTGGAGTTACTGGCCCTAAGCAGGTGGTGGTATCACCTAGCTTACCTGTAGACTGTCTCTTAGGTAATGACCTAGAGGCCTCAGGTTGGGCTGATGTAGAGTTTTATGCCCATGCAGCCATGCTGGGCATCCCTGAGGAATTGTTCCCTCTCATTTCAAGTGAAATGAAAAAGCAAAGGAGAGAAGGCCTGAAAACTCAGGATCCCTCTCCATCAACAGGTAAAAAGGGTATCACAGTATCCCCTAACCACCCTACCATTCAGGATACTATTCCTGTGGTGGGAGAAACCTCTCCTGGGGTGGCACCTGTTCCAAGGGAATCATCAGCTGGAAAAGCTGGACTCCCTGAGGTGGAAGTACCTCTCTGTGGGATAACTAACATTGGTGAGAAAAACAGCACCATTTTAGTTAACATGGAGCATCCCTCCAACCCTCCCAGAGAAACTTTAGTGCAGAAACCCTGCACTACCTCACAACACTTAGGACAGCATCCCTGCCCTAGTGTGGAGCTCATAGGACAGCATCCCTGCCCTGCTCCAACTCAAGAGAAACAGCATCCCTGTTCCCTCTTCCAGCCAAATGGACAAAGTTTTTGCCCAGCTATGGCTTTACTGAGACAGCATCCCTGTCTGGCATTTCCATCACTACAAATAGGTTCAGTGGACAATTCCCACTGCTCTAAACTAAAACTTACTGATAGAAACTCTGAAAATACATCTTCACATTGTTGCTTAGCTAAAAAACTTCAAACAGGGTGGTTTACATCCCCACAGGGAAGTAACCATATAGTGGATGATAAAGGGAGTAACCAGTCTATTGCAGAGCTACTCTCTACTTATCACCACTTAGACAATAAAGTCTCAACTGGCCAAGGTTAGCCTTATTGTCCTTCGTTTGGGGGGGGGGGGGGGGGGTTGTGTGAGAAGGTAGCCTCTTTCTAGCCTTGTTACCCCCACTTTTGGCCTGTTTGTGAGTGTATGTCAGGATGTTTGTCACTGTTTTCACTGTCTCACTGGGATCCTGATGGCTAGGCCCCAGTGCTCATGGTGAAAACACTATGTTTTCAGTATGTTTGTTATGTGTCACTGGGACCCTGCTGGTCAGGACCCCAGTGCTCATAAGGTTGTGGCCTATATGTATGTGTCACTGGGACCCTGTCACACAGGGCCCCAGTGCTCATAGGTGTGCATGTATGTGTTCCCTGTGTGGTGCCTAACTGTCTCACTGAGGCTCTGCTAACCAGAACCTCAGTGGTTATGCTCTCTTATTTATTTAAAATTGTCACTAACAGGCTAGTGACCAATTTTACCAATTTACATTGGCTTACTGGAACACCCTTATAATTCCCTAGTATATGGTACTGAGGTACCCAGGGTATTGGGGTTCCAGGAGATCCCTATGGGCTGCAGCATTTCTTTTGCCACCCATAGGGAGCTCTGACAATTCTTACACAGGCCTGCCACTGCAGCCTGAGTGAAATAACGTCCACGTTATTTCACAGCCATTTTACACTGCACTTAAGTAACTTATAAGTCACCTATATGTCTAACCTTTACCTGGTAAAGGTTAGGTGCAAAGTTACTTAGTGTGTGGGCACCCTGGCACTAGCCAAGGTGCCCCCACATTGTTCAGAGCCAATTCACTGAACTTTGTGAGTGCGGGGACACCATTACACGCGTGCACTACATATAGGTCACTACCTATATGTAGCTTCACCATGGTAACTCCGAATATGGCCATGTAACATGTCTATGATCATGGAATTGCCCCCTCTATGCCATCCTGGCATAGTTGGCACCATCCCATGATCCCAGTGGTCTGTAGCACAGACCCTGGTACTGCCAAACTGCCCTTCCTGGGGTTTCACTGCAGCTGCTGCTGCTGCTGCCAACCCCTCAGACAGGCATCTGCCCTCCTGGGGTCCAGCCAGGCCTGGCCCAGGATGGCAGAACAAAGAACTTCCTCTGAGAGAGGGTGTGACACCCTCTCCCTTTGGAAAATGGTGTGAAGGCAGGGGAGGAGTAGCCTCCCCCAGCCTCTGGAAATGCTTTGTTGGGCACAGATGTGCCCAATTCAGCATAAGCCAGTCTACACCGGTTCAGGGACCCCTTAGCCCCTGCTCTGGCGCGAAACTGGACAAAGGAAAGGGGAGTGACCACTCCCCTGACCTGCACCTCCCCTGGGAGGTGTCCAGAGCTCCTCCAGTGTGCTCCAGACCTCTGCCATCTTGGAAACAGAGGTGCTGCTGGCACACTGGACTGCTCTGAGTGGCCAGTGCCACCAGGTGACGTCAGAGACTCCTGCTGATAGACTCCTTCAGGTGTTAGTAGCCTATCCTCTCTCCTAGGTAGCCAAACCCTCTTTTCTGGCTATTTAGGGTCTCTGTCTCTGGGGAAACTTCAGATAACGAATGCATGAGCTCAGCCGAGTTCCTCTGCATCTCCCTCTTCACCTTCTGATAAGGAATCGACCGCTGACCGTGCTGGAAGCCTGCAAACCTGCAACATAGTAGCAAAGACGACTACTGCAACTCTGTAACGCTGATCCTGCCGCCTTCTCGACTGTTTTCCTGCTTGTGCATGCTGTGGGGGTAGCCTGCCTCCTCTCTGCACCAGAAGCTCCGAAGAAATCTCCTGTGGGTCGACGGAATCTTCCCCCTGCAACCGCAGGCACCAAAAAGCTGCATTACCGGTCCCTTGGGTCTCCTCTCAGCACGACGAGCGAGGTCCCTCGAATCCAGCGACGCTGTCCAAGTGACCCCCACAGTCCAGTGACTCTTCAGCCCAAGTTTGGTGGAGGTAAGTCCTTGCCTCACCTCGCTGGGCTGCATTGCTGGGAACCGCGACTTTGCAGCTACTCCGGCCCTTGTGCACTTCCGGCGGAAATCCTTTGTGCACAGCCAAGCCTGGGTCCACGGCACTCTAACCCGCATTGCACGACTTTCTAAGTTGGTCTCCGGCGACGTGGGACTCCTTTGTGCAACTTCGGCGAGCACCGTTTCACGCATCCTCGTAGTGCCTGTTTCTGGCACTTCTCCGGGTGCTACCTGCTTCAGTGAGGGCTCTTTGTCTTGCTCGACGTCCCCTCTCTCTGTAGGTCCAATTTGCGACCTCCTGGTCCCTCCTGGGCCCCAGCAGCGTCCAAAAACGCCAAACGCACGATTTGCGTGTAGCAAGGCTTGTTGGCGTCCTTCCGGCGGGAAAACACTTCTGCACGACTCTCCAAGGCGAGAGGGATCCGTCCACCAAAGGGGAAGTCTCTAGCCCTTTTCGTTCCTGCAGAAACCTCAGCTTCTTCTGTCCAGTCGAAGCTTCTTTGCACCCGCAGCTGGCATTTCCTGGGCATCTGCCCATCTCCGACTTGCTTGTGACTTTTGGACTTGGTCCCCTTGTTTCACAGGTACCCTAGATTGGAAATCCACAGTTGTTGCATTGCTGGTTTGTGTCTTTCCTGCATTATTCCTCTAATACGACTCTTTTGTCCTTAGGGGAACTTTGGTGCACTTTGCACTCACTTTTCAGGGTCTTGGGGAGGGTTATTTTTCTAACTCTCACTATTTTCTAATAGTCCCAGCGACCCTCTACAAGGTCACATAGGTTTGGGGTCCATTCGTGGTTCGCATTCCACTTTTGGAGTATATGGTTTGTGTTGCCCCTATCCCTATGTTTCCCCATTGCATCCTATTGTAACTATACATTGTTTGCACTGTTTTCTAAGACTATACTGCATATTTTTGCTATTGTGTATATATATCTTGTGTATATTTCCTATCCTCTCACTGAGGGTACACTCTAAGATACTTTGGCATATTGTCATAAAAATAAAGTACCTTTATTTTTAGTATAACTGTGTATTGTGTTTTCTTATGATATTGTGCATATGACACTAAGTGGTACTGTGGTAGCTTCACACGTCTCCTAGTTCAGCCTAAGCTGCTCTGCTAAGCTACCATTATCTATCAGCCTAAGCTGCTAGACACCCTATACACTAATAAGGGATAACTGGGCCTGGTGCAAGGTGCAAGTACCCCTTGGTACTCACTACAAGCCAGTCCAGCCTCCTACAATTATGGACACTAAAACCTCCCTGGAGAACAGGATTGATTCAGTATCGCAAGATCTAAATTTGCTACGAGTGGATCACCGCAACTTAGCGGAAAGGGTAAAGTCAGCGGAGGCGGAGATCAAGGAAATGAATCCTTCGGTCTTGGCTAATCAAAAACAAATACAGCGGCTGGACGCAGAGGTAAAAATACTCTGGCGCCGCGCCGAAGAGGCGGAAGGCAGATCACGGAGAAACAACATGCGCTTTATAGGATTCCCCGAAAAACTAGCAGAACCGAGCACAGAAATAATCCTGGAGCAATGGTTGATCAAGGAAGTGCTGAACGGGTCCCCGTTGAAATTCTTTTCAGTGGAAAGAGCGCACAGGATACCGGGGAGGCCCCCGGCCATCCACCGAGACCTCTCATAGCGAGATTCTTAAATTATAGGGATCGCAATTTAATTTTGCAGCTATTCCGCAGTAAGGGCCCATTCAGACACGAAGATTCAGAAATTAATGCTTACCCAGACTTCACACAGGAAGTACAAAAACAGCGCAATTCATTTGTAAGGGTCAAACAACGCCTCCGTGAACACAACATCAAATATGCACTGCTATTCCCTGCAAAGATAAGAGTTACATCGGATGATCAAGTCCATGTATTTACATCCCCTGAGGACGCCTGGACGTGGTTGCATGCCACGATCCCAATCCGGAACGGAGGACAGAGAGGAATGGTTGAACGCCCCAATGCGGAAGCGCCCCAAGAGAAGGCCAAAAGGCCAGCCCACAGAGGAGCAGGTGGCGGAGGAAAGGGCAAAAATATTGAGGACCACTCCACTGCACATGCAGAACACTTTTGTGGCTCTGAGGGAGATCTCAGCGGACAGCCCGGACTCCGACTCGATCAGCACGGCATCCGTTCTCACAGACTCGCCTGCGGGGCCGAAATTCACCCCCAGAGCGGCGGACAAACTGTAAACACGGACAGCCTCCCACTTTCCTTTCCCCTCTCCCTCCGCTTTCTCCTTTTTTTTTTTTTTTTTGCTTCGACCCCCTTCCCCTTCCCCGATCCTCCCTCTTTCCCCCCTTCCTCCCCCTCCCCTCCTCGGCTGCAGAGGGGGACAGTCCGGTTGAGGAGCCCGCGACAAAGCCAAGCTTGTCCACATGCTGGTGAATGCTGCCGCGGGCCTTGAGCGGCCTGGACTGCTTTACGGACGGTATTGTTTGGTTTTGGTGAGGGGGTGGGGGGGTGGGGGGCTGGGGCTGGGTGCCCAGCAGTATAGGCAGGCAACGGCTGCGGAAGGGTGTGGGCCACGCATACGGGCCACATCTGGTCACCAATATGGTTACCCCACGAGTGTTCGAATGGACACAGAGTTTGCTGTTTGTTAATGGGATTAGTAGTTTGTTATTAGTTAATAGGTTTGTATTGAGTGTAAGTAGTGGGTGTGTAGGGGGATTAACAGTTAAGTGGAATTCAAATGGTCAACACAGGAAACCGGAAATATTGCTAGCACTGACACACATGAGGACACAATTGATTGAGCAGGAGGGGACCCGGGGGAGGCAGCTGGCCTGGGGGGATGGGAAGCAATTACACATAATGTGAACTGGCGTTAAGAGCCAACCCCACCGCGCACCAATATGACATAATCACGTGGAACGTAAGAGGGTTGGGGGCTCCAAGCAAAAGGAATAGGGTATGTGATCGCCCTAAACGACAGGGCACACATATAGCTATTCTGCAGGAAACACATTGCTTGGAAGTTGACCTATGCGAGCTGCGCAGAAGATGGGGTGGTCAGCTTGTGGGCACTACGTACTCGGCATATGCAAGAGGAGTGCTGGTCTGGATAGCAGGGGGGGTTCCCTTTGTTATATCACACCAGACGATTGATAAAGGTGGTAGATATGTGGCACTGGAGGGGGACCTAGACGGTAGACACTTGTCAATAGTTTGAATTTACCCCCCCAACAGTGCTATAGCCGAACTTTTGGGTACGCTTATCCCAGCTTTATTGGTGAACCCCGAATCCCCAGCTATATGGGGAGGTGATTTTAACAGCATCCCAAACACAGAACTAGATAGGTCCACTAATCTCCCAAAAGCAAACCCAAACAGAACGGCCAGAAGCCCCCTGCTCGAATGGGCAGCGGATATGAGTATATTCGATTTATGGCGCACAAAATACCCACAACGGAGAGAATATTCATTCTACTCAATACCTCATAAGGTACACACAAGAATAGACACTATGTGGGGGACCCGGGTTATTTGTGCCCTGACAAACAAGGCTGAATATTTGGCTAAAACATTATCCTATCATTCCCCACTAAGAATAACGCTGAACTGGGGCAGGAGACGCTCGCAGATCCCCACTTGGCGGATGCAGGGGGAGGCCCTACAGGACCAAGCGTTCAGAGAGGGACTAAATGCAGCGGTGAAACAGTACTGGGAAATAAACAAGGAATCAACCAAATCCAGAGCATTGGAATGGGAGGCACATAAGGTCGAAGTAAGAGGGTATTGCATCTCAAACAGCTGGGGAGTTAGGCGCACGCTGCACATGGAAATAAATAAACTAGAGAAGGAAATGGGAGACTTGGAAAAAGCGGTGGCAAACAACACTCAACACTGAAAGAGGCACGTACAAAATATAACGAAGCAGATGATCGCCTCCGAAAACACAACCATAAATATCGCCTAATGCGACTACACGCCGAGGAAGACCGGTCTGGTAGGATGCTGGCGTGGCTTCTCCGCGAGAACCGGCAGCACACCCCGATTGGGTCCATAAAAGGACATGCAGGCAAGATGTGCACTACACAGGATGAGATCAATGGGGCCTTCAGGGAGTATTACACTAAGTTATACACCAAACGCACAACCTGCACCCTCCTGCAACTGAGGTCCTTTCTGGAGGACTCTCCAATGGCACAAATGTCGTTAGCAGACAGGCAGCAATTAGACTCCCCACTCACAATGGAGGAAATCGACAGAGCAGTGATGCAGATGCCCAGGAATAAAGCCCCAGGCGCGGACGGACTCCCAATAGAATATTACTCCACATGCTCGCCACACCTGATGAAAGTGTTTGAGGAGGCATGGGTCAATAAAATCTTACCTACTACACAGAGAGAGAGGCGATGGGTGGTGGTTCTCCCCAAGGAAGGGCGAGACCCCACCGATGTTAAATCCTATAGACCTCTATCACTCCTGAATTTAGACTGCAAGGTTCTGGGCAAGGTCCTCGCTAACAGACTTGCCCCACTAATGCACACTGTGATACATGAAGACCAAAACGGCTTCATCCCAAAACGCAACACCTTCTTAAATATCCAAAGGCTCCTAGGAGTACTGGGGGACACCCCCCCGGAGGCTTATGATGAGATGGTATGATCACTAGACATCGAGAAGGCATTCGACACTCTGGAGTGAGACTTCCTGTTTGCGACAATGCAGTGCATGGGGATAGGGCCTAACTTTATGCAGTGGGTGCAGACATTGTACACCAAACCACACGCTAGGGTAAAAACAGGCGGGGTCATATCAGACAGTTTCCCAATCACAAGGGGCACAAGACAGGGTTGTCCATTGTCCCCCCTGCTGTTTGCCATAGCAATGGAGCCGCTGGCCACTCGTATACGTGCTGTGCAGATGAGATGGGGGGTGGTTAGGAGGGATCAGTATCATGGCATATCGTTGTATGCAGATGATGCACTAATATACGCGCGAAAAGGGTCTGAGACAATTCCCTCAGTAATGTCGCTGCTAACTAAGTACGGGGACCTATCGGGGTTAGTGGTGAACTGGGACAAATCATGTATATTTCCGTTAACCAGATGGTCCCCGGCAAGACAAGAGAACGCCACAGCGGGCCGGCTGAAATGGTGCTTTGTCACATTCAAATATCTGGGGGTACATATATACCACAAAAAAAGAGGACCTTAGAGATGGGAATCTAGGGAGGGCGTTGACCTCCATGAAGGGGTCACTGGGATGCTGGACCAAACTCCCACTGTCGCCCCTGGGCAGGGTGGCGGTGGCAAACATGTTGCTGCTGCCTAGGTTATTATACTATTTCGCGGCATTACCCATCTGGGTCCCCAGGAGTTTTTTCAAAGGTCTGAACACAGTATTACTGCAACTAATATGGGGTGGCGGTAGGACAAGGGTTGCACTTGCCATCCTGCAGCGCCCGCTAGACGCGGGTGGTCTGGGAGCCCCCAACTTCGAACTGTATTACGCAGCTGCACAATTACAGTGGATACTGAATTGGCTCCACAGGGCAACTCAGGCGGAGTCCAAGTGGCTACTAGCGCGGCTGAACGGGGTACCGCTGATTACATGGTTAATGAGTAAGACACCAAAGGGGACCCCGGGCAGCCCTCTCATGGAGGTAGCGCAACTATGCTGGCAAAAGTACATACTAAAGGGCCATAAAACACTCCCATACTCGCCACTCCTAGCACTAGAATTGATCCCAGGCTGCGGCAATGCGGTGGGCCCACACACTCTTAAGACCTGGACCGAGGCCGGGATAACATCAGTCGGGAACTGCTTCGAAGATGGAAAGTTGATGACATTTGTAGCCATCCAAGCCCTAACAGCAGTGAACCCAGGACAATTTCTGTCCTATTATGCAATAACCCACCTGATTCAGAAGGCGTGGGCCAGGGGGGACGCTGAACCTGAGAGCTCTCCCACTCTGCACCACGTGTTGCATTACGATAATCAAACAAAAATAGTGACGAATCTGTACAAAATACTAAACAAATCCTCCGAGCTCAACCTAGAGAGGCCAAAGGACAGTTGGAATGCAGTCTTCACCGACACGATCCCGCAAGAGGAGTTGCTGAAAGCCCTCTATCACATAAGAGGGGTGTCTAGAAACTCCAGGTTTCGCTACACACAATTCAACTACACGCATCAAACATACCTATCCCCAGCTAGGATAAGCCGTATGTTCCCTGGCTCGACGCCGACTTGCCCGCAGTGTGGCACCTCAGGAGCGCAATTCTACCACATGGTATGGGAATGCACCCACATAAACAGGGAATGGAGTAGCCTGACAGAGGAGGTAGCGGAAATAACAGGCCTGACACTCATAGCAGACCCCAAATCATGTTTGCTGGGGCTGAGAGTAAGAGAAAAGAAACACCGGCATCTACATAGGTTTGCAGACCTAGCATACGTGTTATACAAAAGGCTGATCGCAATGAACTGGAAGGCAGCCAGGGCCCCCGACCTGAAGGCCTGGCGCTCTTACGAGCTATGCTGGACCAGGGCGGAGGCCTTGGTGCTGAGCAAACTCGCACGTGCGGGACAACACCACACGGGCGAGGAAACTTGGGAAACACTGATCACCCGTCTAGTGGCCAAAAGCGATGAAAGACCGCCATGATGCAGATGGAGATGACGGGAAAGCATAAGTGGCAGACTCCCTTACAGTGCCAGATCAAGCAACTGCATCTGGAGCAAACTGTGTGGAAGAGCCGGAGCCCGCCCCTCCTCTCCTTAGTGACCAGCACAAGTAAATGTAGGGGCCAGGGGAGGAATACACACGCACACCAACAACATGCAGATAATGCACACCTCTGAGCCACGCACATACCCCCCCCAAAACAAATGCGCACCCCCTCCTCTCAGCACAATTCACAAGCAATATCGGAGGGCAATGTCACCCGGTTACCCTGAGTTAGATCCACCGGTGCTAAAAAAATAATAAAAAAATAAAAATAAAAAAAAACGCTTATCCAAAGATATATGACAATTAACAGGATAGACTGTAGCAAAAATTGCCCCAAGTTTTGTTATGAGTAAGGTGGTGGGAGTTCAGTGTATTTATGTTGTTGCATGAGAATTGTCTGTTCCACTATTGTGTATCCTGTTGTGACTGCCTCTCTTCTGAAGACGGAGGAGAGGGGGCACTATAACGTAATTGTGAAATACTATTTGTGTAAACATTTAAAACCTAATTAACATATTAAAAAAAAAAAAAAGTAGTAAGAAAGATGTTTCTCCTCCTTATGGAAATGCATCAAAAACCTTGGGAGTTGCATGGGAACACCCACGCAACGCCCATGGAAAGCCTACCCGGCACAGAGTAATGCAATGCAGCGGTTTGCACTGCTTTGCATTACTCCATATTTTTGGAGGCTTCAAAAATATGACTTGGAGGTTTGCGTCACGCATATACCACGGTGTGTGGTGCAACCATGATGCAAACCTCTCGTAAATATGCCCGTTGGTTATATGCAATTATTGAAATGTAACAAAGACAGTAAGATCCATGTGTTGCACTCAGCTTCCTTAGCTGACACCACATGGCAGAGCAATTTTGATGTCTCAACAAAGAACCTTTACTTTTTCACCGGTCTTAAAAAAATAACAGATAATCAAAAGATTTTAAAACAAAGTTTATTTACACTATACAAACAAGGTGGACACAGTTTAAAATGCTGCAGGTTACGCAGACCTCAAAACCACAAATTCATATTAATCAAAGTGCAGTACAAGAAAGTAGAAATGATAAGAGAGACAGCTGTGATCCAAGTGGGCCAGGTGCACGTCAGATTTCAGGATATCTACATGGGCCAACTTTCCACGAAATGAATCAAAGACCAGAACTGTGTACTTATTTGGTGGTTACCCTGAGAATGAGGCATAGATCTGGCCAAAATAGACCCAAGTTGGACATCACTGTACAAGATGGAGAAAAACAGTACTATTTATCAGCATTAACCATCGCAGGGAAACAAGATATTGCATCAAACACTTATATTAGAAAAAGCGCTAAGCAGTGGACATTGTTAGTTGACATAAAAAGTACCCAAGACCAATGACAAACAAGGAAAGTTGACTGCATTTCTTGAACCTTTGTAATCACACTCATTACTTACACCAATATGGCAATATTGAACACAAACTTGATCACTTTATTCACAGTCCTTAACATAACTGTTTGATAACTATGCATTTAAAACCATCTACACTATTCAGAAAATTATAAACAGTCTTTTTTCAGCAATTGCCTTAAGTTGACGATCTTACAATAATCTTTTAGGTAGTCATGACACCAGTTCTCAACTTTGTGAAACTGCCTGCAACCTTTCAAAAATGTGACATCAAAGCAGGACAGAAATCTGGTTTAGTGTGAAAGCAATTATATTTAGTAAAAGATTACAGATCTTCAGTCCAAGTAAGAACAAAAGTCCAAGCTTACAAAAGGACTAAACATTAGATCAATGCAAAGTGATGTCCATTTGTAAATCTTTCAGAAATTAAAATCAGTAATGGTAATGAACAATGTTTTATGTTTATGAAAACATCTAGCAAATTGTCATTTAAGACGGCTGTGACTAAACCATCCCTGTACATCACAGTCTGATGATGATAAAGGGTGCTTTAGAGACTTCAAAATCAATTCAAATCAAATCTAGGCCAGTGTTTGACTTTATTTGGGGATAGTTCCTTATTGATTGATAGAAAAAAAGATTAAATGAATTTTTATTCTCCTACATATTTTTACTCTTCTGATGAATGAAAATTCAATCCCTTAATTGATGAGCCAGAATGAGCTAATCCGCATGAAACATGTATGAAGTAAAACCTTTTGAACATGCAGAACTTGTATTGATTACAGTTCAATTGAGTCTACAAAGAAAAGAAAGTTGGTGCTTCATGTGACAGCACAGTACAAGTGACCTGTAAAAAGATGGGACTATGCATAGCAGAACATTCAAAATAAAATACAATACTGGCTGTGCAAAATAGTTCCCATCAGAGTACAGACCTCAGTATCAGTCCAGACTCCAAAATTATGTACAATTAATGTCCCACTGACATACTAAACATGTCGATGTTTCGACCCCAGGTGATGATTAATTATAGGGTCTTCATTAGGACAACAAGATGATTGGTGCATCCTCAGTCAATACATGATAACTACTAACTTTTAATTATTCAGAATGAATTTCAGACAAACAAGGTACAAAGAAATTTTGCCATTTCTTTAAAAGATCCAAAGCAAAACTCAAAACAGCGCACACTGCAGATTTGATTTTAGCTACAGATCCTTTAAGGTGATTCTGTTCTCTTTGCACTTGATTTGTCTGCACTTCATCCTGAATAATTAGAAGCTACTAGTTACCATGTATAGAGAGTGTTTCATTAACTTTTTGTCCTGATGAAGACTTACTAATCTTTATCAAGGGTTAAAACATCAAAGTGTTTACTATACTGTCTGAACATTGATTACAAGTAATTTTGCCACCTGAATGGACACTGGTATATGCACTCAGGTCTGTACAAAATAATTCCCAAAATGTTGTCTTTTACCTTTATTGTTCTGCATGCACTTTCACGTCTTTTCACTAGGCACTGGCACGGCAGCGGCACATGGAGCACCTACTTGCTTGTCTTTGTATATACAGTTGAACTGCGTTCAACATTTGTTCTACTTGTGAAAAAAACCTTTCGAGTGAATCCAAGGGAACTGTCTAGTATTACATTACCCAGGTTTCCAAGAATACCGGGTCGCTCCTAGTTCTTTATTTCGTCACTAGAATGGAGAAACTCCTTCAATCTATACATCATGTGCATCCGTTACTGAGGGAACGGTGTGGTTTTCCTCCTTAGGTCATAAAAAGATCCCTTCAAAAGCAATGGGAAACCCCACAGTGGATGTAAAGATGTAAAAATAATATATATTGCACCACATATAAAAAGCACAATGATTTTCATTTCTCAGAGGAAGTTACCACAAAACAATGACTTATTAATAGAGCGTGCTCAAATTCATCCTAAAACGGGGAAACAAGTAGCAATTTAGAAAATGTAGATTAACTGAGGTACTCTTAAAATTTGCCATTTCGTCCTAACCATAGTATGAGGTTTCACATACTGACTTTCTTTTTAAAGATTCTTGTTCAGGAGGTTTCAGTTTTGTTCCATAACTTAACTTCATCATATGTTTTATTTTGCTTGCTTACTATGTGCAATCTGTACTATTCCTTTGCCTAAAAAAGATATTTAAAGAAGTCTCAGAAAGTATTTCAAGTGCTCTAAACGGGAACAGGGACCATCTGAAAATGACAAAACATGGTATAAAACAATGACTGAGGAATGTTACTTCTGAACACATTTTGCATCTCCAACCACAATCAGCAAAGAAATGACTGAGGAATTTAAAAAAAGAACATATTTCTTCACCTTATGAAAGACCTGGTGATGTGAAAATGAACAGGTTTGAAAGTAAAGAATGAGCACCTAGAGTCAGTTGTATGAATTCCACAAAACATTTATCAGTGGAACAACTAATTGTCCTCTCTTGCCACTAGACAAGTGCAGTGTATTTTAACTTTGCTCACAATCTCTTTTGAAACGTTTTGTTAGCAGTTTACATTTGATATTTTCAGCCTTGGTAACAGTGGCCACCAGATGAGCTTGTAATTGTTTGCACCTGCACAAGCTCAAATGTGCAAAATATAATGCCTAGAAACCCATAGATTTGCCTAATTTGAATGCTAGTCAAAATGTTGCATTCTTGTTAGAGAAGGGTACTTTTTGATTGAATTTTAGTGGACTTTTCCATGTTTGACTGCCTTTGTAAGTATGCAACAATACAAGTGTATGTACAACTAGTCATTCAAATCCAGTTTGTTACAGAAAGGCCTGCCTCTGCAAACTTAATTTTAGTGAAAGGATGGACTCAAGATTTGATCAGGACGGATTTATGTAAAAACATGAAAAAAGAGACCATATCATACAATATTTTACACAAGGCACACAGCACCAGTTACGTAAAATGAGCAATAACTGGTCATGATATATGTACACTGCACAGCTCAGTCAACATTGATAAACCACGCTTTGGATCATAAGAAAAATACATGCATGTGCCCACCACATATACATGCGCACACAGACACTTTAAAACACGCCACTACTTTGCTTCTGGTACCCACGTCTTTTGAATGGTGAGCGACACAATGGTACAAAGCAATATTAAATCCCTCATACCATCATACTTTAAATGTTCACTAATGCAGGAGAGTAGTATTAAGGTGGGTGCACATAGGTACCAGCATGCATAGGATTTACACTGTATGGGAAGAAAGACTCCAGACATTGGGATTGTGCATGGCCAACATAAGTTGCAAAAAGGGGAAGAGGAGAAAGGGTGATATCAATTAATTTACTGTGCCATTTCCCTTGGTTCCAAGCAAAATACAACACTAAGGATGTCTTTGTGCCTCTTTAAATCCAATCTCAACTGTGATCAGTAGAAGTTCTGATTAGGACCACTAACATTAGTGGCTACAGGAGCAAACTGTTGGTAGAAAAATGCTGGATTGATCACATCACCTGGGTGACTTCTCCAGACATCATAAACACTTTTGTTGGGTGGCATTGACTGCAGCATGTTGTCCAAGTTGGCTGGAAGCTGTGACTGATGGCTCTGCTGCTGAGGGGTGCATGGTGAAGAGGTCAAACTCCAGTAGGCAGGGCTCATGCAAGTCACCGGCCTGTAGCTGTAGTAAGGCAAGGTTGGAAATGGAATGGTAAGGTGCATGTTAGGAGGTGCCACAACATTAGGGGGTACACACTTGGTGTATGATGTGGGCAGCTCCCAGGGCTGATGTTGGGTTTTATGAAGAGGGTCAATTTGTGGTACAGTCCTGGCATCTTCAGAATCTGATCTGGATCCACTATCACAATCAGACTCATCGCTTGTCTCTTGCACTCTTGGGCGTTTGTTGGGTCTTGTGCACACCTTGGTTTGCATTTGCTGATTCAAGCAATCCTTTTCGTCATCCGATATCGAGCTGAGGGAGATGGCAGATATGCTGGAGGCAGAAGAGAATGTCCTTCGATTATTTGGTGTGCTAGCAGAAAAGCCAGGACTGGAGGGTGGTGGCAATGAAGCCGACGGTGGTCTGTAAGACATGGCTTGGAATTCATTGGCGTTCAATACAAGACTATTTGTGGGAAGACTATTCAATGGAAGACCATACTGAGTGGATATGTGAGGATATGGCACCATCGGAAAATCACGTCCATTGTTCATATACTGTCGAGACTCCATAGACTGGAATGGCTTCTCCAGCCCTGAAATCTTTGAATTAAAGCCCATCTCAGGCAAGTGATTAAGTAGAGACTCAATCATGAAGGGATTAGTGGATTTAGCTACGTTAGATTTCAGGTAGGAATCATTCTCCTGGAACCTTGACGTACCCAATGGAAACTGGTTTTCTTGGTTGTGGTGTGGGTTCTCTCCACCGGTATATTTCCAGCCATTGAAGATGTAAGGCGCTAGGTCGCGGGCAAACACCGCAGCATCCTTCCGGGAAGTAGCTGTGTTCTGCAGCTTTAGCAGCTCTAAGGGGATGCGGCTCACATCGACAGTCCAGAAGTTTCCTTTGGACTGGGGCTTCCCGGGATCCTTCAGCACCTAGAAACATACCAAGGCATTATAGGGGTTCCAAAGTTACAACATTGCATAGAACAGTGATAAGGCTGTGAATGCATTCTGGGGTGATATTTGGCCCCTTTTTCCCCTTTCTTCCACTAATATTCTGGAATTGTATTCTAGGAGTCATTGACAAGACTACAATATTTACACAGACACCCCTAATAATGTCCTGGCACTCTTCATAAAAGCTCCACTGCCTCACAGTGTAACATCTCACAATCATCCAGCACAGTCTATGCAAAGAGCCTGTGGGGACCATCTGAATGTCATGCCCAGTAGGACCCAGTTGAAGGATGGCAGGGTTTTCTGCTCTACGCTGCTGACCACTGTTTGAGGCTTGTCCAGTGAGTGGGATGGAATGGCAGAGGGTGGAATTAAGATGTCATGTGGCAAGGGGGCGCGCCTCAGAGACGGGAGGCTGGGCCATACATAGCTGTGATGAACAAGTGAGAAACGGAGGGGACAAATGTATATTCACAGGAATGGGCACTTAGTAAAGTGAAGACCTAGTGTAGAGTGTGTGTTACTGGTGAACGTGTTATGGTGAGTTACAATATGTTCATGTTCATTGAATCTGAATTACCTTATTCACATGTAGCATTCGCCAAAGTTCTTTCCTAGACAGTCACTTCCACAATCTGATTTGTAATCACCTGTACAGAGTATGATTTAGGGGGTCATGACGTATGAACTCTATCGTTATCAAATGTTTTGAAATCTGTCTACATTTTGTCATGACATTTTTAATTATTTGTGCTGTTTTGTATGCACATTTTATTCAAACTTAAGTATTATGTATAGCCCTCACAAGAGAAGGAGAATACCAAGGCAGAGCTCCACACAAACCGTGAAGGTCTACAAAGGATGTGTGGGTGGAGCTCCAGGAAGTCCATAACGTACTGCAGAGAATGAGAGGTTGGAGCTCCGCGCAGACCGAGAAGGGCTACAGAGAATGCGTGGACAGAGCTCCGCGCAGACCGAGAAGGGCTACAGAGAATGAGTGGACAGAGCTCTGCGCAGATCCAGAAGGGCTACAGAGAATGAGAGGACAGAGCTCCACACAGACTGAAAAGGGCTACAGAGAATGAGTGGACAGAGCTTCATGGAGACAGCGAAGGAGAGATACAGGGTTTCTTTGGGATACATCACTCAGAATCAAAAGACAAACAATGTAGGCTTTGGGAGATTATAGTATAATGTATTTCGTTTTTGGTTAGCCATCTGTGCTGTTTGACATTATTGTGATTCATTTGCTAAATAAAAAAAAATAGTGTATAATAAACATGAAAGAGCTATAACCGGTCAGGAGCCCCATATAGAAGTCCCTGCTGAGTCTCTATACTGTTTTCCCGTGTGTCACAGTCACAGGAGGAGGCAGTGAGGCACCACTTTCCCCCGATCATCAAGCCCAAGGGAAAGCCCCAAGACCGCTAGGGCACAGAAGATTCAATCTACCCGGTAGCCCAAAGGATCTATTCAAGACTCTGCAATGCTCACACGCTGATATTACCAATGTCAACAAGTTGTATTACTTGGACATTATCTGCATAGCAATGTTGGCTTAACTATAACTCTCGAGTCATCCTCTTCCACATCTTAGCAAAATATTCAGAAATCTAGAGGCCAAGGACTCAAACCCAAACACTGGGCAAGAGACACAAGAACCTTACCTCTGTACCAGAGGAATCTCACACCCTAGCAGAGTGCAAGGAGGGCAAGAACTGACTGATCACTAAAAGCAAACAGACAGCAATAATGGAGGTAGTAGCCCCGCTTCGCCTCAAAGGCACCAATACAAGTTAGCACACACTTTGTACAACCAACATTTAAATGAAGAAAGGAGGACACTGAGAATCATAGAGACATAACCCATTGGTGACCCACCTGAACCAACTGCGGGAGAGCAGAACCGACTACAAAAAAAAAAAAAAGCATCTGGAATGCCAGAGCAGCTATCTTCAGATACCAACTAGATAACGCAAAAACAAAACAGCCAAGGAAACTCTTCAGAACTGTCAAACAGGAACCAACAATCCCTCCATGAACACCAACACCTTGACTGAGTCTTGTGATGCATTCTCAACCTTTATGAAGAGAAAATAATGAAAGTCAAAGAAGCTATCACAATAGACATGGAAAGAACTGGGAGTGGATTCTGAATAAACACAGCTCCCAGGTGGACATGCCAACCTTTGAGAAGGCGGATACTCTCAAATATCCCAATAAAGAAACTGACATTTCAATGGCCCAATCCCCTCTGTGATCATTAAGGACATCAGTCAACTGGTTTTCCCCCTCTGGACGAAGAACGTTAATTTATCACTAACTCAAGGCTAATCCCAGACTTCTTGAAGATTGCACAAGTAACTCTGATCCTAAAAAAATAAATAAAGGAAGCCTGCCAGACCTAAACAATTTTCCTCCGTCTCAAACTTACCCTTCTTGTGAAACTATTGGGAAAACGTGTACACAATTAACTACGTCAGCACATCGAACAGTTTAACTTGCTCGTCAAGTTCCAATCTGGATTCAGACAGGGACGAAGCACAGAAACAGCTATTCTGCACATCATGGATGGCACTCATGAAATCCTAGACCATAATGACTCTTGCCCACTCATCCTCTTCAACCTTTTTTCGGAGTTCAACACAGTGAATCATAGCACTCTTCTAGTTCTACTGGAACACAGAATGGGGCTACCCAGAAACGCTATAAAATGGTTCACCTCTGCTCACTCAAATTGCTTGCAATGAGTGGGCACCACACTATATAGCAAATCCCCGTTCAAGTGTGCAGTCCCTCAAGGAGCCACCATCGAGACCCGCGATGACCCAGGGACCACCCGACACCATCTTACTGAATCACGGAAGCCTTGTGATCACATCTCCGGAGAACGATCACTGTCGACAGACCTTTTGTCCTTGGACTAGATTTGTTTTACAATGGGTGTAAGTTTTTCTATGTACAGTGCTCGGATACCCTTTGGTCAGGTTTGCTTTTTATAAAACTCTTTAAATAAAAAATTAAAAAAACAAATGTATTATCCACGGCTTTGCTATCACACAGATCTAGCTACTAAGCAATGAGGTAGTGTATATTTATTTATTTGAGAGTTTTCTATAGTGCTGGCAAGACCGAGAGGGTATTAGAGCGCTTTACAACAGAATAGATAATAAACATATGAAAAATACACAAAAAATATAAGAATCACATTACAGACCGATTATACCGAAGGGTTCTCATGAACAAAAGGATAGCGTTCTGGCAGTGGTGGGGTGGGGGTTAAGAGATTCTTTTTGTTGTGGAGGTTGGTCTAGGAGGTATTCTTTAAGTAACTTCTTGAAGACCTGATGGGAAGGATTAGATCTGATGTGGGTGGGTATGGAGTTCCATATTCTCAGCGCGTTGTTTGAGAAGGAGCATGACCGAGTTTTTTGCTTTTTGGATTTTGGCAGGAGGAGAAGGAAGAGGAGGAGGAGGAGGGAGTTTGTACTTCTTAGAGATCTAGTTTGACCAGCTTTCAAGAGTTTTTTTGCGAGGTATAATGGTTTCCAAGTGTGAAGGGCTTTGTGTGTTAGGCAAGCAGTGCGGAACGAGCAACGGGCCTCACTCGGGAGCCATTTCAGACTCTTCAGGGCCAGGGAGATGTGGTCATATTTTTTATTTCCCGTCACCGGTCTGGCAGCTGCATGAACAGTGGACCTCATAGGGGCAAGTTGGGATTTGGCCGTGCCGGTAAGGATGGAGATCCCATAGTCTACTCTTCAGAGTAGCAGTGCTTGAGTGGCCTGTTTGAGGTCATCCTGGGGAATGAAGGATTTGATTTTGTGCAGAAGTTTAGGGCTGAGGAAAGCGTGATTAGCGTTCTTCTTGATGTGGTACTGCATAGTCAAGTTGGAGTCCAGAGTGATTCCCAGAGATTTGACCGTGATAGATGGGGTGAGAGTACATTTGAGAGAGTCAATGGATTTTAGCCATTCTTGCAATTGAGGTAGCTGGTTTGATTTCGAGAGGAGGAGTATTTCTGTCTTATCTTGATTTAGTTTGAGATGGTTATGAGAAAGCCAACATTGGGCTTCTTTAAGGGTGTTGTTCAGATGGTGGATATCTTCTAAAGAGGATATTTCAATATAGAGTTGCGTGTCATCAGCATAGAGATGGAAGGGGATATTGGCTTGAGCAAGAATGATGGTAAGAGGGTCCATGTAGATGTTGAAGAGAATGGGAGAGGACAGATCCTTGGGGGACTGCTCTGGTAATAAATGAGGTGGTTGAGGTCGAGTTGATAAGTTTTACTTGTTGCGTTCAGTTTTGTAAGAAGGAGGAAAACCAGCTGAGGACAGTACCTTCAATGCAGAGTCTCTTCTGGAGGGAGTCGAGAAGGAGTTTGTGGTCGACAGTGTCAAAGGCCGCTGTTAGGTCAAGGAGAATCAGTAGACAGGGTCGGTCGGAGTCAAGGGAGTTGTGGAGGTCATCTACTATGTTGAGGATGGCTGATTCTGTACTACAGCCTTTACGGAAGCCTGATTGTAGAGGGTTGAGGAGGTTGTTGTTATCGATATGATGGGTTAGTTGTTGGAGAACACATTTCTCTAGAGTTTTGGCAAGGAAGGGAAGGTTGGAGACTGGTCTGCAGTTATGGAGGTTGTTGGGGTCGGCTCCTAGTTTCTTTAGAATTGGCGTGATTTGGCCTAGTTTAAGGCAGTCAGGAATCACACCGGTTTGAAGGGAGCCATTGATGATCTTAGTCCATGTCGAGGAGAGGGCCTGGTGGAGTTTTTTTTTTGCCAGGGAAGAAGGGAGAGGGTCGGCTAGGTGGGAGGATGTTTTGGAGGTGGACATAAGTTTGGAGATGTCCGATACCAGGAGGGGTTGGAAGGATCTCCAGCTGGCGGGCGTCGACAGCTGCATCCAGTTGGGGAGATTGTTTTCAGTTTTGAGAGGCGGGTTGTCGGAGAGGTATGGAACAGGAATAAAATTGTTAGTGGAGGGAGGGGGGGGGGCTCTTTGCTAGGGGGGTATCCAGTACAGGGAAAGCTCAATCTCTGTGATTTTATCGTTGAAGAAATTGGCAAAATTGACACAAGTGTCTGTGGTAGTAGGTAAGGGGTTGGGAGTAGATTTAGTAGTTTGTTGTTTGATGATGTTAAAGAGCTCCTTAAGGCCGTTTTTGGCTCGGTCTAGAGCACTGTATATGTGTTTTTTGTAGCTTCTCCGTGCTCTTCTGAGTTGCTCAAGGTGGGTGGGATCTCCAGAGTCTTTCGGCTGCTCTTAGTTGTCTTCTCTCTAAATTGAGATCCTTGTTGAACCAGGCTCTGGATGGTGCGCTTCTCAACCTTTTTAGTTTTAGTGGGGCTAACTGATCAAGTATGGTAGTTCTAGTCGAGTTGTAGTGGGTGGTTAACTCAGTCATGGAGAGGTTGGACGAAGGGGGAGGTAAAGGGAGGTGATTTTTTCTTCCAGAGTAGATAAAGGGATTTGGCTGATATTCCTTTTCCAACTAAGTGACTTTTGGGAATGGGTAGTGAGTTGGGGGGTGTAGTTGAGATGGAAAAGGATGATGTGATGATCTGACCAGTCGACAGCAAGGATATCATCGACCGTGAGTGAGTCTTTATGCGCTATTATCGCATCTAGTGTAGCACCTTTGATGTGGGTTTGGCCCTTGCAATGTTGGGAAAGGTTGTTGCTGTGAAGAAGGTCATTTAGGGTTTGGATGAGCGCATTGTTCTCGTCATTCCAGCGGAGGTTGAGGTCACCCAAGATGATGAAGTTGGGGCAGGAGAGGGAGCAATGTGTTATTAGGTCAGCTAGGTGGTCGGCAAAAGGTTGAGTGTTACCACGGGGTGGTAGAGAAGGTGGAAGGTCAACTCGGAATTGTCACTAGTCTTTATGGAGGCATTAAGGTGTTCACAGGAGTTGTAGTTGAATGAGTCTTTTAACTATTTCTATGGTATTTTTGTGGAGGATGGCAATGCATCCCCCCGGGCGGTCTTTTCTCTCTTTGTTGGAAATAGAGTAGCCAGGAGGGACGAGGATGTCCATGATCGGTTGCGAGAGTTCAGTCATCAAGGTTTCTGTGACGAAGGCAATGTCAATGTTATGATTGAGGATGTCATCAGTAAGATCCGTAGCGTGTTTGACTGCTGATCTGCAGTTTATGAGCATGCAGTTAGTGTGCGGATAGATCTTGGGGTCTGGCCTGGAAGGGATGGAGGGGATATTAACAAGGTGAGCAGGGGGTCTGGGTGAGGAAGGCTGTATGTGATGTCTCCTGAGGCCAGTGATGACCTGTATGTTGGGCGGGGGATCAGGATAGGTAGGAGCGGGTTGTAAGAATGAGCGAGTTTAATAGCTTCATTGTGAGATAAAGGAGAGATTGTTCTTCTTGGTCTCGAGGTGTTTAGCTGGAAGGGTCTGGAGGGCCAGAGGAGACTCTGTTGGGAGTTCTTGTCCGGCGAAGGCGTGTGTGTCTGGGACTGGGAGGGGTGCATCAGTGGGTTGAGGCTTCTCGCTATCATGTTGATGCCCTGTATGATGAGTTCGAGTTGAGATTCGAGATTGGAGAGTCGTTCATTGATTTTTGAGGAGGAGGTGGGTTTGGGGGTGGGGGAGTGGGAGATGAGGTTCGTTTTAGCTGTGGTCTGAGGCGACTGTTTCTGATGGGTTTTAAGATCCCTGGGTAGTAGGTTATAGGAGGCAGTCGTGGAGTGAATGGGATTGGCGTCAGGGAGTGGGTTAGAGGTGGTGGGGGAGGAGGGTTGAATATGAGGATCTCTATGGTTCATCGAGTCTAGTCTGTTGGAGGGCAGAGGGAGAAGGGTTAGGAGGGGAGACAGTGTAGGGGGAGTCTTGGAGAGGTTCGGGGGTGAAAAGGTATTGCGTGAGGGGGTAGAGGAGGTGTGGGATAGGGAGACTGAGCAGATGTTGTGATTGAGGGTTTTAGGGTTAGGGGAGTAAGGGGCTTGGCCAGGGGGGAGAGGGGTTGATGGGGATAGGAAGGTCAAACAAGATGTGGCTAGAGACTTTGGGAGTGGAGGGGGAGCAGGGGATGGTGGGGGTAGAGTGGAGTGTCGAGGGGCTAAGGGGGGGGGGGGATTGAGGGTGTGGGAGGGCTGACTTCAAAGATGGAATATGGATTCGAAAGCACGGAGGTGTCATTAGCTTGAATCATGATGGTTCCATTTCTGAAGATGGAGATGATGACGTTTCCCTGGAACGAGGGGGAGCTGGAGATAGAGAGTTTGCAACTGTATGGGATATTAGTATAGTTTTGGTGGGGAGGAGGTGGCTAGTGAGGAGGGTGTTCCATCTAGCAGGGTGTTTAGTGAAGAAGGTAAGATCTGTCCTTTTCGGGCCTTTATGGGCATTGTAATAGGTGTCAGCAATAAGTAGCTCCGGGTGTTGCGCTTAAAGTTTTTCAACGCAGTGGAGGACAGGTGGTTGGGGGGGGGGGGGGGGGGGGGGGAATATGGAGAAGGAGTTGGGCCCGTGGGGTTTAAGGAAGGAGGAGATGGGTGAGATAGTTGGTCCTGTGGGGATCAACATCATGTGCCAGTGAAAAAGGCCAGTGCTCGTAATGGGGTTAAAAGGATGCTAGAGGGGGTGGAAGGTGGAGATTAGGGCAAGGTAGGGGGACGGGGCACTAGACTGGGAGTGGGGGGGGGGGGGGAGGGGGTCATCAGTAGGATGTTCATCCTACCTAGGTAAAGTTGCTCGAAAAGGGGTTAAGAAGTCCTACAGATTGCGGTAGGTGTAGAAACTAGGGAGATCCAGATTAAAGTGCCAGTGCTGGGAGTGAGGCGGATACAGAACGATCTTGTGTGAGAGGGTGGGAGGGTAACCACTAGCTAAGGATGAATGAAAGGTGGACGGCTTGCATCTCGCAAGAGCTGCACTGGCCCCACCGACATTAGTTCAGGGGAGGAAGATGGCCCCAGGGGAGGGGGACAATGGGGTTATAATGCATCAGCCATGAGTACTGGGAAAAGAAAGTCCAAAGGTTTCAGAGAAGAAAAAGGGCAGAGGTTATTCCAGTAAAGGTGTACCTGGATGTGGTTCACCGTGAACCGTTTTTCCCAGAAAGCAGAGATGGTCGAAGGAAGGTCAAAAGAGGGTCCAAACCGGGAAACAGGGCAGAGTCAGCACTATAATCCTGGTAGAAAATGAGGATAACACTCACCGGGGGCTCCAGATCAGGTAGTTCGATCCTTGGTATGGCGTTAAGGAGGGCTAGGATTCCGGCGTTCGGCAAGCGAGGGCTCCAATAGGGAGAATAAAACCTCCAGCTGAGAGGGAACGGGGCTCTCGGCTTGTGGAGTCAGCACCGTGAGTCCAGAACAAATGGCTGGCCGCTAAGTGTGGGTCAACTGACAATAACTGGGTGAGATCAGGGCAAAATCCCCCAGGTAGGAGCCCGCCGAAAGGAGGCGGGCTCCAAATCCAGTAGAGAGAAGTGGGGCCTTGTGGAGGACCAGCACGGTGGACCGGAAACCTGCGGCGCAGGTCAGGCAGGGCACCTGACTCGTGGGGTCCGCCTGAGTCCAGCACGAGAGTCGGAGGGGCCGCCCCGCGGCGGACTGGCGTGGCGGCTGAAGCCTGAGACAAGGCACCAGGTGAAAATATGGTCGACAGAAATCTGCCCGGCTCTGGGAGTCGGAGAAGCAGGCAGACTCAACGGCGTGCAGGCGTCTCGTCCCAAGCTGGAGCCGGAGTCCTGGCTCTGGCGAAGCAGAGACCTGAGCCTGTGTCGGTCCCAAACAGGCAGAGAAAGGCAGCCTGCCGGCGGGACCAGGGACACAGCTGATCTCCTGGAATGGAGACCTGGGTCAGTGGCGGTCTCGAGCAGGCAACGAAGGCAGCCTGCCTGTGGGACCAGAGAAGCGGTCAACCTCAACGCCGGCAGGGTCAAGGGAGGCGGCTGATCCTCTGCAGAGTCGGTGCGCTGACCGTTGGAGGGGGTATACACATTGATGTCAGGAGCAAATGCATGAAATGGGGATTTGCTAATTTTTTTTTTTTTGCTATATTTTTACACTGTTCTTTAGTGTTTTACACTTCACATATTTAAATTTTTTAGGCAAGGGAGATCAAGTGATTTGGTCACAATCATACAATTTTCAGTCAAGTGCCGAATCTCAATTTAGAACCAAGGACCAAGATTTCAAATTTGGCAGCCTAACCTCTAGATTACATCTCCTTCCTGCCTGATTATCCTCAAAAACACTTGCCCCAAACTCTGGACTCACCCCTTGAGGAAAATGATGTCTTCAGCTTTGCAAATCAGGTTGTCGTGAGGTTATTTTAGCATTTACATTGGTGCATTATTTAGCTCTAGGTCTGAGGCATGTGCCCTCTCACCTAGTTACATTTTGCTTTTGTTCCTTTTGTTATTTTAGCAAAGCTTCATTTTTGGGGAGATGTTTTTATTCCTTTATCAGTTGTCCTTGCATGCAAAATCTGTTACTCATTTCTTTGCAGGACATTTCATCCTGTGCTCAACCCAAGACTGTGCACGTTAATTTATCGGCTATTGCCAGTCCAAAGGGAACATTATCTAACCTATACAGAAAAAAACATGTTGTCACATCAAGACAGTTCTAAGAACAACAGTAATGTTATTATACAACATCACACTGCCCACAAAAATCTAAAGGGGATATGCCAGCCAGTTGCCATCTTATGCTGCATGTTGTTGCAGTTTCTGCTGAAAACTTTTGGTTCATCTTCGATTACGTGGGAGGACTCCCAGAAGACTAACAGACCTCTTCTTAACCTATGAACACAGATATGGGGGTTGGGCTTCCTTCTTGGGGTCAGAAGGGTGGGTTAGGGCTACCACTGCTATCTGGTAGAAGCTTAGTAGTGAAGGTAGGAATGTTAGACACACTATTGTGACAATATGGTGGGACTCTTCTTGTGTTTCACTTTCCTGGTCACTGCTGTAATAATGTTGTGTTTCATTATCCTCATAAGCCTTTTTACATAGAGTGGAGTTGCTTCAATAAAAGTTATTAAACCAAAATCCTGCATCGGTTTTGTCTTTGCATGTATGAGACTTATGTAACTGAGAGAAAGAGGTATGATCCTTTACTCTATGACAAGTCTGAGTGTCACGCGGCAGGCTGCCACAAATCACTTCTATCTCGTACTGGTGAGGTGCTGCTAGCTAGCCGGAAAGGGTTAGGCCGAGAGCTGTCACACAGTGTGGGATCAGACTCAGTCCCCCATGCTTGGTGGTGCTGCTGCCCAAATCCAGCAGTCTTGTTATCATAGCGAGAGTCTACGACAAGTTGACTGCCCCGTTTACAGACAGTTTCCATCCAGTCATGGCCGTTTGTGTCTCAATCTAATGCATACTGGGTATTGTAGTGCTGGTTTGCTTCCATCGGACAAATTAAACTCACACACCTGATAGCAATAATTTCTAGGTGAAAAGTTCCAGAATGGAATCTGTAATGACCTGAAGCAAGGTAGTCACCCTATTTGCAAAACACTTCTCCGCGAAGGATTGACCAACAATGCACCACGTGGTATCACTTCCACACTAAAACAGTACATCATCCTCTTGACAGAGTCCCAAACTCTTGCCTCCAATTTTAAATTCAATGACTTTCTCAAGTCAAAATAACTTTATTTCAGCTACAAGAGCCATAAAAGGGCATAGCAGCAATAAATACAAATAAATACACAATGTAATAAATATAACAATACATATAATGATAAAATGGAATAAGGATAAAATACACTCAAACAGTGTGATGGGACAGTCTTGTTGGAACCATTAAACAGATAAAAAAATTCCCTCTAGTAATCCAGCTAGCTCCGAGGAACTTGGCAACGGCGATCACTAGCGTTGGCCTAGTGTCTGATCTATGGATTCGCAGGGCAGTTTCAGAGCTGCGGATTCCCAGCAGTCTGCATGCCGGGGCCAGCCATTTCCTGCGTGAGGCGGTGTACGCGGGGCAGGCAAAGAGGACGTGAGGGAGATTCTCGACGGAGCTTTGCAGGCTGGACAAGCGGTTGATTCTTTGTAGGACCGGCGGCTGGTGAAAAGTCATAGTGGTAGCGTTCCAATGCGGAGCTGAAAGTACAGTTTCCTTTCCCTTGGGACCGTGATTATGTCCCAAAAAGCCTCATACTTGCAGGTCTCTTTTAAATGAACAAAGTCACAAGATAATGTAGTGTGAAGTGCGGCCCCTAGATCTTCGTGATCTACCATGTGCCAATATAGTTTCTTTAGTTCGCTTTTCGAGGGAAAGGCGGAGGTGGTTGGTGAATTCCAGAGTTCACTGAGCCCAAGTGAGTAAAGTGACCCCTTGATGTATCGTAGCCAGGGGATGTTGTGAAGATGATCAGCTTTTAAAATAACTTGCAGGGCTATAGTAAAGGTTTCAAGCTCTGGGGTAATCCAGAGACACCGCCAGTACAGGAGAGGGCGTAGGCGGGCTTTATGACCGATGCGTTTTATACCAAGGTCCTTAAAAAGGGGGAACAGTGGAGTGCTTGGCGGAAGGGACACAAGGTTTCTTAGGAAGTTGTTTTCAGCGATGGTTATGTCTTGGATTTTGGCATAACCCCATAGTTCAGCTCCGTAAAGGGCTGAGGTCACAGCCTGGGCTTTGTATATCTGTATTGCTGGGCGAATTGGTTTTGTGTGTGAGAGGTGAAAGTTTTTTAATAGTACCCCTGTTTGCTTTAGTTTTAAAGCTTGCTTTCCAAGACATGTTGTTAGTCAATGCTATACCCAGGTAGCTGAAAATGCCCACCTTCTCAAGTGTGGTGCCCTCTAGTGTAAACTTCCCTCTAAAAGATCTATGGGTTATTAAGGGTCATTAGTTTTGTTTTAGAGGCTTTGATTTCAAGTTCCTGCGTTGAGCAGAATTTCTCAAAACACGTGAGGAGTTTCCTTAGTCCACCAGGGGTCTTGGATATCAGGAGAGTATCATCTGCGAAGAGCATGACATGGATTTTTGTGTGCCAATTGATGGTGCGTCAGCCTCCAATCTAAGCAGGGAGAGGACGATTTCATTGATATACAGAGATAAAAGGGTCGGGGCAAGGACACACCCTTGCTGCACACCCCTTGATACATGGATTCTATCAGTTAGTTGCCCCTTGTTGTCCCACCTGACTCGTGCGTAGTTGCCCTCGTGGAGCTGTATCAATAGTGCTAGGATGTGCTCCGGGATTCCCATTCGGGAGAAAGAGTGTCCCATAGTTTGTTGCAAGGTACTAGGTCAAAAGCAGACTTTAGATCCACAAAAGCTACATATAGGCTCCCTTTACCAATGAGGACTGTTTTCCAGTATTAAAATAGGAACCTGAGGGCTTGATCAGTGGTAGATATTTTTTCCCGGAAACCGGCTTGGAGGGGACTAAGGATATCATGTTCAGTCATCCAGTCTTCGATCTTTCCCAAGAGGCAGTGGCAGAAGACTTTTTGCACACAGTCAATTAGACTAATTGGTCTGTAGTTGCTGGGGAGTGATCTGTCGCCCTTTTTAAAGATCGGGACAACAATAGCCCCTTTCCAGGACTCGGGGATAGGCGCCCCAGATGCTATTGTGTTCGTTATGATGGTGAGGTATCTTGACCAGGATGCTATGTCGGTTGAGGACAGGTCTGCTGGGACACCATCCGAGCCAGGGGCCCTGCCGCGTTTTATGGTGCCTAGGGAATATATTATGTCACTTTGAGAGAACAGCTGGGGCACTTCGGTGGTGGGTGCTAAAGAAGTGTTTAGGCAGGGGTCCATGTGAACAGGAGTGGGGCTATCATGGTCATGGGAGTACAGCCTACTAAAATGGTCTACCCAGACTTTCGGGGCGATGTTGGTTGTAAAGTTCAGTCCACTGCTTTCTGGGCCTCGCGCTGCCAGGGACCAGAACAGACTACAATTCCTCTCGCGCATAGCGTCGCTCAGTGCTGTCCACCACTTATCATCTTGGTCATGCTTGGCTTTGCGTATGGCTGACTTGTAGGACTTCCTAGCTAAGTGGATGGCGTTGGCATCCTTGGATTTAATAGGCTGGATTAGGTGCTTATTTAAGGACCGGCACATTTTATTGAACCAGCGGTGCCTACCTTTGGGTCTCTTGCCATCATGGGCTGTGGATTCTGAGACGTGGGCTGCGATATCCCTGAAGCATGAGGTGTGGATTAAACTTATTTCTTTATAGTGTATTGCGGGACCCACCTCTAGGTCCATTAATGTAGACTTTAGGGTGTTATTAGCTGCGTTGATGAGTGCGGGACGAGCCGCAACCTTGTCCCACTTTAGGTGTCGTTTGCCGTTAACCAGGCTAATGCCCTCTGGTGCTGCTACTGGGGAGTTAATCGTGGGCGAGTGGTTGCCCAAAGCTAACGTATGGACAGAGAGAGGATTATGATCACTTTCAGTTCTTTCAATGATCGTCATGTCGATGACTAGGGGCCATAACCTTATGTCGAATAGACAGTAGTGGATTCTGCTGGTGTGGTTGGTTTTATTGAACGTGTGACGGCCTTTGGCGTCTGACATGACTTACTCACTTATGTTACTAGAAAATACAATTTATCAGAGGAAATATTAATTTCAGTTGATGTTTTATGAAATTCTCTCTTACAAAACCAATAACACCTGGATCAATTTCTTGTCGGTCAGCAGAGGTGAACTCTCCAGGATCACAAAACCCCTCAGACCCGACAAGTACTTAATAACTACCCTTCCCAAGATCATTAAAGCTACTTTCCAACTATTCTAACATGCAAGCCGCTCTATGATTCAGTCTCCCAGGGAACTTTGCCAGATATTCTAAGGATCAGCCATAAACTCATACATGAAAATTGCACTGACCAAACCTAGTTGTCAGTTTCAGATATACTCCAAATATATCATAGCACAGGAAAAAGTAAACAAAAATTGAAAGAGGTCTCCAACCACTGAATTACTTTTATCAACAGGGAGAGCACCTTATAACCAACTGTCAATGTGGCTTTCGCTGTGTCTGCAGTATCGAAATAGCCGATCTTAAGTTTCCAGATGACATTCACTGCATCACGGATGCTGGAGATGCCTACTTCCTTGTTGTACTCATTGTCTCAGCAGCCTTCAATTCTACCGTTTACCACAGACTTGTACCGGTTATGGGCCACCACATAGATTTTTTAGGCCAAATTCTGGGCTGGTTGCATCCTTCCTATTGAATTAGGAAAGAAGGGTAAAAACTCAACTCTAGAAGTACTTTGACGTCTTGCAATGTGCCTTAAGGATCAGTGCTAGTGCCCATGCTTCTTAATTTATATCAGGAAACTGAGTTCTCTATGCGAGGAGGCTGGTGTATCCATACATCAATAACCAGAAGACAAGGCTTGAAACGCTTCTAAACACAACAATTAACATCCTCGACCTTCCTTCCTCTTGAGTAAACTTCGATATTGAATAATGTGCTAATGTTTAATGCACAGAAGAAAAGAGCCCCTACTCCTCCCGCCTAGATACATATACACATTTGATCCTTCTTTCACTTAAGAGCTAGTAGCAGATGTCATCTCCACTCCTCCATTCCCCAAAGTAAGATCACTTAGATTTACTCCAAACTTCACAGTGTCTTTTGGCCCATGTAGCAACAATGGAGGTCTACAACTATCAACTTCAATCACGTAAAAAGACCAAGCATCTACTTTCCCCTTCCGACTTTGCAACGTCAGCACTGGCACTGGTCATCTCTACGTTTGACTGTGGCAACATCCTATGAGCACTTGTACCACAGTTATCTCTTCTGGAAGCAGTTCTATTCTCCACTGCCAACTTTGTAATATTTCCCAAAAAAACCTTCAAACAAACAAAAAATCCACTTCCAATGCCTGCTCATAGAAGCCGGAATTACACGTCTTTTCCACAGCTCTAGGGGAAAAAGTTCTTGAACGTCTCAGATGATCTGCTGCACAAAACACGTGACAGGCTGGTAAGCTGGTTGAGCTGACGTTTCTCTAGCTTGGTGGGGGGTGGAGGGGAAGCTGAAATTTGCAGACTGAGCCCCCTCTGTGGACTCAAAGATGTTGAGCTGACTGTGGGAAACATAGCACAGACAGAAAAAGCACAAATGGGCCGGGCACATCTCTCCAGCTATGCAACAACTGTGTTTGCTACACTGTCCTACCATGCCTTCCCCAGTGCTTTGTTTGTAAAATAATATGTGCAGATGCCCAAAGCGCTGCACAGTCCCCAATCCACCTCGTGCCTCTTTAATTCACTGCCAGGCACTCTGCCCCGCTATTTCACTCTTACAGTTGTCTGCTTTCTCCCTTGGTGACAGATTTTCTGTATCTCTTTTCGTTTGGTTTGTTTTTCCCTCTGTTGGCCTCGGGAAATGTCTGATGTGGATAAATACATACCAGTCCCCAAAAATAAGTGCTGGTGCCCCTCCACCAGCATCACCGGCTCAAATTAAGCACTGGTATTCCCCCACACTAGTGGCCGGAGGACCAAGTCTACCTTAGTCACCTAAACAAATAAGTCAGCGAAATACAATAATTTCCCAGTTATCTATGCCCAAGCTCTCCAGATATTGTTAAACAGGTTGTAGACTCAACATATCCCTTTTCTCAAACTTCTTCATTTAGCAGTTCACCCTGAATGTGTAAGGAGAAACAAACTACTGACCTGAATCATCATTCCTACCTCCATTAGAAAGAGCACAGTGCTCAACCTTTATAACATATATCATCATTTCTTGCATCACTTGTGGTCCTTGGCGGGGGAAAGTGGGAAGAACATGTACAGAAGACCCTAATTAACTGCAATGCACTACATTTACTAGACATCTATCACCTTGGAGTTGTTCATTAAACACACACACACACACACACACACACACCTCTTCCCAACTTTAATGTTAAGATGATTACACATAATAGAATATCCATAAGCCTCTGACAACCACACTAGTGTCCCAACCCAAGGATGAGAGTTCCTCCCCACAGCTAGCTTCCTTGAGGCCTCCTCACCTTCTGGAAACAGTCATTGAAGGACAGGTTGTGCCTGATGGAGTCTTTCCAGCCCTGATAGTCCCCTTTGAAGAAAGGGAAGAGCGTAGCGATGTCCTTCACAATCTGGAAGAATCAGAAACAACAGTTACAGCCATCTGGATAAAGGAGGACCGGTTGTCAAGCTGTAGGAAGACAACATGTGTCTGCTAAGAACTTTTCTCTGGAGACAGTTATTGATGAGTTTTAATTATCTAGAAAATATTAATTTAGCGGTGCTTCATTTAGTATAACTAGGCCCCTTAAGACTGCCTTGAACACACTATTGTATTTTGTGTTTCAAAATGTATGATTTGATCTCCTTGATTAAATGTGTACAGCTTTAACCAATAAGATACCTTAGGAAGTAGGAGTCACTAGGTGTTGCACCACGAACAGATTGATTGGTTGTCATGAATGATACATTGTTAATCCAACCCTTCTAAGTCATGTCATGCTGTGCAATGTGTGTGGCGTCTGCCCCTACAGCATTATAAAAGACGGGTTATTTTGGAGGAGAGCCTGACACTTTGGGCTTTTCTTTAAAAGAGTCAGGCTAGCTGTGGATCTGTTTTGATACTTAGAACTATGTTAATTAGCAGTTAACTAACTACCTTTTGCTTTCTGTGATAATAAATATCTTTGAATAAGTCCAGATGGTTGATAACTTTAGAATTTTTTCGTGTGCAGGTTATATTTGTCGCCTCAGCGCCTTGAGACCCTCACGGGTGAGTGGTGCGCTTTACACATTCCTGATTGATTAAGTCTCTGAGAGACTCTGATAGCCCCATTCCTGCCTAACAACCCAACGACCCTGTTAATGTATTAGGAGTGTTGACATTCTTTTAAGAGGACAGATCTCGTGGGTTCTTTGAGGAGTTGTCATTTGTGTCCTCACTGGAAACAGTTTTATTAAGGTTAAAGGGGTAAACTTGGGTTAAAACTTAAAACTAAAAGTCAGAAATTGACTTGATAAGTTATTAACATCAGAATGAGTTTGTATACGGAACCTGAAAAATGATACAAAACTTTTCTGATTTTTTTGTTGTTTAAAAAATGACTAGATCAAGTAATTCACGAAGATGCATCTTCTTCATATTTTGAAGTAGGTTGTTATATATGCTCTATATATAGCACTACCCTTAAATAGACAGCCACGAGACTGAATTGTTATGTAAATTCTGTTAACGCTGTTTCAATATGGCTCTCCCCGCATGCCAGAGAGGAAGGACTAGAGGCGTTTTCCTGCCAGATGTCTTGGCTGTGGTCGCTAGCATGGACTCATCAGCCAGCAAAATGACATTAAAGCCTAGAAAGCTCAGTAAACCATTGAGTTGTCGCCACCAAATATTTGGAAGGTAATGTAGATTTTCCTAGTAATTTATGACGGAAAGTCTTAATTTTATTAAAGACACGGAGGCGAATATTATGCGTTCTTTTCTTACTTTATTTCAAATAGCAGCAGTCAAGAAACTACAACTCCCAAGAGGATTAGCAACAGACTAACCAATGGGAGTAAAACAAGAAGTAACGATGGACCAATCGCATGAGGCCATAACCATAGAGTGTACACTTGACTGCAAGCAGCCCTCTTTTCTTGAACGAGCCAGTCAAAGAGAATCATAAAACAAAGGGTAAATGAGTCCCACAATTGCAAAGGCCAAGGAAACGGAACAAACTTCTTGAACCATAGAGATGAACCGGGAGTACGACGGTGAGATAAGGTGCTCCTGAGAGGATTGTGATGACACGTCTCGTGGGTTCTTCTTGAAAGATGCGATGAAGGCGCCAGTAACGTTATCCGGAAGTTGGAGGTAATGCCGGAGTCGCTGGGAGGGAGAGAGAAAATACATATTAAAAAGTACAGTGGTGGGATAATATTCGCCTCCGTGTCTTTAATAAAATTAAGACTTTCCGTCATAAATTACTAGGAAAATCTACATTTTATGACAAGACCGGAGGCTCTATTATGCGAGTTTAAAGCATATCAATAACTACTGAAGAAGCAGTTCTAACAGGTTTGCAATAGAAAGTCTTGAAAACATTATCATTAGACCAATCTGCCGACCTGAGAATGTCCTCCAAACTAGATCCCAAAGCGAAAGCTTTAGAGGCCATGGCTCCCCTGGAAGAGTGGGCTCCAAACACAGAAGTGTCAATTCCCGCTAGGGACATAATCAATCTGACCCAACGGGCCAAAGTTGCGGAAGTCACTGGATTATGAGGTTTGCGGAAGGAAATTAATAATTGGGTAGAGGAGGACGTTCTCAGGTTAACTGTTCTTTTTTCGTATTCTTTTAAACAAAGACCCACACATAATTTTGGTTTATCAGGAAAAAAGGGATAGAACACCGAATGTAAATTAGTTTTGGTACGTTTGGCAATGTGAAACAAAACGCCTGAAGGTAGAAACTGGCGGACAGAGACATCTAGGGCCTTAACATCGGAAACTCTTTTGATAGAAATTAGGCATAGGAGCATAGTGAGTTTGGCAGACAGCATTTTAAGGGAAAGACTCGGATTGTCTGGCCAAGAAAGTAAAAGGTTCAGAACCAATGAAACATCCCAGACATGGGAGTACTTGGCAGAAGGAGGTTTAGAGAGTTTGACCCCTTTTAGAAGGCGACAAATTAAGGGGTGGATCCCGATAGGTTTGCCATCAATATTAGAATGGTTCATAGAAATAGCAGATCTGTAAAGATTGATAGTACGATATGATTTACCCAGACCTGCCTGGGCCGCTAAGAAATTAATAATTAGGTCCAGATCCGCTGAAAAGGGATCAGCACATTTTCCCACACACCAGCTTGACCAAAGAGACCAAGCTGATCTGTAGGCTCGCCTTGTGCCAGGCGCCCAAGCATTATTGATGAACTCTGAAGCTTCCGACAAAATAGGGAAGGACCGGTGGGTAGGCCGGAAATGAGCCAGGCTGATAGGACTAACGATTTGTTGAGAATCAGATTGTGGGGTCATCCGAGCGGGTCTAGGAGGAGAGACGGAAATGAGGGAAGTAAGATTGGAAAATCTGCCGAGAGTTCGAGGAGGGGTGGAAACCAAACTTGAGATTGCCAAAAGGGGGCTATCAGGACAAGAGACGTCATTTGGCACCTGACTTGATTCAATACCCTGTTGATTAGAATAAAAGGAGGGAAAGCATAATTGAGGGAGTTGGACCAATCCTGAAGAAAGGCGTCTGTAGCCAATGCCAACGGATCCGGACGCCAACTGAAGAAGCGAGGAAGTTGGGAGTTCAGTCTGGATGCAAAGAGATCCACCTGAAAGGGGCCCCATTTTCTTTCTATTTGGCGAAAGACAGAATGGTGTAACTTCCAATCGCTGGAATCCGAGATATGTCGGGAATGCCAATCTGCATTGAAGTTCAGAGAGCCTGGAAGACTCTCGGCGAGAAGAGAAAATTTGTGGGACAGACAAAACTCCCAGAGGCTCTTGGCCAGAAGAGCAAGAGGTCTGGACCTGGTGCCCCCAAGATGGTTTATGTAACGAACTGCGGATATGTTGTCCATGCGGAGTAGAATGGAACAACTTGCTCTGTCTTTTGTAAACGTCCTGATCGCAAAGGAGCCTGCAAGAAGCTCAAAACAATTTATGTGCAATCTGGACTCCTCTGCGGACCATATACCGCCAGTCGATATTGAACCACAACGGGCGCCCCAACCCGTGAGACTTGCATCTGATTCTAATACAAGATCGGGCACAGAGGGGAAGATGGATCTGCCGTTCCAGGCCTCTAAATGGGATATCCACCATTGGATTTCGAGTTGGGATTCTTGGTCTAGATAACCTAGATCGGAGAAAGCCAAACCTCGACGAAGGTGAAGGATCTTGAGACGCTGAAGGGCGCTGTAGTGAAGGGGTCCTGGGAAGATGGCCTGGATAGAAGAAGAAAGAAGGCCGACGACTCTTGCAAGAGTTCTGAGAGAAATAGATTATTTCTGGAGAATTGCAACCAATTCTCTTTTGATTGCAGAAACCTTGGTCCGCGGGAGCGACAGAGATGCCGAAACCGAATCTATTTGGAAGCCTAGAAATTCTATTTGTTGTGAGGGAACCACTACCGATTTTTCGAGATTTAATAGGAAGCAGAGATCTGCTAGGAGTGTAGATGTTACCTGTAGTTGAGACAGAAAAGAGGATTTGCTTTGATGCATAATTAGAATATCGTCGAGATAGATAATGAGTCTGAAACCCAGGGATCGAAGGTAGGAAACAACCGGCTTTAAGAGCTTCGTGAAACACCACGGAGCTGACGAAAGGTCGAAAGGAAGGGAGGAAAAGTGATACGTTTTTGAATTCCAACGAAATTGTAAATATTTTCTGTGAGAAGGATGGATCGGGATAGTGAGGTATGCATCTTGAAGATCTAGTCTGACTAGCCAATCGCCTTGGAGTAAAATGTCCCTGAGATGGATAATAGTCTCCATCTTGAAGTGACGATAGACGACAAACTGGTTGAAGGATTTTAGATTGATTACCGGTCTTAGTTTTTTGTTCTTTTTGTGGACGAGAAAAATAGAACTGATGAAACCGGAGTAATCCGGAATGCAACTTTGGATGGCATCTTTTTCTAGCAAGGATTGGATTTCCGAAGAAATTAGAGATGACATTTCGAGAGAGAACCTTGGAAAGAGAGGGGAACATGACTGGAAAGGAGGAGAGAGAAATTCGATGCGATAACCCTGGATAGTGGAGAGAATCCATGGGTCTGAAGAAATTGACATCCATTTTTGGAGGAAGAATCGAAGACGCCCTCCCACGGGAGGGCCAGAACGTTGGCTTACCTGAGGTAATGGCAGCTCTGGAGATGTGCTGGCCACGATTGCGGAAACCCCTTGATCGTTGGGGATAGAAGTGGGGTTTAAACTCTTGGTTATAGTAATAGGAGGGGTTAGAATATCCTCTGGAGCCTTGGTTTCGATATTGGCGGCCGGTAAAGCGACTCCTACCTCTACCGGCCCGGGAAAAAACACGTTGGTTGAAAACCTTCTTTAGAGATTGTTGGGCTTTGTCAATAGATGAAAATGTGGAGACGAAACGACTAAGGTCCTTGATGAACGAGTCTCCAAAGAGTTTACCATCGGCCTGAATGCCAGGATCTCTGGTAGCAAGATTAGCCAGTTTAGGGTCCATACGGAGGAGGAGACCCTTACGTCTCTCGTGGATGATGGCCGAATTAGCATTTCCCAAAAGACAGAAAGCTCTTTGGGTCCAAAGAGAAAGGTCCAGAGGGTCGATAGGAGAATCTTCTAATCTAGCCGACTCGGCTAAGTCAAGTATTCTTGCAAGTGGACCTACCACATCCAGGAGTTTATCTTGGCACGTGGTCCAAGCTTTGTCTACCCCTTTACGGGGATCTTTTCCATACTTTGTAAAGAATGTGATAAGACTCGTCAATAGCTGGGGTTACAGTAATGTTAGAATCTAAAGACGGTCTAGGACATTCAGATTTGAGTTTAGAGCGAGTCTGTTTGTCCAAAGGAAGCCACTCCGTGGAGTTGGGGTGATGAATGAGAGAGGGGTCGAACATGGGAACACCTTCCGCATCAACTACACTGGTAGAGGGCTCACTAGAGGAACGTTTGATACGTTTGGTGGGGGGAGAAGCAGGTGAAAACGTATCATCAGGATTATCTGAAAGATAATTCGTCCATGCCCTCTTCATCCGTGTCCAAAACCTTTGAAATAGCAATCTTTTTCGGCGCTGGTATATGCTTCGATTTTTATTTACATTTAGCATGTGAGCTTGACTTTTTGATAGAGTTCCCCTCCTTAGAAGGAGGCCTGGGAGGAACCAAGTCCTCTTTCTGGTGTGAGGCAAGCTCACTCTCTGTATTTGCGCCTTTTGCTGTTTTAAAAGAAGCGTTTATTTTGCGTTTTCTGCCTTCCCCCGCAGAATGGGCCATAGGTTTGGACATCATGGACATCACTGAACTCTCAATGTTCTTAGACATTGTAACCATAGATGCTTTCAAAGCATTTCTAACCGAGGATTTTATAAATTTGTTTAAATCCTGTTTAAAGGATTCCTCATTATCCCCAGAATCAGAACTGAGAGACGAAATATCAGTATCCATATTTATTTGCAAAAGACAGACTGGGCAAAAATTGGGATAATAGAAAAAATATGCCCTGAGAAAAAAATGAGGGTAGTTAGGGATTAATAAAGAGCAACACGCTCTCTGAAGCTTGGAAAGGCCCTCCTATGGGCGGGACCGAAGGGGAGGGTCAAAGGATTTGAAGACGCGTCGCCGGAGAGCTTCAGAACAACACGGCCGGCACCGAATTAAAGCTGCTTCGGCCGCAGCGGAGCGCTGAGGAAAGCCGAAAAGCCTAAAAGCCTCGTCTGTCAGGCGCGCAACGAGAAAGCGCTGACAGAACGAGGAGGCACTCAAATAGAAAGCGCGACGGCGCGCGTGCGAGGCAGAAAACCAACGGTAACACGAAGGAGCGAAGGGGGGCGGGGGGAGGGCTCGCCACTTTTTAGAGTTACTACGTTCACGGGAAGACGTTATGCTTAAGGAGAAAACGGCATATAAATAAAACAATAGACATGGAAATATAATAAAATAGCTAAGAAAGTAGACGCAAAGCCAAAAGAGAGTACTTATCTTGACTGCGAGCAGCAAGAAAATAGGGCTGCTTGCAGTCAAGTGTACACTCTATGGTTATGGCCTCATGCGATTGGTCCATTGTTACTTCTTGTTTTACTCCCATTGGTTAGTCTGTTGCTAATCCTCTTGGGAGTTGTAGTTTCTTGACTGCTGCTATTTGAAATAAAGTAAGAAAAGAACGCATAATAGAGCCTCCGGTCTTGTCATAAAATTTCTATTGAATTTTAGGGCTTTTTTCCTTTCTCTTTCATATAATATTTTGAGCCTGGTTTGACAATACAAGAATCTTATATTGAAATATCCGCTGACTTTTTGGACACGATCTTCAAGTCAAACGTGAATATCGATTTTTTTTTATTTTTTTAAGAAGAGTGAAAGACCCGTAGTAAAACGTTTTTAGTACATCCAATTATTTATTAAATTACGTGGAGAAATCAAGGAATTAATTTTTTTCCACTGTATCTTTTTTTATTTTTTTATTATTATTGTCAGCATTTTCGCCAAAAACTGTTTGAGTGTATTTTTTCAGCATTAATACCTTGTTTGAGTTTCATAGACATGAAGGACAGAAACACAAGAGTTAAAAAGAAAACACTCCAATGGGGGCTGGTTTGCAACATTTCCTGCCTCTGACCCACTCTGTCCCTTGGCCGCCTTGCCTCACCCTCCCTCTCTCTCAATCTACTGCTCCCACCTGAGCCCTACCTCTCTCTCTCTCTCTCTCTCTCTCTCTTGCCCATGCATGTCAACACTGGCAAAGCAGAAACAGGGTGATTAAAAAAAAATGGGGGGGGATTTATTTTCCCAATTATTTGAATTGAAATGGGAGCAATTTCAGGTGAGATATAGCTAAATCAGCACTGTCAAGTTTCAGGTGCATGCATGGCGTGCTGCTGCAGTCCAGGTTTTTTTCTTTGAATTCTGGGAGTTGTAGTTTTGCTTATTCCATTATAAAACAGGACTACAAGTTCCAGCAGTCCGAAGGAAACAAACCTGGACTGGAGCAGCACATCACACAGGGACCTGAATAACTTGGCAGCTGTGGCTAAATTAAAGCCAGTTTTGTGCTTTAAAAGTCGTGAGTCTCCTGTGTGAATCTGGGCTGCTGGCGTGTATACTTAACATTCTCGTGTCTTTCTTTCTCAAATTCACTATATCTGTGCTTCTCTCCCCTTGCCTCTCCCACTCTCACCTTTCTTTTGTTCCGTGCTGCTTCGGTTCCCTCCAGGTGTCCTATCCACCTCTTTCCCCCTCCTTCCCTTTTCTTCCAGTTAAGACCCTCATCCACCCATACCCCAGCCTCCATTGCTCTCACTCTCTTCTCCTGAACTTGCTTGTATTATATTGCCACATTTATACAGAGCTTACCACCACTATGTGGGACGGTGAAGCGCTGGTCTACAGGGCTAGCAGGCTACACTGGGTAGGGTTTGTGGTTGGAAGTGTATTGTGTTAGTTTTGATCCTATCTGGGAAGTGTTTCTATGTTGTGCGTGACGACCACCGAAAACATTTATACAAGTGGACTGCCCACTCACTTGAAAAACAAAGCCCAATTTCCAGGGGCGTAGCTTCAGGGGGGTATTTGGGGTGTTAAACCCCCCCTAATAAATTTATTTTGTGATAAATATTTGGGTACAGGTGCTTTTAGTAGGGTATTGTGATATGTCTGTTGGATTTCACCAGGAATATTTACACACAGCTAAAACGTACACACAAACACTCTCTCTCCGTTTGGAAAGAGTGAAAAAATTTTGGTTATTTCACAAAATAATGTTTTTTCTCTCACTTAGTACCCCTACCAATCTGCATTACTCTCCCTTACCACTGTCTCTTAAGCCCCTGTCATGCCCCCTGCTTGTCATATAATGTATTTTAATATTATGGGATTTATTTATTAAGATTTTGTGTCGTGTTTGCATCACAAAAGTGACACAAATCAATGCAAAATCTTTTTTTACCCCAATTTACTTTATGGCGCAAAACTTGCATTTTTGGTTGCTGCGGTGCCTGAGAATTTAGTAAAGAGATCCCTATGTGCTGGCGTGATTGTTGGGAAATCTGAAGGTTACTGCCCCCCACCACCAATCTTACTGACCAAGCTACGCCCCTGCCACTTGCTACAGGCTGTTGCAAGGACTCCCTGTCTGTGAGAGTATCCATGCCTAGACAAGGGAGCTGCTGCTGCTACTCCGCACACGGATGGTGACCTCCGCAGAGGTCACCCATGATTAAGAGCTAAAGATTCCTCCAGATGAACTTCTGCTTCTTGTGTGGCTTGCCCAAGGAACTCTGTCCTGTTCACCCTCTGCTCTTCTTCCAAGTCTGATCACCTCCTTGAAGACTAACAGAAGAGGCCAGAAATGCCCCTTATTTACAACCTACAGAATGAGGTTTGCCATTTGGGTGGTGGAGAACCTGGGCCCTGATGTGGCTCCCACAGCCTTCCATGCCTGTCAGCTCCCCTTGAGCTGGGCTTCCCAGTAGCTGGAACCCGACTTCCAAAAAAGGCACCACTCATATTTAGAAAAGAAAACCAACCAATCACTGCTGTGAGTCCACTTCAGTACTGAAAGATTTGCATCAATGAGTGAGTGAAGGCATCAGGGCCACAGTTTGATCATTCCACTGCAAACCAAAAGAATCTTAGCACTGGATTTTAACGGTGTCCAAAGGGAATTGTTTCCTTACCTGGGAGAGCTTCAGCTTCTTCTCCGGGGAGTTCTGGATCACCAGGGCGATCATGGCCAGGTAAGTATACGGCGGTTTGGCATGTCGCTGGTAGTTCTTTTTCCTCTTAATTTTATTGGCATGGATTTCTTCTCCTAGACAACCTGCTTGCTTTCCTTCTATTTCTCCAGCACTACATCTCACCGAAGGCAAGTCATTCTCAGAATGCATATTTAGTTTTTCAATGGGTTTGAAGTCTGTTGCCTTCTCCATGGTGCACATAGCATGTTGTATCTCTGGAGATGGATAGCCAGCCGCCGTGCTGAAGAACGGATATCCGTAATAGAGTGGGGTGTACATTTCAGAAGCCGGGCGAGGGGCTGTTCTGAGCTGCTGCAGAGCAGTCAGTTCACTGAGGTTCTGGTAAACATGCCTCTGAAGGTCAGTTGTAGCAGCAGATCCCAGAGCACTGATGGCAAGGTCTCTCATACTGATAGAATTGTTGGGTCCTCTAAAGTTGGTCGGAGAGACCTACCACCAATCGAATCACAAGCAGAAGCCACTGAAGCGAAACAACTGCAACGAAGGGCGCTCTGGTCTCACCAGGAGCATTCCTGCGAGTGATCAAGTGAAATAGAGATCATTAGACTTGTGCAAGAGCTGAGAGGCTACCAACAGGAAAGACAGAGACAACAGGACAATCAATGATGGAGTAGATGCTGGACACACAGCACAGTTGAGAAAGTAACAGTGTTCATTTGTGAAATTGAAACAATGTCAAACACAAAATACAAAGAATTATCAAATCCTCCCTAGTCATTTTTAATGCACAAAATGAAAATTCAACTAAAATGAAGAGATTCAAGCTCTACATGGAGCCACTTGGGACTCTCTACACATAGAGGAACATCAAAATTTACCAATACACCGGTGACACACAACTGTACTTGGATTTCCTCTGCTCCACTCATTCAGAACTTTAAACACTGCTTTCAACGCATCCTATTGGATGTCCAGCACCTCCAACTTAAACCCCGTCCCCACAAAAACAAACAACAACAAAAAATCTGGAGTTCCTGCTGCTCACAAGAACAAAACTAGCACAAACCTTACTCAATGTCATAAACCTGGATGGATTCGAAACACCAATTTTCATCCGATGCCAAGTCTCTTGGAGTCACCCTGACATCAAATTCACCTTCAAGGAGCGCATTACCAAGAGTACTAAAACAGCCTGTTAACACCCCTCTCCACTGGGGAAAGTGAAACCATCCTCCCGGAAAACAACAACTGCAGAACTGCCATTCAATGCCTTGTGCTTGCACTATGGTTGGTGGTGGTAGCGCTATGGTCACGGGCCTCCAAAACACCACTGCAGCCTACACACCAGAGCACACCTCCAGGGCCTGAAGAAATATGATCACTTCACCCCCATCATGCTAGAGCTCCCCGACTACTCTTGCCAGCCAGCACCATCTTCAAAACCATGGAGACTCCAGTTTGTTTCACAGCATTTGGTATTTAAATACCGTATATTTGGACTGATTACAGTAGTCTCGGTAATAACTTACCGTTTCATGTTGCTCTTCTCAGATGCTGGTGAGCTGTGCTGCCCAACAATATTTCTGTGGCTGAACAAGGTGCATTTAATTGTAATAATATAAAAAGCAGCCACAGTCGACGTGCTTCGCCCATTACACGGGAGTTTTTCAAGGGATCAGATTTGAATTAAGACCACTCTTTGTCATCTTGGTTAGTACAGTAAGTTACCAATCCCAAACAGTCATGGTGATCGCTTTCAGCATAGTAAATATAGTTTTTTTTTTGTAATTTGAAGTCAGTATAGGATTATCCAGAGGACAGTTTGTAAGTGCTGTCCCTTCAACAGTACAGCACTTAGAGGATTGTTCATTGAAATGTTCCCTTAATCGTGCATTATTGAAAGAATTGGTCCAAGATGAGATCTCTGAAGTGCGTCCTTCACCCATTCCCCTTTCTCGGGGAAGCTTGCACAGTTCTGCAGTACCATGGGGGTGAAGCTTCATTGGCAGGTTCTTTCGGATTTACACAGTTCCTGATTTTTTTTTTTTTAAGTAAAAAAACAAAAATAAAAAAAAACACCCCAAACAATGAGGTTTGGTGTCCACGGGGTCGGTGTTGAATGGGAGTCTGTTGGGGACTTGGGTGCAGTGTCTGGCTGGTGTCCAGGACTTGTAACCAAACCCTCGCAGCACACACCCAAGGGCCGTGCACAGCCGTGGGTTCAATGCCCCGGGCCTGGAGCCAACCCTTTGCCATGCACAGCAGGGAATGGGTGCCTGTGGGGGTCTGCAACCAGGTGTTTCGCTACACGAGGCTGGGGTTGGACTCTGGCCTGGCAAAAGGCCAGGCCCTGCAGCCCTCCCCTCTTTGAACAGCTGAAGGCTGTGCATAACTGAGGGTTGATTCCTCAAGGGGGGCTTGGGAGCAGGTCCTGTCCCCTGCAGCGCATGACCAAATGCCATGCACTGCAGGAGCCTATGGTAGGGACTGGCCATAACAGCTCACAAGCAGTGTGTCGCGGGAGGAATTTATAGTTAGCTCAGTGAACTATAACTGGTGAATTTCAGTCTTTTTTTGGTTTTTAAAAGTTAGTTTTTATTGTATTTCAACTCCTAAATCTAATATCACTTTAACTTTTGTTTTATTACTTAATGTCTCTGTTTTCTATCCTATTCAGCCAACACCTCTGCTGGAGGGGACTG
Organism: Pleurodeles waltl; assembly: GCF_031143425.1. NCBI lineage: Eukaryota > Metazoa > Chordata > Amphibia > Caudata > Salamandridae > Pleurodeles > Pleurodeles waltl. The sequence goes on from NC_090439.1 coordinate 1,129,424,099, forward strand.
ACAACAGGGCCTGGGCTCTGGCCAGTCCCTGCATCCAAACCTACATGCGCACCCAAACCCTCCCCCGTAGGTGGCCATCTCCACGGGATTCCAGGCACCGGCCAAAACCAAAGACAGCTGCCCACCACCCAGCAATAGCACTGACAAAACTGGACAATATTCTGGCCTCAAAACCGACTGCACCATTTTCGTCCAGTACATACTCTGCAATTTTGTCCTTTATCACGTTATGGGAGTGGATGCCTTTTTTTTAATTTCTTTTTTTAGGAACACTACTAGATCATAGTGACAGAATTTATTTAGGACCCTCTGCCAAAACATTGACTGTCTACTGCTCTTGCAAAATGCCATGGCCAGACTGCTGATGGGAATTTGCACACGATTCCTGACTAAAAATATTTGAAAATCCCTACAACAACGAAAACAAGCATTTGCATGCAATGTGTCTCACATTTGCTCGAGTTAGAGCTATTAGCGTTGGCAATTCTTAACTGGACATTTCTTGCCACTTTAATTGAAAATGAAAAGTAAAACAGTTGACTTAAGCGAGCCGATTCAAAGCGCCACGGCCGCCAGGAGCACGAAGGAGAGGGGAAAAAAAAAATGAAAAAGAAGTTCCCTCAAAGTCAAAAGTATCGGCAATCGTGCAATTATCCATGTAACAGGGACAGTCTGCAAGGTGGTAAAAAAAAAAAAATGCCCCAAAGAGGGGCAAACATAAAGCATTTACCAATGATAAAGGATTTTTGTAAAGGCAACCACATGAACGAGCGATAATGATGGGGGTACGGTGGGCGTGGTTAAAAGTCCACAATACTTACAACAGGTCAAAGCGCTTGCACACTTAGCCTAAAAACTAGCAAAAAGAGATTACTTTCAGTACACAATGCATGAATGAGATAATATGTGTGTAGGAGGCTGGACTGGCTTGTAGTGGGTACCAAGGGGTACTTACACCTTGCACCAGGCCCAGGTATCCCTTATTAGTGTAGAGGGTGTCTAGCAGCTTAGGCTGATAGAAAAGGTAGCTTAGCAGAGCAGCTTAGGCTGAACTAGGAGACGAGTGAAGCTCCTACAGTACCACTAGTGTCATATGCACAATATCATAAGAAAACACAATACACAGATATACTAAAAATAAAGGTACTTTATTTTTATGACAATATGCCAAAAGTATCTCAGTGAGTACCCGCAGTATGAGGATAGCAAATATACACAAGATATATGTACACAATACCAAAATATGCAGTAATAGCAATAGAAAACAGTGCAAACAATGTATAGTCACAATAGAATGCAATGGGGGCACATAGGGATAGGGGCAACACAAACCATATACTCTAGAAGTGGAATGCGAACCACGAATGGACCCCAAACCTATGTGACCTCGTAGAGGGTCGCTGGGACTGTAAGAAGACAGTGAGGGTTAGAAAAATAGCCCAGCCCAAGACCCTGAAAAGTGGGTGCAAAGTGCACCCAAGTTCCCCAAAGAGCACATAAGTCGTGATAGGGGAATTCTGCAAGAAAGACCAACACCAGCAATGCAACAACGATGGATTTCCAGACGAGGGTACCTGTGGAACAAAGGGACCAAGTCCAAAAGTCACGATCAAGTCGGTAGTGGGCAGATGCCCAGGAAATGCCAGCTGTGGATGCAAAGAAGCTGCCACCGGATGGTAGAAGCTGAGGATTCTGCACGAACGACAAGGGCTAGAAGCTTCCCCTTTGGAGGATGGATGTCCCACGTCGTGAAGAGTCGTGCAGAAGTGTTTTCCCGCAGAAAGACCGCAAACAAGCCTTGCTAGCTGCAAGGGTCGCGGTTAGGGTTTTTGGATGCTGCTGTGGCCCAGGATGTCACCAATTGCGCGAAGGGACAGAGGGGGCGTCCAGCAAGAGAAGGAGCCCACTCAGAAGCAAGCAGCACCCGCAGAAGTGCCAGAACAGGCACTACGAAGTGGAGTGAATCGGTGCTCACCCGAAGTTGCACAAGAGAGTCCCATGCAGCCGGAGGACAACTCAGGAGGTTGTGCAATGCAGGTTAGAGTGCCGGGGACCCTGGCTTGGCTGTGCACGAAGGAAATCCTCGGTGAGTGCACAGGAGCCGGAGTAGCTGCAAAACACGCGGTTCCCAGCAATGCAGTCTGGCGTGGGGAGGCAAGGACTTACCTCCACCAAACTTGGACTGAAGAATCACTGGACTGTGGGAGTCACTTGGACAGAGTTGCTGAGTACAAGGGACCTCGCTCGTCGTGCTGAGAGGAGACCCAGAGGACCGGTGATGCAGTTCTTTTGTGCCTGCGGTTGCAGGGGGAAGATTCCGTCGACCCACGGGAGATTTCTTCGGAGCTTCTAGTGCAGAGAGGAGGCAGACTACCCCCAAGGCATGCACCACCAGGAAAACAGTCGAGAAGGCGGCTGGATCAGCGTTACAGTGTCGCAGTAGTCGTCGTTGCTACTTTGTTGCAGTTTTGCAGGCTTCCAGCGCGGTCAGCAGTCGATTCCTTGGCAGAAGGTGAAGAGAGAGATGCAGAGGAACTCTGCTGAGCTCTTGCATTCGTTATCTAAGGAATTCCCCAAAGCAGAGACCCTAAATAGCCAGAAAAGGAGGTTTGGCTACTTAGGAGAGAGGATAGGCTAGCAACACCTGAAGGAGCCTATCAGAAGGAGTCTCTGACGTCACCTGCTGGCCCTGGCCACTCAGAGCAGTCCAGTGTGCCAGCAGCACCTCTGTTTCCAAGATGGCAGAGGTCTGGAGCACACTGGAGGAGCTCTGGGCACCTCCCAGGGGAGGTGCAGGTCAGGGGAGTGGTCACTCCCCTTTCCTTTGTCCAGTTTCGCGCCAGAGCAGGGCTTAGGGATCCCTGAACCGGTGTAGACTGGCTTATGCAGAGATGGGCACCATCTGTGCCCATCAAAGCATTTCCAGAGGCTGGGGGAGGCTACTCCTCCCCAGCCCTGACACCTTATTCCAAAGGGAGAGGGTGCAACACCCTCTCTCTGAGGAAGTCCTTTGTTCTTCCCTCCTGGGCCAAGCCTGGCTGGACCCCAGGAGGGCAGAAACCTGTCTGAGGGGTTGGCAGCAGCAGCAGCTGCAGTGAAACCCCGGGAAAGGCAGTTTGGCAGTACCCGGGTCTGTGCTAGAGACCCGGAGAATCATGGGATTGTCTCCCCAATACCAGGATGGCATTGGTGGGGCAATTCCATGATCTTAGACAACCTACATGGCCATATTCGGAGTTACCATTGTGAAGCTATACATAGGTAGCGACCTATGTATAGTGCACGCGTGTAATGGTGTCTCCGCACTCACAAAGTCCGGGGAATTGGCCCTGAACAATGTGGGGGGCACCTTGGCTAGTGCCAGGGTGCCCACACACTAAGTAACTTAGCACCCAACCTTTACCAGGTAAAGGTTAGACATATAGGTGACTTATAAGTTACTTAAGTGCAGTGTAAAATGGCGGTGAAATAACGTGGACGTTTATTTCACTCAGGCTGAAGTGGCAGGCCTGTGTAAGAATTGTCAGATCTCCCTATGGGTAGCACAAGAAATGCTGCAGCCTCAGTGAGACAGTTAGGCATCACACAGGGAACACATACATATAGGTCACAAAATTATGAGCACTGGGGTCCTGGCTAGCAGGGTCCCAGTGACACATAACAAACATACTGGAAACATAAGGTTTTCACTATGAGCACTGGGCCCTGGCTAGCAGGATTCCAGTGAGACAGTGAAAACACCCTGACATACACTCACAAACAGGCCAAAAGTGGGGGTAACAAGGCTAGAAAGAGGCTACTTTCTCACAATGTGCAAATGTAAGAATCTACATTTGTGTAAAAATATTTAGCACAAGTAGGTTGCACTAGGCAAAATTCTAGAAGAGTGCGTGATCATTTTACTATGAACGTATTGTGTATATTCATGTTTCATTGTGCTTGCAGAAAATCATGTTAATTTAGCTGCAAATCATGGTGTCCATTTGCACGTCACGAAATAATGTTTCACTGCCTTCCGTGTGAAAGGATGTTCTGATGTTGCAACATTGCAAGACCGCTTAGCTTTCGTTGGCATGTCGATGCCATGTGTAAAAGTAGCTCATTGTGTCTCGTGTTTTACATTAATAAAACATACCATTTCTTCTGTGCAACAAATTATGTGCACTGGTAGACAATGAAAATTATGTACAAGTAGGATTTGATTTAACTTAGTAGCTGATTGCTTCAATGTGCAAGTCACTTTCCAGTTCTGCTTGCAGCAAATGTTGTGCTATGTAAATTTTGTGCTCCCTTTGTCCAGAACATTATAAAAGATGTGTTATTTGGGCAAGAGCTAGGTTTTTTGACATTCTGCTTGTTCTAAGAAAGGGTAAGATGCTTGTGGTCCTCGTAGTTAGGCCTATTCACTATTAATTTGATTATTTACCAGATGCCATAGCATCTGTGTGCGCATTGGTTTAATTTCTTAAAGGCACATTGCCTTTTTCAGTTATTCTGATTTTATGCTAATTTCCTTGACTTTTACTTTCTTTATTGATACTATTATTTGAATTAATCTATGGGTTCTGGGAAGTGGAAAGGCCATGTTGTGCCGGTTTCAATGGAGTGTTAAAGTTCAGGATTCTATCTTTCCCGTCAGTTGATCTTTCTTAATTAACTATGGGAGAAGCGTTAATGCAAGCATTCAGTGTATTTTTTAGATGTAAATTTGTCCCCCCTGCAGACCAATGAAAGCACTCTTTAAGCGGTGGAAAGATACATCAAACAGCCAATAGCTTGAGGTGAACAACTTTTTGTCCTCTGGGTGGAGCCAAAGCCATGCTTTACATATTTTTCAAGTATTAGAAACAGCAGGTACAGACAGCCGGTCAAGCCAGACCTAAATCACAGCTATTGCTTTAGATTGGTATAAAGCTATACACTCCCGACACATGATGCCTGCTGAAAGCCTGCAGTTCCAGAGGGCCTCCCACATTCAGCGTGATTGGCATGGGCACCCTGCACTCTAACCTAGGAGGATGACTGGATGAGCCACTCACAGCTGACAAGGGAGCGCTGAGGTCCATTACAGAAAGTACCTAGATGGATCTGTGGCCCTGAGTGAGACGCACCCCAAGCAACCTTTCCATCCTCATTCGTGCCTTAAAAGGGGGAGTTCAGGATGGCATGTAGGGTTTGCCAGAGGTAGCAGCTCAATCCTCGTCAATGCCCGTGAGACCGTTGGCATTGGGAGGCGTTTGGGACTTACACCCCCCCCCCCCCCCCCTAATAAATTCATTTTCTGATAAAATGATAGTTTTACAAGTGCTTTCAGTTGGGTATTGTCAGACGGATTTCCCCCTGAATGTTTACATACACACAGACGAAAACGTGCACACACACTGCAGTGGAAGACCTCAAAAATACTTTTTTTTTTTTTTAACACAAAATATGTTTTTCTCTTAATACTCCTACTAATCTGCATTTCACCCCCTTTCAACTGCCCCTTAGACCCCTCCCATGCACCCTGCTTGTTACATAATGTATTTTATCATTATATGCCAGCGTGACTGTTGGCAAAGATGAAGCCCACCCCACCCCCCGTCTTACTGACCAAGCCTCTGGCAAACCCTGCCTTAGAAGCGGCCAAGGCAGCGCCATCAATCAGATCAGGCTTCAGTGACGTCAATTATTGTGATATCATTCTCTGTAGACATTGCTGACTTGCCCCGGAGTTTTAGCCAATCACGCCGCCAATGCTGGGAAATCTGACGAATATTTACAACGCTGAAGACGCTCAGAGACTGGTGGGGTAGATTTAACACAGGGACACATAAAATGTACACTGTAATTGACTACGTAAACTTCCCCACGTTATCTAAGTGGAGCTGCCACATTCTTCCCTACCTGCAGGATACCATTAGTGCATTTCTGGGAGTTGCAGTCCCATCACAATATATCGTGGAACGAAAGCCCAGGATTGGAAACGGGGTGTAAATCCAACAAGGGGTGATCTCACCAACCTCCGTGCAGGTGGGTTTTTCAGTGAGAAGCTGCTTAGAATAGCTCGTAGCCGCACAGGGGAATGCCCTATTTTAATCCACAAGGGTGGGGCCCGAGGCAGAGTTTCAGGAGACCCTTCGCTTATCTAGAAGATTCCTACACAGTCTGATTGAACGTAAATGGATCTCACGTGGGCAGCCGTGAAACCTGGCATGTGTCTCCCGAGCCACGAGTGGCCACCTACAGGTAAAGAGGCAACTCCTCAAACATACTCCGAAACCTACCAGGCCCCAGCCCGACGGGCCCGTCCTGATGCATCTTTAGAGGACAGCAAACAACCTCTGTACAGCAATATTCTGTTTATAATTATGTTTTACCCTTTTCTTCATTTCGACCCAGCTTTTTTAGGCAACTTGCACCAAGAACCGGGTGGACACCTGCCAAATATTTGGGAATAAGGAGAAAATCTTTTAAAACATATAAACTCGACAATAAAATAAATCCAAATCTACTCAGAGTGATTTTCCAAGCGAGAGAGGTTGAAATAATGTTTTTTATTTTGGGCTAAATGTCTGCAGCCTCCAATCTAAACCGGGAGAGGTGGCATGCATGCCTGTCCTGTTATAAGGTAGCTCTCCCACTTCTCTCCGGACTTTTACTTGACAAACCTTGCATTCTGGGAGTTGTAGTCTACACTTCCTTCCATCGAAAACGTCCACCCAACACACCTGGTAATGATTTAACAGAAACAAGACCCGGACTGGAAACACGGTCTCCCGTAACCTGGAGCTAAGGGGCAATCTTACTTAAAGGCAGCGCGTCTTGAACTATTAAAAAGATACAGAAGAAAAAAACAACGAAGAGTAGAATGCTCTAAAAGAGAAAATAAAATTAACACAATTAGTTGTGAAAAAATACAACCAGTCACAATCTCCCTGACAACTACAACCATGGCTTGGTGACCAACGCTGCAGTGGTCCCTGTGTAACACTCATGTCTGGTAAAAGGCTTCTCCTAGGCTCAGTTTCATGTGTTCCTTCTGTGTAAAAAGTTTTAAAACCTCTACGAACCATGCCAGGGAACAGCCTCCGAGCTCCTCTGCCCTCAGTACACCTGTCTCCGAGAAGCCCGCTTCGTGGCGCGTTAATGACCCAATGGAAGAGCTAGCAGCGCTCCCAGGATGGGCCTTGCGGTCCCGCCCACCTCCTGTGGAAGGGAGCGAAACTACATGTCCCATAATGCCTTCTGACATGCTTGCTTATTCAGAACAGTACAGGCGTTCTTGTGTTACTCGTTTACTCTAAGCAGCTAACAACCATTGGCAAAGCCAACAGTCCTAGCTGGTTTTAGGTGTATGTCAGTTTTGTTTTATATAGGTGGATGAACGAACAGAAAGCTCAGAGACAAACCAAGATACCGTTTGGCTGGAACACATTCGGAATCACAGAAATTTACTCTAGGCCACGCCCTTAATTACACAGCCCACGCCCCTTTTAGAGAGCCACCACTTTTTTCATTCAAAATTAAAGCCCTGCTGGTTCCTTCTCATGGCGGTCGCCGCGGATGCCACACTTCACGCACGCACAATTGTCATCTAGTATTTTTTTTTATCAAATTGGCTCTGGCCAAGAATGTCTACAAGTCCCAGAATGCGTTAGGATCGCCAATGAAAGGAACGTGTGTTCTCATGATACGGAGACAACATGTACTTTGTTGTCTTCTGATCTGGCGGTGCCCATCGGCCAGTCCTGGCCATACCATGCCTAGGGTGTGCAGCCCTAGTCTTATATATTGTAATAGGCAAGTTCGACATCCCAGCATTCAACTGCTGCTGGCTGGAGAACCAGCTCTGGCTGAAGTCAGGCCCACGACTCGGACTCCCTCGACAGCTCTGTGGACCTGCACCTGCCAGTCGAGGTGGGTTCTTGGAAAGGAGGCGGGAACGAGGATTTACAAAGTGGCTATTATAAAAGTTCGCATGTTGGCCCAGTTGACGTTTTTGGGCCGCCAACAATAAAATAACCCGAAACTATGACGAGAAATCTGAAATTACTCGAGCTGGTGGCATAAACCTTGCTGGAGGGTCACACACCACGGGGGGTGGGGGGGGGGGGGGGGGCACATGGCAGCTATAGAGCTAGCTCCCAGAAGTTGGCTTCACGAGCATTTATTCCAGAGGTTCCAGAAGCTAAATGGCCAGTCCTAGGATCATGCATCTCAATAGCTTATCCAGTTCAGGATTTAATCTTTAAGTATGGTCCTTGTAGTTCTGTTTACCCCAGATATCACAAGGACCACGAATCCCAGAATACATTGCAAAAAAAGGGTGGACAAACTATTCCTGCATAGAATGGGGAAACTTGAGAGCTCTGCCAATGGGTGCCCCCAAGGGCTAGAACCAGAATTCCCAAGCTATCTTATGTTCGGTGTGTAATGTACATCCCTTTAAACACAAAAAACAGTATTTTATGGGCGTAGCACAGTGGGTTACTGCTTTTGTCACAGAGATTCTTTTGTTACTGCGCAGTTCATAAATTACAATCGTAATCTGGCACAGTGAGCTATGAACTGCCATCAGTGCACTGCATGGAAACTGCAGGGAACAAATTAGAAAGTTATTTTTTTTCTCCCAGTCTTTCTTCATTTTTCTTATGCTGCTAAATAAGGTTTGCTTGCATAGAAATACATTCTTATTATTAAAATCAATGCTAACCACTGTGTTATGTTCTGAATCCTGAGTTTTTGCTTCTCCAGACCTGCACTCTTAGAAACTGCCACCAGTGTGGATGACGTGAGTCCTACACCTCGTAGTCTCCTGTAAAGTGCACAGACACCCTACACTGGCATGAGAGGTGCTATAAAGCAAATTAATTACATATGACAGAGAAGCTAGGGAGAGATGAGAGGCCCTTATTGTTTTACTTCCTTTCCCCACCACATATTTATGTGAAAAAGCTTTCTCAGCTCTTATGTACCTAAAAAATAAAAACAGAACTCACTTGGGAAATGTAGAATCTGACCTGAGGATTCAGCTTTACTAAATAAAACCAAACATTGAAAAATTAATTGCCGAGATGCAGCGCCAACCTTCCCATTAAACTTTTTCAGATTTTTGCATATTTTTTCAATATAAAATAATTATACCTTTAATAGTTTGAGTATTTATTTGGGGTGTATATAGGAGGCTGGCCTGGCTTGTAGTGGGTACCAAGGGGTACTTACACTCTGTACCAGGTCCAGTTATCCCTTATTAGTGTAAAAGAGGTGTTTCTAGCAGCTTAGGCTGATAGAAGGTAGCTATAGCAGAGCAGCTTAGGCTGAACTAGGAGACATGCAAAGCTCCTACTATACCACTTATGTCATATGCACAGTATCATAAGAAAACACAATACTCAGAGTTACTAAAAATAAAGGTACTTTATTTTTATGACAATATGCCAAAAGTATCTCAGTGAGTACCCTCAGTATGAGGATGCCAAATATACACAAGATATATGTACACAATACCAAAAATATGCAGTAATAGCAAAAGGAAGTAATGCAAGCAATGTAAAGTTACAGTAGATTGCAATAGGAGCACATAGGTATAGGGGCAACACAAACCATATACTCCAAAAGTGGAATGCGAACCACGAATGGACCCCAAACCTATGTGAGCTTGTAGAGGGTCGCTGGGACTGTAAGAAAACAGTGAGGGTTAGAAAAATAGCCCACCCCAAGACCCTGAAAAGTAGGTGTAAAGTGCACCTATAACCCCCAGAGAGCACAGAAGTCGTGATAGGGGAATTTTGCAAGGAAGACCAACACCAGCAATGCAACCAAAGTGGATTTCCGGACGAGAGTACCTGTGGAACAAGGGGACCAAGTCCAAGAGTCGCAACAAAGTCGAGAGTGGGCAGATGCCCAGGAAATGCCAGCTGAGGGTGCAAAGAAGCTGCCACCGGATGGTAGAAGCTGTGGATTCTGCAAGAACGAAGAGGGCTAGAAACTTCCCCTTTGGAGGATGGACGTCCCACGTCGTGAAGAAGCTTGCAGAGGTGTTCCCACGCAGAAATATCGCAAACAAGTCTTGCTAGCTGCAAGGGTCGCGGTTAGGGTTTTTGGATGCTGCTGTGGCCCAGGAGGGACCAGGATGTCGCCACTTGGATGAGGAGACAGAGGGGGCGCCCAGCAAGTCAGGGAGCCCTCACAGAAGCAGGCAGCTCCCACAGAAGTACCGGAACAGGCACTTGGAAGAGGAGTGAACCGGAGCTCACCCGAAGACACAAAAAGGAGTCCCACGACGCCGGAGGACAACTCAGGAGGTTGTGCACTGCAGGTTAGAGGGTCGGGGACCCAGGCTTGGCTGTGCACGAAGGAAATCCTGGAAGAGTGCACAGGAGCCGGAGCAGCTGCAAATCACACAGTACCCAGCAATGCAGTCTAGCGTGGGGAGGCAAGGACTTACCTCCACCAAACTTGGACTGAAGAGTCACTGGACTGTGGGAGTCACTTGGACAGAGTTGCTGAGTTCCAGGGACCATGCTCGTCGTGCAGAGAGGGGACCCAGAGGACCGGTGATGCAGTCTTTTGTTGCCTGCGGTTGCAGGGGGAAAATTCCGTCGACCCACGGGAGATTTCTTCACAGCTCCTGGTGCAAGAAGGAGGCAGGCTACCCCCAGAGCATGCACCACCAGGAAACAGGCGAGAAAGCGGCAGGATCAGCGATACAAGGTTGCAGTAGTCGTCTTAGCTACTTTGTTGCGGTTTTGCAGGCGTCCTGAGCAGTCAGCGGTCGATCCTTTGGCAGAAGGTGAAGAGAGAGATGCAGAGGAACTCTGATGAGCTCTTGCATTCGGTATCTAAAGAATCCCCAAAGCAGAGACCCTAAATAGCCAGAAAAGAAGGTTTGGCTACCTAGGAAGGAGGATAGGCTAGTAACACAGGTAAGAGCCTATCAGAAGGAGTCTCTGACGTCACCTGCTGGTACTGGCCACTCAGAGCAGTCCAGTGTGCCAGCAGAACCTCTGTTTCCAAGATGGCAGAGGTCTGGAGCACACTGGAGGAGCTCTGGGCACCTTCCCTGGGAGGTGCAGGTCAGGGGAGTGGTCACTCCCCTTTCCTTTGTCCAGTTTCGCACCAGAGCAGGGCTGGGGGATCCCTGAACCGGTGTGGACTGGCTTATGCAGAGATGGGCACCATCTGTGCCCATCAAAGCATTTCCAGAGGCTGGGGGAGGCTACTCCTCCCCAGCCCTGACACCTTTTTACAAAGGGAGAGGGTGTAACACCCTCTATCTGAGGAAGTCCTTTGTTCTGCCTTCCTGGGCCAGGCCTGGCTGGACCCCAGGGGGGCAGAAACCTGTCTGAGGGGTTGGCAGCAGCAGCAGCAGCTGCAGTGAAACCCCGGGAAAGGCAGTTTGGCAGTACCCGGGTCTGTGCTAGAGACTCAGGGGATCATGGAATTGTCTCCCCAATGCCAGAATGGCATTGGGGTGACAATTCCATGATCTTAGACATGTTACATGGCCATGTTCGGAGTTACCATTGTGACGCTATACATAGGTAGTGACCTATGTATAGTGCACGCGTGTAATGGTGTCCCCGCACTCACAAAGTCCGGGGAATTTGCCCTGAACGATGTGGGGGCACCTTGGCTAGTGCCAGGGTGCCCACACACTAAGTAACTTAACACCCAACCTTCACCAGGTGAAGGTTAGACATATAGGTGACTTATAAGTTACTTATGTGCAGTGTAAAATGGCTGTGAAATAATGTGGGCATTATTTCACTCAGGCTGCAGTGGCAGGCCTGTGTAAGAATTGTCAGAGCTCCCTATGGGTGGCAAAAGAAATGCTGCAGCCCATAGGGATCTCCTGGAACCCCAATACCCTGGGTACCTCAGTACCATATACTGGGGAATTATAAGGGTGTTCCAGTATGCCAATGTGAATTGGTGACATTGGTCACTAGCCTGTTAGTGGCAATTTAGAAAGCAGAGAGAGCGTAACCACTGAGGTTCTGGTTAGCAGAGCCTCAGTGAGACAGTTAGTCATCACACAGGGAACACATACAGGGCACACTTATGAGCACTGGGGCCCTGGCTGGCAGGGTCCCAGTGACACATACACTAAAACAACATATATACAGTGAAATATGGGGGTAACATGCCAGGCAAGATGGTACTTTTCTTCCCCCCCCCTCCCAAATGAAGGACAATAAGACTAGCCATGACCTGATGAGTCTTCATTGTCTAAGTGGAAATATCTGGAGAGTCCATCTGCATTGGAGTGGGTACTCCCAGGTCTATGTTCCACTGTATAGTCCATCCCCTGTAGAGATATGTGTAGGAAAGTAACATCTTGCCTGGCATGTTACCCCCATATTTCACTGTATATATGTTGTTTTAGTTGTATGTGTCACTGGGACCCTGCCAGCCAGGGCCCCAGTGCTCATAAGTGTGCCTGAATGTGTTACCTGTGTTATGACTAACTGTCTCACTGAGGCTCTGCTAATCAGAACCTCAGTGGTTATGCTCTCTCTGCTTTCTAAATTGCCACTAACAGGCTAGTGACCAATGTCACCAATTTACATTGGCATACTGGAACACCCTTATAATTCCCTAGTATATGGTACTGAGGTACCCATGGTATTGGGGTTCCAGGAGATCCCTATGGGCTGCAGCATTTCTTTTGCCACCCATAGGAAGCTCTGACAATTCTTACACAGGCCTGCCACTGCAGCCTGAGTGAAATAACGTCCACGTTATTTCACAGCCATTTACCACTGCACTTAAGTAACTTATAAGTCACCTATATGTCTAACCTTTACCTGGTAAAGGTTGGGTGCTAAGTTACTTAGTGTGTGGGCACCCTGGCACTAGCCAAGGTGCCCCCACATTGTTCAGGGCCAAATCCCCGGACTTTGTGAGTGCGGGGAAACCATTACACGCATGCACTACATATAGGTCACTACCTATGTGTAGCTTCACAATGGTAACTCCGAATATGGCCATGTAACATGTCTATGATCATGGAATTGCCCCCTCTATGCCATCCTGGCATTGTTGGCACAATCCCATGATCCCACGGGTCTCTAGCACAGACCCGGGTACTGCCAAACTGCCTTTCCCGGGGTTTCACTGCAGCTGCTGCTGCTGCCAACCCCTCAGACAGGTTTCTGCCCTCCTGGGATCCAGCCAGGCTTGGCCCAGGATGGCAGAACAAAGGACTTCATCAGAGAGAGGGTGTTACACCCTCTCCCTTTGGGAAAAGGTGTTAAGGCAGGGGAGGAGTAGCCTCCCCCAGCCTCTGGAAATGCTTTCATGGGCACAGATGGTGCCCATTTCTGCATAAGCCAGTCTACACCGGTTCAGGGACCCCTCAGCCCTGCTCTGGCGCGAAACTGGACAAAGGAAAGGGGAGTGACCACTCCCCTGACCTGCACCTCCCCTGGGAGGTGCCCAGAGCTCCTCCAGTGTGCTCCAGACCTCTGCCATCTTGGAAACAGAGGTGCTGCTGGCACACTGGACTGCTCTGAGTGACCAGGGCCAGCAGGTGACGTCAGAGACTCCTTCTGATAGGCTCCTTCAGGTGTTGCTAGCCTATCTTCTCTCCTAAGTAGCCAAACCCTCTTTTCTGGCTATTTAGGGTCTCTGCTTTGGGGATTTCCTTAGATAACGAATGCAAGAGCTCATCCGAGTTCCTCTGCATCTCTCTCTTCACCTTCTGCCAAGGAATCGACTGCTGATCGCGCTGGAAGCCTGCAAAACTGCAACAAAGTAGCAACGACGACTACTGCAACACTGTAACGCTGATCCAGCCGCTTTCTCGACTGTTTTCCTGGTGGTGCATGCTGTGGGGGTAGTCTGCCTCCTCTCTGCACTAGAAGCTCCGAAGAAATCTCCCGTGGGTCGACGGAATCTTTCCCCTGCAACCGCAGGCACCAAAGAACTGCATCACCGGTCCTCTGGGTCTCCTCTCAGCCCGACGAGCGAGGTCCCTTGAATCCAGCAACTCTGTCCAAGTGACTCCCACAGTCCAGTGACTCTTCAGTCCAAGTTTGGTGGAGGTAAGTCCTTGCCTCCCACGCCAGACTGCATTGCTGGGAACCGCATGTTTTGCAGCTACTCCGGCTCCTGTGCACTCCACGAAGATTTCCTTTGTGCACAGCCAAGCCTGGGTCCACGGCACTCTAACCTGCATTGCACAACCTCCTGAGTTGTCCTCCGGTGGCGTGGGACTCTCTTGTGCAACTTCGGGTGTGCACCGTTTCACTCTACTTCGTAGTGCCTGTTCCGGCACTTCTGCGGGTGCTGCCTGCTTCTGAGAGGGCTCCTTGTCTTTCTGGGTGCCCCCTCTGTCCCCTGACACAATTGGCGACATCCTGGTCCCTCCTGGGCCACAGCAGCATCCAAAAACCCGAAACGCGAGCTTTGCAGCTAGCAAGGCTTGTTTACGGTCTTTCCACAGGAAAACACTTCTGCACGACTCTCCACGGCGTCGGACATCTATCCTCCAAAGGGGAAGTTTCTAGCCCTTGTCGTTCTTGCAGAATCCTCAGCTTCTACTGTCCAGTAGCAGCTTCTTTGCACCCACAGCTGGCATTTCCTGGGCATCTGCCCACTCTCGACTGGATCGTGACTTTTGGACTTAGTCCCCTTGTTCCACAGGTACCCTCGTCTGGAAATCCATTGTTGTTGCATTGCTGGTTTTGGTCTTTCCTGCAGAATTCCCCTATCACGACTTCTGTGCTCTTTGGGGAACTTTAGTGCACTTTGCAATCACTTTTCAGGGTCTTGGGGTGGGCTATTTTTCTAACCCTCACTGTTTTCTTACAGTCCCAGCGACCCTCTACAAGGTCACATAGGTTTGGGGTCCATTCGTGGTTCGCATTCCACTTTTGGAGTATATGGTTTGTGTTGCCCCTATCCCTATGTGCCCCCATTGCATCCTATTGTAACTATACATTGTTTGAACTGTTTTCTAATACTATACTGCATATTTTTGGTATTGTGTACATATATCTTGTGTGTATTTGCTATCCTCATACTAAGGGTACTCACTGAGATACTTTTGGCATATTGTCATAAAAATAAAGTACCTTTATTTTTAGTATATCTGTGTATTGTGTTTTCTTATGATATTGTGCATATGACACTAGTGGTACTGTAGGAGCTTCACTCGTCTCCTAGTTCAGCCTAAGCTGCTCTGCTAAGCTACCTTTTCTATCAGCCTAAGCTGCTAGACACCCCTCTACACTAATAAGGGATACCTGGGCCTGGTGCAAGGTGTAAGTACCCCTTGGTGCTCACTACAAGCCAGTCCAGCCTCCTACAATATGGACCACCTCAACAATTTAGGGTTTTCACCTTTCATTTGTTTTAGCCAAAGTAGAGGTTTGTGGTCTGTCTGAACAATGAAGTGAGTGCCAAACAGGTATGGCCTCAACTTCTTCAGTGCCCAGACCACAGCAAAGGCCTCCCTCTCTATGGCAGACCAACACTTTTCTCTAGGGGTCAACCTCCTGCTGATAAAAGCAACAGGTTGATCCTGGCCCTCAGAATTGAGTTGTGATAAGACTGCCCCTACCCCTAATTCAGATGCATCAGTTTGAACAATGAATGTCTTGGAGTAACATGGGCTTTTTAGGACAGGTGCAGTGCACATGGCCTGTTTCAGCTCCTCAAAAGCTTTCTGACAGCTAGCTGTCCATAATCCCTTTTTAGGCATTTTCTTGGAGGTGAGGTCATTAAGTGGGTCTGCAGTGGAGCCATAGCAATGGAGCCATAGCAATGAACCTCTTGTAATACCCAGTGAGGCCTAAGAAGGCTGTCACCTGGGTCTGAGTTGTAGGGGGAACCCAATCTATGATAGTTTGGATTTTCCCCTGAAGTGGTGCAATCTGTTCTCCACCTACCAGGTGTCCCAGATAAACCACTTTCCCCTGCCCTATCTGGCACTTTGAAGCCTTGATAGTGAGGCCTGCCTTTTGCAGGGCATCCAAAACTTTCCACAGGTGGACCAGGTGATCATCCCAGGTGGAGCTTAAGACAGCTATATCATCTAGATATGCTGCACTAAAAGCCTCCAACCCTTGCAGGACTGTATTCACCAACCTCTGAAAAGTGCAGGTGCATCTTTCAAACCAAAGGGCATTACTGTGAATTGGTAGTGCCCTCCAATAGTCGAAAATGCAGTTTTTGCTTTAGCATCCTCTGATAATTTGATCTGCCAATACCCTGCAATCAAATCAAAGGTGCTTAGATACTTGGCAGATGCCAGTGTATCTATGAGCTCATCTGCCCTGGGTATAGGGTGAGCATCAGTTTTTGTCACCTGGTTGAGGCCTCTGTAATCTACGCAAAACCTAATTCCTCTCTGTGAGAAAGTAGCCTCTTTCTAGCCTTGTTACCCCCACTTTTGGCCTGTTTGTGAGTGTATGTCAGGGTGTTTTCACTGTCTCACTGGGATCCTGCTAGCCAGGGCCCAGTGCTCATAGTGAAAACCCTATGTTTTCAGTATGTTTGTTATGTGTCACTGGGACCCTGCTAGTCAGGACCCCAGTGCTCATAAGTTTGTGGCCTATATGTATGTGTTCCCTGTGTGGTGCCTAACTGTCTCACTGAGGCTCTGCTAACCAGAACCTCAGTGGTTATGCTCTCTCATTTCTTTCCAAATTGTCACTAACAGGCTAGTGACCATTTTTACCAATTTACATTGGCTTACTGGAACACCCTTATAATTCCCTAGTATATGGTACTGAGATACCCAGGGTATTGGGGTTCAAGGAAATCCCTATGGGCTGCAGCATTTCTTTTGCCACCCATAGGGAGCTCTGACAATTTTTACACAGGCCTGCCACTGCAGCCTGAGTGAAATAACGTCCACGTTATTTCACAGCCATTTTACACTGCACTTAAGTAACTTATAAGTCACCTATATGTCTAACCTTTACCTGGTAAAGGTTAGGTGCAAAGTTACTTAGTGTGAGGGCACCCTGGCACTAGCCAAGGTGCCCCCACATTGTTCAGAGCCAATTCCCTGAACTTTGTGAGTGCGGGGACACCATTACACGCGTGCACTACATATAGGTCACTACCTATATGTAGCTTCACAATGGTAACTCTGAATATGGCCATGTAACATGTCTATGATCATGGAATTGCCCCCTCTATGCCATCCTGGCATTGTTGGTACAATTCCATGATCCCAGTGGTCTGTAGCACAGACCCTGGTACTGCCAAACTGCCCTTCCTGGGGTTTCACTGCAGCTGCTGCTGCTGCCAACCCCTCAGACAGGCATCTGCCCTCCTGGGCTCCAGCCAGGCCTGGCCCAGGATGGCAGAACAAAGAACTTCCTCTGAGAGAGGGTGTGACACCCTCTCCCTTTGGAAAATGGTGTGAAGGCAGGGGAGGAGTAGCCTCCCCCAGCCTCTGGAAATGCTTTGTTGGGCACAGAGGTGCCCAATTCTGCATAAGCCAGTCTACACCGGTTCAGGGACCCCTTAGCCCCTGCTCTGGCGCGAAACTGGACAAAGGAAAGGGGAGTGACCACTCCCCTGACCTGCACCTCCCCTGGGAGATGTCCAGAGCTCCTCCAGTGTGCTCCAGACCTCTGCCATCTTGGAAACAGAGGTGCTGCTGGCACACTGGACTGCTCTGAGTGGCCAGTGCCACCAGGTGACGTCAGAGACTCCTTCTGATAGGCTCCTTCAGGTGTTAGTAGCCTATCCTCTCTCCTAGGTAGCCAAACCCTCTTTTCTGGCTATTTAGGGTCTCTGTCTCTGGGGAAACTTTAGATAACGAATGCAAGAGCTCATCCGAGTTCCTCTGCATCTCTCTCTTCACCTTCTGATAAGGAATCGACTGCTGACCGCGCTGGAAGCCTGCAAACCTGCAACATAGTAGCAAAGACGACTACTGCAACTCTGTAACGCTGATCCTACCGCCTTCTCGACTGTTTTCCTGCTTGTGCATGCTGTGGGGGTAGCCTGCCTCCTCTCTGCACCAGAAGCTCCGAAGAAATCTCCTGTGGGTCGACGGAATCTTCCCCCTGCAACCGCAGGCACCAAAAAGCTGCATTACCGGTCCCTTGGGTCTCCTCTCAGCACGACGAGCGAGGTCCCTCGAATCCAGCGACTCTGTCCAAGTGACCCCCACAGTCCAGTGACTCTTCAGTCCAAGGTTGGTGGAGGTAAGTCCTTGCCTCACCTCGCTGGGCTGCATTGCTGGGAACCGCGACTTTGCAGCTACTCCGGCCCCTGTGCACTTCCGGCGGAAATCCTTTGTGCACAGCCAAGCCTGGGTCCACGGCACTCTAACCTGCATTGCACGACTTTCTAAGTTGGTCTCCGGCGACGTGGGACTCCTTTGTGCAACTTCGGCGAGCACCGTTTCACGCATCCTCGTAGTGCCTGTTTCTGGCACTTCTCCGGGTGCTACCTGCTTCAGTGAGGGCTCTTTGTCTTGCTCGACGTCCCCTCTCTCTTCAGGTCCAATTTGCGACCTCCTGGTCCCTCCCAGCAGCGTCCAAAAACGCCAAACGCACGATTTGCGACTAGCAAGGCTTGTTGGCGTCCTTTCGGCGGGAAAACACTTTTGCACGACTCTCCAAGGCGAGAGGGATCCGTCCACCAAAGGGGAAGTCTCTAGCTCTTTTCGTTCCTGCAGAAACCTCAGCTTCTTCTGTCCAGTAGAAGCTTCTTTGCACCCGCAGCTGGCATTT
This sequence comes from Pleurodeles waltl, assembly GCF_031143425.1. Taxonomy (NCBI): domain Eukaryota; kingdom Metazoa; phylum Chordata; class Amphibia; order Caudata; family Salamandridae; genus Pleurodeles; species Pleurodeles waltl. Next base: position 1,129,442,785 of record NC_090439.1, read on the forward strand.
CCTGGGCATCTGCCCATCTCCGACTTGCTTGTGACTTTTGGACTTGGTCCCCTTGTTCCACAGGTACCCTAGATTGGAAATCCACAGTTGTTGCATTGCTGGTTTGTGTCTTTCCTGCATTATTCCTCTAACACGACTTCTTTGTCCTTAGGGGAACTTTAGTGCACTGTGCACTCACTTTTCAGGGTCTTGGGGAGGGTTATTTTTCTAACTCTCACTATTTTCTAATAGTCCCAGTGACCCTCTACAAGGTCACATAGGTTTGGGGTCCATTCGTGGTTCGCATTCCACTTTTGGAGTATATGGTTTGTGTTGCCCCTATCCCTATGTTTCCCCATTGCATCCTATTGTAACTATACATTGTTTCCACTGTTTTCTAAGACTATACTGCATATTTTTGCTATTGTGTATATATATCTTGTGTATATTTCCTATCCTCTCACTGAGGGTACACTCTAAGATACTTTGGCATATTGTCATAAAAATAAAGTACCTTTATTTTTAGTATAACTGTGTATTGTGTTTTCTTATGATATTGTGCATATGACACTAAGTGGTACTGTAGTAGCTTCACACGTCTCCTAGTTCAGCCTAAGCTGCTCTGCTAAGCTACCATTATCTATCAGCCTAAGCTGCTAGACACCCTATACACTAATAAGGGATAACTGGGCCTGGTGCAAGGTGCAAGTACCCCTTGGTACTCACTACAAGCCAGTCCAGCCTCCTACACTCTCTTCCCATCTTTAGAGTGAGGCTTTGGTACAAGCACCACAGGAGAGGCCCATGGGCTTTCAGAATGTTCAACCACTCCCAGTTCAAGCATTTTCTGAACTTCTTGTTTTATGCAGTCTCTGACATGGTCAGGGTGCCTATAGATCTTACTTTTGACAGGCATGCTGTCTCCAGTATCTATATTGTGCTCATACCAAGAAGTGGTGCCTGGCACAGTAGAAAAGAGTTCAGAAAACTGACCCAGGAGATTTATGCAGTTGTCTTTCTGCTCAGCAGTAAGACAGTCTGCCAAAACTACACCTTCCACTAGAGCATCTTGTTCTGTGGAAGAGAAGAGATCAGGGAGAGGGTCACTCTCTTCTTCCTGTCCTTCATCTGTTGCCATGAGCAGGGTGAGATCAGCCCTGTCATAGTAGGGTTTAAGGCGATTGACATGGAGCACCCTAAGGGGACTCCTGGCAGTGCCCAGGTCAACTAAATAGGTGACCTCTCCCTTCTTTTCAACAATGATGTGGGGTCCACTCCATTTGTCTTGGAGTGCTCTTGGGGCCAAAGGCTCCAATACCCACACTTTCCGTCCTGGTTGGTACTGAATCAGAACAGCCTTCTGGTCATGCCATTGCTTTTGGAGCTCTTGGCTGGCCTGAAGGTTTTTACTGGCCTTTTTCATGTACTCAGCCATTCTGGATCTTAGGCCGAGTACATAGTCCACTATGTCTTGCTTAGGAGCTTTTAAAGGTTTTTCCCAACCCTCCTTCACAAGTGTTAGGGGACCTCTTACAGGGTGTCCAAATAGGAGTTCAAAGGGGCTGAAGCCCACTCCTTTCTGAGGTACCTCCCTGTAAGCAAAAAGGAGGCAAGGTAACAGGACATCCCATCTCCTCCTGAGTTTTTCAGGGAGTCCCATTATCATTCCTTTGAGAGTTTTATTAAACCTCTCTACCAGTCCATTTGTTTGTGGATGATAAGGTGTGGTGAATTTGTATGTGACACCACATTCCTTCCATATGGCCTTCAAGTATGCAGACATAAAGTTGCTACCCCTGTCTGATACCACCTCTTTTGGGAAACCTACCCTGGAAAAGATTCCCAGGAGGGCTTTCGCCACTGCAGGAGCTGTAGTGGTCCTTAGAGGAATTGCTTCAGGATATCTTGTGGCATGGTCCACTACCACCAAGATAAACCTATTGCCTGAAGCAGTAGGAGGGTCAAGGGGGCCAACTATGTCAACCCCTACCCTTTCAAAGGGAACCCCAACCACAGGCAGTGGAATAAGGGGAGCCTTTGGTGTGCCACCAGTCTTGCCACTGGCTTGGCAGGTCACACAGGACTTACAAAAGTCGTTTGTGTCCTCTGACATCCTAGGCCAATGAAACAGGGGGACAAGCCTTTCCCATGTTTTAATTTGACCCAAATGTCCAGCCAAGGGAATGTCGTGTGCCAGAGTTAGGAGGAACTCTCTGTATTGCAGGGGAATGACCAGTCTCCTGGCTGCTCCAGGTTTTGGGTCCCTTGCCTCTGTATACAAGAGGTTGTCCTCCCAGTAAACTCGATGTGAGTCACTGACATCCCCATTTTGCTGTTTGACAGCTTGCTGTCTTAGACCCTCTAATGTGGGATAGGTTTGCTGTGTCACACGCAGCTCCTCCCTGGCAGGCCCCCCTCCACCCAAAAGCTCAGCAGTGTCTGCTTCCAGCTCCTCTGGCGAAGGTTCTGCACAGGGGGGAAATTCTTCTTCCTCAGAAGTAGAATCATCTGTAGAGGGAGGGATAGTGGGTAGGGATTTACCCTTACTAACCCTAGCTTTAGGGAGCACTTGGTCCATTGTTCCAGGATCCAAGTCACCCTGTCCTTTTTGCCTTTTGGCCTGAGCCCTTGTCAAAGCAAAAATATGCCCAGGAATGCCCAGCATTGCTGCATGATCCTCCAACTCCACTTCTGCCCAAGCTGATGTCTCTAAATCGTTCCCTAGTAGACAGTCTACAGGTAAATCTGAGGCAACCACAACTTTCTTTGGACCAGTAACCCCCCCCCCCAGTTGAGATTCACAACAGCCATGGGGTGACTAAGAGTGTTGTTACGAGCGTCTGTCACTTGGTACTGGTGACCAAGTAGGTGTTGTTCAGGGTGTGCCAGTTTCTCTATTACCATGGTAACACTGGCACCTGTGTCCCTGTAGGCCTGAACCTCAACACCATTGATTAGGGGAAGTTGCTTGTACTTATCCATATTAAGGGGACAAGCAACCAAGGTGGCCAAATCAATGGCACCTTCAGAGACTAGCACAGCCTCTGTGGTCTCCCTAACAAGACCAACCCCAACTAAATTACCAAAAGTGAGCCCAGCTACTCCCTTGGATTGGCTATTAGTAGGTTTGCTCCCACCACCACTGCTATTACTAGGGGCACTAGAGGTTGCAGTTGGGGTTGTGGTAGTGGGAGGCTTGGTGCTTTTCTTTGGACAACTGGCATCAGTTGTCCAATGGCCTATTACTTTACATAAATAGCACCATGGTTTCTTTACTTGATTAGAAGAGGATTTGGGCCCACCACCCCCACCAGAGTGTTTTTGTGGGCCTGAAGAAGACTCATTTTTAGATTTGTCCCCACCCTTGTCTGAAGACTTACCATCCTTCTTCTTGCCATCCTTGTCACCCCCTGTATGAACGTTTCTGTTCACTCTTGTTCTGACCCATTTATCTGCCTTCTTTCCCAATTCTTGGGGAGAGGTCAGATCTGAGTCCACTAGATATTGGTGTAACAAATCAGACACACAGTTATTCAGAATATGCTCTCTCAGGATTAGATTGTACAGGCTTTCATAGTCAGAAACTTTACTGCCATGTAACCACCCCTCCAAGGCCTTCACTGAATAGTCAACAAAGTCTACCCAGTCTTGTGAGGACTCTTTTCTGGTTTCTCTGAACTTAATCCTGTATTGTTCAGTGGTTAAGCCAAATCCATCCAAGAGTGCATTCTTCAAAACTGTAAAATTATTGGCATCACTTTCCTTCACAGTAAGGAGCCTATCCCTACCCTTTCCACTGAAAGATAGCCATAGGATAGCAGTCCACTGCCTTTGAGGGACCCCCTGTACCATACAGGCCCTCTCAAGTGCAGCAAACCACTTGTTAATGTCATCCCCCTTCTTGTAAGGGGGAACTATCTTATGCAAATTCCTAGAATCATGTTCTCTCACAGGATTGCTATCTGGAATACTGCTGCTGCCACCATGGGGTCCAAACCCCAACCTCTGTCTCTCTTTTTCTAAGTCTAAGGATTCCCTGTCTAGAGCCAGCTGTTGCTGTTTAAGCTTCAGCCTGGACTCTTCCACTCTCAACTTACTGAGTTCCCTTTCTAACATCTTGTCATCAGGGTGGGTGGGTTGGGAATGTCTTGACACAGAAGAATGATGTGAATGAACAGAGGGAGACCTGTCCCTAACAGATGGCACCCTAGCAACCTGGCCTGCAGGAACAAAAATATCCCTACTGTGATGGGAGCTTCCATTACTACCAGCTATGCTAGGTGGTCTGCTAAGGGGCAGGTTAAGAAGGGCACCCTCTAACACTCTTACTGGGGGCTCCGCTGAGTCAGAGTGTGGGCTATCTCCTAACTTCTCTATTGAAGTGCCAGCTAAGGCCTTATCATTTTCAACAAGCATGTTAGACAATAAGTCTCTAGAGGGATTCTTTCCTACCACTAAACCTCTATCAATGCAGAGACTCCTTAGGCTCTTAAAGTTAAGGTGGTCATAAGCTGTGCTGACCAAATTAAGAGGAATTCCTACATCAGACATGATAGAAAAGGTTTAGAGACAGATAAAAGAGAGGAAAGGTTTTAGGACTTTTTAAAGAACAGGAAAAAAAACTTTTCAACTTTTTGAAACTTTTAGAAAGTTTAAGAGTACTTTTCAGCACTTAGCTGATAGTGTAAGAGAAGAAAAGCAAAACTTTTTGGTTAGGTGTACATACACTGAACTTGTTTTGTATATTTTTCTCTTATGAAAAGTACAATATGACAAACTGGTAAGTAGTTACAAGTACTTATCCCACAGCTGCACAACCAATGTAGGAGGCTGGCCTGGTTTGTAGTGGGTACCAAGGGGTACTTACACTCTGTACCAGGTCCAGTTATCCCTTATTAGTGTAGAAGAGGTGTTTCTAGCAGCTTAGGCTGATAGAAGGTAGCTATAGCAGAGCAGCTTAGGCTGAACTAGGAGACATGCAAAGCTCCTACTATACCACTGGTGTCATACGCACAGTATCATAAGAAAACACAATACACAGATATACTAAAAATAAAGGTACTTTATTTTTATGACAATATGCCAAAAGTATCTCAGTGAGTACCCTCAGTATGAGGATGCCAAATATACACAAGATATATGTACACAATACCAAAAATATGCAGTAATAGCAAAAGGAAGTAATGCAAGCAATGTAAAGTTACAGTAGATTGCAATAGGAGCACATAGGTATAGGGGCAACACAAACCATATACTCCAAAAGTGGAATGCGAACCACGAATAGATCCCAAACCTACGTGAGCTTGTAGAGGGTTGCTGGGGCTGTAAGAAAACAGTGAGGGTTAGAAAATTAGCCCACCCCAAGACCCTGAAAAGTAGGTGTAAAGTGCACCTATATTCCCCAGAGAGCACAGAAGTCGTGATAGGGGAATTCTGCAAGGAAGACCAACCCCAGCAATGCAACCAAAGTGGATTTCCGGACGAGAGTACCTGTGGAACAAGGGGACCAAGTCCAAGAGTCGCGACAAAGTCGAGAGTGGGCAGATGACCAGGAAATGCCAGCTGAGGGTGCAAAGAGGCTGCCACCGGATGGTAGAAGCTGTGGATTCTGCAAGAACGAAGAGGGCTAGAAACTTCCCCTTTGGAGGATGGATGTCCCACGTCGTGAAGAAGTTTGCAGAGGTGTTCCCACGCAGAAAGACCGCAAACAAGCCTTGCTAGCTGCAAGGATCGTGCTTAGGGTTTTTGGATGCTGCTGTGGCCCAGGAGGGACCAGGATGTCGCCACTTGGATGAAGAGACAGAGGGGGCGCCCAGCAAGTCAGGGAGCCCTCACAGAAGCAGGCAGCACCCACAGAAGTACCGGAACAGGCACTTGGAAGAGGAGTGAACCAGAGCTCACCCTAAGACACAAAAGGGAGTCCCACGACGCCGGAGGACAACTCAGGAGGTTGTGCACTGCAGGTTAGAGTGTCGGGACCAAGGCTTGGCTGTGCACGAAGGAAATCCTGGACGAGTGCACAGGAGCCGGAGCAGCTGCAAATCACGCAGTACCCAGCAATGCAGTTTAGCATGGGGAGGCAAAGACTTACCTCCACCAAACTTGGACTGAAGAGTCACTGGACTGTGGGAGTCACTTGGACAGAGTTGCTGAGTTCCAGGGACCACGCTCGTCGTGCTGAGAGGGGACCCAGAGGACCGGTGATGCAGTCTTTTGTTGCCTGCGGTTGCAGGGGGAAGATTCCGTCGACCCACGGGAGATTTCTTCAGAGCTCCTGGTGCAAGAAGGAGGCAGGCTACCCCCAGAGCATGCAAAGCAAAACACAAACGCTGTGGGATAGCGTTACTGGATGGACGGAATGCGGAACCAATCAAACATTCACCCCCAGTCACAGATCTGGGTTTAATCCATCCATTATTTTGCTCACCATGCCACCCCAGTTTGAACCCAGCCATATGCAAATCAGTCTTGACCCTGTTCCTTATGGGAACAGTCCAGCCCGAACTGCCAGGCCAGGTTCTCCCTGGACCGGAAACAAGCATCCTGGGACCGGTTTCGGGGTTTCACCCCTCATCAGCCAGGCTAGCTTGAATCCAGTGGCACAGTGAGCCCGGGACCCTCGTCTGGGCATACCCGGCGCACTTAGGGCGGCAAAAGCAAAGCAAAACACAAACGCTGTGGGATAGCGTTACTGGATGGACGGAATGCGGAACCAATCAAACATTCACCCCCAGTCACAGATCTGGGTTTAATCCATCCATTATTTTGCTCACCATGCCACCCCAGTTTGAACCCAGCCATATGCAAATCAGTCTTGACCCTGTTCCTCATGGGAACAGTCCAGCCCGAACTGCCAGGCCAGGTTCTCCCTGGACCGGAAACAAGCATCCTGGGACCGGTTTCGGGGTTTCACCCCTCATCAGCCAGGCTAGCTTGAATCCAGTGGCACAGTGAGCCCGGGACCCACGTCTGGGCATACCCGGCGCACTTAGGGCGGCAAAAGCAAAGCAAAACACAAACGCTGTGGGATAGCGTTACTGGATGGACGGAATGCAGAACCAATCAAACATTCACCCCCAGTCACAGATCTGGGTTTAATCCATCCATTATTTTGCTCACCATGCCACCCCAGTTTGAACCCAGCCATATGCAAATCAGTCTTGACCCTGTTCCTCATGGGAACAGTCCAGCCCGAACTGCCAGGCCAGGTTCTCCCTGGACCGGAAACAAGCATCCTGGGACCGGTTTCGGGGTTTCACCCCTCATCAGCCAGGCTAGCTTGAATCCAGTGGCACAGTGAGCCCGGGACCCATGTCTGGGCATACCCGGCGCACTTAGGGCGGCAAAAGCAAAGCAAAACACAAACGCTGTGGGATAGCGTTACTGGATGGACGGAATGCGGAACCAATCAAACATTCACCCCCAGTCACAGATCTGGGTTTAATCCATCCATTATTTTGCTCACCATGCCACCCCAGTTTGAACCCAGCCATATGCAAATCAGTCTTGACCCTGTTCCTCATGGGAACAGTCCAGCCCGAACTGCCAGGCCAGGTTCTCCCTGGACCGGAAACAAGCATCCTGGGACCGGTTTCGGGGTTTCACCCCTCATCAGCCAGGCTAGCTTGAATCCAGTGGCACAGTGAGCCCGGGAGCCACGTCTGGGCATACCCGGCGCACTTAGGGCGGCAAAAGCAAAGCAAAACACAAACGTTGTGGGATAGCGTTACTGGATGGACGGAATGCGGAACCAATCAAACATTCACCCCCAGTCACAGATCTGGGTTTAATCCATCCATTATTTTGCTCACCATGCCACCCCAGTTTGAACCCAGCCATATGCAAATCAGTCTTGACCCTGTTCCTCATGGGACCAGTCCAGCCCGAACTGCCAGGCCAGGTTCTCCCTGGACCGGAAACAAGCATCCTGGGACCGGTTTCGGGGTTTCACCCCTCATCAGCCAGGCTAGCTTGAATCCAGTGGCACAGTAAGCCCGGGACCCACGTCTGGGCATACCCGGCGCACTTAGGGCAGCAAAAGCAAAGCAAAACACAAACGCTGTGGGATAGCGTTACTGGATGGACGGAATGCGGAACCAATCAAACATTCACCCCCAGTCACAGATCTGGGTTTAATCCATCCATTATTTTGCTCACCATGCCACCCCAGTTTGAACCCAGCCATATGCAAATCAGTCTTGACCCTGTTCCTCATGGGAACAGTCCAGCCCGAACTGCCAGGCCAGGTTCTCCCTGGACCGGAAACAAGCATCCTGGGACCGGTTTTGGGGTTTCACCCCTCATCAGCCAGGCTAGCTTGAATCCAGTGGCACAGTGAGCCCGGGACCCACGTCTGGGCATACCCCCAGAGCATGCACCACCAGGAAACAGGCGAGAAAGCGGCAGGATCAGCGATACAAGGTTGCAGTAGTCGTCTTAGCTACTTTGTTGCGGTTTTGCAGGCGTCCAGAGCAGTCAGCGGTCGATCCTTTGGCAGAAGGTGAAGAGAGAGATGCAGAGAAACTCTGATGAGCTCTTGCATTCGGTATCTAAAGAATTCCCCAAAGCAGAGACCCTAAATAGCCAGAAAAGGAGGTTTGGCTACCTAGGAAGGAGGATAGGCTAGTAACACAGGTAAGAGCCTATCAGAAGGAGTCTCTGACGTCACCTGCTGGGACTGGCCACTCAGAGCAGTCCAGTGTGCCAGCAGCACCTCTGTTTCCAAGATGGCAGAGGTCTGGAGCACACTGGAGGAGCTCTGGGCACCTCCCCTGGGAGGTGCAGGTCAGGGGAGTGGTCACTCCCCTTTCCTTTGTCCAGTTTTGCGCCAGAGCAGGGCTGGGGGATCCCTGAACCGGTGTAGACTGGCTTATGCAGAGATGGGCACCATCTGTGCCCATCAAAGCATTTCCAGAGGCTGGGGGAGGCTACTCCTCCCACGCCCTGACACCTTTTTCCAAAGGGAGAGGGTGTAACACCCTCTCTCTGAGGGAGTCCTTTGTTCTGCCTTCCTGGGCCAGGCCTGGCTGGACCCCAGGAGGGCAGAAACCTGTCTGAGGGGTTGGCAGCAGCTGCAGTGAAACCCCGGGAAAGGCAGTTTGGCAGTACCCGGGTCTGTGCTAGAGACTCAGGGGATCATGGAATTGTCACCCCAATGCCAGAATGGCATTGGTGGCATTGGGGTGACAATTCCATGATCTTAGACATGTTACATGGCCATGTTCGGAGTTACCTTTGTGACGCTATACATAGGTAGTGACCTATGTATAGTGCACGCGTGTAATGGTGTCCCCGCACTCACAAAGTCCGGGGAATTTGCCCTGAACGATGTGGGGGCACCTTGGCTAGTGCCAGGGTGCCCCAACACTAAGTAACTTAGCACCCAACCTTCACCAGGTGAAGGTTAGACATATAGGTGACTTATAAGTTACTTATGTGCAGTGTAAAATGGCTGTGAAATAATGTGGGCATTATTTCACTCAGGCTGCAGTGGCAGGCCTGTGTAAGAATTGTCAGAGCTCCCTATGGGTGGCAAAAGAAATGCTGCAGCCATAGGGATCTCCTGGAACCCCAATACCCTGGGTACCTTAGTACCATATACTAGGGAATTATAAGGGTGTTCCAGTATGCCAATGTGAATGGGTGAAATTGGTCACTAGCCTGTTAGTGACAATTTAGAAAGCAGAGAGAGCATAACCACTGAGGTTCTGGTTAGCAGAGCCTCAGTGAGACAGTTAGTCATCACACAGGGAACACATACAGGGCACACTTATGAGCACTGGGGCCCTACCTGGCAGGGTCCCAGTGACACATACAACTAAAACAACATATATACAGTGAAATATGGGGATAACATGCCAGGCAAGATGGTACTTTCCTACAGTGTACTTATTTATTTTTTGCGAATTACTGTTTTAATATTTGAAATGTAAATCATATAAATTGGTTGGGGGTCCCGGCTTCCAGTAGTATTCAGTGGGGGTCCTCAGAAGTCAAAAGATTGGGAACCACTGATAGTAAAGAAGAAGGCCAAGTTCCTTCATAAGGTTATGGAACTCTGAGGTGATGTGCAGTATCCTTATCATGTACTCCAGGGGGTTCTTTAGCCCACATAATATATGGTGACACCATCACCTTTCCCAAAAAAACACTTAAAACTCTGGTGTGTAGCTCTTTCATAAGAAAGAGCGAGCATGTTTGCAAACATGAAGAATAAAAATAAAACCTTTAGTGCAAAATTAGACACATAAAAAACATGTTGGATTTTAGTTTCAGTCTAAATATGGACTGAGGCAATGCAGCGCAAGTCGATGTGTTGCCTCACCCTGCGACGGAGGCGTGCCATGGGTGATACGGTGGGTGTTCCTACGTAACACCCAAGGCATTTGACATTCCCAAATTTACAAGGTTTTGTAAACCTGAGAATACGTCAAAAGCCTACGACTCACCAAGGAGAAATACCTTTATTTCTCCTTGTGTTTTCTATTTTGTATTCTGCAGCACACATAGAAAAAGGAAAACGCCTCCAGTGATTGTTTTTGTACATAAAGTTGCCCCTTCCTGCACAAAAGCTATCATCCCTGCAACACAGGTCCTCTCCTCCTGCGTAGCGCCCTTTAGCAAGATATTTCCCCTTGTTACACCTGCCCTGGGGAGGTGTAAGATTTTGACCCATTCTTATGTTTACAAGTCCTTGTAAATCTGGGGCAGCGCCAAACTCCATGGGTGTTTTGTGGGAACACCCACCCCAATGCCCATGGAACGCCTCCCTTGCGCAGAGTAAGGTGTTGCAGGGTTTTGCGCTGCATTGCGTTGCTCAAGATTTATGAGGCCTTTCAAAGCCACGCAATGTGGCTTTACGTGGCTTCATAACTCTGAGTTAGGGCTTGTGCCACTTTCGCACCATGGAACACCATGCTGCGTGGTGCAAAAGTGAGGCAATGGGGCTTGTAAATATGCCCCTTTGTGTCTGAGCATGGGCGAACAGACTGTTACAGCGCTCGCAGGTATTGGAGAAGTGCTTAGAACAGGAAAGGTTGCAAGAGTCAGGCTTTGATCAGGCATATGTAGGGCCGGAGCAGTTTCTCTTTTAAAAAAAGACGAGGATGTCTGGACATCTTAGGGATTTTGGAGGCCATATGCCAAATGTATTTTCAGTTCAGCTGTTTCATGCCCTCTTTGGCCAGGTCACTGACAGTGCGCAGGCGCGCTTGTCCGAATTCTCAGTGTTTACATCTAATATTCAGAGCAGTGATGTATGTTTTCAATATGGTAACACAGCAGCAGCTCACTAATATTGACTCCCTCCAATTTCTCGTGTGTGAAATCAAGACTAAAAAACTTTCTTATGGCTCCTGCATGAGACATAAACAACAATTTTCTGTAAAATGTCTGAAATAGACTCCCAAACATCACCCACATTAAAAATAAATTCAAGGAAAACGGTATTTTTAGCAGAGCTGTTTAATAATTATTCATCCAAGAGCTGGCCCTATCAGGAGCCTCCCTGAAAGGCTGGGGCCCTGGGCCAGAGCCCACTTTGCCCTGCTTACACCGCCTCTGGAGATGATCTCTTTAGGGGCTGGACGAAGGGTTCACGTGGAGTTAGCGCCAGGGAAGTGGACTTGTGCTCTTCTTGTTAGAAAGAATGTTGTGAGGCCTTCATTCCTGTAAAGAAGTCACCCGTAATGAACTAAATCTGTGCATGTAGTAACCCTAATTTTACAATTATAAACAGTAAAGTACATAGACGCTTTGAGGCCTGAGTAAACGAGTACTGCAACAAAGGCCCAAATTCTTGCGGCAACAGGTGGTCATTGCTCGCCTTATCACGACTGCCAGTAAATCACCCAGCCAACCTGCACAGCGTTCCTTCTAAGGTGAATGAAGTCAAAACCTGCCCGCCAACAGGAGTAGGGCAGGGTGGGAAGGAGCAGACAGACAGAGGAGAAATGCAGAGCAGAGCCATCAACAACAGAGTCAAGCAAAAAGAAAAAAATAGCTCCCAGAATTGCAAGCAGTGGAAGGACACAAGCACTTGGGCCACCCTCCAGGGGAAGGCCAGACACATGAAGAGGAAGTGGCGACTGCAGCGCAGACCAGCAAGATGCAAGCAATTGTGAGTGACAGTGCTGCCAACCAATGGTAAGTAATGGGCGGCCTCCAAGCCCACTGATAGTGAACAGCATGTCTCGAAGAGACAGCGCATGTGCTATCTATAAGAGACCTAAAAAAGAAGCAGGGCTAAGGGGCGGTGGCCTTCCGCCTCGATCTTTAACGAAACACAGAAGTGCCGGGACACAAGAACAAAACAAGAGGAACTGCCGAAAACTACATTCACATCTGGGTCTAAGTCTGCTGGGGTCAAAATGCCTACTATGTCACAGGAAACTGAAAAGCAGAAAAAAACAGTATCCAGGGACAGCGAGAAGGAATATAAAATGGTGAAATCCCCTTAGGGAAAACACCTGGGCCTAGATGTGCATCAGTGTTTCTCCTGCGGCGAAATCTCAGCAACCCCTACTAATTAGAGCTCTGTGATCTGTGTACAATGACTCAATAATCTCCAATTAAAAGTAGGCCCAGCTGAAATGTTCATTAAGCTAGTGTATTTAGCGTCATTTTGATAAGTTTGCATTACTATTGTTAAATCCCCAAATTATGCTATTAAACCACATCACATAATTTCATTCTGTTGTGGATTCAAATTTACACCAAAGGCATCAGAACAGTGTGAACAGTAGAGCGCGACCAGCTGTTGTTCAGGGTGCTTTTGTTTGTTTTTTGCATTTGTTTTTTTAGTGAGAAAGTCATCAGTTGCACTTCGTGCTAAAATGCAGCGCCACCTGCAAGTTTGACCTTTTGCATAATTAAATGTAATGTACAATTTTTGCCAATATTTCACATAATTACACAAAAGCAAATTACACAAATTTCGCACACCCTAAATTAAAAGCTCAAACCTATTTCCCTTGAAAGCTTCCCCGTGAAGGGCCAGTCTACTAAATCAAATGCCCTTTCAGCGTTTAAACTCACTAATAGGCATTCGTTGGGTTCCACTCTCAGTGAATGTATCTCTCTACTGACACTTGACATAATTCCCATCTGGACTTATACCATCAGCTCCGGTCATAATGCAGAAAGATGATGTGATAACATTTTACTCACAGTCTTGGTGCCCACCCTAAACATTCATAGTAGTCTGCATAGGCTATATGCCCCAAAATCTGGAATGGGGTGGGCAGCCATATGGGAGAAAAGATGAGAAGGGAGAACAGCAATTCTGATAGATTTCAATTTTCTGCCCACAGACAGTCATACGGAATACTAAGTGGCACAGAAACTATGATAAACCTTGCAGTCCCTGGCACAGTAGTTAAAACTAACGCCATTTCATTAGGTGCAGGAGTATTTTTCCGCTGGAGCAGAATATATCATAGATCCATTAGTCTTCTACACACCCAATGTGTCCACCGGGCACATGATTTTCTGTTGCACACATAATTGCCTTTGTAGCTGCAGGGGAATCATGATGTGAAGGACTCTCTTAGGCCATAAAGTTCTGGATTGTTTTTTTTAACCCCCATTAGAAACTTTACTAAACCTTTGATATTAGAGAAAATGGATTTGAAAAATGTACTTGTGTGATATCTCTGCAACTCTCTGCTATGTTTACTTCTTACAGTTCTGTGGAGACTTCTCCAGTACCTGGAGGTAATTACCACCATTTGGAGTAGCATGTCCCTGGCCTTTCTAACTATTGATATGGCACTGCCAAAGGATGTAGTCAGGAGAAGTTATAACAAATCTCTTTGGCACAGCAGAATATAATCACACACAAAACAAGCAAAAAAATCCCCATTCATTTTTGCCGTTTACGTTTAATCAAAAGTTGTCCTTGGCACACCAAGTCGTTTGCGTTGGAGTGTTACATGAACAAGTGGATGGAAAAAAGCACTTAACCTAATACCACACATTTTCAAATGGGACACAGCATTATTATTTGTAAAATAAAAACAAAAAAACCCACCCTTTTTGCCACACCTGGAATAGCAAGCAAGATTCTGGAGCCTTGTTCGAAGCCCACAGTGAATGTAAATGTTTTTCATCCAAATAATATTCAGCTCCAGCAAAATAATTTATTTTCACTGGAAGTCTTCGAAGGTAGGGTAATGATGGGAACGGCATGTGGATCGGCGAAGAGGGTTTAAGGAGCAGGAGGGAATAAGGCAGAAGTCATGGAAAAGCAGGTAAGAGCACTTCAATGCAGTAGTTCGTAAGTTAGGAATATCCCACCTTCTGAGTGTGATTCTTTAAGAAGACTCTCCAGCTTTGCAGGTTTGCTGTGACTCTCAGCAGATTCCTTTCAAGTGTGTCTTATGGTCCCCAATGCGACAACAGATCCTAAGGGATCAGAGATCCTGAAACTTTAGGTTAGGAGACGTGGAGTAGTTTCAGCTTGTGATTGGTTCATATGGACAGTCGCAGAGTAGTTTCAGTTTGTGATTGGTTCATATGGATTGCCTCAGAGTAGTTTCAGCTTGTGATTGGTTCATATGGACAGTCGCAGAGTAGTTTCAGTTTGTGATTGGTTCATATGGACTGCTTCGGAGTACTTTCAGCTTGTGATTGGTTCATATGGACCGCCTCGGAGTAGTTTCTGCTTGTAAACGGTCCATATGGACTGCCTCTTGGCCCCATCAGACAGTTTCCTGGGCCATCCGATAGTCAAAGACACTGCCCCTCTCTGCGAAGGGCCTTTCTGACTGCGTCTGTGCAGTTGCGGGCTCCCTGCTTTCATTAGACCCATCGCTTTTTCCAAATCCACCTCCTCCAGGCGTCTGCAGACGGAATGTGTCCTATGCAGAGAGCAAGAAGAGAGAGAAAAAAGGTAAGTAAACAAGGACACAACCTTACACCCCCAGAATGTGTAGGGTAGAGGAGTCAGGCTTTGCAGTGAATTTATGATTTGTATATCCATAATTCTGATGATATTAATATTTTGTGTTGTAGTAAATATGGGTTAAGCATGTCACTTATGCAAAAGAATGTTCACCAGCAAGGGCATCCTTCCAAGAAATTCATTTCAAAATAAATCATTATGCTTGAGGTGCACTACAAACATTCAAACAAACATTGGCAAAGTCAATAGTTCACATCTATGCAAGAGCTATTGGCTTTGCCAATATGATTTAGCCATGTTGTACAATAGCTTGACAGCTGTTCAACATGGCTGAAAGGGGCGTAAATGAGAGTGGCGTGGAGTGTAGTAAAGTAAAGTATCATGGAGTATAGTGGGGTTTTATAGAGTGCCGTATTGAGGTGTCGAGTGGTGTAAAGTAGAGTTGAGTGGCATAGTGCTGTGGAGTGTCATGGAGAAAGTAAAGTGCCAAAGAGTGGAAGGCGTAGTGATGTAGAGCAGAGTTATGCACAGTGTCAGAGAGGAGTACAGTGTCATAGAGTGGAGTGGCATAGCGGGTGTCACATAGAGTGGAGTAGAGTGCTGTGGAGTAGAGTGATGTAGACGGAGTAGACTGTTGTAGAGTGGAGTGGCACAGAGTGAAGTAGTGTAGTAGAGTGGAATGATATAGAGTAACGTACAGTGGTGAACAGTGTTGTGGAGTGGCTTAGAGTGTCAGAGCAGAGTGCATTAGAGTGGCGTGGAGTGGCATAGAGTGGAGTACTGGAGTGGTGTGAAGTAGTGAAGTGAAGTAGAGTGGAGTAGTGTGTCACAGAATGGAGTGGAGTAAAGTGGCATGATGTGGCATAGAGGGAGTTGCGTAGAGCATTGTGGAGTGGAGTAGTGTTGTAGAGTGGCACAGAGTGGAGCAGAGTGGGGTAGACCCTTAGTGTTGTAGAGTGAAGTAGAGTTCAATGGAGTAGAGAGCCATTGAGTGGAGTGGAGTGCCCCACAATTAATCAAATTTCCTGGTCCCCTGCAGCTAAGAGCATACAGAATTTCTTCATTTCTTAATTACTTTGTTTTTGCCACCCACTATCCTATTGTGGGGATTAACGTCAGCTCTTTCTGATTTAAAACAGAGGGATGCCTTAGAAATGTACCTTGCATAAGTCTGAACAGTTCTTTCTAAAGTCTGCTTTTGTTCTCTGGCACTTCTAACATTAACCATCTTGACTGAATCAAACTGGTAAAACTTAAACCATTTAATTTAGAAAGGAACAAAATCAGGGGTTTCATTTTGTCATATAAATTATTGTTAGTGCTGTAGAAAGAAAAATTAGGATGTTTTACCTGAGTTCTCAAATAGCTTCCTCGCCTATTTCATTAAAACATTCTGGCATGTAGACTGACACATGCCCTTTCAACACCAGAAGCAGGCTGCCAAATAACTCCCTAGTGATCAGCAGTTTACTACAGTATTCTAATGAGCAACTAGAGTGCTAACATTCTGAATTGATGCAAAAAATGTGGCACATTTGAACATCATCTTGATGGAATCGAAATGGAAAACTGAAAGCATTTTTACTGAGGATACAGCAGCAAATAAAGAAATCAGGGAGCTTTATAACAAAGAAGTCTCCCAAGATAGTCACCAGAGAAAAAAGAGCCCAAATGTAGCACATCACCCAAATGTAGAACCAGTATAGCCCAATAACAGGGGTTGCTTTTCTGCATTTTTATATAGTGCAGACGTGATCTGAAGGTATTGGAGTATTTTACATGAGCATCAGTTACATCACACAAGGATACATTCATTTTGGTACATAAAAATAGCAAAAAAATTAAAAGCGCTTTGTCGCTATTCAAAACTCAGAAAATATGTCCTCATTTTAGTTTTTTAGTACACTAGCCATAATTTCTATGGAAATAAGACCCTCTCATTGTTATAATTTCTAAAGGAAATGCTGTAGGTATTTTAGTTTTGATTACATCAAGAAGACATCAGGCGTGCTGCACTTTTTAAATAAATATAGAATGTTAGCAAGCCAGTTGTTTAATAGAATCTGTGGCGAGGCAGATGTCAGGGGCACGGAGAAGTGTGCCGAAGCTACATGTTGACCACGCTGGGCAGGCGGGAGGGGCAGTGGAAACACAATAGACCAATGAGGGCTGGTGCTACAAACCAACCATGCAGGACAGCCAACAGAGACCAGGGGCAATATTACAGACCATTGACGACTGAAGGAAGAGGGAGTGGCAATACAACCATACATGCCAACAGACTTGATTCAGGCAGGAGACTCACAATGTTTTTAAGCCCAAAAGGGATTGAGTTTATCTGTCTCCTGCCTAAAATTTCCTCCTTTTCAATGTCAACAGGGAAAATCAATTCCCCAGTTTTTTTTAAAATCAAAATCTCCCTCTAACCAAGTTCAAAATGTTGGCAAGTATGGTACATTAGATCGCTGAGGGTAGGAGGACTCGGATAACAGAGGGCAACGGAAGTCCGACAGGGGCACAAAACTGACCGTCAGGGTTGCAGCAGCACAATACACCACACGGGGGAAGCGGGACAGCAGTACAGCACAATGGACCATGGCAAGCAATATGGAGGGGACAGGACCATACACATGGGCAATAGAGAGCTGAGAGGAAGGAGGCAAGGACAGCAAGCTGACCATATCAGACACACAGGAATGATAGTTGCAGCATAACGGACCACTAAGGGCAGGAGGGAGGGGCCAGTGGAATGACAATGGACCAGACAAGGCAGGAGGGAGGGATGGGGGCTGGAAAACAAAGGGCAGAGGGCCAGAGATCAGGGCTGGAGCAGCAAGCTGACCATGGAGGGCAGGCGGGATGGGCACTGGAAGCTCAAAGCACCATGGAGGGCATGAGATGCTAATGTCATACACATAGACAAGAGAGGAAAGATGGAAGGGTATCAGGGGCAGCAAGCTGACCAAGTAGGAGGGTTTATGGCAGCACAGAAGGCTATGCATGGCAAGCGGGATGGTTAGTGGCAGCACAATGTTCATGGTGTGCAAGAAGGAGGGGGATAGGGCATGCACATAGGACAATTGAGGACAGAAGAGATGGTTCGGTAGTGGACACAGACAAGAGACGGCAGGGGAAGCGACTTCACAACAGACCATGCAGGTTAGGCAGGAGGAGCAGGTGCAGTACGACAGAGCATGGAGGGCAGAAGGGAGTTGCAGCAAAATGGGGATGAGGCAGAGAAGTCGGACAGGCAGGGTGGAGGTGGCAGGGACAGGCTACAGTCATCCGACCATGGTAGAGGTGGGTCCCTTGTTCACTGTGCCATTGGATTCAAGGTAGCCTGGCTGATGAAGGGTAATACCCTGAAACCGGTCCCAGGATGCTTGTTTCCGGTCCAGGGAGGACCTGGCAGTTCGGGCTGGACTGTTCCCATGGGGAGCAGGATCAAGACTGATTTGCATTTGGCTGGGTCCAAACTGGGATGGCATGGTGAGCAAAAGAATTGATGGATTAAACCCAGATCTGTGACTGGGGGTGAGTGGTTGAATGGTTTTGGCACTCCGTCCATCATTTTATTTTGTGATGTTGCCTTGTGCGCCCTAAGTGGCTAGGGTATGCCCAGACGCGAGTCCCTTGTTCACTGTGCCATTGGATTCAAGCTAGCCTGGCTGATGAAGGATAATACCCTGAAACCGGTCCCAGGATGCTTGTTTCCGGTCCAGGGAGGACCTGGCCTGGCAGTTCGGGCTGGACTGTTCCCATTGGGAGCAGGGTCAAGACTGATTTGCATATGGCTGGGTGCAAACTGGGTACAAACTGGGACGGCATGGTGAGCAAAAGAATTGATGGATTGAACCCAGATCTGAGACTGGGGGTGAATGGTTGAAAAGTTTTGCCACTCCGTCCGTCATTTTATTTCGTGATGGCACCTGCGCATTGACAGGAAGCAGAGGCCTCCGGCTGGCGGTGTAAAGGGACTTTGGACAGCCAGCTCCAGAAGTTGCTGACTCAGGGGTTGTAACACTTTAGCAACCACCCACTCCAAGGATGCATCAATCACATCTGCCAACTCCTCATCAATAGCTAGGAGGGTATGAGTCTCCTCCACAGACTCCCAATTTTCATTAGGCTGACTGGTCATAGTTAAATGTGCTACAACACAGAGTGGGTAAAAAGAAACTCGCTGGTAGAAATTAAATCAAGGCGCCAAGAATTACAGTAGTCAGTGCTTATTAGCAATTGCACTGAAATTACAGTAGCCAATGCTTGTTAGCAGTAAACTTTGGAGTTGCCAAGGCTTATTCAAAAAAGGAACTGCTGCCCTCTAAATAGACCCAGGTAGGTGTAACATGCTCTGCGGAGAACCACTTATCTGGATCCAGAAGAACGCCACCGAAGGAAGGGGATATCTGATTTACTGGGCTGACGCGCGGCCGAGAACTCACCAGCAGTCTCAAGGGACAACTGCCGGCAGGGGAAGAAACACTCCAAGTGCCAAGGCCACCCCGAGGTCAATGACCCCTGATCGCATGAGGGAAGAGCGCATGGCACCCAGTCACACAATGAACAAGTTATTATAAGCACAAAACCAGTGAGTCACAACACCCCAATAACTGTAAAGGGAAAAAAACAGTGAACAAATCCCCCCCTAGCAAAAAACAAATATGAAAGCCACTTATCTGGATGCTGAGCAGCAAAAAAAGAGGAAGTGCAGTCCTGGGTGGCTGTACTTATGGGACTGTATATCTAAGGTTGTTTGGTTGCAGCAAAGACTTATGGGAATTTGTAGTCTTTGAAATCTTAATGTTTTTTTTTTTTTACTTAAGGCTGCTAAGTGGAAAATAAAGTAAGAGTAAAGCATGATCTGAGCCTCCGGTCCTGACATAGAATAAAAAAAAAACCTTCGAAATTCACAAAAAAAAACAAAAAAAAAACAAAGGTTACAGGGATGTTATAGTTAGGTTCAGAATTTACAGGCACAAACCATAGAAATTTAGCTGTTATAGTTAGTTATTTCAAGTAACTATAACTCGTGCCCTAAGGTAACTATAACTGGTGCCCCTGCCATGCACTGCTAATTACCCCAGATATTACATCACTCATGACATCATTGATAATATCACTGTAACATTTGCAGTAAAAATTATTCATGAAAAATGTGCAAAGCAAAGATGTATCTTTATGGAAGAGAAAGCTAGGTTTGACTTTTGCAAATGTAGTAAGTATGTTAGGATGTTTTTTGCAGATGCGTGTAAGGGTTGAATTTGATTATTATGGCAGTAATAAACAAATCTTTCCCACTTATTTGCATAGCAATTTCTAGTGGTAGGTTTTCTAGCTTGTTTTATGACCTCCATACATTCCTGTGTAAGGTCTAAGTGTCCAAATTCTAAGACTTCAGGAGCCAAATTGCTAGATTCAGTGATGCTGGATTTGGATGCCTGATCTGTTGTTTGTGTTGTGTTAACAGATCTGGTCTGTTTGGTAGTTTGACATGAGGCACTACAGAGAGGTCTAGAAGTGTTGTGTACCAAGGTTGTCTTGCCCATGTTGGCGCTATTAGTATGAGTCTGAGTTTGTTTTGACTCAATTTGTTTACTAGATATGGAAGGAGTGGGAGAGGGGGAAAAGCGTAAGCAAAAATCCCTGACCAGCTCATCCATAACGCATTGCCCTGAGACTGATCTTGTGGGTACCTGGATGCAAAGTTTCGGCATTTTGCGTTTTCCTTTGTTGCAAATAGATCTATTTGTGGTGTTCCCCAATTTTGGAAGTATTTGTTTAGTATTTGGGGGTGAATCTCCCATTCGTGGATCTGTTGGTGATCCCGAGAGAGATTGTCTGCTAACTGGTTTTGAATTCCAGGAATAAATTGTGCTATTAGGCGAATGTGGTTGTGAATCGCCCAATGCCATATTTTTTGTGCCAGGAGACACAACTGTGTTGAGTGTGTCCCTCCTTGTTTGTTTAGGTAATACATTGTTGTCATGTTGTCTGTTTTGACAAGAATGTGTTTGTGGCTTATTATGGGTTGAAATGCTTTTAGCGCTAGAAATACTGCCAATAGTTCTAAGTGATTTATGTGAAACTGTTTTTGCCGAGTGTCCCATTGTCCTTGGATGCTGTGTTGATTGAGGTGTGCTCCCCACCCTATCATGGAGGCATCTGTTGTTATTACATATTGTGGCACTGGGTCTTGGAAAGGCCGCCCTTGGTTTCAATTTATACTGTTCCACCATTGAAGCGAGGTGTATGTTTGGAGGTCTATCAACACCAGATCTAGAAGTTGACCCTGTGCTTGTGACCATTTTGATGCTAGAGTAGGGGCCGCATGTGCAACCTTGCGTTCGGGACAATGGCTATGCATGAGGACATCATGCCTAGTAGTTTCATCACCATTTTGACTTGTATCTTTTGTTTTGGATACATGGTCTTTATTACATTGTGAAATGCTTGAACCCTTTGTGGGCTTGGAGTGGCAATCCCTTTTGCTGTGTTGATTGTCGCCCCTAAGTATTGCTGTGTTTGACACGGCAGAAGGTGTGACTTTGTGTAGTTGATTGAGAAACCTAGACTGTGGAGGATTTCTATGACGTACTTTGTGTGTTGTGAACACCGCTTTAGTGTATTGGTTTTGATTAACCAATCGTCTAGGTACGGGAAGACATGTATTTGCTGCCTTCTGATATGTGCAGCTACTACTGCCAGACATTTTGTAAAAACTCTTGGCGCAGTTGTTATTTTGAATGGCAACACCTTGAACTGGTAATGTACCCCTTGGAATCCAAACGTTAGGTACTTTCTGTGTGAAGGATGTATTGGTATATGGAAATATGCATCCTTTAGGTCTAGTGTTGTCATGTAGTCTTGTTGTTTGAGCAGTGGGATTATGTCTTGTAATGTGACCATGTGAAAGTGATCTGATTTGATGTATGTATTTAGTGTTCTGAGATCTAGTATAGGTCTCAGACTCTTGTCTTTTTTGGGTATGAGAAAGTACAGAGAGTAAACACCTATCCCTTTCTGTTGGTTTGGTACTAATTCTATGGCTTCTTTTTGTAGCAATGCCTGAACTTCTAGTCCTAGAAGATCTATATGTTGCTTTGACATATTGTGTGTTTTTGGTGGGAAGTTTGGAGGGAATTTGAGAAATCCTATGCAATAACCATGCTGGATAATTGCTAGGACCCAAGTGTCTGTTGTTATTTCCTTCCAATGTTTGTAAAACTTGGTTAGTCTCCCCCCCACAGATGTTATGTGGAACTTCCCTCTATTCTTTTGGAATTGTCCCCCTCTAAATTGTCCCCGAAAACTTCCCCGCTGATACTGGCTCTGGTAAGTGGGTCTTGTTTGTGAGGTTGTGGGTTCTGTGCTTTGTCCTCGAAACCCCCCTCTAAACTGTGTTTTTCTAAATGTGCCTCTGCCCTGTGGGGAGTAGAGTGCGCCCATGGCTTTGGCTGTGTCAGTGTCTTTTTTAAGTTTTTAGATCGCAGTGTCCACCTCCGGCCCAAACAACTGCTGTCCGTTGAATGGCATATTGAGCACAGCTTGCTGTATTTTTGGTTTAAATCCTGATGTACGCAGCCATGCATGTCTCCTTATTGTTACTGCTGTGTTGACAGTTCTAGCAGCTGTGTCTGCAGCATCCATTGCTGACCGTATCTGATTGTTGGAGATACTCTGTCCTTCTTCTACTACTTGCTGCGCTCTCTTTTGGAACTCCTTGGGCAAATGTTCTATAAAGTGCTGCATTTCGTCCCAATGGGCCCTATCGTATCTGGCCAACAAAGCCTGTGAATTGGCAATACGCCACTGGTTTGCTGCCTGTGCTGCCACCCTCTTTCTTTATCTGGAGGTGGTGCATCTCCTGAACTATGTGAGTTTGCTCTTTTGCGCGCTGCTCCCACTACAACTGAGTCCGGTGTTAGCTGTTGTGTGATGTACACGGGGTCTGTTGGTGGCGGTTTATATTTTTTCTCCACTCTTGGAGTAATGGCCCTTCCTTTTACAGGCTCTTCAAACACTTGTTTGGAGTGTTTTAGCATTCCGGGTAGCATAGGAAGACTTTGATACTGGCTGTGTGTGGACGACAGTGTGTTAAAAAGAAAGTCGTCTTCAATGGGCTCAGCATGCAGGCTGACATTATGAAATGCTACTGCTCTTGACACCACCTGTGCGTAGGCTGTACTATCCTCTGGTGGCGACGGTCTAGCTGGATAACATTCAGGACTATTATCTGACACTGGTGCGTCATAAAGGTCCCATGCGTCCGGGTCATCTTGACTCATTCCTCTATGAGTTGGGGATTGCATCATTGGTGGAGTGGCTACCGGTGATGGTTGTGGAAAGCATTGTGGAGATGGTGGCGGGGTTACTTGTTTAGCCACCTTTGCCTGTGGCTGCTTGTCTTTTTCTTGGAAGGCAAGTTTGCGTTTCATTTTAATTGGAGGGAGAGTACTGATCTTCCCTGTTTCCTTTTGGATATGGAGCCTTCTTTGTGTATAGTCTGGCTCTATTGTTTCCAATTCCTGTCAAAATCTATGTGTTTTCATTTGTGTAGACAGTGCTTGTTCCTCAGTGTAGGAACTTGTTTTCGGTTCCGAGGCCGGATGTTTCGGTATCGAAACCTTTTCGGCTGCTTTTTTCGGTTCCGACGAAACCTTCTTTACTTTTGGCGTCGGGGTCTCTCGATGCCGACCCATTTCGGTGCCGCTATCTCAGTGCCGAACCTGTTCGGAGCCACTATCTCGGGCCCGAGATTGCTGTGTGGCGGTATCTCGACCGGAGTCGGATGACTTCGCCACCAGCATGCCCTTTTTCGGTGCCGATGATCGGTCACCTATTTTTCGGGTTAAGCCATGGCCTGTTGGCGGTGGCGTCCCCTGGGCTTTAGTGGTTTTTTCGTGAGTTTTGTGTTTCGACGTCTTACTCACGGTTTTCGGCGTTTCTTCGGGATCGATCTCATCCGAGTCCGATTCCTGGATGGAGAATGTTTCTTCCTCCTCTTCGAAACGCTCTTGTCCTGTCGGCGCCGACGCCATTTGCAGTCTCCTTGCTCTTCGGTCTCTTAGTGTCTTCCTGGACCGAAATGCTCGACAGGCTTCACAAGTATCTTCCTTGTGTTCCGGCGACAAACACAAGTTACAGACCAGATGCTGATCTGTATATGGATACTTGTTATGGCATTTTGGGCAGAAGCGGAATGGGGTCCGTTCCATCAGCCTTGAAGAGACACGTGGCCGGGCCGACCAGGCCCCGACGGGGGATCGAAAAAAACCCAAAGGGCCACCGGAGCTCTTCTAAAGTCGGTGTCGATCTGTTGTAACTAACCCGATACCGAACGCAAACAATAACGACGATTTTTCTGAGATTCTAACTAACTTTCCGACCCGAAACACGGAGCGAAAAGGAACACGTCCGAACCCGATGGCGGAAAAAAAACAATCTAAGATGGAGTCGACGCCCATGCGCAATGGAGCCGAAATGGGAGGAGTCCCTCGGTCTCGTGACTCGAAAAGACTTCTTCGAAGAAAAACAACTTGTAACACTCCGAGCCCAACACCAGATGGCGGGATGTGCACAGCATGTGTATCTGCAGCTACACATGCCATCGAACATATATTTATTCGGTTTGATGTCTTTTTTATTGATTTTAATTAAATTAGGGATATTTTAATTAATGGTATTTTTTTTTATTATATATTGAAATATATTTTAAATACTTTTTAAATATATATATTTTAAATTAAATAAGCTACCTTCCTATATTACTGTAACACCTTTTCATTTAATTGAGTTACATTTGTTTTTTTAATTATACATATCTTTGGTGACATAGTGCCTAGGGATGTAGCTGTCATCTCGATGTGGTAGTTGTGGTTGTAAGGAGGCACGTGGTCACGTATTAACACTGATGTTTTGTACAAAGACTACATTTGTGGTTGCTTCTTACCCCAGGTTGCATCTGTACGGATGTTTTGCCTCCCAGGTTAATGGTCCTCCCATCTCTTCGAATGAGAAGATTGACACCTGGCGCGCCTGGCTCTCCACCTGAAAACAGAAAATGCGTGGATTGTAAAGCATCCTCAAACAGTACGAGGCAGAGGCTGGAATGCGAGCCACAGGCTGAGAAAGCAAACCTCATTGAGCATAAAAAAGCAAAAGCAAGCTTGGAATAAAAGGGCAAACTGTACAGAATAAACAAAAGAAGAAAGCCAAGCCAAGCGACTGACTACTGGAGGATAAACTGACGAAGGCCCTCATTGAAAACCATAAAGTGTCCACCCATATTGGCACTAAAGGTACTGTAGTAACACTGGTATTTCCGCATGTGTTTCCGCAGACAGGTCTTCCAGGTGGAAGCGGGAGGAATTTCTCACCAAAAACAGATATTAAAGAATAACTGAGAAAATCAGAAGTCTAACACCAGTTTCGATGTAATTTCAGTCAGTAATAATGCTGAAATGCTGCATCCTTGAATTACCAATACCCATGAGATCGAGGACGTAGAGAATGAGTACCTAGGGATGTCCATTGTTACCCCCATTAGAGCTTGATCAATGCTAGCTGTTCAAGAGATCCAGATTTGGACACAACTACTCCATATTTAAATAATTTACATACCTACTGTTTATTCACACACTATGCAGAGAAGGAACACCAGGAACCCAGAATGGATTGATGGTGAAATAGCAAATACAGGCAAAATACTGCAAGGTACTTACATAGGCTTTGTACCTTCTAGTGCGATATTTAGCAATGTGTGAGACCAGACGCAGGAAGACTGAATCAAATGTTGAAGAGCTTCATTTATACTTCACAGAATTAAGGGAAAATGTTAAAGACCACTGAGATTAAAAACGTTTAAAAAAAATCATTACATAGCAACAGGTAGTACAACCCAGTGGAAAATGAGTGAGTGTGGTCCGTACCACATAATGTGAGCACTGTGAATGCTAATTTAAGACCAGGGGCCACATGTACAAACATCAGGTTTTGCGACTCAAATATAGAAAAATACCAGAAGCAACCTGGTTATTTGTTAAAAAAAAAACAACAGTAACAATAGAAATGTGTATTTGTAACATTTTAAGTACAATCTGTTTTAGTAGGATGATCAATGTTCCGAACACATTGTCACAACTTTGACAGGGTCACCATTAGCACAAGGTAGCACAGCTAATTTTGTTAGTCACCATTGAAGGGCCATTGCATGAAATCTATCAACAAAAAGCAGCAACTAAATTAGTAGTTTTGTAAGAGAAGGGTCAAAACAGGTTGTTAAAAGCTGTCAATCACAGCTCAGCCTGTGTGCTAATGATGCGGGCAGAAAAAGGAAGTGAGAGGAGAAACACCAGAAAGATAGAATGAAACTAGGTTGCAAACATAAGATCTAGCAAAGAGAATCAGAGGAGAAGTGGGGCACCAGAGATTAGGAAAGAGGAAAGGAAGGAAGAACTCACCATGGAGTCCATAAGGTCGAAATGCGCGACGCTCGGTCAGAACAGACAGAACCACTTCTTCTCTGAACGTCAGCTCCCGGATCACACCGTTCCCTCCGTGGAACCGCCCTGCACCCCCGGTCCCGGGTTTCAGCTCAAACCGGTTAAGAATAACTGGATATCTGAAGTGGGTGGCACAAAAAAGAAAACACTGAAAAGATGGGAACATGGGAAGATTTACAGAACTTTGAAGGAATACCTATCTGCTAAGATTTGGCTTGCAGTATGAAATATTTGGTATGTAATACAAAATGTGTACTAATACGCAAAAAAATAATTACAAGACAATGCTATAAGATACCATACAACACCATAAAACACTTTTAAATTCACCAAAAAAGATAAGGCCCAGATCTGGTATGTTATAATACTCGATGTTATGTGTATTTGGAATGCTCACTTTCACCTGTGAGGGTACCCGGGCATGGTGTGTGTCTAGCTCTGCCTATGGTAGGTTGGTTCATTGAAAAGCCAAGTCTACAGCTTTTTGCAGAATTCAAGAAAAGAGATGGAAGCTCTAATGTGGCGTGGGAGCATGTTCCATGCTTTAGCAGCTGTGAGAAACTGGGTTGTTGATTGACTGGGTGTCAGCCCTCGTCAAGCAGCAATCACAATTCTTGTCAGGGGAAGGCACAAGCAAACACCAAATTAACCTGTGCTCTCCCTCTGGTAGCTTGGCACAGAGCAATCAGACTTAACTTGAAGGCAATGTGTAAAGTACTTGTGTAACACTTCAACCAGTGAACCAGTGAAGACACCACACAAAAAGGATCTCACAACAGTTTAGAAAAATAGATCCTAGTTTAATAAATAACACAAGACCACAATGACACAAATCCAATAAGTAGAACATGAGTTATGAATTTTTAAAGATAAAATTGTGGAACAAGAAGTGCCAACCAGGGACATCTGTTCATGCCAGACCGGGACAGAGTCAAAAGTTCAGGCTGACCGTGATAAACCCCTAAGTATTATCAGTGTCAAGAGGAAAGGCACTTCAAGGACATTGGCAAATGTCCCAAGCGGTCACAACCCCCTACCGGTGGGCAGTCACAAGGGCTGGCTAGTGTAGCGCTTGGGGAGGAGTTGTCCCAGATAGTGTTTGGAACAGAGTAGAGGTTACCCTAGTGTCTCTGGGTGATAGAGAGATCGTAGAGAGGACCCTCATGCTTAGCAACACTTCAAAACATAGGCAGTGGGTCACCATAAATGGGCAAAGGGTGGAGGCTCTGAGAGATACTGAAACCAGCATGACAACTGTCAGGTGTTATCTGGTGTCCTCAGAGCAGGTAGTCCCTAATGCATTCCACCAGGTTTTTGCAGCTGACAACCATGAGAGTTACTATCCAGTAGCTTTGGTTTCATTTGAACGGGGAGAGTTTGAAGGGAGGGGAGTCTCAGGTTTGTTGAGGGGAGTTGTGCGTCTGTCCATGTATCTGGATTTCCTGCTTGGCAATAACTTGGAGCATATACCGCCTGGAAGGAGGTGCAGCTCAGGTCCCACTTGGAGATGTTAGGGTGGCATGAGTGGGTGTGCCTGGTAGCCTGAGAGGGTAGTCAGGAGGGCCTGTAGCCTGGAAGAATGGCCCAGGAGTCTGCCAAGAAGAAGAAGGGCAAGGGGCGTGGAAAACTCACTCCTGAAACTCCCACGGTCTGGGATGAGATTGACATTGTTGGACTTTGGACCCAAGACAGCCATGGGCAACAGGTTCATCCTGGTCTGAACATGCCACACAGAACCCAAAGACGATCCCTCTGAGAATCGTTACCCATGTCGGGCTCTCTGAGGCGGTGGTGTCAGACCGGGGTACCAACTTCATGTCAGGGTACATAAAGGCCATGTGGAAGGAGTATGGGGTAACTTACAAGCTCTCCACACCTTACCTCCCTCAAACCAATTGGCCTGTTGAAAGGTTCAACAGGACCCTTAAAGGCAGTACGATGAGTCTGTCAGAACCCATGAGGCCATGCCTTTTGTTTGCCTACATTGAGGTACTGCAGAAGGGGGTTGGCTTCAGCCCCTTTGAAATTTTGTATAAGCACCCCGTGAGAGGACCTCTCAATTTGGTGAAGGAGGTCTGGAAGCAAGCTCCTGGGAAGACCCACCAGGATGTGGTCGGCTACATGCTGGCACTACTCATACAGACAGCGTGCTTACGGAAACTCACCCATGAGAATCTGGAAGCCAGTCAGGAGGACATGAAATTGTGGTATGACCAGAATGCCACTCTGGTTGAGTTTCAGCCTGGTCTAAAGGTGTGGGTTATGGAGCCCGTGGAGCCCAGGGCCCTGTAAGACTGCTGGTCTGGGCCTTATGAGGCGAAGGAGTGCAAGAGTGATGTTACCTTCCTGGTGGACCTCAAGATTTCCAGGAACCCTTTGTGGGTCCTTCATGTCTATCGCCTCAAACCCCACTTTGAGAGGTCTGAGCTAACCATGCTCCTAGTCAGTGATGATGGGAGCAGGATGGGTCAGTGGAGGGTGTCAACCTCTCTCCTACCCTGACCCTAGGCCAAGAGAGAGACTGACGGTAGTTACTGGGGCAGTTTGCTTCTTTATTCTCCCTTACCTCAGGACTCACTACATGGAATACCCATGATATTGATACTGGGGACAGCATGCCTGTAAAGAATTACAATTTACAGGTTATCTGACAGGGTGAGAGCCAGCAATAAGGAGGAGGTCTCCAAGATGCTGGAGTTAGAGATTATAGAGGCCTCAAACTGCCCTTGGTCCAGCCCAGTGCTGTTGGTCCGCAAGGCTGCCCCTCCAGGTATCACACCAGAACTTAAGTTATGTGTGGACTACCGTAGGCTCAATGCAGTCACCAAGACTGACATGCACACCATCCCCGAGCTGATGAGCTCATAGATTGGCTAGGAGGTGGCAAATTCATCAGCATGTTTGACTTATTGTCTGGGTACTGGCAGATTGCCTTGATCGAGAGGGCCAAAGAGAGGTCGGCATTCTCTACCTCAGAAGGGCACTTTCAATTCTGGATAATGACCTTTTGGCTGAAGAACGTCTCTGTCACCTTCCAGAGGTCGGTCAACCAGGTCCTGACTGGGCTGGAGAACTTCAGTGCTGCCTCGCTAGACAACATTGTGATCTTCAGTTCTAGCTGGAAGGACCACCTGTGCCAGTTCGAGGAAGTGCTTAAGGCTCTGCAGAGGGCAGGTCTGACTATCAAGCCCAGTAAATGCCAGATAGGGCATGGTTCACTGGTCTACTTAGGTCACCAAGTGGGAAGAGACAAGATGCAGCCCCTCCAGGCCAAATTTGAAACCATCCTGGCCTGGGAACCTCCCCAGATCCAGACAGAGGTGAGGGTCTTCTAAGGTCCCACTGGCTATTACAGGAGATTTGTCAAGATGTGTGGCATCATTGTTGCCCCCTTGACAGAGCTGACTTCCAAGAAGTAGCCCTGTCAGGTGATCTGGACCAAGGCGTGCCAGACATCTTTTGACTCCCTGAAGGAGGCCATGTGCACAGCACCCATGCTCGATGCCCCTGACTTCTCCTCAGAACTCATTGAACAGACAGACGTCCAGAGTATGGCAGAGGGGCTGTGGTCTCAAAGCTAAATGAAGAGGGCCTGGATCACCCTGTAGCCTTCATTAGTAGGGGGTTACTTTGTAGGAAGTAGGGGTGGAGTTCACTAGAGAGGGAAGCCTTTGCTGTGGTCTGGGCACTGAGGAAGTTGAGACCATACCTGTTTGGTGCTCACCTCTGGGTTCAAACAGACCACAGACCCCTCAGATGAATAAGGTAGAAACTGTTGAGGTGGTCAATCTCCCTACTGGGAATGAGCTTTACGCTGGAACACCATCCTGGAACACACCATGCCAATGCTGATGGTCTCTCCAGGTTCTTCCATCTTAGTGAAGAAAGCTCCCAAGGGGTTGGGTAGCTCTCCCCACTTCCAGCTGGGGGAGACATGTGTTAGACCTGGCATCTTGGCGTGGTTTCCCCTAATGTTTTGCCTTCAGACCTCCTGTTTTTTTTTTACTTTGTTTCTGCTGGCATTAGGATTGTGCCCACTTTACCACTGTTAACCAGTGCTAAAGTGCTTGTGCTTTCTCCATAAAACATGATTAGATTGGCATATACCCAACTGGCATATTTAATCTATCTATGGGTACCTAGGAAAGTGCAACACATGTACCCAGGACCTGTAGATTAAATGCTACTAGTAGGCCTGCAGCACTGATTGTGCCACCCACTTAAGTAGCCCTTCAAACAAGACTCAGGTCTGCCATTGCTGAGCCTGTGTGTGCATTTTTGTACTGCCATAATCCTTTTGCCAGGCCCAATCCTTCCTTTTTAATACACGTTACCCCTAAGGTATGCCCTAGGCAGCCTACCAGGGCCTAACTGGGTCCCTGTAGCCAACCTGCACTCAATCGCAGTCGGCCTGAACTTTTGACTTTGTCCCCGTTCGGTGCAACCAGATATCCCCTGTTGGTGCTTCTTGCTTCTAAGCGCTGTTTTACAATTTACTCTTTAAAAATTCTTAACTCAAGTTCTATTTACTGGATTTTTGTCGTTTTGGTCTTGATTTTTTTCTTTTTTTTACCAAACTGAGTTCTAGTTTTCCAAACTGAATCCTTTTTGTGTGGTGTTTTTACTGGTTTACTGTTTGAAGTGTTGCACAAATAATTTACACATTGCCTTCAAGTTAAGTGTGACTGCTTTGTGACAAACTATGTACCAGAGGGTGAGAACTGGTTAATTTAGGGTTTACTTGTACCTTATCCTGAAATAAATTGTGGTTGCTGCTTGACCAGGGTTCACACCCCAGTCAACCAACAACCCATATTCTCACAGTAGCGATGCAAGAGAATGCCCATCCTCCTGATCTGGTTCTATATATGCGTGGGATGTGTGCGATTAAGGGAAGTAGAGGTGTCTGGGTAGTTGGTGGAATGAGATATGACTAATCAGGTAGATGGGTCTTGAATTGTGTAGTGCCTTGAATGTGTGTGATGAGTTTGAATTGAGTGCGTTTGTGTGTCGGGAACCAGTGTAGTTCCCTGTTCTGTAGTGTGATGTGGGATCTAAGTTTATTAGGAAACACAACACTTTAAAGGACTTTGATGAAACAATATTTCAGAAAGCAAGACTTGCTCGGGAAAGGTACTGTTAAAATGTGATTGAAGCAATACTACAAAGACAATTAGCACTTGGTTTTTTGATTACACGTATTTATCACATTGTACCATAGAGAGATGAAGTGATTCATATAGTATGGAAACAGTACAGATTCATACATTAGGGAATTCTTCCTCAACTTGTCTCAGAGCATGAAATTTGTGACTACGTTGCTTTTCAGTCTCTGACACACTGGCTACTGTCTAACATTCCCCACTGCTCAGCGATAAAACCTGCTGCTCAAGGTGCTGGTCAAATAAAGGCCTATTCCAATGCTCCTACAGGCAAGTAAAACACTACAATGGAAAGTGTCTCAACATTGTCAGCCATGTGTGGGATGTGGCGTGTTGTTACATTTTACCCATACATGTAGCACCCACTGTGCCTCTGGTATGAACTCTTCATTCTTGTGGCAGTCCAGTGACTTTCCATCTGGTACTGAAGATGCCATCTCAGATGGAAACTGATTCAGCTTGTTATGACAGTTATTGGTACTGTAACCTGAGCCAATTCTTGCTTTATGTGGATGTGCCTTATTTGCCAAGCTCTGTGCATGTGATTTGGTCTCTAAGAGTTAAGGCCGGGAAGGCTTTGCCGCGTTGTTTGCACATCTTCTAGGTCAGTAGACACTGTACTAGCAAAACATCAGAGAGGAACTTCTCATTTCCACAGGCAAAGGTCACACAGCCCTGATGCTTTTGACCCTAATGCAGCCTGTGACATTGTAGGCATAGCTCTTTGCTTAAATGACATAGAGTGGATGGGATTCTAAGATGCCTTCATGAGGAAGTTTGAATTATTCCACGAGAATAAAAGCAAACACACTAGAATCAGATGTGATTAATCGTTCAGCGTACGCTGGCTTTGATGTGCCCCCCCCCAAGAGACCTCACTTTGCACCCCTGTACTCAACACATGGGTGGTCTATGGGCAAAGACAGACACTCCGTAATGGGATGGCCAGGGCAAGATGATACCATTCAGTGGCCCACAAACTTTGCAACCAACAAAGCCCTAGAGAGAAAAGAGAAGAAACCGGATCAATGCACCCATTTCGATTTGGGGAAGTTCACCTGGAGCAATGACTTCAGGTGAAATACCCCAAGTCCAATTGCAAGTGTGCCAGGGTCTTAAATTATAAGGTCAGAAAACTCCTGACCTGATCATTTCTGGCCCTGAGTCACAGGGCCTGTCAAGCGTGCTGCAGGGCAAGGGCACCCGCTGCAGAAGTCAGGGGGGGAGCTAGCAGTGCTCCTCCTGGACAGACACAGGTGTGCCCTGCACCTCTGTTCTACCCGGTCCCCCAAGCCTCCACAGGCACCCCTGCTGACACTTCCCGCCAACTCAGAGCAGGTGGAAATTATTAGCATTCTTGTCTGAAATTGGGAAAACTACCAAGTAAAGCACCCGGTAACTCAGGGTCCAAGCAGTTCTTTCCCTTCTTCGTGAAACAACTCATAGTGGCCGGACTTAGGTGATGAGACAACCGGTCATGAAAGTGGATTCCAGCCCTACGTATCTCCTTCCAAGTCATTATGACACCCATGATCTTTGAAACTGAAAAATTGCAATTTTTTCTGCTTGAACTCTGACCACCAGGTGTATCCCTTTAAAATAATGCCCAGTTACATACAGTGGTGCACAGCGGGTAGAGCGGTGAGAGGCTTCAGTAGTTTGGAGGAGGATGGGGACAAAGAATTCAAGGAGGAAGGGAGAACTCTGAC
Source organism: Pleurodeles waltl (assembly GCF_031143425.1). Taxonomy (NCBI): domain Eukaryota; kingdom Metazoa; phylum Chordata; class Amphibia; order Caudata; family Salamandridae; genus Pleurodeles; species Pleurodeles waltl. The sequence continues at coordinate 1,129,476,041 of NC_090439.1, forward strand.
AAGGGGCGATCTGCTTACATTCAGGTTGTAGCACCTACAGCCTTTAGACTGGGGACTGGGCAGAGACCTATGAATTATTGTCACTATTTATTTGACGAAATAAAGTTGGAAAATTCATGTCTGGCTAAACCAGACCAATGAAATGCCAACTTGGTGAATGTGAGGGTTCCCCAGGTGGCTGTGCCTACTGGTCTGCAGCTGCCCCCATTAACTCCTCCTTATTGGAGGCATTACAAGTGCCCATCCTAACCAGCTGGGCAGGAGACACAGAACCTGTCCCTAGCGATTTCTGCAAGCTAGCTGTTTACCAAGGTAGCAGCACTGTGAGGAGGCAACGTATAATATGAGGGAACAGGCACTCCCTCATAGTATCCCTATTCGTAGTAGGATTGAAACAGAGGGTGAGATAAGGCCCTTGGCTTCACCTGGGTACCCTCCTCCACCAACCCCATCAACACCTACTGGGCAGTGCCCGCTCCCTCATCTACAACAAAGTTACCAGATGTGATTAAAGTTGCATAAACTAACACTCTTCCTACACATACTTTAGAGTCTGTGGCCTCCATGCACAAAGGGAAGGCCTAGTCACACCCAGAACCAGTCACACTAACCTTTCTAAGGTGCTGGGACAAAGTATAACTCTGAGCTCACTCACTGGGGATAAACCACAGCACTTTGGTATCTCTTCTGCTGGCAGAGAACTGACGTAGACAACTATAGTTACTCAAAATGTTTATTTCTTTGAAAGTCACTGCTCAGAATGTCTGGTGCTGGTCTGTGCCCGTCTCTGCATAGCAGAGAGACAATCACTCCAAGCAAAGAGGTGTCCACATGAAGTGAAAGAACTATGAGATGAATGCTCCATCATTAAAGTCTCCACAGGCAAGTCAGTGTGTGGTTATTATTATCACTTGTTTTGCTGTTATTATTATTACCATTACTAATATTAGCATTACTGCCACTACTTATCATTATTGATATTACCAGCATCACCATTGCTACCATCCATTGTCATAAGTGGTTGTATTTCTGATAAAATTGTTATCAGTTTTACTGTAATACTATGGTTGTCACTTACTTCTGATATTACTACTACCAGTACTAGTACTTACTACTACAACTAATAATTAAGGAGAACCTTAGAGCTATGTGCGGTTTCGTATATTGTTATCACCATGACTTACGTCTGCTATTACTACTATTACTAATACTACTACCACTAGTAGCACTACTACTACTAACCAGTAAAAGTAATGCCCAAGAAGAACCTTAGTGCCATATCCTACTTGAATGCTTAGGATATTTGAATTCACATAAATCACTGCACTTCAATGTTTATGATCTAGACCTTAGTAAACACATTTTGAAATCCCGTGCATTGTGTATATAGCTATGTGCAGCCACTGGAAATAGCTGCAGCGCATGCAAGAGGGCAGGGTGGTTATCGGTGCTGGGAGGGCAGGTTCATTTCTGTTGATATTTGTAATATTTATGATTTCTAAAAATGCTTGTTTTCAAGTCAAAGCCCTATTCTTCCTCAAACGAACAGATGCAAGCGTACCGTTTCTCAAGGATCTCGGGGTCCGTGATGCGAGTGTTGGTCATGTGGGTGTGGATGCCGCTACGTCCATGCCAGCGCGGCCCGGCACCGGCACCGCCAGCCACTGTCTCATAGTAACCAATCTTGGAGTTGCCAAAGGTGATGTTGTTCATACAGCCCTGCAATGAAAAAATACAGGAGGTCATTGGCAATCTGCAGAGGTGCCAAAGATGAATGGATAAGCAAGGCCACACCATAGAGAAGACTGTCAACATATTCTGCACTGAGTGTAACACTTATGTAGCTCAGCATCTACACCTGCCGGTGAAACAGACCAGACTGACTGAACACGTACACCACATGTCTCCAGATTTAAAAAACCTGTGACCTGTTTCTAATGAGGTACACTGTTAGAAATCAGTAGGAAATGGTGTTATTAGTTGTGCAGGATGTGAGAGCTTGGCAAGTAATAGATACACAATTTCTACATTCTGGGAGCCAAGCACCCCATTGTGGTGCTTCACTCTCCCAGGGTAGCGACGTAGAACAGTCTAAGCCCTGCTCGGGGAGGTGGCGTGGGCCAGTAATCACCATTCGCTGGCATGCATTAATAAGACTCAATAAATGATTCAGGTGAGTCAGTGATTTTTACTTTAAAAAGGAAAAAATATTTTATTATACATACTACTGAACACTGCACAATTATTTACAAATATATACATCAGACAAATACTAATACCTTAGGTGCCTTTTTGAAATCACATTTGATCTCTAATGGGCCATCACTCCCAAAATCACAGTGCTTAGTCAACTATGCCAGATAGAACATCACAATATACATTGGAGAATCACTACTTTAAATAAATCAGGTCTATTGGCTTTGTCAAGGGGTCATCACAATAATAATATAAGGCAACTACTGGCTTTGTCAGTGTCACCACATCAGTGTAAGGCAAGCCTATCTTCTTTACCAAGGGATCACCACATTAAAAGACCAAAAAACACATGACAAAAATTATCCTTCGATCATCACAATCAATAACCCTGTTTAAATGCAACCATTATTGCCAATAAACCATTACGATGTTTAGCAAAAACCACGGTCAGCAACACTGGTATTTAAAAGCCACATAATGCATCTAAGTATTTCTTAACACTGTTTAGGCCACATAGCATGCAGCCACATAACTGACCCCTAGAGGTCGCTGCACTCCTAGGCTGTAGAACAAACGATCCATCCTTAAGAGTGTTTTATAAAGTAGAGCAAAGTTTCCCGAGGACATGCTTCCGGTGACCCCGGAGACAAAGGGATACATTCAAAAGTTAACTTGGGAAGGGGGTTGTTTGCTGTGCTGGCGCCACTAGAGCAGCGGAACACGTGCACTGGGGGGATTACAGGGCGCTGGAGCCGAGAGCCAGCCATATTAAATTAGCGGCTTCTGCCCATGGACGTCAATTAATGCCAGGGGTAGCGGAAGGGACATCACATGCCCTTTGACCTCCACTTTCACTCACACACTTACTGAGTGCACACAAATTCACACTTACACACTCTCTCACAAACACACTCTCACCCGCAAGCACGCACAGGACATACGTTTAAAAGCATTTTACTTACCTCAGCTGCAATGGAAGGTCATGCTAACTGTACTCCACGTTTATTACACTGATAGTGATTAATATGTTAATATTCACTCTTAGTGTAATAAAGAAATTGACAGAAAACAAGAGAAACCCAACTTTCGTGTATAAAGACGAGCTGCCACAGTGTTCCTGGCACTGAATTTGTCATCTCTGAGGTCAGGGGTAGCAAAAGCAGTGCCAGGGGTAGAAAAGGGCACGCCAGGGGTCGCAGATACAGCCCTGGGTGATCCCTAAATGACGTCCATGCTTCTGCCGTGTTCTTTCAGGTTTCGTGTGGCTTTCCTTTTGTTTTTTTTCCCCTTTTTTATGGCATGCCCTGGTCCCATCAAGGGCAACCCCAGCCATTTGCCAACATTGAAACAGCGCAGGGAGCCCACTCCCGTGCTGCCTGGCTGTCTCCCCCGGGCCATCATGGTTCTCGTGTTGGCGGGGGAGCCGGCATGGTCCCCGCCACGTGTGTCCTCAGAGGCAGGCTGCTGGCCTCCCCTTCCCCACAGTGTCGGGCACAGGAAGTGGGAGGCAGCATCTCCTCTCTGGATTTGTTGGTTACAGGAAGACCGGGTCTCCTGAGACAATCCAACGTGCGCCTAACCTGGGGGATGGAGGAAGTCTGGGGAGAGGGCCCCACACATGCCCCTCCCTGAAAATTAATAATTAATTAATCTTGCACTGGCCCTATCCTGCCATAGAGGTTCGCTCTGGAAAAAAAAAAGGGGGGGGGGGATTAAAGGCCAAATCATATATATATATATATATATGGCTGGTAGGCCAACTTTAGAGATCTTGGGCTCGTTGTTCTCCAGGTGGCGAGCCCAAGCCACCTGGAGCCTCTGCATCTGGGCTCCTTGCCTCTAAGGCGGCATACTTTGCAGGGAGCTGGTTCCCTGTGCCATCTCTCCTCCCTTCCTTGGTTTCTGGTGCCCTCTCCTCCTTCTGGGACACGGACGTCCAGATCTTCCCCAAATGTATCACGGTGGAGATTGTAACAAAACCAACCTCAGTGCTTCTGGAGAGACCTAATGGCCCAGGGGTTAGCTGTAAGCAGAGTATTAGGGCAGTGGTTCCCAACCTTTTGATTTATGTGGACCCCCACTTTAACATTAATGGAACCCAGGGACCCCCACTGAATCATCATTGGAGTCCGTTGACCCCTGCCTGAGTCATTACTGGAAGCTGGGGACCTAATTTGTCAATATTTGTTAATATTTTTTAATTTTCTAAGCAGTCGCGGACCCCCTGAGAAGGCTTTGCGGACCCCCAGGGGTCCCCGGACCACAGGTTGGGCACCACTGTATTAGGGCATCAGGGGGCTTGTCCTTCCAGCTCTCCATGATCTCAGGGGCAGCTTTAAAATGTTTAACATATTTTGTAACAAATAGAAGCTTTCAAGTGAGTGAAGGACCTTTTTTGTCAGACACGCACAAGTTATACTGTGGGGTGCTGCAAGGCTCTTCTTTGAGCCCTATGCTTTTAATGTATATGTGCAGCCGCGTTCTAATATTATCACCTCCACCGGATTTACAATGGTATCTTACGCAGGCGACACTCAAATTGTTGTCTAGTTATCTCCGGATACCACCTCTACCTCTAAAAAGTTGACCACATACATGGAACAGGTGTCTAGCTGGATGGCGGCAAGTCACTTAAAGCTTAATGGGGACAAAACAAAATTGTGGGTGGTTAGCAAAAACCTGTCACTGTGGGATCAATATCTATGGCCCCCTGTTTGGGAGACGCACCTATTCTCAAGCCTGAAGTTAAAAGCCTTGGTGCCATCCTGGACAAGGAGTTGACCATGGCTTCTCGGGGTAAAAAGGTATCAGGTACGTGTTATGGGTTATTAAGATCCATTAGGAAACTGCTGAGATGGCTCCCACTGGAGTGAAGGAGGCTGGTGGTCCAAGGCCTTATTCTGTCACACCTGGACTATAGCAACTCCTTGTATCTGGGCAGCCCAGCATATGTCACAAAAAAGTTGCAGGTTATCAAAAATGCTGCAGCACTAGCATTACTAGGTGTGACGAAAAGGAATTCCGCACCACCGGCACTAGCTGAATTGCACTGGCTGCCGATCGAAAGAAGATTGTGTGAACAATGTGTTTTGTTCACAGGCTGAAGTACTCAGTAGGTATACATCTCTGCAGCATCTCATCACTTCACATCTAGCCCCTAGAGTGTTAAGATCCGATGATATCTCCCTTCTCGATGTCCCTAGAATCAAGAGGGAACGAGGAGGAGGGCGTTAACTTGCATACCATGTCTCCAAACTGTGGGATACTCTCCTGGTTAAGCTAAGGTAGAATAGTAACTGACTAAGCTTTAGGAAGCAACTAAAACATATCTCTTTGTATAAGTTTTAGTCAACAGCTTCAGATAGTTCTTTACTGTGTTTCAACTATTTGCGCCGGGATGCCCATTGTTTGGGTAGCTGTATGCACTTTACAAGATGAGTTAACATAACATAACATGATGTTGCTATCGTTCAATTTCAGGTTCCAACTCTCTGTCTCTCCCTTGTGGAAGAGCTTTTAATAGGGGGTGGAAGTTTCTAGATGCAAGGCACCCCGGGCAAATCCTAGGGTGCCATATCACCCATCCACCCCTATCCCAAACCTCCTGCACAGCATGCTGGGACAATCTAATATGGCACTGCCAAGTGATCTCTGAGAACATCTCCTGACGTCCTCAGCTCCACTCCTAGCTGACATTATTGCCACGGACCTTCCCACCAAAATTTCAAAGGGGAGCATCCTCCTCTGTTGGCTCCAGAGGTCTGGCCTTCCTCTTTTGTTAAGTAGATAGGGCTGTCCCAGCTCTGGTATAGTGTGACAGCTAATTAACAGATGCAGATTTTCTTCCCTACCCCTCTCCTCATGAGATGAGTGAAGCACAGTTAGTTACTCCTTTTGTGCTGTTGGCATTTTGTTCCCTCTGCCGGGGGGGGGGCAGAGAAATTAGCTTGGCTTTATCTTAAAAGACTGACACTGGCGGTAAACACTCACAGTCCATTTACCATGTGATTACAATGGGTCAGATGTGAATAGTGAGACTCATCCACAGTAAAAACTCCAAAAAACAGGTTATCAAAGAGCAAATAATCCGGGAAAGGGGTGGAACCCATTTGCAATATACACAGAAAGACCTCTACTATGTGTGAGGAAGGAGACCACCTGAATGATGTTTGAGTGTACATATTGGAATGAAAAACATGTCTGCTTTTCCATCCAGGGGACATTCATGCAATACGCAATTGTCAACATTAGGGACAATCCTAGTTCTTTTTGACAGTGTTGGACCATATAAGATTAAACAGTAAAAACTGACAACAGATAAACTGGGAAAGGTAATTACGGAAATCTCAACAGTCTTTATAGAACGTAGGTATGACATGTTTCCCTTTCCTCTCATAATGGTTGTGCCAACGCTGTATCATGATGCTTATGGTAACGGTGACAGCAATATCAAGAGTCAATCCTCCTGTCAGATATTTATGTGGCACATGACATACTTTTACTCTGCTTGCACGTACTTTAAAGTGGCCGTCCGGTGAATGTTGTCACTAATTATTTCTAAACTTAAACAGATGCCATCAAACAAAGCAACACTATAGAATGCATATTGTTGGTGATTGGCAGCAATGCAGGACTGGATAAGAACAGCTGTTTTATTCTCCACACTGGATGTGGGTGGCCCCTTCAACTAAAAAAACTATTTTGCTAACACCATAACATCTGTGTCTACAGAAGGTTTTAAATACAAATGGATACCCTTTTGGAAGGCCTAATAAATGTGTGGTATGAATGAAAGATTAGTTCTCCGGGTGTTGAACTGGTATCCTTTCATCGGCCTGCTAAGAGTGACCTTTTCCCTAGCCAGTCTAACTCCAACTGGCACCAGGGATTCAATTCACAACATTATTTTCTGAGTTTGGAGCGCGAGCAGTCCTTAATGTGAAGGTTCCCAGTATGACACATATTCCTCCCTCACGTATCAAAACAAGCACATTAAATATCTGAATGAATACAATGAATAACAACCTATACTGGGATGTCAGTAAAAATGACAACATGAATAAGAGAAAAACAATAAAAACACAAAAGTAAAAATAGGCTCTATGAAGGAAACGGTAAACTTAGATACTTTATATTAAACACCTGTTATAGTACTTTTAATAAGTAAAATGTAACTGGTTAAAACTAGTTCTCAATGAAATATTCAAACTAGTTCTCTTATGAAATATTCAAGCTGGTTCTCTCATGTAATCCTTCAAATATGTAGGGGGTCTTTTTTCTCTCCTTATCCTGCCATCCCTTCTACCACTAACGTCTCCAGATATATCTTCATGAGTCTCACATCTTCTTACATCACTCCCAAAAGAATGAAAATTTGGCAAGCTAGCTATAGGTTCACATACTTCATTCCCAGTCAACATAAATCCACTATACCCCTCCTCAACATCATTCGAATCCTTTCTAGTCTCACCACATGGGCCTCCCCTCTGATACAATGCTACTCTGCGTTTATTCCATTTGGTTCAATTGGTCAACACCATATTTAAATCACCTACTTGTTTGACCTCAAATGGACCACGGAATTTAAACCATACACATAGTACACGTTCATCCTTTACTTTTACCCAATGTGTATATTTGAGCATTTGCGCACCTGTGAAGTCTTCCCAGATCTTCCGTCATTCGTCAAATCATCTGTCAACCAGCTTGGAACTAGTTTTGTTCTAGCTTTACGCCCCCTTATGGTCTCGAAAGGTGCTGTTTTTTTCTTATTCCTAAGCATAGTGGTACGATGAGCCCAAACAGCTTCTTGAACTGCTACATTTATATCCTTACTCCACCTTACAGCCAATTGGATAGTTCATTTAATCATGCAATTCATTTGCTCTACATCACTATTGGCTTGAGGATTATATAGTGCCGTACGGTTATGTTTGATCCCATGCGCTATCAACAGTTCCCTAATTTCAACAGAAGTTAATTGGGTACTGTTGTCTGTGATGATGGTATAAGGACAACCTTCCCTCCTGAAAACTTCTTGCAAAATGGTAATGGTGTTCCTTGTTGTCACCTCTCTCATAAACACATCCTCCTTCCATTTAGAATACACATCCACCAAGACCAAAGTAAATCTTAAATTGTACCCAACTCCTGTCAACAGCCTGATAAAGTCCATACAGACTGTGCGCCATGCCTCCCTTGGATCCTCAATGTGTCACATCTCAGACTTCGTCCCACGTTTTAATCTTTTTTTCACTTTCCTTACAGTCAATGCACTTTTCCACCCACTGAGCAGTTTGCAAGTCACTCCCAGGCCACCAAAACTTTTCTTTCACTCTCCTTTGAGTCTACGTTTGGCCCAAATTTCCTTCATGCGCCAATTGTATCATTTTTCTTCTTAAGTTCTCTGGCGGCACAAATCTGTCCCCTCTCATCACCACACCTTCGTCACTGACCATCAATTCGTCCAAAAATTTTACGTATGGCCTTTCAGACAAAGGAACCCCACTCTCTCTCTTTCCACCCTCAACAATCTTACTACTCACGATCTGTAGAACAGTGTCCTCTGCTATTTCTCGAACCCACTCTGTTTTAGAAAAAACTCCAAAGCCATGTTATACCATGTCCTCCAGCCATGACAGTGGCCCTTCTTTTTCTTTGTTTAAAACTGCCTCCCCATCAACAACCTTCCAATCCACTGCAAGTCTTGAAAGAGCATCACCTGGGACATTTCACCACCCTGGAATGTGTTTAACATGATACGAGAAATCCTATAAGCGAGCTGCCAATCGTGCCAATCCTGTGGATCCCTTACCAGCTCCTCCTGCAGATAAAACTGCGATCAATGGCTTATGATCCGTTCTCAGTTGGAAATGTATACACCACAAGAATGTTCAAAAGTACTCTGCTGACCAAGCAGCTGCCAGTGCTTCTCGTTCAATGACTGAGTAATTTCTTCGGTTTCAGTCAGCAAGCCCGAGGCAAAAGCCACCATCCTTTCAATACCTTTGTGAAGTTGTGATAACACAGCACCCACACCAGATGCACTGGCATCTACAGTGAGAATAGTGGGAAATGAGATATTGAATGGTACCTGTGAGAAGGTAGCCTCTTTCTAGCCTTGTTACCCCCACTTTTGGCCTGTTTGTGAGTGTATGTCAGGGTGTTTGTCACTGTTTTCACTGTCTCACTGGGATCCTGATAGCCAGGCCTCAGTGCTCATAGTGAAAACACTATGTTTTCAGTATGGTTGTTATGTGTCACTGGGATCCTGCTGGTCAGGACCCCAGTGCTCATAGGTTTGTGGCCTATATGTATGTGTCACTGGGACCCTGTCACACAGGGCCCCAGTGCTCATAGGTGTGCATGTATATGTTCCCTGTGTGGTGCCTAACTGTCTCACTGAGGCTCTGCTAACCAGAACCTCAGTGGTTATGCTCTCTCATTACTTTCAAATTGTCACTAACAGGCTAGTGACCAATTTTACCAATTTACATTGGCTTACTGGAACACCCTTATAATTCCCTAGTATATGGTACTGAGGTACCCAGGGTATTGGGGTTCCAGGAGATCCCTATGGGCTGCAGCATTTCTTTTGCCACCCATAGGGAGCTCTGACAATTCTTACACAGGCCTGCCACTGCAGCCTGAGTGAAATAACGTCCACGTTATTTCACAGCCATTTTACACTGCACTTAAGTAACTTATAAGTCACCTATATGTCTAACCTTTACCTGGTAAAGGTTAGGTGCAAAGTTACTTAGTGTGAGGGCACCCTGGCACTAGCCAAGGTGCCCCCACATGGTTCAGAGCCAATTCACTGAACTTTGTGAGTGCGGGGACACCATTACACGCGTGCACTACATATAGGTCACTACCTATATGTAGCTTCACCATGGTAACTCCGAATATGGCCATGTAACATGTCTATGATCATGGAATTGCCCCCCTCTATGCCATCCTGGCATTGTTGGTACAATTCCATGATCCCAGTGGTCTGTAGCACAGGCCCTGGTACTGCCAGACTGCCCTTCCTGGGGTTTCTCTGCAGCTGCTGCTGCTGCCAACCCCTCAGACAGGCAGCTGCCCTCCTGGGGTCCAGCCAGGCCTGGCCCAGGATGGCAGAACAAAGAACTTCCTCTGAGAGAGGGTGTGACACCCTCTCCCTTTGGAAAATGGTGTGAAGGCAGGGGAGGAGTAGCCTCCCCCAGCCTCTGGAAATGCTTTGTTGGGCACAGATGTGCCCAATTCTGCATAAGCCAGTCTACACCGGTTCAGGGACCCCTTAGCCCCTGCTCTGGCGCGAAACTGGACAAAGGAAAGGGGAGTGACCACTCCCCTGACCTGCACCTCCCCTGGGAGGTGTCCAGAGCTCCTCCAGTGTGCTCCAGACCTCTGCCATCTTGGAAACAGAGGTGCTGCTGGCACACTGGACTGCTCTGAGTGGCCAGTGCCACCAGGTGACGTCAGAGACTCCTTGTGATAGGCTCCTTCAGGTGTTAGTAGCCTTTCCTCTCTCCTAGGTAGCCAAACCCTCTTTTCTGGCTATTTAGGGTCTCTGTCTCTGGGGAAACTTTAGATAACGAATGCATGAGCTCAGCCGAGTTCCTCTGCATCTCCCTCTTCACCTTCTGATAAGGAATCGACCGCTGACCGCGCTGGAAGCCTGCAAACCTGCAACATAGTAGCAAAGACGACTACTGCAACTCTGTAACGCTGATCCTGCCGCCTTCTCGACTGTTTTCCTGCTTGTGCATGCTGTGGGGGTAGCCTGCCTCCTCTCTGCACCAGAAGCTCCGAAGAAATCTCCCGTGGGTCGACGGAATCTTCCCCCTGCAACCGCAGGCACCAAAAAGCTGCATCTCCGGTCCCTTGGGTCTCCTCTCAGCACGACGAGCGAGGTCCCTCGAATCCAGCGACACCGTCCAAGTGACCCCCACAGTCCAGTGACTCTTCAGCCCAAGTTTGGTGGAGGTAAGTCCTTGCCTCACCTCGCTGGGCTGCATTGCTGGGAACCGCGACTTTGCAAGCTTCTCCGGCCCCTGTGCACTTCCGGCGGAAATCCTTCGTGCACAGCCAAGCCTGGGTCCACGGCACTCTAACCTGCATTGCACGACTTTCTAAGTTGGTCTCCGGCGACGTGGGACTCCTTTGTGCAACTTCGGCGAGCACCGTTTCACGCATCCTCGTAGTGCCTGTTTCTGGCACTTCTCCGGGTGCTACCTGCTTCAGTGAGGGCTCTTTGTCTTGCTCGACGTCCCCTCTCTCTGCAGGTCCAATTTGCGACCTCCTGGTCCCTCCTGGGCCCCAGCAGCGTCCAAAAACGCCAAACGCACGATTTGCGTGTAGCAAGGCTTGTTGGCGTCCATCCGGCGGGAAAACACTTCTGCACGACTCTCCAAGGCGTGGGGGATCCATCCTCCAAAGGGGAAGTCTCTAGCCCTTGTCGTTCTTGCAGTATTCACAGTTCTTCAGCCTAGTAAGAGCTTCTTTGCACCAACCGCTGGCATTTCTTGGGCATCTGCCCATCTCCGAGCTGCTTGTGACTTTTGGACTTGGTCCCCTTGTTCCACAGGTACCTTCAGACAGGAATCCATCGTTGTTGCATTGCTGATTTGTGTTTTCCTTGCATTCTCCCTCTAACACGACTATTTTGTCCTTAGGGGAACTTTGGTGCACTTTGCACTCACTTTTCAGGGTCTTGGGGAGGGTTATTTTTCTAACTCTCACTATTTTCTAATAGTCCCAGCGACCCTCTACAAGGTCACATAGGTTTGGGGTCCATTCGTGGTTCACATTCCACTTTTGGAGTATATGGTTTGTGTTGCCCCTATCCCTATGTTTCCCCATTGCATCCTATTGTAATTATACATTGTTTGCACTGTTTTCTAAGACTATACTGCATATTTTTGCTATTGTGTATATATATCTTGTGTATATTTCCTATCCTCTTACTGAGGGTACACTCTAAGATACTTTGGCATATTGTCATAAAAATAAAGTACCTTTATTTTTAGTATAACTGTGTATTGTGTTTTCTTATGATATTGTGCATATGACACTAAGTGGTACTGTAGTAGCTTCACACGTCTCCTAGTTCAGCCTGAGCTGCTTTGCTAAGCTACCATTATCTATCAGCCTAAGCTGCTAGACACCCTATACACTAATAAGGGATAACTGGGCCTGGTGCAAGGTGCAAGTACCCCTTGGTACTCACTACAAGCCAGTCCAGCCTCCTACATTGGTTGTGCAGTGGTGGGATAAGTGCTTTGAGACTACTTACCACTCTTGTCATTGTACTTTTCATAAGAGAAAAATATACAAAACAAGGTCAGTGTATATACACATAGCCAAAAAGTTTTGCATTTCCTCTTTTCACTCTTTTCTAAGTGCTGAAAAGTACTTCTAAACTTTCTAAAAAGTTCTAAAAAGTTTAAAAAGTTTTTTTTCTCTGTCTTTCTAAAAGCTCTGACAAACTTTTTATCTTTTACTATCACTTTAACTCTCTCTAAAAATGTCTGGCACAGGAAAAAATGTTGAACTGTCCAAACTTGCATATGATCACCTTAGCTGGAAAGGAGCAAGGAGTCTCTGCATAGAGAGAGGTTTGAGTGTAGGGAAGAATCCTTCCTTAGAACTGTTAATTAACATGCTTAGAGTACAGGATAAGGCCATAAGTGCCCAATCTGTAGAAAAAGTAGCTAATGGTTCTCAATCTGATCCAGGGACTCCCCCAGGAAAAGGTTCAGGAAAGAAACTTCTCAGCCTGCCCATTACTAGACAGTCTAGCATAGTTGGTACAGAGGTTGAATCACACCATACTGATGGTGTGCTCTCACATTATACTGGTAGCCAAGCTGTTAGGGTGCCCTCTGTAAGGGACAGGTCTCCTTCTGTTCATTCCCATCATACCTCTGTATCTAGAAATGTCCCTCCCACCCACCCTGATGACAGATTGTTAGAAAGGGAGCTCAATAGATTGAGAGTGGAACAAACCAGACTGAAGCTCAAGAAGCAACAGCTGGATTTGGATAGACAGTCTTTAGAATTAGAGAAGGAAAGACAGAAGTTGGGTTTAGATACCCATGGTGGCAGCAGCAGTATTCCCCATAGTCATCCTGCAAAAGAGCATGATTCCAGGAATCTGCACAAGATAGTTCCCCCTTATAAGGAGGGGGATGACATTAACAAGTGGTTTGCTGCACTTGAGAGGGCCTGTGCTGTACAGGATGTCCCTCAAAAGCAGTGGGCTGCTATCCTATGGCTATCATTTAGTGGAAAGGGTAGGGATAGACTCCTTACTGTGAAAGAAAATGATGCCAATAATTTTACAGTTCTTAAGAATGCACTCCTGGATGGTTATGGCTTAACCACTGAACAATACAGGATAAAGTTCAGAGAGACCAAAAAGGAGTCTTCACAAGACTGGGTTGATTTCATTGACCATTCAGTGAAGGCCTTGGAGGGGTGGTTACATGGCAGTAAAGTTACTGATTATGAAAGCCTGTATAACACAATCCTGAGAGAGCATATACTTAATAATTGTGTGTCTGATTTGTTGCACCAGTACCTGGTAGACTCTGATCTGACCTCTCCCCAAGAATTGGGAAAGAAGGCAGACAAATGGGTCAGAACAAGGGTGAACAGAAAAGTTCATACAGGGGGTGACAAAGATGGCAATAAGAAGAAAGATGGTGAAAAATCTCAAGATAAGCATGGGGATAAGGGTAAAACCAAAGATCCCACTTCAAATCTTAAACACTCTTCAGAGGATGGGGATAAAACAAATTCTTCCTCTTCTTCCCAACCTGCACACATTAAAAAGCCCTGGTGCTTTGTGTGTAAAAACAGAGGCCATAGGCCAGGGGATAAGTCCTGTCCAGGTAAACCCCCTGAGCCTACCACCACTAATACATCAAGCTCTAGTGCCCCTAGCAGTAGTGGTACTAGTGGTGGGACTGCTGGCAACAGTCAAGCAAAGGGTGTAGTTGGGTTCACTTATGGGTCCATAGTGGAAACTGATGTAATCAGTCCCAAGACAGTTTCTGTCACACCTAGTGGCATTGGCCTTGCCACACTGGCTGCTTGTCCCCTTACAATGGATAAGTACAGGCAGACAGTTTCAATAAATGGTGTTGAGGCCTTGGCCTACAGGGACACAGGTGCCAGTTTCACTTTGGTGACTGAAAACCTAGTGCCTCCTGAACAACACATCATTGGACAACAGTATAAGATTATTGATGTCCATAACTCCACTAAGTTTCTTCCCTTAGCTATAATTCAGTTTAGTTGGGGTGGAGTTACTGGCCCTAAGCAGGTGGTAGTATCACCTAGCTTACCTGTAGACTGTCTCTTAGGTAATGACCTAGAGGCCTCAGGTTGGGCTGATGTAGAGTTTTATGCCCATGCAGCCATGCTGGGCATCCCTGAGGAATTGTTCCCTCTCATTTCAAGTGAAATGAAAAAGCAAAGGAGAGAAGGCCTGAAAACTCAGGATCCCTCTCCATCAACAGGTAAAAAGGGTATCACAGTATCCCCTAACCACCCTACCATTCAGGATACCATTCCTGTGGTGGGAGAAACCTCTCCTGGGGTGGCACCTGTTCCAAGGGAATCATCAGCTGGCAAAGCTGGACTCCCTGAGGTGGAAGTACCTCTCTGTGGGATAACTAACATTGGTGAGAAAAACAGCACCATTTTAGTTAACATGGAGCATCCCTCCAACCCTCCCAGAGAAACTTTAGTGCATAAACCCTGCACTACCTCACAACACTTAGGACAGCATCCCTGCCCTAGTGTGGAGCTCATAGGACAGCATCCCTGCCCTGCTCCAACTCAAGAGAAACAGCATCCCTGTTCTCTCTTCCAGCCAAATGGACAAAGTTTTTGCCCAGCTATGGCTTTACTGAGACAGCATCCCTGTCTGGCATTTCCATCATTACAAATAGGTTCAGTGGATAATTCCCACTGCTCTAAACTAAAACTTACTGATAGAAACTCTGAAAATACATCTTCACATTGTTGGTTAGCTAAAAAACTTCAAACAGGGTGGTTTACATCCCCACAGGGAAGTAACCATATAGTGGATGATAAAGGGAGTAACCAGTCTATTGCAGAGCTACTCTCTACTTATCACCACTTAGACAATAAAGTCTCAACTGGCCAAGGTTAGCCTTATTGTCCTTCGTTTGGGGGGGGGTTGTGTGAGAAGGTAGCCTCTTTCTAGCCTTGTTACCCCCACTTTTGGCCTGTTTGTGAGTGTATGTCAGGGTGTTTGTCACTGTTTTCACTGTCTCACTGGGATCCTGATAGCCAGGCCTCAGTGCTCATAGTGAAAACACTATGTTTTCAGTATGGTTGTTATGTGTCACTGGGATCCTGCTGGTCAGGACCCCAGTGCTCATAGGTTTGTGGCCTATATGTATGTGTCACTGGGACCCTGTCACACAGGGCCCCAGTGCTCATAGGTGTGCATGTATATGTTCCCTGTGTGGTGCCTAACTGTCTCACTGAGGCTCTGCTAACCAGAACCTCAGTGGTTATGCTCTCTCATTACTTTCAAATTGTCACTAACAGGCTAGTGACCAATTTTACCAATTTACATTGGCTTACTGGAACACCCTTATAATTCCCTAGTATATGGTACTGAGGTACCCAGGGTATTGGGGTTCCAGGAGATCCCTATGGGCTGCAGCATTTCTTTTGCCACCCATAGGGAGCTCTGACAATTCTTACACAGGCCTGCCACTGCAGCCTGAGTGAAATAACGTCCACGTTATTTCACAGCCATTTTACACTGCACTTAAGTAACTTATAAGTCACCTATATGTCTAACCTTTACCTGGTAAAGGTTAGGTGCAAAGTTACTTAGTGTGAGGGCACCCTGGCACTAGCCAAGGTGCCCCCACATGGTTCAGAGCCAATTCACTGAACTTTGTGAGTGCGGGGACACCATTACACGCGTGCACTACATATAGGTCACTACCTATATGTAGCTTCACCATGGTAACTCCGAATATGGCCATGTAACATGTCTATGATCATGGAATTGCCCCCTCTATGCCATCCTGGCATTGTTGGTACAATTCCATGATCCCAGTGGTCTGTAGCACAGGCCCTGGTACTGCCAGACTGCCCTTCCTGGGGTTTCTCTGCAGCTGCTGCTGCTGCCAACCCCTCAGACAGGCAGCTGCCCTCCTGGGGTCCAGCCAGGCCTGGCCCAGGATGGCAGAACAAAGAACTTCCTCTGAGAGAGGGTGTGACACCCTCTCCCTTTGGAAAATGGTGTGAAGGCAGGGGAGGAGTAGCCTCCCCCAGCCTCTGGAAATGCTTTGTTGGGCACAGATGTGCCCAATTCTGCATAAGCCAGTCTACACCGGTTCAGGGACCCCTTAGCCCCTGCTCTGGCGCGAAACTGGACAAAGGAAAGGGGAGTGACCACTCCCCTGACCTGCACCTCCCCTGGGAGGTGTCCAGAGCTCCTCCAGTGTGCTCCAGACCTCTGCCATCTTGGAAACAGAGGTGCTGCTGGCACACTGGACTGCTCTGAGTGGCCAGTGCCACCAGGTGACGTCAGAGACTCCTTGTGATAGGCTCCTTCAGGTGTTAGTAGCCTTTCCTCTCTCCTAGGTAGCCAAACCCTCTTTTCTGGCTATTTAGGGTCTCTGTCTCTGGGGAAACTTTAGATAACGAATGCATGAGCTCAGCCGAGTTCCTCTGCATCTCCCTCTTCACCTTCTGATAAGGAATCGACCGCTGACCGCGCTGGAAGCCTGCAAACCTGCAACATAGTAGCAAAGACGACTACTGCAACTCTGTAACGCTGATCCTGCCGCCTTCTCGACTGTTTTCCTGCTTGTGCATGCTGTGGGGGTAGCCTGCCTCCTCTCTGCACCAGAAGCTCCGAAGAAATCTCCCGTGGGTCGACGGAATCTTCCCCCTGCAACCGCAGGCACCAAAAAGCTGCATCTCCGGTCCCTTGGGTCTCCTCTCAGCACGACGAGCGAGGTCCCTCGAATCCAGCGACACCGTCCAAGTGACCCCCACAGTCCAGTGACTCTTCAGCCCAAGTTTGGTGGAGGTAAGTCCTTGCCTCACCTCGCTGGGCTGCATTGCTGGGAACCGCGACTTTGCAAGCTTCTCCGGCCCCTGTGCACTTCCGGCGGAAATCCTTCGTGCACAGCCAAGCCTGGGTCCACGGCACTCTAACCTGCATTGCACGACTTTCTAAGTTGGTCTCCGGCGACGTGGGACTCCTTTGTGCAACTTCGGCGAGCACCGTTTCACGCATCCTCGTAGTGCCTGTTTCTGGCACTTCTCCGGGTGCTACCTGCTTCAGTGAGGGCTCTTTGTCTTGCTCGACGTCCCCTCTCTCTGCAGGTCCAATTTGCGACCTCCTGGTCCCTCCTGGGCCCCAGCAGCGTCCAAAAACGCCAAACGCACGATTTGCGTGTAGCAAGGCTTGTTGGCGTCCATCCGGCGGGAAAACACTTCTGCACGACTCTCCAAGGCGTGGGGGATCCATCCTCCAAAGGGGAAGTCTCTAGCCCTTGTCGTTCTTGCAGTATTCACAGTTCTTCAGCCTAGTAAGAGCTTCTTTGCACCAACCGCTGGCATTTCTTGGGCATCTGCCCATCTCCGAGCTGCTTGTGACTTTTGGACTTGGTCCCCTTGTTCCACAGGTACCTTCAGACAGGAATCCATCGTTGTTGCATTGCTGATTTGTGTTTTCCTTGCATTCTCCCTCTAACACGACTATTTTGTCCTTAGGGGAACTTTGGTGCACTTTGCACTCACTTTTCAGGGTCTTGGGGAGGGTTATTTTTCTAACTCTCACTATTTTCTAATAGTCCCAGCGACCCTCTACAAGGTCACATAGGTTTGGGGTCCATTCGTGGTTCACATTCCACTTTTGGAGTATATGGTTTGTGTTGCCCCTATCCCTATGTTTCCCCATTGCATCCTATTGTAATTATACATTGTTTGCACTGTTTTCTAAGACTATACTGCATATTTTTGCTATTGTGTATATATATCTTGTGTATATTTCCTATCCTCTTACTGAGGGTACACTCTAAGATACTTTGGCATATTGTCATAAAAATAAAGTACCTTTATTTTTAGTATAACTGTGTATTGTGTTTTCTTATGATATTGTGCATATGACACTAAGTGGTACTGTAGTAGCTTCACACGTCTCCTAGTTCAGCCTGAGCTGCTTTGCTAAGCTACCATTATCTATCAGCCTAAGCTGCTAGACACCCTATACACTAATAAGGGATAACTGGGCCTGGTGCAAGGTGCAAGTACCCCTTGGTACTCACTACAAGCCAGTCCAGCCTCCTACAGTACCAAAAACTTTGCACACACACATCTTGCTTTATGTTATCAAAACATTCCTGTGGAACATCAGACCATTCAAAAACACATCCTTTACGCAATAAGATGTTCAATTCTTCTGTTTTGGCTGCAAAGTTCTCAACACATTTTGAATAGTACTCTATAAGTCCCATAAAGGACCTTAGTTCATCTTTGTTCTTTGGACACGGAGACAATTTTATGGGTTCTAAAAGATCTCTCTTTGGTTTGACTCCTTCACCAAAAATTGTGTGGCCCAAGTACTTAATCGCTTTACTTAAGAAGACACACTGCTTTTTACGCAATGTATGACCAATATCTAATAGTTTCCTAATCACCTTCCTCAGAATCTGATTGTGTTCTACAACAGCTGGTGCATAAACCAAAATGTCGCCTTGAAAGAATATCATGTTAGTAAAGCCCTCGAAAACTTGCGACAACACTCGCAGCGGAAGTGAGCCCCATCAGCATTCTAATATAGCGGAATGTGCCATCCATGGTGATAAGTGCTGTGACATCTTGGGAACTGTGATGCAAACGTATCTGGCGGTAAGCACTCTTCAGGTCAAATTTCGAAAAGTACTTGCCACCGTTGAGCAACAGGATAAGTTCATTGATGTTTGGTAGAGGAAAGTTATCCGTTATTATGTTCTGATTGATACTGCGAAGACCCACACAAAATCTAAGTTGACCATTTCTTCATTATGACCACAGGTGATACCCAATTAGAAGCCTCTAGGAGTTCAATTACCCCTTCTCTTATCATATCTTTCAACATGCCACTAACTTACTCTCTAACTACCATAGGAACTTTTCTGACTTTGTATTTCACAGAAACTGCGCCTGGCTTCAAGCAAATTTTGGGCTTTTAACTCACCAATCTCCTCTCGAAACACCTCTTTCACTTCCTCGAGAATTTCACTCATATCACTGTCTTCCACAATCAATTTTGTTCTGGGCCCCTTGGATTCACAACTAAATTAAGATCATATTGATGTATCCATTCCAGGATTGGTGGTCTACTTTCAGCTACACAGATTTTGCCTTCAGTCTCCCTCGTTTTAAATCGTATAGAAGTTGTGAAAAACCCTAAAATATCAATCTCCTCTCTTTGGTGCCCACTAGGACAAATATCCTTTCCCCTCAAAACTACTTGTGGCCACTTCTCGTAAAACACATCTTTAGGAATGATGGTGTATCTTGAACCAGTATCAACCATTAGATCTCCATCTTTGTTCCCAATGCAGAAGCAAGTTCTTGGCCTAGTTTTTCTTTAATCATTCTCTTTTTTATTTTTTAAGCTAAAAATGCAATCACAACAAGGCTCACTTCCTTCCGCACATGGCACAGCAACTTTTGACTTAGACCACTCTATACACATGTGTGCAAAGTGTCCCCTGCGTCCACACCTCCTGCATTTTTTATTTATAGCATAACATGCCTTGGACTCACTGTTATATAAATTACTCCCACATCTGTTACACATCTTACTGTTGAACTTAACGTTAGAATTTTTCTGTGTTTTCTGCAAATTCTGTATTTTCTTTCCTATAGCTCCCACACTGTCACCACTACTCTCAATTCCTCCTACTACTTCAGTCATATGTTCTACTCCAATGCCCGTATGTTTCCACATTTCCCTCATGCAATAGTCTGATTCTTCCACTATTTTAGCCATATCAATTGCATCCTTTAAACTGGGATTCTTTGCAGCCCACAATCTTTCCTGAATCTTACTACTCTTGCATTGAACCGTCAATTGGTCTCTTATCATTTCCTCATGCATCCCACCAAAGTGGCACCTCACCGACATTTCTCTCAATCTTGTCACAAATTTGTCAATAGACTCAACCACTCTCTGTGGTTGAGTATAAAACTTTTATCTCGCCATCACCACATTAGTCTTCTTTGCAAACCTATTGCTTAATCTCATTGTGGCTTCCCTTCATATTCGTCAGTGACTTGAGCTCCATTATCTGTGGCCAGAGGCATGAATTCAAAACAAACTCTGTGCCTCTGAACCTAAGCAATTCAATACAATTGCTTTTTTCCATGCAGAGCTGAAATCCTCACTACCTAAATCCAACAGATAGTTATCAAACATATCTATCCAGTCCTCCCACTGGATTACAGGCACGCCTTGGTGAGGCAAAAAGAGTGGTGGTGCTGGGAGTAATAGCTGTTCCATCTTGTATTTGCAATTGCCTACAAGATATCGGGTACCATGCAATTGCCTACAATATATCATTTACGTTACTTCTTGTGAGGTGTATATACCTCCGCAATTTAAACTCACACCTTTTTTCTTTCGGCTACTCTCAATATTTAAAGATTTATTGGTGTGCGTATTACAGCACAACTAATTGAAACTAAAACCAAGTTTCAAGTTTTAAGTTTTCCTTCTTGGTGTGCGCGTCACTGCGCATTTAAGGGAACATCACAATATGTCGTCTTGGTGTGCGCGTCACCACGCTCTGAACAGAGATTAAATCTGGGCTCTGAAAGACGGAAATCACTTTGCTAGTTAGCAGCACACACCGACCCTTTAAGAAATAACTCTTTATTTTTGCATCATCATGTTCCTCAGAATTCACTGCGACGCTGTTGATTGGAAGCTCATGTACAGCCTCGTGCTGGGTGCACGCATTAAGTTAGCAAGTGGCGCACGCACACCAAATCCTCATGGGAGAGCTCCTCAACACACACCAAACCTTAATGGGAGAGCCCCTCTACACTTCAACAGCAACCCAAGCAACAGGTATGTTGCTCGTCGATTCTCTGTTGCAAATCCTCCCTTGACTTCTCTGAGGAGTTGGCCCTCGAGGTTATATAGCGCCCAAATTTAACATCTGAGTAGGCGCTATGCCTCACATAATATGCAGGTGAACACCACATACAACAGTACCTTCAGTATACTTAAGTACTCCCTTTAAGTGTCTGTAGATCTCTCCTCTCACGTGTCGATGAGTTGAAACGCTGGGTTTTCTTTGGGAGTTGCTCTCTAGACAAACTCCTCATCACTCAGCAAGCCGACAATTTAGACTGGCACCCTCGTGTAGGAAAGTACCATCTTTCTTGGCATGTTACCCCCAATTTTACATGTATGTCAGTATGTTTTTGCCTGTCTCACTGGGATCCTGCTAGCCAGGACCCCAGTGCTCATAGTTTGTGGCCTAAATGTGTATGCCTGTGTAGTGCCTAACTGTGTCACTGAGGCTCTGCTAATCAGAACCTCAGTGCTCATGCTCTCTCTGCCTTTAAATGTGTCACTATAGGCTAGTGACTACATTCACCAATTTCAATTGGCATACCGGACCCCCCCCCTTATAAGTCCCTAGTATATGGTACTTAGGTACCCAGGGCATTGGGGTTCCAGGAGATCCATATGGGCTGCAGCATTTCTTTAGCCACCCATAGGGAGCTCAGACAAACCCTTACACAGGACTTCCATTGCAGCCTGCGTGAAATAACGCACACGTTATTTCAAAGCCATTTTCACTGCACTTAAGTAACTTATAAGTCACCTATCAATCAATCAATCAATCAATCAGTAATTTGTTAAGTGCGCTACTCACCCGGCAGGGTCTCAAGGTGCGGGGGGGGTTGTGCCACTGCTCGAAGAGCCAGGTCTTGAGGCGCTTCTTGAGGGTCAGGAGGTCCTGGGTCAGACGTAGGTTGACTGGGAGGGAGTTCCAGGTTTTGGTGGCAAGGTGGGAGAAGGATCTGCCGCCGGCTGTGGTGCGGTGGATGAGGGGGACGGTCGCAAGGGCGAGGTTCGCGGAGCGGAACTTGCGTGTCAGGGTGTGGAAGTTGAGACACTCATTGAGGTAGGCAGGTCTGGCGTCGTGGAGAGCCTTGTGAGCGTGGATCAGGAGTTTGAAGATGATCCTTTTGTTGACGGGGAGGTCTGTGAGGTGGCCTGAGATGTGTTCGTGGCGAGGGAGGTTAAGGCTGAGTCGTGCTGAGGCGTTCTGGAAGCACTGTAGTTTCCTCTGGAGCTTGGCTTTTGTTCCCGTTCTTCTGGTTTCAATGGGGATCCATCTGAAGGTCTTGCGAAGCATGTGAAGGGTGTTAAAGCATGAGGATGTGACGCTTTTGACTTGCTGGGTCATAGAGAGCGATGAGTCCAGTATGAAGCCGAGGTTGCGTGCGTGGGTGTTGGGGCAGATCCCAGGGTGGAAGGCCACCAGGAGTCATCCATGCTGATCTTTTGGAGCCGAAGATGATGATCTTAGTCTTCTCCGAGTTCAGTTTGAGGCGGCTTGCCTCCATCCAGTTGGCGATGGCGTGAAGTCCAGTGTGGAGGTTGGTCTTGGCGGTTGCGGTGTCCTTCGCGAGAGAGAGGATGAGCTGAGTGTCGTCCGCGTAAGAGACGATGTTAAGGCCGTGGGATCGGACGATGTTGGCGAGCTGTGCCATGTAGACATTGAAGAGGGTGGGGCTGAGTGAGGATCCCTGGGAAACTCCGCAGATGGTCTTGGTGGCTTTAGACAGGAACTGGGGGGAGGTGGACTCTTTGGGTTCTGCCAGAGAGGAAGGATGTGAGCCAGTCCAGTGCTCTGTGGTGGATTCCGGCATTGAGGAGGCGTATGCGAAGGGTGTGATGACAGACGGTGTTGAAGGCTGCGGAAAGGTCAAGGAGGATGAGGGCAACGGTTTCACCTTTGTCGAGCCTGCTTCTGATGTCGTCGGTGCAAGGCGGTCTCGGTGCTGTGATTCTTGCGGAAGCCGGCCTGAGAGATGTTGAGTAGGCTGTTGTCCTCCCAGAAGCGAGATAGTAGGTTGTTGACATCTTCTAGATGACCTTCGCAGGGAAGGGGAGTAGGGAGATGGGCTGGAAGTTTTTGAGGTCTTCGGTGTCGGCTTTGGGCTTTTTGAGCAGGGCGTTGACTTTGGCGTGTTTCCAGCTCTCTGGGAAGATGGAGGTCTCGAAGGAGCTGTTGATGACGGTCCGGAGCTGGGAAGCGATGATTTGGCTGGCTTTATTAAAGACGTGGTGAGGGCAGGGATCTGCAGGTGAACCGGAATAGATGGTGCTCATGGTCTTGGTGGTTTCCTCGTCGTTGGTGGGGGTCCAGGCACTCCTTGCTGTTGTGTGCGTTGTTGCCAATTCATTCTTTGTAACCTTCACTTGCTGAAGGTTAGGTGCAAAGTTACTAAGTGTGAGGGCATCCTTGCACTAGCAAACGTGCCCCCACATAGTTCAGGGTCATTTTCCGGGACTTTGTGAGTGTGGGGACACCATTACACGTGTGCACCACATATAAGTCAATACCTATATGTAGCTTCACAATGGTAACTCCGAATATGGCCATGTAACATGTCTAAGATCATGGAACTGTCCCCCCATTCCAAATCTGGTATTGGGGAGCCAATGCCATGTATCCTGGGGGCTCCACTATGGACCCCCAGTACTGCCAAACCAGCTCTCTGAGGTTTGCACTTCACCTACAGCTGCTGCCACCTCACAGACAGTGTTCTGCCCTCCTGGGGTCTGGGCAGCCCAGTCCCAGTCCCAGGAAGGCAGAACAAAGCATTTCCTCTGAGAGCAGGGTGTTACACCCTCTCCCTTTGGAAATAGGTGTTACAGGCTGGGGAGGCATAGCCTCCCCAGCCTCTGGAAATGCTTTGAAGGGCACAGATGATGCCCTCCTTGCATAAGCCAGTCTACAACGGTTTAGGGAACCCAGTCCCTGCTCTGGCGCGAAACTGGACAAAGGAAAGGGGAGTGACCACTCCCCTGTCCATCACCACCCCAGGGTTGGTGCCCGGAGCTCATCCACTGTGTCTCGGACCTCTGCCATCTTGTTTTCAGAGGTGTGGGGGCACTCTGGAAGCCTCTGAGTGGCCAGTGCCCGCAGGTGACAGCAGAGACCCCTCCTGATAGGTGCATACCTGACTAGGTAGCCAATCCTCCTCTGAAGGCTATTTAGGGTCTTTCCTTTGGGTTTCTCATCAGATTACGACTTGCAAGAATCCAGCAGGCCTCCTCTGCACTTCTCTCTTCAACTTCTGCCAAGGATCGACCGCTGACTGCTCCAGGACGCCTGCAAAACTGCAAAAAAGTAGCCAGAAGACTACCAGCGACATTGTAGCACCTAATCCTGACGGCTTTCTTGACTGTTTCCTGGTGGTGCATGCTCTGGGGGCTGCCTGCCTTCACCCTGCACTGGAAGCTACGAAGAAATCTCCCTTGTGCCGACGGAATCTTCCCCCTGCTTCAGCAGGCAACAAACTACAGCCTCACTGGTACTCTGGGTCCCCTCTCATCTTGACGAGCGTGGCCCCTGGAACACAGGTGGTGGACCCAAGTGACCCCAACTGTCCAGTGGTCCAACTGTCCGAATTTGGAGGAGGTAAGTCCTTGCCTCCCCTCCCCAGACAGTAATCCTGTGCACCGTGTGATCTGCAGCTACAAGGGCGTCTGTGCACATTTCCAAGAAATCCTCCATGCACAGCCGAGCCTAGGTCCCCAGCACTCCTTCCTGCGATGTTCATATCCCTGAGTTGACCTCTGGGGTCGTGGGACTTCTCTTTGCAGTGTTGAGACGACCGATGTGTTCAGTCTTCTTGAACCCGCACTCTACGTTGCTGAGGGCCCCCTCTGTCTCCTCACCTGAGTGGCGACATCCTGGTCCTTCCTGGGCCCGGGCAGCACCCTTTTTCTTCAACCGCAACTCTTGCAGGTAGCAAGGCTTGGTTACGGTATTTTGCCAAGGAAACAACTCTGCATCCTCCAGCGCGCCGTGGGACATCTTCTGCACAAAGCAGAACTTCCTACCTCCTTTCGTTGGTGCAAAACCAGCATCTTCTTCCAACCGGAGGCAGTCATTTTGCACCTTCATCCGGGGTTTAGTGGGCTCCTGCCCCTCCTGGACACTTTAGCGACTCTTGGACTTGGCCCCCTTCCTTTACAGGTCTTCAGGTCCAGGAATCCGTCTTCAGTGCTTTGCAGTCTGTTGTGGTCCTTGCAAAATTCTTTATCACAACTTTAGTGTGTTTAGGGGAAAATAGTAGTACATTACTCCTCCTTTCCTGGGTCCAGGGGTGGGGTCTCCTTTACACCCTTGGTGTTTTCTCACACTCCCAGTGACCCTCTACACACTACACTTGCCTAGGGGTGCAGTCGTGGTTCGCATTCCACTTACTTAGTATATGGTTTGTGTTGCCCCTAGGCCTATTGCATCCTATTGTGTTTTACAGTGTTGCACTACTTTCTGACTGTTTTGCTTACCTGATTTGGTTTGTGTGTATATTTTGTGTATGTTACTTACCTCCTAAGGGAGTATAACCACTGAGATATTTTTGGCACATTGTCACTAAAATAAAGTACCTTTATTTTTAGTAACTATGAGTATAGTCTTTCTTATGATATAGTACCTATATGATATAAGTGGTATTGCATGAGCTTTGCATGTCTCCTAGTTCAGCCTTGGCTGCTCTGCTATAGCTACCTCTATCAGCCTAAGCTACTAGAACACTACTACACTCTTCTAATAAGGGGGAACTGGACCTGGCATAAGGTGTAAGTACCATTGGTACCCACCACAAGTCAGGCCGGCCTCCTACACCTCTTCGCCAGAAAATGTGGTATAAATGAAAGACTCGTTCTCCAGGTGTTGAACTGGTGTCCTTTAATCAACCTGCTAAGAATGACCTTTTCCCTTGCCAGTCTAACTCCAACTGGCACTGGGGATTCAATACACAACATTCTTTTCTGTGCTTGGAACGCAAGTGCTCCTTAATGTAAAGGTTCCAAGTATGACAAGATACTGCCCTGAAGGAAGCGTCATAAGACACCTGAGAAATTAAAAATAAAATGTGTAGGTTGCATAAAAACAACAAAAGGGTTGCCCTAAACCGCAACATCCTAAAGGATGTTCATTGACAACTCTTCTTACGCTGACAGTATTTGTAACTATAAGTAGTTTCGGCAACTGCATCTGAAAATGTAATCTGTGGTCAGGTCCACCACATACCTAAAAGAAGTTGGTCCTTGTCAAGTTTAATGCCTGCGCCTGTGCAAGTAGACACCTGCCAAACCACAAAGTAATTAGGAGCACAAGTACATAGCGACTGGCTGTAGTTAAATTTAATCATTTCAAGGGGCTTTACTCTGCACCTGCATCCTTAGCCCGTGCTTTTTTAGTGAGGGTGGCTGCACACTGGGGCTCATTTTTTGAAACTCCTGGAAAGGGGTGGAAACCATTTGCAATACAAATAAATTTCCCAGGCAAAACCAGCCTCTATACAAATGCCTACACACAGCAACAATCACATCCACTGCAGTCAGCAAGTCACACTTAGCAATCTAACACAAGGCAAGCTTTCACTGTCAGCAAAGGTCCACGAAGCTTGTGATAAAACTTATCAGAAGGAATAAATAATTCCTGAACCCTCCAACTGGTTTTACCTGTGACGCAGCACAGGCACTGAAGGCTTTGAAGATGACATCCACAATTCTCTGTGATGTTAGTACATTGCCGCCAACCACTGCAGCATCCGGAGATGGGTCTAGGATGGAACCCTTGGGAATGATTACTCTCACCGGTACAAGGCACCCCTGCAAAGAGTGAGACATGAAGTCAGTCATGACAGCCTATTGCACAGCTCTGCTAGGCTGCATGAGAGGTGTCCTGTGCATGAGGTGGGGATATGGTGCTTACCTGGTTGAGGGGGATATCCTGGCCCACCATGCAGCGCAGGCAGTAGATGAGGGCAGACAGGGTGATGGCGCGTGGGGCGTTGCAGTTACCAAAGACTTCGTGACCAGATCCGCTGAAGTCAAACACAGCGCTTCCCTGAGATGAAATAGAACACATCATAAGATTCAACATATAATGATTTTGGCACAAACCTAGGATATCACTTAGAGTTAGACATAACTGAATATCTTCTCATTCATTGAGGAAGCTCTAAATATGGAGTAGAATCCACTGGCTGAATATTCTTCACCGTAGGGATATTAAAGTGAAGAAAATTCAGCCAGTGGATGGTAATCCTTATTCAAAGGGTATATTTACAAAGACACTTTTGAGTACATCAATATTTACTCTTGTAGCATTTTTTACAAACTCTTACACCCCTTTGTGAAATCTAAAATGAGAATAAAATGGGAATATTCGGGGAACATTAATATGCTGTTATTAGAAACAGAAGGAGTGTGCCGTCTTTGGACTTTTACTTTTAGGGAGGTTGACGTTATGGGGATGACTGCAGCAGATTCACAAATGCAGGTAAGAATATGTAAAAGAGTACAACAGGAATACTATTTCCTATTCTCATAAATAATTTTGTCAATCAATCCCTTTGAGTTTCCATCCAAACTGTAAATGAGGCCCTTAGTCCTATAATTGCACTTTCAAAATGTGGAGCAAAATAGCTTTGCCGTTACTTACTACAATTACAAATGTATTTGCTTTATGTTTTGTCCCAGTGCAGAGGTGTTCGCACTATGCCAACCAATCTATCAGCACTATTGTAGACTCAGGCAGTCTAGGTTTTGCAACTATTCTGAAGTCCTTCGGCAAACTTATTTTTGGTAAACTAACTAAAAGTGCATTTTTTTACTTTCATGCTCACCCAGAAACCCAATTAGGATTTTTAATCTATTATTTGTTACAGAATGTTTGCACGAGGTTCCAGATGAAGTATATTTTTTACATGAAGCTAAAGATGAAGGCCCTCATTACGAGGCTGACAGTCATGAGACAGCCAGCCTTGCCGTGGCAGTCCTACTGCCGCTGAGCGGCGGTAAGGACCACCACATTACTAGTTGTGAGGCTTGGCAGACGCCAAGCCTCCACAACTCCGCCGGGCCTGCTGGTGCAGGCGCAACGCCGTGGATGGCGGTGAGCACCTCCAATCCGGCGGCAGGCCCCAGCCTGCCGTCCGGATTACGAGGCTGCAAACCGCCAGGCTTTCCCTGGCGGTCACCCCGCCACGAAAACCCAGGCGGTCATGCACCTGGCAACAGGAATCTTCATTCCTGTCGGCGGCACACACATAAACACATGTCCGCACACATCTCCCCACCCATCCACACCCCTTCACGCACGCATGCATACACATACACACCCATTCAGCATACGCATCCATACACTCAGACACACCCACTCACACATTCATCAACAAAGACACCCCCATTCACGCGCACATCG
This sequence comes from Pleurodeles waltl, assembly GCF_031143425.1. Taxonomy (NCBI): domain Eukaryota; kingdom Metazoa; phylum Chordata; class Amphibia; order Caudata; family Salamandridae; genus Pleurodeles; species Pleurodeles waltl. Next base: position 1,129,504,753 of record NC_090439.1, read on the forward strand.
ACACACGCATTCAGTACCCCCCTCCGCAAACATGCACACACGCATCCACACACACATACCCCCTCCTCCCTCTTCGGACGCCCACTTACCTCCTCAGTCGAGGGGGATGTCTGGGAGGGGATGGGTCCTAGCGGTCTCCCCTGGCTGCCACCACCACTCCAGCAGGACTCTGCCAAGCCATATTTCGGCTTGTAACACGGCAGGTGGAGTCCTGCCGGCGTGGCGGTGCCGGCGAGGGACCCACCTCTGCAGCACTGACCGTCAGCGCGACTGCTGGCTGCTTTCCACCTCAATGATGGCGAAAGCAGCCGGCACTCGTAATATGGCGGTCTTCTGACCGCCAGCACTGGCGGTCATCTGGCGGGTTGGGCTTTGGCGGTCAGGGAAATTGACCGCCAAAGTCCAAATGAGGACCGAAGTCTTCATTTATTAGGGTTTGATTGGGTGTCTCTAATCAAACATCATGATTGTTGACATATTGCTTCTGACAGATTTGGGACATGAAGGTGCAGAGTTATAATCTTCACTTGGTGTGAACCTGTGGTCAAACTTGTCAAGTCCCCAGGGGCCTGCTTCAGAAGCAAACATGAAATAAGCCACAGTCAGCTCTGTCCTACATCTGGACCAGAGGCACTTTGAACTGCTGCAGGAAATGATGTGGACACAAAGAAGAAAGTGTTGAGAGGAAGATTCAGCTTCAGTGGCTAAGTATTCATCCACCCCACTATCAGGTAATATATATGACGCAACAAATCGAACTATGAATACTTCTTTGGCAGATGGTGCCCTTTTTTTAAAAACCTTGCAAGAAGTAAATTTATCAAAAACGCCTGCTCTTGGGTGAACCAATAAAGAAAACTTGTTTTTGAAGGAGGAAGGATTGGCTACATTATGAAAACTGGTTCGGTGGAAAGATTCTCTATATTGCATACACATATACAATAACAAAGGGTGCAAGGGACTCAGGAAAATGCAATACGAAGCAGAAAATCTTGAAAACTACCTGCGTTGATCAAACCTTAGGTTGGTAGGTCTCCACAGAACAGCCTAGTTAGAGTACACTCAGAGAATTTCTGAATGAACATCATAAATTCTTATTTAGCTAAGAAATCCAGCATCCATTAACTGCTAAAGCACACTGGATGATCCAGTCAAAACAAAATGGATGCTGGGGTCCGTTCTCAAATCATTTTAATATCTTTCAAAGAAGTTATGATGAATTATTTGTTATTACAAAAGAGCAGTAGAGTAGGCAACATAAACAATGCAGATGGTTATGCATATGAAATTCTTCAGGATGTTTCTTAGGAAACATCTCAAAGACAAAAGGAGATGTATTAATTGATCCCTAAGGGCCTAATTATGAGTTTGGCGGATGGGGACAGACGGGGTGGCCACCACTGTGACTTTCCTGCTGGGCTGACTGGCAGAAACCAAGCAGACGGTGATCATTGTAAGGGTGCTGGGCAGGGGGATCCCAGTACTGCCCATGCCAAGTGCGTGGGCAGTGTGGGGGCCCCTTTTCTCTGCCAGCCTTTTCATGGCAGTAAACCTGCCATTAGAAGGGTGGTGGAGAACCAGGTCGTAATCAGCAGCGCTGCCCAGGCCGATTACGACCTGAATCCTCCGTCAAACCATTGGGATCACTGATCCCAGTGGAGATGGTGGTACCCTGGTGTTCTGAATGCCAGGGTTGTAATGTGTCAGTCAAACCGCCACAGCAGCGGCAATCCAGAACGCGACCGGAAGTCTGGCGGTCAAGAGACCGCCAAACTCATGATCAGGCCCTAAGATCGGATCATGAAAATCAGGCTCCAATCAATCAAACATCAAAGATCCATGCCATGTATAAAGGAGGAGATGCATTCATGCTTGATGACCCCCGCATGGACATCCTACTGATGATTAAAAAGAATCAGAAGTAAAAGGAATGTGTGGGAGAAAGGAAGAAAGCAAAATTGATGATGGCAGAACAATTGGCAATAAAATATGCTATTATTATTCATAGTATATCCAAAATGGAAAGTTCAGTTTTTAATTTGTATCAGCTAATGCTATCTCTGCATATTTGCTAGCTGATCTTCACACTAAATCGATCCAAGTATATTGCCTTGGATTATGTACGTGAGGGGTAAGGGACAGTCTGCCTCCAGAAGCTGGTGATGCCCTCTAGAAGTGAAGGTTAATTTACAGGGACTGAGATGAGTTTTAATGGAGTATGTTGAACGAGATAGATTGGACAGGAGAAGGTGTTGGGTGAAGTGAGTTAACTTGATTATTGATGGTAGACCACATGTTGCAGAAATAGAATGTCCAGAGATATGTGATATTAACTGACTATAACTCAAAGATCCTGTCAATTAACCAAATCACAGCAAATCCTGCAAGATACTTTCATATCTAGAAAAAAGAAAGGTTGATGTTACCTTGATGCACAAACCTAATGTGGCAAGAGTCTTGATGGATGTCTTCAAACAAGATCAAGATTGGAGTCTCAAGCATTGGTTGATAATGGAGTCTGCTATTTTGCTACTGAGGTGCCAAGGTGAAGGTTAACAAATGGGAAACTGGAGGAAAGGTAAGGTGGTTGAATGTACAAGCGGAAATTAAAAAAACATAGCTGTCGTTCTGCGGCCCAATAATCAATGTTCCAGCTGCACTGTAAGACTTGGCGTTAGCCACTTAACCTTGGCATGGATTTCAATGGACCCTTTATGGCTATATGCCATAATAAATTAGGCAATAACCCCGACCAGCGCTCACATCGAATACACAGTCTTGACTAACCACATATCATCAACGTATGAGCACAAAGGGAGGTGTAAATTTACTACTCTAATGCCACATCTAGTTAGCTTAATGATACGTTTGTAAGCAACACTTTGGAGCCATTGTATGAGTAGGTTGATGATAACACTTGTATATTGTGATTCACCACCAATCTTTATGATCATAGTCTTTCTAAACAAAACTAAACCTAGGCTAACCAAATGTCAACATACTCAAATGAAAATATTTGTTGTTTCCTAGGTTTGTGACCCTGGTGAAACCTTTTAGCATACAGCAGGCCTTGGAGGGCAATATAGATTTTAAAAATGCTTACCTACCTGCAGTGCCCACTGTTAGTCACTTCTCGGGCCCATCCAATTTCTCCATCGTATAATTAGTTAGTCTATCATCTGCTGATATATTTTGATAGTGGCAATCCACGTACTATAGACATATTGAACAGACTGACAGATCAGGGAAGTGGGTGTAGCAGACTGCAGTTAAAGTAAGTAAAACGTTTTAAAATGGACTGCATATAGCAGGAAACGAAGAAGTAGGCAGACCAGGTGAGTGTGAGGCAGTTTTCCAGCACAGCAGGTAAGCAAACCATTATCTTTAAGTATTGCTCTGCAGAGGCTTGCACTCCACCATAGAACTTTGCACAAAAAAGGAGAAGAAAACTGCCCTTGGGTTGCAGTCCTCCTTCTTCATGAGGTTGTGCAAATACAAAATAACACATTACATTGAATAGCCTGCCTTTCCAGTAGGACTTTGCAATAAGTAAATGAATAAAATCATTGTTCTCTGGGTCAGCCCTGCTCCAAAGGAAATAAAGTTAAAAACTTTTAGATGGTCAACAACCTGTCTCTGAAAGTTTTAAATAGCACAAAATACAACCACAAAAGTTGATATAAAATGTTTAAATTCAAGGAGCTATAGGTGTCCCTGTTGTATCTGGAAAGCAGGTAAGGCACTCTGTCCCTGGTGCGTTGATGCACCAGGGACCGATCCACAGGGCTATGCTCACCTCTTCCTTGTTAATCTTCACCTTCAGTCTGATTGGTGAACCATCATCCATGTGATCTTCCGCCTCCACCTCCAGGCTGCCGGTCTGCTGCTGCCACTGTGCAGCAAACTGTCTCAGCATGTCCCGGACCGCGACCTCCGCATTGGCCTGCAGGCAAGAGAGAATCCATTGTTAAATGCTCCTACCTGCAGAGTGCCACAAACTCAGAACTGCTTAAAAATAGTACTTCCTCTAGGTACTTTATGGAATTCTAACCATGGGTCTTATGGGTAATATTGACATATGACAGAAGCAAGTCCACTAATTTGTAAATAAGGGAGAGAGCAAAGTTTGCTAGCTAAACCTATTTGCTATGTATCAGAAACAGTTCGAGTTGGGTTAACATGCACTCTGTATGGCCCTTATGGATATTTAAATTTTAGGTCTTGCAAGAGGCATAGAGATTCTTATTCATAACATAACTCTGTTGCTCAGTGAGACATATTAGCATATTGATTGGTCTATTAAATTGTGGTCTGCTTATTGGTGTGATTGCATGTTGCATTGTGGGCGTCAGGCAAGCTTCTGTGACAGTGCCTGTAGTGATTGCTCTGTGCAGATCAAACCAGGCCATGGCCTCTGAGCATGTGCAACATGAGGAAACTGGTTCATTGTATGGAGGAAGGAATTTGCAACCAGATGCACATCATGTACAGAGCTCTTTTGCATGCTATAGGACCTTCTCTCACCACTCCAAGATGAGAGTCTGACGCTCTGCAGTGTCTGAAGGAATGCTTGGCCTATCTCTGACAGAGATGACTGGAGTTGTGGTTTGTTACTAAGGATGTTTACCTGTGAGGAGGGAAATACTCAGTAATTGATCTCATAATATGAGGGAATTGGCTATGAGCTTGTCTACTTCTAACATATGTGTGAACTTATGCTCCAGATTGTGCCCAGTCACGTTTGAGTTCTTTATTTGGGTGTCGTCCATGGCCGCCATGTTCACCACCAGCTTCTCCCCCTGGTTTGCTCTTGGAAGCCATTTGTTAAAACAATAGCCAATACGCGTAGACGTGAAGGCGTAATGCCAGCTCAAGCATCTCCGCTGGAAAGAGGTATCATGGTTTTGTATAAGATGGACAACTCTAACTGCATCACATCTGCATCCAATGGCACATCACTCACCAGATCTATGTGACACCTGGATCTCAGTTCATGGATAGTCCTCTGTGACTTTCATTGCTACAGCCTCTCCTCTCCCTCTCTATCTGGGCAATTTTATAACTCTCAAGTAGAAATGTATCCATTGTGATGTATAAGTAGAAAAAACAAAAGTCTACTTTAGACAGTACCACAGAGTCAGAGACAGCCACTCTGTAATTGTGGTTGAGACCACTAGTCGACAGAAAAAGCATATTGATCACAAACAACTGGAAGATTTAGAAAGTTTAGGAAGTATTGTGCAATTTCATTAAGAGGGCTATAGGGAAGTACCAAAACAAGTGCTTCCAATTCAGATTTCCATAGGAGAGTTTTGCTGAGTGTGAACTAAAAACAACTCTGGCTAAGTTTGCATCAAATTTGGCATACCCACCCTTTTGTATGTTTTTGTGTGAGTTATGGTAAATCTCTCCTATGCAGTGGATGATGGTATATTATTACAAGGATGTTAATGTGATATATGCATAGTTTGTGAAACCTGAATGGAAAATCGAAGCTTTTATTGTAAAAACTGCATTTTCAAGAACTATTTTGCAGTTGGCGAACCTGCAGCATATCTTGCCGGGAAAAATATCAAGATTGTTGTTTCACTTCCAAGATACAACTTGTTTTCTACTTTTAAATCAAGGAGACTAACTTGCAATTCATTCAAAAAGACAAACAAGGGCCTAAAGAGGGTAATAATGTTCCACTCTTCACCCTGGGCCAAAGGCTAGGAGTACAAGCCCATCACCTGCATATGCTTTTTGAGATGAAGACATTGGGTTTCACTGTCCTGCACTGAATTGTCCTGACACATGTTTAAGGCCTGGAAATGTAGAACTAGTTATTTTCTTGAATATGACTTGTGCAGGTATAGTGATGAAGCTGGATGTCTCCCCTTGCAGCCTAGTCCTCTTACCTGAATATAAGTCATGTACGCCTGCACCACATCCAATCCGTACACATCGATCAGCTCGTTCACGAGTTGGATGCCCTTCTGATTGGCTGCCACTTGTGCCCGCAGATCAGACAAGTTGTCATGGAGATTGCGGGTGCCACTGCTTCCTGGTATACGGCCCGGGGACATCAAAGCTTCTGTCACAGCTAACAGAGGTCAGACGATGTAAACAAAGAATGGTGAACAGGCAGCAAGGAGGAAATACACTGATGTAAATACAAGAAGATGGTAGATCACTCAGACTGTTGGTAAATCTTCCAGTTTTGACAATCCTACCTGGCAATATGGTATTTTGGGCAGGGAAGAGCTTTTTCTAGTTTGAATTTACCACAGCAGCAACGCTGCTCAATGTTTTCATGCTCAACATTAAAAATACCTTATCCAGAGAAATATGTACAATGTTGTTCTTAGATGACTATGGAGGAGTTCAACAGTGGGAGTGCTAGAAACATCATCAATGCAAAAAGGAGATTTAGGGGCTTTTGGAAGAGATGGATGACAATGAACTGACATCAAAACACCTTTCAGGCAATACTGAAACCCCCACTGATCTGAACAGCAAAGAATCACTGTTTGTCAATGGTATGCAGAGTCTTACAAAGTTACATTTTGAAAATGTCTGTTGAACACTTCTCGTGCCAAGGTGATGCTCTCTACGAGAAATATAACTTAACAAACTACGAAGCAGCACAGCACAAGAAAGAACAACTTACCTTCTTCCTGGAAGATGCCATCCTTCACCAGCATGAAGGACATGAAGACGGCCCCCTCCTCCTTCAGGGATTTCGAGTGCGGAGGCATTGATCCAGGGGTTATACCTCCAATATCGGCATGGTGTCCACGGCTAGCCACAAAGAACACTGGCCTCGGCACCTCTTTACGAAATACCTGCTCCAAGAAAAAGTGTCAGAACTCACAGGTACTTGAGAAGTGCACCGTCCACAAGGTTATATCAGGTGATGGGTAGAACCTAACATGAATGATTCCTGTATGATTTTCTATTAAGAGGCACATGCCAATATGAAACAGGATAAGGAGAGTTTTAAGACTGCAAATAATAGTAAAAAGGCCAAAAAGCATCAAGGCCATAAGCTGCAGAATTCTGAAAGGTGACAAAAAGGGCGAAGGATCAGAATCTTGCTAGTACATGGCTAAGAGAGGAGAGGGAGGTGGCTAGACTACAGATGCAACATGGAGCAGAGGCGGCCATGCTGTATACTATGAGATGGGGTTGGATGTGTAAACCAGGATAAGGACCGCCAGCTCAGTGTTGAAGTCTGAGGCTCCTCAGGAGTGAGGGAGTTTGAACAGTACATCAATGTTGACTGTGATGGCTTTGTCTAGGCATATGAAGGATGGGAACAGATACAACAATACAGAGAAGATCAACAATACCCGGGCTGGCTGTGAAAGGATTGCTGAAGGAGATTGAGCAAAAGGCTATTGAGTGCATTTTATACACATCTTAAGTCCAAGTCTAAACACTAATCTTGTATGCTCAATCGTACGTTATTCTTTATCTTAAAGTTAAGAACATCTCAGGTCTCTTCAACCTCTGCTCTTTTAAAGATGACTGGCCTCTTGTAACTTTCCACACCCACTTTGTCCTGCACTATGGCAACCTTTCAAGTAGACGTGCATTCCCCTGAGCGGTCTGTTCTTATCCCCATTATCCTTTTAAAATCTATTTTAGGTCTATCCTACTGAAAGCTTTCGCAAGTGCTGAAGCGGCCTGTTGTTGAAGACCTATTGTAAACAAAACAAAGCAGAGAGTGGGCTTTGAGTTAGCTCCTTACGACTGGATAGCTTTCTTGTCCATCTCACTTTTCTGATCCTCATTCAAGGTGGGAGGCTTTCTTATCTACCTCAGCTGCCTGCTCCTGTTTCAATTACCCCCACTACTATGCTTGTGTTTATCCCACTCACCAGAATTTTGGTTTCACCGTGTTTTTCCATTGCTGACATCACACCATGTGAAGGATTATTTTATCTTCCTCAGTATCTCTTCATGTTGCCCCCTTCCTGGCCCCCTCTCTATTTTTTAATATTCTCCCACCCTTCCCAGCACCTGCTTGTGCCCCCAGTCCTTTTTATGCTGTTAGCGGTGCCCGTCGTTGTATTGGTGGGCAGCCATCTTTGAATAGATTTTGTTGAAGAAAAATGTATTTCTATAAAAGATGGCTACAGTGCATCTGCCTGGCATAGCCATGATGACCATCTATTAAAAAAACAGCAATGGCAAAGCCAATAGGTTTTACAGGCAAGACCTACTGGCCTTGCCAATGTCTATTATGTTGCCTTCCTGAATATGATACAGAAACCAAAATTCCCAATCTGGATAAATGATTTTGGTTCACTGCAAATATTCATCAGAGTTATGGAAAGATACTGACTCCAAAACCATATTAGGATAGCTGCTAGATGTCTGAAGGCACTATGTTACCACGTGGATAACACGTACAGAACCCACATCAAGGTTTGATAGATCAAGGTCTCCAACATATGTTTTTATCATTGAGGCCAACTTCTCCTCAAACAAAAGTTGCAGCTCCAGTCCTCAATTTGTACGCATCATCAATTTCAGATGGATGCAAATTAAAAATTAAATTGAAATATGCTGCCTACTGCAAAACAAAACAAACAATTCCATAATCAGCATTGTTCCCCTTTACTTCGAATCTGCTCAGCTAAGTTTCAAGGTGTAACTCGCTGACCAACCTGCCTCTTTCATCGCGTGTCCTTGTACCCTCATTGCAACTGACTCTCACCACCCACTCCCTGGCCCACATCCACTCTCCCGTCCTCCATCCACCCTCACCTCATAATTTGCTCTGTCACGTCACATGCACTGTCAAGCTCTGCATCCAATTCTTCTGCTCAGCTTTGAGTATCATTAGGTTTGGTAAAAATAACACCTTTTTTTTACTGCATTTATGAATTGCACTGCTGTGATTTGAAGTGTAAATCAAACTCACATTATCATTATTGTTATTATCATTACTATTATTATCTATTCTCACCCTACATCCTGTTGTATGTCAGAACATCAACACCAAAAACACTGACACAAAGAATTGTACAAAACTGTTGATAACAAATATAACCCGATTATGTACTTAAAATTAAAATCACAAATATACTAACATCAAGATATCACCACTAAAAATACAGAAAACACACAAATATTGACTACAAAAATATAGGGTACAATAATATAACATTGTAATAAAATTACAAACATTTAACCATATGTTTAAAAGATATAGCTAACACTACTGGAAATATATAGTTTATTTCTAGTTAATAAAATATATTTTAAACCAGTAATATAGTTTTAAGTAAAATATTAAACGATTTGTAACTTTTTCAAACGTACAAAAATAGTTCATTGTCTTACAACCAATCTACATAAAATAAAATGTATGTATCATACTTTAAAATAATTACAAAATACTTAAATAAATACAAAATAATCCACATTTGTAAACATTATTTACTTTTCATAATACATTTAAAAATGCATCCACACTTGTATTAAATATATAAATTGTATTTTATATTAAGTTATATTAATGTAATATTTTAAAACAAAATATCCAAAAAGTTAAATAATTATTTCTTTAATTACAATTTTATAAAAAATCATAAATATATTCATGTTAATGTAATAGATCATCTAAAATTCTACAGAGATTGCAAAACGTAAAATGCAGAACGCTTGAATATATTAATATAACATAAATGTTATTAACATTAGAACTTGTTTGAAAATCATATTTGGTAAAGTGTGCATATACAGGGAAGGGGGTCAAATATACTATTCAAATTGTAATTCCCTTGGTGGGGGGAAGGGTCAGATTCCCCATTCTAATTTTTCTAACTCCAGTCTTACCAACATTGGATAAAATATTAATTTTTTGGAGGGTGGGGGTCAGATGAACTATTCTAATGTCAGTTCCACAAATATCATGGAAAGTGCATACATTTGATGGGAGCAGATTTACTATCCTACCTCCAGACCTATATATTCTGGGAAAAATATATATATCTGAGGTGGTTAGATTTGCGGATCTAACTCTCTTCCTACAAACATTGGACAAAGTGATTAAATTGAGGGAAAGCAGAGTTACTATTCTAACCCCAGGACTACATACAATAGGTACAGTGCAAGTATTTGTGTATGGTGGGTGGGGGTAGGGTAGATTAACTACTCTATTTCTGGTCCTACAGACGTTAAGGAAAGTGCATATGATTGGGAGGGTGATTGTTGCTATTTTAACTCCAGTTTCACAAATATTGAAGAAAGTACATATATTTGGGGTCATATTAACTCCAGCCCTATATCATGGGTAAACTTAATATATTTTGAGAGGTGAGATTTATTATTACAACTCTAATTCCACAAACATTAGAGAAAGTGCATATATTCAGGAGTGAGATTTAGTATTATTCATTGGGGGACGTGCTTGTATTTGTTGGGGGTGTCAGATTAACAACTCTAATTACAGTCCTACATACACTGGTAAAAGTGCATATATTTGAGGTGTGGGGATGGGGAGTTTGAGATTTACTATACCAACTTCGATCTCACAAATACTAGGGAGAGTGAATATATTTGGGTGTGGGTTGCCAAGTTAAATAATTTAATTATAGTCCCACAAACACTACAGAAAGTACATACGTATTGGGTATGAGATTTACTAATATATATCCAGTCCCACTAACATTTCAGGTAGTGCAGAGATTGAAGGCAGGGGATACAACTTACTGACCTAAACCCTACCCCCCAAATCTCAATCCCTAAATGAACAAGAAAAACATAATAATAAAAAGGCTATATCATTTTTTTTAAAGTATGTATAGTTTTGCATACAATTATATAAAACAAATACACAAAACAAAATACCTGACACTATATTTTGATATATAATATACTACATTTTAAACATTGATTTTAACAAATGTAAAAAAAAAAACTATATTCTTATCTTTGACGTTATCGGCCTACACCATCCGTCAGAGTGGTAGGAGATATTACCACCACCATCCAGAAGGACTACCATCTGTTAAATTTGTAGATGGCCGTCAGTGCAATGGTCATGTCTGCACATCGAAAGGCACTGCCATCACAGTAGTTCCTTTCCATGCACAAAAAGGTTTGGTGTCTGTTCACCAAACTCTTTTGAAGTTTCTATTTTTACACTCATTGCTCCTCTCTTACTTGTCTAAAAGATGAAGACATCATACTTAGCTCAGACTGTATTAAGAGAGAGTTTATGTAAATGCTTCTAACAAGTCATTACCTAATCATGTGACATGATGTTTTTTGTTGCATTCACAATATAGAAATTAAGAGAACATACACTTGAATCAAAAGTTCTATTTCTCCATTCTGTTCTTCATTAGGTTAAAAAAAACGAAGCTTTTTCATGCTGGCAAGGGAGACCAAACTATAAAGGTTCCACAAAACTGGCTCTTGGACTAAAAACACATTATGAGTGACAATCATTTGATTAGGCGCACTGGCTCCTAACCTAGGCCCTCATTACGAGCTTGGCGGTAAGCGTACCACCGCAGTAGAGTTGGCGGATGCACCGCCGCGGGCCCAGCGGTGAGAACCACCATGTCACAAATACTAGGAAGGCACCTGCAGAACACAGGAAAGTTACTGTTCGTCCCGCCACAGCGGAAGGAGTGGCGCACCAGGCGGCAGCCATCATCAGCCTGGTGGTCAGGCAGGAAGCCATGACCATATTACAAGGTTGCACACCGCCAGGATTTCCGGGGCGAAACCACCGACACCAAACGCCTGGTGGAAAAAAACAATATAAATGGGAACACGTAGCTTCAGGAACACAGGTACGTCCGCAGGCGCCATGGCATGCAAATTGCAACTCCTCCCAATCCTCTACCTGGTCCTACAACTCCCGGACCAGCGTTGGTGGCAACTACACCAACCATAAGTACATCAGCCTAGCACAAACTGGAGGGAACAATGTCAGTACACAAACACAACACGGGAAGCCACGCCCACACACACGCAAACAGACACCCATACCTACACACACACATGCATACACGCTAATATCCACAACCACCACACATATATGTGGAAGGAAAGCCAGGACAAGGTAGGTACCATCGACACCAACGATGTTGTGGCGCAGATATATTAGAAAAGTCAACATTGTGAATGTACCTATTAATACACAGGCCCAAGGGCCAGTCCAATAGGTGCCCGAGCACACTGGACACAAGGCGACGCACCAACTTGACTCCTGACTGCAAAGTGCAGGCCTCCACAGGGAAGGGGCATCAATGGGGAATGCAGGCACCTCAGGGGTGAGGGGGGGTGGAGGCGGGGGGTCCTTGGGCTTGGAGGGGCAGCGGTCCTTTTGTCTGGGCTTGGAGGTGGGGTTCCTTAGGGGTGTACTTGGATGGGGGGGTCCATAGGTTTGCCCTTGGCAGGGGGGTAGCCGGGGGGGGGGGGGGGGGGTTGGGCTTGGCCTTGGAAGTGGAGGGAGCGGGCTTGGCCTGGGAAGTGGAGGGAGTGGGCTTGGGAGCAGGAGCAGTGAATGTGACAGGGGCAGAAGTGGCAGGTTGCAGAGGTGCATGGGCGGGGGCAGTGGCAGATTGGGAGGAGCAAGGCAGGGGCATTGGAAGGGTAGCAGAGCACCAGAGGGACTGGGTCAGTGGCGGAGAACAGGGAAAACTCACAAAGGAAACGTTTTTGGAGACATATGGGAGGTCAAGAAAAGGATGTGTGGGAGTGGGTTTGTTTGTGAGGTGTGTACGTGGAGGTGCCTTGGGTGCAGGTGCATGGGTGGATGATATGAGTGTGCTGGGGGATTGTTGGGTGGGTGAGTGCGGGCGTTTAGATATACTGGGAGGAAGTGGGGAGGAGATGCAAGGAGATGGCAGGGGGGACGTGTGAGTGTATGTTGAGTTGAAGTGGTGTCTGCAGGTAGGGTGGATGTGCTGAATGTAGGTGTGTTGACAGTTGTGGTGTCTGCGCCAGTGGTGTATGAATGTGGGTCAGAGGATGTGGTGACGGTGTCAGTGAGGGCACATGTGGCATGATCAGTGGCTGATGTGGTGCAGACTGCAGGTGTGAGTGGTGTGCCAACTGTGAGGGGGAGGTGGAGGGGGAACAGTGCAGGGTATGGATGTTGTCATGTCTGCATGTGTCAGTTGAGTGTGTGCATGGTGGTGGTGGCATCTGTGGTGCTTATGTCTGTCCTTGCGTACCGTGTCTGTTGATGTGGATGCATGTGTGTCAGTAGGTGTGTCTTGGATGGGTGAGGGGAGTGTGATGTGGGTATGGGAACAGGTAGCTAGCGGGGGGACGGAAGTAGAAGGGACACTGGCTGCCCTCAAGGAGGAGACCAGATCCTGAAATGATCTCTGCAGGCCAGACAAAACACAGTGAATGCCTTCTAGAAATGCATTGCACTGTTGCATCTGGGATGCCACTCCCTGGATGGCATTCACAATAGTTGTCTGCCCCACAGAGATGGACCTCAGGAGGTCAATAGCCTCCTCATTGAGGGCAAGAATAGGGCTGACTGGGGCAGTGGCAGAGGTGCCTGCGGCAAAAGAGATTCCCACCCTCTTGGGTGAGGGGGCACGGGCAATTGGGTGGGGAACTACAGGGAGGGTGGTTCTGGTAAGGGATGCAGGCATGGGCCCAGATACAGATGCAATTGTGTACATGATGAGAGGCAAATCCACCACACCTGCCCAGTACCTGCCAACTTCCCATGCCCGTTGAGACACACAAGTCCTGGACAACCAAACCTACACAATCCTGCATGGGTAGTTGGCATGCCTACTAGGCCATTGTCTAATTGCGCAGTGACATCTTACCCCACCTTACCTCACAACACAGTACCTACCAGCAGATTGAGGGCTCCCCATTCGCCCCAGGCACATTGATTGCCAAGAACTGATTACAATAGTCTGACACCCCAGATGCAATGATCCTTTTGGCATGAGCTGCCTAGCCCTTTCTTGGTAGTAGGTGACAACACAGATACCAAATTGGAGGTAACTGCCCCTCTATTCACTGACTGCATAACATGGCCACACATCTATGATGTCAATCCTGCCCTTTTGTCTAATACCCATAGTGGACATAAATCCACCTAGTACCACGCTACAGTTCCCTAATAGTGCTGACCCGAGCCACCATGGCAAAACATGTTGTACGTGATAATGTGTACTCCCTCCCATGTGGCTGCTGTGCGGCCCTCAAGCGCCCATCCACCTCAGGGTAGGCCACCACCAGAATGCAGGTCATTAGGGGGTGGTAAGGTCCGACGGGCACCCCTCCCACATTGGGAGGACATCCCCAGCTGGGCCTCTGCGGTCTTTTGGGCCCAGCGTCTCAGGTCCTCCGCCTCTTTCTGCAGTGGGTGCTCCGCCGGGCATGGACCCCCAGGGTCCGCACTTACTTGGCGATGGCACACCATATCCCCTCTCCTGATGGGCGCTGACCATCAGGATGTCTGGTTGGACGTCCTCCTTGGTCTTCCACACCATCAAACAGAATTGCACTCAGGATGCAGGCCACCTCATCAGATGTCAATATCAATGATAGGATTGGCAGAGACATCCACAGTGCAGTAGTGCGCAGCAGCTTCATGCGCAGACACATCCGCTGGACCAGCAACATCCATAGTGCCAAAAAGGGCCCAGACATCCACCAAGGGCAGCCCATAAGTGGCCTTGCGAATCAGCCTTAGTCTCAAGGGGCAGGACCGTGAATGGAGCCTCAACGGGGACATCAGCAGATCTTGGTCCACAGGAGGCACTGGCGGAACAGCAAGGCACACGATAGGCAGCTTTTCAAAGTGGTACCATGTGCAGTGAAGGACAGGCTGCACACACCATAGTGGGATCGGAATGACGAGGACCAGTCGCGCTCCAGTTCCTCTAGAAACAGAGCTCTAAAGAGCTGTACCCTCCGATCACGGCACAGCTGGGCTGGTGGTAGTGGCTCCATTACTCTGCTTTGCTGGAAAGCCACAACCACTGCATATCAGGTACAACAGCAGTAGTATCCCACCTATTGATGCCAAAGTCACAGGATAGCCGCAAAACACACTTGATGGGACTGATGGATGGCTGTAGGAATGAGTCCAAAAACAGTATGGAAGAGGGACACAAATCCAGACCTGACAGACTTACTGCATAGCACAATCCCTGTAGTGCTAGCAGCGTTGGTTATACTGGATAGCAGGTCTCCAGAGTGCTTTGCAGAGTTGGAATGTGATGGGGATTGTGTCTTGGCCGATGATCTTGCTATCTGGTGACTACACGACTCTCTGACCGAGGTCAACGTGAATTGTTACTAGAACAGTAGCACCTTCAGTCTGCTCAGCTTGTCATTAGTTACATTTGTGATATCAATGAGGGGCCACCTTTCTGCTACTTTGATCTGTCGTGTGGGGGGGGTTGTAACTTGCCGGCAACATGTTACAATCTTTGAGACTGTGATCACATAGGCAACTCCTGGTCTCATTGTGCAACAGCTGTGGTCGTTCAGGATCACATAACTTCCATTGTAAGTGTATGGGACGCTGGATGTCTCAAAGGGTCAGGAGTACCCTTCTGACAACAGGCCAAGTTTGCAACCCCTGCATTGCAAAGGCCATGAAGGGACACCTGTTTGCATATCATTGAATGACTAACAGTAGGCTCACAGTTGCTCCCGCTGTGTGAGACGTCTGTTTCGCCGTATCACCATTTAGGTTGCAAGGGCAACTCCCACTCTACTTCCATGTAGCTATCAACTAGCCGTTCCTGTCTGCCCACTGCAAGATGTTTAAGTTGGAAACACGAAACATGGTAATGGAAGATTGATGATGCTGTCAGTAGACTCTCTGCAATTGTGAAAGGCATGTTTACTGACTTTTCTAGGCGACACATGGCAAAACTTGCTTTCCTTCTGGGACCATCCCAGCACCATCCTTGTCTGCCACCCCCCCTTACCAGCACCGCCCTCCTTGTAGCTCCCCACCCAGTAGCCTGGGCCCGCTCACTCAGTAGAGTGAATACTTACCCCCATGTGGTTGCTGTGCTGTCGTCATGCGCCCATCCACCTCAGGGTAGGCCACCACCAATATGCGGGACATTAAGGGGGTCAGGGTCCGACGGGCACCCCTCCTTCGTTGGAAGGACGTCCCCACCGTCTCAGGTCCTCCCACCTCTTTCTGCAGTGTGTGCCCCACCGGGCATGGACCCCCAGGGTCCACACATGCTTGGCGATGGCATGCTAAATCCCCTTCTTCTGATGGGCGCTGACCTGCATGGGTGACAGAGACAGAAGGACACAGTCATGTAGAGTGGCATCCCTGGGACAGTAGTGGACAGCACACAACACACTTCCACACCCACACGTTGACAGCCAACGTAGCCTTAGGCCCCTCACTCATGTCCATGCTCCATACACACTGCCACCTACCAAGGCCCCCAGCCACATGCGCACAAATCACATACAGGACAATGACACTGGACTCAACTGCTGCTCTGGTGCCCCATACAACTGTCCATACAGGGGCAGGACCCCGTCCACGAGCCACTCCAAATCATCTTCAGTGAAGGCTGGGGTCCTGTCTCCTGCAGGACGTGACATCTTGGCTACCAGAGTCAGAACACAGCAGCACACGCAGTGGAGGTCTTCAGTGCATGAGGTTCAGGAGTCAAGTGAGCATGAGCACATGAAATGGCGGTCACGACCGCCAGGGACATCATCGTCACTGCCGGCGGCAGTCACCATTGGCTCCTGCCTCCCATAGGCAACAGTGTTAACCAATGGTGAGTTGCACGGCAGTCGTGACCGCCTACCACCATGACGTGTTACGCCTGCGGGATGATCTCACTTCCGCCTGTCCTATGCATTCAAACAGGCAGCTACCATTTTACATACCCAATGTGTAATGTGTGTGAAAGTTTTTGCGTCATGGGTGACATATGCTGGCCTACAGCCACATCAACACTGTTGACAGTCTATGGTGCACGACATTAAACCAACTCTCTCCTGTTCCCAGGTACGATGGACGGTTGAGGATGAGGAATGCACTGGTCTACAGGCCCCTAGTAGACCGTGCCACCCTGGAGGACCGTCACATCATCCTGACCTATCGCCTGAACCGTGTGACCATAATGGAACTAGTGGCCCAGTAGGAGCCGGATCGGTTGCCTGCCACTCGCAATCCCAATGCCATCCCTCCCACAGTGCAGGTGTTGTCATTCCTCCACTACATTGCATCAGGTTCCTTCCAGCTCACAGCGGGCCTCGCAAGTGGGATGTCGCAGCCCATGTTTAGCAACGTCCTGAGGGATGTACTGTGTGCCCTGATAAAACATATGGCCAGCTAAATCGGGTTCCCTTGATGTGCAGATTTGCCCACTGTCAAGGCTGCGTTCTATGATGTGGCACACGTCCCACATGTCATTAAGGCTGTTGATGGCACCCACATTGCCCTGGTGCCACCCAGGAGGAATGAACAGGTGTACAGAAACCACAGAAACTTTAATTCGGTCAATGTGCAGGTGGTGTGTCTCGCGGACCAGTACATCTTCCAAGTGACGGCCAAGTACCCAGGCTCTGTGCGTGATTCCTACATCCTGCGGAACAACAGTATCTCACACATGATGGCACCACTCCAGAAGGACCATGCCTGGCTCATCGGTATGTACCCCTGCACTTGTGTGCCCCTCAGCTCACCGCACTCTTGTGTCCCTGCCCTATTGCCCTGCCGGTCTAGACATGCCTCTTCCCTCTATGCACACAGGTGACTCTGGCTATCCCAACATGTCCTGGTTCCTGACACCAGCGAGGTGTCCATCCTCAGCTGCAGAGGACTGGTACAATGAGGCCCACGGTCATACCTGACGGGTCACTGAGAGATGCTTCGGCCTGCTGAAGGCCAGGTTCCGCTGTTTGCATGTCTCTGGGCGTGCCCTCCTCTACAACCCACAGAAGGTGGGCCAGATCATTGTGGCCTGCTGCACAATCTGGCCATGAGGTGTCACATCCCATTGCTGGATGCAGAGGAGGGGGTAGCTGTGCCAGTGGCTGATGAAGGGGACATGGGGAGGAGGATGATGAGGATGCAGCTGACTCCAGGGCAGAGCTGATTCGACATTACTTCGGCTGAGATGCAGGTATGTGCAAACTGTGTGGTATGTGTCCTCTACAACTGTCTGCCTTGTTCCTAATCCCACCTGTTGTCTGTGACCACTGACGGTATTGGTTGCAGCTCTGCCTCTGGGTGGTTTGGGACAGGGTCACATGTGCCCATGACTGAGGTAGTCATAGTGTACAGGTCAGGCCTATGGTCAGGCAGGTGTTGTGCAGGTGCATTAGTGCCATCAATGTGTATGGAGAATGTTCCCTGAGTTGTCAGTTCAAGTGCTATGTGTGTGCCACACAGGGTTGTTGCATCTGTGCAGCATCTATCCTGGGAGTCAACATTGGGTGGCACTGCAACATTGTTGTTGGTGGCAGTAGGTTTGGGGCCAGGTCTGGCGCTGGGTGCTGTGAGGGTGGGACCATTGGGTTGGTATGTGTTGTGTATGTGTGTTGGTACTGGCCATATGGTTGTGGACCTGAGTGGCATATCTACCCTGGATACCTGCTCCTACAGTGCATTTGTGTGGATTTGGCATCTGTGACTCCTACAGTGATTGTTGGCCCTGTCTAGCTCTCCTTTCAGGACAATGTTGTGGTGTTCTGTGATCCCAGCCTGGGCTGTTGCCTCCATTGACACATATCTGCAGCCACTGCCTGCTCCACGATCGACATCCCGTCATTTTGCTCCCCCTCTGTCACCCTCCCATGAATGTGCTGGGCGATGGGTTGCCACTTGTACACGTATTGTCACTTCCATACATACTCATGGCAAATAAACACATAGGCATGGACTGTGCACAACTGTCTTTTTTTTGGGATGTACAAGTATAAGGGGTGATGACTGGGGTAATGGCGGCGGAGATCATCAGAATGGTGAGGCCAGCTGTAGGTAGTCCAGGTCCAGTCTTCTGGCCATGGATAGACGGAGATATGGGAGTGGACACTCGACAGGGTGTCACAGTCACACACAAGGGAGAATGTACAGGAGAGGGTCACTTCCTGTCGGTGGTCGTGGTTTGGCCATCATGTCTGGCTGGATGTCTACTTGGATGTCCTCGCTTGCATGGGGGTACCTCAGCTACAGGTGTCGGGGTGCTGGTGTCCTGCGAGTCCTGTGGCGGGGCCTCCATGCCACTGGCTTCCGCAGACGTGGAGGGCTGTGATGGGATGTGGCCAGTGGTAAGGGCCTGCTGGTGGGTGGTGGACTCACGCATGACAGTGGTCAGGTCCTTGAGCACCCCTACTATGGAGGCCATGGTGGTATTGTAGGCCTGCCACTGTTGCATGGCCTCCTGATGGTATTGCCCCTGCTGCCGCTGGGTCTCCTGCACAGTAGCGAGGATCTGGGCCACTGTGTCCTGGGTGTGCTGGTATACACCCAGGACTTGGTTGAGGCCCACCTGGGCAGTCAGTTGGTGTGGCTGTCCCGACCCTTGGTCCACGGTTACCCTCCCACTACCCCTGGCCCCCCTGTGCCTATGCCCCTGGCACAGTGTGCCCCGGTAGCAGCAGGGCCTTCTTTTTCTGGGGTGGGTGCCCTTGACTCTGGCCGCTGTATTACGGGTCCCTGGGGCACAGGTTTGGGGCACAGGTTTGGGGTTCAGGGTCTGGCTGTGGTGTTGCTGCCACATGGGTAGGGTCTTCCGGTGTGCCCAGGGCGGGTGTGCCATTGGTGGACTGTCCAGTGGCCCCAGATGGCCCAGGCAAGTCGTCCTCATCCAGACATCCAGTGGGGCCTTCATCCTGGGGAGGGCTGTCTGAGCCTGGCATCCTCTGCAGGGTGTCAGTGGCAGGGGTACCTGTGGATGGATACGGTAGATGTTAGTTGTGTGACTGTTGTTGTTGTGTCCCTGTTGTGATGCATGCAGTGGCTCAACTTGCTTCCCAGTGATAGCAATGACAGCTGCTGAACTGCAGACATTGGTTTGGACTGGATCGTGGGAGCTGTGGTTCTTCACACTGTGGCTGACATCCATGCATTCGGCGTGTGTGAGTAGGGATGGTGTGGCATGCAGAGGAGGGCCATGGGGTGTTTGGGACGGGGTCAGTGGGGTAGGTTGGAGAGTGGGGTAGGTGGGGAGTCATGCTGGGCATGGGTGGTTGGTGCTTGGGGGGTATTGCTGACTTACCAGTGTCGAGCCCTCCGCTGATGCCAGTCAGGCCCTCGTGATACATGATGTCCAGGACCTTCTCCTCCCAGGTTGTTAACTGAAGGGGAGGAGGTGGTGGCCCACCGCCAGTCTTGTTACTGGCTATCTTCTGCCTGGACACCATGAAGCGGACCTTCTCCTGAGGTCGTTCCACCTCTTCCTGATGTCCTCCCTTGTGCGTGGGTATGTGCAGACTGCTATGACCCTGTCGACGATCCTCTGCCATAACTACGTCTTTCTGGCTATAGATGTTTGTTGCACCTGGACTCCCATGAGCTGTGGGTCTACTCTGATGATCTCGTCCACCATGACCCGCAACTCATTGTCGGTGAACCGTAGGTGCTTCTGGAGTGACATGTTGGGGGGTGGGTATGTGTTGTGCATGTCGGATGCAGTACAGGGTGTGTGGTGATGTGGGGGTGTTTGGCTGTGTGTTCTGGTGAGCTGTGGTGTTGATTTGTGCAATGTGTGCTGTGTGATATTTGTTTGCTGTGTTTGGGTGTGCTTACTCTTGAGTGTGGCTGTGGCTGTGGCTGCTCGTATTTGTTGCAACGCCTTGTTGAGGGGGAGTTACATGGTGGCGTGGTCAGGTGTGTGTGGTGTGTGTATGGTTTTCTGGTGTGGGATATTTGAACTAGCCAATGTGGAGTTGGCTATTTTCCGTGGTGCCTTTTTGTTACACTGCGTTACGAACAGCCTACTGTGTCCGCCATGCATGTTCCGCTGTGCTGGAGGTTGATTCATAATATGACGGTCGGAATGGTGTCGGCGTGGTAGGGCCAGCGACTGATCAGTCACTCTTTTGCCGTGGGTTGGCCTGGCAGTGTTGGTTTTGTGTCTGTATTTGGGCAGTTTGTGTTTTGTGACTCGTCATTCGGCTGTCGCTATACCGCCACTGCTGCCGGTATGATGGCGCCATTTCACATGGCAGTCTCACCCCAAAACCGCCAAACTCGTAATGAGGGCCATAGTGTCAGTTAAAACCAAGGACATACCATTAATTTATCAGTCAATTTCTCCTGCGACTGTTGGGGAACTCCCTTAGTTTTTAACTCTCTAATATTATTCAAACCTTTAAGACCTGCATCTTTTACTCACACTCTATAGAAAATGGCATCATGAAAACAAAATTGTGTCATAATGAGGCCACAATCAGTCTCTACTCTGGCTGGAGCTTTGGCCGCAGCCATCTCTGTGGGTGCATTGTGAGGGGCACGAAGGAATCATGTTCTGCAAAATATTCACACTGCTATCTTTGTCTACACCTCTTGGGCAGGTAAACTGCTACTCTGCATTTTGCAGTAGAAAATACATTCATTAAAATCCTAGATCTATGATTGTGGACGAATGGCTGGATCAATGTATAGGTCAGATTGGAGAAAAGGGGACCAACAGGCTAACTTGTCTGGTGAGCTAAGCCAGAGAGAAAACGCTTCAGCTAACTTTCCCATTCCTGTTCTAGTACTTGCTTCTGAGCTGTGCCTTCAAAGCTTAGCATTTTGTACAAATCCAACAGAAGGTCTATAAACATCTTCCACCTAGCATCCCAAGCTGTAGGACCAAAGCCAGTTCTGTGAACACCTGCTCTATGAATCTGAAAGAACACTGGAGGTAAGAGCAGCAGTGCAATTACAGATTGTCTTCGTCAATATCTGTGGTCTATACTCACAGGTGTGATGACGGTCAGGTCGGGAAGATGGCTTCCCCCAGCACAGGGGTGGTTACTCAGGATCACATCTCCCTCTTTAATGTCATCACCAAGGTTGCTGATCTGCAATAACAGAAGAAAAGTGAGCTACTGGTAAATGAACAGACCAAAGCAGTGAAATATATGATTTAACAAAAAGATGGATACAGAAACAAGGTTAGTCAATAAATAAATGTACTAACTCATAAATTAACAGACCAAGTGGCGCAATGACCAACGTAAGAGTACAATAAAGAATTAACAGATTAATGAATTAACAAACTTGTGAGAAAGTAGCCTCTTTCTAGCCTTGTTACCCCCACTTTTGGCCTGTTTGTGAGTGTATGTCAGGGTGTTTTCACTGTCTCACTGGGATCCTGCTAGCCAGGGCCCAGTGCTCATAGTGAAAACCCTATGTTTTCAGTATGTGTGTTATGTGTCACTGGGAGCCTGCTAGTCAGGACCCCAGTGCTCATAAGTTTGTGACCTATATATATGTGTTCCCTGTGTGATGCCTAACTGTCTCACTGAGGCTCTGCTAACCAGAATCTCAGTGGTTATGCTCTCTCTGTACAAATTGTCACTAACAGGCTAGTGACCAATTTCACCAATTCACATTGGCATACTGGAACACCCTTATAATTCCCTAGTATATGGCACTGAGGTACCCAGGGTATTGGGGTTCCAGATCCCTATGGGCTGCAGCATTTCTTTTGCCACCCATAGGGAGCTCTGACAATTCTTACACAGGCCTGCCACTGCAGCCTGAGTGAAATAACGTCCACGTTATTTCACAGCCATTTACCACTGCACTTAAGTAACTTATAAGTCACCTATATGTCTAACCTTTACCGGGTAAAGGTTGGGTGCTAAGTTACTTAGGGCCTGATTCTAACTTTGGAGGACGGTGTTAAACCATCCCAAAAGTGGCGGATATACCACCGACCGTATTACGAGTCCATTATATCCTATGGAACTCGTAATACGGTAGGTGGTATATCCGCCACTTTTGGGACGGTTTAACACCGTCCTCCAAAGTTAGAATCAGGCCCTTAGTGTGTGGGCACTCTGGCACTAGCCAAGGCGCCCCCACATTGTTCAGGGCAAATTCCCCGGACTTTGTGAGTGCGGGGACACCATTACATGTGTGCAATATACATAGGTCACTACCTATGTATAGCGTCACAATGGTAACTCCGAACATGGCCATGTAACATGTCTAAGATCATGGAATTGTCACCCCAATGCTATTCTGGCATTGGGGAGACAATTCCATGATCCCCCGAGTCTCTAGCACAGACCCGGGTACTGCCAAACTACCTTTCCCGGGGTTTCACTGCAGCTACTGCTGCTGCCAACCCCTCAGACAGGTTTCTGCCCTCCTGGGGTCTAGCCAGGCTTGGCCCAGGAAGGCAGAACAAAGGACCTCCTCAGAGAGAGGGTGTTACACCCTCTCCCTTTGGAAAAAGGTGTCAGGGCTGGGGAGGAGTAGCCTCCCCCAGCCTCTGGAAATGCTTTGATGGGCACAGATGGTGCCCATCTCTGCATAAGCCAGTCTACACCGGTTCAGGGATCCCCCAGCACTGCTCTGGCGCGAAACTGGACAAAGGACCACTCCCCTGACCTGCACCTCCCCTGGGAGGTGCCGAGAGCTCCTCCAGTGTGCTCCAGACCTCTGCCATCTTGGAAACAGAGGTGCTGCTGGCACACTGGACTGCTCTGAGTGGCCAGGGCCAGCAGGTGACGTCAGAGACTCCTTCTGATAGGCTCTTACCTGTGTTGCTAGCCTATCCTCCTTCCTAAGCAGCCAAACCTCCTTTTCTGGCTATTTAGGGTCTCTGCTTTGGGGAATTCTTTAGATAACGAATGCAAGAGCTCATCAAAGTTCCTTTGCATCTCTCTCTTCACCTTCTGCCAAGGAATCAACCGCTGACTGCTCTGGACGCCTGCAAAACCGCAACAAAGTAGCAAAGACGACTACTGCAACCTTGTATCGCTGATCCTGCGGCCTTCTCGACTGTTTTCCTGGTGGTGCATGCTGTGGGGGTAGTCTGCCTCCTCTCTGCACTAGAAGCTCTGAAGAAATCTCCCGTGGGTCGACGGAATCGTCCCCCTGCAACCGCAGGCACCAAAAGACTGCATCACCGGTCCTCTGGGTCCCCTCTCAGCACGACGAGCGTGGTCCCTGGAACTCAGCAACTCTGTCCAAGTGACTCCCACAGTCCAGTGACTCTTCAGTCCAAGTTTGGTGGAGGTAAGTCCTTGCCTCCCCACGCTAGACTGCATTGCTGGGTACCGCGTGATTTGCAGCTGCTCCGGCTCCTGTGCACTCTTCCAGGATTTCCTTTGTGCACAGCCAAGCCTGGGTCCCCGACACTCTAACCTGCAGTGCACGACCTCCTGAGTGGTCCTCTGGCGTCGTGGGACCTTCTTTTGTGACTTCGGGTGAGCTCCGGTTCACTCTTCTTCGTAGTGCCTGTTCCGGCACTTCTGCGGGTGCTGCCTGCTTCTGTGAGGGCTCCTTGTCTTGCTGGGCGCCCCCTCTGTCTCCTCACGCAATTGGCGACATCCTGGTCCCTCCTGGGCCACAGCAACATCCAAAAACCCTAACCGCGACCCTTGCAGCTAGCAAGACTTGTTTGCGGTCTTTCTGCGTGGGAACACCTCTGCAAGCTTCTTCACGACGCGGGACATCCATCCTCCAAAGGGGAAGTTCCTAGTCCTCTTCGTTCTTGCAGAATCCACAGCTTCTACCATCCGGTGGCAGCTCCTTTGCACCCACAGCTGGCATTTCCTGGGCATCTGCCCACTTCCGACTTGAGTGTGACTCTTGGACTTGGTCCCCTTGTTCCACAGGTACTCTCGTCTGGAAATCCATCGTTGTTGCATTGCTGGTGTTGGTCTTCCTTGCAGAATTCCCCTATCACGACTTCTGTGCTCTCTGGGGAACTTAGGTGCACTTTACACCTACTTTTCAGGGTCTTGGGGTGGGCTATTTTTCTAACCCTCACTGTTTTCTTACAGTCCCAGCAACCCTCTACAAGCTCACATAGGTTTGGGGTCCATACGTTATTTGCATTCCACTTTTGGAGTATATGGTTTGTGTTGCCCCTATACCTATGTGCTCTCATTGCAATCTATTGTGACTGTACATTGCTTGCATTGCTTTCTATTGCTATTACTGCATATTTTTGGTATTGTGTACATATATCTTGGGTATATTTGCTATCCTCATACTGAGGGTACTCACTGAGATACTTTTGGCATATTGTCATAAAAATAAAGTACCTTTATTTTTAGTATATCTGTGTATTGTGTTTTCTTATGATATTGTGCATATGACACCAGTGGTATAGTGGGAGCTTTGCATGTCTCCTAGTTCAGCCTAAGCTGCTCTGCTAAGCTACCTTTTCTATCAGCCTAAGCTGCTAGACACCCTATACACTAATAAGGGATACCTGGACCTGGTGCAAGGTGCAAGTACCCCTTGGTACTCACTACAAACCAGGCCAGCCTCCTAAAAAACTCACACCTAAAAGCATAGATGAACACTTCAGTACACAAAAGTAAGCCAAATAAAACAGGCTGAATTACAATATCCCTAGTAAAATTTGCTGGGCACTCACATTTGATTGCCCTCTGAAAGTCATCTCAGTGGAGCTTAACAGATCTTTGGTCACAGGAAATAACACTAGGAGGTCCTAGATCCAGAGATTATAAGGTTCAATTGTGAAATTTTGATACATTAAATCTAAATAAGTTTTTAATTTAAGTTTGAGACTACTGATTCACAAAGTACTCCTGTGGTCTACTCCTTGAAGTACAGTTAGAACTTTTGGGGAAATGGGGGAAATCACAATAAAATCCCAGGAGTACTTGAATTGTGATTTTCTTTGAGAGCTCCTACTAGACTGAATTTCCTTTTACGGAGTTTGCAGAAGATAAGGAATCTGAATGAGTAAATAATGTGGATATGTTACATTTTTCATTACGCTAGAAGTATTTTTCCATGTGTAAATGTCCCTTCTTCTAAACACCCCTACCCAATCTCAACCTGAAATTATATTTACTCTTGTGTTGATGTACAGTTCCCGGGTGGGAATCTAAAAGAAATATATTTCTAAATGCCCACAAGCCTGTGAGTTTGTGCATGCTCACCGCAGGGCCAAACACATTGTTTTTCACACCTATTTTACGTATACAGTGGGAAGTTTGCTATACTGGTAGATTGTCTCCTATCATAAGTGCAATTTATGGTTGTAAGATCCCAATAATGCTGATGTTATAGATCAGCAAACAGAGTTTAGTATCTTAAGTACACAGTTTTCCACACCTGTGGTACACTGCTGAAGCACTTCTGAAGTTGCAAGCAAAGTTCATGAAAAATCCTCAAGAGATCACAACAAACTACAAACTCCCATAGAGACAAACCCTACTTACATGAGAAATCACTAGTACAATTGAATTGTGTAACAGCACCTACAGTCATCACTTCTTTCTAAAATGATAAACAACATTCCTTGCAACACATTACAGAAGTTTCATATCATGCAGAGGCAGGGGATATATTTCTAAATTGGCAAAACCCTAGATTATACAGGTGACTATCATCAGTCTACAGTGCACAAGACACTGGGCATTGTTCTCTGCTGCTTCACCTGGAACTGGATGGTCTCTTGCATGGCCCCCAGGTGCACAGGAATGTGGGGTGCATTGGACACCAAACCTCCATCTGGACCAAAAAGAGCACAAGAGAAGTCCAACCTCTCTTTGATGTTGGTAGAAATGGCGGTCCGCTGTAGAATTCGTCCCATTTGCTCTAGACAAAAAAAATAGATCAGAATTTGGCACAATAAAACACTTGTATGGCAAAACCCCTGGTGGCACATTTTCCAGAGAGACCCAGTGTTTCTGAGACCATTAGGCCGCTTTTACAAGATTGTCGGACAGGTAAGCCCGTCCGCCAAACTCCCAACAGGGTGGCCGCATAGGCAACTTTCCTGCTGGAGTAGTTAAGAATTTCCTGCTAGGTTGGAGGTTGCTGGCCTAGTGGAAAACAGGCTACAGCATTGTCTCCGGCTTGTAATCGAGCCAGCGGCAATGATGTAGCCTGCAGGGTGCATCAGCATCCTTGCAATGTTCACTGTCTGCAAAGAAGACAGTGAACATTGCGAGGGTGCTGGCCAGGGGTCCCCTGCACTGCCCATGCCAAGTGCATGAACAGTGCAGGGGGCCCCTGCACCCATTCTCTGCCAGACTTTTCATGGCGGTTGTTGGACCTGGCTTTTTGACAGGGTCATCCCCAAACTTTTTGCCTCCTTCCTCCTATTTTTTTCTGACCTGTTCTTGTTGGCTTTTGAACTCTGGGCACTTTACCACTGCTAACCAGTGCTAAAGTGCATATGCTCTCTGTGTAAATTGTACTGTTGATTGGTTTATCCATGATTGGCTATTTAATTTACTTGTAAGACCCTAGTAGAGTGCACTATATGTGCCTAGGGCCTGTAGATTAAATGCTATTAGTGGGCCTGCAGCACTGGTTGCGCCACCCACTTCAGTAGCCCCTTAACCTTGTCTCAGGCCTGCCATTGCAAGGCCTGTGTGTGCAGTTTCACTGCCACTTCGACTTGGCATTTAAAAGTACTTGCCAAGCCTAAAACTCCCCTTTTTCTACATATAAGTCACCCCTAATGTGTGCCCTAGGTAACCCCTAGAGCAGGGTACTGTGTGGGTAAAAGGCAGGACATGTACCTGTGTAGTTTATATGTCCTGGTAGTGTAAAACTCCTACATTCATGTTTACACTACTGTGAGGCCTGCTCCCTTCATAGGCTAACATTGGGGCTGCCCTCATACATTGTTGAAGTTGCAGCTGCTGATCTGAAGGGAGCAGGAAGGTCATATTTAGTATGGCCAGAATGGTAATACAAAATCCTGCTGACTGGTGAAGTCGGATTTAATATTACTATTCTAGAAATGCCACTTTTAGAAAGTGAGCATTTCTTTGCACTTAAATCTTTCTGTGCCTTACAGTCCACATCTGGCTAGGTTTAGTTGACAGCTCCTTGTGCATTCACTCAGAAACACCCCAAACACAGGGTACTCAGCCTCACTTGCATACATCTGCATTTTGAATGGGTCTTCCTGGGCTGGGGGGGTGGAGGGCCTGCCCTCACACAAAGGACTGCCACACCCCCTACTGGGACCCTGGCAGACAGGATTGAACTGAAAGGGGACCTGGTGCATTTCTTAGCCACTCTTTGAAGTCATCCCCACTTCAAAGGCACTATTTAGTATAAAACAGGGCCTCTGCCCTACCTCATCAGACACTTGCTGGAGAAGAAACCTGAACCAGAACCTGCATCCTGCCAAGAAGAACTGCCTGGCTGCCTAAAGGACTCACCTGACTGCTTTCTACGCAGGACTGCTGCCTTGCTGTTGCCCTGCTGCCTTGCTGAACTCTTGCCTTGCTTCTGAAGTGCTCTCCAGGGGTTGGATAGAGCTTGCCTCCTGTTCCCTGAAGTCTCAGGACCAAAAAGACTCCTCTTTTTCATTTGGACGCCTTGTGCGCCGAAAAATTTGACGCACAGCTTGCTCCGCTGTGAAAACTTCACCGCACGCCGATCCGGAAAGACGCCGCTCGACGCGACGCCTGCGGTGCGACCGTAACTTCGACGCACGCCCTTGCCTGGACAAACGCCGCCCGACTCCAGAAAGGAAATCGGCGCGACGCCTGCCGTGAGGGAGAAGATTCCACGCACAGCCCACCGGAACGGCGCGCAGCCGGAAGACAAGCCTAGGATTCCACGCACAGACCCCGGGACATCTGGTAATCCCGCGAACCACAGAAAGAGACTGTCCGCGTGCCGGAAAACGACGCCCGACTTCCCCGCGTGAAAAATAACGACGCAAGTCCGTGTGTGCAGGGGAGCAATCGACGCACACACCATTTTTCCACGTATCTCTTCTTCTGCGCCCCTTTGCAGAGATTTTCCACTTTAAACCAGGTACTTTGTGCTTGAAAGAGACTTTGTTTGCTTTTTAAAGACTTAAGACACTTTATATCACTTTTCAGTGATATCTCTACAATTTCACATTGCATCTTTATTCGTTTTGACCTGCAATTATCCAGATAAATATTATATATTTTTCTAAACACTGTGTGGTGTATTTTTGTGGTGCTATATTGTGTTGTTGTATGATTTATTGCACCAATACTTTACACATTGCCTTCTCAGTTAAGCCTGACTGCTCGTGCCAAGCTACCAGAGAGTGGGCACAGGATCATTTTGGATTGTGTGTGACTTACCCTGACTAGAGTGAGGGTTCTTGCTTGGACTGGGGGTAACCTGACTGCCAACCAAAAACCCCATTTCTAACATTGGTGATCAGCGGTGAGGATAGGACTTGTATTTGTGCAGTGACATACAGTAGCTAAGTATTTCACTACCTACCCACAGTTGAAGGTCAACTTGATTATTCATCTTTTTGCTTTTGGTTCTCTGATGTCCTCCTGGATATATTATTGATTTTGGACTTTGATTTTTGGTTTTGCCTGTGATACCTTGCCAGATTGGGAATGGATTCCAGCTTCACAGAAGACTACGATGTGTCAAACCTTGTACCTGTTGAATCCCTCACTAAGGCTGAGCTGAGGGGGCTTTGCAGAAAATGGGGACTTCCCATGTCAAGGAGATCCACTAAGATGGAACTGCTAGATATCTATGTAGCCTGGGGAGAAGCACAATTGGCAGAGGAACAGGCAGCAAAGAACCAAAGGAATCATAGCCCTCAGAATGATTATGAGGAGGAGGACTACTCAGATGAGGAAAGAGATGAATGGCTCCTAGCTCAAGCTCAAGCTCATCAAAGAGATGAATGGCTCCTAGCTCAAGAACGGCGGGTGGAAGAGCTAGATGAGTTTATTGAAAGGGCTGAGGCAGCAAGAGCCTTAGCCCTGGAAAAAGAAAGGATTGCAGTTCAGGAGCTGAGCTGTGAAGAGCTGAACCTGGAAGCCGGAAGGGCTGAGTCCAGTTCAGATGGTGGCAGCAAAAATCTTGCATCCAGTACTGCTGAAGAAGGGCACAAGCCCAGAGATGTGGTGCCCAACTTGAAGAAGGGAGTTGACACACCCCAGGTGGTTCAAGAGTATGAGGTAGTTCCCGTTATGCACAGGGTTCCTGAGAAGGATTGGGGAACTGGCACAGGGAGTCATATTCCTACTGGGGGGAGGGACACTTTACTGGCTCTAGAAGAGAGTGACAGGGAAAAGGGTTCCCCCCTGGTGGACGTCCTGGATATAGAGTGTGGAGACATCCCAGAGGAGTATGGGTTGAGTGTCAGGGACAGTCAGATACTGTCTCACCAGTCTCAGGAGGGTGAGGTAGAGTGCTTTTCCAAGGTTGAGTTACTGGGTGGTTGGGTGAAGGGTACTGTGGTTAATACATGTGAAGGGCAGAGTGATGTAATTGCTGGAGAGCATATGTCTGGTCCTTATTTTCCAGAGCTACGCCAACACCAGGTGGAGTGTGAGTTCTCTGACGCCAGGAAGCTTACAATTGAGGCAGACTTCTGAGTGAATACCAGAGAGTCTGAAGAGGCATTTGGGGGTGCTCCTGAAGGGAGTGGTCTAGGTGTTTCCCGACCAAGTGAGGTGGGAGAGGATTGTAGTGTCCCAGGTAGGTCCCAGGTCCTAGAGGGTTCCATGAGGGAACGCCAGGAGGGAAGCCTAGCCTGTACCGTAGGGCCACCTGTTGAGGGAGGCCCCGCAGTGTCAGAAGAACTTGGGAGGGTGACTGTAGCCAGCATCCCACCAGTTCTGGTGTCTGGCAGTACCACTCCTAGTGAGGGGGTGCAGAAGTCCAGACATAGGGTTGAGAGGGGGTTGCGGACCCCAGTGGAGGTCCTGGAGAGTCAGGGGTCAGCTCTGAGAGCAGAGCCCCCCAGGAATGACCCAGGTGAAACCGTTTCTGGTTTGGGGGAGATCCAGACTCTGCCGGATGGGCAGAGGTCAGGAGACCTTCGCCAACCAGACTCTTGTGTAGCCCTTGGGGATGGTGTGTCCCTTGTGGGGGGTGAGCGTGCCCCCCAGGAAGTCCTGGCGTGCCAGGCAATTGTTCAATCTCACGGTGGTGACTCTGGGTTGGATGCCCAGGTTCAGGGAATAAACTCTGGCCTGGAGGGGGGTCAGTGTGCCCCCCAGGAAGTCCTGGCGTGCCAGGCAATTGTTCAACCTCAGGGTGGTGACTCTGGGTTGGATGACCAGGTTCAGGGGTTAAACTCTGGCCTGGTGGGGGGGTCAGTGTGCCCCCCAAGAAGTCCTGGTGTGCCAGGCAATTGTTCAACCTCAGGGTGGTGACTCTGGGTTGGATAGCCAGGTTCAGAGGTTAAACTCTGACCTGGTGAGGGGTAGGGGTGACCCCCAGAAAGTCCTGGTTTGCCAGGCAGTGATCCAGTCTGAGGGTACAGACCCGGGGCTGGAAGGCCAGGTTCAGGGTGTCCCCCGGACCTGGAGGGAGGGGCTACTGATAACAGTGCCCCTACCATGTTGTCTTCTGAGGAGGCCACTCCTAGTTGGAGGGTGCTGGACCCCAGAAGGGAGGGCAGGGGGAGGGAAGCCTCACCCCGGGCCCTAGTCCAACCTGAAGGTACAGACCCCCGGTTGGAGGGCCAGTTGCAGGTTGACAGCCCTGCACTGGTGGAGAAATGGTGCAGGGCAGCTTCTATAAGCACCCTGACCATGTTGGACTCTGGGGGTACCGCTCCAGGAGGGAGGGTACAGAGCCCCAGAGGGGAGGACCAGGTTCAGGCTGTCATCCCTGACCTGGCGGAAGGGAGAGTGGTTAAAGGGTGCCTAGCACCTGGGGCTACTGCCCCCCACTCTCCACAGCCACAGTGGTTGGAGAGCTTTGAGAGGCCTGGGGCCTGTCTCTCATCCCTGACAGCTGTCAGTAACCACTGTGGCTTGCTGTCCAGGTGGACAGAGTTATCCCTGGGGTGGGGACGAGAGTCACACCCCGGGGGTAGAGTGGGCAACACCACTGTGTTGGTCCTGGTGGTACTATCCTGCTCCTGGGATACATCTGTGAGCAAAGTAAGGTTAGGTGCTGCACAGTTGGTATCCGCAGGTAAGGAGAAAGGTTCCCCATGGGTTGGCTTAGTGGGCCCTGAGAGTATGGACAGAGGGATCCAATTGGAGTCAGGAAGGCGAAGAACTGGAGCATGCCCCTGCTGTTGTGGGCCTGGGTCCTTGTTCTATCACCTCAAACAGGGAAGTACATCAGGATAGTGATTGTTCTCCCCTGGCTTTAGGCTGGTAGGGGGTCATGTTGGACCTGGCTTTTTGACAGGGTCATCCCCAAACTTTTTGCCTCCTTCCTCCTATTTGTTCCTGATCTGTTCTTGTTGGCTTTTGAACTCTGGGCACTTTACCACTGCTAACCAGTGCTAAAGTGCATATGCTCTCTGTGTAAATTGTACTGTTGATTGGTTTATCCATGATTGGCTATTTAATTTACTTGTAAGACCCTAGTAGAGTGCACTATATGTGCCTAGGGCCTGTAGATTAAATGCTACTAGTGGGCCTGCAGCACTGGTTGTGCCACCCACTTCAGTAGCCCCTTAACCTGGTCTCAGGCCTGCCATTGCAAGGCCTGTGTGTGCAGTTTCACTGCCACTTCGACTTGGCATTTAAAAGTACTTGCCAAGCCTAAAACTCCCCTTTTTCTAAATATAAGTCACCCCTAATGTGTGCCCTAGGTAACCTCTAGAGCAGGGTACTGTGTGGGTAAAAGGCAGGACATGTACCTGTGTAGTTTATATGTCCTGGTAGTGTAAAACTCCTAAATTCGTGTTTACACTACTGTGAGGCCTGCTCCCTTCATAGGCTAACATTGGGGCTGCCCTCATACATTGTTGAAGTGGCAGCTGCTGATCTGAAGGGAGCAGAAAGGTCATATTTAGTGTGGCCAGAATGGTAATACAAAATCCTGCTGACTGGTGAAGTCGGATTTCATATTACTATTCTAGAAATGCCACTTTTAGAAAGTGAGCATTTCTTCGCACTTAAATCTTTCTGTGCCTTACAATCCACGTCTGGCTAGGTTTAGTTGACAGCTCCTTGTGCATTCACTCAGACACACCCCAAACACAGGGTACTCAGCCTCACTTGCATACATCTGCATTTTGAATGGGTCTTCCTGGGCTGGGAGGGTGGAGGGCCTGCCCTCACACAAAGGACTGCCACACCCCCTACTGGGACCCTGGCAGACAGGATTGAACTGAATGGGGACCTGCACTTCTTAGCCACTCTTTGAAGTCTCCCCCACTTCAAAGGCACATTTGGGTATAAAACAGGGCCTCTGCCCTACCTCATCAGACACTTGCTGGAGAAGAAACTGGAACCAGAAACTACATCCTGCCAAGAAGAACTGCCTGGCTGCTCAAAGGACTCACCTGACTGCTTTCTACAAAGGACTGCTGCCTTGCTGTTGCCCTGCTGCCTTGCTGAACTCTTGCCTTGCTGCTGAAGTGCTCTCCAAGGGCTTGGATAGAGCTTGCCTCCTGTTCCCTGAAGTCTCAGGACCCAAAAACTTATCTTTTTCATTTGGACGCCTTGTGCGCCGAAAAATTTGACGCACAGCTTGCTCCGCGGTGAAAACTTCACCACACGCCGACCCGGAAAGACGCCGCTCGATACGACACCTGCGGTGCGACCGGAACTTCGACGCACGGCATTGCCTGGACAAACGCCGCCCGACTCTAGAAAGGAAAACGACGCGACGCCTGCCGTGAGGGAGAAGATTCCACGCACAGCCCACCGGAACGACGCACAGCCGGAAGACAAGCCTAGGATTCCACGGACAGACCCCGGGACATCTGGTAATCCCGCGAACCACAGAAAGAGACTGTCCGCACGCCGGAAAACGACGCCCGACTTCCCCGCGTGAAAAATAACGACGCAAGTCCGTGTGTGCAGGGGAGAAATCGACTCACACACCATTTTTCCACGTATCTCTTCTTCTGCGGCCCTTTGCAGAGATTTTCCACTTTAAACCAGGTACTTTGTGCTTGAAAGAGACTTTGTTTGCTTTTTAAAGACTTAAGACACTTTATATCACTTTTCAGTGATATCTCTACAATTTCACATTGCATCTTTATTCGTTTTGACCTGCAATTATCCAGATAAATATTATATATTTTTTTAAACACTGTGTGGTGTATTTTTGTGGTGCTATATTGTGGTATTGTATGATTTATTGCACAAATACTTTACACATTGCCTTCTAAGTTAAGCCTGACTGCTCGTGCCAAGCTACCAGAGGGTGGGCACAGGATAATTTTGGATGGTGTGTGACTTACCCTGACTAGAGTGAGGGTTCTTGCTTGGACAGGGGGTAACCTGACTGCCAACCAAAAACCCCATTTCTAACAGCAGTGCTACCGCCATGAAACCTCTGGTGTAGAAGGGGGTCGTAATCCCCAGGGCAGTGCTGCTTGCAACGCTGCCCTGGCAGATTAGGACCACCACCATCCTCCAGACTGCCAACATCTCAGATCCTGGCGGAGCTGGAGGTTCCCTGGCGGTCTGACCACAAGGGTTGTAATGTGGCGGTCGAACTGCTGCATTGGTGGCGGTCCAGCCTGCCAGACTCGTAATCAGGTCCCTAGTCACTGAGCCATAAAACCGAAGTAGACCCTATAAGAGCCACAGTGAAGAAAGGTAGTGGTCGATTTGGATTACATGGTTTTCCGTAGCATCCATGGTGAAGCATAATTAATAGTTGACAATTTACACTGCAGGTTAAAAACATCCCCCTGAAATGGACCTCCTCTCTACATCATCAGAAACAGTTACATTAATAGCCGTTTTTGTATTTTGGTTCCCATGGGGAGAAAAAGCACTGGGAAACGCAAATATTTAATAGAGCTATCCTGTCAATAGGAATTCTACTTCCACCTGTCAAAACTCTCTGAGAACCATGGCTGTGGTTTCTGATGTTCTGGCAAGGAGGGAAAAAAATAATTTATTCTATGTGGTATGCAAGGCTGCATCAGGCAGTGATAACCCAATGCAGACGTGTCCTCTATCAGGACATTTCTTGCAAAGGTGGAGGATGGTTTTACGGGGAGGAGATCTGCCCTAGTGTTGCCTTCCTCGGCCACTCCTGCATGTCCCTCATATCAGGGTGCAAGTTTGCTGAGTATGCTGGTATAATAGTTCCTTTTGCCTTATGTCATCTCCTACTTCCATAGGATAAATACCAGGACAGTTGTTGTTATATTAACTTAATTAATCATATATCATGGATTGCAATTAAATTGGGTGTGTAGGAAGCTGGCTCTGTATATGTGCGCACAGAGTCCAGGGGTTCCCCCGAGGCTTGACAGAGGCAATAATAGATAATACTAAAGCTCTGCTTGTGGTAGTGAGGTCGAGCAATTAGGCTTATCAGAGGGTAGTGTTCAGCATTTGTTGTACACACACATGCAATAAATGAGAACACACACTCAAAGACTTAACTCCAGGTCAATAGGTTTTTAAATAGAAAAATATTATCTTTTTAATTTATTTTAAAACCACAAGATTCAAATTGCAGGTAAGTCGATTAAATGTAAGTTACTCTGCATAGGTATAGTTAGGACTTTGAACCAAAACAGTAATGTACACAGTTTTTCATAAAATGGCAATAAGCTATTTTAAAAGTGGACACTGCAAAATTCAACAGTTCCTGGAGGAGGTAAGTACAGTTAGGTTAATGTGGTACGTAAAGCACTTACAAGTTCAGTCTTCGGTGCATCGGTAGCCCACCGTTGGGGGTATAACTCAACCCCAAACACCCAGCAGCAGCAACACAGGGCCGGGCAGGTGCAGAGGTCAAAGAGGAGCCAAAATAACATGGGCGCCTATGGAGACAGGGGGTCCTCTGGGTACAATCTGCTGGCAGGTAAGTACCTGCGTCCTAGGGGGGCAGACCAGGGAGGTTTAGTAGAGCACTGGGGGGGTCCCCAAGTAGGCACACAAAGCACACCCTCAGCGGCACAGGGGCGGCCGGTGCAGTAGGCAAACAGGGCGTCGGGTTTGTAATAGGTTTCAATAGAGGGACTCAGGGGTCACTCAGACGTTGCAGGCAGGGCACAGGGGGGCTTCTCAGGCCAGCCATTGACTGGGCAAGGGTGAGGGCCGCCTGATGGTCACTGCTGCACCGGTGGTCGGTTTCTCATGGGCCTGAGGGCTGTGGGTGCAGTGCTTCTCCAGGCGTCGGATATCTTCGTCCCTGGCAGTCGCGGTCAGGGGGGTCCTCGGGATTCCCTCTGCAGGCATCGTTGTGGGGGTGCAGAGAGGTTGGCCCCGGGTGGACACGTCGTCGGAGTCGCCTGGGGATCCTCTCTGGGTCGTTGGTTTCTCTGGACACGGGCCTGGGGCGTCGGGTGCAGAGTGGTGGGGACTCACAATTCTGGAGTGAGGTGAGAGTTCCTTTAAAGATGTTTTTTTCTTTCTTTGTTGGGCACGTCCGCTGTCCACAGGAGTTCTTGATCCTTTGTAGTTGCAGGGCAGTCCTCTGAATCGGCAGAGGTCGCTGGGCCCGCAGGATGCGTCACTGTTGCAGGTTCTTTGAAGTTGGAGACAGGCCGGTAGGGCCGGGGCCAAAGCAGTTGTCGTCTTCCTTCTTCTCTGCTGGGTTTTTCAGCTAGGTAGTCCTTCTTCTTTGTAGGTCAACAGGAATCTGAAGTCCTGGGTTCAGGGACGCACCTAAATACTGAATTTAGGGGTGTGTTAGGCTCACAGGGCAGTAGCCAATGGCTACTGTCCTTGAGGGTGGCTACACCCTCCTTGTGCTCCTTCCCTTTGAAGAGGGAAGCCATCCTTATTGGGCTAAATCCTTCCAAACAAGATGGAGGATTTTCCAAGGAGGGGGTCACTTCAGCTCTGGTCACCTTAGGGGTGGACCTGGTTGAGTGGGTGACTCCTCCTTGTTTTTCTCATTATCTCCGCGGACTTGCCACCAAAAGTGGGGGCTGTGTCCGGGGGGCAGGCATCTTCACTAGCTGGAGTTCCCTGGGGCATTGTAACACGAAGCCTGAGCCTTTGAGGCTCACTGCTAGGTGTTACAATTCCTGCAGGGGCTTTGTTTCTGGCCCCAGAGAGCCCAAAGGCTCTCACCACATGGGGTCAGAAACTCGTCTCTTAGTGGCAGGCTGGCTTCGCAAATGCCCACCTCATGAATAATCATGAGGTGGGTCGCAATTTGCGACCCCACTTGCGAATGGCGGCCCTCACAGGGATGGTGGCCTGCTGGAGACAGCAGACCACCATGTCTGTGACTGCTTTTCAATAAAGCAGTTTTTTTTTTTGTAATGCAGCCCGTTTTCCTTAAAGGAAAACGAGATGCATTCCAAAAACGAAAAATGAAACGTTTTCGTTTCATTTTTTCAGAGCAGGCAGTGGTACGCAGGACCACTGCTTGCTCTGATTTTTTTTTTACAGTGACATTCACAATGGGGAAGGGGTCCCATGGGGACCCCTTCCCTTTTGCGAAAGTGTTAGCACCCATTTGAAATGGGTGCAAACTGCGATTGGTTTGCGCCCGCGTTCGCAGAATAATCCTACATTGCACTGTAAGTCGCAATTAGGAAGGGAACACCCCTTCCTAATTGCGAGTCGCAAACCCGTTTTGCGATTCAGTAACCAGGTTACGGAATCGCAAAACTGGGTTTGTGCATCGCAATGTGCTTTCTGCACGTCGCAAACAGCGAAAGTCGCTGTTTGCGACATGCAAAAAGCTACCTACATGTGGGTCTTGGTCCCTAATTAGGTCTGGTGTTAACAAAGACATTTTGTTTTTATTAAACTTCTATTTCTCTCTCTTTTGGCTGGCTTTACTGTGAGTGATCGCATTCTGCTCTTCCACAAGGAGCATATTGCCACACAAAGTAGTTTTGTTCAGTGTCAGGAACTACAGTGGCAATCAGTTATTTAACGAAATTGGAAGGTGCCCCTTTGCAAAGAACATGGAGGAGCCCCCTCTCCAGACTCACTCAGGGCAGGGGCTGTGCTGAAGGGACCCCCTGGAGGGCGGCTGCGGGGCCTTTGTTATGCCACTGGTGGCAACGTGTGCTTTTAGAGTTCAAAAACTTTTTTTTTTTTTTTGCCAGTGTTTGTTACAATGTTGAGGGCCTGGTAGCTCCCACAACAATAAAAAGTGTTACAAATGCCATGTCAAAACAAGACACGCATTGATGAAACTAAAAGACTTATAAAAATATGTCAGATCAGTTGGCTTTGTCAGTGTTTGTTTATTTTCATGCTTCCCATAATCGTGTTGAAAATGGTTACACTGATTTTCCATTAGAAATATTTTTGGGAAATACTAGCATGCATCAACATATTTTACTAAATGACACTTCATTTGCATCTAATCAGAGAGCATTCTGGGAGCATTATACTTAGCCTCATAGCCTAAACTTTTCAAACATGTGTATACACGTTTTTTTTTTTTTGTACTGGAACCAACGTCAGTAGTGAAGTGTGACCTTAAAACATTTATTTACAGCACTCACCCTAATAATGAAGGCTTTCAAATAATAAACCATAAATACAAGTTCGAACAGCATTATCTTTTGGAAACACATTACCTCAACTGCAGAGAGTTCCACTCTCTGTAAACAGGCAGCCAAAGGGTTTGTGCTGCAGAGGGTTGGGCCTACTTGTCCCAAGGACAAAGTAAACATAAAAACTTGTTGCCCTTGACCCCAAACAAGATGTCCCGGGCGTCTGGGCGATAGGAATTCCACATCCCTGAGTCAGTCCTGCACTTAAGGATTGGGTAAAATACAGGGGGCATCTCTAAGATGCCCTCTGTGTGCACTTTTTAAATAAATCCAACACTGGCATCAGTGTGGGTTTATTATTCTGAGAAGTTTGACACCAAACTTCCCAGTGTTCAGTGTAGCCATTATGGAACTGTGAAGTTCGTTTTGACAAACTCCTAGACCATATACTTAATATGGCCACACTGTACTTACAATACTGACAATATTAAAACAAAAATAATTTAAACTAGACAGTACCTATAAACAAAAACTAAAAGGTTTTGGATTTATCTGCTGCTTCAGATAAGTGATGATAGGTAGGTTTGTCGAAGAGCACGAAGGTCACTCAATTCCTAAATAGCGTGGGCCGTGGTCTTCATACTGCAAAAACAAATCAAATGCTGATGTTTCATAACAACCCTGAAGCACTCTCAACACTGCATACAAATCTTCTTTTTGGCTAAACTAAGATAGTCAAACATACCTGGAGAAGGGGAATGAATGATGAATATGTCCCTAGAGAAGTCGCCATTACAGGGATGGGGATGCCCATGGTTAAGGGAGAAAATATGGAAAGTTAGTGGGCAAGGTAATGGGGCTTGGGTTTCTATCATCTTGGGACTAGGTCCTAGCACACTGTAACAAAATCTGTATTCTCACATATGTCCCTCTTTTACAAATCTTGACTGAATCTCACAAGACAGGCATTTTGGATGGGTCTGTAATGGTTGTTCATTGCTTGCTGTTCTTTATTATAACTCGTATTTTGTTTCTCTTGCTATGTCAAGGTACTAAAAACTCAATTAAAAGATCTAAAAAATAGCTATTCCAGTATGACTGAGGACCAAAAGCATTAGAATGCTGTAGGTAGTCAAAATATGCAAAACCTAGAATGATTCCAGGAGGTAATGTTCACATATAATACAAATGATAAAAAAGAGAAGATGAAAATGAATAGAACAGTGCCCAACAGAAAATCCAACGCAGTTGAAATTCTTATTAAGTTTTTTTTTTACAGCACATTATACAAACAATTTATCCTCCATGTTTTACATTAAACAAACATAAGGACAATGTAAATTGTAAACAGAAAACAAAGGCAAAAGGGCCTTAAATTCAATTCAAAAGTCCACAAAGGATGGAACATATCAGTCAATGTTTCATCCCCAATTTGCCAATGATGCTCAACACCGTTTCAACCCTTGAAATTTACTGGGTCATCATCAGGACCAACAGTATATGGAGCAAAAGACCAAAAGATTGCTGACCTCCAAACAAAACATGCAAGCATCTACAAAACGTCTCAAGGGGACCAGTCCTAAGAATCAAGATCCAATGCCCATCCATGCAGCTCTTGACGCTGCTTGTGATTTTGTGTTATCTACATACAGGATCCTCTTGTATCTCATTGAAAACCTTTTGTTACTTTCCAAAAATCAGAATGCTCGTTTTTCCTTATTGTGTTTACTTTATTGTACACATATTTACTAACTGAAACATGGGAAGATACAGCCCAATATGAGTTGTATTAAGCGGAAGTAAATGGTTTTCACATGACATTGCCATGAAACAGGAACTGCACAATGTTTGGAGGAGTTAATACCCCTATGCTTTAAAACAGACCTACTGAGAACAAACAAAATAGAAGTGCAACCGAACAAAACACAGTTCTAACACCAAGAAGAGCTGGACCTGAAGACAATGAACCATCACTGCCATCCTTACCCATGCACCCATTGACAGGTTAGGCAATAAAAAAAAGACTAGTGGTACATGTGTAGTCGCTTTCTCAGGAACGGGGCCAAAGACAGATTTTCACAAACAGACATCATATTCACAAGACCTGAACATGTAAGTCAAAGCCCTGAGCCTCTAGCCTGGACTGCACTTGAATACAGCAGTACAGAGGCCATGTAGTCCTCAGACACATGACAGTGGGAGTTCTTGCCTCCGACATACAGATGCATGATGAAATAAGCATCTGTCGAGCTGACATCCCACCGCTTCAAACTCACCAAGGGCTGAACCCAAAAGTCCACTTTGAATAAGATGACATACTCCCCTAAAGAACAGAAGATCTACTCAGACAAGAGTTTTAACATGGTGTCAGCCAAGCTAGATCTGTGCTCACACTCAGACCAACGGCCATCAAAATTTGCTGCATGAACAGGTTCACAAACACTTTCTCTCAGATTTACACCCTATTACAGTTCACAGGAACCCATGCACAATTTTTGAATGGGTGAATGTGGGTGGATAGAGGGTATGTGTCTGTGATATCAGAAAATTAGAAAATCCTGTAGTTATCAGCCACTTTGTTTTTTTAAGAAACTGTGTACAACCCAGAAGTCGGACTGATTTGTTACATCCATGGCATTCCAATGTGGTAACGACTGCACAAGTTATTTTTCAGGTTAATAGTAATTTTCAAACGTGTGATGCATTTGTGTGTTTCCCATCTACAGCTTTCAATGTAGGAGGTCTGAAACCTTCCTCTCAATCAATCAATCAAGACACTTGAGGGGGAGGGAGTGGGGGGAGCTGCTACTACTCGAACAGCCAGGTCTTGAGGTGTCTCCTGAAGGTCAGTAGGTCCTTGGTCTGTCGTAAGTGGATGGGGAGGGTGTTCCAGGTCTTGGCTGCGACGTAGGAGAATGATCTGTTGCCAGTTGAGGTCGGCGGAGCAGAGCTATCAGTTCGGGGTGTAGAAGGTGAGTCGATCACTGAGGTATGCTGGTCCGGCGTTGTGGAGTGCTTTGTGGAGATGGGTGAATGTGATCCTTTTGTTGACAGGGGCAGTGTAGGTCTCTCAGGTGGGCTGTGATGTGGCAGCGGCAGGGGATGTCGAGGATGAGGCGTGTGGAGGCGTTCTGTATTCGTTGCAGTCTTTTCTGGAGAATA
The DNA here is from genome assembly GCF_031143425.1 of Pleurodeles waltl. Lineage (NCBI taxonomy): Eukaryota > Metazoa > Chordata > Amphibia > Caudata > Salamandridae > Pleurodeles > Pleurodeles waltl. Next base: position 1,129,546,380 of record NC_090439.1, read on the forward strand.
GTCGTGGTTCCCGCGTAGAGAGCGTTGCCATAGTCCAGTCTGCTGTTGACAAGGGTCTGGGTGACCATCCTTCTGGTTTCAGTAGGGATCCACCTGTAGATCTTGCAGAGCATGCGGAGGGTGTTGAAGCAGGATGATGAGACGGCGTTGACTTGTTGGGTCATGGAAAGCGATGAATCAAAGATAAACCCACGTTGCATGCGTGGTTGGTGGGCGTCGGTGCGGCTCCCACTGTGGTCGGCCACCAGGAGGCGGCCCAGGCGGAGGGGGTGGGGCTGAGGATGAGGACCTTTGTCTTGTCCGAGTTCAGTTTTAGGCGACTGTTCTCCATTCAGTTGGCGACAGCCTTCATACCTTCGTGGAGGTTGGTTTTGGCGGTGGCAGGGTGCTTGGTGAGGGAGAGGATCAGCTGGGTGTCGTCGGCGTATGAGACGAATTTGAGGTTGTGAGATCGGACGATGTTAGCAAGCGGTGCCATGTAGACGTCTCTTTCTCAGTTCTACATGCTGGTTCAATGTTGGGCGACTGGGCAATAGGAACCCGTCGGGTATTCCCGATCCACGATGGAGGACACAAGATTATTGTAACAGGATGCCTGTGATACCACAAAACAAGGATCACAAGTAAATACAGAGGGAATGCTAGATGGTCCAGTGTGTAATTGAACTTTTCAGGTATTCCTTGCCTGGAACCACTACAGCTTGTTAGGGGGGGGTGGATTCAGTCTCATCATTTGCACCTTGTATCCTTTCTCTCCATATACCCTCACTCTCATTTGTTGGTGTTCATTCATTAAGTGCTGAACTTTCATTCATTTGTGTTGGACATCCAATATTCTGAATTTATATCTGCCAGTGGTCCAGTGATTGGTTCTGTACATGAGGAAGGAGCAGACTTATCTACTAGATTTAGAAATGCATCTCACTTATACAGGTTAACAGTGCATCAAGAGTATTCAGGGTTTCACTCTCCCCAGATTTCTGCCAGATGTTGACACACATTGTTTGCTGTAGTGCCCATGGAAGGTGTAGGGATTAGTCCCAAACTGTTTCTGAGCTTCTCGGAGTCTGACAAAATTGGCTTTTTGGCAATAAAGCATACGTTCAGCACAATTAAGAAATAAGAAAAGCACTGGAATACATGGATTGAAAAATAGAATTACACTTTAAATATCTCTAAGACAAAGGTATCTGTCCACAGATGCACTTGCTCCCTATCGGGTGGGGCTAAATGACTTTATCCTGTCCCCGTGCGCCAGTAACATCCCTTGGCTGGGATGATACAGGCCCATTAGTTTAATAGACTCTGTGCAAAAAATTGTTTGCAAGCAAATACTGACGTGTCTCCAGGAGTGGCTTTTATAAGGAAATATCCTGTCTGATTTTCAGGCGGGGTTTGTGCCAAATCAGGACTTTAGACCTGTTGTTTCGCTTCATTTGGATCTATTGGAAGGAAGTGATACTAAATAGGGGCAAATTGTTTGCAATGCTCATGAAACTTAGAAGAGCTTTTGATCTGGTGCATAGAGGAAAACTCTGGAAAGTGCTGGTTGAGATGGAGATCCTTGCTAACCTACTGGATATTCTAATGAGAGTTCATGCGGATAACATGGCCCAGGTCAGGTGGGGGAGGATGGGCAACTCGCTGAGCCCTTTAAGATCAAACGTGGAGCAAGGCAGGGGTGTGTCGTAGCCCCGGCTTTGTTCTCTCTAGTCATCAATGGGGTTGTGATAGACATGGGTGTGATGCCCCCAAGGTCGGGGAGGAAAAGGGCCCGGCCCCACGCTTCGCTGACAGCACCCTATTGCTATCAAAACCCCCCAAGGGCTCCAACGGTTATAGAATGACTTTAAGACCTTCTGTGATGAGCGTGGGTTGGAGTTAAATGACACCAAGACCAAGTACATGGTCTTCTCAAATTGTGCTGTGAAGCCACCTATGAGATGCATGCGTGTTGGGGAGAACCCTATTGAAATGGTTTCTTCTTTTGATTAGTTAGGCGTAGGGCTCACCCCAAGTTTGCGCTGGGCACCACACTTTGAGAAAGCGCATTAACTGCTTATCCAGCAAACTTCTAATATAATAAAGATTCACAGAAGGACAGTTTCAAAGAAAGTGGCCCGAGCACTTGAAATTTATAACACCATGACTCTGGGATCAGTTATGTATGGAGCAGAACTGTGGGGTTGCGGGAATACCATTAGTTATCTGCAACTGGGAATCGGTTTATAAGATCCTTACTAAATCTCCCGGCGAGCACCATCCTAACTCCAGGTTTTTTTTTTTTCAGATCTGGCCCATAAGAAGATTACACACAAAATTGAGTGAAGGCTCTTAATGTTCTGGCATCGGATGTGGTCCACAGATGCACTTGCTCCCTGTCGGGTGACGCTAAATGACTTTATCCTGTCCCCGTGCGCCAGTAACATCCCTTGGCTGCACTCCCTCAGGACACTTTTGAGGAGACTGGTGTTGGAAACACAGTGGAAAGATTTGGTGAAGCTTTCCCAGAGATCTAGAGTATGTTTTAAGGAAATTTATTGGGAATCGATCATGGTGAAATTTGTAATCAAATCCACTGGATTGCTTTCCTCAGCGTTTATGGATTTTAAATCCCACTCCCAATACAAACACACGATTGATGAGATTGGTCCACTTATGGCGAGGAAACTGTTCCTCCAACTTAGATATAGGGCGCTTCCTACTAAATTATTTTGCAGCAAATGGCGTACTCAAGTTCCCTCCGATGATCAATGTCCAGCTTGTGAAGGAGGACCAGAAGGAGGACCAGAATCCGTGGTGCACTTACTATTTTTTATCTGTATTACAAACACTTGAGATCTAAGTGGATAGTCCCCTTATGTGGGACCATTGGCTCCAGCCACCATCTTGAGGTGTTCTGAATACTGAGTACTGACCCAAGGCGAATTGTGGTGTTTGGAATAGCAAAATTTCTGATGGCCCTCTGAATTATATGTTCGAAGTGTACTGAGTGACATTATCTATTTATTATCAAGTGATGGCTTTATCATATATTCAGTGCTTTATGGTTTTTATTCTATCGGCATTAGGCCCCATGCTGCTGAAACATTAATGAACGAGCGAGGCCGTATACTTTGTTCTTGTTTTTGGTTGTTGCTGTCTTATCTTGTCCATTGGGTTCTTTTTTCCTCCTCACTCCAGGAAGGCAGCTTTGTGTGTTCTTTTTAGTTTATTTCTTATCTATATTGTTCTTTATATTATGTATTCGTGTGAAATGTACTTTTTAAGATCCTTGTGATAGAAATAAAGTTTTATGATGATGATAATCACTGCCCTGCACTGTATGTACGTTTGTCGGATATAGACATCCTGAAAAAGGTGCAATGTTCCAGCAATATTTTAATGTTTGTATTCTAACCCAATGTCCATGGTAACAGAATGCACTTCCCGCCCCATGAAGTCATGGAAGTAAAGTACAATGATTGTCTTTATTTCTTATTTATTCAAGCCATTGTGGGGTTATTCAGTCCAGCGTGCACTGTACAGACAGTTCCACATTTCAGGAAGCTAAGTGCGAGTGCCAGGCCTACCGGAATATCTTATATAATATTTTATGCGGTCGACAAGGGGTAACGCCGCTTGCATCAATGTAGTTGTATAAGGGCAACAATACAAATAAAAATATTTAATAATACTTGTTTCTAGTATGAAGACCTGCCAATATTTTTGGCTACAGTCATTTTTACTTGCATCCCAAACTTTAACTAATGGGCAAATTTAAAAATAAATGCACCTGTGTCAGTAAACAAGAGAGGGCGTCTAGCTTTACCAGTTATTTCCAAACACGGAAGATGTTACTTCCATGTAAATTTGTGTAACTTACACAACTTTACATACATACAGGTGTAAGAACCAAAGATGTGTAACTTATCATTTTAAATGTATCTCACACAAAGACTCCAGTCTCATGTCCTTATGTCAAAGAAATATAACAACTCTATGCCTCCACTTTGCCATTAAAAGCTGCAGATAACGCCCAATGACATCCAGAGTCATGACTGTGTGATAGGGAATCCATTTCAGGTGGACCTGTTCCTCTTCAACCCTCTTGATTAGGTCCGAAGTCTCTTGCTCTCACATACCCATACAGGGAATCGGTCTCCCAGACCCCTGAAGTACCCTTCCCAGAACCAAAGGTAATGCAATTTAGTTTCTGTCACACAGCTAGGTGCTGAACACTCACTGGCCCTAAAGATGCAACTCTATCTTTACAGAAGCTAGGCCTCCTAATGGTGTTTATAGATAGTTGGTGGCTCCTGGTTATGGACCTGCTGGTACCCTGGGGCCTCCCTGACACACTTCTATTCAGGGTGAACTCTGTTTAAGTCTTTGGATGAGGCATCTAGGCACTAGGGTAAATAACTGCTAACCCATATCGGTTTAGCTCTTACCTAGGAGAATATGTGTAGGGCTCAGGGTGAAATCTTAGCATTCTTCACAATTCGCTGCAAACTTGCTGAGATGTCATCAGTGCATTACACTGCCAGATGCCTATCTCACAGATGCATCCTTCAGTGAATCACACTGCAAATACAAACAACCTTGCTCCATTGCAATTCCATTTCCTTTTTTGCACAACAGTGAGCTTTATATATTTGTGATCCTCAGCAAGTGCATTGAATGGGCACAGCATTTTGTAAAATGCATGCATCAGCGTGTAACAATAAGACAGAGCAAATTCAATATTATTAGGTGTTTTGGTACAAAAAAACACTGACCGAAAGAATGTTGTAAAAACAATTTGGCGGAGTTTTTTCAAAGAGGTGAAACTCTTTTGTGATATTGAATTAAAAATACCACAGATTTAATACCTAACCATAATATTTCATTATCTATTCCTAGAATAAGGTCTACAATCCTAGCCCCAGATATTTTAACAGTAGCATAGTGGTTTGTCTAATACAAAAATGCTACTTAGGAAGCACAGGTAAACCTAACTACATTTAGGCTAAAATATGCATGAACAAATTTTTTTAAACAAATGCAATGAGTCACGTAGAGTATATTTATGGTCAATCAAGCTGTTTGTACCAGAAGGAATTCAACAATTACCACTCACTAAAATCACCTCAACCAAATCAAGAGTGACCAGTGTGACTATTTAGTAAATTTACATCATATCTTGCACAGTAAAACCAGCATCTGAAATCCAGCTGGGGCATCATATGCCTCTCGAGAGGATTTGTAATGGATTATATGCCTCGTGCAACCAAGAATGCCACAAAGAGAGAGGAGTGAACACATAGATGTTCCTTAAGCATCTGTGGTGTGCACTGACAAAGGGTTTGGATATCAACCTACTCTTGCCGTATGCCAACGAACCGACCAGTGGGAAGCAGTGAGAACATGAGTAAATTATCAAGTTGAGGCCTGGGTGGATCGAGGAAAGACTCCTACCAAGCACAACTAGAAGTAGAAAAGATCGATAACTCATCCACCCAAAGTCAGATCAAGGATGCTCCAGTCGTTTGCCAGGCATCATAACAATAACGCCCGCCACCTCTCTTACCTGCAATGCTCATGAAACGGTGGGAGAAGATAGACAACTGGATGGCGTCCAGGTCCGTGCCAATCACTCGATTCCTACCACTTCCAATGGAAATCTTGACATCGCCAAACTCGGTCACCAAAGCTGTGCAGTCTGGCTCCACTAGTATTGTGCTGATGGATGAGAAATGTAATGGAAGGAAGAGTTTCAGCATATAGGAGTGCAACACAAGAAAGGAGTAACCTGAAGGTCAGAGATGCAGGACAGATCCCCTGGAGGCAGAGGTCCAAGCGGAGACATTACAACTAAAGAGAGGAACGTGAGGCCTCTGCCCAGAATGGAGATGAAGAGCAGTAGTGTTAAGTGGAGCAGGTGAGACACCAACATTAGCATCTGTAGGTGAATCAGTACAAGGAACGGAGTAAAAGGAGGAGTCAAATGTGAAGGTGAATCTGTGACAGCAGACTAAAGGCATGAAGCGAAGTGGGAGAAAACAACACTAAAATTAAAGTTAGAGAATACAGCTGGGGAGGGTAAGGGAAAGATGAAAGGAGAGAGGTGCATTGCGACACACCAGCACCACATTAGTTACAGAGTGAAGCTGCAGAGATTGACATCAAGCTTATGGATGTGAGATGGAGATGGACAGAGTGCAGCTGGTGAGCGTGACATGGTACCTGGTCAGAGACAGAAGGCGAGAGAGCGACAGGCAGGAAGTAGAGATGGTGGACCTGACAGTGTCAAGTACCAGATCATGACAATAAACTGCAGGTTAAGAGTGAAAGAGAATTTAGAGGCTTTATGCATTGCACTCGACTGCCACTGTACTAAACCCCTGCTACTCATACCAAAATTCTTTCGAAAGTGTTATTTGACTCTCCCTTGGATGCGGGAATTAAGAAGCACATGGCAAAAGTCAATTGCTAAAAAACTTAAAATCTAGACAAAAGAATATATGACTATAGCTAAAGAGCTATATCAGATTAAAAAAGACAACATACTTGTAGGATTAAGGCATGTAGTGTATTATGTTGACCATTAAAGTTTAATGGAGTTAGAAAAAGTTCAAAATAAAGGCTTAGAGTGGCACTGGTCAGCTTGTGGCCAAAGGTTTGACCACTGACGTTATCATAGTACTTTTATGAAGTTAGGATGTGAGTTCCCGCTAGAAGGAACTGGTCTTGGGTGATGTCTGAAGTGTGCTCTACAATCTGAATTTCACTCTATGCAGCTCTCAATGAAGCAGTTTTGAAGGTAGAAAAAACTAAAGGTGGGAGAAGTGGCTGAGGATAGATTATTCATCCATCGGTTCCACACAGGTGGTTTTCTCCTAGCATGTTCTTTCACAGATGGCCGCTTAAAGGTAAGTTTGCCTATGTGAAGAGTGTCTGGGGTAGGTAGCTGGTTTGTCAAGATAATGCAGTCAGGGCCTCTAGGTAAAGACACCCTCTGAGCATCTGTAGGCCCTGCCTGACGCTGATTGAGTGTGCAAAGTCTTCAGATCAATATGGCAATTGCTCTTGAATGGTCGTTTTAGGAGGTGGTGTTTTCAGACAAGGTTTTCTCTAGTAATTGCTGGCTGGTAATAGATAGAGCTGAATAGATTTGAATCAGCTTCACAGCAGCCCATGTGGATGGCAAAGACGAAATATTAATCCAAAGTGTCTTCAAGCCATAGCACTGCTCAAATGGGTTTGATAAAAAACAGCTTCAGGCAAAATATGATTTCTACTATGACCATTCTTAGTCGAAACTTTCAATTATTTCTGTGTTTCAGGCTATGGTGCCCGATTTGGGTGCTTGTCTATTGCTCTTCTGAAGATACCTGTCAGGTGATTTGGTGAATATTTCTGTTCTTCTCGACATCAACAACTGGGTGTGACAGCCACCAAACTGCCCTTCAGAATATACAGACACTGCTCAAAGAGCTTGGTGTTTCCACAACGCTGATGTTGGAGCAGATGGCCACCATGGAACAGTGAATATCTCGAACAGCAGGTACTCCTACGTTAGAAGAACTCTTCAGTCTCATGTACCTCAAAAATTGTCGATTAGATATTCAGTTTTTCTTTAAAGAGGGAAATCATTAATTTGAATTTGGGGGACATTTTAACATCCTAAAATTACTAACAGTACACGTCTACTACAGTTGGAACAGTAGAAGCGTGTACACATTATGGTTAATGAGGGGCTTTTTTGTAAAGAGTCTCTATATTGCTTCTTCCGTTTCGAATGCTTCTTGCCTGGGTCAGGGAGCAGGAATACTCTCCTGGGGTTGGAGAAGTCTGGGAGGAGCTGGCCTACAAAAAGTGTAGCATTCATCCTCTAGTGACAGTCCTGCCCGCCTCAGGAAAACCTCCTTTTCATCAAATGGCTTATTATGGATCGTGTTTATGTTCCATGCTCTGAGTAAACCTAGTTGGATTAAGGAGTCTCTGCATCCAACAGAATGTATTTCATCTGTACTCAGCCACCCCAAACCCCAAACCCAGCACTCTGTTGTTATGAAGACCCACATTTCCTAGCACAGTTGAAAAACATATATTTTTCCAACGATCTTCAAATTTTAAGTTCTCCTTTTTCACCAATATTCAAACAGAACTTGTACTCGAATGGGTACACAGCACATGCCAAGCAAAATTCTCCAGTATAGCACCTAGGTTTCTACCCATTGTCACAAAACTGAATTCTCCACTGGTCACTGTGATTAAGAGAAACAGATACAGGTTGGAGGCTTCTGAACAGCTCAAGGTCACCAATGTGTGTCCAGGAGCGCCGGATCCAAGCTAGACTTCCAGGATAACCACTAACTATATAACTAAGTTCCATTTAGATAAGCTGTCTGCAAATGTATATTATTTGGATATCCTGCAAATATGACATGGCTCTGGCCCTATAGCATCTACGATGGAGACTTCTGCTCTTCGCAGTGCTTTTCATGCTGTTTCTGTTTCTGGTTTCTCATTTGTCATCCCAGCTTTCGTGACATTCCATTGCTTCTAATAATTGTTGGGCCACCCCTATTATGGCCAGCAGAAGATGTGCAGTAGGCAGGCGTGAACTTCATACTCAACCTTTTATTGAAGCACTGGTATTAAGAGAGCAGCCAAGTTTAGAAAGTTCTGAATCTTTCCCATACGTAAAGTTGCATCATCCTGAGTACATTTGTCCCAATAAACACATGTATGATTGAAGAGAGAAGGCATGGATGGCTGGCTCAAGGTAAAAAGCAGTAAGCTCCCCAAATTGTCGTGGAGAGGGGTCACATGTCTCATATATGAAAAGATTACATTATTACAGATAAATGGGATGTCGGTGCAAAGGTTCTAAAGATTCTACATTATCTATAAACTGTGTTTGATGTTCATCTTTGGAGTGTAGAGACCCGGTTGTTTAAAATGATTCATAATACCTGTTCTTGTCGATTATTATGGCAGGACCGGGAATGGTGTGGTCACACGACAGGTCCTCCAGAAGGAATACTTTGGTGTCTAGATATCCATCTTCAAAATAACATTTTGTGACCTAAAGGAGGATAAGACTTGGGTAAGGCCATCTTATAGAAATTTTGTGTCAACGATATTCAGATCCAAGAAGAATCCAAAATACTGAAATAATGAAAAATAGCATTGTGACTTCTACCTAAGAATCAAACACTGTTTTCAGTATCTATTTAGGATGGTTATGTTTGGAAATTACACTGGTTAATGAACAAAATTACTCCAGGGGAGAGATAGGTGTGACGAATAGTTTGAAACTGTACATGTGAATAGAAGCAAAAAAGGGCAAAAATAGCTTTGAACCTGTCCTCCCCCCGTCTGCCTGTGCTGAGTGATTCCTCTTGTCATCAGTGTTTTCCAATCAGATAGATGAGATGAACTCTGCTATGCGGTTTATTTTACACCATCTACTGAGTGTTTGATTTAAAAGGCTTGATACTTACTTTAGTTTGTATGCACTGCACACTGCACGCTGCACACTGCACGCTGCACACTGCACAATGTTTAACGAAGCACAAGTGCCTGGTATTTTTGTTAAAAGAATCTGCACTGCTGAGAATCAACTAAAGGCCTCCGTTTCATGTTGTCCTTGTTTCCTGCCAGAATGTTTTGTACTTTTGTTTGTACAGAAGCTGCTGACTATTTACACACTGCTTAGCAATTAAAGACGCCAGTGTTCGGCTGCCCCTGTTTCCTGCCGAAGTGTCTGGTATTTTGTTTTGTTTGTACAACGACTACTGATTAAAGGTCCTCTGTCTCCTGCCCTTGTTTCCTGACGGAGACTGTCTTCTGACAGGTAGACAGCACTCTCCATGTGAATGATGAGTGTAAGAAATGCCTCTTTTTGTATGGGTACTCCCAAGTTTTTTGACTGATGCTGCTGGTTCTCCAGCTTTGAGAGTGCACTGAGGCCTGCTAACCAGACCTCTGTGCCTCTGCCCTGACCCCAAAGTGTATGTTGAATTGGCTATACCCATTTGGAAGTGGCTAGGTTACCTGTAAATCCCTAGTATATGCTACCCTGGTTTCCAGGGCATGTAATGTAGCGGGGTACCCAAGGCATTGCAGCGCTGGTTGTACCACCCTGGAGGTCCCCAAGCAAAACGAGTCCCCCAGTCTGCCACTGCAGACTAGCAGAGCAGTTGTACACTGCTAGCCCGACCTCACCGATGAAAGCAATGTTAAAGCCACTAAACTCTGTTTGTCACCCCTCTGGCAGGCCCAAGACAGGGTGCACCATATGCCACGGGCAGGACATATATTTAACAAACCCTGACAGTAAACATGTTTTTTACAGCAGAATGACTTGGTCACCCAATTGGCCAGTACCGGCTTACATGCTGACCCCTCAGCTGTGTTAACTCCTGAACGGTGTAACCAAAGTGGGCCCTCCAAGGGATCAAACAACTTACAGTAAGTCTGACTTTTATCTCAAGTCGAAATTAATGTAACTTCTTGCATTATGCAGCTTTCGCAAAGCTGCCACTTTGTTGCCTTTAAAAATCTGGTGCCTTCACAGTCACACATGAAGCCTGTTCCATGAGACAGCTTTCTGTACTCCTAGAGGAAGGAGAACAATGAGGCAGGTCAGGGAGATGCAACCTCCTTCCGGCAGGAAGCCATTTAGATGTTAGCCTCAAAAGGCAGGCTTCAAAGGAGACGCTGCCTTTGAAGGGCAGGTGTGTCCCACTAGGGAGGAAGGCTACCCCATTGTTTAGGCAGACAGGCTGGCATGGGTAGCAGAGGGGAAACCAGTTGCCAAACCAGTTTCCTAAGGAGCATGTAGCCGTGAGGTAGCCACACGCTAGGGGTGGGCATGGGAGGTTTGAACACTGAGCGAGGGGTCTTGCCATCTTGGGAGTGGGCAGAATGGTGCATCCTGGGATAGCCAGAGGTCACACTCCACACAAAGTGATCACTGGTGAGAGAGAGAGAGAGCCTGGTAGCCCTTTGGCTACCAACTGCATCCTACCCTGGGGGCATTTTCCAAGCATAAAAAGGGCACCCTTGGTCCCCAGACCTCAGATCTCTATTGACTGGAAGAAGGACCGAAGGAGGGCTGTCCTGCTGCACCGAGGGACCAGCAAAGAGAGGCTGCACCAACGAGGACTGCGCCTGCGGCCCCTGGTGGCTAGTGAAGGAACTGACTGTGCCTGTTGTGTCCTGCTCAAGGAGAAGTCACCTCCAGAGACCAGCAAACCCAAGAGACTCCAACGACCAGATCACTGGCCTCCTGTTTGCCGCAGAGGGACACAACATCTGAAGAAGTCTGCTGGGGTAAGTGGTAGCCTAAATTCTTCAAGCCGTCACTACTACCGCCACCGAGCAGCACCAAGGACCAAGACCTGACACACAGACTTGCACCCAAGTTCCCTGAGCCTAGGAGTGCTGTCGAGAGAGCTGCTGGGATCCTCAGAAGGCATGTTATCGACCTAGGAAGGATTGGCCTGTGACCACAACACCAGGAGAATGGCAATCCAGTAGTAACTGGACTTCAGCCAGACCGTAGAGGTCCTCGCGGGATGTCAATCCTGGAACCAGGACCCCCTCACCATCTTCGTGGACCGAGGAGCACATGCAGGAAGAACCCTGCTGACAGCACTGCATCCAGAGCACGCTAAGAGCATCTTTAGCATCCTTCCCCCCTTGCATCAGGAGAACTCCATCGGAATTCATTGTAATGCAAATAAACTGTCTGGAACTGCTTGAAGACTGCTTCTTTCGTGGATGTAACTGTTTTAAGGACCTTCCCAGTTACCCTGTCCAGCTCCCTGATTGACCCAAGTACTTCTACCTGACTTCATTGACACTTACCCAAGTTTTCTTTGAAAACGTTTTTAAGTGTCAAATTTGTTGAATTTACAAAGGTTTGTTTGCGATTGAGTGAAATAGCTTAGATGTATTAGTTCTTGCAAAATCTATAGTTCTGGAACCCTCTGGTGGATCTTTTTTGTTCTAGAGTCTCAGTTCTTATAAAAATACTGTCTGTTTTTATAAGCTGGTGTCAGATTTCTTGAGTGTTGTGTCGATTTCTTCTTCAATTCTTGCACCCAAGTTAAATGCTTTACACAAAGGAACTAGTGAAAAGCATTTAAACAGTACCAAAACAACTGAATTGTTTAAGCTTTGCTGTTTAGTGCCACAGCTACCCCCACTGAGCTAAGTGTTTGACAGACAAAACCTATGGGTCCTAAAGGGGTTGGTAAGTGTATTAAATGGTGAGGTCGCACAACACCATAAATTACACCCCACTTCCTCACACTGGTTCCTCGTGGTGGGATCCAGAGCTTGTGTTTAGCAGTACCACACAGTTGTTGAAGTTAACTTGTTGAAGAACCTGCATAGGCAGACACCTAGAAAAAAGTTCTTGCTACTAAAAAGTATTTTCTGTGGACAGTGTTGAACTCCAGAGTACTGTTTCACTAGAGTTGCAAAAACCTTCCCAAGGAGTGGAGGAGAGTTTGATAAAGTTTGACAAAGTTTGAGTAAAGGGAGACAAAAGTTCTCCACAAGGTTTGAACAGAGCCCTGGAACCACTTTTTTGATAAGGAGACATGGAGCTCGGTTTGGCAAATTTGTCCTCTTACAAGAGGGATGACCTGAGTGCATTTTGTGCAGACAGGAAAATTATCACTGTAGCTGAAGTCAGGAAACCTGCTTTGATTAAGGCCTTCGGAGCTTGGGAGGAACTTCACATGTCACCTCCATGTCTGGAGAAGAAATTACCCAAGGTAGTGGGGCTGACGAAGAGGTGGATGATAATCACAGCCTGTTGAGTGGAACCAGTGGGCCAGGTAGAAGCCTACGCCCCTTTGGCCCACAGTCTGGCTGGCTATGAAAACAGCCGGAAGTCTATACAGGGGAGCATGGCAGCCCTAGACCTGGAGGAGAGGGCCATAGCTCTGGCTAAAAGAAGACTGACCCTGGAGGAAAGGATTGCCAGGTTGGGCTTGGATCCCAGAGAAGATGGTCTCAGCAGAACTGGAGGTGCTGATGGTGGCGCCCCTGGTGTAAGGTTGCCCAAAGGGGTTGCCCATAGTTATGTTCCACAGGATGGCATCGACAATTGGATGCCCTCATATGAGAGAGTTCTCAAGAAGAGGAAGGTGGGTACATAACAATGGGGAACTCTTCTGTGGGAGCTAGTGCCGAGGGGTAATAGACATATGTTACTCACACTACAGGATGAGCTGGCTGAATCCTACACCCATATGAATGCAGCTCTAGTTTAGTTTTTTGGGTTAACACCTGAAGAGTATTGGCAGAAGCTTAGATCCCTTCAGGAAGGCACTACACAAACATGGGTAAACTTTGCTGACACCTCAGTTAAGGCACGAGATGGTTGGATTAAAGGCAACAACATAGGCGCATCTGAAGGGCTGTACATTCTGTCAGTTAAGGAGCACATTTTAAAAAATTGTCATTCAGTTAAGTTGCACCAGCATTTGGTGGACTCTAAGCTGTCTAGCTGCAGGGACGCGGGCAAGATAGCTGATGAGTGAGTAATAACCAGAGTCCCTAAACAATTCAAGGGTGATGACCAGAAAAAGGGTGGGCAGGCCTCCCCTCAGGGGAAAGAGGGAGAAAGGATAAAAAGAAAGATAGCCCCAAAGAGTCCCCAAAAGTAGCCGGAGAGGGTCTCAACCCATATCTCATTCAAAGGGGAAGGGATACCAGGGAAAGAAGTTTGAATCCTTGAAGGCTGGGTTGTGCTTTGACTGTAACTAGTCAGGGCACAAGAGGGGAAATGCAGTGTGGACCAAGAAGACATCCACCAGTGAAAGGGGTTGGCTAGCATAGGGATTTTTTTGGGAAGTTGGCTCTAGAAATCCCAAAGGGTACACAGAGGCCACCTTAGTGTCCCAGGGCGTGGAGCACACAGAGTCTTTGGCCTACTGGCCTCCTAGCGTGAAGAAGTATAGGCAGTGGCCAAAAGTCAATGGGGTGAAAGTGAAAGCCTTGAGAGATGCATGCCCCAGTATAACCCTGGTTATGGCTAAACTGGTTTCCCCTGACCACATCCTACCTGAAGAGGTGCACGCGATTGTTAACGCTGACATCACACAGTCACACCCTGGACCAGGCCCCTAAAGCCAAGAGGAGGGGCAGGAAGGCCCAGAAGGAGCCCAACCCCAAGGGGAAAGGCCTGGTGCCTGAAGAGGAACCAACTCCTGGAAACATGCCAGACCTGGCAGAACTCTAATGAGCAGGGGGTCCCTCTAGGGGGGATCTGAGCAATGGACAAAGACCAGTCTCATTCTAGAAGACCTGCCACGGTTGGCTGTCAAACAGAGACAAGGGGCTACCAGTGGTACCCATAAGGTATACTGGGAGGAGGGGCTCCTATACAGTGAGCCAAAGGACCCCAAACCAGAGGCATCCAGGAGGCTGGTGGTCCCTCAAGAGTACAGGGGGTTCCCCCTTAACCTAGCCAACGATATCCCGTGGGCACCTGAGACAGACCAAGACCTGGGAAAGGCTGCTCAACCACTTCTCTACGACCATCATTCTCTTACCACCACTCAATGTTCCCACTACTTCCGCTCACTCCATGGACCTCAGGTTAGTGCGCTGGCTAGGTGCTTCTCTTTTTTAGTTTCTCCTTTCTTAAAGAAAATGAATTTAAATGAGGAACTTTTAGCAGAAGAAAAAGGAAAAAAAAAGACATTGTGTGAGTTGTGTGAAGGTGTACAACATAAAAACAGTTAATAGGACCCCCAAGTGGACTGGGATTTCTTTCAGTCATTCTTGTTTGATACTTTCTCAATCACTTACATTCCAAAACTCTCCAAATTAACCTTTTTGAAAAAGAACAATGTTTTGCCTACGTCTAATTTAACCTTATGGAGAGTAGAAGGGTATGCTTGATTGTGGTCTCCACAAGTGGGTTTAGGGGTTGCAGGGGTATGCCACAAATAACTGAAGAGGGAACATGAAAGGACCGCTTAAACTTATTGTAAAGCACTCAAGTATGGTTGCCTAAAATGTGGGTTCTTTTGTCACAGAGTAACTCTCCTGGCAGAAGGAATGGGCCTTACCACTAGAATTGGAATGGTCAAAGGCTCAACACACACCTGACATTCTTTCCAGCTACACCAGAATCATGTCACTCTCTCTCTCTCTCTCTCTCTCTCTCTCTCTCTCTCTCTCTCTCTCTCTCTCTCTCTCTCTCCGTAACCCCATTCCACTCCCAGGGTCAGCCGCAGGTGTCAGTCGTCTCTTCAGATACTAAGGATTAAACTTAGTGGGTAAGTGATGGGAGATCTTCAACTCCGCAAAAGTCCTGGGAATCCAGGCTAGTGGTCCTTGGTGTGCCAGGAATGAAAACTAAAATCAGCTTACCAGCAAAAGGCCAGGAAAAGATTAGGACACAAAGTAAGAGACGTGAAGTGAGAAAAGGGGTGAGGGAAGATAGTTTGGCATGTAGGACTTGAATTAGTCTAAATACAAATAAAAGTAATGAAGGTCTGTGGCAGATAAGGACAAGTGAGAAAATAAACAGAGGAAAACGGAAACGCAGTGGATGTCCTCAGGTAAGGGAAATCAAATGATTATCATAGGGATGCCATGTTTGTAGCAGTCCAGTGCTTTTATCTATCTCTCTATCTATCTGTCTATCTATCTATTTATCTATCTATCCACCCTCTATTCAAGCCAAAGAAGAAGCATCACCTGAAGAATCCTTCTTACCAGCAAATATTATGCCCTGAAGAGCCAGGTTCTCAACTAACAAACTAGTGCATCCTGGAATTTTTAATTGTAGTTTACTTAAAATAAACCAACTGACAAAAGAATAATTTGCAATGATTTGTAAAACAAAACCAAGATTGACAGTATTGTGTCTCACTGTGGGGTTTTGAACCCTCAGTTCTCCTATGCGTCCCCCTCTTCATGAAACTGTCCTGGGTACTTCTTATACTCCTGTTCTTACCCATCACCACAACCAATAAAGCTATTGGTACTATGCACACACCTGACGACGTTGCGCCAGAAATGACTAATACCTGAACCTCAAATAGATGGCACCAAAGGTGTCTTCAAACTAATATGTTAGTCTCCATAACAAGGACTCTGCTTTCTGCATTGTGCATATCTTGCACTAACCGCAGATAGCCATTTAAGCAGGGTCAGGTGGAGTCCAGCTCCAGCCAGATGACTCCTGGGAACCCTGGTGCACTGTCTTTAGGCGGCATTGCCTCCTCCCCCTCCTCAAGTCTCAGTGCTCATGCTCACTACCAAAAGCACTACTCTCCAGGATCAATGGACCAGGCTTGCAATTAGAGAGGAGGCTCATTGCATCGGCCTCCTCTCTGAAGGACGTCCTCTATCACAGCTTGTACTTCCGGGTCAGCTGGTGCAGAGACAGACTGAAACGCTGAGATTACGCCTGTTACTGCACTCCTCATACTGTCCCAGGTCTCTGTGCCTTTCTGCCTACAGCTACCACCTACACATGGACCTTTCCCTTACTATTTATGTTGGGTCATCCACCTTCTTCTATGCCCCTTTTCAGCGCCTTGACAACGCCTGCAAGTGCATGACGAACATTGCGACTGGATGAGAACCATCTGCCTCCAACTCAACACAGTCAAGCACAGAAGTGCTGATCTTTGGAAACACCTCCCCCTGGAACGACGCATGGTGGCCAATATCTTCAACTCTGTGTTCTCTTCTGTCTTGCAGGCAGCAACAGTCTAACAGAATTACTGCCTCCTAGTCTTAGATCTGGGTCTGGAGACTATAATCCTGGGTATCAGCAGTTAACTGTTTTTCCATCTTCTGTTGTCTCCCTCTGATGACAAATCACTCATACCATAGTCTGACACATGAGCATCTTGCACGGAATGCTGAAATTGGCGCTGTCAATCAGAACACTAACCACTCGCATTGGTCTGGATTCTACATCCACTGAGACTGTGGCCAGGGAAGGGACATGAAGCGGAGTGAGACAGGTGGCCCGCTTCGCACCCTGTGATGTGTGATACTAGTCTTACTTTCCCACATGCTGACGAACTGTATGAGCTGTTAACTGTCTTTACCGTCATATAATTATCATCAGTACTGTGCAGGGGCCTTTATTCACTGATAAAATCCTGAGCAGGGGGCACTAATGCTTAATGATCAACCTACAATGGAATCTGTGAGAACTGGTAAGACAGTTCCATGTACAGCAAGATAATGCCACAACTGCAGGGCCAATATATAGAAGATAAATATGAGGCATCACTGGAAAGGAGACACACAGAGAGGTGGAACATAGGAACACTGAGCAATATGTGAGATGCAAAGAAATGAACGCTAAAAGAAAATATGTGGTCTAACCCCCAATAACACAAATCAGACAAAACAAAACCACAGTCTTGGTGAATGAGACAATCAACTCCTGCTTTATACACAGCTGCCTCTATGATGCCTCCTGTCCTCTCTAGGCAGAAAGTGGTACGCCTCTTGGACCTGTTGTTTATCTCTTTCCATGTATAAAGTCTGTAGCTAGTCACTGCGGTAAGGTTAGCCCGCAAAGAGCTAAGCCCAGATACTGATGCTCAACCACCTTCTGAGTTGTAGCTTACATGTCAATAGGCCAAGAAGAAGCATGTGCAGGCTTGTTGGTCTTACTAAGGAAAGCTGAAGTTACAACAGATAGAGAAGGCGGGTTTTCTATCATGATGACTGACTTGTCTTTGAAGGCCTGCATTTGTTGTTTAATTATGAAGAAATTATACATTCAGAATTGTAAATGAAACAACGTGAGATAGGATGGTTCAGGATTGAACTACAAGGTCACCCCATACTAAAATGGTTTCATCTTATTTTTATTTTATTTTATTTTATTTTACTGGGCTTATGTTTTATAGTGCAAATCTAACCCTACGTAACTGCAGAGTGCTCAAACTAGAGAAGAGATGACAGAGATCTCCCTGTGGTAAAGTATAAGGAAAAGTTAAGTTGAAAACAATATTAAACATATTTATATCTTAAATATTAATTGAAATTCATTTTAGATCTTTCTTCTAAATGTGCCACAAAATTAAAAAAATGCTGCAGCACTATTAACTTAATTTTAATATAAAATATAATTATTATGAATTTATGAAATGCATTTAAAATATATTTACAAAATTCAATACAAACCACTCCTAAAGTAAAAAAACAAATGTATTAAGAAATATTGAAAGAGATGTATAGAATTATTTAAAAGTAATGTAAGTATATTTTAATAAACAAATAGTGCATTAATGTTTTCATTCAAGTAGGTTATTAAAATACTGTAACATAACATAATAAATGTTTTATTTTCAGATTTTTTAACGTTCAATTAAATGTATTTATATATTCAACGGGGATAAATAGTTCAATTTAATTTAGCAATATTTTGTATGGAATTTAATTTTAATCCAGAGTTCCTTTATTTTCTAAACGGGAGGTGTTCCAGTATGAATGGTAAGCCATGCAAGGTGCTGGGCGTACTTCAGCTCTGAGCTGGAGTACGTTTACTACTATATTTAGTCCTTTTTGGCTGCAGTAACTTTAGAAGTGCAGTTTGTAAATAGCAATTGGCTTACTCTTTACGGGGTGGGTGCAACTCTTTCCTAAACTCCTTCCTAAACCCCTCTTTCTACTCTTCTAGTAGTACATTTGCCCATTTTTCCCGCAACTCTTCTGGTCCTCCCCACATTTACTTACCAAGCAGTAAACTTACATGTGTGAGGATCTCCCCCTAGAAACGACAGGAGGGGTGGAGGAGAGATTTACACCCGCAGGTTAGTGAATTGCGTACTGTAGTAAGTAAATAGTACTAGTGCAGAACTACTTTTCATTCTACAAAATGCAGTTTGTGAACTGGGACTTATATTACTAACAGTAGGACTTAAGCACATAGGAAACTGCCCAACCACACAAGTGGCATCTCAATCTCTGGGGTACTTTTAAACCAGAACTAATATCACCTGCAGCTCCAGAAGGATATTGAGAAACATTTGACATTGAATTATGCTTGGAGACATCCACATTGACATAGAGTTCAGCATCTCACATAAACATCTATCTGCTGCATTCATCTTGTTTTTCCACTCTTGTTATCATACACATAACCTCCTTCTGTCGCGCCGCTGCGCGCGGCACGAGCCGAACATTCGGCTCGGGCCGCGGCACGTGGTCTCAAGACGCGCATTGGTCATGGGGCCTCGTTCTACTTTAGCACACCACGCTCACAGGCAGGTTTGACCCCCCCCACTCACCTGTTCTTTTCTTTTTTTCTTTTTCTGGATATCTGGTTGTGCCTTCCTTTATGTTTTTACTCTCTTTCCCATATTACCCTTCTCTTCCCAGCATTCCATGTTCCCTACTCTCTATGGCTCCTAGTCCATTCTGTTCTATGTGTTTTTTCCCTATCTAGGATGATGTCCTTGTACTTCCTGTTGGTCGCTTCCTGTTTGTTGGTATTTAAGGGCTGTGATTCTTTCTCGCCTTGCACTGCAACACTTTCTGTTTGGATGGTGTCTTCGCTCCTATTTCCTTGCCTTCCTGTGCTGGTTCTCGTCGGTTCCAGTATATTTTCTTGTATTTTGCCTCTGTTGATACCTGTTCTTTTTGTTCCTGTTGCAGGAACCTATCTTTTTGGAGGTTTTTTCCTCTTTTCCGGGTTTTTTTCCCTCTGGCGCTACTTCTGAGGGACACGGCCTGCTCTTGGCGTACCCATTGCCTGCAGCACCGTGGCTACCAGAAAGAGTCGCCCCTACCTGGGCCAAGGCCGAACATTCAAGAACAAGATCCACGCCACTCATTCTGCGGACTCCAGGTTAAAGCAGCACATAAGTCGTGACACCTTCTTAGGTCTTGCCTGCGACAAAGCATGCACTCTCACTTTCAAGAGATATTGGTGGTCATTATGACTTTGGCGGTCTTCCTTGAAGACCACCAAAGCCGCGGGCGCCACGTCTCAAGATGGTGAGAGAATCGTGAAGTCCACGGAAACGCGTCGATCCACTTCAAAGACTGGACCCGCTGGGACTTGCCAGGATTAGACTGGAAAATTTATTTATCAGTAATTTGGCACGTTTATGGTATATGCGGGGCAGTGATTGGGTGATAGACTCGGTGTTGGAAATGGCCTCTCTGCAGGGTCACCCCCAAACGTTTTGCCTTCCTCCTCTTCTTTTTCTGACCTCATTTTCGCTGGCTTTAGGACTCTGGACACTTTACCACTGCTAACCAGTGCTAAAGTGCATGTGCTTAACATGGTAACATTGGCTAATACCCATTGGCATATTTAATTTACTTGCGAGTCCCTAGTAAAGTGCATTACATGTGCCAAGGGCCTGTAAATTAAATGCTACTAGTGAGCCTGCAGCACTGATAGTGCCACCCACATAAGTAACCCCTTAACCATGTCTCGGGCCTGCCATTCCAAGGCCTGTGTGTGCAGTTTCACTGCCACTCTGACTTGGCATTTAAAAGTACTTGCCAAGCCTTAAACTCTCCTTTATCTACATATAAGTCACCCCTAAGGTAGGTCCTAGGTAACCTCTAGGGGAGGGTGATATGTAGGTAGGTAAAAGGCAGGACATGTACACGTGTGTTTTATATGTCCTGGTAGTGGGAAACTCCTTAATTCGTTTTCCACTACTGTGCGGCCTGCTCCTTTCATAAGATAACATTAGGGCTACTCTCATATACTGTTTGAGTGGTAGATTCTGATCAGAAAGGGGCAACCAGGCCATAATTAGTATGGCCCGAATGGTAATACAAAATCCTGCTTATTGGTGAAGTTAGATGTTATATTACTATTTTAGAAATGCCACTTTTAGAAAGTTAGCATTTCTCTGCACTTAAAATCCTTATGTGCCTTACAGCCTGTCTCCATTCCACGTCTGGCTGGGCTGGTTGACAGCTCCCTTGTGCATTTCACCCAGATAACCACAAAAACAGGATACTCAGTCACAACTGCACTAATCTGCATATTGAATGGGTCTTCCTGGGCTGGGAGGGTGGAGGGCCTGACACTTAAATTTCTAAGGCTAGTGGTCTGCCCTCACAAAATGGACTGCCAATCCGCCTACTGGGACCCTAGCAGACAGACCTGTACTGAAAGGGGACCTGGTGCACTTCAAAACCACTCTTTGAAGTCTCCCCCACTTCAAAGGCATTTTGGGGTATATAAACTGGGTCCCTGACCCCAGCAAATAAGACACTTCTGGACCAGAATCTGCAACCTGTCAAGAGGAACTGCCTGGCTGGCCAAAGGACTCACCTGGACTGCTTTGCTGTGAAGGACTGCTGCCTTGCTGTTGCCCTGCTGCCTTGCTGGCCTCTGACTTTGGTGAGAAGTGCTCTCCAAGGGCTTGGATTGAGCTTGCCTCCTGTTTTCTGAAGTCTCAAGGCCAAAAAGACCTCCTCTCTTCAGGGAAACTCCTTGTGCGCCAAAAATCGACTCCCAGCCTGCTGGAAACTATGTACAGCCTGATCTGTGATGATAAAATCGCTGCACAGCTGAACCGGAATGAAGCAGCCCGACTTTCCGAGCTAAGATCGACGCAGTGCCTGCGTTGCGACTGGAAATGCAATGCACAGCCCTACCAGATCAATGCACAGTCGAGCCGAGACGAAGCAGCCCAAATTCCTGAGTGAAGATTCGGGCCAGCGCCTGCCGTGCTACAGAAAACTTGACTCATAGCCTACTGGATCAACGCACTGCCTGTGACTTCTTCCCACACGCCCAGGATTTTTCCCACATCGTCCCTGGGCATCCAAAGATCCCTGCATCGCAATAAGGAACCAAGACTGCATGCCAGAAATCAAAGCAAAGCCCCTTACAGTGTGGAAAGAAAATCTGACGCACACCTTATTTTTTCACACATCTCCTTCTCTGCGGTCTCCGTGCATGGTAATTTGGATGCAAACAAGGTACTTGTGCAAACAAGAGACGACTGTTGATTTCTAAGATTTAAGACTCTTTTTAAACTTGCAAAAGTGACATCTCAACTTGTGCCAATTGGATCTGTATGATTTTGACCTTAATTTAACCAGATAAATATCTTATATTTTTCTAAACCTGTGTGGGGTATTTTTGTGGTGTTTTCACTGTTATTGTATGGTTTATTGCACAAATACTGTACACATTGCCTTCTAAGTTAGGCCTGACTGCTCAGTGCCACCCTACCAGAGGGTGGGCACAGGATAATTTGGATTGCGTGTGACTTACCCTGACAGGGATTCTGGTCCCTACTTGGAAAAGTGTCTATACCTCTTCCAACTAGAGACCCCATTTCTAACATTGGTGATCAGCGGTGAGGATAGGACTTGTGTTTGTGCAGTAACATTCCATAGCTATGTGTTCACTACCTACCCACCGTTAAAGGTCAATTTGTTTTTTTTCTTCTCTTTTTACTGCAATTTCTTTCTGCTTGACATGTTTAATCTAATCCTCAACAACATGTCTTTGGCTGGGTCTCAAGAAGGAGCTGGAGAGTTAGACCTAGCCAAGCTGGAGACATACACTGTCAGCCAGCTGAAGGGGTTCTGCAAGGGGAAGGGAGTACCTACCCGGGGTGCCTCTAGGAAGGAGGAGTACCAGAAGTCCCTGAGGGTCTGGGCATAAACCAGTTCACAAGAGGATGTTGAGGTGGACGGGTCAGAGGATGGCTCCCCAGAAAATTCGCCAATAGCAGTGGGGGGTGCGCACCCCTGGATTTGCGCCCCCTGCTAAACCAGGGAGCAGTGTCTCAAGTCACGGCTTGACCGCAGAGGACAGGAAGGAGGAGAGAGAGTTTTAACTGCAATTGGCAAGGTTAAACATGGTGGAAGAGGAGAGGAAGGCTGAGAGAGAAGATTTCAAAAGTTACAAAAAATGCAGCAATGTGTTTCCGCACAGTAGAAAGCCCTTCACAAAGGTTGACTGGTCACCTTTCTGTTGCTTATTGCTATATTTGGGTGTTAAACTGGTACTACTAAGGTGCAACCAATGCCCAGACAGTGTTTTCAAGTTTATAAATGACAAATTCATGAAGTAATACTATTACAAAATGTACCACATTATGCCACATAATTTGCCTTTTCTTGCAGCATAATTTACTCAACCTGCCGCATATTTTGGCCCTCTTCTCCTGCATAGTTACAGTGGCCCTTAGTATAGTAATGAAGGATAAGTGCCCGACTGTGGTACCAATGGTGGAGCCTCCCATAAGCCCAGTAACGAAGGAGCACTACAGGAGTCTGGTATGGATCAGTATGACTCTTGACAGCCCAGAAAAGAAGCAGCGCCCACCTGTTATTCTTGATGTGGTTTTCCCCCAAACCTTTTGCCTTCACTCTTCCTGTTTTGCTGAATTTGTTTGGTAGGCATTAGGACTCTGTGCAGGTTACCACTGCTAACCAGTGATAAAGGTGTCATGCTTTCTTCTTTAAACATGGCAAAATTGGCTTATACCCAACAGGCACAATTAATTTATCTGCAAGTTCTTAGTACCGTAGTAAAGTGATACTATATGTAACCAGGACATTTAACTTAAATGCTACTACTGTGTCTTCATCATATATTGTGCCACCCACCTAACTAGCCTTTATTAGCAGCCTGTGTGTAGTTTAAAATTACAATTTTGACCTGGCAAAATAAACATTTTGCCAAGCCTAATTTTTCCTTTTTATTATATATGTCACCCCTAGAGTAGGCCATAGACAGCTAACAGGGCAGGGTTAATTCTATTTGAAAAGTTCAACATGTACTTCTAAGTTTTACATGTACTGGTAGAGGAAAGCTCTTAAATTTGTTTTTCAACACTGTAAGACCTACCTCTTCCATAGAATAACAGTGGGTTACATTCTTACTTTTAATACACAATACCTTTTTCTTGGGAATAGGTAGAAATGTCAGGTTTGGCCTCTCATTAATTGTACTTTAAAATCCTCTTTAATGGTAGTGGGACTTTAAGCCACAATTATAAAAATGCCACATTTAGAAAGTTGGCATTTCTTTGTCTTAACCATTTGGTACCTGCAGCCTGTTTCCTGGGTCGCATGAATAGCTGTAGTTAGGAGTAGGCCTTTGTGTATTCCTCCCAGACAGCATCAAAAGGGGGTCTGGCTATTAGCACGATGGGCCATCTTAACCTGATGGTAGGGGCAGAGCTGTCACCTTACACACTGGCACTTCAAAGGATCTGCCTCACCACACACAGACGCACACACACAAAAAGAACGTCACACTAGCCCTTTGTGACTCCAGACATCCTGGGACCAGGGCAGAGGAAGGAAGAAAATTCTAGTGGGGGAAGTCTAGAAGTTTCTCCCACTTCAAAGCTGGCACCAGCTTAAGTAAGTATAAGTATTGGACCCTCAGACCAACTCTTCAGATCACATCTGAAGACCCAGAAGAGCTGCCCTGCTGCTGGAAGGACTGCCCTGCTGCCTGAGGACTGGAACTGCTCCTTGAAACTACAACAACTTGAGTGAATCCAAGGCCTCGCGGACTGGCCTCCTTTTCTGAGCTACAGGGACATACCAAGCTCCGTGCAACCTGTCCTGCACCTACCCAGCTGCCCAAATCCAACTGGATCTGCATGTGCCCTACTGCTGGCCAGAGTCCTTATCCCCAACAGGTGCCCCCCCAGGACCCTGAGCTGGCATCTGAGTGTGCTCCTCTTGCCCAACAGTGGGTTTCCGCAGAACCAACCCAAAGCATTGCAACTCAATGCAATATGAAGCAGGACTTTGCATTGCAGTACCTCGCAGCTCCTGTCTGTCAGCCTCATCAAAATTGATGTAGCATGAGACATCTTGACACAGGACCAAGCATTGCAGAACCTTGCATCTCTTGATCAGTGGTCTAATCTGAACTGACGCAGAGAAATGCATCGTGACGCAGGACTTCACACTGCAGCACCTCCCAGCTCCGGATTGGAACTGACGCAGAGTGACACACAAAGCAGGACCTTGCACAGCAGCACCTGATCAGCGACCACCTCAGAACCAATACAGTGGAACGCATCTCGATGCAGAACCTCACATTTCAGTCCAAGTACAACAAGGTACACTGTCCAGCAGACCAAACTTGCTCCTATACCTGGCCCACACTCCATTGAGGCCAGCTTGAACTTGTGACTTTGTCCCTGTCCAGTGTGACCAGATAACCACAGTTGAGGCTTTGTGCTTTTTGATGCTACTTTTACCTAAAACTTTGTAATTGCATATCTCCATTTCTACTGATAGGATTTTTGTTGTTCTAATATAATATTATTTATTACACGTTACTCTATTTCCCTTGATCAGTGTTGGAGTTTTCTTGTATTGTGTTTTCACTTCATTACTGTTTGGGTATTGCTAAATACTTTACACATTGCCTCAAAAGTTGAGCTTGACTGCTTCTGTGCCAAGCTACCAGATGTCTAAGTACAGGTTAATTTAGTGACTGTTGTGGCTCACCCTGACAAGGACTGTGGCTGTTGCTTGAGTAGGGCTCACACCCCTCTCAACTGAAAAACCAATTACTCATACCAACTTTGTTTAACAATGGTGAATCCAGAGAATTAAGTTATTAAGGATCAGTGCCTTTCTCCAGTGCCAATGATGGTGGCTCCTGAAGGCAGAGTAATGAAGGAAAAGTACTGACTCTGGTCCCACAATAGTGGCTTCCAAGAGCTCAGTAATGAAGGAACAGAGCCCAACTCCAGCGTAAGTGATGGTGCTTTTGGGAGGGCATTAATGAAGAAACAACTCTTTTTCGATGAAGATGCCTTCTAAGAGTTCAGTAAGAAGAGAAGAAAGTTTGACTCCATTACTCATGATGAGAGCACAGTCATTAAGGAACAATACCTGGCACTGGTCCAACAATGAAACCTTGTGAGAGCCTAGTAAGAAAATAAGAGCGTTCAGCCATGTCGCCCACAATGGTGGCTCCTGAGACCAGGACCTGGCCCTCGTTCAACCATTGCTCCTGCCAAGAGCTCAGTAACGAAGAACAGTGCTCGACTCCTGTGCCAACAATGGTGGTTTTGAGAGCACACTAACGAAGGATTGGAGCCCGACTCTGGTGCCAACAATGGTGGCTCCAGAGAGGTCAATAATGCGGAAATAAGTGCCAAACTCCAGTGGCATCGATCGTGGCTCCTGAGAACGCAGTAATGAAGGAGCAATTTCTGACTCCAATGGAGGTGCTTTCTGATAACGTAGTAAAGGACTGTGTCAAACTCCAGTATCAACAGTGATAGCTCCAGAAACCACTGTAATGAATTAGCGGTGTTTGACTCCAGCACGGTAAAGAAGCAACAGTGCTTGAATCTGGTTCAGCACTGGCACCTCCCGAAAGGTCAGCCCAACCAACTGCAAACGATGGTGGCTCCGGAGAACACAGTGATGTGTTCTCTGCGGCCTGTTTTCCTTCAAGGAAAATGGTCTGCAAGAAACAAATGACCGATTTAATTAAAAGCCTTAGCAGGCCACCATCCTACCTTATGGCAACGATTCATAGTGGGTTACAATTTACGATGTACCTCATTAATAGTCATCAAATAGGTTGACTTGCGTCTCACTGCAAAACAAGATTTTGTGAACCCATTTATAAGAACATAGGTCAGTTCGCTAAAACAGAATGAATTTAGTAAAAGTTGCTACTCAATTTGCAACCATATTTACCGACTCCATTCTTCGTACATTTGGACCAAAGTGAGAAAAGGTAAGGTGATGAAAAAAAAACTGAAATATTGACCGACGGCAAAGGGGAGGGAAGATGGCTGCACAAAAACAGTAGTAAGTAATGTAATGAAGGTGATAACAAAGTGCTAACAGAAAGGTAGGAGTAAGAGTGGAGGAGTGTGTTTCAAAACGAATGCTTCTTACTGTCTCAACTTTAGCCTGTTTCCCGCTGGGCTCCATTTTGGTTTCGCAGCGTATCCCGGTGCTGCCGGTGCCTCTCACTCTAATGTCATCGACCATGATCGCTCGCTCAGGGATTGTGAAGCCGAACTCCTTAAAGTACCTATGATAAGTACAAAGGGAATCATGTGTCACTGCCAGAGGATCTGATGCACGTAGGACCAGGCCTTTCCCGCTTATGGAAAGAGCTTTGGACTTGGGATGCAAGATTCCACAGATATGCAGCCGGCTCTATGGTTGACTAATAGCTTCATTCAATTTTGAGTATTGTGAGGGACGGCGGCAGAACAACAGTAAATTAGTTTCAGCACAACAATCAAAATCACTAGCTCTCAGTCAACTATTTAGCGTCTTATAATACTGACTTTCTTTTTAGTATTTGATATTTCATAGTTTAGTAAAGAAAATGTGTTACTATTATTAAACCTACTGACCTCCAAAAAATAAGAGCCCTGCTCAGTGTTCACGCTAAACTATTGATTACACTGAGAAGTGCCATCAATAAGTGTACACTTCACTAAGCTCTCATGGGCTGTGAACAGAAAACAATTTTGACTGTTTTGTACTGCAAAAATGAAAATGTCACTTACCCAGTGTACATCTGTTCGTGGCATCAGTCGCTGAAGATTCACATGTTGTGCATAGCCCGCCACCTGGTGTTGGGTCGGAGTGTTACAAGTTGTTTTTCTTCGAAGAAGTCTTTCGAGTCACGGGACCGAGGGACTCCTCCTCTTTGTCTCCATTGCGCATGGGCGTCGACTCCATCTTCGATTGTTTTCTCCGCAGAGTGTGAGGTAGGAGTTGTGTGTGTTAGTAATAATGCCCATGCAATGGAGTGAATAAGTATGTACCTATTTAAGGTTTAAATAATATATTTACAAATGTACAAAGTTGAAGATAACTTCTAAACGGCTACAGGCTCCCGGGGAGGTGGGTGGGCACATGTGAATCTTCAGCGACTGATGCCACGAACAGATGTACACTGGGTAAGTGACATTTTCAGTTCGATGGCATCTGTCGCTGTAGATACACATGTTGTGCATAGACTAGTAAGCAGTTATCCCCCCAAAAGCGGTGGCTCAGCCTGTAGGAGTGGAAGTAGTCTGAAATAAAGTTCTTAGTACGGCTTGACCTACTGTGGCTTGTTGCGCGGATAGCACGTCTACACAGTAGTGCTTGGTAAATGTGTTAGGCGTAGACCATGTGGCTGCATTACATATTTCTTGCATTGGAATATTCCCTAGGAAGGCCATGGTAGCGCCTTTCTTTCTGGTTGAGTGTGCCCTTGGTGTAATGGGCAGCTGTCTTTTTGCTTTAAGGTAGCAGATTTGGATGCACTTAACTATCCATCTGGCTATACCTTGTTTTGATATTGGGTTTCCTGCATGAGGTTTTTGGAATGCAATAAACAGTTGTTTAGTCTTCCTGATGTTTTTTGTTCTGTCGATGTAGTACATTAGTGCTCTTTTGACGTCTAATGTATGTAGTGCCCTCTCAGCTACGGAGTCTGGTTGTGGGAAGAACACTGGTAGTTCTACCGTTTGATTTAGGTGGAACGGTGAAATAACCTTTGGTAAAAATTTAGGATTGGTTCTTAGGACTACTTTATTTTTGTGTAGTTGG
Source organism: Pleurodeles waltl (assembly GCF_031143425.1). NCBI lineage: Eukaryota > Metazoa > Chordata > Amphibia > Caudata > Salamandridae > Pleurodeles > Pleurodeles waltl. The sequence goes on from NC_090439.1 coordinate 1,129,574,898, forward strand.
ATAAAAGGTTCCTGTATTGTAAACGCCTGAATTTCACTTACTCTTCTTAGAGATGTGATGGCGATGAGAAATGCAACTTTCCAGGTTAGGAATTGTATTTCGCAAGAATGCATGGGTTCAAAAGGTGGACCCATGAGTCTTGTTAAGACAACGTTGAGGTTCCATGAAGGAACGGGTGGTGTCCTTGGTGGTATAATTCTTTTAAGGCCTTCCATAAATGCTTTAATGACAGGTATCCTAAATAGTGAAGTTGAATGGGTAATCTGCAGGTATGCAGATATTGCTGCAAGGTGTATTTTAATGGAAGAGAAAGCTAGGTTTGATTTTTGTAAGTGTAGTAAGTAACCTACTACATCCTTTGGAGATGCGTGTAATGGTTGAATTTGATTATGATGGCAGTAGCAAACAAACATTTTCCATTTGCTTGCATAGCAGTGTCTAGTGGATGGTCTTCTAGCTTGCTTTATGACTTCCATACATTCTTGGGTAAGGTCTAAGTGTCCGAATTCTAGGATTTCAGGAGCCAGATTGCTAGATTCAGCGATGCTGGATTTGGATGCCTGATCTGTTGTTTGTGTTGTGTTAACAGATCTGGCCTGTTGGGCAATATGACGTGGGGTACTACTGATAGGTCTAGCAGTGTTGTGTACCAGGGTTGCCTTGCCCATGTTGGTGCTATCAGTATGAGTTTGAGTTTGTTTTGACTCAATTTGTTTACTAGATATGGAAGGAGAGGGAGAGGGGGAAAAGCGTATGCAAATATCCCTGACCAGTTCATCCATAGGGCATTGCCTTGAGACTGCCTGTGTGGGTATCTGGATGCGAAGTTTTGGCATTTCGCGTTCTCCTTTGTTGCAAATAAGTCTATTTGGGGTTTTCCCCAAAGTTTGAAGTAAGTGTTTAGAATTTGGGGGTGAATTTCCCATTCGTGGACTTGTTGGTGATCTCGAGAGAGATTGTCTGCGAGTTGATTCTGGATTCCTGGAATAAACTGTGCTATTAGGCGAATGTGGTTGAGAATTGCCCATTGCCATATTTTTTGTGCTAGAAGGCACAGCTGTGTCGAGTGTGTGCCCCCCTGTTTGTTTAGATAATACATTGTTGTCATGTTGTCTGTTTTGACAAGAATGTATTTGTGAGTTATGATTGGTTGGAATGCTTTTAATGCTTGGAAAACTGCTAGCAGTTCGAGGTGATTTATATGCAGCTTTGTTTGATGTACGTTCCATTGTCCTTGTATGCTGTGTTGATTGAGGTGTGCTCCCCACCCTGTCATGGAAGCATCTGTTGTTATCACGTATTGTGGCTCTGGGTCTTGGAAAGGCCGCCCTTTGTTTAAATTTATACTGTTCCACCATAGAAGCGAGAGGTATGTTTGGCGGTCTATTAACACCAGATCCAGAAGGTGACCCTGTGCTTGTGACCATTGTGATGCTAGGCACTGTTGTAAGGGCCTCATGTGCAGTCTTGCGTTCGGGACAATGGCTATGCTGAGGACATCATGCCTAGGAGTTGTAATATCATTTTTGCCTGTATTCTTTGTGTTGGATACATGCGTTGTATAATTTTTGGGAAATTTTGAACCCTTTGGGGACTTGGAGTGGCTATTCCTTTTGTTGTGTCTATTGTCGCTCCTAGATATTGTTGTACTTTGCACGGCAGAATGTGTGATTTTGCATAGTTGATGGTGAAACCGAATTTGTAGAGGGTTTGTATGACCTGATCTGTGTGGTGTGAGCACCTTGTCAGTGAGTTGGTCTTGATTAGCCAGTCGTCTAGATACGGGAATACGTGTATTTGCTGCCTTCTGTGTGCAGCCACTACTGCTAGACATTTTGTAAAGACTCTTGGTGCGGTTGTTAAACCAAACGGCAATACTTTGAATTGGTAATGTATTCCTTTGAATACGAACCTTAGGTATTTCCTGTGCGACGGATGTATTGGTATGTGGAAATACGCGTCTTTGAGATCTAAGGTTGTCATGTAGTCCTGTTGCTTTAGCAATGGTAACACTTCTTGTAGCGTGACCATGTGAAAGTGTTCTGATTTGATGTAGGTGTTTAGTGTTCTGAGGTCTAGGATTGGTCTCAGTGTTTTGTCCTTTTTTGGTATTAGAAAGTACAGTGAGTAAACCCCTGTATTTATTTGTGTATTTGGTACCAGTTCTATTGCGTTCTTCTGCAGTAATGCTTGAACTTCTATTTCTAGGAGGTCTGAATGTTGTTTTGATAAATTCTGTGTTTTTGGTGGTATATTTGGAGGGATTTGTAGAAATTCTATGCAATAACCATGTTGGATAATTGCTAAGACCCAAGTGTCTGTTGTTATTTCCTCCCACGCTTGGTAATACTGACCTATTCTTCCCCCCACTGGTGTTGTGTGGAGGGGATGAGTGACGTGTGAGTCACTGCTTGGTTGTAGGTGTTTTGGGGCTTTGAAATTTTCCCCTACTCCTAGGGAATTGTCCTCCTCTGTATTGGCCCCGAAAGCCTCCCCTTTGGTACTGTCCCTGGTAGGTGGACGGTGTTGAATGTGAGGTGCTGGCTTGTGTGGCCTGACCCCGAAACCCCCCTCTAAAGGTTGTTTTGCAGAAGGTGCTGAAAGTGCCTCTGCTCTGCGGGGAGTAGAGTGCGCCCATGGCTTTTGCAGTGTCAGTGTCCTTTTTTAGCTTCTCAATTGCCGTGTCCACCTCCGGTCCGAACAATTGTTTCTCATTGAATGGCATATTGAGCACTGCCTGCTGTATCTCTGGTTTAAAACCAGACGTTCGTAGCCACGCGTGCCTTCTTATAGTTACTGCTGTGTTAATTGTTCTTGCAGCTGTGTCCGCTGCATCCATAGAGGAGCGTATCTGATTATTAGATATGTTCTGTCCCTGCTCAACCACCTGTTTCGCCCTCTTTTGTAGCTCTTTGGGTAGATGCTCAATGAGGTGTTGCATCTCGTCCCAATGGGCTCTGTCATAGCGCGCAAGTAGTGCTTGAGAGTTAGCGATGCGCCACTGGTTTGCAGCTTGTACTGCGACTCTTTTCCCGGCTGCATCGAACTTGCGGCTCTCTTTATCTGGGGGTGGTGCATCCCCAGATGTGTGGGAGTTGGCTCTCTTGCGAGCTGCTCCTACTACGACAGAATCTGGTGGCAGTTGTGAGGTGATGAAAGCAGGGTCTGTGGGAGGTGCTTTATATTTCTTTTCCACCCTTGGTGTTATTGCTCTACTCTTGACCGGCTCCTTGAAGATTTCCTTTGCGTGCCTAAGCATTCCTGGGAGCATAGGCAGGCTTTGGTAGGAGCTATGGGTGGAGGAGAGGGTGTTGAATAGGAAGTCATCCTCGACAAGTTCCGAGTGCATGGACACGTTGTGGAACTCTGCTGCCCTAGCCACCACTTGTGAATATGCTGTGCTGTCCTCTGGTGGTGAGGGCTTTGTAGGATACGCCTCTGGACTGTTATCTGACACTGGGGCGTCGTATAAGTCCCAAGCGTCCTGGTCTTGGTCACCTTGGCTCATGGTGGTGTGAGCCGGGGAGTGTGACGGAGTCTGTGCCGGTGAAATGTTAGCTACAGGTGGAGGAGAGGGTGGCGGAGTTACCTTTTTCACCAGTTTTGTTTGTGGTGCTTGGTCTTGTTGGAACTCAAGTCTCCTTTTTCTCTTAATAGGGGGAAGGGTGCTGATTTTTCCTGTTCCACTCTGTATAAAAATGCGTTTTTGAGTGTGGTCCACTTCGGTGGACTGTAACTCTTCCTCAAATCTATGCTTTCGCATTTGAGAGGACAGTGATTGCTCCTCTGAATAGGAACCAGTAGTTGGCTGAGTTGCGGGTCGTTTTGGCACCGAAACCATGTCCGTACTCTTTTTCGGCTCCGAGGCGACCTTCCTCTTTTTCGGAGTTGAACCCTCTCGGCATCGATCCTCCTCGGTGCCGCTGTCTCTGCGTCGAGCAGCTTCGGCTCCGCTATCTCGGCGTCGATCTTTGTCGGCAGCACTTTCTCGGTCCCGAGATGGCTGCGTGCCTGTGTCTCGACCCGAGTCGGACGATCTCGGCACTATTTCGGCCTTTTTCGGTGCCGATGGTCGGTCACCGAATTTATGGGTTGAGCCATGGCCTGTTGGCAGTGGCGTCCCCTGGGCCTTGTCAGTTTTCTTGTGTGCTAGCTTCGACGTCTTACTCACTGTTTCGTGTTCGTCGAATTCGTCCGAGTCCGATTCATGGATCGAGAAGGCTTCCACTTCTTCTTGTTCCTCGAACTCTCGGTGTCCTGTCGGCGTGGACGCCATCTGCAGTCTTCTGGCTCGACGGTCACGGAGTGTTTTTCGGGACCGGAACGCACGACAGGCCTCACAAGTTTCTTCCCTGTGCTCGGGCGACAGGCACAGGTTACAGACCAAATGTTGGTCTGTATATGGGTATTTGTTGTGGCATTTAGGACAGAATCGGAACGGGGTCCGTTCCATCAGCGTCGATGTTACACGCGGTCGGGCCGACCAGGCCCCGACGGGGGATCGAAAACTACCCCGAAGGGCTACCGGAGCTCTTCACGATCCGATTCGGTGTCGATTCTATCTAACCCGATCCCGAACGCAACAATACCAACGGAATTTTCTGATTATTTAGCTAACTTTCCGTTCCGAAACCCGGAGCGAAAGGAACACGTCCGAACCCGATGGCGGAAAGAAAACAATCGAAGATGGAGTCGACGCCCATGCGCAATGGAGACAAAGAGGAGGAGTCCCTCGGTCCCGTGACTCGAAAGACTTCTTCGAAGAAAAACAACTTGTAACACTCCGACCCAACACCAGATGGCGGGCTATGCACAACATGTGTATCTACAGCGACAGATGCCATCGAACATATGGATATTTGTGAGGGACCTTTCCCCACAGTGTGACTTGAAATGGCCCCTCAGAGATGCCCAGTTTGGTTGCTTGGCCCAGCTATCACTGTGAAAGCCAGACAGGCGATGCATCCAGTTCCATCAGGTATTCGTCCTCCACTGTTACGTGAAAGTTCATCCTGCAGACTTGGCCATTCTCAGACCTCGTGGATCTTGCATCGTCCTGTGATTAGACTGTTAGAGCAGGGAGCAATGACGGAGGGATTTCCCACACATACGTAAGTAATATGTTCAAACACTATCAGTTTTTGACTCAAAGAATCAAGGGAAACCCAAGGGTATGTAAGGGACCTATGGATAAAGTATTTTATAAGGAACAGGGGTCCCTTACCATAAAAGATGCAATACTATTTCATAGACATACAATGAAGTCTATCCATAATGTCTAAAGTGTTTATTTAATAAGAAATCTTTTGAAAAAGAATTTCTGGAAGAGAAGTCATAACATAGAGAGGCTAAAATGACTTAAGGAACTTTCAGCACATATGGCAAAGAGAAAAAGCAATAAGAGAAAAAGCGACTTAAGGAACTTTCAGCACATATAGTAAATAGAAAAAGCGTACTATGGGGCTTATTATGATCCTCGGCGGTTCAGCCCGCTATGCCAACTGCGGGTGAAAAGACCGCCACCGGCATGGCGGTATGAACCGCCATATAAAGAGCACAGGGAGGGTCGCCCTCCACTGCCAGGGTGCCTCCAACAGGCAGCCTGACAGTGGAGGGAATCATTATCCGACTGGGCAGCACTGCTGCTCCTCGGATAATGATCCCTTCTGCCACCAGCCTTTCCCTGGCAGGTTCCCCCGCCAGGGAGAGGCTGGCGGAAGGGGTGCACCGGGGCACCCCTGGGGGCCCCTGCACTGCCCATGCATTTGGCATAGGCAGTGCAGGGGCCCCTGTGCAGTGCCCCATCGTGCAGGTCACTGCCCGATTTACGGGCAGTGATCTGCGCGATGGGTGCAGCTGCACCCGCCGCACAGAGGCATTGACGGTGGCTCCCCTTGGAGCCGCCTGCAATGTCCCGGCCATGAATTCTGCTGGGCCGGTGGGCGGAAACAATGTTACCGCCCGCCGGCCCAGCAGAATGTTCTTTATGCGCCCGGAGGGGTCCCAGTGGGGCTGGCGGTCAGTTAAATGACTGCCAGCATGAACACGGCGGTTAACACCGCCGTGTTCATAATGAGGGCCTATATGTGCTGAAAGTTCCGTAAGTCATTTTAGTCTCTCTGTTATAACTTCTCTTCCAGAATGTCTTTTTTAAAAGATTTCTTATTAAATAAACAATTTTAACATTATACAGAGACTTAATTGTATGTCTATGTCTATGACCCGTGTCCCTTATAAAATACTAGCAATGGCACTTCCCTAGGCTCAGCCTTGTTATTTATGGAAAATGTACCAAATTTGTATTTCTTGTCAAATAAATCTTTGAAGTGCAGTGAGGCGCAGGGATCCATCACCACTTTTGTTCAGTTTGTACCTACAGCCTCTAGGAAATTTACTTCACCGACATGGAGACAAATTCTTCACAATGTTGTGCAATCAAAAACACCCACAAAATCAATAAGGAATGAATTACTGAAAGCTCCATTTCTTCTAGAGCAGGTTTATCTGTACACACACATGCACACCCACCCCCTCTCCCCTTCATTGGTCTTTGCTCATTAAAATGGATGATATAAAGACCAACCGCACCAGGAAGCAGAGAATCTTTTCAGTAAATGGCTATAATAGAAGCTCACAGTATTGGACATGAGAGCCCCCTGCTGAGGGAGAGTACCCCGATTGGAAGTATATGGCCTTCCCTTGTCTGAGATGTAATATACTGTTATCTGATTTGTGCAAACGTAGATCGTGGTAGCGCTCAAACAAAGCTGCACAGAACCTTTCATAGGAGTTTTCCTTCAGAAAGGCTGCCTTCAGTAAGACCCAAAGCATTATGGTACTTGTAGTCCTTGCATCTCTCTCATTTTGTTTTTTAACCTTCAAGTAACAGTAAAATATGGACTAATATTAAATCAGGCAATCGCTTCATATTTAAACAGTTCTGTTTTCACTTCCATTAACCCCTAGGGTGCCTTGGACGAGGTGATCTCGTCCAAGGCACCAGTTCCCGGGTGCCTTGGACGAGATCACCTTGTCCTGCACCCGGGAACTGGGGGGAGCGCTAGCGCTCTCCCATGTGCTCCCCACCCACCCCCCCCCCAAGGCAGGGATGGAAGGGGAAGCCCTTCCCCTTCCACCCCCGACCCCCCCACCACCCCTGTGACGTCAGCGCGCTGATTGTCACAGGGCCTCCTCCCATCGCGCCGGAAGCTCAGCTTCCAGCGCGATCGAAAGAGAAGTCTCTCTCAGCGTTTCAAAAGCTTTGCAATCCGGCTTTTGAAATGCCCACTAGACACCAGGGATTTTATTTTTTTGTTTTGAAATTGGCATAAGGGAGCGACCCCTTGGGCAAGGGTCGCTCCCAGGGGGGGCATTTTTTTGGAAGGACTTTTCTGGCCCCCATGGGGGCAGAAACCTCTAGGCACCAGGGATCATTTTCTTTTTTTCTTTTTGTTTTGTTCTGGTTTTTTGGAGGTGGGGAGCGACCCCTTAGGCAAGGGTCGCTCCCCTAAGGGGCAAATTATATTTAGGCCATTTCTGCCCCCTTTGGGGACAGATCGGCCGATTTTTGCGCAATGTCACGCAGGGGGAGCGACCCCGTAGGCAAGGGTCGCTCCCGGGGGTGGATTGGGGGGGGGGCATTTATTTTAGGCCGATAGGCGCCAGGGCAAAAAAAAAAATTTGTGTTTTTTTTTGGTTCGTTAGTTTTTTTTAGAGATGGGGAGCGACCCATTAGGCAAGGGTCGCTCCCCTGGGGGGAAAATTGTATTTAGACCATTTCTGCCCCCTTTGGGGGCAGATCGGCCGATTTTAGGTCAATCTGCTCCCAAGGGGGCAGAAACCACTAGGCACCGGGGTTTTTTGTTTTTTGGCCAATGTCACGCAAGGGGAGCGACCCCGTAGGCAAGGGTCGCTTCCGGGGAGGGGTTGGGGGGGACAAATTTATTTTAGGCCATTTCTGCCCCCCCCCCCCTGGGGCCGGCTGAGCTAGAGGCCAAAATCCACAGGTAGGTACTTTGCAAAAAACACCTCTGTTTTCTGTCAAAAAATGTGATGTGTCCACGTTGTGTTTTGGGCCATTTCCTTTTGTGGGCGCTAGGCCTACCCACACAAGTGAGGTACCATTTTTGTCGAGAGACTTGGGGGAATGCTGGGTGGAAGGACATTTGTGGCTCCTCTCATATTCCAGAACTTTCTGTCACCGAAATGTGTGGAAAATGTGTTTTTTTTATCCAAATTTTGAGGTTTGCAAAGGATTCTGGGTAACAGAACCTGGTCCGAGCCCCGCAAGTCACCCCTCCTTGGATTCCCCTAGGTCTCTAGTTTTCAGAAATGCACAGGTTTGGTAGGTTTCCCTAGGTGCCGGCTGATCTAGAGGCCAAAATCTACAGGTAGGCACTTTGCAAACAACACCTCTGTTTTCTGTCAAAAAATGTGATGTGTCCACGTTGTGTTTTGGGGCATTTCCTGTCGCGGGCACTAGGCCTACCCACACAAGTGAGGTACCATTTTTATCGAGAGACTTGGGGGAATGCTGGGTGGAAGGACATTTGTGGCTCCTCTCAGATTCCAGAACTTTCTGTCACCGAAATGTGAGGAAAATGTGTTTTATTAGCCAAATTTTGAGGTTTGCAAAGGATTCTGAGTAACAGAACCTGGTCAGAGCCCCACAAGTCGCCCCATCTTGGATTCCCCTAGGTCTCTAGTTTTCAAAAATGCACAGGTTTGGTAGGTTTCCCTAGGTGCCGGCTGAGCTAGAGGCCAAAATCTACAGGTAGGCACTTTGCAAACAACACCTCTGTTTTCTGTCAAAAAATGTGATGTGTCCACGTTGTGTTTTGGGGCATTTCCTGTCGCGGGCGCTAGGCCTACCCACACAAGTGAGCTATCATTTTTATCGAGAGACTTGGGGGAACGCTGGGTGGAAGGACATTTGTGGCTCCTCTCAGATTCCAGAACTTTCTGTCACCGAAATGTGAGGAAAACGTTTTTTAGCCAAATTGTGAGGTTTGCAAAGGATTCTGGGTAACAGAACCTGGTCAGAGCCCCACAAGTCACCCCCTCTTGGATTCCCCTAGGTCTCTAGTTTTCAAAAATGCATAGGTTTGGTAGGTTTCCCTAGGTGCCGGCTGAGCTAGAGGCCAAAATCTACAGGTAGGCACTTTGCAAAAAACACCTCTGTTTTCTGTCAAAAAATGGGATGTGTCCACGTTGTGTTTTGGGGCATTTCCTGTTGTGGGCACTAGGCCTACCCACACAAGTGAGGTATCATTTTTATCGGGAGACTTGGGGGAACATAGAATAGCAAAACAAGTGTTATTGCCCCTTGTCTTTCTCTACATTTTCCCTTCCAAATATATGAGAGTGTGTAAAAAAGACGTCTATTTGAGAAATGCCCTGTAATTCACATGCTAGTATGGTCACCCCAGAATTCAGAGATGTGCAAATAACCACTACTCCACAACACCTTATCTTGTGCCCATTTTGGAAATACAAAGGTTTTCTTGATAGCTATTTTTCACTCTTTATATTTCAGCAAATGAATTGCTGTATACCCGGTATGGAATGAAAACGCACTGCAGGGTGCAGGTCATTTATTGGCTCTGGGTACCTAGAGTTCTTGATGAACCTACAAGCCCTATATATCCCCGCAACCAGAAGAGTCCAGCAGACGTAACAGTATATTGCTTTCAAAAATCTGACATTGCAGGAAAAAGTTACAGAGTAAAACGTAGAGAAAAATTGCTGTTTTTTTCACCTCAATTTCAATATTTTTCTTTTTCAGTTGTTATTTTCTGTGGAAAACCCTTGTAGGATCTACACAAATGACCACTTGCTGAATTCAGAATGTTGTCTACTTTTCAGAAATGTTTAGGTGTCTGGGATCCAACATAGGTTTCACGCCCATTTCTGTCACTGACTGGAAGGAGGCTGAAAGCACAAAAAAATCATAAAAATGGGGTATGTCCCAGTAAAATGCCAAATTTGTGTTGAAAAACTGGGTTTTCTGATTCAAGTCTGCCTGTTCCTGAAAGCTGGGAAGCTGGTGATTTTAGCACCACAAACCCTTTGTTGATGCCATTTTCAGGGAAAAAAACACAAGTCTTCTTCTGCAGCCACTTTTTCCAATTTTTTTTAAAAAAAAACGAAATTTTCACTGTATTTTGGCTAATTTCTTGGCCTCCTTCAGGGGAACCCACAAAGTCTGGGTACGTCTAGAATCCCTAGGATGTTGGAAGAAAAGGATGCAAATTTGGTGTGGATAGCTTATGTGGACAAAAAGTTATGAGGGCCTAAGTACGAACTGCCCCAAATAGCCAAAAAAAGGCCTGGCACAGGAGGGGGAAAAGGCCTGGCAGAGAAAGCTCTTCACAGGAACTCAACCTTGTTAGGTGGCGCCACCTTTGAATGCTGCAAAACAATGTACATGGTAAAAAACATAAAAACCTTGTGCTTGTATTTCTGTAAAAGTTAACATGATTAATGAAATGCAACAAAAGCTTTAATAAAAAATGACACAGAAAGAAACCGGTGAAGCAACGGGGGACTCACCTGGCGCTGAAAGCGGCCTTGAAGTCACCGGACTGGCAGGAGTCCTGCGACGCCGGGTACCCCCTGGAGGAGCACATGAGGGCACAGTCTGTGCGTTCATACCGCAGGTGCAGGAAGGCTTCGGTGTCAATTTGAGACCTGGGGCAGAGAGGTGTAGACATAACAAAGAGCAGGACACCAGGGAGGCTAGTGTACTCCCTGACCCAAGAAGTAGCTGCCAGCTCCCTCTTCTTCACCTGCTTCACCACACCCTCTTTCCTGAGAAATCATAAACTTATCACTCGAAGGCAAAGTCCCTGACCCAAGAAGAAGTCAGCTGCCTCTCCTTCAACGCAGCCTCCTACCCTAAAAAGCAAACTTCCCTCAGCTCTAAAGCCGGGACTAATTAGGCCTTCTCCAGACAAAAAAGGTAACAACTGATGCAAGCAACTCCCAGAACCTCTGACCAGTAGCCAAACATCTCTTCCTGGTGAAAACCTCTGAGAAAGTGACATCTAACAAATTCCTAACACATGCAGCACAAAACTGGCCACCTCCAAGTGCTGAAGAATTCCTGAATCTCCTATGAAGGACCCACCTGCCTTTTGGTATTACTCGACCTGTTGCCGGCATTCAGCACCATAGACCACACCACTCTACTAAACATCCTGTCAAACAGGCTGGGATTAAAAGGAGAGCCATTAAAACGCTTCAGTTCCTTCCTTAACTCAAGGTCACAAGTAGTCAATAGTACCTCTCACAGACAGAAACAACTGCCCACGGAATAGAGTTTCACAAGGTTCAATTCCCTCTCCTAAGGAGTGCAATGTGTGACCTTCCCAAATGTAGAACTATGACTGAGTCCATGGCTGGGGGAGCATACCTCTGAAATCCTTGCGTCTCCAGCTCCGCCACGCACTCGCGACCCAGAGCAGCAATTCGCTCATCGAGCAGAGCGTACGATTCCTTGCTGTACGCCACAGAGCAGGGCTCCTGGGCCTCGTGGACCACGTCTGCCAATGCCATGCCAAATGCGGAGAGGATCCCGCCGTACCTGTAGGCGCCAGAAGCAACAGCACAGTCAGCAATATTTTACTCAGTGCCCGAGTGACTGCTTTAATAACAAGGGTCTCTAGGTCTCTGTACACTGACAAACTTTATGTGCTGGTTGTGAGATCTAGCCTGCTTTAGCCTTGTAAATAGAATAATATGCAGGTTTTAATATCATCCACTGGTAACTGCTCTGGTCTGCAATCCAGTTCATCATTTTTTTGCCCACCATGCCGTCCAGTTTCATGAAAATCAGCTTAGGTCCTGCTCCAATGGGAAAAGTCCAGCTAACACTGGCAGGCCCTGTCTGCTCTGAATGGAAACACAATCAACCCAGAATCTGGAATCATCAGAAGGGTGCAGCCTGTGTCTTGGGGGCGCGAGCCCATGGGGAAGACAATAAGTGAATTATTTTTACGCTTCACTCGTAATAATGACAGAAAAAACCTTGTGACCTATTAGAACATTGGAATGTTGAGCGCTCTATTGAACACAATGTAGTGAGTCACATCTTGTAAGGGCTGGTATAAGCCTTCTGCTCCAACATTACAAACATTTGTCTTTCTGTTTCTCTCAATTTCATTTAAAACATTCTAGCCTCATGTTCAAATAGCCTTATATTATTTTTGTTTCGGCTATAATGGTCATTAAAGGCCCCTTCCTCGTTAGAGGCCCCAGCTGCAGGGTCCAGGGCCTTTAATAACCAGTATAGCCCTGCAGCGGGCTATAAGGCTATAGCAAATTGTGATGGAAAAAAGGGTGTGCATCAAATAATAATAATACAAAAAACATAACAAAGATGTTTTTTTAATCGAGCTACCCAAGCCTCTGCCAACTGACTTTATTGTTGGTTAATTCAAGTGCATGCGTGGCAGAATGTTTTTTGTTTCATTTACCTGCAAATATGCAGATTTTTTTTTAAATCTACTCGTTTTTCGACTTTCAGTCCGATACTTGGTTCGTACCAGCAATTCCAATGTAGTGCAAAGCATCACTGAAGAATGGGGCTGAAATCTCTAACCATAACCACACAAGTTGCTAAACCCATCCCATGAGCTAATGATAAGAGCTCACACAGCCGGTCAGATCGGACTAGCAGTAGCTTTGAAGGCGGCTTTAGCTGCTCGCGCCAGCTGCCAATACATTTTTGAGTAACATGCAAGTCGACTGAAGAAGTGGCCATAAACTGAGTTACTCAGCTCTTGTGCATTGGAGAGATCATTTCTTTCAGTTGTCTCTAGCTTTTAAAATATATTTCGATAATTTTCAAAACAGAAAAACAATCGGTTGAATAGTTATTTAGGGAAATGTCACTAAAGATAATTCCTCTGTTACCACAAAATAAATTCAGAAACAAGTCAAAGACAGAAACAAGTGCAAGTTAGATGTGAAACATCCAATATGTTCTGCAGATCTATGTGCTATTTTGTACAGAGTCAAAAACATAAAGTGCAACGTACATTTCTGCATAATTTACTCTGCAGGAGTAAGTACAGGGGAAATGGAGTATGCAAGCAAAACTATGATTTGTGGAGATTTGTTTTTTGTAAATTCCCAAATATATCAAACCATATGCTGTAGATGTAGGTCTGTAATTTGCAAATGTCTCAGATTTTTGCCACTGAGACTCACAGGCAACATAGTTAGGGAAGACACCTTCGGGTGGCTTCACAAAAGCATTTTTGAGAATGGGAAATATTACTACAGGGGAAATGTTTTATGAACTCTTACATTCCTTCTAAATTAGGCCCAAAAACTCCAAATCCCTAAGAGTTTCACTAATCGTAAATGAATTTTGCCTGAACATTCTCATTTTATTCCCATTTTAGATGTTTTGGAGCCAATTCACAAAGGCATGTATGCATATGTAAAAGCATACTACAGGAGTACTTTACACACTCCTAAAACGCCTCCATGAGTCAGCCCCTTAGTGTGCCGTGAATCTTTAAGTGATACATACTTGTGAATGAAGACCGTCTTCATGCCCAAGGAGCGAGCTATCGCACATGCGTGCTGCCCTCCCGCGCCACCGAAGCAGGCCAGAATGTGCTGGGAAGTGTCGTGACCTTTGGCCTGAAAAAGACAAGAGTCAATTAAAAAAAACTAAAATGTAGCCAAAAGTCAAACTTCATAAGTCAAAAGCAGGGTGGACTTGCAGAACAATCAAGATCACCAATGGAAAGCTTTATAAAATTGTGAAACCTGCCACTGCACTCTCTGCTGGGCTCTCTGATCTCGACTGAAATTTATTACGTTTACCTCATACATAGCCATTGTGGATGTCCTGAAAAACTGGTTGCATTTTATTATTCAGTGGAGTTAGATGTCCACTCAGAAAATGAGGCAGTGGGAGGAGAAAAGGTTCCCTGAAAGCATACGGTACTTTCTTGGATGAAGACAAATAAGGCAAAAGGCAAGAGTCAACAAGAGGAAGTTACTAACGAGTAAATAAAAGATCAAACCTTACTTTGCACTTTGCCTCCACTCAGATCCCACCCCACTCAGACAACCTCATTTTATGGTCATTTTTAGGGCCAGATGTAGCAATGTCCGATTTTGCGAATCGGAAATTGCGAGTCGGTGCAACTCCCAATTTCTGAGTTGCAAAATCGGATGCAGAACGGTGTCTCAGACACCGTCTGCGAATCGCTATGGGGTCGCAAAGACCCACCTCATTAATATTAATGAGGTGGGTCGCATTTTGCGACCCCCTTCAGATTTCCTGCACTCACAGGGATGGTGGCCTGCTGGAGACAGCAGACCTCCATGTCCGTGACTGCTTTTTAAATAAAGCAGTTTATTTTTTTTGTATTGCAGCCCGTTTTCCTTAAAGGAAAACGAGTTGCAATACAAAAAAATAACGAAACAATTTGGTTTCGGTTTTTCAGAGTAGGCAGTGGTCCATTGGACCACTGCCTGCTCTGAAAAATCATTTCTGGCAACATTCACAAAGAGGAAGGGGTCCCATGGGGACCCCTTCCCTTTTGCGAATGGGTTACCACCAGTGTGACACTGGTGGTAACTGCGAATTGCTTTGCAACCGCGCGGTCACAAAGCAATTCTGCATCGCGGTGCGAGTAGCAAATAGGAAGGGGACACCTCTTCCTATTTGCGAGTCACATTCCCATTTTGCGAGTCGGTACCGACTCGCAAAATGGGAATAAGCATCGCAATCGGCATTTTGCATGGCGCAAACTGGGATTTTCGCAGTTTGCACCATGCAAAATGCTACCTACATCTGGCCCTAAAATGTATTTTGTGCAAAAGAGGTTTGCAATATTACACTTCTAGGAATCCTAGGCACACTGAACCCAAAGGTGCTCTATTTGCAAGACTAAATAACCCTCTTAATTAATTAAATTACTAAAGTAACCTAAAAAGTCATGTATTTGTTTTAGGTCTGTCAATGGGACCAGTTTAGCCGCCTTCTAGCCTCTTGCAATTCGGGAAATAAAACATTAAATTATAACAATACACGGGTACAGAAGACCTGGGGCCATTGCTCGGCTGGAGTGCAAGCCATATTTTGGATCGGGCCCTTTGGTCCTTGGCCGTGGCTTTAGTGTCATTTTCGTTTGGGATCAGTCCACAGGACAGCCATTTACTCTTTGCCTGTTTGGGTTTGCAGAGCGCCTAGCAATGGGTGAGCACCTTTAAGGAAGTCTCCAGCAACT
Organism: Pleurodeles waltl; assembly: GCF_031143425.1. NCBI lineage: Eukaryota > Metazoa > Chordata > Amphibia > Caudata > Salamandridae > Pleurodeles > Pleurodeles waltl. The sequence goes on from NC_090439.1 coordinate 1,129,590,152, forward strand.
GAGATGCTGCACCTCACAGCGGACCCTATATGGAGCAGTTACAAGGCATAGGGAATGGATAGACAGCAATGTGGTCCTCACACCTGAAGGGGTGCTCAGCATCCGCATCGGAGGCGGGCTACACAACCAATTGCCACCTGAGATGTACTTCTGTCGCTGACATCAGAAAGTGAATTCTCCCTGAGTGAAGTCACACCACCGCCTCATCGGTGCTCCTCCTTCTCCGCTGTGGAAGAGGAGGTTGGGTAATTTCCTTGCCCCTCCAGCTCACTCCTCCCGCGAGACCCCTTGACGTGCTGCACAGAGTCACCAACACCAGTGAGAGGAGGCTACTGCAGTTGTATCTGAACTGTGTTGCTGGCTAACCGCTGCTTCTCGGTCCCGGGCTTCCACAGTGAAGGTGGATGCTTCACCTTGCTTCGTTTCTTGTCCATTATCGCGGGGGGTAACTGCGGTGCTTACGAGCAACACACACCGGTATTAGGCACACTTTGGCAGTGCTTGCTATTTAATCACTATGAGTTTGGCAAGTTCAGTTTAATGTTTCCCCCTCAGCAAAAATTACTCTTGCTAAGTACACAATTTTATTCAAGCAGGTATGGTTCTTAACACCTCCTCCAGGCATGCACACTCACCTTTTGGGCCCTATTAAACAGGCTCCCAAGAACCACAGAGAGGGGAAACGGACAAAGGGTCATTTGAGTGCTGGAAAGGAACCACATTACAACACATAAAGTTGCTCCACACCGCAAAGGTGAAGGATCACAAAACTCATGACTTTAACACAGATAACAGAATCTACAGAAAAGGGGAGCAAATCAGAATTGAATGAGTCTGGCATGCCTGGCACTGGGTTAAACTGAAAACTTTTGTCCCTTTCCGCTGATCTTACACTGGCCTCTTGTGGGAGAAGTGGAGGCGGACACAGGAGTGGCTCTGCGGCTCAAAACCAGGGTGCTGCCCTCCTAGACCCTCTATTGTCTTACCACCCCCTTGTCTGCAAAACATCTTGTTTTTTAAGCTTAGAGGGAGGACGTGCTCTTTGCCCATCCTGTGTGCGCATTTCCTTTTGTACAGAAATGTCCCTCTACAAAATGTAATGTAATGTCCCTGCTTTCCTTTGCTTTTTGTAAATGGGTGTCCCGCTGTACTTTCAATTGTCCCCATGTCTGTGTTCCGCTTTCCAAGCCTAACCCTGCCATTAGGTATACGCAGCAGCAGAAACGACTGACAGGCCTAACGTGTCTGAAGTGCCTGCACAGAGTGAATAATCTCTCTCAATGCTCAAGGGATGCCTGATAAAGACCCTCTTGGTGTCCCTAGGCGGGAGGAAAGGCTCACTCGCAGCCAAGTGACTGAGTGGAATGACAGTGCAGTCATGTTTGTATATGAAGGGGTCCCCTTTGGTCTTCCTTGGTCAGGTAGTAGGGATGATGACTGTGTCAGAGTCATGCATAAAGGTCAGTTGTGTGCAGCTGGTGTGTTATTTTTCAGGGTGCTGTTTGCTGTGCTTGGTGGGATGATTCTTGTCCAGCATGTGTTTCACCCGCGTATATCAGTTGTTACTTCAGGAATCTTAACATGTTCAGTTTCTAAACCTGGTCATGATTTTAGGGTCTGTACCCGCCTTGTCAGACAGGAGACTTAGCAGGGCAGGTAAAGGTGGGAGGTATCTCACCACACCCTGGCCTCACCTGTCACCAGACCCCTCTCATGGGCCTTGGAGATGGTGGATCAGGGTGCCTTCGCGACCGATACAGTCACAGAGGAGACAATGAGAGCCCATCTAGAGTTATCTTGGAAGGTAAGAAGTGGGCCTGTTCTTCTCAGAGACTGAAGAAAGTGGATTGACAGATCTTCAGTGACTTCAGCACTGTCCTGAGACGCCACCATGCTAATGACAAAGACTGCTTCAAAAAAGGAGCTACTTTGCCTTGCATTCCGAGATATACACACACTTTCCACTTTCAGCACTAAACCACAGCTCCAAATACATGAGTGAAAGCAAGCCAAGAACTGCTAACGAGCTGCCTGCTACAGCTCCATACCTGAGTGAGGGACCTGATAGGCCGGCACATCGCCTCGTTGGCCACCCGAATAAAGCCCATCGCCACTTCCTCCACCGACAGCTTGTGCCGGGTAGCTGAGCGAGGGGTGTCTCGTGCCTGTCCATCTAGGAAAGAGTTCACCTTCTCCGTGAGATGGCTGAAGGCCTTCATGGTCTCATCCTTGGACAGAGGCTGGTCTTCCGACGGGCCAAAGATCTTTGGGAAGAATTCTGGCAGCAGGCGACCAAGGCAGAGATTTGCATCTGTGACAGTAAGAGGACCCCCTACAATGGAAAACTGTAGAAGTGAGAGATCACAATCTAACCCTATGGACGGTGCTCACAATGTCTCACGTTCCTGATGGAACGTCTAAGTACAGGAATAGCCATGCAGAACACTGGAGTATGATCTGTTCTTTGAACCTTGTATTAGAAGGTCACCCTATCACCTAAGGAAAGAATTAATTGTTTAACTCAAAAACAATTTCACAATTTAAACATTTTGCAATAACATTTTTGAAAGGCAACGTGATTCCTTGTGAAATTAACACCTTTCAAATGCAATTACAGAGTGTTAGGGACGTTTCCTAGGGCTTAATCACTGTACAAATACCAATGTCAATAGTATTTATGTAAAGTAACATTGTTTGCAGGTAAATTATATTCTAATCATTATGAAAACCTTGGTTTGCACACTGTTTGCTGTAATCTACTTAACTTGCAAATTTGATATCCAAATAGCACCAGTAAGTAGAATGATCAGTGCACTTCTAATTCAAAACATCTTCAGTGCTTGTCAATAAGACGTATCTTCATTTTTTTAAACCAGATTTTATTGATTTTAGATCAATCCAATAGTACATATACATTTTTATTCATTTAACATTACTACGTGTACCACCGTGTATCTTACTCACATTTATACATTCTCTGGTTAGTGGTATTTAATTAGAATATGTTATAAATTCTTGTAGTAGCAAAATCCAACTCCTCCCCTCCCTAGTCCCTCCCTAACCCTTCTACCCGAGAGCTTTGATTCAGCATTGATATTTCTACTGCAGAGTAAATTGTCATGTTTGGTTAGTATTTATAAGCCTCTGGTAGTTGTTCTGATATGTTATGGGTTTCTGCACAGGGTCAGAAGTGTGTTTCAATCTATGACTGAATGTTGTATCCTATTATATTTTGTTGCGTGCTCCTAGCTATTGTGTGTTAGGTGGGTTCTGCTGTGTGCACTCTGATCTGAATGTGTCCATTATTGTGTCCCAACCTTCTGACACTTCCGGGAGTCTGGTCCCATTCTTGGCCTCTCTTTGTAGTAGTGTACCTTCTGCTGTTGCCCACCTAAGTAATTCGTTTTTCCAGGTTATTACTCTAGGGCCCTTAGGGTTTTTCCAATTGCTTGCTGTTTCCCTTTTAGCTATTGTTAAGGCCAGGTCAAGGAATCTATCTGATGCTTTGTGTTTAGTTGAATGAGTAAAGGCATGTAGGAGGCAAATTTCCATAGAACACGTCATGTTCTTATTCAGTAATTGGGACAATTTTTGGCAGATCTCGGTCCAGTAGGATGCCAGTATGGGGCATTCCCAAAACATGTGATTAAACTCTGCATCCACTAATCCGCATCTTGGGCAGCACTCAGTGGATTTATTGAAGTATTTATTAATGCGGGCAGGTGTTAAGTAAGCTTGGTGAAGGATATAAAAATTGATAAGTTTAAATCTAGCATTCGGCGAAGCCTTGGGAAGGTTCCGCAGTAAATGTCACCATTCTACTTCCGGGATTTCGCGATTGGAAGCTTTTTCCCATTGTTGTTTAAGGTAGGGTAGAGGGTCTGTAATATCTGCTCGGATTAAAGCATACAGCCTTGTTACTGTCTTGGTTTTTTTATTGGGATATGTCAAGTATGTGCAAATTGCCTGTGCCGAGGGTTCGATGAATAAGACGTATCTTCATAAGCTGACGTTTTTTAAATATATTTTTTGGAGTCAGCCAGTGAAAACACTAAAAATAGGGGGCTGTGGCTACCGCCCAAGGAATATGGCTGCCTAATCAGAGAGCTCTGCACGCCCAGGCACAAAAACGGCCCGCTCTGCTGATACACGGACACTTTAAACCTGGCCCAGCGTATGGGGAGGTGTGGTGCTTTCAGTGACCCACTTTTGGCAAAAAAACTTTAAGAAAACACCTCTTACAACTAAGTGCTCCAGAAGCTGCCTCACAACTCCTGGCTGACACCAGGACTCCATGTAGATGAATCTCTACTCGACCACCCCAGCATCACTACCAACATCCTACTCCTAGAGGGGAGCACTTAGTGGCAATACTCTACAACACCCTATAAGGGTAGGAACCTATAATATATAAAACTAACCAATCAACTAGAGCCCTCCCATCCTATGTCTGACCCTAAGCTGGCCACATCCATTTAATATAGCTCTCTCTATAGCATGCTCCAGATCTTTCTTACTTCTAAACTACACACATTGGGATCCTGAATTTCTCCACCTCAACAGCAACCCAAAATGCAGACAGGAGGGGGCCGCAAATAATCCCTCACACTCCAAAGTGTTGTATTTTGCTATTCAACAATCTGCATTGTGTTACTAACCCAGGAAGGATAGCGGCTTCTGCACCTCACCCTACCTCCCAATCTTTGGCGCCTCCATCAAACATCTCAAGGACTACCAACATCCCACAAGGTGCACCCAACACAAAGTATACAGTAAGGTCTACTCTCAAAATGGCAGTCTCCAAACTGCACGACCCCAAAGAAGCGAAGGGAGATCTGAAAGACATCAAACCATCACAAAAGAGATACAGGCAGGACCCATGACTCCAGACTCTCCTACAAAATCTAAATCTGAGAACTCCGCAACTCTAGACCTAATTATGTAGAAACTCGACATTCTACACAAAATAATACAACTGGGTGGCAGAGTCTCTGAAATAGAATCACGGATAAACCTCCTGGAAGACCCCAAACACAACTCTTCTAAAACTTTATCAACCACCACCGCAAGACTGGCTTAACTCAAGAGGAACATCAGCAAATTCGAAGACAGAAATAGAAGGGGCAACTTGCACATTTGTGGACTTCCTAAAGGTAGCAAAAACCAAGCTGCTTTCTGTGCAACCTTCATTGAAAAATGGATCCCCCAAAAACAATATAAATTTAGACAAGGACTTTGAAATAACACGAGTGCTGAGAGTGCCCACACATAAGCCTGCAAACAGCAAAGCTCCAAGAGCCCTCCTTTTCAGAACCCTCCACTACTCACATACTGAAGCCATCCTCACACAGTTAAAGAAAATAAAGAGAATTAAGTGGCAAGGCGCCTCCATAAGGGATTTGTCAAGAAACGAAAGGAGTTATTTTACTAAAGAAAAACTTTGAAAGATCTGTCAACACAAATTTTGTTTATTGGTCCTGCATGAACAAAAACAACTTAGTACGGCAAAATCATAATTTTTGAAGACCCTAAGGAACGGGACTCCTACGTTGTGGAAATCCAAGACCTGAAAATGACTTCTTAAAAACTCAGAAGGAATGTCTAACACTTAACACGAATCCTTCCTACTAACTTTCACTAACTTTCTACTCACTTAGTAGCATGTGATAATCAAGGCTGCCCACAAACGGCCTAAACAAAGCCCAATTCATGTTCTTCTCATAACGCTGCAGAACTCTGATCGACCCATGGGTTTGACACATAGGCGTACCAGCTCATTCTTCCATAATAACTGTAACGGGCCGAAATATTTGTTTTAGTTGCTTCCACTTCTTCAAACTGAGACAGAACAAATAAAATGGTCAGCAACCTAACCTAACTAACTAACTGACACATACTAATCTACTAATAACAATTAACCTAACAACCTACTGTTAATCCTAACAAGTTGTAAGATTTCTCTTCTTCAATGACTGGTACTGTATCTGTATAACGACCTTCAGCCTGCTCTGGTTATATCGGATGTTTTATAATTGCCTTCAACCCGATGATGGATTTATTGCAATGTTTCATCTTCTTACTTTCAACATAATTTAGAATGATCAAATCACATACTGACATTAATTAATATTGATACCAGTCTCACATTGATAATATCGTACAAATCTAGTGCCATCCAATGGGTACTTAGCTGCTGTCCAATTGCTATTGAAACTGCGCTTTGACCCACGGGTTGGACAATACAAAAATCACAAACATTTACCCGCACTACCTGCAATACAGTAACCTGGGGTCACTTGACCTGCTCACTTCGATGTGTGTTGAATCTGTGTTGAGAATGTGCTGGCACTATGTGAACACTATGCTGGTACTAGGTTTTTTGTTGGTTCCAGGTAGACACCTTACTGATAACTCTGTTGGCTCTGCGTTGACACTATGTTGATATTATGTCAGCACTATAAGGACAGTAAGTGGAGAATTTACTGCAAACTGTACATTCTACTCCATAATTATGAAATACATTGGGTACCATTTTCACAACCCCAACTGTTGACATAAAAACTTAACTCAGCAGAAATAATAACATGTGCTACCAGCTAACACCCATCCCACAAATAGCCACCCCACTCACTACAAATATTACATTTTCTATATATACTACAACTAGTATGCCTGCAAATACATTATTAATATAAACAACAGACTCAGACAACAGAATACACATTATTATCCACTTCCACTAAATGGCAACTAACTCACTAAGCACCACTATGGAAACAACGCCAGGCGCTCCAGCCACCATACAATACAAGTAAACATACCATACTTAGACACTGCAGTGACTCCTAAAACACAACCTACTCTACACAGGGCGCAGCAAAACTGCACTCCGGACCTAGGCCTGACCACTCACGGCCTGCATTGTCTCTCCTCAGTTACATTTTGTGGGATACCTCTCCATAGTATCTAGATTCTCATCACAAATATTTAATCAATCACTATACTATCATTTTCTTCTCCATTTTCTTTTTACCTTTCATATATTTCCTTCTGTCCTGCACTCTGCTAATCTACTATCTTCTTTCCCACCTCCCTGCACCCTCCCCTTCCTCTCTCACCCATGCCATCCCTTCAAGCCCATCCAAACAACCCTCCTATTAGCCCCACCTCACCTGCAAACAATAATTTGGCATTTAGCTGGTTGCATTGACTAGAAGTCTCACATCCCGCAAAAATGGTTTAATCTCAACAAAAAACTCTCAACTTTACCTCTCAACTGTAGAATGAGTCTAGGAGGAGATTTCAATTTACCTTGGGATGTTACCATTGACAGAAATTTTGCACGTCAATTTAAACCCAACAAATCTCATCTCTTAAACTTAAAGACATATGGAGACTATTCAATTCAAAAGGGAAAGATTGCTCATTTTTCTCCCATCCGCACAATACATTCTCTCGCATCTATTATATCTTAATTGATGAAACTAAAGTACCAGCCACCTCTTCCCCAACCACTGAACCAATCCTAATCTCAGATCATGCCTGTATTTCATTACTCTATGATATCGCTTGCAATGCATCAGGAACAAAAACATGGAGAATGAACAACCTCCTCACGGAGGAACCCTCCTTCAAGGAAATATTCAAAAAAGAGATCCATGAATACATAGAACTCAATAGGTCTTCTGGTCCAAATGCACAAATCATCTGGGACCCCCTGAAATGCATTATCCGCGGGCACATAATTAAATGTATGTCAACGAAAAATAAACTAGACAACAAAACCTTAGACCAACTAGAGCTAAAAATAAAAGCATTAGAAAAAGATCTCAAATGCACCAAAGACAAAACTCAATTAAACAATCTAATTAAACTATTGTATGAATATAACAAGATTCTGAGTAGCAAAGCCGTCCTAATAGTCCAAAAATACAAAGGCATCAATATTTGTAGATGTAATAAAGCTGACAAAATACTTGCGTCTTATTTAAACAGACCGGTCAGAAGACAAAAATATCCACCATAACCAACCAACATGGCGTCTTATCGACAAACGAGAAGGATATCCTAAACACATTCAAAAAATATTACCATACCCTCTACTCCAAAAGTGATAGCAAAATTAATGTAACTAAGACAGATGAATCAATAAAAGAATCTCTAGAACAATTGATTTCTCGCAAAGAAATCATAAACGTGGTCAAAACAATGAAAGCCAGGATGGCTCCGGACCCAGACGGCTTCCTTGCATCATTCTATCAAACTTGGGGTACCTTCCTAATCACTCCCTTAGAAGACTTACTCTCCCACTTCTCCTCCACTGGCTCCCTTGAGGTCTCCGACTCAGAGGCAACCATAATTGGTATACCCAAAGAAGGGAAAGACTCACCCAATCCCAAGAACTACCGTCCCATATCTCTCATAAACACAGAGTGCGAAATAAACGCAAAGGTCCTAGCCCTCAGAATGGAGCCCATTCTCAAAAACATAATAAATCCCTCTCAATCAGGATTTATCAAGGGAGATTCAGCGCAGAGAATATCAGACTTTTTAGCCATATGATTGAAATAGGCAAAGTCCTGCACCAACAAACCTGCGCGATAGCATTCGATGCAGAGAAGGCCTTTGATAAGGAATTGTGGGCCTTCCTTCAAGCCTCACTCACATCCTTCAACATTGGCCCTACTCTCTCAAAAATTATACTTGCTCTACACAAAGAACTGAGAGCTAGAATAAACATTAATGTGAAGTTGTCTAATCCCTTTTACCTCCAACAAAGAACCAGGCAATGATGCCCTCCCCCCCTACTATTTCTACTAATGCTAGAACCCATACTTACAATGATCAGAGAAAAAATCCATTCATCTCTTTCTGATCAGGCCCACAAAAACTAGCCGCCTGTGTGGATGACATTCTCCCTTTTACCACCCAGGCAGTCTCAGCCTTGCCTCACATCATATCCACCATCAAGATGTCAGGCTAATGCCTCAACAAGGAAAAGACAGAGGTTCTTCCTCTCAATGTGTACTGCAACAGCTCAAACATCAGCTCCTATGGACTCAAATGGGCCCCAGATAGGATAAAATACCTGGGCATATGGTTCACCCATGAACTTAAAGATACCATCTATCTCAACGAGAAAAAAATGCTAGATAACATCAAAGATAGCTTAGACAAATGAGAAACCAGGTTCATTACTTAGTAGGGAAGAATAGAATCTATCAAAATGATGATTACCCCCCTCATGAACTTTTTAATCCAGCATGTCCCCCATATACTTCTCAGACACCTTTTTTACTAAAATAGACATGTTACTTTAAGGATTCTTCTGGAAGTTTAAAAAGCCCAGAATTGCCCAAAAGAAACTGAGACTTCCTAAAAAAACGTGATGGCCTAAACTGAACTGACAACTGGTGATACCAACATGCCTTCCTAGCGAAACAGGGGAGCCATTGGCTTGCTATTGAACTCACCCTCGCTAAACCCTTATCCATCACTTCATTAATAACCATAAAAACAAATTTAAACACACTACTCTATAAACATTCTATACAGCACAGCACAGCACAGGCACCCAGAAAAATTGACAACAAACTACCCAACCAAATTAAACACTTGTGTCTAGCCTCGCTATGGCACAATGAAAACTGAGAATGAGAATGATGTATTTAAAGAAATGGGCAGAAGAAGATATTCTTCTGGTGAGAGATATCGGCACCCCCCTCAGGACTCGTACCATTCTGTCAAATTAAAAACAGATTTGACTTAAACGACCTAAACTTTTACCATTTCCTTAAAATAAAATCATGTAAAGCCAAACATAAACCTCCAACCCCCTCCTGAGCTATCCAACACATTAGAAAAATGTACCAAAGGCAATGACCTAGCTTCCAAACTGTTCTCCCTCCGATCCTCCACAAAAACCTCACTAAATAAACCAACACGACAAGTGGGAAACTCTACTATCAGACTTCAACAACACTCCAAAAGTCTCAACGGAATGGTCATCTACCTGGAGTAACCTCACTTTTAACATATCAACTTCATGACGACCAAACTTTATAAACTAGGCCTCCGACACATGAGACTTAATAATGAATGCTAATGGAGTGCACCTCCACCAAAAAGTTCTGGCAGGACATTAGTAATACAATATTTCAAATACTTCATACAAAATGCACTCCTAATTGAACCTCTTTTACACTGGGCATCCTCCCCCGAAATTAAACAGGCATTAAACAAAGAGAACCGTCTCCTACGGGAAACTGTAATCACAACTGGCCTTAAGGTTATCCTCAATGAATGGAAAGACTCATCCAAAGTATCCCCCCACACATGGTGTGAATGGGTCCGATTCACCAGAACTGCCTGTAACTCACTAAACGTATACTTGAAGACAACACCGATGAAGAATGGTAAACTCTGGGGCAAACTAGACAACTTTATGTCTCACTCGTCTATGTAACCATGATTATCTGATCACTCAATCATTCATGCATTCACTCACTCATTCTCCCACCCTCCCCCTCCTCTCCCAACTACCACGCCCTCCTCTCCCTACACCCCCTGTTACCCACGTACTCCCTACTTTTCACCCCCATTAACTTTTTTCTTGCCTCTGCTCTTTTACTCTGACTCATTCATCTACAACTGAGGTACCTTAATCATTCACCACAACATCAAAAACCGCTCCATCACAATGCATACACTGATTAACCTCACCTCACCATTGCAAACAAATACACTTATTTCTACCCTCTACTTTTATAAATGTGGACCGACTCCTCACAAAATTATGTATCGTGCCACCACCACACTGTGAACTTATAACCAAAGGAATAATCTCATACATATTTATCTTATGCCTTTTCTGTAAATGTTGACATTAATTGTTTGTGAATCATTTTTCTAATGGAATACTCTTTATTTTCATGCATACTGCAAAAATGATATTACGTTTCGGTAGTAAGTTATTGCACACTTGTTCTCTTGCATACAAATGCACCATAGAAACAAGGTTGTAGCGCTCTCGGGGCACAAGAAAAGAGTCGCACCCAATGCTATCGGCTTCCCTAAGGTTATATGTTAAATACCAAGGTCAATAATATCACCAGCATTAATCGACCCGCAGTTAATTGACTGCACATTACTGACTTCCAGTATGTTGTTAACATACTGATACATGAGGCTGGTCTAGATTTGCGATTCTTAAACTCGTTTGCTTATCTTTGCAATATGTTGTTATTTAATATTGTGGAGACTGTATAAGTACATGTATATATTGGTGGAACACCTTCCAAAATCCTGCTCAGTTTTATCATGAACTATGGAATGGGTCTAGAACAGCCGCAGTTGTACAAAAACAGTGCAAATGTCTGTACTAGCCTGTGCTAATGTCTAGGAGGCATGTAGGGGTTGTGATGGCCATTATGTACTTTACAGGTGATAAGACAGTACAGGCTTGATTAAGAGTTTGGTGGCTGAGTTACTCCATCACAAACATGACGTATATCCTGTCCACTGTGTTACGATCTCCATAGGCCATTATGGGATCGTAATACAGTGGACTGGATATCTGTCATGTTTGTGACAGAGTAACCCCCTCTGCTTCATATAAAGGAACGATGAGCGCCCGGTGATCAGGGAGTGGTGGTTAGCTCCATGCATCTTGGTTTAGATGACAGCACCATAAAATGCTCAACCACTGAGGAGTAAAACATGGTGCACCCGTCCAAGTCAAGTAACACATGTGTAAGACCCTGCTGCCGTAAAGGACACACTTTTTGTTTTATTTGCCTGATGGAGACAGTGGCTCACTTAATGAGGAGAAAAGATGGCTTCCCACCAGGACAGAGCTGCCCATCCTGGTTGCCAAATGATGTAAATGCCTACGTAAGACGCAGGATAGCTTTGAATGGTTATTACTTACACTTGCACAGAGCCTTCTCGCTGTCTGGTGTTCAAGTGCCAGCACCGTAACCAGATCTCCCACTCAATTCATGCACTACCAAGTAGTCCTGGTCCATCCTGGACAACTACTCTTTTGTAAGCATTTAAACTCATTTGTTAATTACTTTCTTCTACATTATTGCTTGCTGTAACAACTGTTTGACAATCCTCCATCACAGAACTCCCAGCACAACCCTTCGTTACTACAATCTGTTCACAATGGTCTCCTCTTGAACCTGCTTAATTGTGAATGATCCTGAACTGTTAATTGGTGTACTAACTAACTAACTAACTAACTAGGTTCACGCTTTATACATACTGGTATATATATATATATATATATATATATATATATATATATATATATATATATGGAAAATGTCACTTACCCAGTGTACATCTGTTCGTGGCATTAGTCGCTGCATATTCACATGCTGTGCACAGTCCGCCGTCTGGTGTTGGGCTCGGAGTGTTACAAGTTGTTTTTCTTCAAAGAAGTCTTTTCGAGTCACGAGACCGAGGGACTCCTCCCCTTTCGATTCCATTGCGCATGGGCGTCGACTCCATCTTAGATTGTTTTCCCCGCAGAGGGTGAGGTAGGAGTTGTGTATGTTAGTAATAGTGCCCATGCAATGGAATGAATACGTATGTACAAGATGAAGGTTAAAGTAATATATTTACAAAAGTTAAAAATGTACTTCTAAACGGCTACAGGCTCCCGGGGAGGCGGGTGGGCGCATGTGAATCTGCAGCGACTAATGCCACGAACAGATGTACACTGGGTAAGTGACATTTTCCGTTCGATGGTATGTGTAGCTGCAGATACACATGCTGTGCATAGACTAGTAAGCAGTTATCTCCCCAACAGAATCTGGCTGTGGGAAGAACACTGGTAATTCTACTGTTTGATTTAAGTGGAACGGTGAGATAACCTTTGGTAAAAAATTTGGATTTGTTCGTAGAACTACTTTATTCTTATGTATTTGAATAAATGGTTCTTGTATGGTAAATGCCTGAATCTCACTCACTCTTCTTAGAGATGTGATGGCAATTAAAAATGCGACTTTCCACGTTAAGTATTGCATTTCACAAGAATGCATGGGCTCGAAAGGTGGACCCATGAGTCTTGTTAAGACAATGTTGAGGTTCCATGAAGGAACAGGTGGTGTTCTTGGTGGTATAATTCTCTTTAGGCCTTCCATAAACGCTTTAATGACTGGTATTCTAAATAGTGAAGTTGAATGAGTAATTTGCAGGTAAGCTGATATTGCGGTGAGATGTATCTTTATGGAAGAGAAAGCTAGATTTGATTTTTGCAAATGTAGTAAATATCCTACTATATCTTTAGGAGATGCGTGTAATGGTTGGCTTTGATTATTATGGCAGTAACAAACAAATCTTTTCCATTTATTTGCATAGCAGTGTCTAGTGGAAGGTTTCCTAGCTTGTCTTATGACCTCCATACATTCTTGTGTGACGTCTAAGTGTCCGAATTCTAGGATTTCAGGAGCCAAATTGCTAGATTCAGCGATGCTGGATTTGGATGTCTGATCTGTTGTTTGTGTTGTGTTAACAGATCTGGCCTGTTGGGTAGTTTGACATGAGGTACCACTGAAAGGTCTAGTAGTGTTGTGTACCAAGGTTGCCTTGCCCATGTTGGTGCTATTAGTATGAGTTTGAGTTTGTTTTGACTCAATCTGTTTACTAGATATGGAAGGAGAGGGAGAGGGGGAAAAGTGTACGCAAATATCCCTGACCAGTTCATCCATAGAGCATTGCCTTGGGATTGATCTTGTGGGTACCTGGATGCGAAGTTTTGGCATTTTGAGTTTTCTTTTGTTGCAAATAGATCTATTTGAGGTGTTCCCCAAATTTGAAAGTAACTGTTTAGTATTTGGGGGTGAATTTCCCATTCGTGGATCTGTTGGTGATCCCGAGAGAGATTGTCTGCTAGCTGGTTCTGAATCCCTGGAATAAATTGTGCTATTAGGCGAATGTGGTTGTGAATCGCCCAATGCCAAATGTTTTCTGTTAGGAGGCACAACTGTGTCGAGTGTGTTCCTCCTTGTTTGTTTAGATAATATATTGTTGTAATGTTGTCTGTTTTGACAAGAATGTATTTGTGGGTTATCATGGGCTGAAATGCTTTTAGCGCTAGAAATACTGCTAACAGTTCTAAGTGATTTATGTGAAACTGCCTCTGATGTATGTCCCATTGTCCTTGGATGCTGTGTTGATTGAGGTGTGCTCCCCACCCTGTCATGGAAGCATCCGTTGTTATGACGTATTGTGGCACTGGGTCTTGGAAAGGCCGCCCTTGGTTTAAATTTGTACTGTTCCACCATAGAAGCGAGATGTATGTTTGGCGGTCTATCAACACCAGATCTAGAAGTTGACCCTGTGCTTGTGACCATTGTGATGCTAGGCACTGTTGTAAGGGCCGCATGTGCAATCTTGCGTTTGGGACAATGGCTATGCATGATGACATCATGCCTAGGAGTTTCATTACCATCTTGACTTGTATCTTTTGTGTTGGATACATGGCCTGTATTACCTTGCGAAATGTTTGAATTCTTTGTGGACTTGGAGTGGCAATCCCTTTTGCTATGTTGATTGTTGCTCCTAAGTATTGCTGTGTTTGACACGGCAAAAGGTGTGACTTTGCGTAGTTGATGGAGAAACCTAGCTTGTGAAGGGTCTGTATGACATATTTTGTGTGCTGTGAACACTTTCTTAGCGTGTTGGTTTTGATTAACCAGTCGTCTAAGTACGGGAACACATGTATTTGCTGCCTTCTGATATGTGCAGCTACTACTGCCAGGCATTTTGTAAAAACCCTTGGTGCAGTTGTTATTCCGAATGGCAACACTTTGAATTGGTAATGTATTTCTTTGAATACGAACCTTAGGTATTTCCTGTGTGAAGGATGTATTGGTATATGGAAATATGCATCTTTTAGGTCTAATGTTGTCATGTAGTCTTGCTGTTTGAGCAGTGGGATTACGTCCTGTAACGTGACCATGTGAAAGTGGTCTGATCTGATGTAGGTATTTAGCGTTCTGAGGTCTAGTATTGGTCTCAGAGTTTTGTCCTTTTTGGGTATTAGAAAGTACAGTGAGTAAACTCCTGTGTTTTTCTGTGGACCTGGTACTAATTCTATTGCATCCTTTTGTAGTAATGCTTGAACTTCCAGTCCTAGAAGATCTATATGTTGTTTTGACATATTGCGTGTTTTCGGTGGGACGTTTGGAGGGAATTGGAGGAATTCTATGCAATAACCATGCTGGATAATTGCTAAGACCCAAGTGTCTGTTGTTATTTCCTCCCAGAATTGGTAAAATTGACTTAGTCTGCCCCCCACAGGTGTTGTGTGATGGGGTTGTGTGACTTGTGAGTCACTGTTTATTTTGAGGAGTTTTGGGGCCTTGGAATTTTCCCCGATTTCTTGTGATTTGGCCCCCTCTATATTGTCCCCGAAAACCTCCCCTTTGATATTGACCCTGGTAAGTAGGTGGTCTTGTCTGGGAAGTGCTGGTTTCTGTGGGTTGACCTCGAAACACTCCCCTAAAAGGTGTTTTCCGAAATGTGCCTCTGCTCTGTGGGGAGTAGAGTGCGCCCATGGCTTTGGCTGTATCGGTGTCCTTTTTTAGTTTTTCGATGGCCGTGTCCACCTCCGGCCCAAACAACTGCTGTTCATTAAACGGCATATTGAGCACAGCCTGTTGGATTTCAGGCTTGAACCCAGAAGTGCGCAGCCATGCGTGTCTTCGGATTGTGACTGCAGTGTTTATTGTCCTTGCAGCTGTGCCTGCTGCATCCATGGAAGATCGTATCTGATTGTTAGAGATACTTTGTCCCTCTTCCACCACTTGTTGTGCTCTTTTCTGGAACTCCTTGGGTAAATGTTCGATGAAATGCTGCATTTCATCCCAATGAGCCCTGTCGTATCTTGCCAAAAGTGCTTGGGAATTGGCAATACGCCACTGATTTGCTGCTTGTGCTGCCACCCTTTTTCCTGCAGCATCGAATTTGCGGCTCTCCTTGTCTGGAGGTGGTGCGTCGCCTGAGGTATGAGAGTTGGCTCTCTTACGTGCTGCTCCCACAAGTACAGAGTCTGGTGTCAGTTGTGTTGTAATAAATATTGGATCTGTGGGCGGTGGCTTATATTTTTTCTCCACCCTTGGAGTTATGGCTCTGCCCTTAACTGGATCCTGAAATATTTGTTTTGAATGCCTTAGCATTCCTGGGAGCATGGGAAGGCTTTGGTACTGGCTATGGGTGGAGGACAGGGTGTTAAAGAGAAAGTCATCCTCAATTGGTTCCGAATGTAGTGAGACATTGTGAAACTCGGCTGCCCTTGCAACCACCTGTGTGTATGATGTACTGTCCTCAGGTGGTGACGGTTTAGTTGGATACAAGTCTGGGCTATTGTCAGACACTGGAGCATCGTAGAGGTCCCATGCATCGGGATCATCCTGACTCATTGTGGTATGAGCTGGTGAGTGCGTTAGTGGTGGAGTTGGCGCTGGTGATGCATGTGTTGATGATGGTGGAGAAGGTGGTGGGGTTACTTTCCTTACCACCTTTGCCTGTGGTTGCTTGCCCCCTTGTTGAAAGGCAAGTTTCCTTTTAATCCTGATTGGGGGAAGGGTAGTTATCTTCCCTGTGCCTTCATGAATATGAAGCCTCCTCTGCGTGTAGTCAGTCTCTACCGCTTGAAGTTCCTCCCCAAATCTATGTAATTGGGTGGTTAGCCCTTGTTCCTCTGTATAGGAACTAGTTTTCGGCTCCGAGGCTGTTTTCGGGCCCGAAACCTGTTCGTAGTCTTGTTCGGCTCCGAAGAAGTTTTCTTTGCTTTCGGCGTGGTGTCTCGGTGCCGAATGTCTTCGGTGCCGCTGTCTCTGCGCCGAAGTTTCTCGGAGCCGCTGTCTCGGCTCCGTGGTTGCTGTGTGGCGGTATCACGACCAGAGTCGGATGACTTCGACACCAGCATGCCCTTTTTCGGTGCCTTGGCTCGGTCACCTAATTTTTGGGTTAAGCCATGGCCTGTTGGCAGTGGCGTCCCCTGGGCTTTTGTGTACTTTTCGTGAGTTTTTATTTTCGACGTCTTACTCACGGTTGCTGTTTCTTCGGCGTCGAGTTCTTCTGAATCCGATTCGTGGATGGAGAAAGCTTCCTCTTCCTCCTCGAACCGTTGTTGACCTGTCGGCGTGGACGCCATTTGTAATCTCCTGGCTCTTCGGTCTCTTAGCGTCTTCCTCAACCGAAACGCTCGACAGGCTTCACACGTATCCTCCTTGTGCTCGGGGGACAGGCACAAGTTACAGACCAGATGCTGATCTGAAATATACGGATATTTGTTATGGCATTTTGGACAGAAGCGGAACGGGGTCCGTTCCATCAGTCTTGAAGTCGCACGCGGTCGGGCCGACCAGGCCCCGACGGGGGATCGAAATTACCCCGAAGGGCCACCGGAGCTCTTCAAGATTCGGTGTCCATTTGTTCTATCTAACCCGATACCGAACGCAACAATACCGACGTTTTTTTCCGAGATTCTAACTAACTTTCCGACCCAAAACACGGAGCGAAAAGGAACACGTCCGAACCCGATGGCGAAAAAAAAACAATCTAAGATGGAGTCGACGCCCATGCGCAATGGAATCGAAAGGGGAGGAGTCCCTCGGTTTCGTGACTCGAAAAGACTTCTTCGAAGAAAAACAACTTGTAACACTCTGAGCCCAACACCAGACGGCGGACTGTGCACAGCATGTGTATCTGCAGCTACACATGCCACCGAACACATATATATATATATATGCATACAAATATAAATAGGCGTGTCCTTACCCTTTCTGTAGCAGGTTGGGCCTGGATGAGCACCTGCAGACTCCGGACCAACCACAAATAAACCCGATCTGTAAGAGAAAAGAGAAAGCACTTAATACCAACATAGAAAGTTTGTACCCTGTGGGTTAGTTGTGCCCAGAGTTTCCAGCCACAACACCCATGTCAGCATTCACTCATGAGCCCCTCCTGCCTGACTCACGACAGAGAATGGATCATGTAGTGAAGATACAATTGTTGAGTGGAATGAGCCTGCATCTGACATCCTCATATTACATATTAACATTTCTAAACTATCTGGAAGGGGAGCGAAGGTGAAGCTCAGTTAAAAAAAAAAACACAAAGGAAAGAAAAGGGTGGCACCTGTTTTGCATGGCGATGAAAAAGCAAGTGCCTATGCAGACAGTTTGAATCTCTGCAAATTCTCAGTTGGTTCTCTGATTGGTTGGGAATCGTACTGAGCCTGAAATTAATCTCAAACCTAATGAAATAGATACCGTTTCCCTAGAACTTTGATGGAACAGTTCCAAATTCCACAAAAATCATACAAATTAAGCAATCCATCCATGATGTGGCTACAAACCAGCTACAATATATTGAAAATGAATAACACTTTAACAGAATGTCACAAAAAGAAAGGGTGTCACATTAATGTTTTTTGCGATCTTAATTTAATCAAATTGAAAAAAGAGGACTCTCAATAGAGTGAATACAGGCCAACAGAATGCTTACTATCTGACCCCACATGTGCTGTTTCTGACGCTAACCAATTCTTTCTCCTCTCAGGTTGGAAAAAGTAGTAGAAAACTGTATGATGGAGCAAGAGTGAGCTGTAGAATTCTTTACAGCCAACGATGAAGGTACAGGTACAAATTCTGCATATTTTAGTTGCTGTGGGTCTTAAGAGACGGAGAAGTGTGTTTCTTTTCTATCTTGCAAAATAAGAATGTTTCAGAAAAATGCTTGTGAAAGCTCGCCGGGGATGGGCTAGTCAAAAGGAAAGCCGCAGCAGGCTGGGTTTCTTGGGGGCTGATTTCAGATGGGAGTGGGTTTCAGGGATCCCTCTTCACATACACCCCTCAAAGCAAACCTAGGGTAGCAGCACAAACATGATTTACTGCAACAGGCAAACAATGGTTATGAAATATATTTTAAAACCAATCAATTTTTGCCAAGATACTTGGAGTTTTGTGCTCTAAAATTAATTGTTTGACCTCATTTACCCCCCAGAATGTCTTTTGGTAAAATCTGCCGCAACTGCCCTTGGAGAGGTTCTTTGAAGTCCTGAGTAAAATATGCAGAGAGTTTTAAAATATGTTCTACGGTGACGTTTAGCTCCAGTCCTGTCCCTTCTTTGAGCACGCCATTGGGCAGATGTATTAAAGACCCATTTTGCATTTCTTAAATAGCGAATTTTAAGAAATCGCTATTTAAGAAATGCAAAATGGGATGTAAGAAAATAGGGAATCCCTAATAGAGATTTCTTAAAATTCGCAATCGCTATTAGGAAATGGGACTCCATTCATGGTGCAAATGGTTTTGCATTTCCTAATTTGCAAATTCCTGTTAGGAATTTGCAACTTAGGTAATGAAAATCCAAGGGTGCTAGGGGCCTAATGCCCCCTTTGATGTACCCCTCTAAAGAGATTGTGCACATGTAAAGTGCACACATGTCCTAGGGGCATGTGTGCGCTACATGGCACTTTTAAAAATACATTTTTAATGCATTTTTTAAAATTTCACATGGTTACCACCAAATTTGAATTTGTGGTAATTGCATTTCCTAAATGCCCAGTTTGCATTTAGGAAATGCATGATACATGTGCATTGGTAATCGCAAATGAGTATTCCCTATTTCCGATTACCTATTTAGGTAATCGCTATTTTAGCGATTCCTTAAATTGCACTGCAAATGCCTTTCATAAATCCTGAAAGGCTATTCTGCATTCGCAAACAGTGGAATTTTGCGATTCGCACCGTTTGCGAATGCAAAATTGTTTGATACATCTGGCCCCATATCTCTTATATGATCTGAATGCATTCAAATTCCATTTATCACATTTAAAAGCTCACTTAGTCTGGATCAGTTAAGAAATAGGCTTATATTTGGCCACTCTTCTCCAACACTGAGCATTCTCTCATCCTAGCTTTCTGGTACGATGTAAGTGTCTAAGCTTGAAATTGAAAGCATCCTAACATTTCTTCAGTGCGAGGGCTTTATGTTACCCTTTTAAATACCTAAGTGGCCACGATAGGAAATAGATAAAAACATTCCTGTTAATGGCTGACTCTCAGACAGTTCTAGATGCTTCTACCTATGTAGACCTCCCTCCCTCATAATTAGATTATGATGATGCTGTTATGAGCTAGATTCTCAAATTCTTCTATTGTGCAATCTACCATACTTGCAAATTTACAGGTGAATGTGAATTCTCTGATGGTTGAGAACCTTCTGTGACTACACAGTTCCCCGTGTTCATCTGCACAGTGGTGGAAGTGGATGCTATAGACTCCAGTTTTAGTGTACACTTCTCTATGATCGGATGCACATTTCTTAAGGTGGCCTACATAAAACCAACCGCTAAACCTACCTGAAGAAGAGCATGGACCCTCCTCCTGCTGCAACAGTGTTCACATCCAGCTGTGGTGCCTGGATGCTGATTCCAGCAGTTGTGGCTTCGAAGACATGCTCGTACTCACCAGCATAGCGGCTCACATCTGTTGACGTACCTGATTTAAGCAAGGGGAGAGGAGTGATAAAAAACATTACCACTTTTTTATATCAATGCCTTCTCATATCTTTTCAGAGAATCTTAATATAAGTCTTTAACTTAAAATTCACTTATATTTGTCATGAGACTAATGACTTAAAAACAAAAAACATTTTTGGTCTTTCTGTTCAACAAAGAATAATACTTTGCTGTGTCTGTGGATGGAAGCAAAGTAGAAACATTTAGGGTCTGATTTAGACTTTGGCAGACAGGATTTACTCTGTCTCGGCGATGGAGTAAAGTACTCCTGATGGATTACCCGCCCACCAAATTTAGAGACATGACGGACTATAAAAAAGCTATGACCCCTTGCCATGTAAAAATGTCAGATGTTAGGTATATAAAACAAATGCTTCAGCCAATAAGGGCATGATTCAGAGATGGGAGGTAATGGAAAAATCCTTTGGAGTTAGTGCAAGGATACGGAGATGAATCCATGAAGGCATCTCTTCCACAGTACTGTCTCCATTGTAGAAGACTGCATTTGGTGGATTGTCTCAATGCAACGTTCCAGAGTCACCAAATTCAGAAAGAGAGGTAAGATCAACCCGACAGTCCAAAGGCTCACTGGATGTTTGGTGCCCAAACAGAGTGAAGGATTCAACATGTAGAGTCTAAATGCCAGTAAAATGCATACCTCCAAAGAACCTTCTGCCTTGGGCAAGATGTGCCTCTTACCTGTACTTTTACAACTAGATGCAGCTGAAGTTGCCACTGGCCTCCTGATGGTGGACCTGGCTGCAGCATTTGAGATTGTCAATCACAATATCCTAATCGATCCACCTAGCTGAATCAGCCCTGAAATGATTAAGGTTGCTTGAAAACTTCCTCCTTGCTAATGTTACAGGAATGATCTCTGTGGTGCAAAGTTCCACAGGGTTTTGCCCTCGCCTCTATACTTTTTAACATCTATGTTCAGCTTCAGGGAGAGAAAATTAGGCGATTTGGACGTCAAGTGCTGTCTTATGCAGATTGCATGTGATCCTTTTCAGATTTTTCAGCTGAACAATCACCACAGGACCTGCATGAAGGCAATACAAGATTGGAAGGTGGGCAATTTTCCGAGGCACAATGAAACAAAATTGAAAGTCTGATTTGTAGTGGCAGCTTGTCAGTCTGGTCTGAGCCACTGAGCCAACTCTCAGTCCACAAAGTTCAACAGTCAGAATCTCAATCCCTATTGCTAAGATTATTGTAATTGTAATTGTATTTATATAGCGCTTCTACCCCTGACGAGGCATCTAAGCGCTTTTCCGCGAGTAGCACACTACTTCAGAACCCAAGAGATATTAGTGGTGGATTAGTATAGGTAAATATGAGTACAGTATTACTATTATTATGAGTTAATTTGAGCGGAGGATATGTGGGTTTGTTAGTTGGATTGACTGGAGTAATGGAGGGGTGGAGGAGGAAAGAAATCCAGAAGTGTTAATTGGGAGTTTATAGTAATAGGATGAGGCTTGGGATGAGTAAAGGAGAGGTGGAGAGGGAAGAGTCTGTGGTAAGGGTTAGGGAGATCATAGTAACAGGAGGGGTTTTGGATGAGTCGAAGGTGAGATAAATGAGGAAGAGTTTAGTAGGGTTGTTTGGGAGATCACAGTAGTAAACTGAGGTTTGGGTGAGCTAGATGTGGAAGAGGAGGGAAGAGCTCAGGCAGGGTTATTTTGGAGATAAAAGTAGTAGAATGGGTTTGGGATGAGTCAGAGTGGGGTTAGAGGATAGATTGATCACCAGTCCATAGCTTTCAGGTTTCACATTCTACGGACCTATGTCAGGGTCTTAGTTCACAGAAGGGTGGGTCTAAACTTATTTTTATCATCGAGCTATCCAGTGTTTCTGCAAGTGCTATTCAGATCAATACAGGGCTGCAGCATATCGCTGAAGGTTACACACTGCAATTGACTTTGCCTTATGTTGTTGGTGATGTGGGTGAATAATGTAGTTCCTACTCTAATTTTCTACTTAACAATTTTATCATGCATGGAATCCTGTGCCTACTGTGTGACAGGCATACGCTACTTATGAGTTCATGCAACACCAATACAGTGCAAACTCGACAGCTGGCTTTGCAAATGCCTGTTTTATTTCTAAGCTATCAAGACCACCTCTTACAAAACTGTGATATGTAAATAAAAGATATGTCATTCACAATACATTGCTTAACTTGTCCTTGCTTTTGGTTTGTTTTAATCTATTTACATAAGAAATATTATTTCCCCATTCATTTCTGTAATGTTTTTATCTCAAAGCTCTTTCATTTACTTAGCACCATGTAAAGTGTTGCAATGGCCCACTGGCCGAGTCCTTGCAATGCAAACCCCCAAATAATTAACTGAATTACACCTCAAAAGCGGTAGAGTAAGTGATGGCCATTCCCATAGCAATCACCATTCCCCAGACCAGAGAAGTAAGGCACTGCTGTAGCAGTGACCTAGATCTTGCTATCTCACCTCCCATATCAAAACCAATCACTGGCTTCCCATCCTCTGGGCGGTACGTGGTGACGGCATAACCCACCACACCTCCTGCAGGCCCAGACAGTACTGCGCGGGAACCACTGAAGTTCTCCATGGGTGTCAGCCCTCCATCAGACCTCATGAAGAGCACCCGTACATCCTACAGGAGAGTTAAGGGAATAAAAACAGATAAATTTATGACAAGGCACAGATTACGCAGAATTATGTAAGTGCTTTCCAGAGCAATATCCAGGGTTTGGGAGGGGGTGAGGAGTTGTATTCAACATTATTGTACCAGAAGATCACCATACAGTAAAGAACAAGACTAGGCAACCTATGTTTAAATGTGCATGTGACCATCCACTGACCAAATGAAAATGCATGTCCATGAGACACGAGCAAATACGTCACGCCAGTCTTTAGAATTATAATGCTTTCTGTTGGCCCATAATGGGAGAACAGAGAGATTTCTTTAACTATTTTGTGATTTACAAGCATTCTTTCACAATCTACGAATGTCTAGTGGCATTTATTGAAAGAAAAGGAACTTTATGATTTCGTCTCTTACACTGGAAGGTCAATAATGTTGGTGAAAGCATTAACATGAGATGGCTAAGTCTCGGGGTGGATAAGAAACGGTGCGTGATTGAGTGCGCGTGGGTGTGGGTGGTTGCGTGCTTGGTTTTTTTTCTGTATGCAGGGGGATGTTTTATATTGTGTCTTGTTTGATTTGTATACTAACAAAGAGGGAGAAGGAGGTTTTTTAGGGCTGAGTCTGTACTCCTTAGAGCCTATACAATTTTACAAAAAGGCCCAGCCCAAAGGAAAAAAGCTTTCAGTCGGTCGCAGCACGCCTCGTTCTGCAGCAGAATGGGAGGAAACCCAATGATGAAGCATGCCACCAAGGGGTAACCCTGGTGGGTGAGGGGTTTTCACACAAAAAAACTTTTTTTCCACCCTGTGGAAGTTCTTTTAGGCTGGGCCTGTTAGTAAAATTGTTTGATTTGTAGTCTGTTGAGTTAGCTGCTGTGATATGTTTTATGTAGTCCAGTGTGTAGTGTTGTGTGCATCTTGATGATTTTAATTTCAACACATATTTACTCGATGGTCAGAATAATTAAACAGAAACAGAAGTATACAAACCTGGTCTTTAATGGGACGATACTTGATAGGTTCTGTATGCCTTAATTCATTGACGATTTTTAGGCACCATTGTGCGCTTAAAAAGGCCACACGCTTCTAGTGGTAAATTACGATGCTTTTTCTTTGTTAGTCAAGGACTTATTGTACCTTAAATACTTAGGAAAATTAATTAAATTTATGAGGTTACAACTTATCTACACCTGCTTACTGTGATGTATGTGACTCTCTTTGAGTCTTTGGTTTTCTCACACATCCATTACTTGCCTCTTCCCCGAGTCTAGGCAGTCTTTTGTTTCAATGGAACTTGTTCGTCCCAAGCTCGCCCTGGGTGACTGAATCGACTATCTCCAGCCTCAGTAATATGGATGATGTTTGCTTGTAAGTTCTTCCTCAGCCTTTCTTTATCAAATCATTTCCATGGTCGTTTACATACTTTGTCTTACTGATGTTGCCTTGATGTTCACAAAGAGTTTGGTGGGGGTTCATAAGGTAATGCCCAACCTGATGGCCCGACCACCTTATCGCTGACAGAAGTAAGTTTTGTGTAGTGCCAATACACCACTTAACAACCACTTCATAGCGCTAAATCAAACTTTAAAAAAAATGAGTAGAGAAGGAATTCTCAGGGATAGTATGTGGAGAATTCAACCCCTAACCCGCATTAGATTGGTCTGCACTGAAAGTTCGGTGTGGCCTTGCCCCTCCAGAAGGATGCCTCGTCTCAAGAACACTGTGGTTGTTGCACTTTTCCTAAATGATGGTAGCTTGAGCAATACTCTAGGTTTCAAGTCCACAGAACTAAAAAAGGTATTGTTGTGCTGTTTGACGTCTCTCACTCCAATAATGCACCTTCTAAATTCAGGTCTGTGGATCAATATGGGGAGTCTGGGTGTAAGCGGGGGGGTATAAGGGATGTATGATGGAACAACGCATGCACTTACCACACATGCATTTACACTGCAGTAAGTACAACGCATGGTCATTACCATGCATATACTTACCACAAAATGTTTTTACCACGCATATGCTTTTACCACGCATGTCCTTACCATAAACATTTTGTAGTAAAGGCATAGTTGGTAAAGGCATATGCATGGTAAAAAGTAAAGGTAAGTATAAAATGCATTATATATATATATATATATATATACACATATATATATATATATGTGTGTGTGTGTGTGTGTGTACATATATATATTTATTATATATATATATATATATATATATATATATATATATATATATATATATACACAAATACCTTTCCACCCAAAAACCCTACAAATTACCTTACCACTCCAAATCCCATACCCACCTTAAAACCTTAACACCCTTTACCACCCCCACCCCAAATCACATACCCACCCAAAAACCTAAAAATGCCCTTACCATCCCAAATCCCATACCCACCCTAAAACCTAAAAATGCCCTTACCACCCAAAAACCCATAACCATCCTTAAATCTAAAAATATCCTTATCACCCCAAATAGCATACCCACCCTAAAACCTAAAAATTCCTATTCCCCCCAAAAACCCATACCCACCTTAATACCCCAAAATGCCCTTACCACCACAAAACCCACACCCACCCTAAAACCTAAAAATGCCCTTACCACCCCAAATCCCATACCCACCCTACTTACCTGTACTTACTTTTAAAACCTTTACCATGCATACCTTTACCATTCATGCCTTTACAACAAAATTCGTTGTAAAGGCATGCATGGTAAAGGTATATGCATGGTAAAGGGACGCGTGGTAAAGCCATGCGTGGTAAACGCATATGCCTGGCAAAGGCATTGTGGTAAATGCAACTCGTTGCATTTGCTGTGTTATAAGTGATGTTTCCCATTATAAGTGTCTCTTTCTTTAGGTACTCTGGGTGTGATCACAATAAGTTTTATGGAATGCAGTGATTTCAGCGTAGGCAATATGTTGTCAGATCCTTTGATCTGTGGAACCTTCACCAGAAGGGAAATGTATCATCAAATATCTAAGAGAGTTACACAAAAGGACTACACAGGCCAGTGAATAGTAGAGAGGCTGTCTGCGAGGATGGTTGGGTGCATGTCTTTTTCTCTTTGAGAGCATCTTTGTACCTGAAAATTTGATTACCCTAGTCCATTCCAGAGTGTCAGTGATCCCACCCCCTTTATCCAAAAAGCGATGGAGCTAGCATTCCTGCAAAACAATCAGTTCACCCATATACTCTGGAAGGGGGACTCAGGTTAACGATAGAGAGATACACCTCACCTGCAGCTGATCCTTAAATCCAGTACAGAATCCGTCGAGGTATCTGCGGATGCAAGGAGTGAGGTAGGCATCTGCACAGGCCGTGTAACCTCGTGGCACAATACGGACCATGGGCATCACCTCTGAGGATAACGAAACGTGATGGAAGCCCATTGCCCGAGCCAGCTCCCCAATCTGGCGCTCATGTGCTGACCATCTGTCAGAGAAGAGTATAGGATCAGGTTCGGTGAAGGAGGTAAGACATGGCTCAGCAGTGAATGTAGGAACAACTGGCCTGGCTAGAGAATACCAAGGAACATTCTGCTTCCAAACACCCTCATTTATGCAACCATTTTGATGAAAGTCAGTTCATAATATGAACCATGCAGTAAAACTTATTGAATCACTAACTCAAGCTGCAAGCCCTTACACCTCCAACCACCTCCAAACATTAGATGAAATCACCACTAACACAGAAACTGTTGCATATTTACCTGCTGGCCCACTTCTTCCTTCATCCCTAGGAATCCCACACCCTCACTCTGCTCTACTCTTCAACTTTAACACCACGTCTTCTCCTAGATATTTTATCCTTATACTCAAATCTGCAAACCTTCATGTACTCCAGATGATCCTTTGAAACTACAAACTTTCAAATCTATTTCTCTCTCTTCCACAGTTCTCATCTGGGCCAACAGCAAGCCAGTCTTCACCCATCAATGTCCCAACCACACGTAGCGTGAGAGGCCCTGGCCCTTGGTCTACTACTCCTGTGATCTACACCTCCCTGGACCTTTATGTCTCAGACTAGACTTTTTCAATGAGTAGCCTGTGAGCTACTGGCGGCTCTCCAGTAACCTGTAAGTAGCTCTCCTGTGAGCAGCCTAGCCTACTAAATTGACATTTTTGATTGGTTGAATTAATTATGTATACCTACAATACAAAGTGTGTATTCAAGACATAAATGTGTATATTTTCAGAAATCCTAAGCTGATGATTGGAGAAAAATAGATGAATTTTCAAAATATATTTACAGCTGGTATTTAAGAAAGAAGTCATGCTGCGCTGAGGGAGACGTACTACTAATTTTATTATCTTTTTTAACTTTACTGCTGTCAACCCTGCTTGATGCACTGAGATCATGATGACCACTTCTAGTAATCGTGCACATAATGGCCATTAATGGAATCTAGTCTGATGTAGTCACTGTTACAACACTAAAATAACATTAGTAGCTCGGGGTGATTTTCATTGAACATAAGTAGCTCTTCTTACAGAAAAGGTTGAAGACCCCTGTCTTAGAACCACAAGTAAGTTGTGCTCAAACTGCCCCCTGCTACTATCCACCCTAGAATGCTTTTTCTCTTGTAAGTCCGGTTGACACTCTAAGCTAGCCTCCAAATTGAAATGCCTCCCTCGTCCCCGCTGCCTTATAATGCTTCTCTTATGGATCGCCGCATCTTGACCGTGCAGCTCTGATTGCACCTATCTGCTTTCCAATCAAGGTTAGGTTTCTATCTAAGCGCCAGCTTGATAGACTTGATTTTATCTCTGGATATCAGCAGGACACCATCTTCCTGGAGGAGACCTGGCTGCACTGACACTAGTACGTCAAGATTATGTTTGATTAACTTACTTTTAACAATACCACCAATTATTATGGCACCCTTATCTATCGCACACCAGGACCCAGGTCTCACCTCTCTATCACGTTTTCCAAATTTCTAGCCCCGTTTACTTTCAAATCTTCTAACTTTATAATGCTGGGAAGCCTCAACCTCCACCTAAAGGACCCAATAACTCTAAAGCTTCCTCTTTGGTCAAGGCATTTGCTGGGCTTGGCCAGTCACGGATTTCCAAGCAGCCCGCCCATAGAGCTGATCACATGCTCAGCCCTATCTTCACCGACATTGACAAGGTTGTTGCTTTCACTCCCTTTCCATTCATTTTGTCTGACCATTCAGCTGTGCCGTTCCCACTCCTGTTCCTTCCCTTAACAATCCCTCCCAAACCCACAACTTTGCTTCTTCTCAACAGACTCTGTTCCAAAGTGACGGCCGACAATTAATCTTACTCCAGTCAAAGCTCTTCTCCCTTCTATGTATATATGGATGCATGTATCTATATACATGGTATTTCTACAGCACAAACCTTGCCAAAGGCGACCGAGGACTGCACATGGTCAAATACAAGCAAAATGTCAACGAGTAAGAGGAGATGGAGCTGGTTTCTGGAGGGTAATTGCATGGAGATGCACTGTTCTTATCAGAGGTTAGACTTTAACTCTTTCCTAAATTGAAGCAGAGCTAGGAGGTCCTGATGGATATGGGGATGTTGTTCCAGATTCTGGGTGCATAGATGGAAAATGCATGCTGACTTTTTTTTTCTTTTTTACACTTCTGAGTATGCAGTCTAATGTTGCCTTGGCTGTGGGTGTGCTGAGATCCTAAGCAACACAAAAGGATGATGGATAGAGTGCTGAAACTTTTCAAACACTCACCCCCTGTCACAGATCTGGGTAAAATCCATTGTTCTTTTGTTCACCATGCCACCCCAGTTTGGATCCAGCCATATGCAGATCAGACTCAACCTGCTCCCATGGGAACAGTCCTGTGTGCCGAGATACACCAAAGATGGTGAGCTTTTGTCAACATCAGGTCAGTGCGCGCTCTACGGGCGACGTAAATGCAAAGACCCAGTCCATATGCAAAGTCATATTTCATGCATTGTGTTTCTATGCAGTATGGTAACCTTTTGCATTGCAGAGCTTTTACCCCGAACAGTCATTAATGCTGTTTGTAATTCATTGTTCATTTGCAAGGCTTGTTTGTAGGACTACAGGGTGTGGTCCTTTCTTCTAAGACTTTCTAGAAGCCTTTCTTGCAGCATGGTTGGGTGTGGCTAGTGGGTGGAGCTTGGCTCTATATAAGAGAGCCAGCCCCGCTCCACGTGCTCACTATTCAGAGGCTCCGGTGCAGAGCAGCAGCATTTTCCAGAGCTCCTGTTTCCGAAGGCCTATCCCGTCATTTCCAGGCCTGCCCTCCTTCATTTGATGATCTTCTAGCAGGGCGGTAAGGCGGTAAGGTTTTCAGTGACACTCGAGTTTTGGGCCTACTCTTGAAATCGCGTGTGCGATTCAATCCTGGCATTTAGTTCTTGGCATTCAGATCCGCAAGACGCGCGATCATTTCATGGCAATAATATTGTGAATTCCGAATCGGCAACAGTGTGCGCGATTCAATCCTGGCATTTGGTTCTTGCCATTCAGATCAGCAAGACGCGCGATCATTTCATGGCATTTGAATCCTGAATTCCGAATCGGCAACAGTGTGCGCGATTCAATCCAGGCATTTAATTATTCGCATTTATATCGGCGGTGAGCGCAATAATTTCTTGGCATTTGGTTCTTGATAATCGAATCGGCAACAGGGTGCACGATTCATTCATGACATTTAACTTTTGACATTCAGATCGGCAGACTGCGCAATCATTTCTAGACATTTAAAAATCAAATTTGCAGTTTTGATTTATATGCATGATATTTCCTGAACAATCGAGTTTTGGAACTCTTAGTCTGAGAGTTATGTAGCCTTCTTATTCATGTTTATAGTACAGTTCATTCATGCAGAGATAAAGCCATGTGTTCTTTGATTCTTGTTTACAATGCAATGATTATTCTAAGAACTATAAGAAGAGTGTTTATTGGTCAATATATATATGATATGTTTAATTCTGGAATATTCATTTAAAAACCTTGCATAACCTTGTCTTGATTTCCAGGTACCTAAATTCTTGAGGCCTAGTCATAGTGAAGCTTTAGGCCATTCATGTTTTCCAGTATAAGTGTTTTATTTGACAAAACAAAACTTATTGAAAGTCATTGTGATTAATCTTGCATTGGTGTTGTTTAACTCTTGCTTCCACAGGTCTCCTTCCCCGCTGTTCCCAACCCAAAACCCATTCCCCCACTCGGCCATTCTTTAACTCTGTGTTATAATAACTAGCGGAGTTTGGAGCTGCCAAGAGGTGGACATGTTGGGAACATGTGCAAGCCCCGAAGATCTGGTCTCCTTGACAGGTTATATGCAGGAAAAGCAGGGGTACTGCCATTTTAGCTTTGTAAATGACGCAGCTGGTTTTAAAGATGGTTCGAGAAACATAGTGAGCCAATGGCTTTCCACCAGGAGGGGGGTGAGTTGATAATCACTCTATTCTCTCGTGCATTACTTCTTCCACTTAGTTGTTTAACACCTGATCACGGGTGCCGTTGATATGTTTGCCTGCTTAAACATTCCATCTCTAATCATGTGACAGCTTCCACTCCTTTTTATTTTGATAACCTTAAAATCCCTGGAACGCTTCAGCTACTGGGCTGGACAGCTGCAAGTAAGCTTAGGTGCTTCCCCCTTCTTCAGTCAATTTTGTGTTTCTAACATCCTCAGCGATTATCATCCTATTTTTCTCCTCCATATCCCCAGTAAGATCCTCTCTCGTTGTTTGGAAGACGACTGCCGGCTTGACCATCCTCAGACTGGTTTCCGACCCCTACGTGACACGGAAATCATTTTAGTCTCTTTGATCAATGAGCTCAGGATTTTCTGAACTCTTCTGGATCAAGGTTCTTCTGTCACCCCTATATTACTACATCTCTCGGCCGGTTTTGACACTGTCTCACATTCAAGGTTGATCAACTGTCTTTTAAAACAGAACATCTATGACCAAGCTCTTAAATGGATAGGCTCTTTCCTCTCCCACAGAACCAAATCTGTCCTTCTCCCCACTTCAAGCCCTCTGTATCTCTCCTGACTTGAGGCGTGTCCAAAGAGCCATCTCTGAGCCCTTGTCTGTTTACTGTGTATATTTCCTCTGCTGTGAAGCTTATTCAGCCTTTCAGACTAGATACTATATTTTATGCTGATGATATTCAGATCATCATCTCCATTCCTAACAACCCTGACCTGGTCCAATCCAACTTCCTCTCTTGCATGAGTGCAGTGGTGATCTGGATGCAGAACAACTGCCTCAAACTTAACAGCAACAAGATGGAAATTCTTCTTTTTGGCTAACAGCCACTTGTACGGTCCTCCTAAAGGGTGGTCTACAGAATTGGGGCCCCCAGTGGTTTTTACTATGAATCCAGGCACCATCTGGATCAATGCCTTTTATTTGTCAAAACGATTATGCATCTAGGACCCGTTTCATTTTTTAAAGAATGCTTACCGAGATAGCGCTACTACTCCCTTCTTTGCTCAGAAAACAGTAGCTCATTCATTGATCCTTCCAAGCCTAGACTACGCCAATTCCATCTAACTGGGTCACCTTACCTGCAGGTCATCCAGAACTCTGAGGTCTGGTTAGTTTCACATCCGCCTGCCAAGGCCTCCATCTCCTCTCACATGAAAGACCTTCACTGGTTGCAACAGAAAGTGCCCTAAGCTCAACGCTCTCGGCCTTTCCCATACAGCTCTCCACAACACTGGCCCTACTTGCCTTATGAACAAAGTCAGGCTTTTGCTCTCTGCACACAAGCTTTGTTCCCTCTTTGCAAAACCTGTTATGGTCTTCAATATTATCAAGTCTTGTACGGGTGGCTG
The DNA here is from genome assembly GCF_031143425.1 of Pleurodeles waltl. Taxonomy (NCBI): domain Eukaryota; kingdom Metazoa; phylum Chordata; class Amphibia; order Caudata; family Salamandridae; genus Pleurodeles; species Pleurodeles waltl. Next base: position 1,129,622,145 of record NC_090439.1, read on the forward strand.
CTCCCTCTCGTTCCTGGCTTCAAAGATAAGTTCCGAAATGCTCTTCCATTAGCTCTTAAATCAATCCCTTGTGCTGCAACACTCAGGAGAGACCTTAAAACACACCATTTTGAGTAGTCTGTCCTTATTCCCTTGCAATCTTGTTGTGTCCTTATCTCTCTATTCCCTCTCCCTTCCCTCTGCCCCCCGGCCAGGATGTCCTTCTTGGTATGTCTTAGGCTATACAAGTCCTCAATATAACATAACATATTGAATCAGTCCCTCAAACTTAGTTACTACCAACAATGTTTTATAACAGCCGTCCAATTACCCTTAATAAAAAGCATCTGCTGCTGACCCTTGCTCTACGTCTAACTACTGTACAGTCTCCCAACTCCTGTTCTTTTTTCCCTACAATACTGGAGCATCAGGTTTTTAACTGACTCACCAGACATCTCTCTCTTCTAACAAGCAACTCAGTCCTCTCCAATCTGGCTTCCATGCCCTTCAATTTCTCATTTTCAACTTCATCACTCAGCTCATCTCCGCCACCTCACATCCATCCTCACACACCATCAATTCCCACATTCGGCCCCGTTGATCACCCTGTGTTGCCACTCTCCCTAGACACCCTATATTTTGCCACCTCGGGGTCAAAAGGTTTCTCCTCTTTCATCTTTGGTTGCACTTTTTCACTTCCTTGGGGTTCCAAGTTATCCCCCCCCACCTCACCAACAGTTGGTGTCTCTGAAGGTTCAGTTCTGGGTCCAACTCCTTATTTCTCTCTACATCTCTACGCCACCTTCCTTGCTGACGATCTCAACTTTTGGTTTCAATACCCATCTTTTTGTAAACTATATTGGTGTCTTCTCATTCTCAACATTCTCTCTTCTCCTCCAATCATGTATTTCTGATTGTGTCATTGCCATTCATCGCAGGATAGCTTTGCAGTCTCAAGTGTTACACTCTTCCAAAACTGAGGTCCTTTAACTTCCTTCTTCATCTGCACCTTTCCTTTCACCTAGCCCAATCCATGAGTAGGTGAGTGTGCATGTATGCTGCATTTGCAAAGTGTGAACCTAGCTGGAAGCAGCAAAGCATTGTACAGGCCCAAAAGGATGGTCAGCTGTCAACCAGATACGCAGAAGTCCTGAAGGTGAGGCTTTGTGGACAACTGAGTTGGTCTTGAAGTTGGTGCGACCAGTAAGGGGGGCCAGTGGATTTCCATCAGGGTGGGAATATGGTGACTGAATTTGCTCTGGCTCTTCATGAGGCTTGCTGCATGATGTCTTTCATGGGGCAGTGTGCTCTCTGGGAGGCAGCAGAGTACGGCATTACCACCATTCAGGTGCAAGAACACAAAGGCTTAGACAGCAGTCATGAAGAAACTTTCTGGGAGGAATGGGTTTACTTCCTTTATTACAGATGACTGTTGCCAGGCTGTCTGATCTTCTTTCTTGGCAATGCCTTTCTTGAGGGTGTGTTGGTGTCCAGGCTGAATCTGAGTTACTTGGCATTGGGTTGCATTAGTGGTTGACTCTCTCCAGATTTATGTTGCTAAGCCGAGTTTGGACCAGTTCATGATTATGAATGTTGGTGAAGAGAAGGAAATTGCTCTGTTAGAAATCATAATTTTCAATTCAGCAAATCGAGGTGAATTAAATGTTTCATTAATAATGGTACCCCTGCGGCACGGTACCACCAAAGCACAGATCTGTTAGGTAGCACTAAGTAAACTGGATTACTGCAACAGTTTTCAAATGGCCCTCCATCAATATACTTTGTCAGAATTTCATAAGTTTCTTAGCTTTACCACTAGAGCTTTGTACCACCTCCTCAGGCATGCTCCTGCATCAACCTTTTGTCACCAAATGGCCTGTCTATATGAATGTCACTAACACTTGTATTCACAGTCGTCCATGGAATATCCCCTGACAATACTCCCACCCCAAACTTTAAATCTGCCATCCAGAACCCTCTGATCTCATCCCCACCACTCTGCGCTCTGCATGATTTTGGGTCTTTTTGCCCACCCCTGGAAATCACTGCCACCAGTCATTCACTCATTCCTCACTCCAATGAGATTACAACAGCCCTAAAGCGACATTTATTGCAGCCAGAAAATAAGGAGGAGCTGTTGATTCTCACTGGCTTAATATTAAACATATGTACATTTAGGTCTGATGCAACAGTTCGTGCGCCATTCAAGGCAAAATATTGTATGTTATATCAATCAAGAAGAGACTAAGAGAGCTCATCTGCAGATGTGCTTTGTCATTTGTTGCATGACTGCTAACGATAAACACTGTCGAGGTTTATAATATGCACATAGTAACCAACAAGGCATTCAGGCACAAGTAGGAGGAGAAATGGGCAATACAGAAAGAGCTAGAAAATGAGAATATTTACATCTTTCTAAATGGTAGTAGACTTGATTACTTATTTTCAAAGCAGAGCACATGACAAATGTGAGAGGGTAAATTAAACAGAGGGAGATAGTTGAGGATTGTATACAAGTTAAAAATAACTGGAAAGCTTTGTAAATGGAAACATTTAACTTACGTATTCCAAAAGAAGATATAAGATATCATGGACATGCAAGTTGAGCACAGTACAATAACTTGAACCTGTGTTTTCTTCCATTTTTCATGTTTTAAAATTTCAACACACATTTAACTTGAATTCAGACATTTGAAACTAAGTGTTAATGTTGCTATCTTTGTCCCTGTATACTGGGCAACATGTTCTTTGTCTGAATAGTTGCCAAATCAGTACATTTTGGGCGCCGTAGTATTCCCATGTTTCAACTATCATATTTAATAGTAATGATTTGTAATCTGAAACTCAATGACTTAAGATGCAGGGCCTTATTCACAATGGTATTTGCCTATGTAAGTTTGGCATACAAATGCAAATAGGCTTTTACACAAGTCACAAACAACTTTTCCATTTCAGGGGATTTGTTCTTGGAAACATTGGGATGTACAGATTCTGTCCAAGAAGGGGGAAGAGAGTGTGACTCACGTGTAGGAGTGCATGAGAACCACAGCCAGGCTGCGAATCCCTTTGGCCAGCACCCCTTCGAGGTCCGTCTTCAGTTGAGTGAGATCTATCGGTTGACACACCTCAATAGACTCCCCGCTTGAACCTAGGTAGGAAAACATGTGAAATAAAGGCAATTGTGTAGACACAGGACGGGCAACACTAACTGTTGCTTAGCAATCTCTTTTGGACTCAAACTCAGCATAGAACAGTACCAATGAGGGACATGTGACTTTTGTCGACGAATGTCACTGATGGTCAAACATTTGCATCCAATAGTCTTTGGTAAATGCATTGCTAGCTTTTCACAGCAGTACAATGGCCAGGTAGTTACATGGTAAACCAGTCCTATTGGTGCCTTTCTCACATTCCAGAAGAAATGAGATCACTTAAAACAAGAGGAGGGGACCCGTCTTTCACTGACTCACTAGCAATCACTCATCAGAAGGGAAGAGTCTAATAAATTAAAGGCTGTCAATTAAAAGAAGGGACACCTTCTTCATCGGCTCAACAGAAAAGAAGGGATTTATCCATCACTGTCAATCAACACAAGAGGAGTGCAAACACCTTTAAAGCCACACTGGCTATCACTCAATGGAAGAGGCGAGACCCAGAATCAAGACCATCCCGGTCAGTCATCAAAAGAGAAGGGACGTTTCCACTGGTGCACTGGATGTGAGTGACGAGGAGGAGGTGAAACCCACATATCAAACGATGTCAATCAGCACAAGAGAAAAGAACCCTCATTTGGTGGCCGTCCCAACCAGAAGCAGACAGAGTCATACCTCACTTGAACTATCGGATCATATAAAGCGATCCCCTCCTCCATCCCTACTCACTGGCACTCAACAGAAGACTAAAGACTGACCTCACTAGCCATAACTCCTCATCAATTTCATATATCCCAAACTGCCAGTCAAGTGTTTCCATTCACCATCTGGAATTCTTTTTACACTACACCCAAAACTTGCTCCACCATTTTTTGTTTTGGGGAAAGAATAGAAAAACGTTTTGCTTGAACACTGCCCTTCTTAGACTTAGGTTAGGCCTTCTTGTGTTTGTCTGTCTTCCACTGATGTATACAGTATGACAGTGCATTTAGATTTATTGTAAACCGTAATTATTTTTTCATTGTTGAAAGGTTTTAACTTGATTGTTAAATTCATGGTTTGAATAAAACAACTAAATAAAATCAAATAAATGCCACCTGCCAGGGCTGTTGCCGGGAACACTTATGTTCCCTCCCCATCCCATACTAACTGCTGAGGAAGATCTGGCCAACTGGCCAACTTACCGCTGTACTGAGGGGCATGCTGCACCTTAGAAGGTAAATTAAGAGCTGGGATGTGTGGGTGCAGATGTTAATATGTGCGCCTCCAATGTTCAATTGGCCTACTATGCGTTCTCCAAGACTCTTCAAGCCCAAAGTTCCCAGAATGAGAAAAACTGAAAATAACACGAATGAAATTATGACTGAGTGAACAGGATGCCAGGGACTACCAGCCAGCCCCAGGCCAGACACTGACTCACCAAGAAATGTTTTGACGGAGTCCTTCCTTGGGAGTTGGCAGCCACTGCGGTGAAGGGTCACCCGTTCATCCGCCTCAATCACCTCTTCATAGAGGACTCTCGGCATGAGGATCTCCTGGAAGGAATGTACGTGCAAAAGCATGAGGGCAGGCGTTCTCGAACTGGACTTGGCATTAACCTCCCATCGCTCAAACAAAATAACACACATGATACTGCATTTTATGAGAAGATAGTCCAAATAAAATACTTACTACTAATTTATGGAGTGTTCTACTGTACATTTTCTGAGATGGTGGCGAGTCCTGACCATCACTTTGATGAGAAATTCTGTCCTGACTATAGTCTAACTTTACTGGCTTGGCCACACCACAGCAGGGTAGGCAAACCACTTTCTCCCACAGTGCCTCGCTTCCTGGAAGAAGATGGGTAATTCAGTTGGCAGTATTACCTGACCTAAGCAATCTGAGCCACCACACTTGTCGTTGATGGATAGCGGATATCGGGGCATAGGGCTCACTACTGGCTCCGTGTGCAAACCATGAATTGATCAAAAGACCCTGTGCACTGTACTCTATCGGATGCAGGAACCTGGTCTGACAAAGGTTTTGCTGACTAATACATAGTTTCTATTGCTCTTTCACTCAACATGGTCGGAGCATTCATCTACCTTTTTTAATGTCTGACTTTCAGCTTGCATCATTTCCCAGTCTCCTAGATTGAGCGAAATGTTCGAAGCACACGGGCTGGGTCCAGTTTAAGCTGCCCCCACTCACCAAGCACATCTAGAAAATCCACTGAAATCTTGAATTAATATAACACTTAAATCATAGAATTCTTGGACACCTTCACTAAACTAACACTAAATTCTTGAGCAAAGAAACAATTACAACCCCTATCTCATTTGCACTAGAAATGAAGGCAGAACAAATCAAAACAACCCACCAGAAAGACGCCAGTGTGGGTTGTGCTCTGCACTGATGATGGAGAAACCTCTACAGCAGTCTGGATGGTGTTAGAAGTGTCATCCGGTGTGGATAATGCTTCCGATACATAGAAATAACCATATAAAGCAACCTTGGCTGGCTGCCTTTCCTCGAATATGCCATCCTGCACTGAGGCTTTGTGCTGAAATTAATTTTCTCTGCCTGACCTTAAGCATAATTACTCAACTAGGACACTCTCCTTGTGAAATACGTATGATGTTTTCTGCCCATTGCTCCAAGGTAAAGAGGTCATTGTGATCCTGCTCTCGTAAGGACACACACATAAAATGCAACTTGCAGTAAAATGGTGTGTAGGGTACATGGACCTTAAGCTGTTGACATTTCTAAATGCATCCAACCTTTACCCTGCTTTCCCAGGAGCTTGAAATAGTTGTCCCAGTGACATGGGTTGTGAGTGTGTGTATAAATAAATATATATAAAAGTTATAAATAAATAAATAACTTAGTGGCAGAAAACGTTTTTTGACTTGCTTATTTCTTTGGCACCGTTGGACTAATCTTAACAAAATTGCCCCCAAAACATGGCCTGGTGATTCTTGGTGGGCCTGGAAAGTTTCTGGGTGATCCGTCAAGCTGGGGCCGAGAAAAAGGGGGCTAAAAAAACATTGAGTTTCCCATATTAATTCCCATAGGATCCGTCAACTCATCTACAGCCTGAACCGCTGGACGGAATTACTCCACATTTGCTAGCTGTCCGTACACAGATTGTGCTTTTTGTTAATTGGTGTAAATCCATTCAATAGTTTGAGAAATCGATGGAAATTCTAATTTGTATATCTCTGGCTGCAAAGAATTCGTGAACAAAGACGAGCTCGTGCAAGGAAATGCACAGCTCTGATTGGCTGCCAACACTTCAAACCGGGAAGTGTTGGCAGCCATCTTGCGACTCGGCTTCAGCCGAGTCCTAGTAAAAAAGTTTAAAAAAGTAAAAAAAGAAATAAAAGGTACCAGGGTAGAGACATCCTGACCCCTTAGCACTGAGCAAAAAAGCATTTTTTAAATTATTTCTTTGCCACAAATTCATGATATTCATGGCAATAAAAAAATAAATAAAAAAAAAAAACAAGTGCAGGTTCCAGTGCTTGTTGTTTTATAGACCACTGGGTGGGCCAGGTCTCGGGGGGATTACAAACCTTCCGCCCGCTCCTCCCACAGCCCCGGGGACCACCACCTCCCTAGGAGCTTTCATTTTATTATATGCACGGGGCCCGCGGCCCTCCCACCCACTGCCCTGGGGACCGCCACCTCCCTAGGACTTTCATTTTTAGGGTTGAGCCTGCGTTGCATGCGCTCACGCATGCGTATCGCAGCGAGACGCTTTAGTGTTTAGAAAAGGGCTCGGAGCCCTGTCGACGTCACGTCCGTGTTTTTCATTGGTTCGTGGGCTTGCCTATTAAAATCTGCTTGCTTTCATTAGTCGAGGCACGCATACGTCATGCCTTATCCGGTGGCTAGCCCTCCTCGAGCGCAGCGACCAAGTACAGAAAACATGCGAGGCTCGCTGTTTTCTGTCCGGCTCGTGGACTACTTTTTCTCTAATTTACTAGCGCGATTTCGCTTGGCAGAAGTCGAGCGATTTACATAGTTAACTTCGCTTTTTTTGGGTTACGTGCATAAATGCACTTTTGCAGATAGGTGAAAAGTCGGCTTATGAGTTTACAACGCTATCAGCTCTAACATGAGCAAACGCAAGACCCGTTGCAGTGCAACTGCTTGTTGTATATGCAGGAGGCACACCCCCACTCACCCCTTCGCCCCCCACACTGCTCTGGGGACTGCCACCGCCCCAGGGCTTCGAGTATAATATATGCTTACCCTGGGGACCACCACCCTGTGGCAAAGCTTAAAAGAAGTGAAGGGGGTCCCTGTGGGACCCCTGAGCCCCAGTGACCACTACCGCTTAGGGAAAAGCTTAAGAAAAGGGAAGAGGGTCTCTTTGGGACCTCCATTCCCCAGGGACCACCACTCCCCAGGGCTTCGCTTTGAATAGTTAGAGTGTTTTCAAGTAACAAAAACTTGCGCCCAAGGTAACTATAACTCGCGCCTTCGCCATGCACAGCTAATTACTCCACATACTATATCATTGATGACATATTCTATGCCATCTTTCATATCCTCAGTGCAACATTGGAAGAAAATTATTGATGAGACAACTGTGCATGGCAAAGGCGCGAGTTATTGTGACCCTGTGACCTTTGTTTTTTCTATGATTATTATATATATATAAATATACTTTACCTTACTGGTGGTTGCCAGTAGGTAGTTATAGTTAGGACCTAGTTTCCATAGGAAAATTGTTTTTTGACTTGGCTATATCTTTGGCGCAGTTTGATGAATCTTCATGACATTTTCCAAAAAGGTGCCCTATATGGTCTTGATGCACATGGAACAGTTCAGGGCACTCTGTCAACGCCCTGGGGACCACCACCTCCCTGGGTCTACATTTTAAATGAATTTAAATTGCTGGGGAGGGGGGTGCACGTTTTGTGCATGCCTGTTGCTTGCCTTTCCTGCGTTCTCACTGTTTTTGTCTTGCTCTCCACTCCTCCCCAGATTTTTGAGTGCCTGCTCCTTGACTTTCCCTTCTCACTGCTTTCTCCTTGCTCTCAGACCCATTTTGTGCATGCCTGCTGCATGCCTTTCTCTCATTCTCACTGCTTTCTCTGTGCCTTTCCCTCTTTCTCCATGATCTCAGCCCTGTGTTGTGCGTGCCTGCTGCTGCTTGCCTTTCCCTCAGTCTCACTGTTTTCTCCTTGCTCTCATCCCTGTTTTGTGCGTGCCTGCTCCTTGCCTTTCCCTCCTTCTCACTGCTTCTCCTTGTTCTCAGCCCCGTTTTCTGGGTGACTGCAGCTCTCATCTTGTGCACTGAGTGGGTATAGGGGTAAGAGCCCCCCTGTGCATGGCCAAAGGCAGTCTGTGGCGCAGGCTTGTGTTGTTATAGGGGTTAGGCTGCAGGCGGCCAACCCTTGCTGTGCACGGCCAAAGGTATGCATGGCACGGGGTTGGGTGGTTATAGGGGGTAGGCTGCAGGGTCTGTCCACCAGCTAGGCCCTGCGGACAATCCATACCACGCACGGTCAAAGGCGTTGCATGACAGTTGTTGGATTCATGTGAAGTGATTGAAATTACTTTACGTTTTAAAAAAACCTAGAAATTCACTGAAACCAATCAAAGTAATGGGGATGCTATAGTTAGGAAATAGAATTTTTTTTAAATAGAAATTCACTTAAAAAACCAAAGGTTACAGGGACATTATAGTTAGGTTCTGAATTCACTCACAAAAAAAAATAGAAATTCAGCAGTTATAGTTATGGTTATCTCAAGTAACTATATCTGGCGCCCTAATGTAACTATAACTCGCGCCCTCGCCATGGACTGCTAATCACGCCAGATATTACAGCGCTCATGACGCCTTTTATAACATTGTTAAAAAAAAATCTATGTAATATAAGCAGTCAAATTATTGATGATAAAACTGTTCATACCATTTGGATATAAGGACAGATGCTCTGGTGATTTGGTCAAACCAGCATTGCACTCATGAGGATATCACCTCTATTCTCTCGCCTCCGGCATTAGCGCCCATTTATGATGAACTTCATGCTCATATGCAAATGCAAACAAATTGTGCCTTCTCTGTGCAATCTTGTTGTTGGCCAGTTGTGTACACTGATGAATGTCTGATACTTTTGTGCTACGTTGTAGTCATTGAAGACTAGATAAGCGCCTGTTTAATATTCAAAGACTGTCACACCATGGACCATATATCTCTGGATCCTCATCAATTATTTCCTTCACTGCGGATAACCCGGTTGGGATTCATTACAATAGAACCGATTTGGTAAGACTATAATCAAGTTTAGGTGAGTTTGCAGATACAAGTATTGCTCTCATTCTGATCTGCTTTTGCTCTTCTAATTTGTTTATGTACAAAGCCAATTTGAAAATATCTTCCTAAGGATCTTCATGCACTCATTAACATTCCTTTTACTCCTGTTGTAGGTAAGCTAGTAGGCCTTCTTCACATATTAATGTAAATAACTCCATAGAGGAGGGTTCCAAAAACATGTCAAGTCACTTTTCATTGCCAACATGTTTTGGCACCGATGCCCCCTGCTTTGTTTCCTTGCTATAGGCTCAGACAGCTTCTGAGCTGGCATGGGGATTCATTCTATTTAAGGTTGGAACACCACTACTTTCCCTAAATAAGATTACTTCTAAAAGTCTGTTTAGCTTTTAATGTCGTATTCTGTCATCACGTTTCCACTTCGCAATGCGCCATCTGCACTATTTTCAGTACATAGATGCAGAAGATGTCAAAACAATATAATGATGTTTCAAACCAGAACATGTTGTCTTCTTTTGTACAATATTTATATGCAGACCTGTGGGCACTGCTACTGCAAGTTGATATCACTATTAATAGTGATACCGAGAGAGCCACTGGGCCTTCTTCAGCCTTTGCTGGGTTTTTTAGGGTTGGATCTGTGATTTGTTTTTTTTATTCGAATTAGCATGATTTTACTTTGGACAAAAATGAAGTTGCTGTCAGAAGTATTTAAAGAGTCATTAAAAAGGATCCTCCAGGAAAAGAAATTACACCCCAGCACCTGGTGCCATGTAGTGGTGTGGTTGTGTTTAGGTGCACTACCATTGATAAGTATGGAGGCTGATTTTGCAGTGGGAGTGTGGGGCCCTGAAATAGTGCAGGGCTTGGGGTTTAATGCCACCTCTGCGCTGCTCTTGTGGCAGACCTCGTTGGCACTATGCAGTCTTCATTTATAACTATGGGGGTCATTCCGACCCTGGCGGTAAAATCCGCCAGGGCCGGGGACCGCGGATGCACCGCCAACAGGCTGGCGGTGCATCCAAGGGCATTCTGACCGCGGCGGTACAGCCACGGTCAGAAACGGGAAACCGGCGGTGTCCCGCCGGTTTCCCGCTGCCCTGGGGAATCCTCCACGGCGGCGCTGCTTGCAGCGCCGCCATGGGGATTCCGACCCCCTTACCGCCATCCTGTTCCTGGCGGTTTTCGCCGCCAGGAACAGGATGGCGGTAACGGGTGTCGTGGGGCCCCTGGGGGCCCCTGCAGTGCCCATGCCAATGGCATGGGCACTGCAGGGCCCCCCTAACAGGGCCCCACTAAGATTTTCAGTGTCTGCCATGCACACTCTGAAAATCGCGACGGGTGCCACTGCACCCGTCGCACGCCTTCAACTCCGCCGGCTCCATTCGGAGCCGGCTTCCTCGTTGAAGGCGCTTTCCCGCTGGGCTGGCGGGCGGCCTTCTGGCAGTCGTCCGCCAGCCCAGCGGGAAAGCCAGAATGGCCGCAGCGGTCATTTGACTGCGGTGCGGTCATTCGGCGGCTCCCGCCGGCCCTGCGGTTACCGCGGCCGGCGGGAGTCAGAATGACCCCCTATTATGTGTCTTGCTTAGAGTTTGGTGGATGCTGGACATCTTTCAAAAACAGTGAATGTTCTGTCTGCCTTAGTTAGAGTGCACACAATGCCTATACACTCAAAATGGAGTGGATTGGACACTCACAGCTTTTTGCTGGATGTGCCGTATCCACCAAAATGCTAAGTACGGCCTTATACACTGAACAGTTATAAGAAAATGAATTAACAAGCATGGTTTCCCAATGTAACAAGGCAGGTGATGTTCGTCACCTGGTAACCACAGTCATGTCTCATCACATTGACGAAACATTTAGAATTGTCCTTCTAAAGGTGCCAATGATGAGTGAGTGGTCAAATAAGGTATGACACATGACCCTGGAGATAAATATGTAGACGTGCCAGGGCTGTCTTAAGGCATAAACATAGTAGGCAATTGCTCAGGGTCCCCACTGTTCAGTGTCCCCCTGGTCCAGTCATCAGGGTAGTCAGAAGTCATGGGCGCATAGAAAGGATTCCTGGTCCATTCACTGAAGCTTAGCATGCATGCCCGGCCAAGCCAACCTTATCCCTCGCGCTCTCCGGCACTTGGTGGAATCTTTCTATCCCAAGTCTATCTCTCTAATTCAATTCACCTTTTCTGCTTCATTCCTCACTTTACCTTTGTCACTCAGCCTATTTCTATCTATTCACCGACCCCAACCATCTATCTGAGCTCGTTCCACCTAACCTATGTGTATCTCACCCGCCTCGCTGCACCTCACTGATGATCTTGTCCTCAGTCTACCACACCTGCTCTCGACCTCATATTTCTCTGTATCGCACCTCCCATACTTTCTATCTCTCCATACCTCACCTCTGTCTACCTTATCACTCCACCTAATCTCTCTAGCATCTTTCTTTCTACCCCGATCTCATTACCTAATCTTGCAATTCAACTCACTGTTAATTTGCGATCTCATCTACTTACCTCTCGTCTGTCTCTTTTTAACTTGTCCACACTATCTCCCTCTCTCACCACCTTAATCCTTTTTTGCTGGTTCACTTTTTCTACCTCATATTCTCTATTATTAAGACCTTCCTCCCTACTTTCGCCCCTATTTCAGCTCAACTTCTCTACCACATTTCTTTTTGTAGCTCGCTCTTTGTACTCGATATAAGCTATATCTGACGACATATCTCTGTATACCTCACTTCTATGTAACTCATCCTCGCTCTCCTTCTCTACTGCTGTATCAGCCTCAGCTCTCTTTCTCAGTCTTACACTGCCTCTCTACTTAACCTACGTCTCTTTATACTCTTTATTCCTCTTTCCTCGCTGCCTAATCTCCTTCCCTCATCTATCTTCCTATACCACTCCCATTTGTCCTCTCTACACACCCACTCTCTCTCTGTCCGCAGCTCTACAGCTGCCTCCGTTTGCCTATGCCACTCTCTAACGCGCCTCTTTTTCTACCTGCCTCTCTCTCTACCTGAACCCCTTAGAGTACACCACCCCGTTACATCTCTCTGCATTTCCTTTGTCTCCCTCCAAAACCAAACTTGCCTCTCCACCTCTTTTTCTCTGAAAACCTTTGTACTTCCCTTCTTCTGCTTCACCTCTCTCACTACCCCATCTTGTTCTACTCTCCCTACTATTTCTCTTATTCCCCTGTCTCCTGCTATTTCTCTTATGCTCCAGACCTTACGGTTTCCCCTACTATCTCTCTTATTCACCTGCCCCATACTATTTCTCTTGTTCTCCTGTCCTCTACTATCCCTCTTGCTCAGCAGATGCAGGGGTCACTGTCTGGCCAGACAAGTACACACACAGAAAGAGCAGAAGACAGACAAGGCAGGGAAGAGATTTAAGGTGACAATTGTCAGATTTCACACGATGAAAACCCTTGCAGCAGTGCTTTACTTTTCATGGTTACAGCCAGAATGTCTGCTGTGAAAGGGGATGTGTTTGTGTTCATGAATTTATGGCAATGGAATCTACAACTGCATGTGCTTTGTGCACAGATCTCACTTTAATATTGTTCATTAATCCACTAAACATCCAAGTCACCCACCTTTCCCTACAAAAGGAGAACAGGCTGCATTTACACTGAATTCTACCTTAAGTATTGTTGCTGAATGAATAAATCTAAGCGCAAAAGGGAATGGCTTTTTCAAGGGGTTTTCATGATGTATTTTCGCAATACTTGTCTGGCGGACATCAGGCAGCTTGAGCTTTCAGCTGTTTTTTGTGCCCTGTTTCTGAATTTTTAATGCATGGTTGAATGTGGTTCGGCCTCATGAGTGTTTTAATTAGCTGAAAATTATTAATAAATTCAAAGTCGGTCGGAACAGTATGTCTTGCCCAGGGCTCCCCAAAATCCTTAAGATGGCACTGAGGGGTGTTTCACTCCAGACCTGAGCTTCTGTCCTCCCCGAGGCCTGGTGACCCATGTCCAGCCACCCACACTCTCGGCACATTCCTAAAGAGGCCGCGTGACCAGTTAAAACTTCACCCAAGGATCAAAGGCTCTTGCAAAAATACAGCATCAGCCCAGATTTCACATTCCTCAGTGCATTGTGAAGTACAGAATGGTAAGTTTAACCCTTCACACCTACCCACAGACAAAGGGCCACGCCTAGGGTCTGTTTTGTTGTACAAAAAAACACAGGTTTCCACCAGTCCTTTTTCATAAAGATATCGTCAACAGAACGACAACAAAACCTAAATATGCTGTAAAGCCACTGCTAAAATAAAGAACACATTTTTTTGAGTTTAAACTTAATCGTACCGATCATTTACACACACAATGCACTTTCTCCACACAACAGATAACTGTACCAGAGAATTATAAAAGTATTAAGATGTAATGTGTTACTTTTTAACTTGTGTAGCATAAACTTTTGCACAAGTCTGTTTAATTTGTTTTATATTTTGACATACTCTTCTTTTATCACGTACTTTGTGTTATGAATTGTTTTTTATGAGCATTCGTTCGAATAAACATTGGAAATAAATAGATGTTAAACAGTTATTTAACAACTTGAAACCCAAATATATTTGGTTTGAATAAGGCAAACTGAATTTGCACTATTTTGGTACTTAAGTAGCTTAAGCTGAGAAAATGTATTTCTCTGAGTGGTGGGAAAAAAGTTTTACAAAATGTTTAAAATGGCATGCTCCAAAATCCTACTCCCGCCGATTGTAACTATGGTGTCTTAAAAGCAACAGGGTCCCTTGCTAACAAAATATATTTAACAATTTACACATAGAAATACAACGAGTTCTATGTGTGATATCAACGTGAAATTATTTATTTAATAAAGAAATCATTAAAAAATGAAGGGACAGGAAGATACATATAAGTGAATAACAGAAAGTATGCAACTTCTAGCTTATCTGGTATAGTGAAAAGGGAGCACAATAATTTGTCTCGGGTTTAACAACCAGATTTTATATATATATAAAGGTTTTTCATCACAAATATTAGGTAGTAAATAATGATAACGGCATATTGCAATAAACAATAGTTGGACTGAGGCAAAAATCAGGTGACACAGTACAATACAGAGATGTGTGTCAAGTCCAAGTAGGTCCAGTACTCATACAAAGAACCAATATACAAGTAATTAAATGAGTTAAGGGACAACTGCTGACGACATTTCGATTCCTGAAGCTAGATACACGGGATCCTCCTCAGGACTCAGGGGACTGTGCCTGAGAAGGACAGACAGGTCACCATCAGTCATAACCATGTACCAGATGGATACTTGGTCAAAAAACAAGACTCCACGCTCAACATAAATCAAGTCAAAGGAAAAAAGGAAGGGGTTCCTTGGGGCAGGTGAGACCTGGGAATGAGCCTTGTCACTGTTTAGTGAATTGATAGCGTTCACGAGCCAAAGAGTCAGTGAAGCAAAATACACTGGGTTCACGAGTCCTGGTCTCCGATCAATATGGGACCATTGTAACCACGGTAGCATAGGTAAGACCCAATTATCAGTATCACACCCAGTAATTAATAATTCCCAGGGGTCGGTATTTTAGGGGTGCATCAGATACCTCTGATTCGAAGTTTGCCAGGAGGAAAACATGAAATTTTAAATGGAAAGTGGCCTTTGTTGCTCCTATTTTTGTGCGTATCAAAGTTGACCTGCGGAAATTTATCAGAGGAAACTATCAGAGAGCGGTTATTATCGCAAAAGCTCATAATTTCAATCGCTGCGCAAACTCCTGTGAGGATCGAAATTGCTCTCAAATTTTGAACCAGTGCTTTTGCAATCAAGTGACTTGCTTGCCACCTTGTGGAAAGTATGCGATACTAAAAGGCCCAAAGGAACACCACTGCCCCCTACTGGCCCCAGTTGGGACATCATGTGGACATTTCTTAGAATATCACTGCAATGGCCATTACCTAGGAAACTATCGGAGGCCACAAGTAAAGCCAAGAGACTTCCTACAACTAACACAACAGCATCAGCTGGGCTCCTATCCCTTCCCACGCCCGACGGACTGTATTGGCCTCCTATCTGAAGAGTGGGGGGGGGACGCAGTTTAAGGTAAGGTCCATAGTGACGGAGACATAATCACGCAGGGAGTCTGCATGGAGACTCTGCTTGTGAAATGACATAGGCCTGATTTAGATTTCAGTGGACGGGTTATTCCGTCACAACGGTGACAGATAGACTGCCCCCCCTCCCCTCCGCAGCGCCTTGAGACCCTCACATGAGAGTAGTGCACTTTACAAATTTCTGATTAATTGATTGATTGACTGTCTGCCAAAATCTAAATCCCATTATATCCTATACGATTTAGATTTTGGCAAAAGGGCTATCCGTCAAATTTGTAACATGTTCGCTGTAACCTAAATTTGGCCCATAGTCTGGATTTAGGATACACCCCTAGCAGTGACATCATGAGGTCAGATGAGACACAACAGTAAGGAGTAGCGCTTGGTTGCTAAGAGTTGCCGGTGTTTCCACATTCCCTCTTGTATGATACAGTGCTTTGTTGGGATGCCACACACATGGACCTCTTTCTACAATTTAGGACATATTTTTTGCAGCACGTTTTTAGGAAGTTTAGGACATTGCCAGGCCTCAGAGGTCATTATTCAGATCTTCCTGCTTCCTATTTTTAAAAGGATATCAAATACATCCACAGGTTTATAACGCCAAAAAAAATAGAGACCCCTAGTAAGGAATTTCGTAGTTACCTACAACCCTGATTTTCTTCTTCCCAAAATGAAAGTGTCAACAGCTTGAGAGTTGTAATAACTTATACATGTGTTAACAATGACCTGTCAGAGCTGAATCTGATGGGCTCGCCCCACCGTAGATATGACAAACAATCACCAGAAAAAAACAATTGTTACAGTTAGTGCCTAATGGAAGAAAACACTTCAGACCGAAATTAGAGGATAACTATCAAAATAAATGAGCTACTTGCGGGGGTCAGTCCCTTACCGACTTAGGGCCTGATTTAGAGTTTTTCGCCAACTTCTCAATCTGTCCGCCTCATTTAGAGATGGTCGGACCTCAAATTTTTTGTAAATGGAGCCCTGCTTTGGATCCATCGACAGAAAACCTCTTCTGACAGCTTGACATAGTAGGGGACGTCGGAAAAGGGCCATTCAACGCTCATCCTATTTAGGGTGCACTGTGCAATATGTTTTTATTTTTTTCCTGTCCGTCACCGCCAGGAAAAACCTGGTCATGAGGGACAATAAAACAAATATTCAATCCCTAGATGGCTATTTATGAATCCGAGGCGGGCGGGAGGATCATCCACTGTAGTCTTGTTCTCCCTCACTCCTAGCCAAGACTCAAGGGGCAATCCAGGGGAGTATGCGAGACATACTGAGAATTATTTTCGCTCAAGCCCTGGGCACGCTTTAGGTGGGCCTCGCTTCACAAGAGTATGGTGTACTAGTTGCAAAGAATGGGCAGATGCTGAGCTACCATAGGTTCACTAAGGCGGGTGATATGGGTAAAATCACCCTGGCATTCCAGAGATGCACGGTGTTCTCTGAGACAATGAAAATGTCCATTAGTTACACATCCCCTTGAGGGACTGGCTGAGCAGACTTGACAGTCAGTCCAAAGAGGGCCCAACACATAAGAGAAGTTAGATCTCGGAAGGAAATTGCTGCTGGGGGTTTCCACCTCAGGCCTAAATATCTCTAAACTTGATGCTGCTCTGCCAAAGGGTGTCTGAAGCGCCAACTCCTTCTCAACCTGTACTGGGCTGCTTGCTATGGTGCACACCTTTAGTTGTGAGGCCACTGACAGGCCTGCATCCTCGTCCAACTTTATGTAAATTGGTTTCTCTACATCCTACGAACAGTTGTATGGCCTTTTGGCACTAGATGAAGGATAAGTACTAAAATGTAACGCCAGAATCTTCAGACATCTGCAAAAAGAATAACATTATTAATTTAAATACAAAATATTTGGGTCTCCTGAAATTTCACCCACTCGGTCCATTTCACAGATTTACAAAGTCCTCAATCTGAGCAGGGTCCCATACACTGCAAAAGCGGAGCCTATCTTACATCCCCTGTTAAAAATGCAATGAGCTCTTCAGCTCTCAGTGCTTGGGTGTTGGTGCTCATGAACGGTGACAAATTGTACATCTCACACTCTGTTCTTGTGCCTCAAGCCTGTTCTGGAGGATGAAAAATGGCCTTCACGCCCATATTTTATAAACAGCTTCGCGGGGAAGGAGTGGCAGCACTCTCACATTAGGGTGTATGACATGAGACTGAAATAAGGTTGTGATGGGAGTAATGAGATGAGACTGAGAGTAGATTGGGATTGAAATATAATGGAGACAAAATAGATGAGATGAGATTGAGGTTGAAAGGTGACTTTGATGAGACTAAGATGAGATGATTGAGGGGCGACTGAAATTATACTGAGACTGAGATGAGACTAAGAGATGAAACTGAAATTTGATGAGTTTGAGGTTGAGATTAGATGAGTTGAGATGTGATGTGATTGATATGTGCTGAGACTGAAATGTAATGACATGAGATGAGGGAGAGACTCTCAGATTCCGATAAGGCTACAACGTTTACAAGGCTGTCTAATACAAGCTCATAAGGCTACCCAACAATGCTCAAAAAGGCCCACTTGGTTTTACTGTGAATTACTCCATAAACCCAAATCTTAGAGCAACAGCAAGCAGTGTGATCAGCTGACACTTCCATGAACCTCTGAGAGGTTGATCTCCAATATTAAGGATGGGTCAAACCTTGTGCCAGGGTGCACTTACGAGGTCAAAGATCTTCGGCCGTGACTGGTTGCCGATGTGCAACAGGTCTTTAAATCCCCTGGTGATGACCAAAGCGATCCTCTCCCCCTTCCGTTCCAGCAGGGCATTTGTGGCCACCGTCGTACCCATCCGGATCCAGTCAATTCTTGATGTATCGATGGGATGGTCCCTTGAGAAGGGTATTCCACACTCCTAGAGACAAACAACTCAATTCACAATCTGACAGCAACCGTACTTTATTAACTTTCCTTCTACAGCCAGTGGCATAACAAAACTTAAAGTGGCCTCCCTGCAAAGTACCTGTAGGGGGCACCCGTTCCCCTGGATCCAGTCAGGGGCCTGTCCCACATGCACAGTGTACTGTGCTAAGGGGCCCCCCTGGAGCTTGGGCCCCCTCAGCACTATGGGGGCTGTGTGGGCCTTTGTTAAGCCCCCACCTACAATTGTCACAGATTGACATGATTTTGCAGGTGCATTAAAAGCAAGAGAAACTGCCCTTCGCTGCCTTATTACTTAAACATGAATGCGTAGTTCCTGAGTTTGAAATTAACAAAGGAACTGCAGCACATATCAATGGGGTCTTCTGTAAGGCACTTGGACAGCTCAATATGTTGGTACAAAGGTACAGATTATTTCCCCTCTGGGTCTCCCTTGGACATACCTATCATTAGTGCAACTGATGCAGTTGGGCTGGGGTCCAGAAAGCAGGTGCTGAGTGGAGGTTGTGTGAGTTTGTAGGTGCACATGTGGCAATTCTATCTATACATATGTGTGGTGAGTATCACTGACATGTGGTAGCCTTAATTCACACTGGCAGTCATTCTTTGCATCTACTAGCTACCCTTGGAATGAGGTACAGAATCCTGGCATCTGATGCTGACCCTGACCCCTCCCCGTCTTATAGCCACACCTGGTGTGTTTGCTGTTCCTAAAAGCTGGGAGCCATCACTGGCATGTGGTGTTCATGACATACATGTGACTAACCCTGGCATTTAGGGAGTATCTCTATAATTTAGTGGACATCCTTGGTATTTAGTGGCTCCCAGACAAATGCTGATTACAAGGGGGCGTCAACCTCTGAGATGCTTAAGGCTTGAATTAGTGGCCACAGCAGCCCATTTATGCCACTGAAGGCCCTGGGTAAAAGCTCACCCAGGTTAGGGAGGCAGGGTATAATGAACAGTCAACCATCTAGTCATATATACTATATCCTGAGAAAGTCGGTTTGAGGGGTCACCACAGTTTTGTGTGTGTTGGAGGTGCAGATCTGCCTACACACACATACCAATCATAGAACTGATTGTCTTACCACCAACACATATATGCAACTCACAGTGCACGTACACACATAGCTACAGGGCCATGAAATGCACACTTTAAACTACATTTACTGAAAATGAAATTCCAAATAAGGAGACCCTTTGCGGGGACACACCTCCTCCAGAATGCGACGGATTCCCTCTGTGGGGGCATCTCTGTAGTTGGCAGGATCCTCTGACAACAGCTTCATTACTCTTACTTTACCACTAGGACATCTGGAAAACACATCTGTGAAGGTGCCGCCCCGGTCTATAGCAAACTGGAACTTTCCTGGATCAGCCATCTTCAGAAACTAGAACCTGGAGAAGAGCATGCAGAAGGACACTGGTTGAAGGAAGGCAAATGCCACATGGAGTTTGAAAGGTAAACAGTCTGGATTAGGTTACCCACCAGTATGCAATGATATGCTGTAACGCAGACTGTTGTCAATCAATACACAGCACCAGGTTCGGTAAGAGATATCAAGGAAAGGATGATTGCAAATTTATTCAAGCCTAATGCATGAAAAAAAAAAAATCTACTTGTAGATATAGGTGGTCATTACGACCCTGGCGGATTACTTCCGCCAGGGCCGCGAGACGTGGTGGCACCGCCGACAGGCCGGCGGTGCCCCGCGGGGCATTCTGACCGCGGCGGCTTAGCCGCGGTCAGAGAAGGGAAACCGGCGGTCTCCCGCCGGTTTCCCGCTGCCCCCAAGGAATCCTCCAAGCCGGCGCAGCTTGCTGCGCCGGCTTGGGGATTCCGACTCCCCCTCCCGCCATCCAGTTCCTGGCGGTTCTCCTGCCGGGAACCGGATGGCGGGAGGGGGAGTCGCAGGGCCCCTGGGGGCCCCTGCAGTGCCCATGCCAACGGCATGGGCACTGCAGGGGCCCCCGTAAGAGGGCCCCAAAATGTATTTCACTGTCTGCCTTGCAGACAGTGAAATACGCGACGGGTGCAACAGCACCCGTCGCACCTTCCCACTCCGCCGGCTCTATTACGAGCCGGCATCCTCGTGGGAAGGGAGTTTTTCCCTGGGCTGGCGGGCGGTCTTTTGGAGACCGCCCGCCAGCCCAGGGAAAAACTCATAATACCCTCCGCGGTCTTCTGACCGCGGAGCGGTATTATGGAGGGCGGAATTCTGGCGGGCGGCCTCCGCCGCCCGCCAGAATCGTAATCAGGCCCATAATCTGTGAAGTCTGAATACAATTCTGTGGTGGCATTTTTAGCACTCCACAGTGCTTTGAAGCCCACCATCTGGGTGTTGTGTTCCCTAAGATCACTGTAGCTCAGTAGGTGAGTCGACTTTTAAGAAAAGATGAGCGCCAGCTCCTGGCAACCCGACGCCTGACCCTGTTCTGCTGGTCATTGATAATCGTTCCATAGCTGTGGCGTGGTACCACAGCACGTATTGTTGGCGCTTCTTGATACAAGATATCGCTGCCTGGTCCTCTTCAACTTTCCTCGTCGGGGCAGAGGAATGAACACTGGGGATCTTAGGGCCTTATTACGACTTCGGCGGAGGGGATTACTCTGTCCCAAATGTGACGGATATCCCGCCCGCCGAACTATGAGTTCCATAATTTGGCAGGCAGGATTTCCGTCACATTTCGGATGGAGTAATCCCCTCCGCCGAAGTTGTAATCAGGCTCTTAGTCTGAGGAAGTCTTAAAGTTCTCAGGTAACCAGTACCTGCACTTCTTTTATTTGCAAAGATAGTACCAGGGCACAATGCTTTCAATGGAAGAGTAATGCCACTTTTTAGTAGGAGGCAGGAACACTGGGGTGGTGAGTACATGCACTTCTGTACTTTTATTCCAAGCACTGGTCTCCCATGTCTCACAGGAGTGACTAAACAAATGTACCACCGGTGTGTCCACCTCGACAGTGGCAAGACAAAAACAAGGCAAAGTCATGAACAGCAAGGCTGCCCAAAAGTAGATAGGCAAAGCCACAGAGGTTGTCTACATAGTCATAGAGGTATGTACTGGTAATAGTGGAGATCCTTTTCTGATGTGTGTGAAAGCCTCCCCGCAGACCACCCGCAGACCCTTCTCCTGCCGGAACTGCACCTTCACCATCCTCCATGCCAACCACCCACCCACCAAGGAGGGACGCAACCATCTCAGATGTATCCTCCTCAACACCCGCTCCGAACACAAGCACGCAGTAGAGCTATGGAAGCTACTCAACTCAGCCTCCCCAGACATCGCCTTCCTGACCGAAACCTGGATGAACCCCTCCTCAGCACCTGACATCGCAATAGCCAACCCGGACGGTTACAAGATCACCTGCAGGGACCGCTCCAACAAACCAGGAGGAGGCATCACCATCATCCACAAGAACACCCTCAGGTTCACGACCAACACTGAAGACACCCTCACCACCGCCGAACACCTGCACTTCCAAATCCACACTGACCCAAACACCACCCTCTGAGGGACCCTCATATACAGGCCCCCCGGCCTACAACAGCAGTTTACCGACTCCATTACCGACATCATCAGCACGCACGTTCCTGCATCCACTGACTACATACTCTTCGGAGATTTAAACTTCCACCTCGAGAACACCAACCACCCTGCTCGACAACCTCTCCAACCCCGGCCTCAAACAGCTCGTCTCGACACCAACCCACTCCGCAGGACACAAACTCGACCCTACTTTCTCCACCAGCAATCACGTCTCTTTCAGCCACACCACGAACTCCACTGGACAGACCACCGCTGCATCCACTTCTCGTTCAAGAAACCCACAACACACCACCACCCACAACGGATCCCCCACCACAGATGGAAAAAGGTCACCGAAGACCAACTTACCATGACCCTCTCCCAGAACCCACCCATCGACACCACTGACACTGATGCAGCTGCCCGCAACTTCAAGCATTGGGTCAACACCTGTGCCATTACTCTCGCCCCAATCAAGAATCCCTCCAACAGACGCACAGACAGAAAGGCCTTCTGGTTGCAAAGCAAAGCTGCAAAGACTCGAAAGAAAGTGGTGCCAAGATCAGAATCTGGACAACCTCACAGCCTTCAAAAACGCCATACGCAGATACCACCAACTCATCCGAGCCGCCAAGAAAACCGCCTTCAAAGACCGAATCAACAACAACGCACACAGCCACAATGAGCTCTTCAACGTCGTGAAGGAACTCTCCAACCCCAGCTCCAACGCCAATGACATCCCGCCATCCCAAGACCTCTGCGACTCTCTCGCCTCCTACTTCCACCGCAAGATTGCAGACATCCACGACAGCTTCAGCACCCAAACCCCCCAGCAACCGCCAATACCACACATTCTCCCCTGACCAACCTCCTGCTCTCCTGGACCCCCGGCAACGACACCATCGAAATCATGAACACCATTCACTCTGGCTCTCCATCTGACCCCTTCCCTCACCACATCCTCAACAAAGCAAGCTCCGTCATCGCACCCCAACTACGGAAGATCATCAACAGCTCCTTCGAGTCCGCCACCTTCCCAGAGAACTGGAAACACGCAGAGATCAACGCCCTCCTCAAAAAACCCAAGGCGGACCCAAGGACCTCAAGAACCTCCGGCCTATCTCTCTGCTCCCCATCCCGGCAAAAGTCATCGAGAAGGCTGTCAACAGACAACTAACCTGCTTCCTAGAGGAGAACCGCACCCGGGACCCTTCCCAATCCAGATTCCGCAGCAACCACAGCACCGAAACCGCCCTTATCGCCGCCACTGACGACATCAGAACCATACTGGACAGCGGCAGAACCACGGTCCTCATCCTTCTGGACCTCTCGGCCACCTTCGACGCCGTCTGCCATCATACCCTACGCTCACGCCTCAGCAATGCTGGAATCTGTGACAGAGCCCTGGACTGGGTCACCTCCTTTCTCACCGGCAGAACCCAGAGAGTCCGCCTCCCACCATTCCGCTCGGAGGCCACCAAAATCATCTGAGGCGTACCCAGGGTTCGTCCCTCAGCCCGACCCTCTTCAACGTCCACATTGCCTCGCTTGCTAACATCGCCCGATCCCACAACCTCAACATCAACTCATACACCAACCACACCCAGCTGATCCTCTCCTTCACGAAGGACTCTGCCAAGACCTACTTCCACGAAGGAATGAAAGCCATCGCCGAATGAAGAGCAGCTGCCTCAAAATCAATTCTGACAAGACAGAAGTCCTCATCTTCGGCTCCACCCCCTTCACATGGGATGACTCCTGCTGGCCTGCCACTCTCGTAACCCCTCCGACTCTTTTTGGACCCCTCACTATCCATGACCCAGCAAGTCAATGCCATCTCCTCCTACTTCTTCAACACCCTCCGCATGCTCCGAAAGATCTATAAATGGATACCCACCGAAACCAGAAGAACAGTCACCCAAGCCCTCGTAAGGAGCAAGCTGCACTACGGCAATGCCCTGTACGCAGGAACCACGGCCGAACTCTAGAAGAGGCTGCAACGCATCCAGAACGCCTCCGCACGCCTCATCCAGGACATCCCCACTCACTGCCATATCACAGACCACCTGAGAAAACCTGCACTGGCTCCCAGTCAACAAGAGAATCACCTTCAAACTCCTCACCGTTGCTCACAAAGCACTGCACAACACCGGACCAGAGTACCTCAACAGACGGCTCTCCTTCTACACCCCGACCTGACATCTCCGCTCAGCCGACCTCGCCCTCACAACCGTCCCATGCGTCCGCAGAACTACAACCAGCAGTAGATCATTCTCGCACCTCGCCGCCAAAACGTGGAACAGTCTTCCCACCCACGAGCGCCATCAGGAAACTTCTCAAGACCTGGCTGTCTGAGCAGTAGCAGCACCTCCCCTCCCCCTTTTGCCCTCCCCCCCCCAGAGCCTTGAGACCCTCGTGGGTGAGTAGTGCACTTTACGAATTCCTGATTGATTGATTGATTGATTGAAATCAGATAACCTGGATTTAGTATCAGCCTCCCTGTTTGTCCAAATTGGGTGAACTTAGGCAAATATTGTATTTCACAGAACCTCCTTTTTCTTTATTACCATCACACATGAGCACACTTTTAGGATGTGCTCTGTACAAGCACCTCTTATGCTTGATGAAATATACTTAAGTGCTGCTCTGTCTATAATAAGAAAGTAGAACACGTTTAGGGTCGCCTCTTAGTTTACTAATGGCAGTGTCGCGGGGGTGGGGGGCATTAATGTTTTTTAAAATGATCACTTGTAATAAATGTCTGTCTAGGAGAAACTTTTCTTCATGTAACAGAAACACACTTTTTTGAGTTTTGATGAGCTTGTGTCATTTTTACATCATATTGTTTGCACAATATATATGGCAAACATTGTCATGGCTCGGCATGGACTCGTTAAATCAAACCAGATCCATGGCTCGCCTCAGGCTTGGCTTGCCCTATTAAGTTGCCTGCGTGTCCTCCTCGATTTGTGACTCAGCCTTAGTAAATGAGGCCATCAGTTATTCGCCGAATTGACAACCCTACCTTCAAGGCTTCTTGGAGCAGAGACAAATGCAGTACTTACAGTGAAAATACATTTAAACTAAGTGACTAAGGGCCAGATGTAGGTAAGTCACAAATTGCGACTTGCAATTTGCGAGTCAAAGCGACTCGCAAATTGCAACTCGCAATTCGCGATGCAGAAAGGTGTCTCAGACACCTTCTGAGACTCGCTATAGGGTCACAAAGACCCACCTCATAAATATTAATGAGGTGGGTCGCAGTTTGCGACCCCATAGCGAGTCTAGGCACTCACAGGGATGGTGGCCTGTTGGAGACAGCAGACCACCATGTCCATGACTGTTTTTAAATAAAGCAGTTTTTTTTTTCTCTTTGCAGCCCGTTTTCCTTAAAGGAAAAACGAGCTGCAAATAGAAAAAAATACCGAAACCTTTTTGTTTCGGCTTTTTTCAGAGTAGGCAGGGGTCCATAGGACCACTGCCTGCTCTGAAAAAATAATTTTGTGAGCATTCACAAAGGGGAAGTGGTCCCGTGGGGACCCCTACCGTTTGCGAATGAGTTACCATCCACTTCAAGTGGATGGTAACTGCGAGTTGGTTTGCGACCGCTTTCGTGGTCACAAATCAACTCTACATCGCGATGCGGTCGCAAATAGGAAGGGCACACCCCTTCCTATTTGCGAGTCGGAAACACATTTTGCGAGTCTGTACCGATTCGCAAAATATGTTTCTGCATCGCGTGAGGCCTTTTGCGCCTCGCAAACGGCGTTTTTTGCCATTTGCGAGGCGCAAAAGGCTACATACATCTGGCCCTAAGTGATCCCAGGGCAGGGACTCCAGGCCATTGTGTTATACATGACCGAAGTCCATGCGCTCCCAGAAAAAACTACCAGGCTCTGGTGGGATGGTCAGGGGGCATACCTTTAGCAGGGGTTTTTGGGGTGTGACACCCCTCAAATGAATGTTCAGTAGTTGGGACTGGGGGCCCTGAGACAGGTCTTTTATGTCTGTGTCACTGTGTCAGCTTTTTTTGCCGTTTTCATTTCACTAAGAGGTTTTAACATTCGTTTTTTGGATCGGATCTTACCTATATGCAGTGACTGGTTTACGAAAATAGTAGTAAATCGGAACCCATTGGAGTACTCCTTGAATGGGTGCACAGTTACTACTTTTTGGAGTTCAGAAGCATTGGCAGTAGAAGGCTTGGAAAGCTGCACTAGTCTCCGGTTTCCAGGCACAGTACTGGCAATCAAACACCCAAAAGGTGATGGGATGAATGCCTGCAAATAGTGTAACTAGTGACAATTGCTCGAGGTAAGATTCCAACCCATCGTTTTTCGCCCACTGTGACACTCCAGACAGAGGCCCACTTAAGGCAAATCCCTGTTTTTATGGAAACAGTCCATCCCAAACCTTGGTCATCTCAGCCCTCCACCTGCCAGCCACTGCTCTTTCAGTTGGGAAACTTGACGGTCATGGAGCAAATTAGTGGCAAGAACACATTATGGAATATCAAAAAGAAAGAGGCTTTGGGGGTTAACAAGAAATACAAATGGGAGGCCAGACGTGGAATTTCTTGGGAAAGAACTACTTCTGGCCAAAGAAAACTGGGAAAGCAAAATTAACTATCAAAAACAGGAAACAGAGAAATGAAAGAACGAAACACAAGCTAACAGCGTAAAAAACAGTGATCCAAATAACAGATGGAAGATCCCAAATGGTACTACCTGATTTTAGCTTGTCAGGAGGTTTGTGAAGTCTTCCTATACTTTTTCATCTGATTGAAATGTGTGTCCACACTGCAAGATTGGTTTCACTGCCTTTTATCTCTAATCAAACCAAGCTAAGCTTAAAGATGCATCTAGAACTTTTCTCCGCATGTTTACTTTTTGCAGAATAAATGTGGATCAGAAACAATTCCATGTGTAGATTTATTGCATGCAGACATACAGGAATGGCAAACAAGTTTGTGTGTATATAATGTTTGGATGCTGAAAATTCAGCTTTCGTTCAACCAGACTTCTGTCTCTGAGATTGCTGTAGGTACAGGACCTGCCTTAACTTGAATTTTAGTGTTAAATATGTGAGAACATCACGATGACCATGGTACAATCTCCCAAACACCCCCAACCCTCAGAACCCGAGTTGAATGTGGCTGAAGACTTTGGCCATCTTGAAAACGGTTAAAGTGAGTTAGCCCAGGGAGCCTTTTCTATATTGGTTAGGGTTTTCCCAGGGATGATTCCCACCCATTAACTCATGCCAGACATAAACGTGGGATCTCCAGGTATCCATTTCAGAAACACCTGGACCTGTGGAAAATCAGAGGAAGACTTGAACTGTCTGAGACCTCAGAAGTGCCTAGAAGACTGGACATGCTCTCCCTCTTTTACCCAGGTCAAAGGATTGGACTTCAAGAGTCATAAGTCCGACCTCCTGTTCCAGCAATAGGGGTACAAGCTACAAGGGGCCTTTCCTGCAACTTCCCAACTGATTAGTGGCAAATGGACTTGGACTGGGATCTTCCTGATACCCAGAGAGACTATAAATGCCTCTCCTGAGGTCCTGGGGGCTTTAGAAGTATGTTCCTGTGATGGATTGGGTCTTAAAGGACTACAATCAGAAGGCAAACTTTCTGACCAGGACGACCCTGGTTAGTGTGTCCGACCCCCGTTCCATCGCGGTCAGCTTGAGAATGCTGCAACCATTGACTATCATTGCCACTGTGTGCTTCATGGCTAAAACTGAGGCTTCAGGAGGGGGGCATGCTATTATATTTGTGCCAAGTACTTAATTGCACTTCTTAAGAGACATTGCATCACTGAGTTCTGTGCTGAATGTAAGGTAAGGCCACACATCTCTAGAATCTGTGCTCATTGGAAGGGTAGGAGTCGATGCTACTCAGACCATGTAGGTGTTTTTGCAGTGGCAGTCACCCAGGGGATTTTCTGTGGCCTGCTCTGATATTGAAAGGCTCAGAGCATGAAAGATCGCCAGGGGACACAACAACGCCATAGTCATAAAGAGGAAAGCATGGCTAACCCTATGTACGGCCCTTTGCAAGATGGTGGATTTTCCAGATTGTTAACTAAAGATTCAAAGTCAAGATGGACTTCATCTATTTCCTATGATGTGATTTCCTGTTTAAGTCACACATAAGGTTGCAATGATAGAAGATGGATGACTTATAAAGCATTTTTTTTGTCACTGTCATCGCCCATTTGCTACCACTCTTGCCCCTATTTTTGCTTCACTTTTTCTGCAGCTAGAGCCAAGTCAATATCTTTTTCTGGAAGATCTTTGCTAGGGTCTGCTCCCTAACCTGATTCGGGTAGATGTTGTGCCTTGCTTATCTACACTTGCATTTTTCATAATCTTCCATTCAGAACAAAATGGAGTGCAGGTAAAAAGGGCTGTACCCCATCACTACCAAGGAGCCGAGAAAACAGTGAGTTGTTTCATGGCTTGGAGATGGGATGGAGGTCATACATGTTGAAAGCTGCTCGTCTCCGGTGAACCCAATCTCCAGCAGAATTGAATAACAAGCACAGCACCTGCCTGGGACCGAGGATGCAAGTATCTTGTGCAAGAAAACATACTAGGTTGGTAAGAAATGTTGAAAACGCAGCAGGAAGGCAGAGGGCTACTGTGTCATAGACATCCAGCTCTGCAGCATCAGTGAGGGACCTTTTCTTTTAAAATTGGCAATCTGGTCCAACTCCTCTATGGTATCATAACGTGGAAATGTATACTAGGAGTTTCTTTGCAAGGAAAAAGAGGTACAGCCCCTCACCCCTCGCATACACCCACACTATTCCGGTGGCCCCACCCCTCACAGGTCTCCTGCACACTTGTTTCTCAATTGTTCTGAAAATAATATGGATGACTAGGGCATGTTGTCCTGAAACAGAGAAACTGCCCTTGTAGCTTCTATGAAAAGGGTGTCCATGTGCCTAATACACATAGACATAATTACAAACTAGTAATCATATAACTCTAATGTTTCTGTCTTTCACGAAGAATTGTGGTATTGCTATGTGTTCGGTGCAGATGAAGATTAAACTCTCACTCCATGAAAGTAAAGCTCATCAGACGTGTAAGCGTTGTCTTCAGCTCCATAAGGCCCTTAATTAACTCCTGCAACACATGCAGGCAATGCTTAATTTGAGCCAGTGGTTTACGGTGCTTGGCACTGGCACTCTTATAACAGCCTGCCACATGGTGGCGCTGTTAATCTGATTTTGTGAGGAGCACAGCAACAGTTGTTGAATAGTTAAATATACATTAAAGTAATTAAAGCATTACATTAAATCTATAAGAATAGTTTGTGCGGGATGTATCAGCAATTTTGATGTTATATTTAAAGTCTGCACTGTCACACATATGATTGTGATGATTAGTTGAGATGGTTCTGTCATTGACAGTGCTAGTGGGGGCAATGTTTGGAGAAAGCTGCAGTAGCCTTCTGACAAAGGCCCTGGCATGTTTTGTTTTACAAATTAAGTACTGGTGCGCCTCAAGGTGGTGTAACTTGGCAGGGAGACCTCTGGATAAGCAGGTAGACCATGGGGTTCATTGGGAGCCTGGGCCATCTAACTTTATTCTTCATCAGAAGCTCAAGAAATTTTAGTCCATACATGAAAACTGAAATGTCAAACTTGTCTTGATGCCCAAATCAGCTTTCTTCTCTCCCAGTTCTCATAGTCTGCCCCTTCTTCCAGGAAGTGTCAATGATGCCTTTCTCTGCGGTCGACATGAAGAAGAGGAGGCGTTGTAAAAGGGAGAATGTAAACCATGTCTGCATGTGAAGGCCAAGATTACCCACATATGGGGTGATAACAGATAAAAACTAAAGGAGTGAAGCAGGTGGGGACCAAGAGATGAGAGCGAGGAACTAACACTACACAATGAACCAGGTTCAGGAGAGCAGAGACAAAGGTCTCCCCTGCTCTCTAGTTAGGTTCATGCTCTACAAATGCTCTTTCATTCACACTTACAAGATCCCATCGGAAGTACAAATAAGAACCTTGGCACTGGCTGGCTTGCACAGACTCTGGGTGGTTAAAAGTAGCAGATTGTAGGCTATAAACAATTTATGCACCTAATCACCGACCTCTTAAAAGATAAACCTTGTAAAGTATCTGCTGCAAGTTAAAAGTTGTTCCAAAACTCTTCAAACCCCTCCCCGGTCACTTTTAGGACTACCAGAGAATAGGATAACTCGCTAGTTGCAGTTTCTACAATGTCTGACACAGTTGCAAGGTCCTGCTTGATGCAGCGAGCGCCAAGAAGCATTCCTGGATGTGAGAACTCTGTAGAAGAACTATACAAAACATAGCCCAATCATTGGCAGTGCCTCTTCTCTAGTGAAAAGTCTGTCTCAACCTTCAGTAAGACACAGAAAAAAGGTACAAAACCAGCATCAGTAGTGCAAGCTTCTTTACCTCAAAGAAAAGGTGCAGTACGGAGCAGCGCTGTACGTTTCCCAACGCACAGAACAAGCACAGCACGGTGGTAGCAGTGTCATATATTTTGCATTATATGTATTTAGGAGCACATATGTTGTGCATTTGCTTGGGCCATCTACCTGTCATTCATTTGCAATAGCTGATGCATTTATTTTTGTTATTGTACTACAATGTGCATTACATTTATTGTGTCTTGTGACAGTATGCATCTACTTCATATATTCATTCATTCACTATATTCATATGTCCATTGAATATATGGTGCTTGGGGAAACGCAGAACAGCCACAGGCTTTAACACAGGTGCACAAGGGAATTCATATTTAATGTCTCTCACCTTACAATACGATCACAAGACGTATTATTCTCACAAGAAATACTACTTCAAAAAGTACATAACATATGTTCGAAGCCCTCTTTGTGGCAGAGATCAGGACTTTGACAATCCAGAGAGCAGAACAGCGCGGCCATCCGCACCTCTGAGACAAAACAAAGCCTTCTTTCGCAGCTGGCCTACGAACTGTAAAGATTTAAGAACTCCCTCCCTCTACAGACGATGCACAGCACAACAGCAGCAGCGCAAGCTTCACTCCGTCACAGAGGATGTACAACAGCAGCAGCGCAAGCTTCACTCCGTCACAGAGGATGTACAACACAACAGCAGCAGCGCAAGCTTCACTCAGTCACAGAGGATGTACAGCACAACAGCAGCAGCGCAAGCTTCACTCAGTCACAGAGGATGTACAGCACAACAGCAGCAACGCAAGCTTCACTCCGTCACAGAGGATGTACAGCACAACAGCAGCAGCGCAAGCTTCACTCCGTCACAGAGGATGTACAACAGCAGCAGCGCAAGCTTCACTCAGTCACAGAGGATGTACAGCACAACAGCAGCAGCGCAAGCTTCACTCCGTCACAGAGGATGTACAGCACAACAGCAGCAGCGCAAGCTTCACTCACTCACAAAACAGGTACAACACAAGAGCAGTGCAAACTTCTATCCCTCACAGAAGATGTACAGCACAACAGCAGCAGTGCAGACTTCCCTCCATCACACAAGAAGTACAGCACAACACCAACAGCAATGCTAGCTTCACTCACAAAACAAGTACAGCACAGCAGCAGTGCAAACTCCCCTCCCTTACAGAAAAAATACAGCAACAGCAGTGCAGGCTTCCCTCTCACAAAACAGGTACAGCACAAGAACAGTGCAAGCTTTCATCCCTCACACAAGAAGTACAGCACAACACCAACAGCAGAGCAACCTTCACTCACAAAACAGGTACAGCAACGCAACAGCAATGCAAACTCCCCTCCCTCACAGAAGATGTACAGCACAACAGCAGCAGTGCAAGCTTCCCTCTCACAAAACAGGAGAAGCAACGCAGCAGCAGCAATGCAAACTCCCCTCTCTCACAGAGGATGTACAGCACGGTAGCAGCAGTGCAATCTCTCCTCCCTCACAGAAGATGTACAGCACAGCAGCCGCAGTGCAAGCTTCACTCACTCACAAAACAGGTACAGCAACGCAGCAGCAGCAATGCAAACTCCCCTCTCTCACAGAAGATGTACAGCACAGGAGCAGCAGCAGAGCAAGCTTCCCTACCCACAGTACAGGTACAGCATGGCAACTGCTTTACAGGCCTCCCTACCCATAGTACAGGTACAGTATGGCAACAGCTGTACAAGCATCCCTACCCACAGTACAGGTACAGCATGACACCAGCAGTACAAGCGTCCCTACCTACAGTACTGGTTCAGCATGGCAGCAGCAGTGCAAGCTTCGGTGCACACAGCACAGGTACAGCATGACACCAGCAGTGCAAGCTTCCCTACCCACAGTACAGGTACAGCATGGTAGCAGCAGTGCAAGCGTCCCTACCCACAGTACTGGTACAGCATGGCAGCAGCAGTGCAAGCTTCCCTACCCACAGTACTGGTACAGCATCGTAGCAGCAGTGCAAGCGTCCCTACCCACAGTACTGGTACAGCATGGCAGCAGCAGTGCAAGCTTCCCTACCCACAGTACTGGTTCAGCATGGCAGCAGCAGTGCAAGCTTCGGTGCACACAGCACAGGTACAGCATGACACCAGCAGTGCAAGCTTCCCTACCCATAGTACAGGTACAGCATGACACCAGCACTGCAAGCGTCCCTACCCACAGTACTGGTGCAGCATGGCACCAACAGTGCAAGCTTCCATACCCACAGTACAGGTACAGCATGACACTAGCACTGCAAGCGTCCCTACCCACAGTACTGGTGCAGCATGGCACCAACAGTGCAAGCTTCCCTACCCACAGTACAGGTACAGCATGGGAGCAGCAGTGCAAACTTCCCTACACACAGTACCGGTGCAGCATGGCACCAGCAGTGCAAGCTTCCCTTGCCACAGTACTGGTGCAGCATGGCACCAGCAGTGCAAGCTTTTCTATGCCCTATGTACAGGTGTAGCAGGGCACCAGCAGTGCAAGCTTCCCTACCCACAGTACAGGTGCCGCATGGCAGCAGCGGTGCAAGCTACCCCACCCACTGCCCAGGTGCTGCATGGCAGCAGCAGGGAAAGCTACTCCACTCACAGTACCGGTGCAGCATGGCACCAGCACTCCAGGCTTCCCTACCCACAGTATCGGTGCAGCATGGCACCAGCAGTGGAAGCTTCCTTACCCAAAGTACTGGTGCAGCATGGCACCAGGAGTGCAAGCTACCCTACCCACAGTACAGGTACAGCATGGGAGCAGCAGTGCAAGCGTCCCTTCCCACAGTACTGGTACAGCAATGCAGCAACAGCAGTGCAAGCTTCCCTATCCGCAGTGCAGGTACAGCATGGCAGCAGCAGTGTAAGCTTTCCTACCCACAGTACAAGTACAGCATGGCACCAGCACTGCAAGCTTTCCTGAGCCCTATGTACAGATGCAGCAGGGCACCAGCACTGCAAGCTTTCCTGAGCCCTATGTACAGATGCAGCATGGCACCAGCAGGGCAAGCTTTCCTGAGCCCTATGTACAGATGCAGCAGGGCACCAGCAGGGCAAGCTTTCCTGAGCCCTATGTACAGATGCAGCAGGGCACCAGCAGGGCAAGCTTTCCTGAGCCCTATGTACAGATGCAGCATGGCACCAGCAGGGCAAGCTTTCCTGAGCCCTATGTACAGATGCAGCATGGCACCAGCAGGGCAAGCTTGCCGGAGCCATATGTACAGATGCAGCAGGGCACCAGCAGGGCAAGCTTTCATGAGCCCTATGTACAGATGCAGCAGGGCACCAGCAGGGCAAGCTTTCCTGAGCCCTATGTACAGATGCAGCAGGGCACCAGCAGGGCAAGCTTTCCTGAGCCCTATGTACAGATGCAGCAGGGCACCAGCAGGGCAAGCTTTCCTGAGCCCTATGTACAGGGACAGCAGGGCACCAGCAGGGCAAGCTTTCCTGAGCCCTATGTACAGATGCAGCAGGGCACCAGCAGGGCAAGCTTTCCTGAGCCCTATGTACAGATGCAGCAGGGCACCAGCAGGGCAAGCTTTCCTGAGCCCTATGTACAGATGCAGCATGGCACCAGCAGGGCAAGCTTTCCTGAGCCCTATGTACAGATGCAGCAGGGCAAGCTTTCCTGAGCCCTATGTACAGATGCAGCAGGGCACCAGCAGGGCAAGCTTTCCTGAGCCCTATGTACAGATGCAGCATGGCACCAGCAGGGCAAGCTTTCCTAAGCCCTATGTACAGATACAGCAGGGCACCAGCAGGGCAAGCTTTCCTGAGCCCTATGTACAGATGCAGCAGGGCACCAGCAGGGCACCAGCAGGGCACCAGCAGGGCAAGCTTTCCTGAGCCCTATGTACAGGGACAGCATGGCACCAGCAGGGCAAGCTTTCCTGAGCCCTATGTACAGATGCAGCAGGGCACCAGCAGGGCAAGCTTTCCTGAGCCCTATGTACAGATGCAGCATGGCACCAGCAGGGCAAGCTTTCCTGAGCCCTATGTACAGATGCAGCAGGGCACCAGCAGGACAAGCTTTCCTGAGCCCTATGTACAGATGCAGCAGGGCACCAGCAGGGCAAGCTTTCCTAAGCCCTATGTACAGGGACAGCATGGCACCAGCAGGGCAAGCTTTCCTGAGCCCTATGTACAGATGCAGCAGGGCACCAGCAGGGCAAGCTTTCCTGAGCCCTATGTACAGATGCAGCATGGCACCAGCAGGGCAAGCTTTCCTGAGCCCTATGTACAGATGCAGCAGGGCACCAGCAGGACAAGCTTTCCTGAGCCCTATGTACAGATGCAGCAGGGCACCAGCAGGGCAAGCTTTCCTAAGCCCTATGTACAGGGACAGCATGGCACCAGCAGGGCAAGCTTTCCTGAGCCCTATGTACAGATGCAGCATGGCACCAGCAGGGCAAGCTTTCCTGAGCCCTATGTACAGATGCAGCATGGCACCAGCAGGGCAAGCTTTCCTGAGCCCTATGTACAGATGCAGCAGGGCACCAGCAGGGCAAGCTTTCCTGAGCCCTATGTACAGATGCAGCAGGGCACCAGCAGGGCAAGCTTTCCTGAGCCCTATGTACAGATGCAGCAGGGCACCAGCAGGGCAAGCTTTCCTGAGCCCTATGTACAGATGCAGCAGGGCACCAGCAGGGCAAGCTTTCCTGAGCCCTATGTACAGGGACAGCAGGGCACCAGCAGGGCAAGCTTTCCTGAGCCCTATGTACAGATGCAGCAGGGCACCAGCAGGGCAAGCTTTCCTGAGCCCTATGTACAGATGCAGCAGGGCACCAGCAGGGCAAGCTTTCCTGAGCCCTATGTACAGATGCAGCATGGCACCAGCAGGGCAAGCTTTCCTGAGCCCTATGTACAGATGCAGCAGGGCAAGCTTTCCTGAGCCCTATGTACAGATGCAGCAGGGCACCAGCAGGGCAAGCTTTCCTGAGCCCTATGTACAGATGCAGCATGGCACCAGCAGGGCAAGCTTTCCTAAGCCCTATGTACAGATACAGCAGGGCACCAGCAGGGCAAGCTTTCCTGAGCCCTATGTACAGATGCAGCAGGGCACCAGCAGGGCACCAGCAGGGCACCAGCAGGGCAAGCTTTCCTGAGCCCTATGTACAGGGACAGCATGGCACCAGCAGGGCAAGCTTTCCTGAGCCCTATGTACAGATGCAGCAGGGCACCAGCAGGGCAAGCTTTCCTGAGCCCTATGTACAGATGCAGCATGGCACCAGCAGGGCAAGCTTTCCTGAGCCCTATGTACAGATGCAGCAGGGCACCAGCAGGACAAGCTTTCCTGAGCCCTATGTACAGATGCAGCAGGGCACCAGCAGGGCAAGCTTTCCTAAGCCCTATGTACAGGGACAGCATGGCACCAGCAGGGCAAGCTTTCCTGAGCCCTATGTACAGATGCAGCAGGGCACCAGCAGGGCAAGCTTTCCTGAGCCCTATGTACAGATGCAGCATGGCACCAGCAGGGCAAGCTTTCCTGAGCCCTATGTACAGATGCAGCAGGGCACCAGCAGGACAAGCTTTCCTGAGCCCTATGTACAGATGCAGCAGGGCACCAGCAGGGCAAGCTTTCCTAAGCCCTATGTACAGGGACAGCATGGCACCAGCAGGGCAAGCTTTCCTGAGCCCTATGTACAGATGCAGCAGGGCACCAGCAGGACAAGCTTTCCTGAGCCCTATGTACAGATGCAGCATGGCACCAGCAGGGCAAGCTTTCCTGAGCCCTATGTACAGATGCAGCATGGCACCAGCAGGGCAAGCTTTCCTGAGCCCTATGTACAGATGCAGCAGGGCAAGCTTTCCTGAGCCCTATGTACAGATGCAGCAGGGCACCAGCAGGGCAAGCTTTCCTGAGCCCTATGTACAGATGCAGCAGGGCACCAGCAGGGCAAGCTTTCCTGAGCCCTATGTACAGATGCAGCATGGCACCAGCAGGGCAAGCTTTCCTGAGCCCTATGTACAGATGCAGCAGGGCACCAGCAGGGCACCAGCAGGGCACCAGCAGGGCAAGCTTTCCTAAGCCCTATGTACAGGGACAGCATGGCACCAGCAGGGCAAGCTTTCCTGAGCCCTATGTACAGATGCAGCAGGGCACCAGCAGGACAAGCTTTCCTGAGCCCTATGTACAGATGCAGCATGGCACCAGCAGGGCAAGCTTTCCTGAGCCCTATGTACAGATGCAGCAGGGCAAGCTTTCCTGAGCCCTATGTACAGATGCAGCAGGGCACCAGCAGGGCAAGCTTTCCTGAGCCCTATGTACAGATGCAGCAGGGCACCAGCAGGGCAAGCTTTCCTGAGCCCTATGTACAGGGACAGCAGGGCACCAGCAGGGCAAGCTTTCCTGAGCCCTATGTACAGGGACAGCATGGCACCAGCAGGGCAAGCTTTCCTGAGCCCTATGTACAGATGCAGCAGGGCACCAGCAGGGCAAGCTTTCCTGAGCCCTATGTACAGATGCAGCATGGCACCAGCAGGGCAAGCTTTCCTGAGCCCTATGTACAGATGCAGCAGGGCACCAGCAGGACAAGCTTTCCTGAGCCCTATGTACAGATGCAGCAGGGCACCAGCAGGGCAAGCTTTCCTAAGCCCTATGTACAGATGCAGCAGGGCACCAGCAGGGCAAGCTTTCCTGAGCCCTATGTACAGGGACAGCATGGCACCAGCAGGGCAAGCTTTCCTGAGCCCTATGTACAGATGCAGCATGGCACCAGCAGGGCAAGCTTTCCTGAGCCCTATGTACAGATGCAGCAGGGCAAGCTTTCCTGAGCCCTATGTACAGGGACAGCAGGGCACCAGCAGGGCAAGCTTTCCTGAGCCCTATGTACAGATGCAGCATGGCACCAGCAGGGCAAGCTTTCCTGAGCCCTATGTACAGATGCAGCATGGCACCAGCAGGGCAAGCTTTCCTGAGCCCTATGTACAGAAGCAGCAGGGCACCAGCAGTGTGAACCCTCCTCCACGCAGAACAGGTTCCTAGGTACTCACAAGCCATGAACTGGAAATGTGACCTTGAAAAGTGCAAACAAGGCGGACTGATATTGGCAAGACACAGCAAGCACGGCAGTGGGTCAGAGGCTGAAGGAAACCTTAACCCCGTCCAACAGCTTCCCGAAGTTACTTCTCAGCCTGCAGCTCCAGTTCACCTCAGACCTCGGTGTAATGAGTCACAGCGCCCAAGAAGTCACAGCGCCTGCCGGCTACTGGCACAGGAACAGTGCGGCCAGTGCGGGGATAAGTAACCCACGCACACTCCCGCAGAGGCCGTCGGGTTCAGTCTTCTCGGTCTGGTGTTTTTGTAACACTCCAAGAACCAGCAGCCCATGGCAGACCACTGGAATTTGAACTTGCAAGTTGTTCTGCTGCGGTGCATTACCCCGCTGAGCTACCTCAGGCACGTCACTGGCTCCCCAGCACGCCTTTCACCTGCTTGCTGGCTCAGCAGACATGGACACAGGCGAGGGGCAACGCATTTGTGATGATAAACTAATGCCTCCCACGCTAGCGATCCGTGACAACCGACAAGAACAAGTCAACTGCCTCTCAGTCATCCCCTCGGGTACCGCGGCGTAACAAGGGCGCCGCGGGTCCTAGCGCAGGCTAGAACAAAGGCCTCCTGCCAGCTGCGTTTTAAATTACAATAAAGCCATAACTGGAGTTCAGAGGGCGTCTAAAAGTATAGGGGTCCCGGTGCCACTGCACCTGCTCCACTACACATATATATGCCCCTGATTCAGTACACCAGGAGAATGTTGCGGGGTTCAGTTACTGGATAACAAAAAGCCCCTCCTCCCTAGCCACAAAATGTCACCATTTTAAAAAATACTATTAACAGCAGTAGTTATTACATGCACGTTGAATGATAAAATGCATCACTGTTGCAGGCTCCTACCACAGTTTTTCATTTCATTTATTTTAAGCTTGCTTTCTGTGAAAGCACGGTTGCGTCAATTAGAGTTTTCAATGGCTGATGACAAGCTTAAATAGGCCCTTTGTAAATGCTGACTTTTTGCTTTTACAGAAAGTCGTCGTGTAGTAAAATGTGCATGCCTTCCTATGCAGAAAACAAACTACACAACTTTAAAAAAAAATATTTGTTATCACATCGTAGTCGTTGATGGTCTAAAACTGATTACGGGGACATAAATCTTACTTTCTTCTGAGTCACCTGACTGAAGAATGGAAAGTCTAAAGGGTCACTTTGTGAAGTGAAGTGCACAGAGCAGGCTGCGCTAGGACCCGGGGGGCAGAGGCACCCACGGCTGCAGCTGGGCACTGGACACAGTGTGAACAGCTTGAGGTACACAAGAGGAAAGTACTGTTCTGAAAATACACACGGCGTACAAAGGAAAGCATGCTGTGCATCACAGGTGGCAGCACTGATGGGCAGCACAGACTGGCAGTGAGGCCTGGGGCACAATGCTTTGCAACAGCTCTCAGATGTCCCGGGTCTAGGTTTGAGCAGCTCATGCAGACCAGGTTTCTCTGCATTCTCAAGTCTCTGTACGAGCTGCTCCTACAGTCCAGGTTCCCTTGCATTCTCAGGTCTAGGTGTGAGCAGCTCATACGGTCCAGGTTCCCTTGCATTCTAGGTGTGAGCAGCTCCTACAGTCCAGGTTTCCTTGCATTCCCAGGTCTCTGTGTGAGCAGCTCCTACAGTCCAGGTTCCCTTGCATTCTCAGGTCTAGGTGTGAGCAGCTCATACGGTCCAGGTTCCCTTGCATTCTAGGTGTGAGCAGCTCCTACAGTCCAGGTTTCCTTGCATTCCCAGGTCTCTGTGTGAGCAGCTCCTACAGTCCAGGTTCCCTTGCATTCCCAGGTCTCTGTATGAGCAGCTCCTACAGTCCAGGTTCCCTTGCATTCCCAGGTCTCTGTATGAGTAGCTCCTACAGTCCAGGTTCGCTTGCATTCTCAGGTCTCTGTATGAGCAGCTCCTACAGTCCATGGTCCCGTGCATTCCCAGGTCTCTGTATGAGCAGCTCCTACAGTCCAGGTTTCCTTGCATTCCCAGGTCTCTGTATGAGCAGCTCCTACAGTCCATGGTCCCGTGCATTCCCAGGTCTCTGTATGAGCAGCTCCTACAGTCCAGGTTCCCTTGCATTCCCAGGTCTCTGTATGAGCAGCTCCTCCAGTCCAGGTTCCCCGGTCTCTGTGTGAGCAGCTCCTACAGTCCAGGTTCCCTTGCATTCTCAGGTCTCTGTGTGAGCAGCTCCTAAAGTCCAGGTTCCCTTGCATTCCCAGGTCTCTGTATGAGCAGCTCATACGGTCCAGGTTACCTTGCATTCTCAGGTCTCTGTATGAGCAGCTTATACAGTCCAGGTTCCCTTGCATTCTCAGGTCTCTGTGTAAGCAGCTCATACGGTCCAGGTTCCCTTGCATTCCCAGGTCTCTGTATGAGCAGCTCCTACAGTCCATGGTCCCGTGCATTCCCAGGTCTCTGTATGAGCAGCTCCTACAGTCCAGGTTCCCTTGCATTCCCAGGTCTCTGTATGAGCAGCTCCTACAGTCCAGGTTCCCTTGCATTCTCAGGTCTCTGTATGAGCAGCTCATACGGTCCAGGTTCCCTTGCATTCTCAGGTCTCTGTATGAGCAGCTCATACGGTCCAGGTTACCTTGCATTCCCAGGTCTCTGTATGAGTAGCTCCTACAGTCCAGGTTCGCTTGCATTCTCAGGTCTCTGTATGAGCAGCTCCTACAGTCCATGGTCCCGTGCATTCCCAGGTCTCTGTATGAGCAGCTCCTACAGTCCAGGTTTCCTTGCATTCCCAGGTCTCTGTATGAGCAGCTCCTACAGTCCATGGTCCCGTGCATTCCCAGGTCTCTGTATGAGCAGCTCCTACAGTCCAGGTTCCCTTGCATTCCCAGGTCTCTGTATGAGCAGCTCCTCCAGTCCAGGTTCCCCGGTCTCTGTGTGAGCAGCTCCTACAGTCCAGGTTCCCTTGCATTCTCAGGTCTCTGTGTGAGCAGCTCCTACAGTCCAGGTTCCCTTGCATTCCCAGGTCTCTGTATGAGCAGCTCATACGGTCCAGGTTACCTTGCATTCTCAGGTCTCTGTATGAGCAGCTCATACAGTCCAGGTTCCCTTGCATTCTCAGGTCTCTGTGTAAGCAGCTCATACGGTCCAGGTTCCCTTGCATTCCCAGGTCTCTGTATGAGCAGCTCCTACAGTCCATGGTCCCGTGCATTCCCAGGTCTCTGTATGAGCAGCTCCTACAGTCCAGGTTCCCTTGCATTCCCAGGTCTCTGTATGAGCAGCTCATACGGTCCAGGTTACCTTGCATTCTCAGGTCTCTGTATGAGCAGCTCATACAGTCCAGGTTCCCTTGCATTCTCAGGTCTCTGTGTAAGCAGCTCATACGGTCCAGGTTCCCTTGCATTCCCAGGTCTCTGTATGAGCAGCTCCTACAGTCCATGGTCCCGTGCATTCCCAGGTCTCTGTATGAGCAGCTCCTACAGTCCAGGTTCCCTTGCATTCCCAGGTCTCTGTATGAGCAGCTCATACGGTCCAGGTTACCTTGCATTCTCAGGTCTCTGTATGAGCAGCTCATACAGTCCAGGTTCCCTTGCATTCTCAGGTCTCTGTGTAAGCAGCTCATACGGTCCAGGTTCCCTTGCATTCCCAGGTCTCTGTATGAGCAGCTCCTACAGTCCAGGTTCCCTTGCATTCTCAGGTCTCTGTATGAGCAGCTCATACGGTCCAGGTTACCTTGCATTCTCAGGTCTCTGTGTGAGCAGCTCCTACAGTCCAGGTTCCCTTGCATTCTCAGGTCTCTGTATGAGCAGCTCCTACAGTCCAGGGTCCCTTGCATTCCCAGGTCTCTGTATGAGCAGCTCCTACAGTCCAGGTTCCCTTGCATTCTCAGGTCTCTGTATGAGCAGCTCCTACAGTCCATGGTCCCGTGCATTCCCAGGTCTCTGTATGAGCAGCTCCTACAGTCCAGGTTCCCAGGTCTCTGTATGAGCAGCTCCTACAGACCAGGTTCCCTTGCATTCCCAGGTCTCTGTGTGAGCAGCTCCTACAGTCCAGGTTCCCTTGCATTCTCAGGTCTCTGTATGAGCAGCTCCTACAGTCCAGGTTCCCAGGTCTCTGTATGAGCAGCTCCTACAGTCCAGGTTCCCTTGCATTCTCAGGTCTCTGTATGAGCAGCTCCTACAGTCCAGGTTCCCAGGTCTCTGTATGAGCAGCTCCTACAGTCCAGGTTCCCTTGCATTCCCAGGTCTCTGTGTGAGCAGCTCCTACAGTCCAGGTTCCCAGGTCTCTGTATGAGCAGCTCCTACAGTCCAGGTTCCCTTGCATTCCCAGGTCTCTGTGTGAGCAGCTCCTACAGTCCAGGTTCCCAGGTCTCTGTATGAGCAGCTCCTACAGTCCAGGTTCCCTTGCATTCCCAGGTCTCTGTGTGAGCAGCTCCTACAGTCCAGGTTCCCAGGTCTCTGTATGAGCAGCTCCTACAGTCCAGGTTCCCTTGCATTCTCAGGTCTCTGTATGAGCAGCTCCTACAGACCAGGTTCCCTTGCATTGTCAGGTCTCTGTATGAGCAGCTCCTACAGTCCAGGTTCCCAGGTCTCTGTATGAGCAGCTCCTACAGTCCAGGTTCCCAGGTCTCTGTGTGAGCAGCTCCTACAGTCCAGGTTCCCTTGCATTCTCAGGTCTCTGTATGAGCAGCTCCTACAGACCAGGTTCCCTTGCATTGTCAGGTCTCTGTATGAGCAGCTCCTACAGTCCAGGTTCCCAGGTCTCTGTATGAGCAGCTCCTACAGTCCAGGTTCCCAGGTCTCTGTGTGAGCAGCTCCTACAGTCCAGGTTCCCTTGCATTCTCAGGTCTCTGTGTGAGCAGCTCCTACAGTCCAGGTTCCCAGGTCTCTGTATGAGCAGCTCCTACAGTCCAGGTTCCCAGGTCTCTGTGTGAGCAGCTCCTACAGTCCAGGTTCCCTTGCATTCTCAGGTCTCTGTGTGAGCAGCTCATACGGTCCATGTTCCCTTGCATTCTCAGGTCTAGGTGTGAGCAGCTCCTACAGTCCAGGTTCCCTTGCATTCCCAGGTCTATATATGAGCAGCTCCTACAGTCCAGGTTCCCTTGCATTCCCAGGTCTCTGTGTGAGCAGCTCCTACAGTCCAGGTTCCCTTGCATTCCCAGGTCTCTGTGTGAGCAGCTCCTACAGTCCAGGTTCCCAGGTCTCTGTGTGAGCAGCTCCTATAGTCCAGGTTCCCTTGCATTCCCAGGTCTATGTGTGAGCAGCTCCTACAGTCCAGGATCCCTTGCATTCTCAGGTCTCTGTGTGAGCAGCTCCTACAGTCCAGGTTCCCTTGCATTCCGAGGTCTATGTATGAGCAGCTCCTACAGTCCAGGTTCCCTTGCATTCCCAGGTCTCTGTGTGAGCAGCTCCTACAGTCCAGGTTTTCTTGCATTCCCAGGTCTATGTATGAGCAGCTCCTACAGTCCAGGTTCCCTTGCATTCCCAGGTCTCTGTGTGAGCAGCTCCTACAGTCCAGGTTCCCAGGTATCTGTGTGAGCAGCTCCTACAGTCCAGGTTCCCAGGTATCTGTATGAGCAGCTCCTACAGTCCAGGTTCCCAGGTCTCTGTGTGAGCAGCTCCTACAGTCCAGGTCCCCTTGCATTCCCAGGTCTATGTATGAGCAGCTCCTACAGTCCAGGTTCCCTTGCATTCTCAGGTCTATGTATGAGCAGCTCCTACAGTCCAGGTTCCCAGGTCTCTGTGTGAGCAGCTCCTACAGTCCAGGTTTCCTTGCATTCCCAGGTCTCTGTATGAGCAGCTCCTACA
The DNA here is from genome assembly GCF_031143425.1 of Pleurodeles waltl. Classification (NCBI taxonomy): domain Eukaryota; kingdom Metazoa; phylum Chordata; class Amphibia; order Caudata; family Salamandridae; genus Pleurodeles; species Pleurodeles waltl. The sequence continues at coordinate 1,129,665,332 of NC_090439.1, forward strand.
GTCCAGGGTCCTGTGCATTCCCAGGTCTCTGTATGAGCAGCTCCTACAGTCCAGGTTCCCAGGTATCTGTATGAGCAGCTCCTACAGTCCAGGTTCCCAGGTCTCTGTGTGAGCAGCTCCTACAGTCCAGGTTCCCTTGCATTCCCAGGTCTCTGTGTGAGCAGCTCCTACAGTCCAGGTTCCCTTGCATTCTCAGGTCTATGTATGAGCAGCTCCTACAGTCCAGGTTCCCTTGCATTCCCAGGTCTATGTATGAGCAGCTCCTACAGTCCAGGTTCCCTTGCATTCCCAGGTCTCTGTGTGAGCAGCTCCTACAGTCCAGGTTCCCTTGCATTCTCAGGTCTATGTATGAGCAGCTCCTACAGTCCAGGTTCCCAGGTCTATGTATGAGCAGCTCCTACAGTCCAGGTTCCCTTGCATTCTGGAACAAATGGTTCTGACGGTTTACATCTGTGTGGCCCCTTTGGCTGTCCTGGTAGAGTTCTTTGGCTGTGAGGTCACTTCGTGCGCGGGTGACACGCAGGTAGCCCTCGACTGACCATCAGGCAGCACAGCACACGGGCCACCGCCAACATCTATTTATCCGGGTGAGAGAGAGAGCTCCGTGCAGTGCAACTTTAATACAACTGATATAATTCGGTTTTGGTCAGAAGGAGAATTGATTCACGAATTGCTGGCCGGAATCACTACCTCCACCGCCTCAGGCCTTCAAGGTGGCTAGAAATCTGGGAGTAAAATTCGATGGTAGTCTGACTTTCCGGCCTCAAGTGACGTCAGTTATCTGCACATGTACAGGATTGATTCGAACGTTAAAAAAGTTCTAGGACTTTTTAAACTTGGCTTCACATAAAATCTGTGCCTTAGTTACGTCGAGGCTGGAGTACGCTAATGAGGATCGTGATGACATATTTCATATATTTAACAAGGCGCGTGCCTCAGCCGTGACTACAAGGTGAGGCAGGGTACCACTGTGGCAATTCTTTCTAAGATGAAGGAACATCCCTGATGATGCTACTCAGACCCCAGTCTATTGTTTTACGTGCTTGAGTGGCTTCCCAGGTTGGAGGGAGGACAGTCTGAGCGCACAGCTCTGGTTGGCGCTATAATTAATAAATGAGCGGTTTGTTCATGGTCCTGACAAGTGCACTCACTCCTGAGTCTTTTTCATGAATCATCAGGCAGTGGAGGAAGGGCGCCAGCCTCCCCGCCCCCAGTGGATTCACTCATACGACCTGGTGATGGGCCTCACCAAATCTGGTCAACCTGGCAGCCATGTCTAACGTGCTAGGATTAAGTTACATGTTCTATGCACGCGCTGCATTGCATGTTCTATGCACGCGCTGCATTATATGTTCTATGCACGCGCTGCATTGCATGTTCTATGCACGCGCTGCATTATATGTTCTATGCACGCGCTGCATTATATGTTCTATGCACGCGCTGCATTGCATGTTCTATGCACGCGCTGCACTGCCACTCTCCACGTGCACGGAAGCACCAATAAAGTTCTTCCTACAATTACTCCGGTGGAGTGTTCACTCAGACAGCTAGATACACACAGAAGGATTGGGGCAGTCGAGCTCTCCATTTTTTTACCATTTGCACCCTGGGACCCTCACGCGCTGGCGCGTGCTTCCGGACGATGCGCTGCAGTGACCCGCCCTCTCAGGGGGAGCGCGTGCACTCCCGCACCCACCACCCCTGTAACTAGGGCCACGCCGCTTGCGCATGCGCACAACGCCCTCCACGACGTGTTGGGCGGAGCCTTCGCACAGTTAGGTTCGACCCCGTTAGCGCCGACCCCTATTGGACCCCTGGCTCGCGCTTGCCTCTCACCGGCTGCTGCTCTTCAGCGAAGTGGCACCTTGAAGCGCGTCGGTTCCGGACCAAGCGCTCGCGCACCGGCCCCGCCCACACCGCAACCCCAACCAATCGTGTAGGAGGCGTCTTCCCCCGCTCGGCGGTGATTGGTGGGTTCGGAATGCCGCCCTTGCACGGTCTGCAGACGCTGATATGCTCTCGGCTGCTCCTTGGGCTGACAGCGAGATACGGCCGGACTCGGGGTCACTGGGAGACCCCGGAAGCCGAGAGAAGGCAGGGGGCAGCGCCCCAGGCTCTGGCTGGAGACGTTATGGTTAATACAGGACAATGAAAAAGTTTCGAGCTTCCACATCAAGAATTTTCAATTCTATTAACCCCTTCGCTGCCAGGCCTTTTCCCCCTCCTGTGCCGAGCCTTTTTTTGCCTATTTGGGGCAGTTTGCGCTTAGGCCCTCATAACTTTTTGTCCACATAAGCTAACCAAGCCAAATTTGCGTCCTTTTTTTTTAAACATCCTAGGGATTCTAGAGGTACCCAGACGCTGTGGGTTCCCCTGAAGGAGGCCAAGAAATTAGCCAAAATATAGCAAAAAAATCGTTTTTTCAAAAAAATGGGAAAAAAGGGCTGCAGAAGAAGGTTTGTGTTTTTTACCCTGAAAATGGCATCAACAAAGGATTTGTGGTGGTAAAATCACCATCTTCCCAACTTTTAGGAACAGGCAGACTTGAATCAGAAAACCCAATTTTTCAACACAATTTTGACATTTTACTGGGACATACCCCATTTTTACTATTTTTTGTGCTTTCAGCCTCCTTCCAGTTAGTGACAGAAATGGGTGAGAAGCCAATGCTGGATCCCAGAAAGCTAAACATTTCTGAAAAGTAGACAAAATTCTGAATTCAGCAAGGGGTCATTTGTGTAGATCCTACTAGTGTTTCATTCAGAAAATAACAGCTGAAATAAAAAAATATTGAAATTGAGGTGAAAAAAACAGCCATTTTCTCCACGTTTTACTCTGTAACTTTTTCCTGCATTGTCATATTGTTTAAAGCAATATACCGTTACGTCAGCTGGACTCTTCTGGTTGTGGGATATAAAGGGCTTGTAGGTTCATCAAGAACCCTGGGTACTCAGAGCCAATAAATGAGCTGCACCTTGCAATGGGTTTTCATTCTACACCGGGTATACAGCAATTCATTTTCTGAAATATAAAGAGTGAAAAATGTAGGAGGCTGGACTGGCTTGTAGTGAGTACCAAGGGTTACTTACACCTTGCACCAGGCCCAGGTATCCCTTATTAGTGTATAGGGGTGTCTAGCAGTTTAGGCTGATAGAAAATAGTGCAAACAATGTATAGTCACAATAGGATGCAATGGGGGCACATAGGGATAGGGGCAACACAAACCATATACTCTAGAAGTGGAATGCGAACCACGAATGGACCCCAAACCTATGTGACCTTGTAGAGGGTCGCTGGGACTGTAAGAAAACAGTGAGGGTTAGAAAAATAGCCCACCCCAAGACCCTGAAAAGTGGGTGCAAAGTGCACCTAAGTTCCCCAAAGAGCACAGAAGTCGTGATAGGGGAATTCTGCTAGAAAGACCAACACCAGCAATGCAACAACGATGGATTTCCAGACGAGAGTACCTGTGGAACAAGGGGACCAAGTCCAAAAGTCACGATCAAGTCGAGAGTGGGCAGATGCCCAGGAAATGCCAGATGTGGGTGCAAAGAAGCTGCCACCGGATGGTAGAAGCTGAGGATTCTGCAAGAACGACACGGGCTAGAAACTTCCCCTTTGGAGGATGGATGTCCCACGTCGTGCAGAAGTGTTTTCCCGCAGAAAGACCGCAAACAAGCCTTGCTAGCTGCAAAGCTCGCGGTTAGGGTTTTTGGATGCTGCTGTGGCCCAGGAGGGACCAGGATGTCACCAATTGCGTGAGGAGACAGAGGGGGTGTCCAGCAAGACAAGGAGCCCACTCAGAAGCAAGCAGCACCCGCAGAAGTGCTGGAACAGGCACTACGAAGTGGAGTGAAACGGTGCTCACCCGAAGTTACACAAGAGAGTCCCACGCCGCCGGAGGACAACTCAGGAGGTTGTGCAATGCAGGTTAGAGTGCCGTGGACCCAGGCTTGGCTGTGCACAAAGGAAATCTTCGTGGAGTGCACAGGAGCCGGAGTAGCTGCAAAACACGCGGTTCCCAGCAATGCAGTCTAGCGTGGGGAGGCAAGGTCTTACCTCCACCAAACTTGGACTGAAGAGTCACTGGACTGTGGGAGTCACTTGGACAGAGTTGCTGAGTTCAAGGGACCTCGCTCGTCGTGCTGAGAGGAGACCCAGAGGACCGGTGATGCAGTTCTTTGGTGCCTGCGGTTGCAGGGGGAAGATTCCGTTGACCCACGGGAGATTTCTTCAGAACTTCTAGTGCAGAGAGGAGGCAGACTACCCCCACAGCATGCACCACCAGGAAAACAGTCGAGAAGGCGGCAGGATCAACGTTACAAGGTCGCAGTAGTCGTCTTAGCTACTTTGTTGCAGTTTTGCAGGCTTCCAGCGCGGTCAGCAGTCGATTCCTTGGCAGAAGGTGAAGAGAGAGATGCAGAGGAACTCTGATGAGCTCTTGCATTCGTTATCTAAGGAATTCCCCAAAGCAGAGACCCTAAATAGCCAGAAAAAGAGGGTTTGGCTACCTAGAAGAGAGGAAAGGCTAGCAACACCTGAAGGAGCCTATCAGAAGGAGTCTCTGATGTCACCTGCTGGCACTGGCCACTCAGAGCAGTCCAGTGTGCCAGCAGCACCTCTGTTTCCAAGATGGCAGAGGTCTGGAGCACACTGGAGGAGCTCTGGGCACCTCCCAGGGGAGGTGCAGGTCAGGGGAGTGGTCACTCCCCTTTCCTTTGTCCAGTTTCGCGCCAGAGCAGGGCTGAGGGATCCCTGAACCGGTGCAGACTGGCTTATGCAGAGATGGGCACCATCTGTGCCCATCAAAGCATTTCCAGAGGCTGGGGGAGGCTACTCCTCCCCAACCCTGACACCTTTTTCCAAAGGGAGAGGGTGTAACACCCTCTCTCTGAGGAAGTCCTTTGTTCTGCCTTCCTGGGCCATGCCTGGCTGGCCCCCAGGAGGGCAGAAACCTGTCTGAGGGGTTGGCAGCAGCAGCAGCTGCAGTGAAACCCCGGGAAAGGTAGTTTGGCAGTACCCGGGTCTGTGCTAGAGACTCGGGGGATCATGGAATTGTCTCCCCAATGCCAGAATGGCATTGGGGTGACAATTCCATGATCCTAGACATGTTACATGGCCATGTTCGGAGTTACCATTGTGACGCTATACATATGTCGTGACATATGTATAGTGCACGCGTGTAATGGTGTCCCCGCACTCACAAAGTCCGGGGAATTTGCCCTGAACAATGTGGGAGCACCTTGGCTAGTGCCAGGGTGCCCACACACTAAGTAACTTAGCACCCAACCTTTACCAGGTAAAGGTTAGACATATAGGTGACTTATAAGTTACTTAAGTGCAGTGGTAAATGGCTGTGAAATACCGTGGACGTTATTTCACTCAGGCTGCACTGGCAGGCCTGTGTAAGAATTGTCAGATCTCTCTATGGGTGGCACAAGAAATGCTGCAGCCCATAGGGATCTCCTGGAACCCCAATACCCTGGGTACCTCAGTACCATATACTAGGGAATTATAAGGGTGTTCCAGTATGCCAATGTAAATTGGTGAAATTGGTCACTAGCCTGTTAGTGACAATTTGGAAAGAAATGAGAGAGCATAACCACTGAGGTTCTGGATAGCAGAGCCTCAGTGAGACAGTTAGTCATAACACAGGTAACACATACAGGGCACACTTATGAGCACTGGGGCCCTGGCTGGCAGGGTCCCAGTGACACATACAACTAAAACAACATATATACAGTGAAAAATGGGGGTAACATGCCAGGCAAGATGGTACTTTCCTACACGACCCCCCCCCAAACGAAGGACAATAAGACTAGCCATGACCTGATGAGTCTTCATTGTCTAAGTGGAAATATCTGGAGAGTCCATCTGCATTGGAGTGGGTACTCCCAGGTCTATGTTCCACTGTATAGTCCATTCCCTGTAGGGATATGGACCACCTCAACAATTTAGGATTTTCACCTTTCATTTGTTTTAGCCAAAGTAGAGGTTTGTGGTCTGTCTGAACAATGAAGTGAGTGCCAAACAGGTATGGCCTCAACTTCTTCAGTGCCCAGACCACAGCAAAGGCCTCCCTCTCTATGGCAGACCAACACTTTTCTCTAGGGGTCAACCTCCTGCTGATAAAAGCAACAGGTTGATCCTGGCCCTCAGAATTAAGTTGTGATAAGACTGCCCCTACCCCTAATTCAGATGCATCAGTTTGGACAATGAATTTTTTGGAGTAACAGGGGCTTTTCAGGACAGGTGCAGAGCACATGGCCTGCTTCAGCTCCTCAAAAGCTTTCTGACAGTTTGCTGTCCATAATACCTTCTTAGGCACTTTTTTTTAGATGTGAGGTCATTAAGAGGGGCTGCAACGGAGCCATAGTTCTTTATGAACATCCTGTAGTACCCAGTGAGGCCTAAAAAGGCTCTCACCTGAGTCTGAGTAGTAGGGGGAACCCAATCTATAATAGTTTGGATTTTCCCCTGAATTGGTGCAATCTGTTCTCCACCTACCAGGTGTCCTAGATAAACCACCGTCCCCTGCCCTATCTGGCACTTTGAAGCCTTGATAGTGAGGCCTGCCTTTTGCAGGGCCTCCAAAATTTTCCATAGGTGGACCAGGTGATCATCCCAGCTGGAGCTAAAGACAGCTATATCATCTAGATATGCTGCACTAAACGCTTCTAGCCCTTGCAGGACTGTATTCACCAACCTTTGAAAAGTGGCAGGTGCATTCTTCAATCCAAAAGGCATTACTGTGAATTGGTAATGGCCTCCAATGGTTGAAAATGCAGTTTTTGCTTTTGCATCTTCTGATAATTTGATCTGCCAATACCTGCAGTCAAATCAAAAGTGCTTAGATACTTGGCAGATGCCAGTGGATCTATTAGCTCATCTGCCCTGGGTATAGGGTGAGCATCAGTTTTGGTTACCTGGTTGAGACCTCTGTAGTCAACACAAAATCTCATTTCCCTTTTACCATCTTTGGAATGAGGTTTTGGTACAAGTACCACAGGAGAGGCCCATGGACTTTCAGAGTGCTCAACCACTCCCAGTTCAAGCATTTTCTGCACCTCTTGCTTTTTGCAGTCTCTGACATGGTCAGGCTGCCTATAGATCTTACTTTTGACAGGCAAGCTGTCTCCAGTATCTATAGTGTGCTCACACCAAGAAGTGGTGCCTGGCACAGTAGAGAAGAGTTCAGAAAACTGACCCAGGAGATTTGTGCAGTGGTCTTTCTGCTCAGCAGTAAGACAATCTGCCAGTACTACACCTTCCACTAGAGCATCTTGTTCTGTGGAAGAGAAGAGATCAGGGAGAGGGTCACTCTCTTCTTCCTGTCCCTCGTCTGTTGCCATGAGCAGGGTGAGATCAGCCCTGTCATAGTAGGGTTTCAGGCGATTGACATGGAGCACCCTAAGGGAACTCCTGGCAGTGCCTAAGTCAACTAAGTAGGTGACTTCACCCTTTTTCTCAACAATAATGTGGGGTCCACTCCATTTGTCTTGGAGTGCTCTTGGGGCCACAGGCTCCAAGACCCACACTTTCTGCCCTGGTTGGTACTGAACCAAAACAGCCTTCTGGTCATGCCATTGCTTTTGGAGCTCTTGGCTGGCCTGAAGGTTTTTACTGGCCTTTTTCATGTACTCAGCCATTCTAGATCTTAGGCCAAGTACATAGTCCACTATGTCTTGCTTTGGAGCTTTTAAAGGTTGTTCCCAACCCTCCTTAACAAGTGTTAGAGGACCTCTCACAGGGTGTCCAAATAGGAGTTCAAAGGGGCTGAAGCCCACTCCTTTTTGGGGTACCTCCCTGTAAGCAAAAAGGAGGCAAGGTAACAGGATATCCCATCTCCTGCAGAGTTTTTCAGGGAGTCCCATTATCATACCTTTGAGAGTTTTGTTAAATCTCTCCACCAGTCCATTTGTTTGTGGATGATAGGGTGTGGTGAACTTGTATGTCACACCACACTCCTTCCACATGGCCTTTAAGTAAGCAGACATGAAATTGCTTCCCCTGTCTGATACTACCTCTTTTGGGAAGCCCACCCTGGAAAAGATTCCCAGGAGGGCCTTTGCCACTGCAGGAGCTGTATTGGTCCTTAGAGGAATTGCTTCAGGATATCTGGTGGCATGGTCCACTACCACCAAGATAAACCTATTGCCTGAAGCAGTAGGAGGGTCAAGGGGGCCAACTATGTCAACCCCTACCCATTCAAAGGGAACCCCAACCACAGGCAGTGGAATAAGCGGTGCCTTTGGAGTGCCACCTGTCTTGCCACTGGCTTGACAGGTTTCACAGGACTTACAAAATTCCTTTGTGTCCTCTGACATTCTAGGCCAATGAAACAAGGGAACAAGCCTGTCCCAAGTTTTCATTTGCCCCAAATGTCCAGCTAAGGGAATGTCGTGGGCTAGAGTTAGGAGGAACTTTCTGTACTCCTGAGGAATCACCAATCTCCTGGCAGTTCCAGGTTTTGGATCCCTTGCTTCAGTGTACAAAAGGTTATCCTCCCAGTAAACTCTGTGAGAGTCACTGACATCCCCATTTGCTTGTTTGACAGCTTGCTGCCTTAGATCCTCTAGTGTGGGACAGGTATGCTGTGCCACACGCAGCACCTCCCTGGCAGGCCCCCCTTCACCCAAAAGCTCAGCAGTGTCTGCTTCCAACTCCTCTGGTGTAGGTTCTGCAGAGGGTGGAAATTCTTCTTCCTCAGAATTAGAATCCACCGTAGAGGGAGGGATAGTAGGTAGTGTTTTACCTTTACTAACCCTAGCTTTAGGGAGCACTTGGTCCATTCTTAAAAGGATCCAAGTCACCCTGTCTTTTTGCTTTTTGGCCTGAGCCCTGGTTAAAGCAAAAATATGCCCTGGAATGCCCAGCATTGCTGCATGAGCCTCCAACTCCACTTCTGCCCAAGCTGATGTCTCTAAATCATTCCCTAATAGACAGTGTACAGGTAAATCTGAGGCAACCACAACTTTCTTTGGACTAGTAAACCCCCCGCCCCCAGTTGAGATTCACAACAGCCATGGGGTGGCTAAGAGTGTTGTTATGAGCATCGGTTACTTGGTACTGGTGACCAAGTAGGTGTTGTTCAGGGTGGACCAGTTTCTCTATTACCATTGTAACACTGGCACCTGTGTCCCTGTAGGCCGGAACCTCAACACCATTTATTAGGGGTAGTTGCTTGTACTTATCCATGTTAAGGGGACAAGCAACCAAGGTGGCTAAATCAATAGCCCCCTCAGAGACAAACACAGCCTCTGTGGTCTCCCTAATCAGACCAACCCCAACTAAATTACCAAAAGTGAGCCCAGCTACTCCCTTGGATTGGCTATTAGTAGGTTTGCTCCCACCACCACTGCTATTACTAGGGGCACTAGGTGTAGCAGCAGGGGTTGTAGTGGTAGGAGGCTTGGTGCTTTTCTTTGGACAACTGGGATCTGTTGTCCAATGGCCTTTTATTTTACATAAATAGCACCATGGTTTCTTTTCTTTGTTTTGATTTGAAGAGGATTTGGGCCCACCACCCCCACCAGAGTGTTTTTGTGGGCCTGATGAAGACTCATTTTTAGATTTGTACCCACCCTTGTCAGAAGACTTACCATCCTTCTTCTTGCCATCTTTGTCACCCCCTGTATGAACTTTTCTGTTCACCCTTGTTCTGACCCATTTGTCTGCCTTCTTTCCCAATTCTTGGGGAGAGGTCAGATCAGAGTCTACCAGGTACCGGTGTAACAAATCAGACAAACAATTATTAAGAATATGCTCTCTCAGGATTAAGTTATACAGGCTTTCATAGTCAGAAACTTTACTGCCATGTAACCACCCCTCCAAGGCCTTCACTGAACGGTCAACAAAGTCTACCCAGTCTTGTGAAGACTCCTTTTTGGTTTCTCTGAACTTCATCCTGTACTGTTCAGTGGTTAAGCCATAACCATCTAGGAGTGTATTCTTAAGAACTGCAAAATTATTGGCATCACTTTCCTTTACAGTAAGGAGCCTATCCCTACCCTTTCCACTGAAAGAGAGCCATAGGATAGCAGCCCACTGCCTTTGAGGGACCTCCTGTACAACACAGGCCCTCTCAAGTGCAGCAAACCACTTGTTAATGTCATCCCCCTCCTTGTAAGGGGGAACTATCTTGTGCAGATTCCTAGAATCATGCTCTCTTGCAGGATGACTATTGGGAATACTGCTGCTGCCACCATGAGGTTCACACCCCAATTTCTGCCTTTCTCTTTCTATCTCTAAGGACTGCCTATCTAAATCCAGCTGTTGCTTTTTGAGCTTCAGCCTGGATTCTTCCTCTCTCAATCTATTGAGCTCCCTTTCTAACACTCTGTCATCAGGGTGGGTGGGTGGGGCATGCCTTGAAACAGAAGTATGGTGAGAATGAACAGAAGGAGACCTGACCCTAACAGATGGCACTCTAACAACCTGGCTAACAGAAGTAACACTCCTACTATGATGGGAAGGAACACTCTTACTGTGATGTGAGGTAACACTATTACTGTGGTGTGAATTCACATCAGTACCAGCTATGCTAGGTGGTCTGCTAATGGGCAGGTTGGAAAGATTCCCTTCTAAATCCTTTGCTAGGGGTGCCCCAGGGTCAGATTGGGAACCATCAGCTAATTTCTCAACAGAAGTGCGAACTCTGGTCTTATCTTGTTCAATGAGCATATTAACCAATAGTTCTCTACAGGGATTCTTCCCTACCCCTAAACCTCTTTCAATGCAGAGACTCCTTGCTCCTTTCCAGCTAAGGTGATCATAAGCAAGTTTGGACAGATCAACAGTTTGGCCTGTACCAGACATTTTTAGAAAGTGTTTAAGGGATAGAAAAAGTGAGAAAAAAGTTTTTCAGAACTTTTTAAAAGACAGAAAAAAACTTTTAAAACTTTTTAAGAACTTTAAGAAAGTTTTAGAGGTACTTTTCAGCACTTAGCAAAGAAGTGAGAGAAGAAAAGCAAAACTTTTTGGTTAGGTGTACATACACTGAACTTGTTTTGTATATTTTTCTCTTATGAAAAGTACAATGACAAAAGTGGTAAGTAGTTGCAAAGTACTCATCCCACCGCTGCACAACCAATGTAGGAGGCTGGACTGGCTTGTAGTGAGTACCAAGGGGTACTTACACCTTGCACCAGGCCCAGGTATCCCTTATTAGTGTATAGGGGTGTCTAGCAGTTTAGGCTGATAGAAAATAGTGCAAACAATGTATGGTCACAATAGGATGCAATGGGGGCACATAGGGATAGGGGCAACACAAACCATATACTCTAGAAGTGGAATGCGAACCACGAATGGACCCCAAACCTATGTGACCTTGTAGAGGGTCACTGGGACTGTAAGAAAACAGTGAGGGTTAGAAAAATAGCCCACCCCAAGACCCTGAAAAGTGGGTGCAAAGTGCACCTAAGTTCCCCAAAGAGCACAGAAGTCGTGATAGGGGAATTCTGCTGGAAAGACCAACACCAGCAATGCAACAACGATGGATTTACAGACGAGGGTACCTGTGGAACAAGGGGACCAAGTCCAAAAGTCACGATCAAGTCGAGAGTGGGCAGATGCCCAGGAAATGCCAGCTGTGGGTGCAAAGAAGCTGCCACCGGATGGTAGAAGCTGAGGATTCTGCAAGAACGACACAGGCTAGAATCTTCCCCTTTGGAGGATGGATGTCCCACGTCATGAAGAGTCGTGCAGAAGTGTTTTCCCGCAGAAAGACCGCAAACAAGCCTTGCTAGCTGCAAAGCTCGCGGTTAGGGTTTTTGGATGCTGCTGTGGCCCAGGAGGGACCAGGATGTCACCAATTGCGTGAGGAGATAAAGGGGGCGTCCTGCAAGACAAGAAGCCCACTCAAAAGCAAGCAGCACCCGCAGAAGTGCCGGAACAGGCACTACGAAGTGGAGTGAAACGGTGCTCACCCGAAGTTACACAAGAGAGTCCCACGCCGCCGGAGGACAACTCAGGAGGTTGTGCAATGCAGGTTAGAGTGCCGTGGACCCAGGCTTGGCTGTGCACAAAGGAAATCTTCGTGGAGTGCACAGGAGCCGAAGTAGCTGCAAAACACGCGGTTCCCAGCAATGTAGTCTAGCGTGGGGAGGCAAGGTCTTACCTCCACCAAACTTGGACTGAAGAGTCACTGGACTGTGGGAGTCACTTGGACAGAGTTGCTGAGTTCAAGGGACCTCGCTCGTCGTGCTGAGAGGAGACCCAGAGGACCGGTGATGCAGTTCTTTGGTGCCTGCGGTTGCAGGGGGAAGATTCCGTCGACCCACAGGAGATTTCTTCGGAGCTTCTAGTGCAGAGAGGAGGCAGACTACCCCCACAGCATGCACCACAATGAAAACAGTCGAGAAGGCGGCAGGATCAGCGTTACAAGGTCGCAGTAGTCATCTTAGCTACTTTGTTGCAGTTTGGCAGGCTTCCAGCGCGGTCAGCAGTCGATTCCTTGGCAGAAGGTGAAGAGAGAGATGCAGAGGAACTCTGATGAGCTCTTGCATTCGTTATCTAAGGAATTCCCCAAAGCAGAGACCCTAAATAGCCAGAAAAGAGGGTTTGGCTACCTAGGAGAGAGGATAGGCTAGCAACACCTGAAGGAGCCTATCAGAAGGAGTCTCTGACATCACCTGCTGGCACTGGCCACTCAGAGCAGTCCAGTGTGCCAGCAGCACCTCTGTTTCCAAGATGGCAGAGGTCTGGAGCACACTGGAGGAGCTCTGGGCACCTGCCAGGGGAGGTGCAGGTCAGGGGAGTGGTCACTCCCCTTTCCTTTGTCCAGTTTCGTGCCAGAGCAGGGCTGAGGGATCCCTGAACCGGTGCAGACTGGCTTATGCAGAGATGGGCACCATCTGTGCCCATCAAAGCATTTCCAGAGGCTGGGGGAGGCTACTCCTCCCCAGCCCTGACACCTTTTTCCAAAGGGAGAGGGTGTTACACCCTCTCTCTGAGGAAGTCCTTTGTTCTGCCTTCCTGGGCCATGCCTGGCTGGACCCCAGGAGGGCAGAAACCTGTCTGAGGGGTTGGCAGCAGCTGCAGTGAAACCCCGGGAAAGGTAGTTTGGCAGTACCCGGGTCTAGAGACTCGGGGGATCATGGAATTGTCTCCCCAATGCCAGAATGGCATTGGGGTGACAATTCCATGATCCTAGACATGTTACATGGCCATATTCGGAGTTACAATTGTGACGCTATACATATGTTGTGACATATGTATAGTGCACGCGTGTAATGGTGTCTCCGCACTCACAAAGTCCGGGGAATTTGCCCTGAACAATGTGGGAGCACCTTGGCTAGTGCCAGGGTGCCCACACACTAAGTAACTTAGCACCCAACCTTTACCAGGTAAAGGTTAGACATATAGGTGACTTATAAGTTACTTAAGTGCAGTGGTAAATGGCTGTGAAATAACGTGGACGTTATTTCACTCAGGCTGCACTGGCAGGCCTGTGTAAGAATTGTCAGATCTCCCCATGGGTGGCACAAGAAATGCTGCAGCCCATAGCGATCTCCTGGAACCCCAATACCCTGGGTACCTCAGTACCATATACTAGGGAATTATAAGGGTGTTCCAGTATGCCAATGTAAATTGGTGAAATTGGTCACTAGCCTGTTAGTGACAATTTGGAAAGAAATGAGAGAGCATAACCACTGAGGTTCTGGATAGCAGAGCCTCAGTGAGACAGTTAGTCATAACACAGGTAACACATACAGGGCACACTTATGAGCACTGGGGCCCTGGCTGGCAGGGTCCCAGTGACACATACAACTAAAACAACATATATACAGTGAAAAATGGGGGTAACATGCCAGGCAAGATGGTACTTTCCTACAAAAAATAGCTATCAAGAAAACCTTTGTATTTCCAAAATGGCCACAAGATAAGGTGTTGAGAAGCAGTGGTTATTTGCACATCTCTGAATTCCGGGGTGCCCATACTAGCACGTGAATTACAGGGCATTTCTCAAATAGACGTCTTTTTTACACACTGTCTTACATTTGAAGGAAAAAATGTAGAGAAAGACAAGGGGCAATAACACTTGTTTTGCTATTCTGTGTTCCACCATGTCTGCTGATAAAAATGGTACCTCCCTTGCGTGGGTAGGCCTAGCGCCCGCGACAGGAACTGCCCCAAAACACAACATGGACACATCACATTTTCACAAAGGAAACAGAGCTGTGTTTTGCAAACTGGCTAGCTGTGGATTTTGGCCTCTAGCTCAGCCGGCACCTAGGGAAACCTACCAAACCTGCGCAGTTTTGAAAACTAGATACCTAGGGGAATCCAAGATGGGGTGACTTGTGGGGCTCTGACCAGGTTCTGTTACCCAGAATCCTTTGCAAACCTCATAATTTGGCCAAAAAAACACTTTTTCCTCTCATTTCGGTGACAGAAAGTTCTGGAATCAGAGAGGAGCCACAAATTTCCTTCCACCCAGCGTTCCCCCATGTCTCCCGATAAAAATGGTACCACACTTGTGGGGGTAGGCCTAGCGCCCGTGACAGGAAAAGCCCCAAAACACAAGGTGGACACATCACATTTTCACAAAGAAAACAGAGCTGTTTTTTGTAAAGCACCTAGCTGTGGACTTTGGCCTCTAGCTCAGCCGGCACCTAGGGAAACCTAGCAAACCTGCACAGTTTTGAAAACTAGACACATAGGGGAATCCAAGATGGGGTGACTTGTGGGGCTCTGACCAGATTCAGTTACCCAGAATCCTTTGCAAACCTCAAAATTTGGCCAAAAAACACTTTTAACTCTCATTTCGGTGACAGAAAGTTCTGTAATCAGAGAGGAGCCACAAATTTCCTTCCACTCAGCATTCCTCCATGTCTCCCGATAAAAATGGTACCTCACTTCTGGGGGTGGGCCTAGAGCCCGCAACAGCAAAAGCCCCAAAACACAACGTGGACACATCACATTTTCATAAAGAAAACAGAGCTGTTTTTTGCAAAGCACCTAGCTCAGCCGGCATCTAGGGAAACCTAGCAAACCTGCGCAGTTTTGAAAACTAGACACCTAGAGGAATCCAAGATGGGGTGACTTGTGGGGCTCTGACTAGATCCTCTTACCCAGAATCCTTTGCAAACCTCAAAATTTGGCCAAAAAACACTTTTAACTTTCATTTCGGTGACAGAAAGTTCTGTAATCAGAGAGCAGCCATAAATTTCCTTCCACCCAGCATTCCCCCAAGTCTCCCGATAAAAATGGTACCTCACTTTTATGGGTGGGCCTAGTGCCCGCGAAAGGAAATGCCCCAAAACACTATCTGGGCACATCAAAATTATCCAATACAAAACTGCCTGTTTTTGCGGGGGGACCTGCGTTTTTGGTCCTGGGCTCAGCAGCCTTCTAGGGAAACCTACCAAACCCAGACATTTCTGAAAACTAGACACCCGAGGCAGTCTAGTGAGGTGTGACTTGCGTGGATCCCCCAATGTTTTCTTACCCAGAGTCCTCACCGAACCTCAAATTTAGCTAAAAAATCACATTTTCCCACATTTCTGTGTGGGATCACCACACTGGGACACATTTCATACCACCCAATGTTCCCCTCAGTCTCCCGGTAAAAATGATACCTCATTTGTGTAGTTGGGCCAAGTGCTTGTGAAAGGGAAGAGCCAAAAACCTGTCAAGAGGGGGAACCAAAGGGGGTCCAAAAGGGCAGTTTGCAAAAAAAACATTTTTAGGCTGGCAAGTGCAGCAGAATTTTGATTGGTATAGATGAGACAATGCTGGGTGGTAGGAATTTTGTGGATTCCTGCAGATTCCGGAAGGTTCCATCACAAAAAACGTGGGGAAAATGTGTGATTTCCAGCAAAGTTGGAGGTTTGCAGGGGATTGTGGGTACAAAAATGGTGCGGGGTGCATGTGAAACACACCACCCTGGAATCACCCAGATGTTTAGTTTTTAGATGTGTCTAGTTCTTGTGGATTTTTCTACATGGCAGCGTCCCAAAGTCCATAAAGTGCAGCCCTCACCATTCCAAGTGGGACGATTTTGAGAGTTAGCCAAGCTCTCATGGCCCAAATGTAAAACTTAAACCCAAAATAATCAAATGTCTTCTTGCTTGCTGTGGGATAAGATGTTTTAGAGTGCGGGGGAGAGCTGAAAGACTGTTACCCCCATCAGTTGAGGTGGGGGCTTAACCAGGCCCATACTGGTTGGTAGCCACCACCCCACTATTTTTTTTAAATTCCCTGGCATCTAGTAGACTTTCTGCCCCCCCCCCCGGGTGTGGATCAGGGGTAATTGCCCCATCTGCCCACTGGTGGGCAGAACAACTTAGGCCCCATTTATTTGGGGTGGAGATATGGCCATACCCCCACCCTCTAATTTTTTGAAAACAAATTTCCCTGGCCTCTGGTGGGCTTTCTGCTCCCCCTTGGGGGCAGATGGGCCTTCCAAAAATAGGCCCATCTGCCCCCAAGAGGAGAAGATATGGCCAACAGTAATGTGCCCCCATAGGGAGCGACCCTTACCCAAGGGGCTGCCCGCTAAAGAAAACACATGCATACACACACACCAATCCCCGGTGCCTAAGTGGTTTCTGCCCCCATGGGGGCTGATTGGCCTAACAAAAATTGGCCGATCTGCCCCCAAGGGGGGCAGAAATGGTCTAAATACAATTTGCCCCCCAGGGGAGTGACCCGTGACTAAGGGGTCGCTCCCCACCTCTAAAAAACAAAACAAAAATAATAACCCAATTTATTTTATCCCTGGCGCCTAGAGGTTTCTGCCCCACCTGGGGGCAGATCGGCCTAGTAACAATAAGCCGATCTGCCCCCAGGGGGGCAGAAAAGGCCTAAAATAAATTTGCCTCCCCCGGGGAGCGACCCTTGCCTAAGGGGTCACTCCCCACCTCTAAAAAAACAAAACACATTTTTTTTTTATCCCTGGCGCCTAGAGGCTTCTGCCCCCCCTGGCCTAAAATACATTTGCCCCATCCCCCCCACTCCCCAGGGAGCGACCCTTGGCTAAGGGGTCGCTCCCCACCTCTAAAAAAAAAAAAAAGAAAAAAATTGTATCCCTGGCGCCTAGAGGCTTCTGTCTCTCCTGGGGGCAGATCGGCCTAGTAACAATAGGCCAATCTGTCCCCGGGGGGGCAGAAAAGGCCTAAAATAAATGTGCCCTCCCTCCCCTGGGGAGCAACCCTTGCCTAAGGGGTCACTCCCCACCTCTAAAAAACAAAAAAAAAAAAAAAATGTTTTATCCCTGGCGCCCAGAGGCTTCTGGGGCGCGACCTTTGGCTAAGGGGTCGCTCCCCACCTCTAAAAAACAAAACAACAAAAAAAAAAAAAATGTATCCCTGGCACCTGGAGGCTTCTGCCCCCCGGGGGCCGATCGGCCTAGTAACAGTAGGCCGATCTGCCCCCAGTGTCTCCTTGGTGTCTAGTGGGCATTTCAAAAGCCGGATTGCTTTACAATCTGGCTTTTGAAATGCTCTGAGGGACTTCAAAGGGAAGGAAATTCCTTTCCTTTCCTTTCCTTCAAAGCCTCTCAGGCCCCCATCACATGATCGGAAGGGAAATGCTTTGCATTTCTCTTCCGATCGCGCTGGAAGCTCAGCTTCCAGTGCAATGGGGAAGTGGCCTCTGATGAGGTCAGCGCGCATTTGCACGCTGATGTCATCAGACGTCACTGATGGGTCAGGGAGGTAGGGTGTGGAAGGGGAAGGACTTCCCCTTTCATCCCTGCCTTGGGTAGGTGGGAAGGAAGCCCACAGGGGGAGCGCTAGTGCTCCCTCTGAGCTCAGTGCCCAAGACGTAATGGTTACGTCCTCAGCACATGAGTACTGTTCCGCAGAACGTAACCATTACGTCCGCGGCACAGAAGGGGTTAAGGACAGAGAGGCGAGGATTATGCTTCTCTTTCTATGCTTTATTACCAACAGCAGCCAATAGGAGAAGATGTTACTAAGCAAAAACATATCCCAGCATTCAAGGGAATAACATCATAACCATAGAGAGTACAGTGTATATAAACCTCAGAGGCAAATGAACTTCCTCTTTCTTTGCGAACATCTCTGTCAATAAAAGTCAATAAAAGTCTATCAAATAGTGAACCCGAAGAAGAACTCTGTCAAGAAATCCAAGGAAAACAGCAACCTCCAGAAGGAAGGAACATCCAAAGATCCATCGAATAGAAGAACATAATTTCTGGTGGAACCCTAGGAAAAAGGAAAAACAAGAAGCCAATCATAATACATGACCAGATATTCCTGTTATCAGTACACATGCTTAAAATGCCGTACCAAATTGGGTGGGTAATTCAATGAGACATAAAACATTAAAACAAGATACTTAACTCATAAGAAGATGTCTTATTGATAACTGGGGGGGGAGAAACCTCGCCTCAGTGTCCTTAATAGAATTGAAAATTCTTGACGCGGAAGCTCGTAAATTTTTCATTCTATGTCAGGACCGGAGGCTCAGATTATGCTAGTTCAAAGCTGGTTAACCACAATCGATGCAATGTCTAAAATAGGCTTATAATAAAAGGTCTTAAATGTAGATTCCGAGGACCAGTCCACTGCTTTCATAATGTCCTCTAATCGAATTCCTAGGTTAAAAGATTTTGAGGACATAGCTCAACGAACTGAATGTGCCCCAAACATGGAAATATCAATACCTGCTTCAGAAAGAAGCCATCTGATCCATCTGGCCAAAGTAGCCGCTGAGACTGGACTGAAAGGTTTCTGAAGGGCATTTAACAATTGACCCCTAGGATCTCTCCTGAATTCATCCGTAGCTGCCTCGTAAGCTGTTAAACACTGAACAACACACAGTTTGGAATTGTGAGGAAAAGTCGGGTAAGACACCGACTTAATGCCTGTCTTAGTGCATCTGGAAATTGCAAAGGAAACCCCCGTAGGGCAAAAAATCCTTTCTGCAAGGTCCAGAGACCTAACATCTGATACGCTTTTGCATGAAATGAGACACAGTAACAGGGTAAGTTTAGCCAAAAGTTGTTTGCGTGACAGGAACCTGTTATCCTACAGGAGGAAATAAATGAAAGAACCACATTAACGTCCCAAAGAGACAAATATCGAGGGAGAGGAGGATTAGACAGGAGAATGCCTTTCATCAATTTGCAAACCACAAAGTGTTCACTGACCGGTTTACCTAAAACTGGAAGATGGCCGGCAGATATAGAAGATCTATAATTATTAACAGATCTGTAAGCTAGACCCGACGTAGCAAGAGATGCTAGAAAATTCACTACTAGATCGACATCAGCATTAAAGGGATCCGCATCCCATTCCGCACACCAATGAACCCATCGCTTCCAGGCGGAAGCATAGCGTTTATGTGTGTTGGAAGACCAGGCCTGGTGTATATAGTTGGAAGCTTGTTCAGAAATGCCTGGCAAGAGACATTGTTGCCGGAAAGTTTCCAAGCCACCAGGCGTAACTTGCCTGACATAATTAAGGGAGGGGGAATCCCTAGAGGATCAAGCAAGCGGTTGCCCCGCTGAGGAATCAGAAGGGGAAAATCGCATAACAACTCCAGAGCCAGAGGGAACCAGGCTTGAGCTCTCCAAAGGGGGGTTACTAGAACAATCTTGGTTCCCAGACAGCGAACCTGAGTCAAGACTCAAGGGATCATGCTGAACAGGGGAAAGGCATACCCCGATGAGGAGACCAATCCTGAAGGAAAGCATCCGTGGCGAGTGCTTCTGGATCCAGTCTCCAGCTGAAGAAGAGGGGAAGCTGGCGATTCAGTCTCAAGGCAAAAAGGTCTATCGTGAGAGGGCCCTATTTCTGGTTCAGAAAGGAAAACACTTCTGGGAGGAGCATCCAATCACTGCCGTCCCGAAGGGATCTGGAATTCCAGTCTGCTACTGCATTGTTTACTCCTGGCAGATATTCCGCAATCACGGAAATGCAGTGTTGGAGACAGAACTGCCAGAACTCCATGGCTATCCGAGCCAGGGTCTGAGATTTCGTGCCCCCAAGTTTGTTCACATATCTGACCGCTGAAATGTTGTCGATCCTCAGAAGAATGCAACAATCCGATTTCAGGAGGGGATATACTCTGGAACGCAAAGGTGCAGGCTAGAATCTCCAGGCAGTTGATGTGGAGGTGAAGTTCCTCCTCCGACCAACGACCCCCTGTGGTCAGAGACCCGCAACGGGCTCCCCAGCCCCATCTGTTGGCATCCGATTCCAGAATCACATCTGGGGAAGTGCCAAAAAGTGCATGTCCGTTCCAGGCCTCCATGTGCTCTAGCCGCCAGGCTATCTCCGAACGGGCCTCCAGTGACAGAGGTACCATGCCTGTATAGGACAGACCCTTCTGCAGGTGGGAAATCTTGAGGCGTTGGAGGGATCTGTAGTGAAGGGGGCCTGGAAAAATTGCCTGAATCGAAGAGGATAAAAGTCCCACCATCCTGGCTAAGTTCCTCAAGGACACTCTCTGTTTGGACAACAGAAGGTGCAATTCCTTCTTTATATTGCAAACCTTCTGAGGGGGAAGAATCAACTGGGCCTTCACAGAGTCTATCTGAAAACCCAGGAAGTCTATCTGCTGAGCAGGTAGAAGACATGATTTGGGTTGATTGATCAAGAAACATAGACTTTGTAGAAGTTGAATTGTCCAAGTCAAGTGAACTTGAAGGAGATATGGATCCTGAGCCATAAGGATCAGATCGTCGAGATAGATGATCAGGCGCAGCCCCCGGGCGTGCAGAGACTCTACTACTGGTCTCATCACCTTGGTAAAGCAACAAGGAGCGGAAGAAAGCCCAAAGGGAAGGACCTAGAACTCGAAACATTGATCTAGCCAAAGAAATTGAAGAAAGCGACGATGAGGAGGGAAAATAGGGATACTCAGATATGCATCTTTTAGATCCAGGTGTACCAACCGTCTCCTTCCTGAAGTATATCTCTTAGGAGGTGAATTACCTCCATCTTGAAATGTCTGTAGACTATCCAGGCATTGAATTCTTTGAGATTGAGAACTAATCTTGAACCCCCACCTTTCTTGTTTACCAGAAAGATACGCCTTAAAAAGCCCCTCGGGTGGGGAACAGCATGCCAGATTGCCCCTTTTTTTAGTAGAGCTTGAACCTCCAAACTTTATGATCTCTTGATTGTAACGGGGAAAATGCGGAAGAGGAGGGGGGACTGTTGGAGGGGGGACTGATAGAACTCCAACCTGAAGCCTTGAACGGTTTCCAAGACCCAGGGGTCTCTGGTCAATTTTTGCCATTCTACAAAACAAGTCAGTACCCTGCCCCCAAGAATCACCTCCGAGGGAGGGTTGAGTCTCACCTGAGTTGGCAGAGTCCTGGGAAGCTCCCTGATGTCCCTTGTAGTAGTTTTTACGGTAATGGCCCCTGCCTCCTCTTGGCCTTGAAGGGTAGAACGTGGAGTCTGTTTGTTGTTGTTCTCTGTTGTACCCACGTCCGGGGGCAAAGGACTCATGTCTAGGGCCTTGATAATAGGAGGGGCCTGACGAGCGACCCCGCATACGTCCGGCCCTCCGGAAAAGAGTTTCCCTGAATACCTTCTTAAGGGATAGTTGGGCTTTGTCCATCGAATTAAAGGTAGCTGCGAACCTTGATAGATCCTTAATGAAGGGCGCTCCGAAGAGGAGACCCTGAGCTACTTGACCTGCCTCAGAGGTAGCGAGTTCATTAAGCTGGGGGTCGATGCGCATCAAGATTGAACGCCTTCTCTCAGTGGAGATTGATATGTTAGCATTTCCAAGGTGGCAAACAGCTCTCTGAGCCCAACCCACCAGGACATCTGGGTCGATTGGAGTATTAGATTCTTTCGCTAAGAATGCCATCTCAAGAATTTTTGCCAGGGGGCCGGAAAGATCAAGGAGCTTGTCTTGGCAAGACCTCCATGCGCGATCAAGTCCCTTTTTGGGATCCTTAGCCCATTTTTTCATAAAGGGGACCATTGTAGGGTCAATATCCGGTGTGTCTGTGACCTTACCCTCAATGTCTGGCCTAGGGCATTCTGCACGTAACCTGGCTCTCACGTCCTTGTCAAAACCCGCCCTGATGTGTTCTTGGAGGTATAAAGCCACCTCTGGTGGCGGGGTCCAGCTTGAGGAGCGAGGGTGAATAATATCCTCTGGATTAAAGGTCAACACCCGAGGGGTCTTGGAGACTGGACTGTTTGCTTTCTCTGTCTTTTTGAGTTTGCTCGGGCTTGGGTGGCCCTCGAGATCCACCTCCGAATCAGAATCCGATGAATGTTTGGAGGAAGAATGGTCAGAAGATTGATCTGTCCCATGAGCGTCCTGCAGTTGCAAGGAGCTATAACCATGGTCCTTTTGAATGGGAGCAAACAGTTTGTCAAATATTTCAGAGTGAGCCCACTTTTTGTCCTTTGATTTACCCTTAGATGTAGAGGGTTGGCTCGCTTGTGCCTCTTCGGAAGGCGTAATGGGGGGAAGCCACCTCTTCTGGCGAGCAAAGCTCTCAAAATGGTGTGTGAGAGGGCAAGAGCTTTCGCTAACGCTTTGTTAACGGAAAGTTTTATGCTGTTATCCAATGCGCCCACAAGATTTTCTTCAAAAGGGGGGGTCGCCCCCAAAATATTCCTCCTCCTCATAGGAGTAAGAATGGGCCATAATTGTTTTAATTACGTCCAAGAGAACATAGATTCAGTGGTAGTCAAAGACTACAATCAGGGGGAGTGCAAAGACCCCAGCAGGCTAAGTAATTAAAAAAAAAAAGTATATATATTGAGCGTGGAGGGAGCAGCCTGCAGCACTCTAGGCAAAGCCTATGTTTATTTTCCAACCCTGAGCCAATTCTGAGGTCACAGGGCGTAAAGGAGCAAAGATGTTGTCAGTTTATGAGGAAATGTGCAGAATAAGGCTGGAAAACGACTCGCTCTGGCTCGTTCAGTCAGCCGGCACCGCTCCGATCCAGAAAGAGGAAAATACGGACGGTAGGCGAACGAGCAAGTGCTCGTGCGCGCGCTCGTGCGTGCGTGCACAAGGAGGGCTGCAAACCCTCGACAAACAAGTAAATACGGGCGAAGCCTCGTAAAATAGCTCCCACTCTACCAATTAAAGGGGAAAAAACGCGGGGAACGCTAGCGCTAGAAGCACACAAGGTCAAAAACCACAATAAGTAATTATCTGAGAAAACATGCACAGGCACTTAACTGGCTGCGGAAGCAGCAAAGAAAGAGGAAGTTCATTTGCCTCTGAGGTTTATATACACTGTACTCTCTATGGTTATAATGTTATTCCCTTGAATGCTGGGATATGTGTTTGTTTAGAAACATCTTCTCCTATTGGCTGTATCTGATGAGTTCCACAAGGTTGGATACGTTCATGGGCAGGGCTCGCTGAGACGGATTTGCTACTACGGAGAAGTTCCAATTGGGAGGAACCCTGTTTATTCAGCCCTGCGAAGACCTATCTTGGTTAGACGGCCTCAGGTGGTTGGTCTCGGTCTTCTGTTGGCTAGAACTCAGAATTTTTCTAAGTGCCACAGCTTTTCAGAGATTGTAGGAGACGTCTGGTTAGGTAGTTCCCCCATACTGGTTTGGAACCAGCATGACTGGTAGAAAAAAGCTTTATCTTCCCTAGGTCTCACCTTACATTTACTTGTGAAGTTCCTGTGTCCACTATAAATAGTCTCACTGCAAGGCTCAGAAAACCACTCCACCGCACTCAGGCCATTGTTTCTGCTCTGGGAGCAGTTTTCACACTGTGTTAAGGTCAGTCACTGCCTGGGCAGCTGCTGTTAGGTTAAAGCAACTATTCATAAAGAGCTTTAGGCAAAGAAAAGGTAAAGTTATAAAATGTGCTTTTTCTAAATATTTATTAAACATCTAGCTGTATCACAAGATAGGATTTTTAATTTAATTAAACATAGTGGTTGAATTATTATTCTAAGTAGTCCCAAAACCAAGACAGCAGAATCCATGTTCTAATATGTACTTTAGTTTCCCTCTTAGGACAGCAAGAGCATTCCACAGTGAAAATAGCTTTTGGGGGCTTCTCACTTCAGGAAAATGGTAACATTACATTTCTACATGTGCCACTTTTAAATACTGTATATCCTAAACTTTGGGCTAGAATGCTTACATAGGTTTGACTCATTAATATTTAAAATTGAGTTGTTTTTCTTCTCAAAATGGGTTATTTTGACAGGTCAGACTGAAGGTTGAAACTGCAGCAGTCAGGCTACACTGGTAGGTCCGAAGCCATATTTTTCTTGTCACAATAGAAAGTGTTATAATAAATGCTGAAGTTCACAGGTGACATTTAACTTTCCATGCCATTGGTATAATTTCTGCACCATATACTTAGGTTTATGGGAATGTTAAATATGCCAATTGGGGATTAGCCAATTGTAGAGATCCGCATTCGGTTTAAAATCCTTTGACCGAGAGACCGAGATCATACATGCTAGCATTGTAAAAATGTTCTTTATACAAGGTGCACCTAATTTAAGACTTTTTTCAGAACTATGTTGTGCTCTTCGATTTATGTGACAATCTTGCTGGATACTGGGGGTTGAGGAAATGTTTGTTTTTAGCACAGAACAACATTTGCATGAACTCTCCAAGCATTTCAGAATATATCAGAATTAGCAAAGCACAGATGTAGTACATTTTTGTTAATTCTGAAGTGTGTTGGAAACAGATACTTTAATATGATCAAAACAAATCTATAAACTAGGTCTTGCCAGTTTCACACATTATCGTTTGTGCGTTGTATAGTTTTATTAGTAAAACTGTATGTCTGTGTGAGCGTGATGGTCATTTCACTTGAAAATGTGTTGCCTGTAATGGCAGAGTGCTACCACCATGCATACTCCACCTACAACACTCCACTCCACTCTACTCTGCACCACTCCACACCAAAGCACTCTCCTTTGCACCACCCCACTTTACACCATGTCACCACATTCTGCACCACTGCACTCTATTCCACTCTTCATCACCCCACTCTGCGCCACTGCTGTCTATGCCTCTCTACACTGTGCCACTCTATTCTATGCTAATGCACTCTGTGCCATCCATTCTGCACCTCTCCAGTCTAAGCCATTCTACTTGACTCTGCACAACTCCACTCTGTGCCACTCCACTCTATGCCACTCCGCAACACTGCACTCTATACCACTGCACTCTATGCCAAAACACTCTACCCCAATGCACTCTACTCTGTACCACTCCACTCTATCCCCTGCACTCTATGGCAGTCCACTGTATGCAACTCTAATCTACTCTGCACCACTGCACTGTACACCACTTTATTCAATTACTCTACGCCAATCTACTCTGCCACTACACTCAACCCTGCACCACTCCAGTCTACTCCACTTCACTCTACTCTGAAACAATCTACTCTATGCTAATGCACTCCATGGCACTCTACTCTAAACCACTGAACTCTATGCCACGGCACTCTATGCAACTGCATTCTACTCTGTACTACCGTAGTCTCTGCTACTGCTCTCCACGCCACTCTACTCTACACCAATGCACTCTTTGCCACTATACACCACTGCACTCTATGACACTCTATGCTGCCACACTGAATTCTTTGCCACTCTTCTGTGCACTACTTCACTCTACGCCACTGCACTCTGCAGCACTCCACTCTTTGCCATTGCACTCAATGCCCCTTTACTCTGCTCTACTCTATGCCACTGCACTCTATGCCTCTCTACTCTGTGCCATTCTACTCTACACCACGGCACTCTATGCCTCTATATTTGGTGCCACTGAACTCTATGTCACTCTACTCTGCACCATTGCACTCTACTGTGGTCCACTCTAATCTACACCACTGCATTCTGTGACGCTACATTGTACCCCACTGAATTCTATGCTGCTGCACTCTATGCCACTACACTCTGCAACACTCTATTCCAGTGCACCACAGGCATCAAAATAAAGGTGGCCCCATTTGCAAACCAGATGCCTAAAAAAGTGCCCGCATTTGCAAATCAGG
Source organism: Pleurodeles waltl (assembly GCF_031143425.1). Taxonomy (NCBI): domain Eukaryota; kingdom Metazoa; phylum Chordata; class Amphibia; order Caudata; family Salamandridae; genus Pleurodeles; species Pleurodeles waltl. The sequence goes on from NC_090439.1 coordinate 1,129,691,273, forward strand.
CCATTTTTGAACTTGTAAAGACAGTTGTATGACGATACCATGCATGGTTTTACCACACCTGTCTTTACATCATAGTTTTTACTACTCATACCAATACCATGCTTTTACATTTGCTTACATCAAAAATACACTTACCACGCATACAACCAGCATGTACATTTACACCACGCATGCCATTACTTCAGATTTTTAATATTATTATAAATAAACAGTGTTGGAATTTCACTACAGTGTAACACTGCCACCTACTGACAAACATGAGTAACAATTAAAAAATCAACCTAACTACACAAATCTAAATACATAATAAATTCTAATACTTTGAATAAAAATGTATATATATATATATATATACACATACACACATGTATGTGTGTATTTGTATATGCCAATTTTATCATTTATATGTTTATGTCTCATAGGTAAAATAAATACTGGACTTTGAAGTTTCAAAATATTTATCAAACCTTTGTCCTGAAGCCCCCTGCATCCAGTCCCAGGAGCATATTTTTTTAATGCAACATATAAATTGCTATTAAATTGATACTCAGGTATTACAAATAATACTTAAGTATTGACAAACTTACTCACCCATTGCCCCAAATCCTAAAAACATTGTTTGCACCCTATACCATTAGCCACTCCTAAAGCCTAAAAATAAACTTTGCACCCTATAGCCACTTACCACCCATAAACCCTAAAAACACCCTTACAAACCAATACCCTTACCCTCCTCTAATACCCAAAAAACTCCCTTATTACCCCGTTCCCTTACCCACACCTAAACATTAAAATCCCCCTTACCACCCATATCCCTTACCCACCCATGAACCCCAAAAATACTTATACAACTCAATACCCCTACCCACCCTAAAACCCTAAAAATGAACTTAGCACCATATAGCCCTACCACCCCTTAAACGTTGAAATCACCCTTACCACCCAATTCCCATCCCTAAACCCTTACATGTGTGTGTATATATATATATATATATATATATATATATATATATATATATAAATAATTATTATTGTAATAATGATCATAATTGCATTAATATAATACTAATTAATATAGTATTGCTATGTTTTATATATATATATTACTAAAAGTAAAAATTATGCTTTATACATTATTTTTTATATATTTGTTTTAAAAATCCAACCACCAATATATCACATTTGTAATATGAAAACAAATATTAAACTACCAATATATCACATTTGTAATATGAAAAAAATATTATTAAATTAACACTCATGTTTTAAAAAAATAACAAGATGATGAGAATGCTGCGATTTCAACCACCGAGTAACACTGACACCTACTGTAAAGAGTAGTTTTGTAAAAAACTGCAATGTTAAACTTTGCGCGGTAACAGTCATTCCATTGTACAAAATGAGTACCACGTTGTAAAGCCTTCGGAGTAAAGGCTGTTTCCCGTAAAGACATGGTGTATGGGTTTTTTGCAAGGTATGGGAGAATGAATGTACTTGTGTTTGCTGCAGGAAATGCTTGTGGTAATATCAGGGAAATCAACAGTAAAAACCGACCCACATGTCCATAAAAGAAGCCCACAAACTCCTACAAAAGTAGCTACACACTGATCTGTCAGCCCAGCCCACCGGACACTGCCTGATTGCCCCACAGGCCAGTCCGACTCTGTGAAGTAGCACATGAGGTGGACACAAACACAGCTTCTCTAGGCCTAAGCATTGCACTGTAGGATTTCCAAGGTCCCCTCCAATGTGTCTGGCACTGCTTGGGTGAATCCCTACATGAGGGAGCATCACTGGTAGGGTGAGTGCTCTAGATTTTTCTGGTTACCTCAGAGGGTAACGAGCCAATGAGAGCCAGCTTCCTGTTTCCCTTCTGTTATGCACAAGTCTTGCACAGAGATCTCCTGGGTGGAGGCCTTTCCCAGGCCAGGGCCTCAGGTAGAAGTCCTACCGTCCCTCGGGGGTGATGCAGATTTGCAGTGCTCACATTGACTACAGATTTTGTCTGCGCCAAGATATCAGCGAGAAGCTTTAAAAAAACAGCAATCTGAATTTATCACCCTCATTTACACAAGGCAGTGTTGAGGTAGCAGAACAAAGACAGTTTAAGTTTGGACTTCTGTGTTGTTAAGGAAGATATAAAAGGAGAGGAAATCTCAGGCAGGCAAGAAGGCTCACCACTGCAGACATCAGCAGAGAGCATTGTAGAACTGAAGGTAATTAAAGAACAGTACAAGCATAAGTTTCACAAGGAAACAGTAGGCTGGAGTTCAGGGGGAAGCAGAACACACGATCAGCAAGTTCAGTTAAGTTAAGCAGAAAAACATAATTAACACGCTTCAAAGAGCTGAAGGCCACAGCACATGAATATGTACCCCCACTCCCACCATTGGCAGAAACATGCTGTCAGTAAAATATGTGGTCATAAGGTAGTTTGAGTTGGCAGTACAGGAAGTCAGATAAGAAACCCTGAGAACAGCGCAACAAAGCACTCATACCCGAGGAGGAACAGTTGATGGATGGTTAGTTTCATAGTTCTGTCAGGGTCGCAAGATAAGGGGACCTGAGAAGGGAAGGACACGAGTTCAAGGATGCAGGTGGTGCGGTGTTTACGTGGAAATATGTCAGCAACTTGTCTTATTCAGTGACTTGTTTATTGGTTTTAAAGACAGCGTGCATGAAGCCAGTGTAGTTTTTGAGCATAAAAGGGACTGCCTGTGAGCAGCACTTTGAGATCCGTTTCAGCTCCAACGGGTTGACTATTGTGGCCGAATTGTGATTTAACCCAGATTGAATTGCCAACCAGATCTTGTCTTTCTTTATTTTCCAGTGAACACTTGGCAAGCCAGCCAGGAGTCTACTTTGTCTTCACTGACTGCTGTTGCCGGAAAGCCGCCTGTTCTCGCTGTATAGATCACTGTGCAACAAACATAAGGTCAGCAGACGCTGTGCTCCCTAAAGTTCTGCCTATTCACAATAGTGGGTAGGGTCCGGAGCTGCTATCACCAAGGTGAGTACAACTCAGACACTGTCCCTATTATATGACTAAACATTATCTGCAGCAGTGTTCAATATGGATGATATGACATGGTGAATGCATGCATGTATGATGATGAATACTTTTTTCTGCGTTAAGGAACAGGGAAGAATAAAGAATTGCGAGATATCCCGGTTAGATCTGGAAGTATAAAGTAGGAGTAGTGATTCGGGGACTGGGCAACCGGTATGAAGTCTGAAGTTTTGGGAAAGAGACAATTGCATGACCGGTGCTGGCCAGCTTTACTCCGAGCACAGTCAGGCACTCGGATCTCAAGTTCCCAGCTTTAAGATATCTGGAAGGCATTTTCTAGGGAAAAGTGGCCAAGGCTGAGACATTGGTTAGTCTGACGTTTTGGTAAATGGACAACCAGATGGTTGGTGTCAATTGACTTTACCCTGAGCACTGTCAGTCCCTTGGTTGCAAGACCCAAGAAGCACATTAGTCTATGAGAAGATATCCCTCAATGAATAAGGAGGACAACACCGATTGTATAGTTCATCATAACAATAAGGGAGAAAGAATAACTCACTTTCCTGAAATAACTTGCAAACCCATCACAGATGAAGTACCACAAAGTGAAATATATAGAGATCTTGAACGCATATTTGATGTCAAAAACCCTATCAAATACAATAACAAAACAGAAAGGTAGTCACAGTAATACCAGGAGGTGCACGGGACTAGAGGTCCCTGTTGACTTTTCACAACGTTGACAAAGACGAATGACAGACATACAAGGATCGTCAGAAATAGAAGTGGTTGAATATATAGTGGTCTTCGGACATCAGAATACAGACTTTGTTATGTTGTTCAGGGACAGAAACTGTAACAAACTTAGAAATAGTTAGAGAAATGTTAGTAAATGCATTGCTGACAGATCTGATCTGTGGACAATGTTAATAACAGTCACTATTCTGAAAAGAGTGAAAAGTCCATACCATAATTAATCGTACACATACATAACAATAGGATAGTGTTTTTTTTAATCAGGAACTGACTTGTTGCACCCGTCCATCCAGCGCCCTCACCTGATGCATTAATGGAAACAATATTTAAGGCCTTGGGCTTAGAGCACCCACAGGGCATGATAGTCTTGTACATTGCTACCGAGGTCACACCCATTGGCGCGCAGGGCACACACAATGAAGAAAGTGATAGAATTAAGAAAAATATGACTTCAGAGCGATGTCATTTTGTGTTGTACAAGGAAGAATAAGAAAACAGGTAGATTTATTTACCTTACTTAACTGCAATGGTGTAGTGATACTCACAAAGGACTGTATAGGAAAACAGGAGACAAAGCTCCAAGTAGACCAGGAAACAAATAAGGGATTTAAAAATAATACTTGGATTAGACACAAGGAACACATCCTCAGGTGACCATGGAGACCCCTCTGGAACACATGAAGAAGACATTTAACTCTGATAATGAAAGAATACAGAAACACTGTAAAGAGTGGTACAGTGAAGCACAGAAACATGACTTCCCATAACCAAATGAAGGCATGATGGATGAAAGGACAAGAGAACACATTGCCACCCATCTTAAGAGTTAACACAAAGGGAATAAACTAGAAAAAAGGGAGGCCAACTTGACCATATGGTAGGTTTTCTATCAGCGAACAGACCCAGGTCCCAGCAACACCACACCTCCTAGTGCACCACCACCCCCTCTATGCCTCAGATTCCACACCAGGAATATATCCAGCCATACACAAACAAGAGAGACATGCTTTTAGGGTATGAAAATCCCAAGGTAGATCCTTCCTCTGTGAATGAGTAGGGCTGCCAACAGCAGCATAGTAGTACCCCCAGACAGCCCGGTGACACTGTCAGTTCACTCTTGGAAGGGGAAAAGTGGATGATAGGCCAAGCTGAAGTACAATTCAAGGTAAAGATGGATAGGGGCTGGGAAGAATTTGAGTTAGGAGATGAGAAGGACCCAGGGGATAGAGGGTCAGAACATTGGATAGGGGTCAAATCAGGGTCAAAATTTGACCAGGAGAGTACAAAAAGACTCCCACCACCTCCAAGGAAGGGAGTGTCCAAAAAATGAGGAGATCGAGCCAGTGACAAAGTATGGGTTAGGATAAACACTAAGATGGACGAGATAGTCAAACATATCAAAGAGACAAGCAAACTAATAGACCAGGAAGAGTAAAGTAGCCCGAAAAGAGGCTGACCGCACCGAACAAGAACTTCTGAAGTGCAGAGATTGAGGTTTAGTGGACAACATGGCAGACCGGACAGTGAGGCTTTAGAAGCAGAACTACAGGGCCGTATATGGCATGGGGAAAAGACCAGCGGGAAAATATAGGGGAATGCGTGACTACTTTGTACCCCATCAGAAAGCATAGTTCCCGTAAGGACAATGCCAAATGAATTGACCCCTAAACAAATAATAGCACGGAGAGAAGAAGACTACTACGGCAACCCCTTCTGCGATGACCTAGTACGGTGGACAGAGGCTGCAGCACCACAGCGCAGACCATAGCCTAGGGAAGGGTCTTTCCATCCTGAGTACATGGCCACTGCAGAAGACTGCTGAAGACATGGGGTGGGCAATCCTGACTGGGATCATCCCTATATGCAAGAATGTCTTGTGGTGTGGGAAAAATACATAGTGGGAAAGCCCAACAGGGCCTCAGGGGCAACCTCCACCACATTAGCGAGGCAATTACCACTGATGAGGAAGGGACCCAGCCAGCCGCAGTATGTGCCGTTGCCACAAATGGACAAAGCAAATTTGAAAAAGACACTGCCCCCCTGTCAGAGGGGCAGGCAAATGGATAGGGGGTCTTTGAGAAAAATACAGCAGGAATACCATTGGCTATAGGGGATATCAAGAGTCCTCCCAGTTCCTTAATAGGAGGCAAGACAGATTCAATATTTTAGAAGGCCTGAGTGAGGGGGTGACACTGACGGAAAGGCAATATGATGGGGCACCCTTTAACCCATTCAAACCACTAATATGGAGGGAACGTCCTGCAGCCCATCTGGGAAAAACAGATATAGGGTCCCTCATGATGGAGACCATGGAAAATTCAGACAATATAGGCCATTATATCACGAAGATGAAAGAGAGATGGATAGAAGAGGTGGGACAGAGCTGGGAAAACACAGGAGGAAATGCAGTACTATTTTACAATGTAATGAAAAAGGACTTGCGTTCAGACGTGCTTAGAAGCCTTGATGGGGTTCTGAGCCTGCAAGCCAAACCCTGGCCTGAGATACAAACACACATCATTCACTTTTGGAAAAAGAAACAAGAAAGGGAAAAGGAGAGGCAGGAATCGAATGATGAAGCAACAGCCAAGTTGGTGCAACAAAAGTTTTAAAAAAATAATATGGAGGGATTGACTGTGGCAGTACCACAAATGGCTGTCAGGACCACAGGACAAGGACAAGCACCAGTAGGACAAATAGTAGGTTGGTCAAGCAGAGGCAGAGGAAATAGTTCACAAGGCCAAGGACAGGGAGGTAGACCAGGAGAACCAAGGTAGGACAACCCTGTTATTATTGTGGCAAACTGGGTCATTTTTACAGGGGATGCGGAAAGATGAGAGAACTGCAAATGGAGGGATGGGGCATGCAACACGGTCAGATATGACTTCCACAAATGCAGTGGATTCCCCAACAACAAATACCACAAAACCCACCAGTTCAATGGTGCACTCAACAGGGACATGGGCAACAAAATGTGCTTCAGGCTGTAAGGAACATAGCGGGGGAATACCCCAGGTCCAAGTAGGAGGAGTAATGGTACAAGGAGGCACCCCCTTCTGTGCTCCCCAACAGTCGGCGACAGGAATGCCCACTAATAATTTTGCTCAATAAGAATGCCCACAGACAACCACTATGTGTCCAGTTCTATCAGTGACCCACAGGCCAGATGAGGAACCCACTGTGATGGTAGCCATAGAAGGTCACCCCTACAGTTTTCTACTTGACATTGGGGCCACTATATCTTGCATCAAAGAAGGGACCTTACCATTGTCCCACAAATCTTTGGACACACAGGGGTTCTCTTGGGCTGTTATGAGTGATCCCTTCGCTAAGCCAGTGAATAAGGTAATAGGAAATACCCAAATAGAAGGCCCATTGCTATATTCTTCTGAGGGACTAGTCAACCCCTTCAGAAGAGATTAGGCCTTCATTATGACGATTAATGTGGTGGTATCACCGCCAACAGGCTAGCAGTGAATACCGCCACATTATGAGTGTGGCAGGTTGGCCTCTGCTAACCTGCCACATCTCCACTCATACCGCTATTGCGGTATGAACCGCCGGGACGGAGATGTTAATCCCCGACTCGGCGGTCCACAGAAGACCACCTGCGGCATTATGAGCATGCCTACCGCCATGGTTACTGCGGCGGTAGCACCACCACGAACACCATGGCGGTAGGGCTACCGGTGACAGGGAATTCCTCCCTGTCACTGGTAGAGTGCTCCTCCCCAGCAAGCACCTGCCCCTCCCCACCCCACTACACACATAGTGCCCCCGATCCCCCCTACAGTCACTGCACCCCCACCTCCCTTTCCTGCATACATGCACACACACCCACATGCACCACACACACACCCATTCAACTCCACTTCCATACACCCATACACTCACACTCATCCATACACGCATTCACTCACACATACTCACAAGCATTCAGGCATGCATTCATACTTACATGCTCACACGCATACACACTGACATGCAGACACACACTCAATGCAACATTCATACATGCATTCACTCACATGCATACAGGCACGCATACATCACAACACTCACAGAGGCATTCACACACGCACACACACATACAAACACCCAGGCAGACACCACACACAACACCTCCCTCCCCTGTTGGACACCCAACTTACCTTGTCCGGCGAGAAGGTCGTCTGGCAGGGAAGGGGCGCTGCTACCGCCGGCTGCGCCCCACAAGCAGGACACCGCCAGGCCATATTAATGACCATAATACGTCTGGCGGTGTCCTTCCGGCGGGATGGTGCAGGTGGTAGCACCACCCAGGCGCCTCGCCTGCCAGCATGGCTACTGCTGGATTTCTGCCCTAATTGTGGCGGAAATCCGGCAGTGTCTATATTATGGCGGGCAGAAGACCGCCAGCACTGGCGGGCTTCTGGCGCCCGTGGCATCGGCGGTCTTGGGAAAAGACCGCCAATGTCATAATGAGGGCCTTAGTGAGCAAATTGAACATTAATATGTCCTTTTTGGAGGATGGGATAATGATATACCACACACCAGGTACCACACAGGACAGGGTGTTGTCTCTGTTAGCTCATGAAGACCTGGGACAGTTGGTCAGAGCGGTCCCAGTAAACACAGAAGCATTCCTACGCAGCACATATTCCCTAATAGCAAATACACCAGAGTTATTAGGGAAGACAGTTGAGATGCCTAAGGAGCTATTGTTTAGACCACACACACCTATGGATCCAGTAGAAGAGAAGGAAATGATTGAGAGTTAAGCCCTCAATCTGCAGTGCTTTTTGCAATTGACAGAAGATAAGAGTAGTGGGGATGCGTTGTGTTCACAGAACCAGGGCTTAACTTGAGAGATATATCAGAAATATTTGAAGACAATCCCCATACCAAAACAATTGTGCTGGAAATGGACATTACTATAAGAGTACAGTTGCAGTACAAGACAGTGCCAAGACACATGAAATACAATTCAATACAGTACACAGATTTGATGAGAGTCCCAGAGACACTGTGAACGAAGGGACCCCATGATGTGGGTCTCATCAAAGGTGCAGAACCAGTAAAGATAACTGTGAAACTTGGAGCAATACTGCCCAGAGTGTGCCAGTATCCCATATCCAGAGAAGCAGAAGGGCATTCTCCCAGCAATTCAAGCCCTGGTAGAGCAAGGGGTAATATATGAGGGTACATCACTGCGTAACATCCCTATTTTTCCAGTGAAGAAGGCCGGGATGTAGGGGGACTTGGAGGATGGTACAGAATGTCTGTCCCCTCAACTACATAGTGGTACCGAGTTTCTGGTGGTCCCTGGCCCCTTAGAAATTCCGACAAACCAGCCCCCCTCACTCCACCTACTTTTCAGTCATTGACTTAAAAATGCATTTTTTAGTATTCCATTACATCCAGACAGCCAGTATTTGACCGCCTTTACCTATAAAGGGACACAGTACCGCTATTCTCAATTATCCCAAGTGTATTATGAGTCCCTGGGCATTTTCAACCTGGCAGTAAAGAACGACCTTGCCAATGTTCAATGCAAAAGCACCCTTCTGCAGTATGTAGATGACATTCTGATATGTAGCCCCACAGAGCACACATGCAGACAAGACACCATCGGCCTCATTTGCTCGTTAGCAGAAAAGGGATTCAAAGTAGAGAAAGACAAGTTGCAGTATGTTCAAACACAAGTACATTATTTGGGACAGTTGATATCTAAAGACAGGAGGAAGGTGACACCTCACAGGGCAGAAAGCATTAAGGAACATGCCCACTCCCACAACAACTAAAGAAATGCGGTAATTCCTAGGACTATGTAATTATGTCAGACAGTGGGTGTTTGACTATGCCACCCTAACTGCACCACTGTTGGTTGCACTTAAGGACTTCTGCAACTATAACAACAAAGTACAATGGACTGATGAAAGGGAAAAGGAATTTCAAAAACTAAAAAGTGCAATTGTAAACACTCAAGTTGTAGGTACACTGGATTACGGCAAAAGGTTTTACCTCTGTTGTCACTGCAATGGACTGTCAATAACTGCAATATTGACCCTAAATACATCCATGGGGCATAAGCCAATAGCCTATTCCAGTAGACTGTTAGACTCCATAGTGAAAGGCCACTACCCTTATGAGCAAGCATTGGCCACAGCAGCATTTACTGTCCAAAAAAGCTCAACAATACTGAGGGGATCACCACTAACACTATACGTAGAGAATGCAGTAGTTGTCATCCTGCAGAAACCCAAGGGCACCCTCACTACCCAGAGGGCATCTGGCTATGCAGTAATACTTTCACTACCATCACTGTAAGTGGTGCGCTGTCACACTGTCAATCTAGTGATGTTCTTTGCGCACCCACTTACAGACAATGAACAGGTGTATGACTGTGGCACATCTGTACCCGATGAAGTGAGTAAAGTAGGAGAAGACCCCATCCCAGGAAGCATCTTTCTCTTTGTTGATGGATTCTCCCTCATAGATCAGGAAACAGGGATCAGACATTCTGGAGCAGCAGTGGTCAGGGATGAACAGCGGGATTTCTCTGACACGTTGCACATTGTTAGCCATATGTCACTACCTTCTCACTTTTCGTCACAAGCAGCAGAACTGGTGACCATCATTGAAGCACTACACCAGGCTAAAGGAGCAGAAGTGACTATCTTTTCAGACTCAGCATATATTACTGTAGTACACTCCAGCATTCAAGGATGGGATATGAGGGGATTTCTCAGATATGATGGGTCACCAGTAAAGCACAAAGACTTACTGTAGCAGTTGATAAAAGCCTTAGCTCTTCCCCCCAAGGTGGTTGTGATAAAGTGGACAGCGCACACCAACCAACAAGACCTCATCTCCAGGGGTAATGCCTTGGCAGACTGGCAAGCAAAAGAGGTGGCAAAAGCATCTTCGCCGTTTGCTGATTACGCTTCAACCATGATGACAAGCAGGCAACATCCTGCTGTTGAACTACCACCTCATTATACAGAGACAGCAAGCTTGCAGTTGCACAAATTACAAGAACATGCCTTACCCCATAAGAGAGAGTTGTAGGAGCAGCGAGAGTTCATCCAGTCGCCATCAGACTTCATCTATAAGTAAGCCTGTGATGCCACAAGCCCTGTTACTTACAGCCCAGGATCAACTATATCTTCCAGCACACACCAAGAAGGAATATCTCCTTGCCACCCCGCAAGCAGGCTGGTTCATTCCCCAACTAGCGAAAATGATTACCATGTACATTGCAGAATGTCCAGTATGCCAACAGTACAGCCCCAAATGCACATTAAAGGTGATCACTTCAACAATACCATGCCCAACGGGCCCATTTAAAAATTTGCATTTAGATTTTGTTAACATGATTGACAGATGCAACAATTACAGGTATCTCATAGTAGTTGTTTGCCCTTTCTCACAATGGATTGAAGCAGGATCATGTGTTCAAAATGACGCTAAAGCAGCTGCCAATTTTTTAATAGGATAAGTACTACCTAGGTGGGGTGTCCAAGAAGAGATCCGTTCCGATAATAGCATACACTTCGTTAATATGTACAATATTCCAATACATTTGCACCTCTCTAGGAATAAGGCACTTAGGGCCAGATGTAGGTAACAGTTGCAGTCTTGTCGGTTCCTGAAGAGTCCAGTTGTGGTTCCAGTGGCCAGAAGTCAAAGTAAACGATGCTGAGGAGTCCTGGTGGAGTTTTGCACGTCAAATCTGAGGACCCACCCGCAAGGGAGTTCCTATATAGCCCTTAAAGGGGGATTGGTCACCTAACAAGGTGGCCACCTATCAGGAGGGGTCTGTGACGTCACCTGCCTGACCTGGTCACTCAGATGCTCCCAGGGGCCTCTGCACATCTCAGTTTGAAGATGGTAGAATCAAGTGGCCACCTGGAGGAGCTCTGGGCACCACCCTTGGGGTGGTGATGGACAGGGGAGTGGTCATTCCCCTTTCCTTTGTCCAGTTTCGTGCCAGAGCAGGGACTGGGGGTCCCTGGACTGGTGCAAACTGGTTTATGGAAGGAGGGCACCAAATGTGCCCTTCAAAGCAAACCGGCGGCTTGGGGAGGCTACCACTCCCAAGCCTTGTAACACCTTTTTCCAAGGGAGAGGGTGTTGCTTCCCTCTCCCAGAGGAAATCCTTTGTTCTGCCTTCCCCTGCTTGAGCTGGTCAAGCAGCAGGAGGGCATAAACCTGTCTGAGGGGTGACAGCAGCGTGGGCTGCCTACAAAACCCTAGAAGACTGGTAGGAGCAAAACTGGGGTTTCCTACTAGCCAAGTTAATACACCATGATGTGCAGATACCCAGCAGAGAGCTTTATTACAAGTAGTTTTGCATAGCTGGCATTGAGGCACTGTGAGGACTGGTATGGCGATATTGTATGCACCATCCAAACTATTGGTTGGGCTGCTTCATGGGACACCGATCAGATACTTCAAGGTGGCCCAGCTTTGGGCTTTGACCTCCCAGGAGTGACAACAGTAGGGTGTCTGTTTTGAAATGTGCACCTTCATCCCGATGGAAGAACGGTATGACCTGTCCAGTGGACAATTTCTTACTTACAAAGCATTGCTGAGGTCATACATGTGCTTATGGGGACAGGGAGAGGTGGCCCCTCCACAAAAGCACAGTCCCTGAAAGCAGCTAGCAGTCAGACGTATCCAGCAGTATGATCCCTGTGTCATCCATCGCCAATATCAAATTAAGTCCTCAACCGATTGTGGGGTCACTACTGGTAAATTTCCATTTGTTAGGATTCATCCCTCTGATTCAGAATTTGCTGGCCTTCTATTGGACTTGGAACCCGGGTCTGACTCTGATCTGGTTTGTGCCATAATCTCCATCGTGAATTGCAAGGCAGCCACCCACTCTGCCTCCACACTGGTCAACTTCTTAGTAACTTAAACTTTTCTGGGAACATCAGGGTGTACTGGATCCCTTCCTACATGAGTGCCCTTTTCACTTCCATATAGGAGGACCTTTTATTTTAAACAGTGACTGTGAAGTCTGGGAATAACTATACTTTTCTGCTCCCTATTGTGTAAGGGCTTTCAGCAGGGCATCTCTGTCCCTGAAATGCCACTACTGGGCGGGTGGCCGGGGGCTGGTGGCCGAGCAGGTACTCTGTGCGCCCGTTCGAGAGCAAAGAATTTTGTCAGGTGATTCGGAGCCACCTCCATCTGCAGCCGGTGCTCAAGGTAGAGCACCATTTAGCTGCCTTCAGTACCCTCTGATAGGCCTACTATGCGAACATTATTCTGCCAATTGCATCCCTCTGCATTTTCCACCCTATATTCTAGCATGTGCACCCTGTCTGTCAGCACAGCCACCTGCCGTGCCAAGTCGGTGTAAGCCGGACGCACCTTCTCGGCAAGCTTATGATGTTCTGCTCTCAGGAGGCCTAACCCCACCGAAACAGTTCTAATAGCCTGCTGTAGCGTGACCTTCATGTCTGCAATGGCTGCCAAAATCCTATTGAACTGCTGCTGCAGGGAAGGGGTCTCACCCTCAAGGCCTTTATGTTCTTCCTGTGTGTTCTGACCAGCCTCCGGTATCCCCACCATGGTGTTCGTTTGTCTAGTCTTTGTTTTCCCCATAGTATTCTTATCAGTCTCCAATTAGGCTCTGACCACGTGAGTAAATGTTAAATGTAGTGGCTTTGGTATTATCGGTCAGTTATACTAAGGGTGCACAGTTTGTCTAGGGCAGAGCTCTTCTAAGTCTTATAGTTTCAGCCGCACCTCTCAAATGCTTGATGTGTGGTATCAGGACCCTGTTCCCGGCGGTCACCCAGCTCGCATTAGCCAAAGCAGTTTCACATCACCTCACCTTAGGCCCCCAACAAGTGTATATTCCTGCTGAGGTGGTAGTCAACACGGGGGTGCAGCCTGCAATGGTCAGATCAATCCCGCTGTTGTAGTCCTCCCTGAGGTGATGCAACCACTCTGCCAGTGATCTGTAGTGTGGGGGTCACTTACCTCCTCATTAACTATCTGTGGGGCCAGGTTCATCTAGGCAGCAGCCCAGGCAGGTGGGCACAGGTCCCACACATCTCCATTAGGGTATGTTGGTCTCACCTCTCATGTGGGATCCGAGTCGGCGTAGGAGCCGACTGTCAGTCCTGACTGAGGCAGGATCTAGGGAGACAGCTCCACTCCTCTTTATTGCACCCTGGCACTGCAGCAGCCAGACTTGTGTGGCAACAAGTCGATTCCTCAATGTCTCCAGGGTGTACTGGCCACAAGCACACCAGTAAGTCAGGTTCCCTTCTGAGGCCTGCCTCCAGCCTGTTCACCTCTCCGCATTTTTCCAGATCAGGGCCGGTCTATCTTGTGCGTACAGTGTTTCCCTTTCCCCAGTCTTGTTGACTGGCAGCTACCATGTAGGCCAGCTCACTGCACCCCCCACCCAGGCTCACTGGGCTGCTCCTCTCAGTGTCGCTGCTTTCCAGGCTGCGACAGGGCCAGCTGTCGTCCCCCAGGTAGTGGTCTTTACCCTGTGGGTCAATCCTGACCTCAGCGTTCTTCAGTGGGGCAACCCGGCCACACCCCACTTGACAAGCCCCTACAGGCCTCTCCACATCCCTTGCGGCAGCTTCAGCTCATGGAGGAGTCACCCAGGCACATTCCAGTCCTCCGCTGGGAATGCATGATGATTGCTCCGGGGTACAGTATCCATTTTAAGGCAGCATCCATTTTAGGACATCCTCACTCCTCATTCCTCATCCCTACGTCTCACCCCTGCTTCTCATCCATCATCCCTACTTCTCATCCATCATACATCATCCCTACTTCTCATCCATCATCCCAATTTCTCATCCATCATCCCTGCTTCTCTTCCATCATCCCTCTGGATGAGAAGCAGAGATGAGACTTCTCATCCCTCCGTCTCATCTCTGCTTCTCATCAATCATTCCTACTTCTCATCCATGCTTCTCATCCATCATCCCTACTTCTCATTCATCATCCCTGCTTCTCTTCAATCACCCCTACTTCTCATCCAACATCCCTACTTCTCATCTATCATCCCTACTTCTCATCCATCATCCTTACTTCTCATACATCCTTACTTCTCATTCATCATCCCTACTTCTCATCCATTATGCATCATTACTACTTGTCACCCATCATCCCTACTTCTCACCCATCATCCCTACTTCTCATCCATCATCCTTCCTTCTCTTCTATCATCCCTACTTCTCATCCCTGCTTCTCATCCATACTTCTCATCCATCATCCCTACTCCTCATTCCTCATCCTTCAGTCATACCCATACATTTTCAGTTTTGTGAAACACACCTTCACACTGATTGGTTGACAACAGCCAATCAGAGTTATGAGAGAGCCTGTATTCTATTTCATTGAAAAACAGACTTCTCTTTGCATGGATTAGGTGAAGACAGAGGAGAGGAAATCCAACTATGTGTTTGCTTCCAGTGAATTCAAGGCTGTACAACATTTCATTTTATTTAGCTAAGTGTTTTTCTGTTTACACAAGCCTCTGCAGAAAGGTCTGCTGGTTTGGGAAATACAAGGACCCCAAACTTTGATTTATTTAATAAATTAAGCTATATTTTTCTAACCCGGTGTGGGATCGTTTTTGTGTAGTGTTTTCACTGTTTTACTGTATGAAGTGTTGCACAAATTCTTTACACATTGCCTCCAAGTTAAGCCTGACTGCTTTGTGCCAAGCTACTGCTAACGCGTCCGTCTATGTTAATTTATACACATCGGGACTCGTTTTAGGCCGATGAATCTTTGGACCCAGTGGTGAGACACCGTAAAACGAGATAACTGATCAATACATCAAACCATATGTCAATAATATTGTTAACATATATCACTACAATGTATTTCACTTTAGACATTAGTAAATTGTCGGCGCAACCATGACCTTTCAGTCATGAATAACCACACCTTATTGAAGTTTTGTGAATTTTATTCCCTATTGATTACAATCTAATAGCAAATGTATTAATCTCAAAACCAAGAAGCAAAAGAACATAATCACAAGGCGGCAACTATGATAAGTTTTCAACAAAGCAAAGATCACCAACATAGGATAATCATATGAAGATAAACAGATCAAAAGGCATAGCACCTCGTAGAAGTCTTAGTTCAACATAGCATCATGTCAGTCACGTCAATTAAGTCAGTCAAGAAGAACGCCTCATCTAGCCACTGATTAGCATTAGCATGTTGGGCTTCATGCAAAACAATTTAAACATCAATTTGGAAAACGTCTAACTAAGGTCTCTAATCAAAAACACACAGCAGTTGGTACCTAGAAAGAAAATACAAAGTAAGTGAATTTCCATTAGCAACAATATAATTACCCTCCTCGGAATAGGTCAGCATACAGGGTCAGTCTTCGTCTTCAGGACATCAGTTAGATCGCCGTCAGTCTTTTTAAGCTAAGGGCAAGGGACACTTTCCTCATAAGGAAGAAAGTGTAATGGGGCCGTCTATGGGTGAGGATGGTTTTGTCTAAGTCTTAATTCACCAAATAGAGTGACAGAGTTTCTGGATGCAGTCGATATCATTCCCTACCTAATGCTCCTTGTCTCTTGTGTCATGGGTTTTTATCCCTTTTCCAAAATACATTCCCCCAAAATTCTATTGGACAGTCACTACACCCCACTATCTGTAACCTATCAAATTATACATTAAGTAATGCATTTGTCATTTTGCGATATTTCTTGAGTTTCTAATTGGTCTTCATAATTGACGTTTTTCGTAGGTGGCATATCCGGGGTTACTTCATTTTCTGGCACACACATCGGGTCAAG
Source organism: Pleurodeles waltl (assembly GCF_031143425.1). Classification (NCBI taxonomy): domain Eukaryota; kingdom Metazoa; phylum Chordata; class Amphibia; order Caudata; family Salamandridae; genus Pleurodeles; species Pleurodeles waltl. The sequence continues at coordinate 1,129,707,827 of NC_090439.1, forward strand.
AGTTCTCTTCTCTGCGATTTAATGTCCTTGACAGTGTCCATGTTTGTTGCGAAGTCCATAATTTTAATACTAAAGCTGCTAGCATGCGGATGAGAAAATCTAGCATTGTTGCAAATAAGTGAAGAAAAGAACAATTGCTGGGTCATGGCCTTTTGCAAGTCAGCACACTGGAGAAACAGAAAAATACGCTTTAATATGAGAGTTACACAGCTAGTTTTCGACTCACGCTAACTTAAGATATATGAATTCTAATGAATGCAGTTTTTATACGTATTAATGTTTTCAGTTAATCATAATACAAACAGTCATTTCTTGTGCCTTACCCTGACAAGAATTGTAATTGTTTTTTTTTTTTATTATTGATCCTCATTTACCTTCCAACTTTTACCTTCACAGATAGGAGGGGGAGGGGGAGCAGAGTTCTCACTAACTGCTCACAACCCATCTCCAACCACATCAACCCTGTCTAGGAAGTCTTCCACATGAGGTCCAATGTGGGACACAGAGGAAAGAGTATAACCATAGGATCACAGCCTGCCTATTTATCGCTCCCCAGTTCCTAGCCATTGTTTCAAAGGGTCCCAAAATCTCGTTCTCTTACAGTCCTTACGAGAATCTAGCTTAAAATTATAGATTAGAGAGTTTTTCCATTCAACAAGGGAAGGAGGAATAATGTGAACCCATTTTCTACATATCTCCCTTCTTGCCACAAGCAGCATGTAGAACAGCAGTTTAGCTTCATCTCTACTCATCTTCTGCGCTTCAAATGAGCAGCCAAAACTCACAACCACCGGTCTTACCTTTGGGCTTGTGGGCAGTATTTCCTTAATTGCTTCACCCACCTCTTGCCAGAATTTACGGACTAGGGGACAATCTACAAACATGTGTAGATCATCAGCTGATGCCGAGCCACACTTTTTACACCTCACCACATTATCCTGTTTCAGCCTGGATAGCTTTGTAGGAGTCCAGAAAGCTCTGTGAATTGAAAATAAATTATTTCTTCTTAGCGTAGCAGGTTTAACAGTAGAGTTGGCCAAAATCATGCACAATTCCAAATCCATATCTGCTGTCAGTATAGATTGTGACTTTCAAATTTACAGCTGCGTGGCATGCTTTTGTAAGAGCTATTAATTCTGCCACCTGTGCAGAAAACACTTTCTCGAGCCAGGAGGCTTCGACAATGCCAGTTATGGTACATACTGCGTAACCGGCTCTCAATGTTCCTGCTGAATCTCTTAGACAGGACCCATCAACAAACATAATGCAATCGTTTTCTTTTAACTGGGCATCCTGTATGTATGGGCGAGGTTTGGTACAAAGTTCAGTCACCTCAAGACAGTCATGCTCAAATTCTTCCCCATCTTTGATTTCTGTATTTTCATTGGGAAGTAAGGTTGCCGGGTTCAGCACAGTGCATCTCTTTAGTGTGACATTTGGTGACCCCAGTATAATCGTCTCATATTTAGTGAGTCGTGCATTTGTCATGTGTTGTGTCTTAGTTTGTGTCAACAGAATCTCAACTGAATGTGGAACCATTACTGTCAGAGGGTATCCCATGACTATGCCTTCACATTGTGAAAGGCTTTGACCAACTGCTGCAACTGCTCGCAAACAACCCGGTAAGGCTGCTGCGACAGGGTCCAAAGTAGCTGAAAAATATGCTGCAGGGCGATTTGCATCTCCGTGGACCTGTGTTAAAACAGACAAAGAACAAGCATCACGTTCATGACAGAACAACAGAAAAGGTTTCTCATAATTAGGCATTCCTAATGCTGGAGCCCTGCACATGCATTCCTTCAATTCTAGAAATGATTCAAGCTCCTCTTTTGTCAAAGTGATTGTGTATGGTTCGTCCTTGACTTCTTTTCCTGTCAATTTTATTAAAGGCTTTGAGATGATCGAGAAGTTGGGTATCCACTGGCGACAGTAGCCCACCATTCCCAAGAACATTCTGACATCTCTTTTTGTTGTTGGGGGATTCATTTGCAAAACAGCTGTTATTCTTTCCTTTGATATTCTTCGGGACCCTTTCTCAATCAGATGTCCTAAGTATTTCACTTCTTTTTGACAGTATTGCAACTTTCTGGGTGACACCTTGTGTCCATTCTTTCCCAGATGATTCAACAATACAATGGTATCATATTTACAACTGTCTCTGGTTTTAGATGCAATCAGCAAATTGTCAATGTACTGCACAAGAGTCGAATTAAAAGGCAGCACAAGAGGTTCCAAATCCTTTTTCAGTATCTGATTGAAGATGGACGGTGACTCAGAAAACCCCTGAGGAATTCTGCACCAACTGTACACCTTATCCAGGAATTTGAAACTGAACAAAAATTGGCTGTCTTCATGAAGAGGTATCGAGAAAAATGCTTGTGATAGGTCTACTACAGTAAACCATTCAGCATCACATGGAACCTGGAACATTATTACTGCTGGGTTAGGTACCACAGGGCAGCATTTTACCACAATTTCGTTTATTTTTCTCAAGTCCTGCACAATTCGAACCTTTCCACAGGGCTTCTTCAAACCCATAATAGGAGAGTTGCACGGACTGCTCAAAACTTCTTTCAGGACTCCCTGTCTGAGAAAATCTGCAATTATTTGTGTCACTTCAATGAGGACATCCTGAGTCATGTGGTATTGTGGCACTTGTGGGAACGCTGCATTCGGCTTTATCTGTACCTTGACTGGTTCTACTCCCTTTATTAATCCCACTTCTTTCCCAGTCAAATCCCACACTTTCTCTGTTACAGTCCCTTGTAAATCGACAGGTAGATCGATCAAGGTAAGCACTGGGAATAAAGTAATCAAAGGGTAATCTTCATTAGTCTCTCCTCCTTCCTCTATGAATTGACTCTCATCTCCCTCATTGTCACTGTTCGTCTGTACTTCTATTCCATCACTGGAACAGGTAATCGAACATTTTGTCTTACATAGTAAGTCTCTTCCTAGTAAGGACACTGGGCTTGAATCGCATACAACAAATCTATGCAGGCCTTGGAAATTACCAATTTCAACCTGCACTGGATCAGTAATCGGATTAGTCAGGTACTGATTTGCCACACCAACCACTCGTATAGTACGCCCTGAGAGAGGTAATCTCGGGACTTCTGCACTTCGAACTGTAGAGCGTGTAGCTCCTGTGTCGACCAAAAATTAAACCTTATAGCCCATTACTTTTCCCTCTACATATGGGCCTCTCTGATCCACCTCTAAAGATGCTGCAAGCCTGCACTCTTCACTGTCTGAGCTGTCATCTGACCAATCCCCATTCATGTCACTTTCACCTCGTAATGGGAATTGTTGCACAGTGTTGTTTTGGTTTGTTACCTGGCCTGTGACCTGCTGAGGAAGCATCACCTGTTGCTGTCCCATCGGAGCCATGGGTAATTGCATTTGCTGTCTAGGCACCTGTAGGAAAGTACCATCCTGCCTGGCATGTTACCCCCATTTTTCACTGTATATATGTTGTTTTAGTTGTATGTGTCACTGGGGCCCTGCCAGCCAGGGCCCCAGTGCTCATAAGTGTGCCTGAATGTGTTACCTGTGTTATGACTAACTTTCTCACTGAGGCTCTGCTAATCAGAACCTCAGTGGTTGTGGTCTCTCATTTCTTTCAAATTGTCACTAACACGCCAGTGACCAATTTTACCAATTTACATTGGCTTACTGGAACATCCTTATAATTCCCTAGTATATGGTACTGAGGTACCCAGGGTATTGGGGTTCCAGGAGATCCCTATGGGCTGCAGCATTTCTTTTGCCACCCATAGGGAGCTCTGATAATTCTTACACAGGCCTGCCACTGCAGCCTGAGTGAAATAACGTCCATGTTATTTCACAGCCATTTTACACTGCACTTAAGTAACTTATAAGTCACCTATATGTCTAACCTTTACCTGGTAAAGGTTGGGTGCTAAGTTACTTAGTGTGAGGGCACCCTGGCACTAGCCAAGGTGCCCCCACATTGTTCAGGGCCAATTCCCCGGACTTTGTGAGTGCGGGGACACCATTACACGCGTGCACTACATATAGGTCACTACCTATATGTAGCTTCACAATGGTAACTCCGAATATGGCCATGTAACATGTCTATGATCATGGAATTGCCCCCTCTATACCATCCTGGCATAGTTGGCACAATCCCATGATCCCAGTGGTCTGTAGCACAGACCCTGGTACTGCCAAACTGCCTTTCCCGGGGTTTCACTGCAGCTGCTGCTGCTGCCAACCCCTCAGACAGGCTTCTGCCCTCCTGGGGTCCAGCCAGGCCTGGCCCAGGATGGCAGAACAAAGGACTTCCTCTGAGAGAGGGTGTTACACCCTCTCCCTTTGGAAAATGGTGTGAAGGCAGGGGAGGAGTAGCCTCCCCCAGCCTCTGGAAATGCTTTCATGGGCACAAATGGTGCCCATTTCTGCATAAGCCAGTGTACACCGGTTCAGGGACCCCGCAGCCCTGCTCTGGCGCGAAACTGGACAAAGGAAAGGGGAGTGACCACTCCCCTGACCTGCACCTCCCCTGGGAGGTGCCCAGAGCTCCTCCAGTGTGCTCCAGACCTCTGCCATCTTGGAAACAGAGGTGCTGCTGGCACACTGGACTGCTCTGAGTGGCCAGTGCCAGCAGGTGACGTCAGAGACTCCTTCTGATAGGCTCCTTCAGGTGTTGCTAGCCTATCTCCTCTCCTAAGTAGCCAAACCCTCTTTTCTGGCTATTTAGGGTCTCTGTCTTTGGGGATTCTTTAGATAACGAATGCAAGAGCTCATCCGAGTTCCTCTGCATCTCTCTCTTCACCTTCTGCCAAGGAATCAACTGCTGACCGCGCTGGAAGCCTGCAAAACTGCAACAAAGTAGCAAAGACGACTATTGCAACTCTGTAACGCTGATCCTGCCGCCTTCTCGACTGCTTTCCTGGTGGTGCATGCTGTGGGGGTAGTCTGCCTCCTCTCTGCACTAGAAGCTCCGAAGAAATCTCCCGTGGGTCGGCGGAATCGTCCCCCTGCAACCGCAGGCACCAAAGAACTGCATCACCGGTACCCTGGGTCTCCTCTCAGCACGACGAGCGAGGTCCCTTGAATCCAGCAACTCTGTCCAAGTGACTCCCACAGTCCAGTGACTCTTCAGTCCAAGTTTGGTGGAGGTAAGTCCTTGCCACCCCACGCCAGACTGCATTGCTGGGAACCGCGACTTTTGCAGCTACTCCGGCCTCCGTGCACTTCCGGTGGAAATCCTTTGTGCACAGTCCAGCCTGGGTCCACGGCACTCTAACCTGCATTGCACGACCTCCTAAGTTGTCCTCCGGCGGCGTGGGACTCCTTTGTGCAACTTCGGGTGAGCACCGTTTCACTCCACCTCGTAGTGCCTGTTCCGGCACTTCTGCGGGTGCTGCCTGCTCCTGAGAGGGCTCCTTGTCTTGCCCGACGCCCCTTCTGTCCTCAGATGCAATTGGCGACATCCTGGTCCCTCTTGGGCCACAGCAGCATCCAAAAACCCTAACCGCACGATTTGCAGCTAGCAAGGCTTGTGGGCGGTCTTTCTTCAGGAAAACACTTCTGCACAACTCTCCACAGCGTGAGGGATCTGTCCTCCAAAGGGGAAGTTCCTAGCCCTTGTTGTTCCTGCAGAATCTTCAGCTTCTACTGTCCAGTAGCAGCTTCTTTGCACCCACAGCTGGCATTTCCTGGGCATCTGCCCATCTCCGACTTTCTTGTGACTTTTGGACTTGGTCCCCTTGTTCCACAGGTACCCTTGTTTGGAAATCCATTGTTGTTGCATTGCTGATTTGTGTCTTTCCTGCAGAATTCCCCTATCACGACTTCTATGTCCTTTGGGGGACTTTAGTGCACTTTGCACTCACTTTTCAGGGTCTTGGGGTGGGCTATTTTTCTAACCCTAACTGTTTTCTTACAGTCCCAGCGACCCTCTACAAGGTCACATAGGTTTGGGGTCCATTCGTGGTTCGCATTCCACTTTTGGAGTATATGGTTTGTGTTGCCCCTATCCCTATGTGTCCCCATTGCATCCTATTGTAACTATACATTTTTTGCACTGTTTTCTAATACTATTACTGTATATTTTGGTATTGTGTACATATATCTTGTGTATATTTGTTATCCTCATACTGAGGGTACTCACTGAGATACTTTTGGCATATTGTCATAAAAATAAATTACCTTTATTTTTAGTATATCTGTGTATTGTGTTTTCTTATGATATTGTGCATATGACACTAGTGGTACTGTAGGAGCTTCACTCGTCTCCTAGTTCAGCCTAAGCTGCTCTGCTAAGCTACCATTATCTATCAGCCTAAGCTGCTAGACACTCTATACACTAATAAGGGATAACTGGGCCTGGTGCAAGGTGTAAGTACCCCTTGGTACTCACTACAAGCCAGTCCAGCCTCCTACATTGGTTGTGCAGCGGTGGGATAAGTGCTTTGAGACTACTTACCACTCTTGTCATTGTACTTTTCATAAGAGAAAAATATACAAAACAAGTTCAGTGTATGTACACCTAACCAAAAAGTTTTGCATTTCTTTTCTCACTTCTTTTCTAAAGTGCTGAAAAGTACTTCTAAACTTTCAAAAAGTTCTTAAAAAGTTGTAAAAGTTTTTTTTTCTGTCTTTCTAAAAGTTCTGACAAACTTCTTATCCTTTTTCTATCACTTTAACTCTTTCTAAAAATGTCTGGCACAGGCCAAAATGTTGATCTGTCCAAACTTGCATATGATCACCTTTGCTGGAAAGGAGCAAGGAGTCTCTGCATAGAAAGAGGTTTGAGTGTAGGGAAGAATCCTTCCTTGGAATTATTGCTTAACATGCTTAAAGAACAAGATAAGGCCAGAAGGGCCCTATCTGTTGAAAAAGTAGCTAATGGTTCCCAATCTGATCCAGGGACTCCCCTAGAAAAAGATTCAGGAAAGAAACTTCTGAGCCTGCCCATTAGTAGACAGTCTAGCATAGTTGGTACTGATGTAGAGGTACACCATACAGATAGTGTTATCTCACATCATAGCAAGAGTATTTCTTCTCACCACAGTAGAAGTGATGTTTCTGTTAACCAAGCTGTTAGGGTGCCTTCTCTAAGGGATAGGTCTCCTTCTGTCCATTCTCACCATACTTCTGTTTCTAGACATGTCCCTCCCACCCACCCTGATGACAGATTGTTAGAAAGGGAGCTCAATAGATTGAGAGTGGAACAAACCAGACTGAAGCTCAAGAAGCAACAGCTGGATTTGGATAGACAGGCCTTAGAAGTAGGGAAGGAGAGACAGAAATTGGGTTTAGAAACCCATGGTGGCAGCAGCAGTATTCCCAATAGTCATCCTGCAAAAGAGCATGATTCTAGGAATCTGCACAAGATAGTTCCCCCTTATAAGGAGGGGGATGACATTAACAAGTGGTTTGCTGCACTTGAGAGGGCCTGTGTTGTACAGGATGTCCCTCAAAGGCAGTGGGCTGCTATCCTATGGCTATCATTTAGTGGAAAAGGTAGGGATAGGCTCCTTACTGTGAAAGAAAGTGAAGCCAATGATTTCAAAATTCTTAAGAATGCACTCCTGGATGGTTATGGCTTAACCACTGAACAATACAGGATAAAGTTCAGAGAGACCAAAAAGGAGTCTTCACAGACTGGGTTGATTTCATTGACCATTCAGTGAAGGCCTTGGAGTTGTGGTTACATGGCAGTAAAGTTACTGATTATGACAGCCTGTATAACTTGATCCTGAGAGAGCATATTCTTAATAATTGTGTGTCTGATTTGTTGCACCAGTACTTGGTGGACTCTGATCTGACCTCTCCCCAAGAATTGGGAAAGAAGGCAGACAAATGGGTCAGAACAAGGGTGAACAGAAAAGTTCATACAGGGGGTGACAAAGATGGCAACAAGAAGAAGGATGGTAAGTCTTCTGACAAGGGTGGGGACAAATCTAAAAATGAGTCTTCATCAGGCCCACAAAAACACTCTGGTGGGGGTGGTGGGCCCAAATCCTCTTCTAATCAAAACAAAGAAAATAAACCATGGTGCTATTTATGTAAAATAAAAGGCCATTGGACAACAGATCCCAGTTGTCCAAAGAAAAGCACCAAGCCTCCTACCACTACAACCCCTACTGCTACACCTAGTGTCCCTACTAATAGCAGTGGTGGTGGGAGCAAACCTACTAATAGCCAATCCAAGGGAGTAGCTGGGCTCACTATTGGTAACTTAGTTGGGGTTGGCCTTGTTAGGGAGACCACAGAGGCTGTGTTAGTCTCTGAGGGGGCTATTGATTTAGCCACCTTAGTTGCTTGTCCCCTTGATATGGATAAGTACAAGCAGCTACCCCTAATAAATGGTGTTGAGGTTCAGGCCTACAGGGACACTGGTGCCAGTGTTACTATGGTAATAGAGAAACTGGTCCACCCTGAACAACACCTACTTGGTCACCAGTACCAAGTAACCGATGCTCACAACAACACACTTAGCCACCCCATGGCTGTTGTAAATCTCAACTGGGGGGGGGTTACTGGTCCAAAGAAAGTTGTGGTAGCCTCAGATTTACCTGTAGACTGTCTACTAGGAAATGATTTGGAGACATCAGCTTGGTCAGATGTGGAGTTGGAGGCCCATGCAGCAATGCTGGGCATCCCAGGGCATATTTTTGCTTTAACCAGGGCTCAGGCCAAAAAGCAAAAAGGACAGGGTGACTTGGATCCTGGAACAATGGACCAAGTGCTCCCTAAAGCTAGGGCTAGTAGAAGTAAAGCACTTCCTACTATCCCTCCCTCTACAGTGGATTCTAATTCTGAGGAAGAAGAATTTCCACCCTGTGCAGAACCTACACCAGAGGAGCTGGAAGCAGACACTGCTGAGCTTTTGGGTGAAGGGGGGCCTGCCAGGGAGGAGCTGAGTGGGGCACAGCAGACCTGTCCCACACTAGAGGGTCTAAGACAGCAAGCTGTCAAACAAGCTAATGGGGATGTCAGTGACTCTCACAGAGTTTACTGGGAGGACAACCTCTTGTACACTGAAGCAAGGGATCCTAAACCTGGAACTGCCAGGAGGTTAGTGATTCCTCAGGAGTACAGAAAGTTCCTCCTAACTCTAGCCCACGACATTCCCCTAGCTGGACATTTGGGACAAATGAAAACTTGGGACAGACTTGTCCCCTTGTTTCATTGGCCTAGAATGTCAGAGGACACAAAGGAATTTTGTAAGTCCTGTGAAACCTGTCAAGCCAGTGGCAAGACAGGTGGTACTCCAAAGGCACCCCTTATTCCACTGCCTGTGGCTGGGGTACCCTTTGAAAGGGTAGGGGTTGACATAGTTGGCCTCCTACTGCTTCAGGCAATAGGTTTATCTTGGTGGTAGTGGACCATGCCACAAGATATCCTGAAGCAATTCCTCTAAGGACCACTACAGCACCTGCAGTGGCAAAGGCCCTCCTGGGAATATTTTCCAGGGTGGGCTTCCCAAAAGAGGTGGTATCAGACAGGGGAAGCAATTTCATGTCTGCTTACTTAAAGGCCATGTGGAAGGAGTGTGGTGTGACTTACAAGTTCACTACACCCTATCATCCACAAACAAATGGACTGGTGGAGAGATTTAACAAAACTCTCAAAGGCATGATTATGGGACTCCCTGAAAAACTCCGCAGGCGATGGGATATCCTTTTGAACTCCTCTTTTGACACCCTGTTAGGGGTCCACTAACACTTGTCAAGGAGGGTTGGGAACAACCTTTAAAAGCTCCAAAGCAAGATATTGTGGATTATGTACTTGGCCTCAGATCAAGGATGGCTGAGTACATGAAAAAGGCCAGTAAAAACCTTCAGGCCAACCAAGAGCTCCAAAAGCAATGGCATGACCAGAAGGCTGTTTTGGTTCAGTACCAACCAGGGCAGAAAGTGTGGGTCTTAGAGCCTGTGGCCCCAAGAGCACTCCAAGATAAATGGAGTGGACCCCACACAATTGTTGAGAAAAAGGGTGAAGTCACCTACTTAGTTGACTTGGGCACTGCCAGGAGTCCCCTTAGGGTGCTCCATGTCAATCGCCTGAAACCCTACTATGACAGGGCTGATCTCACCCTGCTCATGGCAACTGATGAGGGACAGGAAGAAGACAGTGATCCTCTACCTGATCTCTTCTCTTCCACAGAACAAGATGCTCTAGTGGAAGGTGTAGTTTTGGCTGATTGTCTTACTGCTGAGCAGAAAGACCATTGCATAAATCTCCTGGGTCAGTTTTCTGAACTCTTCTCTACTGTGCCAGGTACCACTTCTTGGCGTGAGCACACTATAGATACTGGAGACAGCTTGCCTGTCAAAAGTAAGATCTATAGGCAGCCTGACCATGTCAGGGACTGCATAAAGCAAGAGGTGCAGAAAATGTTAGAACTGGGAGTGGTTGGGCACTCTGAAAGTCCATGGGCTTCTCCTGTGGTACTTGTACCAAAACCTCATTCCAAGGATGGAAAGAAGGAAATGCGGTTTTGTGTAGACTACAGAGGTCTCAACCAGGTAACCAAAACTGATGCTCACCCTATACCCAGGGCAGATGAGCTCATAGATACACTGGCATCTGCCAAGTATCTAAGCACTTTTGATTTGACTGCAGGGTATTGGCAGATCAAATTATCAGAAGATGCTAAACCTAAAACTGCATTTTCAACCATTGGAGGCCATTACCAATTCACAGTAATGCCTTTTGGATTGAAAAATGCACCTGCCACTTTTCAAAGGTTGGTGAACACAGTCCTGCAAGGGCTGGAAGCTTTTAGTGCAGCATATCTAGACGATATAGCTGTCTTTAGCTCCAGCTGGGATGATCACCTGGTCCACCTATGGAAAGTTTTAGAGGCCCTGCAAAAGGCAGGCCTCACTATCAAGGCTTCAAAGTGGCAGATAGGGCAGGGGAAGGTGGTTTATCTGGGACTCCTTGTTGGTGGGGAACAGATTGCACCACTTCAGGGGAAAATCCAAACTATTATAGATTGGGTTCCCCCTACTACTCAGACTCAGGTGAGAGCCTTCCTAGGCCTCACTGGGTATTACAGGAGGTTCATTAAGAACTATGGCTCCATTGCAGCCCCTCTTAATGACCTCACATCCAAGAAAATGCCTAAAAAGGTATTGTGGACAACTAGCTGTCAGAAAGCTTTTGAGGAGCTGAAGCAGGCCATGTGCTCTGCACCTGTCCTGAAAAGCCCTTGTTACTCTAAAAAATTCTATGTCCAAACTGATGCATCTGAATTAGGAGTAGGGGCAGTCCTATCACAACTTAATTCTGAGGGCCAGGATCAACCTGTTGCTTTTATTAGTAGGAGGTTGACCCCTAGAGAAAAGCGTTGGTCTGCCATTGAGAGGGAGGCCTTTGCTGTGGTCTGGGCACTGAAGAAGTTGAGGCCATACTTGTTTGGCAATCACTCCATTGTTCAGACAGACCACAAACCTCTACTTTGGCTAAAACAAATGAAAGGTGAAAATCCTAAATTATTGAGGTGGTCCATATCCCTACAGGGAATGGACTATACAGTGGAACATAGACCTGGGAGTAGCCACTCCAATGCAGATGGACTCTCCAGATATTTCCACTTAGACAATGAAGACTCATCAGGTCATGGCTAGTCTTATTGTCCTTCGTTTGGGGGGGGTTGTGTAGGAAAGTACCATCTTGCCTGGCATGTTACCCCCATTTTTCACTGTATATATGTTGTTTTAGTTGTATGTGTCACTGGGACCCTGCCAGCCAGGGCCCCAGTGCTCATAAGTGTGCCTGAATGTGTTACCTGTGTTATGACTAACTGTCTCACTGAGGCTCTGCTAATCAGAACCTCAGTGGTTGTGCTCTCTCATTTCTTTCAAATTGTCACTAACAGGCTAGTGACCAATTTTACCAATTTACATTGGCTTACTGGAACACCCTTATAATTCCCTAGTATATGGTACTGAGGTACCCAGGGTATTGGGGTTCCAGGAGATCCCTATGGGCTGCAGCATTTCTTTTGCCACCCATAGGGAGCTCTGAAAATTCTTACACAGGCCTGCCACTGCAGCCTGAGTGAAATAACGTCCACATTATTTCACAGCCATTTTACACTGCACTTAAGTAACTTATAAGTCACCTATATGTCTAACCTTTACCTGGTAAAGGTTGGGTGCTAAGTTACTTAGTGTGAGGGCACCCTAGCACTAGCCAAGGTCCCCCCACATTGTTCAGGGCCAATTCCCCGGACTTAGTGAGTGCAGGGACACCATTACACGCGTGCACTACATATAGGTCACTACCTATATGTAGCTTCACAATGGTAACTCCGAATATGGCCATGTAACATGTCTATGATCATGGAATTGCCCCCTCTATACCAACCTGGCATAGTTGGCACAATCCCATGATCCCAGTGGTCTGTAGCACAGACCCTGGTACTGCCAAACTGCCTTTCCCGGGGTTTCACTGCAGCTGCTGCCAACCCCTCAGACAGGCTTCTGCCCTCCTGGGGTCCAGCCAGGCCTGGCCCAGGATGGCAGAACAAAGGACTTCCTCTGAGAGAGGGTGTTACACCCTCTCCCTTTGGAAAATGGTGTGAAGGCAGGGGAGGAGTAGCCTCCCCCAGCCTCTGGAAATGCTTTCATGGGCACACATGGTGCCCATTTCTGCATAAGCCAGTCTACACCGGTTCAGGGACCCCTCAGCCCTGCTCTGGCGTGAAACTGGACAAAGGAAAGGGGAGTGACCACTCCCCTGACCTGCACCTCCCCTGGGAGGTACCCAGAGCTCCTCCAGTGTGCTCCAGACCTCTGCCATCTTGGAAACAGAGGTGCTGCTGGCACACTGGACTGCTCTGAGTGGCCAGTGCCAGCAGGTGACGTCAGAGACTCCTTCTGATAGGCTCCTTCAGGTGTTGCTAGCCTATCTCCTCTCCTAAGTAGCCAAACCCTCTTTTCTGGCTATTTAGGGTCTCTGTCTTTGGGGATTCTTTAGATAACGAATGCAAGAGCTCATCCGAGTTCCTCTGCATCTCTCTCTTCACCTTCTGCCAAGGAATCGACTGCTGACCGCGCTGGAAGCCTGCAAAACTGCAACAAAGTAGCAAAGACGACTACTGCAACTCTGTAGCGCTGATCCTGCCACCTTCTCGACTGCTTTCCTGATGGTGCATGCTGTGGGGGTAGTCTGCCTCCTCTCTGCACTAGAAGCTCCGAAGAAATCTCCCGTGGGTCGACGGAATCGTCCCCCTGCAACCGCAGGCACCAAAGAACTGCATCACTGGTACCCTGGGTCTCCTCTCAGCACGATGAGCGAGGTCCCTTGAATCCAGAAACACTGTCCAAGTGACTCCCACAGTCCAGTGACTCTTCAGTCCAAGTTTGGTGGAGGTAAGTCCTTGCCTCCCCACGCCAGACTGCATTGCTGGGAACCGCGACTTTTGCAGCTACTCCGGCCTCCGTGCACTTCCGGCGGAAATCCTTTGTGCACAGTCCAGCCTGGGTCCACGGCACGCTAACCTGCATTGCACGACCTCCTAAATTGTCCTCCGGCGGCGTGGGACTCCTTTGTGCAACTTCGGGTGAGCACCGTTTCACTCCACTTCGTAGTGCCTGTTCTGGCACTTCTGTGGGTGCTGCCTGCTTCTGAGAGGGCTCCTTGTCTTGCTCGACACCCCCTCTGTCCCCAGACGCAATTGGCGACATCCTGGTCCCTCCTGGGCCACAGCAGCATCCAAAAACCCTAACCGCATGATTTGCAGCTAGCAAGGCTTGTTGCCGGTCTTTCTTCAGGAAAACACTTCTGCACGACTCTCCACGGCGTGAGGGATCCGTCCTCCCAAGGGGAAGTTCCTAGCCTTTGTCGTTCCTGCAGAATCTTCAGCTTCTACTGTCCAGTAGCAGCTTCTTTGCACCCACAGCTGGCATTTCCTGGGCATCTGCCCATCTCCGACTTGCTTGTGACTTTTGGACTTGGTCCCCTTGTTCCACAGGTACCCTCGTTTGGAAATCCATTGTTGTTGCATTGCTGATTTGTGTCTTTCCTGCAGAATTCCCCTATCACGACTTCTATGTCCTTTGGGGGACTTTAGTGCACTTTGCACTCACTTTTCAGGGTCTTGGGGTGGGCTATTTTTCTCACCCTAACTGTTTTCTTACAGTCCCAGCGACCCTCTACAAGGTCACATAGGTTTGGGGTCCATTCGTGGTTCGCATTCCACTTTTGGAGTATTTGGTTTGTGTTGCCCCTATCCCTATGTGTCCCCATTGCCTCCTATTGTAACTATACATTGTTTGCACTGTTTTCTAATACTATTACTGTATATTTTGGTATTGTGTACATATATCTTGTGTATATTTGTTATCCTCATACTGAGGGTACTCACTGAGATACTTTTGGCATATTGTCATAAAAATAAAGTACCTTTATTTTTAGTATATCTGTGTATTGTGTTTTCTTATGATATTGTGCATATGACACTAGTGGTACTGTAGGAGCTTCACTTGTCTCCTAGTTCAGCCTAAGCTGCTCTGCTAAGCTACCATTATCTATCAGCCTAAGCTGCTAGACACCCTATACACTAATAAGGGATAACTGGGCCTGGTGCAAGGTGTAAGTACCCCATGGTACTCACTACAAGCCAGTCCAGCCTCCTACAGCACCATAGGAATCTGCTGCTGCATTGGTTGCACTGACACTGACTGGAAAAGCGGCATTTGCATCTGCTGCATGGGTTGTACCCCTGGCATTTGCATCAAATTATTCTGAAAATTCGGGTTCTGATGTCTCATTTTTGGACCTCGTGGATTTTGTAATGTACCGACATTAATGCTTTGCTGAACTGCACCATCCTGCACCATATTCGGACAATCCCGTTTCCAATGCCCCATGCCCCCGCACGCATGACATGGTGACATCTTTTTCATTCCCTGACCGTCATTTTGAATAACAACATTATTCATGTTCGAACCACGATTCACAAATCCTCGACCTCTACCTCTCGGCTGTGCCTGAAACACACCATTCATTTGCGGTTGTTGCGGTATCATTTGCTGAACTCCATTCCCCTGTATTCCAGCTTGTGCAACCCTTATCTGCATCACCATCACTTTCTCCTTCAACTTTTTCTGCTTCAACTCAATCTCATCACTACAGTATTTTGCATACTGTAACACTTCATCAATTGGTTTAGTTTGCCAACAAATCAAATGATTCTTAATCATCTGGCTGACCTCTGGTCTCAGCCCTTCGACGAACCTAAACACAAGATGATTCATATCCTTCGGTTCGATAGTCTCAGTACCACTGTAATGTTTGAACGCTTTTAATAATCTTTCGTAATACGCATATATTGACTCCTTAACCTCTTGAGAGGTCCGGTCGATTTTCTGCCAATCGGTCACCTTCGGCGACACCTTTTGTTTCAAAAACTCAATTACTTTATGATAATATTTCATCACCTCTTCTGAAGGTGCTCCAGTCACCTTATCTCTTGCCGGCTCCTTCGTGGGCCAATCTACCCCTCTCTTGCACTCGAGCCACAAATCTGGCGGAACAAAGATCTCAAACAAAGTATTCAAGTCTTCCCAGAGACACTTTGCAAGCTTCACGAACCTATCTGTCTGTTGATACCACTCGATTGGCTTTTTTCTTAGCCTAGGATAATCATTCGTAAACGATAAAATGTCTCCCCGAGTCCATGGCACATGCACTAAAACACCACCAGCTGTCTCTCTCATAGGTAAGATTTTTACTGTATCTAGATTAGGTGTGGTCACAACTTTATTAGACCCTGGGCTATCTCCCTTTCCCTTATCTCTTTTCTTTGCCCATCGGCCTTCCCATTTCTCTAAAGCACCCCAAATCTGTGCACTTTGCAACAGTTCTTTCAGGTGTGCCTTCATGCCTGCAGATCTCATGTGTTCAAAATCTTTAGAGTCAAAATCTAATCTGTAGCTTCTTTTCAAATGTTTAGTGTTTCCGATATCGATATTGTATTTGTCTGCCAAATTCGTTAATCTCTTATGTACTTTGCCTACCTCTTTGGTAATCTTGGGGCACAAGTACCTCAATTCTACCTCAGTGTATGATTCCAATCTATTTACTCCCATTGTTCCTTCCACTAACTCGGCAGCTTCTGCTCCTAGTCGTACAAAATTCAAGTATTCATCTCGTTTTTCTTTCTCAGGTTCAACTGTAGTCACTGTAGTCTTTTGCGAGGTACAGGTTTTCTCTAACCACTCATTTAGCTGTTGTACTGTAAAACCCTGCAGTGAAATGTTCCCTGCATGTATCATTGGAGAGTGTGAGGTATTCGTACTCATGGTTTGGGGAGTCAAGACTCCCAACCCTGCTTGACGCATCGCTTCGAGAGGTGCCCCTACTGGACTAAGGTCCATCAAGGGTCTCAGTTGTTCATATACCTGTTCTCCCGGGGCCATTATCTGTGGAGTTCTAATAGGCCCTCCTCTTATCGCTTCCTGAGTCATAACTCCCTGATCACATGTCCCTGTTTTATCCTTTGCATACAACGGCACCGGGGGACCAACAGTAATAGGTAGCGAAATAGCGGTAGGTGTCTGACCTGGTCCCAAGCTTCTTGGAGCTGCAACACCATAAGTCTGCTCTAGTGTACCCGGTACAGGTACTATCGGTGGTCCTGCTACGGGGTTATACCCAGGTATCAGCTGTGGCGGTTGAGACACTAGCTTTGGAGTTGACTCGATCTGTATTAACCTTGGCTTTGTATATATCGGGTCTGGCGGCACCACCAAGTTCGTAGTAGTCTCAAGCACTGGAACATCAGGGTAAATTATTTTTATCTGCGGTGGAGGCTGCAACTGTATCGGCAAGTCTGGTGCAGTGGGTACACTGACACCATTCTGTATCGAGGTTGTATCGCTAGTCTGTACCGTATCAGTAACTCCCTTCTCCTGCGTCTGGTTCCCAGGATCCAAGCTAGTACTCGGAGCACTGTCATTCACCGCATACGGTGGTGGACGATCATGTAGCAATCTATCCATAAATTCCTCATCATCTGAATCATCTTCCTCTTCCCAGGGCCTTTTATTTTCTTTAGTTTTGCCTGAATCTTTGTCGGTTTTACAGGAGGCTTTCTTTCCCTGTGTCTCTTCTCCACATTTTGTTCTCATTGTCCCATCTAGCCTCTGCATAGGATTTTTCTGCTCTTTTCAATCTTCTCTGAAACGTTTCTTGTCTATGTTTAATAGACATCAAATCCCAGATCGCCAAAGCCTCGTATTGTGCCGGTCTCGGAGGTGGTTTCTGCGTACTTAACATCCACCTCAAATTTTCTAACACCTTTGGATTAAATGTCCCATGTTCTGGGAACGCTAGACACCCCTCTTTCTCTGTTAATTTGCGCCATTGTTTCATCCATAAACAAGGTGCAACACCCTTTTCTTCCATAACTGTATAGGCTGGAGTACCCTCAGGTGGTGTAGGTTCCCCATCGGTCGCAACAATATACACGTCTCCCTTCAAAGCGCTTTTGAATGCCTTGACAAAATTCATTTTGCAATTCTTTATTTTGTATTTAATCAAAAATGGCTTAGTTCCCAGGACGCTCTTCACCTGCCCTTTCTCAACCTATCGCTTCTCACGGACTGCAGCCAATCCGTGCGCGACCCCTCTCGGCATCTGACCTATCTCAGCGCGGCACCACTGACGTCACACTCACACACACTGCAGCTGACAAAGTCTTGCGGCTCGTCCAATCTTCACTGACCCCTTACAACTCATACAAACTAATGCGAATTATTGCATGCACCTTAAAATGACAACACAAATCTGCCGGTTTACTACAGGAAGGGTAACACATTCGCTTCAGAGCTTTACAGAGATTTCACTTGAAGCCTCGGCCGCTACTCTCTCCTTCTCAGTTCCCACATACGCAAGCAGAATTCGACCCGCAAATCCTACTCTCGACTTGTCAATGACTCCTTCTAGTGCACTTTAGAATTTGTCAAATCTCCATCGAAGGTTTCACACATACATCATAACTCAAAACTCAACTTGTCAACCACGCCCGATTGACCTATTAAACCGCACAGATCACAACATAAACCACATTTATCATCATACTCCGGAGTCTTGGACCTCAATAGGTCCGTACACAACAACCAACCACGTGGATAATTTTGAGCAACAAGCGCTACATTCACATGAAGTACGCCGACTTCCCTACTCTCATACTGTGGAGTACGCCCACTCCTGCTAAACAACACTTAGGCCCGTATTTATACCTTTTTTGCGCCGCATTTGCGTTGTTTTTTGACACAAAAACGGCGCAAACTTGCAAAATGCCATTGTATTTTGTAGGTTTGCGCCGTTTTGCGCCAAAAAGCGGCGCAAATGCGGCGCTAAAAAAAGTATAAATACAGCCTTAATTTGGCCTAAATACACGCAAATTTTCACAATCACCTGCAAGATGCATAAGCTTATGTAAGCGCAAAGACCCTAACCACACATACTATGGCGACGAGAACATTCCCAACTCATTTAGGCAGGCTCCGAGATCCCGGGAAAGCCATGGCGAACCTAGCAACCCATCATCTCTCCAAATTGCATTATCACAGAAAAAACAAATTAAACAATGAAACTCCGTCCTAGGGCCCCCAAGGGCCAAACCATCGCTCTGCTACCAGAACTGCTACTGCAGAATTAAGCTATATTTTTCTAACCAGGTGTGGGATCGTTTTTGTGTAGTGTTTTCACTGTTTTACTGTATGAAGTGTTGCACAAATTCTTTACACATTGCCTCCAAGTTAAGCCTGACTGCTTTGTGCCAAGCTACTGCTAACGCGTCCGTCTATGTTAATTTATACACATCGGGACTCGTTTTAGGCCGATGAATCTTTGGACCCAGTGGTGAGACACCGTAAGACGAGATAACTGATCAATACATCAAACCATATGTCAATAATATTGTTAACATATATCACTACAATGTATTTCACTTTAGACATTAGTAAATTGTCGGCGCAACCATGACCTGTCAGTCATGAATAACCACACCTTATTGAAGTTTTGTGAATTTTATTCCCTATTGATTACAATCTAATAGCAAATGTATTAATCTCAAAACCAAGAAGCAAAAGAACATAATCACAAGGCGGCAACTATGGTAAGTTTTCAACAAAGCAAAGATCACCAACATAGGATAATCATATGAAGATAAACAGATCAAAAGGCATAGCACCTCGTAGAAGTCTTAGTTCAGCATAGCATCATGTCAGTCACGTCAATTAAGTCAGTCAAGAAGAACGCCTCATCTAGCCACTGATTAGCATTAGCATGCTGGGCTTCATGCAAAACAATTTAAACATCAATTTGGAAAACGTCTAACTAAGGTCTCTAATCAAAAACACACAGCAGTTGGTACCTAGAAAGAAAATACAAAGTAAGTGAATTTCCATTAGCAACAATATAATTACCCTCCTCGGAATAGGTCAGCATACAGGGTCAGTCTTCGTCTTCAGGACATCAGTTAGATCGCTGTCAGTCTTTTTAAGCTAAGGGCAAGGGACACTTTCCTCATAAGGAAGAAAGTGTAATGGGGCCGTCTATGGGTGAGGATGGTTTTGTCTAAGTCTTAAATCACCAAATAGAGTGACAGAGTTTCTGGATGCAATCAATATCATTCCCTACCTAATGCTCCTTGTCTCTTGTGTCATGGGTTTTTATCCCTTTTCCAAAATACATTCCCCCAAAATTCTATTGGACAGTCACTACACCCCACTATCTGTAACCTATCAAATTATACATTAAGTAATGCATTTGTCATTTTGCGATATTTCTTGAGTTTCTAATTGGTCTTCATAATTGACGTTTTTCGTAGGTGGCATATCCGGGGTTACTTCATTTTCTGGCACACACATCGGGTCAAGAGTTCTCTTCTCTGCGATTTAATGTCCTTGACAGTGTCCATGTTTGTTGCGAAGTCCATAATTTTTATACTAAAGCTGCTAGCATGCGGATGAGAAAATCTAGCATTGTTGCAAATAAGTGAAGAAAAGAACAATTGCTGGGTCATGGCCTTTTGCAAGTCAGCACACTGGAGAAACAGAAAAATACGCTTTAATATGAGAGTTACACAGCTAGTTTTCGACTCACGCTAACTTAAGATATATGAATTCTAATGAATGCAGTTTTTATACGTATTAATGTTTTCAGTTAATCATAATACAAACAGTCATTTCCTACAGTCGACATTAGTTTACGCATATGAAAAATTCTCCACGTTTAAAATACGTTTCAATGAATAATATTATTAATGCAGCATTTGTTAAAACATAAGCATTTCACATCTATAATAGGTAACGTTTAGACTACGCTCTCTCACTACCAGTAGGTGAGCAAATGCTTATTTGAGGTTTGCTTGTGCCTTACCCTGACAAGAATTGTAATTGTTTTTTTTTTTTATTATTGATCCTCATTTACCTTCCAACTTTTCCCTTCACAGATAGGAGGGGGAGGGGGAGCAGAGTTCTCACTAACTGCTCACAACCCATCTCCAACCACATCTCCCCTGTCTAGGAAGTCTTCCACATGAGGTCCAATGTGGGACACGGAGGAAAGAGTATAACCATAGGATCACAGCCTGCCTATTTATCGCTCCCCAGTTCCTAGCCATTGTTTCAAAGGGTTCCAAAATCTCGTTCTCTTACAGTCCTTACGAGAATCTAGCTTAAAATTATAGATTAGAGAGTTTTTCCATTCAACAAGGGAAGGAGGAATAATGTGAACCCATTTTCTACATATCTCCCTTCTTGCCACAAGCAGCATGTAGAACAGCAGTTTAGCTTCATCTCTACTCATCTTCTGCGCTTCAAATGAGCAGCCAAAACTCACAACCACCGGTCTTACCTTTGGGCTTGTGGGAAGTATTTCCTTAATTGCTTCACCCACCTCTTGCCAGAATTTACGGACTAGGGGACAATCTACAAACATGTGTAGATCATCAGCTGATGCCGAGCCACACTTTTTACACCTCACCACATTATCCTGTTTCAGCCTGGATAGCTTTGTAGGAGTCCAGAAAGCTCTGTGAATTGAAAATAAATTATTTCTTCTTAGCGTAGCAGGTTTAACAGTATTATAAATAAGTGTAGTAGATACTTGTCAAAAGGTTCTTAAAATAAGAAAAATGGGGATCAAGGTGAATTGAAACCGCACCTTCTTCCTTTATTATATATATGCAATTTATGGCACTTTTCGGTGCACGGTCGTGAGGGCCAACCCCCTAGACCTCAAATAGCCATGGGCTCATAACATTGAAAAGGAGACCCAGCACATCAAAGTGTCCATTGATATCCACAAAATTATCACATTTCTTCAAAAATCACATAATTCAATAGAGTTCTTATGAAAACCTTTTGTTCTTTATTTATCCACAATGACAATATCTAATCCATCATAGCCAACGCGTTTCATCCTCATGGACTTCTTCAGGGCTATAAAAAATATACAAATACATAAAATATCAATCAATATAAAATTCTATATGCATCCTCCACCCATATTAAATATAAAATGCTGTGAAAAAATTAAAATCATCAATAATCACCATCATGGTAATTTTTAATTTTATTAAAGAAATTAAACTAATGACTTAATTTATAGAAAAATATAAATAGAGGGAAAAAGGCTAAAATATTTATTTTATTTACATTTTTTAATGAATTGCAATAATTTCCAACATTGTCACTTTTTTATTTATTTCTTCATTTCCTTCACTTCCTCCAAAACTACCTACGTCATCTTATTATGTATATTATTTTATTTTAAACTCTTCATTTTTATATTTTTTAATATTTTAAAAAATAAAAAATATATCAAATGTTGTAAAAAAAATTGTTTCTTAATATAGTAATTGCATATATGTTACTTCCTACAAAGTGAAAAACTTTATCCTCCACATTTAACTTAATTTTGGTTATCAATTAGTTTTAATTACAAACAACTCCAAATTTCAAAGATTATTTTGTATTCTTCTGATTCTCATCTTTCAATCTTTCCAACACTATTTCATTTCCATTAGAAGTAAGGCTACATATCATTTTTTTATTGTTAATTGATCATCTACTAGGACAAAATAAAGATGGTACACACTATTACAGAAGAAACATCAACCCATACCTCATAATTGCAGTATGTAACGCGCTCCACGGCAGAACGCCATCCAATCTCCTGACAATGAAACTGATTGTGTTCTCACACATCATTTTTATACTTGCACTAACCATTTCCACCTGAAGCAAACTGAAACACTTTCTTTTGAGATATATAATGGTGGCGGCCATTTTGAAATGGCACTTGGACCACACTTTTATATAAGCTTTGCACTGACGATTTCATATATATTATTATTTGGTTGCCTACTAAAACAAAATAGACTGTGCCTACAATAACATATGGCAAAAATGTCAATTATTACACCAGAAACACTGATCCATACCTCGCACTTGCAGCATATAATACACTCAACATGCTAATAAAATATCATTTTTTAGCATGTGATGTTGGCAGCCATTTTGAAGAGGCACCTTTTGCCATATATTTATATGAACTCTACATAAACGGGTTTAATATATGTTGTTATTTTATCATCTTATTACAACAAAGTGTGCGTTTTTATACTTGTGCAATCACTAACATCTGGGGCAAACTAAAAAACCTTAGAAGCCTTATTTTTTAAACCATGTGAAAGTGGCAGCCATTTTTAAATGACACCTTTTATGTATAATGCACTCGGCATGCCAGTAAAATCTCATTTGAAAACATATACTGGTGGCGGCCATTTTAAAGTTCAAGTGGAAGGGGGTATAACCTACTTCAGTCCTTTTCACAGTAGGTTCAGTCCAGCTTCTATCCTTTCACAAGTCCAGCAGTGTTTTGATGGGCTGCCA
The DNA here is from genome assembly GCF_031143425.1 of Pleurodeles waltl. NCBI lineage: Eukaryota > Metazoa > Chordata > Amphibia > Caudata > Salamandridae > Pleurodeles > Pleurodeles waltl. The sequence goes on from NC_090439.1 coordinate 1,129,730,728, forward strand.
CATTTAAGCCTGACACTAACACTGGGTGAGGATGAATCCTATGCACTCCTTGACAAGGGGTGACCTTACTCACCGGCCTTACTGCAACAGACCCAAAAGGCCACGTGCCTGGGCATTTTCAAGATGGCAAAAGTCTTTGGCCCACTAAACTTGAGGTATGAGGGGTGGGTGTGTGCGGGTGGGGATTTATAGGGAAATTACCAGTATCCTCCCACATCTAACCCTAAACTCCAATTTGAAGTAGGTACTGTACCCACAACAAACCCAGAGACAGCTGGTAGGAGAAAATTAGGATTTTTCAGCAACCAGAGGATCCACAAAAACTGTCTTGGCTTCTTGTCCTCTCCCTTTCACCCCAAGTGTTACATGTGGGTCAACAGACCTATCTAGCAGGATTTGACAGTGTGGAATATTCTGTGGAGATCAGAGGAGTCAACTCCCACTCATTTGGGGCAGCTTGTTGTTTGCTCCTAAGAGGCATTTCACATTTCTTCCATACCTATTCCCGGGCTTGCGCACAGGCTGGGAGTTGGCAGACATTTATGCTAATTATCAGTCTTAAAGTTCGGGTAGGTAAAAGGTAACTTTCTAAAAATTACTATCCCTTAATTTTTATTAAAAATCCAACTATTAACAAGAGTGGTTTAATTATTTTTCTAGCTTTTCCCATTACTGAGACAGCAGGATTAATATTTTAATCTGTACTCTGGTTTTCTACACAGGATGGCTAGGCCTCCTGATTTGGTATTATGATTATTTTTTGCTCAAATTAATTTTAGCACTTTTTCCAACATTAGGAAGAATATAAACACCCAATAAATAATAGAATAATTTCATTATAGGTATAATCAGCTAGTAGTAACATAATTCAAGTATGTAACTGGTAGATTGAAACTGAAGAATAAATCATGTTCAGTAACATCCAACAATACATGTATATCGTATTCAAGTTAAATCTGATGTAATATTATACATGAACATGTAGTATAACGACCGTACATTGATGTTGTCACTAAGCCTTCACCACCAGTAGAAATAAAGACTTGCACAGGGATTCTAAATATAAAAACATAAATAAACAAAAATACCCTAATGAACGGGAAAAGAAGAGACAAGGATAAAAAAATGAGGCTACTAGACATATAAAGTCATGTGTTGCTGAATATCATAAGATCAGTTTATTTTGATACAGAGAAAAAAGGAATTACTTTGTTTGCAGTATAGGAAGCTGTTTACCAACATGCTGGGAACATCATGAGGATTTAACCTTTTGCTGGTGTAGGTATATTTTATTTCATGGTGATCTCCTACTGCAGATGAGAGCTGAGTGTTTCAAGGTATGTCTGCAGCTCACATGAAGCAGATCTATACCCACCATACGTGTTTCAATTTTACTGGCTGATTTCCCATAGGAGAGAACTGTCTTAATGCCTAGTACAAGCAACAAGTCAATTAACATCAGATCTGTTAAGTTCAATTCCTGTGCTTTTTAAGACAAACTCAGTGGGTTTCAGTTTAATGTTAAAGGTGTCTGGCCCCCAATGGAGGATTCATACATTTACAATCATGTGGGTTAGGTCTTCACTATCATCATTACAGTTCCAACATAAATCAGAAGATGTGATGCTGACTTGGTGCATTCTTGCTGGTGTCCAAAAAGTTCTATGTTGTAGTAGTAGTAGTGGTAGTAGTAGTAGTAGTAGTAGTAGAAGTAGTAGTAGTTGTCAAGGTTGAGCTTAGGATATTTTAACTGTAGATGTGTGAGCTGATTTCCATATCAAGATCCATTGCTCTACCAGAAAGGATTTATCATTATATTTGGTCCACGTTACGTTCCAAACTATTTGAGATGCCTGATTACACCTAGTTGAGCTGGGTCTTATCATATTGTAGCTTTTGAGAACAAGTGACCCCACAGCCTCAGTTTTAACAGAGTAAGGGGGGTGGGGGATCAGGTTCTTCTTGATTCATTTTTATTTTAAAATCACTACTTTCCTTTGTAGAAATTAATAGACGTCTACATTTTCAAAACAATTGTGTCACAGTTTAGTAAAGGATAGGGCTGAGCAGGTGAACCTGTGCCCTGGATAATGGCCATGACACAGTTGCCCAGTTCACACACAGGATCATGCTGCATTCTATTTAAATTTTTCTATTTTGAGTAATATCATGGCTGAATCCTTCATTTTGTTAGTGAGCTTATTAACAAATTGTAATAAATCACTTGCTGTGTCTATCAAAATTGCTTTGAAGTGTGCAGGTTGTATGTTGCTGACTGTAAATATTGATAAAGTGGTAGGGACTTGAGCAAAAATGTGTTTTAATTTGTAACCAATCTGGTGATGTTTTTCCCATTAGTAGGAAGCAGACGGATGCTTGGTGAATCAGATAGGCATTACAATACAACAGAAAATTCTCAATGTTTGTACCATCTAAGCGTTTACTACGACTTTATTTCCAAACTAAAAATTCAAAATCATGATATCTAATTTCATATAAAAGTAATTTGATAGTTTCAGTGGGAGCATGCTTGAGAGATACTTGACCATGGGAGTAACCATCAGTTTGGCGATCTCTAATCTACCCTAGCATATTCTATTAGATCAGCGTTAAACCATACTCCAAATATTGTTATGTACGTTTTCTGGTTGCCTTCTAAGACTGTGCCGGTCATTTTCTGTTAGATCATTGTCTATCCACACTCCATGATGTTTCAGATATCCTGTTTGGAATCAAAGACTGTGTCTCTAAATTTCCATTGTTTCAAGGGGCACCCAGCATTCGAAAGAACATGGGTAATACGGACATACAAAAATAATATTCCCCTAGGTATCATTTGAACATACTTTGATACATAACCAAGGAACTCCAGGGTATGACAACCTTGCCCAAATCCACAACAAATGCGATCTAAACAAATATATCAGCAGAATAGATGTTATGTTGTCATCACATCATAAATCAATCATAAAGACAGTTAATAAAGTGCAAGTGTTCCAAGTGAGCAATAGTGAGCCAAAAAAAATTGACAGTGCACAGACAATATTTAAATAGTGTACATAGGTCACAACCATTAGGACAAATGTTCATTTAGAATCTGACAATATGGATGTTTAGGTGTTATTTTAGTCCAACATTGTATGATATGGTAAGGACCCCAACAAATAGACGTTTTGACCCCTTAAAGGTATGTGTATGGGGTCTTCCTAAGGACAAGAAATAAGAGTTCTGGTGTATTCAAATACCATTCAAGAAACCGGTCAACATGACCGCTGAACAGCCTTGAAGGCTCAGCCGTTATATTAACTTGATGAATTATTGCTTATGTGTCAAAGTGTGTTCAAATGATTCCTAGAGGAACATTGTTTTTTGTATGTCAAATTATCCATTCCGCATAATATGATAAGAGATCTTAAATCTCCTTTGTCTATCTTTGAGGTATAGCCCAATGCTACTGTATAATCTCCAATCGACGAGAGCAAGACCAATGTAGAGATGTGGGCTTCTTCTATGAATATTAATTCATCAGTGTACACTTTGACCTTTTATTCATTTGAATTGAGTCTAATCCCTAAGTAAGCCTTACTGTTATGATTTCTTGCTAAGAGCAGTGCTTTTGGTAGCAGAAATGCTAACAGAGAACAGTGGCAGCATTGCCCTGTGCTATGGTCTTAGAAAAAGCACTGTGACAGTGTACTCTTCACCTTGACTCTCAGTGAGGCTTTGTCCCATAAGGCCATTGTCATATTTATAATATGATTACCAAACATAAACTTACAAAGCACTGAACACAGAAACAATATTTATGCTTTGTCAAATGTATTTTCCACAACCCTATGGAGTTTGGCCTTATGTCCCACATCCACCTATTTTTAAATAAACCCCTCAGAGTTCCTGCATTTTAGTTAAGCAGCTAATACCTTTTCAGCTCTATTAAGTTTGCATAGCTTGCTAGTCTACTGTTTTATGATTCAGGTCTTAATTCATTTTCGAAGTATGTGATTATACTCATGTTTTAGATTCTTGATTTTCACTTAGAGAAGGTCCACAAGTATGTGTATTGTTTCTTTAAGCTCCTTTTCTGGTGTGAGTAATCTATTTATTCTTATTATCAGACCAAGAATTCCTTTCATTGTGACTTTAAAATAATCCCAAATAGTTTGTAGAGATGAACCTCACTCAAAGGTTTTCTTTGAAGAACAGATTAATTGAACTTTTGGGTTGTTGAATTGCTTCTGTGTCAGATAGTAGTACCTTATTTAATCTCCGTATTTCTGGTCACGCAGAGTCAAGAAGAATGGTCAACTAGATACAGGCATGCTCAGATATAAGCGTGGGTCCTATGTAGTTTTCGTCTACTTGTTGGAGATGTTGGCGATCTACAAATAGATAGTCTATTCATGACTAGCTCCTATGCAGGTAGAATGTAAATTCACTGGTATCGGGGTGTTGTATTCTCCAGGCATTTTCTAAATCACACAATAAGGCCTGATTTCTCAGCATTTTGTACGTTTTGGAAGGGAGAAATTTACAGCTCGGACTTCTATTAATAATACCATCAAACAGAAGGTTAAACTCCTCTGCAAAGATTACCAAAACATCAAGAGAAATATATACAATTTTCCCACTTATCTCTGTCCAGAAGTCAAATGCATTTGAGGCATAAACATGAATCATATAGATTTCTTGTTCACTTCTAAGTAATCTGGAGGTTTTTCTTTAATTGAGCATGAACTGCCCCAAACTATTTCAGATATATGTACATGCATAAGTTGAGACACCTAGGGAACTCATCATGTAAAGCTGCAACCCTAGTCTAAGATTGAGGCAGAGGTTATGGTAAAGCAGAAAACTTTTGAAACCAAGAAAAAGTAGAAATCTTTATAGAAATCCAGGACTGGCTCTTCCCCACAGCAAGAGTCTAAAATGGGTGTGTAAGGAAATGCCTCTTTTTTATGGTCACTCCTAAGTTTTTCGACTGATGCTGCTGGTTTTTCAACTCTGACAGTGCACCAAGGCCTGCTAATTAGACCTCAGGGCCAGTGCCCTGACCCTAAAGTCGATGCCAAATTGGCTGTACCCAGTTGGAAATGGCTAACTTACATGTAAGTCCCTAATATAGAGCAGGTGTGCACTTCTAGCCTGACTTTGCCATTCACCAACTGGTCATTTTTCGTTATCATCAAATACAACACAGTTTGTTTCCCCCAAGTCATTTTTCTGAGTTGGAAAAGCTATCACATTGTCCTAGAGTTGCTCCTTGGAGTAGCAAAGTCTAGCTATGCAACATTTCCTGCACTATAGTCATAGACACCTGGGATCTCTTGTTTATCATCCCCCAGGGCCCCAAAACTTATCTCTCTAAACATTCTGCACCTTTTTGGTCCCCTTAGCCCTAAAATCCTCCAACTTCATAGTTCTGGGAACTTTTAACCACCATTTTGATGATTTAGCCAATCAGGATACTAACAATATTAATAAAACTGAGCAACTGGTCAAGGACGTAATTCATTGCTGGCCACATTCTTGATGGCATTTTCTACAATTAATGGCTCCTTAAAAAACAGCCACTTACTTTGCTCTGGACAGATCTCATGGTGGTCTTCATTATCTTTAGCATTCCTGCATACCTAATGACTCAGAATGTGATAGCTCCCCCTACATTGTACTATCAGGGAGCAAAGTGAATTACAAAAACTTTAGATTGGCACTTAAACAAACCACTCCTCCTTCATCCAACATCATCAATGCCATGTTTACCAACTTCAACAGATGGTTAAAGAGCACTAGACCGTGTTGCTCCTTTGGCGGCAGATTAAGTCCAAAAAACTAACCTCCTCTACCCCTAGTTCTCAGAAGGCCTTGGAGTATAAAAAAACTAAGGGCCATATTTATACTCCGTTTGCGCCAGAATTGCGTCGTTTTTTTTTACGCAATTTCGACGCAAAACTAACTCCATATTTATACTTTGGTGTTAGACGCGTCTAGCGCCAAAGTCCATGGAGTTAGCGTCATTTTTTAGCGTGGACACCTACTTTGCGTTAATTATATGCAAGGTAGGCGTTCCCGTCTAAAAAATCGACTCCGAGGCATGTGCGTCGGATTTATACTCCCGGGCAAAAATCACACCCGGGAGTGGGCGGGTCAAAAAAAATGACGTACGGCCGCTTTTGCGCCGTTTTTTTAGCACCTGCAAAAGGCAGGCAGGCGTTAAGGGACCTGTGGGCTCTGAAGAAGCCCAGAGGTGCCCTCCCATGTCACCCTTGCCCACCCCAGGAGGACACCCAAGGCTGGAGGGACCCATCCCAGGGACATTAAGGTAAGTTCAGGTAAGTATTTTCTTTTTCTTTTTTTGTGGCATAGGGGGGCCTGATTTGTGCCCCCCTACATGCCACTATGCCCAATGGCCATGCCCAGGGGACAGAAGTCCCCTGGGCATGGCCATTGGGCAAGGGGGCATGACTCCTGTCTTTGCTAAGACAGGAGTCATTTCTATGGGGGTTGGGAGTCGTAAAAAATGGCGCAAATCGGGTTGAGGCGAAAAAATTGCCTCAACCTGACTTGCCCCATTTCTTGACGCCCAAGCCCCATATCCCCCTACGCCGACGCTGCCTGGTGTACGTCGTTTTTTTTAACGCACACCAGACATCAAAGGTTAATGCCTTGTTCTTAATTCTTGGAGGATAAGATTAGAGCATGGATGAGCGGCAGAAACCACATTTTATTTTTGGCAGCTTTACAAAGAGCAAACCTTACACCAGGTCTTCATGCTCCCAACACACAAAGACAATGTTACTTTTTCAGCACAGGGAGATTTGCGGGATTGTCAGGACGCTGAGCCAGGATTCAAACCTGGTTCCCCATGTTGCATAAGTGACAGATATAAACACATCGCCTCCCATGAAAGCTCGGCTCGTTTTTTTATTTATTAAGGTTCCAAGAGGACTTTGAGCTTAACCAGAATGACATTTCTGACTTGAGCCTGGCTCTAACTTTCAGTCGCTCTCCCACCTGTAATAGAGATTGATGAATGTTATATTGTTGTGGGTACTGTGTTCTGGTTGCAGTACCGCCCACACTTCTGTCAGGTTTTTAGATGCAACTTTGACTGAAGTGCACTTGGTTCCTGCTAACCAGGTCCCCAGTGCCAGTGTCCCTTCCCTAAAACAAGGTGCCTGGTCACTTGATACCCAAGTGACCAAGCACTTCACCCCATTTAAGTCCCAAGTAAACGGTACCCTTGTTACATAGGGCATGGGTACTGAAGAGGGGCCCTCAGAGCTGCAGCACAACTTGTACCACTCTGAAGGACCCAGCACCAACCTCATGCAGACTGCCATTGCAGGCTGTGTGACAAGGTACTTCCAAAATTGAAAACATGACACGGCACACAGTCTGTGTGCCATGTCACTTAAACTGCATGCAATATATGTAAGTCACCCCTCTAGCAGGCCTTACAGCCGTAAGACAGGGTGCATTATTTTACATGAGGCATATCTGCCTGAGCAGATATGGCTCTACTATGTCTTTGTCGATCTCAGACATAGTAAGTGACCAGGGAAGCCATTTTAAATGCATGTGCTGGACACTGGTCACTACACTGATCACTACAAGTTTCCCAGCTACATGATGGCTTCCTTGAATATAGGCATGTTTGGTATCAAACATCTCAGATTAATAAACCCTCACTGATGCCAGTGAGGGATTTATTAATAACTGCACCCAGAGGGCACCTTAGAGGTACCCCTGAAAACCTACCAGCTACTAGACACATTACTGCCCCCCAAGGTGAGAGCCAGCGCTCAGGGCCTGAGACAAAAGCCTGCACTGGGCAGGGGTGTTATCACCGCCTCCAGGCAGGTTGGACATTCCAGGACTGGAAGCTTCAACGGCCTAGCCACTTTTGTAATGCGACCCCGGGCTCTCTAGATGATGGAGACGACCAACCCCCCCGTCCTGACCCCACTTTTGGTGGCAGCACAGGTGGGAAAATTAGGTAGATAAGGAGGTGTGCCAACTTCATGCCTTTCCCACCCCTTAGGTGGGTGAGCTAAGTGGACACTATGGGCCATATGTACGAAAGCTTTTTCCCATAGACACAGAATGGGTAAAATCCTTTGGTATATCTGGCCCTATGTTTTAAATTCCTCCATCTTGTTTGAAAGGAATTAGGCCACTAGGGTTTGGGTTATGCCCACTTCCCAGTGGAAGTGGTTATGGAATGGGTGTAGTCACCTTAAAGGTGGGCAGCCCATTGGCTCCCACCTGGCATTCCCTGCAAAGCCCTAAATTAAGTATTTAGATGGCACCCCTGAACCCTAGAACTCAGATCCTGACGACCTAAGAAGACGAGGACAAAGACGAGTTGCACCTGCAAAAGAGGAAAAGAAGAAGCAGCTGACCACCCCGTACAAGCCTGCTGACCTCAAATGACTCTGCTCAGGAAGTCTCCCGAGAGCAGCGGACCTGCTCTGCAACAAAAACTTCAAGTAAAAGACTCTACAGCTACTGGAACCTCAAAGACCTGACACCTGAAGTGACCACTGCACCCGATGTCTATGACCCGAGGTGAAGCAAACCAATAATGCCAACATGGTTCCCCAGCTGCCCAGAGACTGAATCCAGGGTGGTCTCACTCATCTTGGACTCACCTGAGACACCTGCAGCCTCTGCACGCAGGCTCCCTCTCCCACAGCCTTGTGGTGAGAGAAAACCTGACACCTACAGCAACCACTGCACCTGTCGCCCCTGACCTCATCTGAGGTGGGTCTGTAGTGAATCCTAGTTCGTTTTAATGGGATAACAGGAGTTAGCTTAGCCTCTGGCTTGTAGACTCGTGCCCCCGTCACCTAGTGACTTTTAACCTACTTAGCTTGCTCTGTCTTAGCCCATTTAATTATTTATTTCTTCTAAGATAGCTGCCTTGTTTATAGTTAGGCCACTTGTTATGAGTTCCATTATCAGTGTCACCGCGCCAAGGCGTCAAGATCAAGCACCAAAGACAAACAAACAGTAGGTGTTCACACTTAGGGATTTTCCCTCTCTATACTTTCGAGGGATTGTTGATATTAATTGCCGTCCCAAGCATGCCTGTTATCTATTCTTATGAATAACACTTATGTCAGGGGACCTTGTAGATCTGTATAAATATATCACACTTTAGGCAGATAATCAGAGGGATTCTGACCAGAGGGCATCGCCACCATCGCTGATACCGATGCTGCAGTCGTCTTGACGCTGACCCAGTCTTCGTGTCCCTGCGGAGTCTGAGATAGAGACCTCATTCCAAGGTAACGAGGGTTGGGGGCTCCTCTCGTGGACACGGCATTGGCAGATTAGGTTTAACAAACCCAGCTCTCCTTTAGGTAGGAGGTTAGGCCTATTCACATTAGGGTATTAGGGCATATTCCATCTCATATATCTTTTTCATGTATTGCAAAATGGTGGGGGTCTTCATAACAATGACTCTCGTCTTCACAATACTGTTACTTGCTTTATTCATTATCCTAATCATTGCAGTCCATGCAACTTATCGCAAATTGCAGTTATGTTAAATAAAAACTATTATAACTTCACTGCATCTGTGTCATTGCCTGTGTTTGTATGAGACATAATATATCTGTGAGAAAAGGGTAATCTCCGTTTAACCACGACACTCCCTGAGATATCTTATTTTCGAGTCCATGCGTAAACGGCTACCATAAATCACCTTTTACTATTGTGTTTCTGGTGAGGTGCTGCTAGTGAGCCGGTAAGTTTGGGACAACAGTTGTGACTTGTTGTAGGAAAGACGCAGTCGCCTACAAACAAAAGTACTGTCATCCTTAAACCAGCAGTCTTGCTCAGAGCAAGAGTCCAAACTACGACAGGTCACTGGTGCCAAAGTCCCCTGGCTCCCAGGAGCTTGAGTCCACGCCTGCCGGACTCCCCGACGATGCCTGCACCCCCAACACACAGGACCCCCCGACCATGCGTGCTCCCGAACGAGAAGACTCAACGCCTAAGGACACCCCTGCATCCGTTGCCCCTGTGCCCTGGAGAAAAGGACCAAAGGTGCACCTACATCCTAAGCACCCCAAGTCTACTACTTACCTACTTGTTGTCCCTGACTAGCTTCCTAGCCAGAGCCTGCAGCCTGTTTGTCACAACGTCCAACTCCCATAAATAACCATTGGACACCTGATGCCTTACTGCACCCCCACACCTGGCAGCACCAGTGCTGCGCAGAGTGATTCTGCTCAGTGCCCAGTACTTACCTTTGCTCCCTGAGCTCGACCTCGTGAGTCGTTGTTAACCCTGTGTTTGCTGAACTTTGTTTTCCTCAAAAGGATAAAATTAAGAGAACTCTGAGAACTGCACTAAGTGTTGATTTCTGAAACTGCAAAGTAGTTATGCTTAAAACTCTACTTATTGGATCATGAAGTTCTTGGGTTTGAAACATATTTAAAAAAAAAAAAATTTCTAAATTGATCTCGGATTTATTCTTTGAATGTGTGCCTCTGTGAGTACAACAAATGCTAAGCACTACCCTCTGATAAGCCTAACTGCTCACCCAAACTGCCGCAAAAATAGAGCATTAGTCCTATCTACTTTTGACTCTGCAAACCGATTGGGAATCCACTGAACTCCTTTTTAGTGCACCATATAGTGAGCCAGCCTCCTCCAATTGTTCTGCCCCATCTTAAACTGGTGCCTAGTCTCCGGCTATAATACTGCCCTCTACCTTGATTGAATGCTTGAAAATTGCTATCTCTGTAGTTTTAGCTTGTGTAAATGCCCAGATTTGTGTGGAGTATGTCTTATATCTCATTCAAAAGTGTTGTTCAACTTTTTGATGCGTTTCCGATAATATGACAACATTGGGGTTGTGCTGCTTGATAGATTTCCAAAGTGTCTGTCTTTTTTTTATCCCACTTACCGCCGCGTTGACGGCCGCCAACATACCGTCGCTGAGGCGAACATCCATTCGTCATATTATGACACACACAACAAACCGACAGAACACTGCCACAGACACATATCCGCCAGACCAAAGGTTAGTGGTAAAGTGTCGGTACGCACACCCATTATGTTACACCAACAAAACCACGCCCACCACATAATGACCCACGAATCACCATGGCGGACATTCAACGGCGGTAAACCATTGGCGGTACACAGGTGCACAGTCAGAATGGCCACCCAAATACAAAACAACACAACATTGGACAAAATTAAAATCACACACCTGACACTGATACACACAACACACTATAAAACACACACCCCCATTACCCATAACCCTTTACGAACACGAAAAATAGCCCCGAGGTAGCCACGCAAATAACAGCAACAACTACACACACCACAAACACCCATCCATCCGTCACGCTCCCCACACCCCACCACGTTATTCAACACCCACTGCACAACACACACCACACAACACCCATGCCCCCACAAAGGCACCCCCGTTTTACAGATGAGGAGTTGCGGGTCATGGTGGAGGAAACAGTCAGGGTAGAGCCACAGCTGTTTGGAGCACAGGTACAGCAATCTCCATTGCCAGGAAGATGGAGCTATGGCGGAGAATCGTGGACAGGGTGAATGCTGTGGGACAGCATCCAAGAACAAGGGACGACATCAGGAAGAGGTGGAACGACCTACGGGGTAAGGTACATTCCATGGCAGCAAGGCACCAGCTCACCATGCAGAGGACTGACTGTGGACCCCTACCTTCTCCCTCACAGCTGACAGCATAGGAGGAGCAAGTCTTGGCAATACTGCATCCTGAGGGACTCACTGGAGTAGCCAGAGGACTGGACACTGGTGAGTCAATATTTACCACCTATCCCCCCACATATCTGCATGCCACCACCATCCCTCACCCTGACACCCATCACTCTACTCCACCCCACACAGTGCACCACCACAATTGACTGACCTCAATACCAAGCCTTGGATGCCATACCCACTGCATGAACATCCCACCCAGCCCTGCATGTACACCCACCACCAATGCATGCACAGCATGGAGAACTAACAATCCCACAATACATCACCATATACAAAGGTGGCAGGACAACAACAATGATATAGGGGAAGCTGGGGATGTAGAAAATGCCACAGACATGTAGCATAATACACCACTTACATCCCCACAGGTGCACCAGCCAATCTCAGCGGTGAGGTTGTGCCATGGCTACCCAGTCCCCCAACAGAAGATGCCCCCAGTGATGACAGTAACTCTGGACTTCTGGATCTGGATGAATTTCATGGCCCATCAGGGACCACTGGTCAGTCGGCTACCCTAGCCAACACCCACTCCACCACAGAGCCTCCCACCTCAGTATCCAACACCAAAACAGCCACCCAACGTACACATACCTCTGTCCCCAGGACACGTCAATCAGCAGTGTGCCCACCTGTAAAGGGACCCCAGTCCACACCTCACAGCCAAGACAATCAGGGTCTTGGGGTCAGTGGCAGTGGGCACACCGTTCAGGGGACACAGGTACAGGGGAACAGGGACACACGGAGGACAGCTGTGTGCCAGGGGGAGGAAAGGCTCAGGCAACCGACTGTCCAGGAGGCACTCACCAATGTCCTGGGGGCTTATCAACAATCCCAGGACAAGATGGGTGAGATGTTAAACATCATGCAGGAGAACCAGCATCTTCAGAAGGTACACCACCAGGAGATCAGGAAAGATTTGCAGGCCCTCAACACCACCATGGTCTCCATAGCAGGGGTGCTGGGTGATATGGCCAACATCATGAGGGACTACACAGCACACCAGCGGGCCCTTTCCACTAGCCAGTCAACTGAACAGCCCTCTACATCTGCTGCAGCTAGTGGACAGGAGGCCCTCTGGCCACCAGCACCCCTCCGCTTGAAGAAGGTGAACCATCCCGCAAATGTTCCCTGCGATCCAGACAGACGCCAGAGACACTTGCCAAGACCAAGACCACCGCCAGGAAATGAGACTCTCCTGAATGTCCCCCTTGTGTTCCACTCTGTCACCTTGTCCACTTTGAACTGCCATTGCTCCCCTTCTATGCCCCCTTGGACAATGGACCTATGCTACAAACAAACTGGACCATTACCCTGGACTTACCTCTACCATCACCCCATTCCATTGCACCATTCCTTCTATACATTTCACTATGATAAACACCCTTGAAGACAACTTGAGTGATAGTGCTTTATGTGACGAAATTGTGTAATATTATTAATAATTACATCTTGTGCAATTGTCATGAACTTTGTGATTGCATACAAATAATGGCCTGTAGCTGTCTTTAGTCATCACATCAGTACACAGTTGTAACCACACCAACATCTGCAAAATGAGAAGGCATAGCTGACAGTCAGTTGAGATGCAAAGGAATTGACTGCCATCATGCTACAGCCCCACTGAAAGGATAAATAATCAGAGGAATGGTCAGCTCCACTGTCTTACCTGTGTGTCATTGGAAGAACTGCCGTATGACTGATGTCCTGTTGTCCACATCCTCATCCTCTGCCTCCTCATCCTCACTGTCCTAAGGGTCCACTGCTGCAACAGGAGCATTTTCACCCTCCTCCTCCTGCAGATAGGGCACATGTCGTTGGATGGCCAGGTTGTGCAACGTGCAGCATACAACAACTATCTGGCAGACTTCTCAGGGAGTAGCAGAGGGATCCACCTGTCAGATGGAGGCATCTGAACCTGGCCTTCAGGAGGCCAAAGGTTTGCTCAATTATCCTCCTGTTTCGCCCATGAGCATCATTATACCTAATCTCAGCCCCTGTCCTGGCATTCCTCACAGGGGTCAAGAGCCACAACATGTTTGGGTAGCCAGAGTCACCTGCAAGAATTGAGGTACATACATTAGCCTTGCACAATGGTATGGGGGATGACTCCTGAAGGCATACACTGACATGCATTGGGTGGGGTCTCAGGCACACCTATTCGCCACACCCTGTGCCTCTGTAGTTGTGCCATCACATTTGGGATGCTGCTATTCCTCAAAACGAAGGTGTCATGCACTGACCCAGGATACTTGGCAGTGACATGGGAGATGTACTGGTCAGCCAGGCACACCATTCGCACATTGAGTGAGTGGAAACTCTTCCGATTTATGAACACCTGTTCATTGTGCTGGTGGGGACAAATGCAATATGTGTTCCGTCAATGGCCCCAATAATATTTGGAATATGTCCCATTGCATAGAATCCAGCCTTCACAGTGGCCAAATCTTCCACTTGGGGGAAAGCGATGTAGCTGCACATGTGTTTGAGTAAGGAAGACAAAACCCTTGCCAGCACTATTGAGAACATTGGCTGTGACATTCCTGCTGCCAAGCCCGCTGTCACTTGGAAAGAACCAGTTGCCAGGAAATGGAGCACAGATAGAACCTGCACAAGAGGGGGGATCCCAGTGGGATGACGGATAGCTGATATCAGATCAGGCTTCAATTGAGTACACGGCTCTGTGATTGTGGCCCTGTCAAGTCTATAGGTGAGTATTATGTGCCTGTCCTTCAGTGTAGCCAAGTTCACAAGAGGTCTGTACACGGGATCTTGCCACCTCCTCCTATTTATCCGCAGTGGTAGGTACCTAAGGGACAGAAGAGTGAGAATGGAGTGACAAACTGAACAATGGAACCACCACCTGAGTGTAACTGAGCGTGTATGTAATTGGACAATGTAAATGGCAATGTATATACAATTGACAGCAATGACGCAGTTTTCAATTTCAGAATGTTGACCACCACCATAAAATGGCGACCGCCTGTCCTACATGTAGGGACAGGTGGAAGTGATGTAACTCCGCCGGTGTCAGGTGTCATGGTGGAAGGCGGTCTTGCATCGCCGTGCTATTCCTCATTGGCTTACATGGGTCTCTATGGAGTAAGGTGTCCAATGAGGATCACCGGCGGCGGTGACGGTGTAGACCACCACGGACATGACCGCCATTTTCTGTCTATAACCTCACTTGATTCCTGACTTTTCACAGGACAACACCTCCACTGCGTGTGCTGCTGTGACCTGAGTCTGGAACCTACCATGGCCCGTGTCACAGGGGAAAGGACCCCTGCCTTCACTTCAGAGGAGTTGAAGCACCTGGTGGAAGGGGTCCTACCCCTGTATGGACAGCTGTATGGGCCTCCAGACCAACAGGTGAGTACACCATGGGGACGATGCATGCAACAAGGTTGCATGGAGATATGTGTGCTGGCAGTGTGTATTTTGGTTAGGGGGTATGTCTGGTGGTAGTGTACATGCAGGGCTCCGGGTGATGTGTGTGCCATTTGAGGGGAAATGGTATTTGTGGGCCATTTGTGTGACAGGCTGGATTGTATGGTTAATGGTGTCCTCCTGTCTGTATTTCCTCTGCAGGTCAGCACCCATCAGAAGAAGGGATGGCCTGCATACTGGCAGTGGCCTACCCAGAGCTGGATGGGCGCTTGAGGGCAGCACAGCAGCCACAAGGGGTGAGTATAGTGTGTGTAACAAGCATCTTTGTTGCCTGGCATGGGATCCTGGTGGTGGGTTTCAGTTAATGGGTGCCCCTTAATGCCAGCTCAGACATTGCTGCGTGGTCCAGCTCACGGTAAATGGGTGTATGGCAAAATATTGTTACCTAGCTAGGTGGCATTCCATGTCAGACAGGGCTTAGTAGGTCGCAGGAGGGTTGCAGATGGCAGTGGTTGGCTCTCATCTTGCAGTGGTACCTAGCCAATGGAATGCCAGCGCGGTGCATTGTGCTCAATCTTGATCCCTGTGTCTGATGGTAATGTGTATGCCACTGTGGTGTTGGTGCTGTAATTGACTCAGTGCTCCCTTTCTCTCTCTCCCCCCTATTGTCTTCTGTCATCCTGTCCATGTGTGCATTAGTATTATCTGGCGGAGGAGCAGGGGCACCGGCGACTGAGGGAGCTGCATCCCACGGGACCCACTGACACTGAGGGGACCAGTGGGACGGAGGGCGAGAGGAGCACCACAGTGGGGACAGGAGGTGACAACACTGACTCTGATTCCTCCTCCGATGGTAGCTCCCTTGTGATGGCAGACACCTCTGGAACCACCCCAGCTGCAGGTACAACCACCACTCCCCGTACCAGCACCATCCTCCCAGTAGCCCCTCACTGAGTTGCCCGTGCCCACTCACCCAGGAGGGTGGGCATCTCCTTCGCCCCAGGCACCTCAGACCCTGCCCCAATGAGCCCGGCTGCCCTCAGTGAGGAGGCTATTGACCTCCTGAGATCCATCTCTGTAGGGCATTCAACCATTGTGATTGCCACCCAGGAAGGAGGCAAGGACACAAGTCACATGTCAAAGGCCAAGGGGGCCCGTCAAAAGAGGGGACACATGGATCCCCCTCCACCACCAAAGAAAGCAAAGATTCCCCCTCCACCACCCAAGAAAGTCAAGGTTCCCCCTCCACCACCAAAGAAAGACAAGGCCCCCCCCTCCACCAGCAGAGGGCAAGGAGCCCTCTCCTCCAGCAGAGGCAGCCAAGGAGCCCCCTCCACCAGCAGAGGGCAGGGAGCCCTGCCCTCCAGCAGAGGCAGCCAAGGAGCCCACTCCACCAGCAGAGGGCAAGGAGCCCTCTCCTCTAGCAGAGGCAGCCAAGGAGCCCCCTCCACCAGCAGAGGGCAAGGAGCCTTCTCCTCTAGCAGAGGCAGCCAAGGAGCCCCCTCCACCAGCAGAGGGCATATAGGCCACCCTCCAGGGACTGTTGGGCAGGAAGCCCTCTCCAGAACCAGTGGGCATGTTACCCACTTCAGAGACTGTGGCCTTTCACTCCCCTCCAGAGACAACTAGGCCAAGAGCCCTCTCCAGAGCCAGTGGGCATGTTACCCACTTCAGCTGAGGTGCCCCCCTTCCCCTGAGGTGCTTGCCCATTTCCAACATGGTGCCCCTAACAGTGGAGTCCGGATTATGTCAGGAGTCAAGTTGGGCCTTGGACTGTGCCCTGTGGCCATGTGGCTCTTTTGTACTTTGGACTGGCCATTGGCCCAATCTGAACATTGGCGCCTGCATTTACATTTAATTTTACATTATGGTGGCTATTGGCAGCAAATTACAGTATTCGTACATTCTAATTGTTGTCCTTGCATTGATTTAACGTCGGTCCTGTGACATTCGTTTTACTCTGCAGCTGGTTCTGGGTATGGTGTGTGTGTGAATAGTGTGTGTTGTGCGTGTGTGTGCCACTCTCCTTTTCTTCCCTCCCTCCCTTGTGTGCTAATCGGCTGTACTCACCATCGCCGTTGGTGTTCCAGGACGGCCATGGCGTGGTAGAGCATTGGGAAGACTTGGAGGTCCGGTTCCATGGCGGCGGCGGAATCCTCTGTATCCCTCATGGTGATTTTTCGTCTTCTGTGAAGTGTTTCTGCCAGGCTTTTGATGGCGGTGGCCTCGCTCCGGAAATCCTGGCGATTTGCTATGTCATAATATGGTGGCCAGTACCTTGACCTCCGCCTGGCTATTGATGGCTACCACCGTGGTCAGCGGTGTTTACGCCCTGGTGGTTGGTGTGGTACAACGGCTGTCTATGGGAGGTATAACCGCCATGGTCATAATTCGGCAGTAATTACCCCCAGCCTGTTGGCAGTATTACCGCCACTTTAACAGTCACCGCCAATGTCATAATGACCACCTAAGTCCCTTAATGTTTGGCGATAAGAGTTTGAATGTGGTATTGGCAGTGGGGACCCTAGTTGTCAGCTTATCGTCCATCTCCAAGATGGGTTATATTAGCACTAATGTGGGAGCATTCATGCTCCTAGTGCAGCACCATCCTGGCTGGAAGTCCAAGACGTCTGACTTATCTTCCTTCAAGTAAAGGTGTTCCAGTGTTCCACACTAAATACAATGCATTCCGGACAGTCTTAAATTGTTACAAGATACTCATTATCTCCAGATAAGTTGTGGGAGATGGATGGGCCACAGCTGGTTTTCCTCTCTCGGTCAAGCTTTTATGCTGGTTGAAACCTATAGGGCCTAGGAAAATCTACTGAATCATTCTTACAATGGGACTAAAAATGTATCCGAGTGATAGCTTCTTTCAGACCTATTGGTGTCTTTCACATAAAAACAATATCCTCTTTTATTTTAAAGCCATATTCAGCTAATTTCTTGCTCTTACTAGACTGGTTCATACCCTTCATATTAAAAGACCAGAATCAATATTGTATTAAGTCACAAGATTAACTGGTCTTTCCAGTGAGGACAGAAAGAGAACCACTGTTACAGCCATGAATAAATGTGGTCACACTAACTGGAGCCATGTGGTTTTGTCTCCTCCCATTAAACAATGTTGAGCTTTGTTACCTCACCTTTGGGTTTTGTCAAATAAGCCCTCTGCTCATCTATTTAATGTCGAATGGAGAGCTAGAGGGAGAAAACCCTCTCAACCCACAATCATCAGCTTCAAATGCAGAGGCTGGGTTCGTTGTTACTAAGAAGATGGCATGATACCTTCTTATCCTCCATCTCCAAAGTATTGCTCTGCTAGCAATAATGTGGCAGAAGCTAGCAGAATTGGATTTATCTATATTGACGGGCCAGGGCTGGAGGGATGTGTCAGAATTTACTTGCTAAACTGAGACTGGATGAAATGGACTCAAAACTTGCCGATGGTGCTTTTGACACATTGAACAAGTTACTCACTTTTTGTAATGCTCCTTCTGGTAGATATTCTATCTAACTGCAGATTTCTCACCTTTTGAATAGTCCCCAAGAGTCTGACTAGAACTTTTTAAGTAGTACCTCTGTAGTTCAGTAGCTGGTGCTGTGCAACTCCGCACTGACACCATTTTGCTCCAGAAATGACATGTGGAACCTATATACGCACCACTTCTGTGTGCTGAAGTCAGTTGCTTTCAAAGTTGTCTGACTCCCCATACACAGTCCAGACAGCAGATTGGTTGTGACCACTGTGCAGATTCCAAGACTTGGAATCTTATTAATGAACAGAGTCCAATCGCAGACAGGGGAAAACGGGAAGATCGGTGAGAAACCTGTTGTTAGAGTCTCTAACAGAAAGAGCATTACCAGAGGTAACTTGTTGTTCTGTCTTCTACCTGAAGATTCCTCATCTTTTGAATAGATACCACAGCACAAACCGATTTGGAGGCGGTTCTGTGAATGTTCTCAAACCAGAAACTCATGTCAGGCCAAGAGGGCGAATTGACGTTCACGCCAAATTTGACTGTCCAGATTGTAGTGATTCGTAAACGTATGGAGGGACGCCCACGTAGCTACCTGGAGGATGTCCAGGGCAGGATCTCCAAATGGATTGAGCTCGCAATACTTCTGGAGACTGCTTTTTGGTCAGTGCATAGCAGATATAAGGCAGAGCACGATCCACCAGAGGTGGTTATTTTCTGTACGGCCTTGCTTTTTGTTAATTCCAGCGATCCCCACACAGAATTAATCATCCGCTCGGTGTTCTCTGGTATGATAAATGTAAAAGAATTGGGGTCCAAATGATGGACTCTGTCCTCCACCTTATAGGGGTAAAGCAGAGCATAGAATGCCAGTAGGGTGATGGCTTGACAAATGTGGACCGGTGTCACAACTTTTGGAAGAAAGGGTGCTCTCATCCACAGAACCAGTTCCTCTATGAAGAAAGTGATGAATAGTGGATTCACACACGGAGCATGAAGCTCACTTACCCGCCGCACAATTGTGATGGCAATGAGGAACACTGTTTTGAGCATAAGAAGCTGCAATGGACAGCTATTAATTGGCTGAAAGGGAGTGCACATCAGATTTGTCAGGACCAAGTTAAGGCAGAGGGAGGAAAAAGATGTTGTAAACCTTTCAAAAATACATCACAAACAATGAGGACTTGTCGGGCAACCATAAAAGGCTGAATGGTACCTTTTAACTGTGCCCAAACCAAGGCCCTGCTGAGCAAAAGACAAAAAGAACAGATCTTCAGATAACTTAGGTGGGGGTCGAGGGCAATCTGGCGTGTTCCATACCAAACCACACATCTGTCCCAATGTATGACAAGCAAATAAGTGTTTTGTCGCGGGACGTCTGACTGCCAGGGTGACATCAACCACCTCCAGAGGATGTTCAAAGTTGTTCAGCTGTCGCCACTCAATCGCCATGCATGAAGGTGGAGACTGAAGGCCCAGGTGCAGAACCCTGCCCTGTTGTTGTTACAACAGGTCCTCTCAGAAGCACAGCCTGATTGGTCGGCAGATGGTCTAGCCCAGGGGCTTTGGATACCATACTGTCCATGCCCTGTCTGGGGCCTCTAGGATGATTTGGGCTTAGTCAGTCCTGATCTTCAGAACTCAGGGCAGAAGAGTTACACACAAGAAGGCATACAGGAATTCCTAGTCTCACTCTTGCTGAAACGCATCTGCTAGTGAGGGATGCCTTGGAAATTGCAGCAAACAGAACAGCTAACTTTGTGCATTTCGGGTCGTGGCAAATAGATTGAGCCAAGTTTCTCCCCATTTGCATAAGAGACCCTGTGACACCTCCAGATGTAACTGCCATTTATGGTCCGCTAGGCATCGCCGGCTTTCTTCGTCCACCCTGGCATTCAAAGATCCTGTTGGTGGTTCACTACCAAGAAAATCCCTTGATGATCCATCCATTTCCAGGGACATAGTGCCTCCTGGAACTGGGCCCAGGACCTCACTCCACCCTGTTTGTTGCAATACCACATAGTGGTGGTATTGTCCTGAAGCACCTGTACCAGCCTCCTTTTGATTGACGGAAGGAGGGTTTTAATGCCAGACAGATGGCCTTGAGCTCCAGAAGGTAGGTATGGAGCTAGGCCTCCGCCTGAGAACAAAACCTCTGATCTCCACCTGCCCAGGTGGCTAACTCAAACCAGAAGTGATGCATTGGTCACCACTGTCAGCTCCGGGTTGGGTGGGAGAGGAGTCTGCTGCTGAATGAATCACGGTCCAGAAAAACCACTGTCAAATCTTTTGCTGTCTCCTCTGAAATCTGGATGTGGTTGGAGAGGTCTTCAAGATGTTGGGCCCACTGAGATTTCAGATTCTAATACACAGCCCACATATGCCAACTGGCATGCTTGACTGTCAGAATGCAGGAGGCCATCAGCCCTAGTAGCCTCAGATTTGACCTCACTGAAATCCAGGACACAGGCTGAAAGCTCAAGATCATAGCCTGAATGTCCTGGATTCACCTTTCCGGGGGAAAGGCATGAAACTGAACCATTTCCAGAATAGTTCTGATGAAGGGGAGCATCTAAAAAGGAGTCAGGTGTGAATTTGGCACATTGATAGTGAACCCCAAAGATGACAGGAGGTTCACCTTAGTGTAGATGTGTAACAATTGCCTGTGGGGAGCCCGCCTTCAATAGCCAGAGCTGGTCCCCTGACCTCTGATTGTGTGCTGCTACCACCTGCATCACTAATGTGAATACCTGAGTGGTGCTGTTGAGACCAAAGGGGAGCATATTGAACTAATGATGTTTCTGTCCCAGCACAAACCGCTGGTAGTGCCAATGGGCCTTCAGGACAGGTATTTGAAAATAGGAGTCCTGCTATTCCAATGCCTTCATCTGGTCTCCAGGGTCAAGGGCAGACAAGAATTGGGCCAGTGTGAGCATTTGAATTTATCCTTCTGGAGAAAGGCATTGAGAGGGTACAGGTCTAATACAGGACAAAGGTCTCCACCCTTCTTTGGCACCAGAAAGCAGCAGGAGTAGCACCCACAACCTACTTCTGGTGCTGGCACCCTCTCAATAACCCTCTGGCCAAAAGGGCTTGTACTTCCTGCCATAAGACAGACAGCTGGTCCTCAGTCAGTCATTCCAGAGATGGTGGAAGGTGTGGCATGGTGGCAATGAAGGTCAATATGTACCCCATTTGTACTATCTGCAGGACCCACCTGTCCAATATTATGGTCTGCCAACACAGCAAGAATTGTTGGATCCTCTCTCTAACCAAGTGGCTGACCTCTACTAGGGTACACTTAAGGGGTTTGGGAGGTGGGGTTGCTAGGGGTGCAGTGCAGTGGACTGAGTGGCTCACTAACCTATACCGCAGGGGTGATAGGCACCACAGCCTTGGCTGCAAAACTGCTGTGCTCCTTCCTGAGCCTGCATAAGCTTCTGTTATGGGGTACCTTTGCCAAAACTGTAAACGGAATGGTAGGGCTGATACAACTGGAGAGGAGAGACAGATAAGTCCAAGGAGTGTGCTGTGGCCCTGCTCTCTTTAAATTATTCCAGACCACAATCTGCCTTGTATTCAAACAGTAGAGTCCCGTCAAAGGGCATGACCATCGGATGACTGCACATCACCTGAAAAACCCACTGACCGCAACCAAGTTTGGGGGTGAATTGTGACAATAGTGCCAAAGGCATGCCCAATGGAATCTGTGGTATCCAAGCCACAAAGAATTGTGGACTTGGCTGCATAACAACCATTCTGTATGGCTTTGGTCAAAAAAGGTCAGAGATCTTCCGGGACACCTTTGAGGATCTGAGCCACTGAATCCCAAAGAGGGTGGGACTAGCGCTCCCAGCAGGTAACTGACATACACAGACCTGATGGCCAAGCTGGTGTAAGAAAATACCTTCTTCCCAAAGGTCTTGACTAGTTTTTACTTCCTATGGGAAGCAGTCAGAAGGGTATTTGAGGTAATCTGACTAGTAGGCGCCTGCAACATCAAGCTTTCATAGACGAGGTGCTGAGACAAAAAGGTAGGGTTATCCAGGGCATGGAGGTAGCATCTCATAATTTGGTGACTGACTGGGGTCTGAGCAAGGTTTGGCTCAGGCCCCTAAAAGGGTGTCTGTAATTGCCTCGTTGAAGGGGAGAAGGGGCTCAGTAGATGTTTGCACTGGCCAGAGAACTTCAGTCAAGAAGTCTTGGTCTCTCTAAAGTGAAAAGCTGGAAGTCAAGAACTTCAGCTACCCTACGCAGGACCATTGTGAAAAATGCACTCTCGTCAGTGGGAGGGCCTGGGGGTGAAAGAAGTGCTTACTCAGTGGAAGTAAAAAGGTCACTGGCTTCTTGAAGATATACCAATGTTCTTCATGGTCTGGCTGCCCTACCTCATCACCAAATAATAATCGTTGTCTGAATCCGTACCAAATATGGAATTTTAAGCACATGTTCTTCCTTGTGGAGGTGTTAAGTCAAGCGGGGAGGTTGTGCTTTAAGGCTAATCGGGCTCAGCCATTATTGGAATAGCGTCAACTTGGAGTCAGAGAGCACAATGGGCATCTCATTCTCCAGTGCTGATGGGATGACATCGGCTTTGAGGCTCTTGGAACCAGCCTGGAGGCGAAGTTCGTGCAGGACCCAGGGAAGGCCAAGTGGTGGATTCAGAGCATTCAACTGGTGCAGAGGGCCAACCCGGAAGCATTATCTCTCAAGGAGGGCTCTCTGCACCTTGGGGCCCATGGTGCTCCAGAAGGAGTTGGTAAAGATTCAGAGTCGGAGCATGGCCTTCCGGAACTCTTTGATCTACTTTGGTGCTGCAGATTGTCCCAGAAACCCAGGTTGTGCTGGAACAAGTTCCAGGATAGACTTCAACGTCAGCCAACTTTCGGAGCAACATTGAGAGGCATGGTGACGCACTCTCTCCTTCTCAGACGTATGTGACTGGCAGGAAGAGGCAGAGTTTGGATCACAATGATAACCAGCCTTAGGAACGACTACTGCAACTTCTGGGCCGGGAACGGGACTTGGACAGACTCTTCACCTTGGACCGGTCTCACAGCAGAGTCTTCCAGTACTTGGTGACATACAGCTTCATCTTGCTGTCTCCAATGGGCTTCAGGTTCTTCCACGTGCAGTCACTGCAGCCTTAGTGTCATGCCCAACCCAAGGCACCACAGGCAAACTTGATGAGGATCTGTCACAGACATTTGTTTGCAACAGTCCTAACAGGAATTAAAATCTGTTGTTTTGGGAGGTGACTTTTTTCTTACACAGAAAAAGTTTGATGTTAATGGTCTCAAAGTGCTGAGAGATACCTCCAGATTTCCATATGGGGGGATGGACAGAAAACAACCGATAGTGCGCAGGAGTAGTACCTACATATGTTCCGCAGGTGACTTCCAGAGCGGAACGGCGTACGTGTAGAACCACAAGGCGCTACCTACCTGCACATAGAGGTACTTTTGAAAAAGTTTCCCGATTCAATCGGATGCTGCTGCAGCACGTCAAGCCTTATGGTTTCTATAGGCTAGGATTGACCTAGGGGATTGCATTTTGCCACAGCAATCTTTTCGGGCAACTGGATGGCTTTTAACAGTTCATATATTCTTTCACCATTTCTTACTGGTGAACCAGAAGAGGTCAGGAAATCTCTCTGTGATCACAATTGGCCAAAGTCATGCACTATGCCAAATCCATACTGACTGTCCCTATAAATGGTGACTTTTAACTGGGTGGAAATAGGGCACGCTCTAGTAAGAGCTACCAATTCTGCCACCTGTGCAGAAAACACTCCTTGAAGCCATGAAGCTTCCAGTATGCCGGACATGGTACACACAGCGTATTGTGCTCTCAATTTGGCCATGTTATCTCTCAGGCAGGAACCGTCAACAAAGATAATTTGATCATTCTCCTCCAAACTGGTATCTCTAACATCAGGTCTAGGCTTCATGCACAATTCATTTACTTCCAGACAGTCATGCTCAATATGATCCATTTTATCAATGTCAATATATTAATTTGGGAGCAAAGTTGCTGGGGTAAGCACTGTACGTCTTTTGATTGATACATTGGGAGACGCCAGGATTGCTGTCTCATACCGGGTAAGTCTTGCACTGGTTAGGTACTGGATCTTAGATCTAGTGAGTACGACTTTGATAGAATGTGTGACCATGATAGTGAGGGGATGACCCATCACAATGCTCTCACTCTGAGCGAGGCTCTGTTCAACTGCTGCAACGGACCGCAAATAGCCTGGTAATGCTGCTGCAACTGGGTCCAAAGTGCCTGAAAAATATGCCATTGGGCGATTTACACCGCCATGAGTTTGAGTCAAGACAGACAAAGAACAAGCATCACGTTCATGACAAAACAACAGAAAGGGTTTCGTGAAGTCAGGCATACCAAAAGCTGGGGCTTGGTACAGGCTCTCTTTCAAATCTGTAAACGCTTTCATTCAAGCTTGGCCTAGTACTAAAGGATCTGAAACCTCCTTGTGAGTCAGCTTTTGCAAGGGCTTTGAAATGACTGAAACATTCGAAATCCACTGGCGGCAGTAGCTCACCATTCCCAAAAACATTCTAATATCTCTCTGGGTAGTCGGGGCAGGCATCTGTAATATGCTTGTGACCCTCTCTCTGGAGATTTTTCTGATTCCCTTTGCAATCAAGTGACCCAAATATTTTACTTCTTTCTGACAGTACTGCAATTTAGTTGGGTACACCTTAAGACCATTGTCTCCCAAATGATTCTGTGATGCAATCGTGTCATGCTTGCACCCCCCTCTCGTTTTGGATGAAATCAACAAATCGTCAATGTACTGTACCAAGGTCGACTAGCAAGGCATTTCCAATGGCTCTAAATTCTTTTTGGTTGAACATGGAAGGTGACTCTGAAAACCCTTGTGGGATCCTACACCAACAGTAGACCCTGTTTAAGAATCTGAAACAGAAGAGAAATGTACTATCCTCATGAAGAGGTACGGAAAAGAACGCCTGTGACAGGTCCACCACAGTGAACCACTCAGCATCCCATGGACTTTGAACCATAATTACATCAGGATTTGGTACCACTGGGCAACATTTAACCACAATGTAATTTACTTTTCTCAGGTCTTAGACAATTCAGACTTTCCCACATGGTTTATGCAGCCCCATCATTGGTGAATTACATGGGCTGCTCAGCACTTCTTTCAATACGTCTCTGTCTAAAAATTCTGCAATTATTGGTGCTACACTTTCAATTGTCTCTTTTGTCGTGTGGTACTGTGCAGTCTGAGGATAAACTGCATTCGGCTTGAATGTGACTTTAACTGGCTCAACCCCTTTTATCAAACCAATGTCTTTCCCTGAAAAATCCCATACCTTCGTCACTACAGATCCCTGTAGATCAGGAGGAAGATCTCTTACAATAAAAAACTGGAAAGAAACTAATTAGAGGGTATTCCTCATTTAAAGTGTCACAGGTTATTTCAAGAATTGGGTCATCTTCATCATCACTATTTGTCTGAATTGCAATACCATAATTTGAGCAAGTGATTGAACACTTGTTTTGCATAATAAATCCCTTCCCAGTAGGGACAGAGGGTTTGAGTCCCAGACTAAGAATTTATGTAATCCCTTGAAATTGCCAATTTTAAGCAGGACTAGTTCTGTGGTGGGGCTGGTCAAATACTGATTTGCGACTCCTACAATCGGGACTGCTTTCCCAGAAAGGGGCAGATTTGGAACTCTACTGATCTCACTTTAGAGCGTGTAGCTCCAGTGTCAACCAAAAATGAGACTTTGTACCCTAGCACTTTTCCCTTCACACAGGGACCCTTTTGATCTACCTCTAATGATGCGGCCAACATGTATTCCTCCTCATCCCAACTCTCACTTACCCAATCATCATTTATTCCATTCTCACTGTGTAGGGGAAATTAGTGTACAGTATTATTACTCTGGTTCAATTTTTGACCTGTGACCGTCTGAGAAAGCTTCACCTGCTGCTAGTCCATAGGGGTTTGAGGTATTTGAATTTGTTGTCTAGGCACCATTTGAACCTGTGGTTGCATCTGCTGTATCTGGGGCATTTGTGCTTGCAATGGCTGCATGGGCTGCATAGGCTGCAACTGATTCATGTTATTCTGAAGATTTGGATTCTAATTCTTTGCCCTCTCATATTTTGGTGTGAATTGACATTCTTTTGCTGAACAACACCTCCCTGATTAGGCGTTGGGCACTCCCGATTCTAATGCCTGAGGCATGCAAATGTTACTCTCAACTGATCAATGGGTCTGTCCTGGTGCACAAAGGACTTGCCAAATTTCAGCTGAAAAAACGTTTCACTCAACTCAGAACACAACCTCGACTTGCCAAACACGCCCGACTGGCCTATTAAACGGACAAATTACAACACAAAACAAGTGTCTCATACACTTTTAATGTACTCCGGAGTCTTAGACCTCACAGGGTCAATATACCAACAACCACATGGACAATTGTTTTTAGCACAAAGTGCCACACACATGTGAAGTTCGATGACTTCCCTACTTTCACAATGCAGAGTACGCAACCTCCTTCTACAACATCATTTGGAGTACGCAAACTCCCTAAACCTCACAACCATCACAATTCACCTGCAGTATGCTTAAGCTGTGAAAGCACAAAGACCCTGTCTTTCACACAATCACTAGAACACCGAGAACATTTTCAAACAAGCATAGACAAACTCTGAGGACCTGGGAAAATCACTATGGGCGTTTAGGGGCACATCTTCTCTCTATTTTGCATCACTGAACCTGAAAACATCAACCAAATCAACAATTTGACCTATCTTCTCCGTGTGACTCTACGATAATCCCTTGAAGAGACCACCCTAGTCTAGATTCGAGGACGTGCTCTCAAGGAGACTGAAACCCATGTAACCGTCCTCTGCTACCATTTCTTGTGGCAGCACGTCAAGCCTTATGGTTGATATAGGCTAAGAGTGACCTAGGAGACGTAACTGTTGTGGGCCGATGAACCTTTGGACCCCGTTAAGATGGTCACGCTCCCTGTTCCAAACATAAAATCAATAATCAAAAATCAACAATATAAGTTCAATAGTCAGTAAAGCCACAAACCGTGACCCATTTCGCCACAAATAACCACACCTTTAGAATCAGTTAAAATATTTATTTCCCTAGATTTACAATGCTAAGATTACATAAATCAATCTTAAAACCACATGATAAAGATACAGAAACAACACTGGTTGACCAAAGCATCTAAAGAATCTTAACTAGATTAAAGCATTAATGACAAGACTTTCAATGGCGACAGTACAGATCGATAGCAAGAGTAGTTGCGCAATGGAAATAACATACATTGAATCAGCAATTGGAAAGGAGTCAGTTTGCTACTAAACAGGTGAGCAGAGGGAACACCTCACTAACTCCAGATTAGCATTAGCATGTTGGGCTGCATGCTAAGGTTTTAGCATCATAAATTTGGAAAACATCTAGCTATGGCTCATCAAACATTTCAGCAGATACCTGTCCTTAAGGATCAGCAAGCGGCCTTATCTTCATCGGGGGGCACCAGCATCAGGACAGAGGAAGGGAGGGGAACGGTTCAGAATCGGGGCTCTAAGTTCTCCAAACCATTTGGCTAATATCTAAGGCAGGCAGGAAAGCACTACATGTTCTAAACATCAAGCTCTAAAGTAAGCAACAGCATCACTGCATGGAGCATAAGAAATAAACTTGAATAGCAAATACCAGTGTCAGTAGACAAGGTGGCGAGTGTCAAAGTGACAGACGAATCTCGTGAAGAGTGTAAAGGAATGATTGAGTACTCCAAGAGCAGTGCAGTTAAGTTAAAGTTGTTCCACGTTGTCATTGGTCAGCGGCATCTTGCGATGACATTAGCCCAATGAATTTTAATTTTCAAATCTAAGATATAACTAAGTAGTCCTTCACATGTCGATGATTGGCTGTTCTCCATCTGCGTAAATCAGTCGATACAACAGGAATCAATTTGTAGATCCATCCGTCCTCCATCAGTAAGCCCATTGGTAGTTCCTGGGAGAGCTGCTTTCCCATACGCTTTATGTAAAAGTTTGTTACAATTCAAGGACATGCAAAGTTTCACACATTTCCGGAAGAGAATAACATTTGGTTACTACAACTCGGGTCAACTTCTACAATAAAACAAAGCATGAGATCATTTTACTAACGCTGCATTTTCAGTAATATGGGCATTCATTTCAGCCTAGGCCTCGCTAACTTGAGGCCTTCAGTTAGCATAACCAGGTTCATAATATTTAGCTACAAGTATGACAGATTACTGCATTTCAACATTTATATAAACCCTTAAAGCATGTTCATACATTATTATTATTATTCAACTTCGTATATTATGATGGCCAATCAATTAGGCACATTTTCGAGTTACACTTTATTTTCTATGTTAACTCATTTTCTATATAAAATCAAAAGCAGAGATACACGCAATAATAATAATAATTATTAGCATTAATTTCAGCGCTCACAATGCCTGGAAAATATTCAAAAGTTGAAGAATCTGGTTAAAAGTCTCTGTCAGAAAGAGAAATAGCGAGTAGTGGGCTATGAATCTAGTATCTTTAATTGGATGTTGTGACTTAGGGCCAGATGTAGGAAATTCAGAGTTTGCGACTTGAGAATTGCGAGTCTGAGCGACTCACAATTTGCAAGTCGCAAACCCGGATGCAGGAAGGTGTCCCTGACACCATCTGCGAATCGCAAGGGGGTCGCATAGACCCTCCTCATTAATATTAATGAGGTGGGTCGCAATTTGCGCCCCCCTTCCGTGTCGCAGCACTCACAGGGATGGTGGCCTGCTGGAGACAGCAGACCACCATGTCTGTGAATGCTTTTCAATAAAGCAGTTTTTAAAGGAAAACGAGTTGCAACACAAACGAAAAAATGTTTTCAGGGCCATTCACAAAGGGGTAGGGGTCCCATGGGGACCACTTGCCTTTTGCAAATGGGTTAGCACCCATTTGAAATGGGTGCTAACTGCGAATTGCTTTGCGACCGTGTTCGCGGTCACAAAGCAATTCTACATCGCAATGCGAATCGCAAATAGGAAGGGGAACACCCCTTCCTATTTGCGAGTCGCATTTCCATTTTGCGAGTCGGTAACCAGGTTACCGACTCGCAAAATGGGAATGAGCATCGCGATGTGCTTTTTGCATGGCGCAAACAGTGAATTTCGCCGTTTGCCCCATGCAAAAAGCTTCGTACGTCTGGCCCTTAGTTCCAATCTTCCTTTCAGAAGTTACGCTTAATACAAGGTTTTATTTTATTAATTTTAAGAAGTGCCTTTATCCAAAGCACTAGAAGAAAAATCAACTGTGTAATAAATATATTGCACTATGACCTTTAAAGGGTAACAAGGTGGGGGGAAAGAGGATCATCTATATTTATATGTATTTACAAAGGAAAAGAGAAAAAAGTCAAAGAAAGAAGGGAAGGTTTTAGAAACAGTTAATGAATCTGAAACAAACAACAAGAAGCAGATTGTTCAAGAGCCTGGAACCAAGTGCAGTAAAAACCACCACCACGAGGGATGCAGCGGTGGTGGAAGTAGGGCTGAGGGTGTGGCAGCCCTCAAAATAACCTTGCAGAAGTTCAGAAGACAAAAGATCAATAAATAGTCCTTTCAAATATGCTTTGATTGGGTTGCATTTGGTGCGGGAACAAGACATAAGTCAAGTGTCAGGTGAGGATGTCATATAAATTGCTGCTTATTTAACATGGAGGTTTCGGTTTCCCTTTTCTTTCACCGATTGGAAAGTGAGGGAATTTTGTAAATGTAAACCAAGTTGTTGGGGTACAGAAAGTGTGACAAACAATAATTAAATACTTGTAAATAAAAAAGTATATATACATAAACTTTACACATATTTCAAAATATATCAGCAGCAAGGAAAGTACAAATAAGGTACATTGTTTTTTGAAATTCTGATGGGTGATGGTAACAAAGATTTTATTAGTATCAAAACAAAAAAGACACTTTACTTCAGTGACCTGCAAATAATACATACACGCAGAGATCCGAGTTTTCCACATACCACTTGTCCGCTACATAGGTTGGCAGTACACCTGAATTTCTGATGCAGAAGTAGTGGCCACTTCAATAATAACGCGCCTTCTGTAAAAGTTAATTTTGTACCACCCCAATTTTGCTCCAAAATGCACTACTGTACACACACACAAAAAACCACTATGCTTCTTGGCGCAAGCTAATTTGCCACACTTGTTTGTTGAGTAGGATTTGATTGTTCAGAACACTTATGACTT
This sequence comes from Pleurodeles waltl, assembly GCF_031143425.1. NCBI lineage: Eukaryota > Metazoa > Chordata > Amphibia > Caudata > Salamandridae > Pleurodeles > Pleurodeles waltl. The sequence continues at coordinate 1,129,761,676 of NC_090439.1, forward strand.
CAGTGATGCCACACTGATGGCGCGACCGCCATACCAGATCGAGAGCCAGCAGAGAGAGAGTAAATGGCCAAGCCCAGCTGGACAATCACAAGAAAGAAGTCAGGAAAGTAGTTCAGTAAGATACACAGGTTCAAGTAACTTTGTATAATTAACAATAATGCAGCAGAACAATGTTGTTGGATTCCAGAGGTACAGAATAGATGGACTGCCGCAGTGCTTAATTTGTTAAAAAAAAAAAAAAAAAACTATATATTTGTATCAAGGGCTTTGCCGCCACTGCCGGTTACACTAGCCAGTGGCAGTAACCTCACAACTACTAACCATCACACTCCTACAATTGTGACAGATTGAGGCTATTCCAGGCCCCAAAGCTATAAGAATGGCTTGGGTGGCAAGTATTAGTCATTTTTAATGTATACTGAATTATTAAACACCTGTTGTTGTACTCCTCTCTAAATTATACAAACAGCACCACCATGTGGCAGAGTGCTGTATGTGCCAGTGTTGACAATTTAGTGCCAGTACCCAGCACCAAAAACCTCCAGCTCAGCTTTAGCACTGGACTGCGGGTCTTATTTAGCTCATCGGGCGGTAAGGATGTAACTTTCCCCGGCAATAGGGCTTCTAACCTGGTACTTTGGAAGTGGAGGACACATCTCGACACTCTGCACCAAAGCAGCAGCTGTCTCCTACCTTTACCATACTCTTCTGGGTGTTACTGTCCTGCCAATGAACCAGTCAGTGACACGATCACGTTGACAGGACAGGCACCCTGAAAATGGCTCGCTGGTTTATTCTAAAAAGAAGGTATTGTTGGAAAACTGAGAAACTCCACTTTCCAGCAATACCTTTCATTCCCTGCAAAGCGCCAGTCGCTCACACTAAGATGTGATCACCTGGCGATTATATTAGACACCAGGGACTTTTTTTTTTTTTTTTAAGATGGAGAAGCCTCTTGGGTAAAGGCCTGCTGGGCTCCCTCACCCCCATGACAGGATCACTCTTTTTGCCCACCCTGGGTGGAGGCTGGAAGTGATTATCCGGGGGAGGGCAACGGGGGGGCAGAATGCCCACCAGACACCAGGGAGAAAAGGGAGCAATACAATCTCTCTGTCCGCCTGGAGGTTATTAATACCAGGGATTTTACATTTGGGCAAAGCAAAGCGATGCTGGGTTTCCCCCGTCAATTGCCCGTACCCCCACCTCAATAGGGACAAACCAGTCTTTCTTCACCCGCAGGAGGAGAGGGGTTTGCCCCCAATTTGCCTCTATTAGAAACGACGATAGACACCAGGGATTTCAACATGGTGCCAAACAAACAAATGGGTTGCGCCTGTCTACCCTGGTATCAAGCTATGCCCAAAACCCCAAAAGGGACACAATAGGATTTCTGCGATTTACCGCAGATTTCAGAACACTCCCTCACAGAAATATGAGGAAATGTGGGTTTTCGCCCAAAGTTTGAGGCTTGCAAGGGCTTCTGCGGTAAAAAAAAAAACATTGGGAGATCCATGCAACTCACACCACCCTGTACTCTATGTGTCTAGTTTTCAGAAATGTCCGGATTTGAATTTGATAAACTGCCCTGGGTGGAAGCTGAGTTAGGGCTCAAAATCCACAGCAACCCACATTGTTTTAAAAAACATAAAAGCTCACTGATTTTGCTTCGTAAAACGTGATGTCTTCAGGTCATGTTTTCAGGAATTTTGTGTCGCAAGCACTAGCCTCAGCAAGACAAGTGGGTACCGTTTTTACTGGTGATGTGTGGGAAGAATATCTTTTGTCATTACCAACTGGATTTCTCTTTATTTGTGACTTCCGAAGGTAAGCGAGTGTGAAAGAAAGAAAATATTTTGCAAAACACCCTCTTAACCATGTGATCGTATTGGTAACCTCAAATTCAGAGATGTGTAAATAGCCAGTGTTTCTATACTCCGTTTCCTGCATACATTTTGTTTCCATCATCTCCAGTTTTTATTCTTTATATTTTACCATAAGAAATATTGTATTGTCTGTATACAAAGAAAAAACATTGTAAGGTGCAGCTCGGTTTTTGGTTGGGAGTATTGCATGTTTTTTGATGAACCTACAAACTATATATATATAGTGCAGTGACTAGAAGGGTCTGTCACACGTAACAGTGTATTGCTTTTGCAAATCAGTCATTGTGACAAGAAATTATAAATGAAACGTTACCACAAATTTCTGTTTTTTTCCTACTCGTTTTCATTTTTTTTTAAATGTCAACAGTTTCTTTGGGAAAACCATGAGGGATCTACACAAATGACAAATAGCTTTCCTGGATCACCCATGGTTTCCACACCGGTTTTCACCATAAACTGTAAATTGGCTGAAACCACAAAAATTAAGGAAAATTGACTACCTCTTTGGAAATTTGAAACTGTGGTAAAAAAAGAAAAAAAAAAAATAAGAACCCAGCTTGTTCCTGAAACCTGGGAAGATGGTGATCTCAGCACAGCAAACCTTTTGTTGATGCCCTGTTTTAAACAGAAACTTATATCCTTCTTACGCTGCACTTTTTTTCCCCTTTTTTCTCCCCAAAAACCTCAAATTTACCTATATTTCGGCATCTTTCTCATTTCCATCCAGGGGAATCTATAAACCACGGGTACCTTTAGAATCCCCAGGATGTTGGGAAAAAAGATACAAATTTGCAATTGATAAATTTTGTGGAAAAACATTATGGAGGTTTAAACCCAAGCTACCCCAACACCTCATAAAATAAAATAAAAAATAAAAAAAGGCTTATCATCAAGGGGGAAAAAGGCAAAACGATAAGGAGGTTCTTCTTTAGATATTGATAAAGTCTAGCCTCACATGAGTGACAGGATGGGTATGTTTGCAAAAGATATATCAGACAAGAGTAGATTAAGTTCCGTGATATACACTATTTAGGGGCCAATTTAATTTACTATTGATAGGGGTGAGCAATGAGTCCTATAAATATGAAACAATTACAGTTTTATGAATGGAATTATATATATATATATATATATATACATATATATATAGAGAGAGAGAGAGAGAACAATTGTATTCATATCTTACTGTACATAAAAAAAAAACTCAGAAATCCACTGAAAACCACAAAAGTGAAAGTAACATTATAGTTAACAAATCATTTTAGTGACAATCTAACGTTTGAAACTAAAAGAAAATACTGAAATTCTCCAGTTCTAGTTATCTCTAGTAATTATAACTCGTGCCCTAAGGTAACTATAACTTGCGCCCTCGGCATGCAGTGTTGTCATCAATTGTGTAATTTCAGATGTTGCAGTGATGTCATAGATCATGTCATGAGTGATGTACTATGTGGGGTAATTAGCAGTGCATGTCCAGGGTGAGTTAGTTATTTTAGGACACAAGTTACGAGGGATAACTATAACTGGCGAGTATCAGCATTTGTTTTTAGTTTAAAACATTATTTTGTCAATGATTCTTTCACCTAACTATAATGTTATTTTAACCTTTGATTGTTTTAGCAAATACGTGCCAAAGTGAACTGTCATCAGATTAAGAATATCACTTACGAATTGGCAAGTGAGTCACGGTCAAACTAGGTTGGGAGTTAAAGTCGAGCGTTTTAGCAAAAATTAAGGATCACCTAAAAGAAAAGGCTGTTATGTGGAAATAGCATAAGGTATGGTTGGTCTGAAAATGTGTTCCTGACAGCGGGTGGAGTAACTTCAAAGTGGCACTTGATGGGGAAAGTCCTGAACAGTTAGCGTTCCATGCACAACCTGTGAAGATCTGCAAGCTTGCGTGAAGCAACTGACTGTCAAAAGTGACTGCCAACATATAGATGAGTAGTGGAAATATTAACCGGACGTTGCAGGATCAGAAAAAAACACCCTGGGGGGCTTAATAAAAAAAATATATCAAAAAAATAATTACTTGTAGGAAGGCAAAATATCAATGACATTTATAAAAAATAAACAATTGAATCAGGCCCAGGTATCAAAAAAAGGTAGTCTGGTAAGAAATAAACCATTCTGTGCTGCACTTGAAGCAGTTACTGCACCAAACCTTTAGAAAAACAAGGAGCTCTTTGTAGCATTTGGACAGCTCCATCTAAGAAAAACAATTTCTAAGGCGGACCATGCGAGGTGGATCGTCAAATACTTTCAGAGTTGCAATTCCCAAGCCAAACCACACTACTTTCTGTGCCTTTGCCACAGGCAAGTCATAAAAAAGAGGAGCCACTAAGGCTTTCCTACGCATCCCACTTGCAGACATTTGTAAAGCTGCTAAATGGTCTACTAACCACACGTTAACTACACATTACTGTGTAGATTTTTATGGCTGCCAAGAAGCCTGATATTTACGCCTGCCAAGAAGCCTAAGTAAGACAAACTGTAATTAAAACTGTTCCGAATATTTTCCATTGATGCTCGCAAGCCACCACTTAAGGGCGACGGATACTTCTTTTACAGTCTATGCACAATATGTGATCTACGGCTGCAAATGAAAAAGGTTATTTTTTCTGTCACAAAAAATTGTTATGTAGATTTGTAGAGCGCCATATCACCTGGGAAGGTTTCCTGGCACTGAGTAGGCGTGAGCCTAAACACAACTAGGGCCTAGTGGGACTATTCAAAAAGCCAGATCTTCACCTTCTTGTGGAATTCAAGTGAGGAGGAGGATGTTGTGTAGCAGCTGGTAGTTCCCCACTGTAGCAGCAATGTAGGAAAAGGCTTGATTGCCGGATCTGGTTTCCCGTGTGTGTGAGATTTGTGCAAGTAGGAGTCTGGACAAGAGGAGGTGTATGGAAGGATTGTGAAAGCAGATGTGATCGTTGAAGTATGCTGATCCAATGGTATGTAGCACCTTGAAAGTGTGGGTGAGGAGTTTGAAATATACTCGTCTGTGAATGGAGAGCCAGTGGAGATCCCTCAGGTGTGGTGTGATGCAAGTGCAGCATGAGAATTTGAGAGGGAGTCTGGCCGCTGATTTCTGAATGATCTGCAGCCTTCTAGTCACATTTTGCTGATAACGGCATAGAGAGTACTCCTGTGGTCCAGTCTGCTTGTGACTTGGGTGTGCATGACTGTTTTTCATATGCTGATTGGGAGCCATTTGAAAATCTTCCTTGAGGGGGGAAATACTACACATCTGAAAAGTGAAACTCTTCTTAAAAAGAAAAAAGCAACTTGCTGTACTACAAGCCGCAAACTGGCTGTTGTAGTGTTTTTCTTATTCAATATGCAAATAAGTGGATGGTCATTTGTATTCAAACCAAAGTTCCACATTGCGCAACTGTACGTCTTCTGGATCATGATGTTTTGGGGTGTAAATACAATTTATAATTAAAAACAAAATGGTATAGTAAGACATGTTATAGGTACTCAAACTGTCTAAAGGCCAATACATCTAACCCCATTTCAATGAAACAAAAATTATTATATTGTTATTTTCATTATAATTAAATACCATTTGACTGATGACATTCCAACTAAAAACAAATCCCATTATACCAAACAGCTATTTAAAGTTAAAGAACAAATGGGGCTAGTGTATGGGGCAAAGATGCTTGGAGGCAGGGAGTGTAACAAATCAAAAGCATAACGAGGAATGGGAAATTTGCCATAACGAGTCTCACAAAAGAAAGCTGTTAGGAACAAGGCGGCAGTGTTGGGGAGGAAACCTCGTTCCCTAAATAAAAAACATGTTAAGGGGATCCCAGTTTAATGGTTCTCTTATTCTAAAGCAGAGTAAACATGAAAGGCAAGGCACAGCACGAGCTGAGACACTTGTCTTTAGTATGCCATGATAGAGGATTTCAACATTACTTTTAGATCAATTGGTTTAGAGAGAACAGCTATATAAATTTTTATTTGCTTGACAGGAATTTATTAGACTTTACAAAAACGGGAACTTCGTTAAGAAGGTTTTACATAAAGTTTAAACACCTCCAAAACGTGTTAAAATTCACATTGGTTTCCCAAGAGCATAAGAAATATAGGAGGTCATTACAACATTGGCGGTAAAAGCCGCTTACCCCCGTGCAGAAGACCGCCAACACACCGCTGTGGCCGCGGAAATCCGCCACAGCTATTATGACACACATCCCGAAATCCGACAAAATTCAGACACCCACACAAGTCCGCCACAACAAAGGTCAGTGATAAACTGTCGAAAACAAACCTCCACCGTCACGCCAACAGAAATACGCCCATGCTATCACGACCCACAAATCCACGCTGCGGTCTTTCAACCGCGGTATTCCACTGGCGGTACACACCGCCGCTCTCAAAATACACACACATCTCCAAAACAACACCACATTGGACAATTCCAAATACACACACCTGATACACATACACACACCACTCCCACACACTCAATACAATATAAAACACACACCCACATCACCCATAAACCCCTACGACCAAAAAAATCTGAAAGAAGCACAGAGAGAGACACCACCATCCACAAACTAGCATCCACAGGCACTCAACACCATCACCCACACTACTTCCACGCACAAAACACCACACACCACTACATATCACCACACTTATCACCACATACACCACCCCACACATCACCTACACCACCCCATGGCACGGCATAGACACCCCAGGTTCTCGGAGGAGCTCAGGGTCATGGTGGAGGAAATCGTACGGGTAGAGCCACAGCTATTTGGAGCACAGGTGCAGCACACCTCCATAGCTAGGAAGATGGAGCTATGGCAAAGAATAGTGGAAAGGGTCACCGCATTGGGACAGCACCCAAGAAATCGGGACGACATCAGGAAGAGGTGTAACCACCTACGGGGGAAGGTGCGTTCCGTGGTCTCCAGACACAACATCGCGGTACAGCGGACTGGCGGCGGACCCACACCTCCTCCCCCACAACTAACAACATGGGAGGAGCAGGTCTTGACTATTATGCATCCTGAGGGCCGCGCAGGAGTCGGTGGAGGAATGGACTCTGGTAAGTCAAATCTTAACTATCATATCCCCCACCCTACCTGCATGCTACCACAGACCCCCACTCTCACCCCCTCCCCTATCACTCCAACTCCTCACATATGTACTACTAACACAAACCACCCATCCCAACACCAAGCCCTGCATGACACAACAAAGCATGGATACCCATCACTAAAGCATGCCCACTGCACATACCCATAACACCCCCCTCAACCATCATCACACAAGCCCCCACACAGGAGTGCAAGCACTGGGGTACACGGTCACCCACCCATTGCACACCATGACACACACAGATGCAATAATCATGCTTTTACACCCCTGCAGGACCACTACCCGTCACCAGACAGGAGGGTCCAGACATCTCCACCCCACCCACAGAAGAGGCCCACAGTGATTACAGCAGCTCTGTCCAACTGGATCTAGATGACCAGCCCGGACCATCGTGGGCCTCGGGACAGTCAGTTCCCCACACCCAGTCACAGGCCACCACAGACCTTCCACCCTCTGGTAACACCAGCACAGCACTCACCCAGCGGGCCCATACCTCTGTGCCCAGGACACGTCAATCAGCTGTGTGTCCACCACTACAGGGAACCCAGGATAACCCACCACCCCAACAACAACAGGGACCTGGGGGCAGTGGTAGTGGGCACACGGTCCAGGGGACGGAGGCCCAGGAACACAGGGGAACTGGGAGGGCTGCTGTGCGACAGGGGGCGGACAGGCCTAGGGAACCCACTCTCCACGAGGCCCTCTCCTCCATCATGGGAGCATACCACCACTCCCAGGAGACGATGGCAACGGTCCTGGCCAAGTTTCAGGAGACCCAGCGCATGAAGGAGGAACAGTATTTGGGCTTCAGGGAGGAACTCAGAACCATCAGCACCGCCCTGGGTACCATCGTAGGGGTGCTGTAGGAGATACTTAACACCAGGAGGGACACTGTGGCACTCCAAGGGGCCCCTGACACCAGCATGGACGAAGAACTGCCCACCACCTCCGCCGGCGCTAGTGAACAGGACGCCCCGCCACAGGACCACCACACCAGCACCCCACCCCCTGCAGACGGAGAACCACCCCGCAAACGGTCCCTGAGATCCAGGAACAAGACAGAGCACGATGCCAAGACCCCCGCCAAGAAATGAGACCACCATGATTGTCATCCTACTGTCCCACTTTGTAACCCTGTCCATATTGGAACTGTCCCAGCTCCACTTCCTATGCCCATATGGGCAATGCACCTGTGAGACTAATAGACTGGACTCTGCCATGGACATTCCTCCACCATCACCCCTCACCGTTTTACAACCCCCCTCCAATATTTAGCACTGCAATAAACACCCTTGAAGCACAAAACCATCTGGAGTCAGTCTGTGATTTCGAAAATGTGTACTATCAATGACAGTGACAAAATCCGTTCTCAAATGTAATGTCAACATACCTATGTCACACATCTCAAGTCCAGTGAAACCGTAATGGAAATGTACAACTCAGTTACCATATACTGGTTGAAATCGACAGACAGGATAGAGGTGGAAGTGTAAAAGTACTTGTAGTAGGCAGGAATGTGTTCTCACCTGTGTGTCACTGGAAATATTGCTGGATAACTTAGTCCCTGTTGTCATTGTCTTCTTCCTCTGCTTCCTCCTCATCACTGTCCACAGGCTCCACAGCTGCCACAACACCGTCATCTGGACCATCCTCCTGCAGAAAAGGCACCTGTCGTCGCAAAGCCAGATTGTGAAGCATACAGCAGGCCACAATGATCTGGCACACCTTCCTTGGTGAGTAGAATAGGGAACCACCTGTCATATGGAGGCACCTGGCCTTCAGGAGGCCGAAGGTGCGTTCGATCACCATTCTAGTCTGCCCCTGGGCCTCATTGTAGCGTTCCTCTGCCCTGGTCCTGGGATTCCTCACTGGGGTCAGTAGCCATGACAGGTTGGGGTAACCAGAGTCCCCCAATAGCCACACCTGGTGCCTCTGGAGTTGACCCATCACATAAGGGATGCTGCTATTCCGCAGGATGTAGGCGTCATGCACAGAGCCAGGGAACATAGCATTTACCTGGGAGATATACTGGTCTGCCAAACATACCATCTGTATATTCATGGAATGATAACTCTTCCGGTTCCTGTACACCTGTTCACTCCTGTGGGGGGGGTGGGGGGGAGGGGACCAGAGCTACATGGGTCCCATCAATGGCACCTATGATGTTGGGGATATGTCCAAGGGCATAGAAGTCACCTTTCACTGTAGGCAAATCCTCCACCTGAGGGAAAACGATGTAGCTCCGCATGTGTTTCAGAAGGGCAGACAACACTCTGGACAACACGTTGGAAAACATAGGCTGGGACATCCCTGATGCCATGGTCACTGTTGTTTGAAATGACCCACTTGCAAGGAAATGGAGCACTGATAGCACCTGCACTTGAGGGGGATCCCTGTGGGATGGCGGATTGCTGACATCAGGTCTGGCTCCAACTGGCTACACAGTTCCTGGATTGTGGCACGGTCAAACCTGTAGGTGATGATCAAATGTCGCTCCTCCATTGTCAACAGGTCCACCAGCGGTCGGTACACCGGAGGATTCCGCCATCTCCTCACATGTCCCAGCGGACGGTGCCTAGGAAGGACAACAGCGAACACAGAGTCAAACAACTCAGAGGTATGTACCCACAGTCTACATAGAACACCATTCATACACAGAATCTGGCCTGTATTTGTGTTGTGCGACAAGGCCTAGGTCTGTGTGACTCAGTTGTGAATCAGGCCATGTGGGCCCCTGAAATGGCGGCTGCCTGACCTCTAAACTGGGACAATGGGATGTGAGGTAACTGCGCTGGCGTTGTACACCGTCGCGGTAGGAGAACGCTGCGCAATGCTGCATTGGTTAACATTGGACCCTATGGGTCCCAGGAGCCAATGACGATGTATGCCGGCGGTGATGGTACGCACCGCCGCGGACGTGACCGCCATTTTCTATCTGTTCAATCACTCGATACCTGATCTTCGACAGGAGAGGACATACACTGCAAGTGTTGCTGTGACCTCGGTCTGGAAGAGCCAATGGCTCGTGTGTCTGGGGAAAGGGCCCCTGCCTTCACTGCAGATGAGTTGGAGAAGCTCGTGGACGGGGTCCTCCCCCAGTACACGCTACTCTACGGTCCTCCAGACCAACAGGTAAGTACACAGGAAGCACGTTGTATGGGCTATGCCTGTGTGGAGAGGGCTGGTTGCAAGAAGGAAGGGGGCACAGTTCTGCGTGCATGAAGGACTGTGAATGCATATGCCACATGGCAAGGCTAGGGATGTGGGTCACTCACTTCGACGGTGCAGTTGGTAATGACTTCTCTTCTTCCCCTTTACATTTCATGTAGGTCAGTGCCCACCAGAAGGATATTTGGCGTGCCATCGCCAAGGATGTCCGGACCCTGGGGGTCCACCACAGACAGAGCACCCACTGCCGTAAAAGATGGGAGGACATTCGCCGCTGGAGCAAGAAGACGGCGGAGGCTCAGCTGGTGACGGCCTCCCAACGTGGGAGGGGTGCCCGTCGAACCATGACCCCCCTGATGTTCCGGAACCTGGAGGTGGCCTACCCTGAGTTGGATGGGCGCTTCAGGGCATCACAGCAGACACAAGGGGGTGAGTACAACATCATTCAGCATACCTTGCGTGCAGTGAAGGTGTCTGGGTGGGGGAGGAGGGCTGTGGGTTTCCCTAGGCCAGTGCGAGTTCCGTAGGTTAGGCCCCTCCGTAATGCAGCCCATGTGGCACCCCACCCCACCTCTGTAGAGTGCCAAGTACAGGAATACATGCCCCTGTATCATCTATGTGTGCAGATGTCGACCATAGCCATGTAGGATATATCCCAGGAATTGCATCTGTAGAGCCCAACAGCGCGGCGTAGTGCAGGGGGCTTCTGTGTCTGTATTGTCCGCCAACGGTAGCGGTAAGCCATGCACTCAACCTGTCTTTCTTCTGTCGCCCCCCCTTTTTGTGGTCTCCCTGTTCTTGTGTGCATCAGCATCATCAGGCGGAGGTACAGTGGCACAGGAGCACGAGGGAGCTGCATCCCACATGGCCATGGAGGGCCACACCACGGACTCGGAATACACCAGTGGGACGGAGGGCGAGGGGAGCTTCACGGCAGTCACAGGATCAGCAACCAGCGATACGGACTCGTCCTCCGATGGGAGCTCCCTTGTTGTGACGGCAAAATCTGTGCCCCCCACTTCTACAGGTACAGCCGCCACCCCCCTACCAGCACCGCCCTCCCAGCAGCCCCTCAGCCTTTGCCCTGTACCCGCTCACCCAGGAGGGTGGGCATCACCTTCACCCCAGGCACCTCAGCCCCTGCCCCTGTCACCTCTGCTGCCCACAGTGAGGAGGCCATTGACCTCCTCAGGTCACTCACTGTTGGGCAGTCTACCATTTTGAATGCCATCCAGGGTGTAGAAAGGGAATTGCAACACACAAATGCATTCCAGGAGGGCATTCATTCTGGTCAGGCTGCCCTTCATCGAACCCTGCAAACTCTGGCCTCAGCACTGATGGCAGCCATTGTCCCTGTCTCTAGCCTCCCACCTCCAACTTCCTCCACCCAGACCCAATCCCCTGTTCCCCAGCCTATCCCAAGCACACCATCAGACCAGCATGCACACACGTCAATACACAAGGGAAGCTCAGGCAAACATAAGCACCACACATCCCACAGGCACTCACGCAAGCATCACACACATACAGACACAGTAACATCCACTGCCTCCACTGTGTCCCCCTCCTCGTCGTCTCCCTCCTCCCTCCCAGTGTCGCCTACACTCTCACCTGCATGCACTACCACTACAGCCACTACGTCCCGCACCAGCACACCCACCACCACACCCCGCTCACGTGCACTCACCACCCCCACTACCATTTACACGTCCCCTGTGTCCTCTCCCAGTGTGTCTGTGACGCCTCCTCCCAAGATACACAAACGCAGGCACACACCCACCCAACAGCCATCCACCTCACGACAGCCTCCAGCGCATGCACCTTCATCCAGTCACCAAACGTACACCTCCTACAACCACTACCTCTTCCTCCACTCCCAAACCCCCTCCAGGTACCCGTCCCAGTGTTCCTAAGAAACTTTTCCTGACCAAGCTTGACCTGTTTACCACCCCCCTCCAAATCATAGGTCCTGTACTAGCACCTCAGCCAAAAAATCTCCGGGACCAGTGGTGCCTGTTGTTACAGGTATGTGGAGTGCACCGGCCACCAGGACAGCCAGTGTGACACAGAGCCACAACACAGCCAGTCCCCCCCCTGTGAAGCACCAGAAGTTGGACAGTGCCCGGCGGGAGAGGGGGAAGACTCCAGCCAGCAAAGCCGCTTACAAGGGTCCCGGGGGGAGTGTCGACTCAGCTGTGACTCCTCCCAAGGTGGGGAAGGTGCAGAAGAAATCTCCAAAGTCTGGGAGGAGCAGCACGGCGGAGAAGACCGCCATCATCCACGCTGCCCAGGAGGCCACCGCCAGCCTGATCGTCACTGGCCATGAGGCCACCGCCAGAGTCAATGCCCAGGAGGCCACCACCAGCCACAGCCCAGCTGCCCAGGAGGGCCCCGGCAGCCCCAGCCCAGCTGGGCAATGAAGGACCACGATGGCAAGGTCCGCTGAACAGGGCAAGCACCGCTGAACAGGGCAAGCACCGCTGAATAGGTCAGAAACTGCAAGCACCGCCATGGCAACGTCCGCTGAGCAGGGCAAGCACCGCTGAACAGGGCAAGCACCGCTGAAGAGGTCAGAAACTGCAAACTCAAGCACCGCTGAACAGGGCAAAGACCGCCATGGCAAGCAGCGCTGAACAGGGCAAGCAGCGCTGAACAGGGCAAAGACAGCCAACGCAAGCACCACTAGCCCATGGGCGGCAGGGGCAGTGATGCAACTGGAACCGTCACGGGGTGAGTGATGCACTCTGGGCACCAGTCCCCCTTCAGAACCAGTGGAGACATGCATCCACTCTGTCTGCCCTTCACAGGATGAAGCACTCTGGGCACCAGTCCCCCTCCAGAACCAGTGGAGACATGCATCCACTCCATCTGTCCTTCACAGGATGAAGCAGTCTGGGCACCAGTCCCCCTCCAGAACCAGTGGAGACATGCATCCACTCCATCTGTCCTTCACAAGATGAAGCGCTCTGGGAACCAGTCCCCCTCCAGAACCAGTGGAGACCTGCATCCACTTGAGAGACTGTGGCTTTGCACTCCCCAGGATGGTACAGTGGGCAAACCACCCACTGTAGAGACTTGAGAGACTGTGGCTTTGCACTCCCCAGGATGGAACAGTGGGCAAACCACCCACTGTAGAGACTTGAGAGACTGTGGCTTTGCACTCCCCAGGATGGTACAGTGGGCAAACCACCCACTGTAGAGACTTGAGAGACTGTGGCTTTGCACTCCCCAGGATTGTACAGTGGGCAAACCACCCACTTGTGAGACTTGAGAGACTGTGGCTTTGCACTCCCCAGGATGGTACAGTGGGCAAACCACCCACTGTAGAGACTTGAGAGACTGTGGCTTTGCACTCCCCAGGATATGGCAGTGGGCAACCCACCCACTTGTGAGACTTGAGAGACTGTGGCTTTGCACTCCCCAGGATACATCAATGGGCATGGAGCCCCCTTGTGGATCTGGCGTAGGGCACTCATCCGGCTGAGGTGCCCCCACTTCCCTTCCCCCTGAGGTGCCTGTTGTATTTCTATCTGATGCCCCGGCAGTGTTCTCTCTGTTTTGATCAGGTATCTGGTGTGGGCCTCGCCCATGCATTTTGGGCCCAGTGGTCCACGGACAATGAATGGTGCATTACCTGCACTACTAATCGTGATGTATATTTTGTTTAATGTGTATGTATATATATATATATATATATATATATATATATATATATATATATATATATATATCTGTATATAATTGGTTACTGTATTTTGATATATTACAATGGTTCCACTCATTTCCTTTTGTCTTTGCATTCTTCTGGGGGGGTTGGGGGTTGTTACTGTAATGTTTGGATATGCATTGGTGTGTGTGTTGTAGTGGGTGAGGGTCGGTGGGGGTTGGGGGTGTTGCGTGTGGGTGTCCCTGTATTTTGCCTCCCCCTCCCCTATGTCGTAGGTGCAGTACTTACCGTTGTCTTCGCCGCCGGTGTTGATGATCGTCGTATAAGAGCAGGAAGACTAGTGCAGGAAGAATATGGAGTTCCGGCTCCATGGTGTCGTCGTTCCTCGTGGAGTGTGTAGAGGTGAGCGTTTTCCCTTTGAAATTCCTGTTTCCGCTGTGTATTTATCTGCGGTGAATCCACCCCTAAAAAGGGGCGGATTGGTAGGTTGTGATACTGTGGGCGGTACATTGTCTCCCGACTGTGTGTTGGTGGTGACCGCTGCGCTGTTTGTCTGTACCGCCGTGGCGGTCGAAGTGTTAAAGTGGCTGTCTTTGTTGGCGGTTTCCGCCACAGTCATAATTCCAATTTTTTTACCGCCGCTTTAACACCGTCCGCCAGGGTTGTAATGACCCCCATAATGTTTGACTCTTCAAGATATAGAAAGAGAAAAATACATGTATAATGTTTCATAAAGAACACACCAGACAGGCTATTGAATTATTCTACCCAATAAACTTTTCAACCCTCCAATCAATTCTGTTTCACTCTATCTCAAATTGTGCTTCCACCAGAAGATGGGTAAATTTTTATATTATCAACAGATTCCAAAACCAAGCCCTGCCATTCGCTGTAATGAAAGCTCACAATAGTATACTCAAAGAAAAATATAACACCAAAGCAACTGCATACATCTCTTTTATACCACCCCATATATTCATAAATAAATACTCTTGTTGTGCCTCACAGGTGAAGATGGGGGCACCCATATAGCCAAACTTCCAATGTTGGGGTGCAACGGGATAAGTGCTCATTTTCACAAAGTGGTGTGATGTTTTGCAACATCTTTGTTTCAATGCACATTGTTCGCTAATATGACTTCATACGGTACAATGCATTTCACTTTCTATTTCTGTTCAGCTTTCCTCTCTCTTAGCAAATGTTTCTGACCCATATTTTCACTTCACCTCCATTCAGACTATAATAGTGACACAGAATCAAAATCATTCCCAATAAGATTTCCAGAGATCACAGACTCCACAAGGTACAGCTGCAGGTGGGAAAGCAGATTCCAGACCTTACCACAAGGAAGCAGTGTTACTATTAGAACTGTTTAACAGCAGATATGCTGCTGACAGTCTCTTTGTGTTGCATCCATTTACATGAATGTGTTCTGTCTCACCACTGTGATAAACCAAAGTAAAGCTACGAAGAACAAAGCTTTTCTCACATTGTGTATATTGGTATGATCTCATTTACTTGTACATAACAGGCGGTTACATTAGATGGCTTTTGGTTACAAGCTGTGCTGCAGTCATTTTGATTTGCATAATTTCTTGGAAGCTTTATAGCATCCCCACAGGCACTTGTTGCATAGGTCTGGTCCCTCATTCATGAGTCAGGGCATGTGTGACCCTGGACGTTTTGCACAAGAGTGGTGCAGTTTTGATCCACAACAGGATGACAAGTTCTATGTTCATGTTAAATAATATACAAGGTACCTTTGAAATGAATTGTTCACAGTCGGTGGTTATCCTGAAACTCTGGGTTGATTCTAACTCTGATTGTCGATTGTCGGACAACCTTGGAGGACAGGAGTTAGAACGGCCTAGCATCACAGCAGCGATGCTCTTCATTTTACATGACCTTTGTGGTTTTACACAAAGCTTTCTCACATTCAGTGCCCTTGTATGTGCTTTGTACCATGTTAAAAAAAGGTGTCTTTCGAGAGTCAAATTCAGAACATTTATATAACTTCTAGCTGTCAAACACTCTTTGATGTAACCATCTATTGAAATAAAAGCCTTCAACACTCAAATGGTCTATCCTTGGGGTGTTGCTACATAATGTTTTGTTTTGCATACATACCCTGGTAAGTATAATTCTTGTTTCAATGGTTTGGATAATGTTCAGCAATAAATTCTTAGTTTGTTAATTGCTTCCACTTAGGTTAGGTCAGATTGCAACAAAACGTCTGTATGCTACTGCAATGTTAAAATGTTTATTTCATTAATAGATAATGTTTCTGTAAATGTATATGGTAAACCATTTAAGAAGCAAGCGTTTATCATGTACAGACATCAACACTTAATTATTAGTACATTTCTCTGCCTGTCAATCCCTTTTCGATCCGAGTTAACACAGATTCCAAGAGTTGTATTTTCTGCTGTACTTTTCTTCAGTTGATCCAGTTTCTTCTCCTTTATTGCCGATTCAGTTGCCTCCTTCTTTGCGGATTGAAGGGTTGTCTGTCCTCCTTTCCATTTTGTGCACAGCTTGTGTGAGCTTATTTAGAGTTAGGCCGCTGTGTTTCACACTGCCATGCTTTCTATATGTGTGGATCTTTTGGTGGTGTGAGGTATGTTAGTATGAAAATTATTTTGAACCAGTTGGTGTAATCATTTTCATGGTGAAATCTACCTCCTTTTGCTGTTGGAATCTATCATTTGAGAATACGTTTATTTGCTGAAAATGCAATAATGTCTGCATATTTAGATCCAATCAGTTTATGTCAGTTTGTGGCCAGCTTGTGATTCTAAAGCTATAAGATAAAACAGGAATATCAAGGCGATGTTTACGCTGCATTTCTTCCACACACTGTTAAGAAAAATCTACAAAATTAGCTTTACTATTCTTTGATGATTGTTCCCAGAGCTTTGAATATGGACCCTGAAGTTTAGCTTTATTTATCTCTAGGCAATTCTACACTCCCTTAGACCATGTTCTTTAATGCTGCAGTCCTTATCCAAGTCCAGGCTTTGTGTGTGTTTAAGTATATTAATCTCATCACCAGCTCCAGCACTTATGAAGAACAATGTCCACTTTTGTATCAGTGAAGAAGAGCCTGTTGGTATTTATTTCTTACGTAAGTTAACGCTTGCACTCTAGTTGTAGGTCATCCAGGAACAGCAATCCTGTGTTTGACCTGGGTTTACTGGTGTCTGGGGGTTTACTTATAACCACCCCATAGGTCACTAATGAGGCTGCTTATTGGGTTAAGCGACAGACTGAAAAAGAAGCAGAGGCTAAACTTCCCTGAAATACTCCTTGCATTTCTATGGTGTCTCGCCATATGGCTACAAGGATGTTGAATCCGCTGTAACTCTGTGATGAAAGCCTTCTCACATTCAGTACATTTATAAAGTTACTAACCAATTATGGATTATCGGCTGGTGCTTTAGTACAAGCTTTGTAGTAAATGTTTTGCCACATTCAGTACATGTAAGATTTCCGACCTGTATGGATTTTCTGGTGCTGCCTTAATATCCCCATTGCACTGAATAGACTGTCAACGTTATTACAGTTATACAATTATTCAACTAAGTGGACTGTCTGCTGTTGCTTTAATCTTGAGTGTGTGCTGAAAGCTTTTTCACATTTGGTGCAGCTATTTGATTTCTCGCCAGTATGGGTCAAGTGGTGTGTGTTCAGGTTCCCTTCTCTAATAAAAGACATCACATTCAGTACACTGTATCTCACCAAAATGGATTATTTGGTGTACTTTTAATGTACACTTTGTGCTGAGAGCTTTTTCACATTGAGTACATTTATATGATTTCTCGCTAGTATGGACCCTGATTGATGCGCCTGTAGTCCTGGCGATGCTCTAAAAGCCTTGTCGCATTCAGTACATTTGTAGCATTCCTCGCCGGTATGGATTCTCTGGAGAATAAGCAGAGATACCTTTGGGCCCATTCGTTAAGCTTATAGGGTTTCTCACCAGTATGGACTCTATTGTGGCTGTAGTCATACCTTTTCAATGAAAGCTTTGCTACATTAGGTACACTAACAGTTTCTCACTGGTATGGATTTAGTAATGTCTAATCCAATGTAGTTCTGTAATAGAAGCCTTCACACATTCAATACATTTATACCTTAGTTCAATGTGGTCTGCTAGGTGTTTTCTCAAAGTAGAACGAAAACTGAAAGACTGCGCACATTCACTACATTTATAAGGTTTCTCACCAGTATAAAGTACTTGGTTTCGCTCCGATTCACTCATGAAAGGGAAACCTTTGCCACAAACAGTATATTTAAATAGTTTCTCACCACTATAAATTTTAGGATGTTGCTTTAATTTAGACTGTGCATAAAAAGCTTTGTCAGTACATTTATACGATTTTTAACCAGTATGGACTTTTGGTGTCTGTTTAGATTCGGCTCTGCACTAAAAGCTTAGTCATATTTGCAACATTTATATGGTTTCTTGATGGAAATGTTGACTGGTGAAGGTTTAGTTAGAGTTTCGTACTGAAGCCTTACTACATCTATAGGGCTTCTCTTCAGTGTGTGTTCTTTGGTGGACATTAAGCTGGAATTTTTTAATGAAGATCCTGTTACATCCAGTACATTTATAGGGTTTCTCAATGGTATGCATTTTCTGCAGTCGTGACAATGTACTTACAGTTTGGTCCCGTCTGATTTTTTTTTATGGTTGATCGACAGTAAAAATTCTCTGGTATTTACTTACATTACAGTTAAAAGGCTTCTCATTGCTATGTATTTTCTGGTGTCTAATTAAATATGCCTTGTTCATGAAAGCCTTGTCATAGGGAGTACATTGATATGATTTTTGAGCAAAATAGATTATTTGGTATCACATTAGCTTTCAGTTTGTAAACATCTCTGCAGTGTGACATTTTGGAGCAATTGGTGATTCTTCTACACAGAATGTATGTAATGTTCAAAACATCTGTATGGATTTTTTAGTCTCTTATTAAGGAACTTTGGTCAACCTCAGATTCGAATTGTTTAATTACTCAGGAGTTACCTTTTGAAGTAAACTGCAACTAGATACAGCAGACACTTAGAATGTCTTTTGTGATGTGTTGGCTATAAAAACGAAGTGATTATTTGAAAAGCTGTTCTCACATGTACAACACTGGAACACTGTCTTTGGTGGGTTGTCACTAGTCTTCAGAGGTTCCTCTCTCCATGATGGGTTACAACTGTGATTGTGCAACGTTTGAACATTAGCTCTGTTATTAAGATGTGTGTTGTGCATCGTTTCTATTCACCTATTGATATGAGAAGAAATGACACATTAATATTTCAAGAAACAAGTATATAGAAATCATCACTATACCAGTCTATGTAAACCTCAGAGATTAGCCCGCTATATATACTAAAGACAACGTGAATTTCTTTATGTTATGCTAAAAGAACAACATTAACAATGTGTAGTCCATCACTTGACTTTCTCTCTCAAAGCATGAAGATTCTATACCCCCACCACGTTCTGTGGTGGCTGGCTACCACCGCAAGGCATTTGGTGAAACCTCTAGAGGCTGTGCTGACTCCGTAGGACAACACTTTGAACAGGTAGTGCTAACCACTATCATGAAGCATAGGTAGGGCACATGAGCTGGATGGATGGGGATGTGAAAGTAGGGGTCCTTCGGGCCTAGTGTTGCCATTAAGTTGCAATTACGTTGCCTTGCTTCAGTAGGGGGGTGACATCCTGTGGGGTGATCATATGAAAATGTTCCAAGAGAATGTATCTGTTGAAAGGCGTAAGAGTGAGGATTGATCGTCTTTCTTGGGGATGAGAAAGTATAGGAAGTAGACTGATTTGCCTCAGTGGTGAGGGCGAAGGGGGCACTGACTCTATGGCCCCTTTGAGAAGGAACTCCTGGGCCTCCTCCGCCTCCTATAGTAGCGAGTTCTGAGCTGAGGGCGTGTGTGGAAAGTGGGATGTTTGGTGGAGCCAAGGTGAGCTGAAGGCAGTAGTCCTGCTCGATAATAGAGGAGATCAGGGCGATGCGGGGTACCTCAATGTATAGACTCCCCTGGACTTGAAGTCCACTAGCTAGAAACAATGATAAGAATGAAGCCAGATTTGTGGTCACCGTGCTTTAAGACCTTTCAATTATCAGTTGTCACCAAAATAATAATTATAATGCAGTTCAAATAAACAAATAGGAAAAGCAATCTTACCTTCGACATGGTGCTTCATGATGTCTTCTAATACTGTGTAATCTGGTAGTTTCAGAGGACAATTCTGAAGAAGTCATTAGTAGTCACAGTATGGCGTTAGACAGGTGCAAAGCTTTGCTGAATTACAAGTACAGGGATTCAAACTGGTATTACTCTTCTATTGCAGGTCTGACAAGACCCCTGTGTTTGTCGATGTCCAGATGAGCACAACTTCAGCTTTGTTTTATGCAGAGAGGAAAGTGCCTCATCTGTCCTCTATTCTTGATTCTTTGAAAAATATATTTTATATTTTCACTTCAAAGTTTTTATTGCACCAGCTATACTGGTGATTATATTGTCATTGCTCCCTTTACTTTTGTCTTGAAGTTAGAAAGCATTGCTTTGTTCTTGTTCAACTAATACAAAACTTTGAAAGATGCTGTAGATTCTTCCCTCCAGCTACATTTTTCTTCCTGTCAGCAAAACTTGATTTGTTCTGGTCAGGTCAGCCAATAAAAAGAAAAAAAAACTTTGAAAGAAATAAAACAAACATCTCTACCATATCAGTGAGAAACTTGACACTGCCTGGCATCTACCAACCCCCTGTAATCTGGGGTATAGCCTGAGAGGGCAACTCTGATGCAGTCATTCAGATGATCGTCAGTCAGTCGTGTTCGCAGCTTGGATTTTACAAAGTTCATATCAGAGAAGGTTGATTCACAAAGATAAGTGGAGCCAAAGAGCGAAAAAAGTTTCATTGCAGCCGTGCGGATGTTCCTGTACTTTTCAGCATCCACACGACTCCAAAAATTAATGTCAGATTGCCTTGCTTTCAATTCAATGTCATTTTGAAGAGTGACAATCTCCATCTCCATAGTGGCAGAGTCAAGGTTAAGCAGCACACTCATTTGTTCAGAAATGTAACTAACATCCACTTCCATGAACGGATTTGAAGTGAACATCACACAGGGCTCCAGTAGCTCAAAATCACTAAATCGTTCATTGAACTCGTGATTGAGCCTCATCAGGAGGCGACTGTATTTCTCAGTGTCCAGGAGCTCAGCCTCAGCTTTGTCTTCTGAAAGGACTTGGAGCACGGAGGGAAAGTGATGCATCTTCCTTTTCTGCACATGCTGTATGAAAAGGTTAAGTTTTGATGTGAATGTTTTTACAGAACTAATCATGTTGGCGATGGTCTTGTTTTTGCCTTGTAATTCACAGTTCAAAACATTTAATTGTTCTGTCACATCTGTCAAAAATGCCAAATCAAGCAACCACTCGGTGCTTGATAACTGAGTGACATCTTCATTTCTAGACTCCATGAAAGCTTTCACTTCTGGCAATAGCGAAAGGAATCTGCGAAGTACTCTTCCCCTGCTTAACCATCGGATCCGAGTGTGCAGTAAAAAGTCACCATACTCCGCTGATATTTCTTCAACGAATAACTTGAAGCTTCGGTGCTGCTTGGCCTTTGCCCAAATTGAATTGATGATTTTAACGACAGGGGTCATCACATGATCAAACCCCATTACCTTGGCACATACTTCCTGTTGATGTATGATGCAATGGTAGTTGAGTAATGGAGGGAAATCAGGATCAGCTTTACAATTGGCTATGAAACCAGAATGATGTTCTGTCATTGCGGGTGAACCATCAGTTGTTATTGCCACTAACTTTTCCAATGGTACATTTTGTTTAGCAAAGTAATTCTTCACTTCTTTGTGGATGTCACTTCCTCTATTTGTGGTTTTCAGAGGCAATACAGTTAAAAATTCCTCTTTGACTGTGAAATCTTCAAAAACCATCCTAACAAACACTGCCAACTGGGCAATATCAACCGATTCATCACACTGAATAGAAAAATATTTGCATGTCTTTAAATCCCGCTCCAGTTGCACTATCATGTTGGCCGATAACGCCGATACTCTCCTTGCAATAGTATTGGCTCCTAACTGCACACCTGAAATGGCAGACATAATTTCAGGGCTATTTTTTAAATCTTTGAATAAGGAATCTGCCATTATAAGTATTGCTTCCTTCACAATAGCTCCATCAGAAAATGTTGCTTTGTTCTTGATTAAGTGATGAGTAACTTTGAAAGATGCTTCAGTTGCTGCATTAGCTTTCTTGGTTGGCTTTGCAAAAATAGAATACTGTGCCTGCAATGCAGCTTTTAGGTCACTTACTTTTTGTGACCTCACGTTGCTTCCTTTGGGGAACTTTCTCTCAAAATGCATGTGCATTGTTGAAAAATGCCTCTCAACATTGCCTTTTTTCCCCACTGCAAGTTTTGCGCCACAAATTAAACATGCACATGTGTCTTCAATTTGGGTGAATAAAAAACTGTTCTCCCATTCGGGATGGAAGTAGTAGGTCTTACTCTTTCGCCTTTTGGATGGACCTGGCTCCTCATCCATAATTACAATTTTTAGAGCTGTAAGGAAGAGTAGAAAAGTATGAGGTCTCCACCCATGCTTATCATGCAAGAATGGCATGAACACAACTTCAGTAATATAGTGTTTCAGGCAATCTGTGAGTAGCAACCAGCCTGGCAGTAAACAGCACAGTTGGAAAGTGAATTCATAATTCATACTTACTATCTTTAATTATAAAATAGAAACACTACTGGGTGGCTACTTTTCACAAAAACACCCTGGGCCAGAGAACATGGGTTTTCAACTATGATATAAACAAGGAAAATTTGCTTTTCTTCCCCATGGTTAAAAGCAATGTCCATAATTGGGCATGTGGTGGCTCCCTCAACCGCCTGAGCTCTGGTGCCACTGCCCTTGATGTACTATTGTTAACTATGTACTTGTGCAGTTAAGACCATATTGCAGAATTTATGACATTTAAAGAACCATCCTGATCCTTATACACCCTCCCATTGGGTCCCTGATATAATGTGTCCATAGAGCAAACTGTTAAATTAAAAATAAACAGTAAAAAAGTGGTTTATAACAAGAAAGCCCTGGTGCAACTATCTGTGATCCTATTTCTTCTGATTTATCAACCAACGAATGCCACTGGAGTTGGTTAATTAGGGCCATTAGAATTATGAGGCATGGGATGACCAAATAATTGACAATCATTCAGCAAGAAAAGGGCCACTTGTACAGCTTAATGAGTACATTTTGTGGCATTATTTTGTCATTTTCACACACTAACCATTTGGGCAGTAGTTGTACCCTATTAGTGCCATTTAACACTCAAATACAGCAATAAGCAGCAAACAGGGGTCCAATCAACCTTTGCAAAGGGGCCTTCCACTGTGCGGAAGCACGTGTTGCCGCCTATTTCAGCTAGAAACTGTTTTGTTTTTTTACTAAAACCTGCAGATTATGCAGGCGAAAGATTAGGTTGGCAAATGCATAACTATGCGGAAAGCGCCACAGCTCTAAAAGTCGCAAAATTCCAGTGGCTCTAGTTATATGACAGGTTCGCATTTCACCTGCAGTGGTGCTTAAATCCAGTGATCTATCTTAAACTTGATTATGGTGGCACTATGACAAGGCTGCCACGTGTGTCAAGGAGTGTGGTCTGTGGAAACATATGTACATGTGTGTATAAATGGAAAATGTGTATGGATGACTAAGATCGTGGGTCCTGTGTACTTATGGCACAGGACATGCCGCAGGCTTTCACCACATGTGACACCATTACCAGTATAACAGAAAAATACAGTTGTTTTTTTAAATGGGATAAACCTGGAGTGAAGAACAAGTTCTATAACATAGGATATGTTCCTTCACTCCAAATTTCTCCCATTTAAAACAAATTACTGTATTTTTCTTTTATGAATATGCACTTTGCCTACCGACCACTGCAACACTTTTAAATGGGAGAAGATTAAAAGTTAACTTAGTTGAATTCCATCAAACTCTTCATTTCAATTTTCTCTCTTTTAAAAGGGTCCGTTTACGCACAGCAGGCATCTTCCTCCCAGTATCCGGGAAGCACAGTGTCATATTTAGATAAGAAAAATAAAGTCAATTTTTTTTTGAATGGGAGAAACTGAAAGTGAAGACAAATGCATCATAAAACATAACTGCCTTAACTGAATGTGAATAAAATGCTTTATAAAAGATTCAGGGCCTGGTTTAGAGTTTGGTGGGTGGGGTTAGTCCGTCACAAATGTGACAGAAATCCTGTCCATCGTATTATGATCTCATTATATCTTATGGAAATCGTAATATGGCGGACGGATATCCGTCTTGTTTGTGACGGAGTAACCCGTCAAACTCTAAATCAGGCCCTCAGGCTTAATGTTTTGTTAAACATTTTTCTTCATTTTCATTTTCGCCCTTTTAAAACAATGGCTGTATTTTTCCTCTTAAAAATGGCCCGTGTCTACCAGCCACTTGAAGCAAGATGCCTGCTCTTTGTAAATGCGCCACTTTTAAATGGGAGTTAACAGTTAATTGTTCATTTTAATTTACTGCTATTTAAAGGCATTCAAACACAGCATCTTGCTCTCACGCTGCCATATTAAGTTATATTACTGCTTTTTATGGAAGCCATTACGATTCATGTGGTTGCCACCTATTTACATACCCCTTTAGCTCCTACATTGCATTTACTGGTATAGACTTATTTGTAAGTAACGTTCCGACCAACAAGAATTGTTCCTCTTCAGCATACAGGGGGATTACTGTAGGAAAGTCCTCCTTTTTGCCCTGGTTACCCCCAAACTTTTTGGGTAGATATTGCTGATTACTCGCTCTTGGCTGTGCCCTGGGTTCTGCTTACCAGTCCCAGGGCCAGTGCTCTGTGTAAAGTGGATATGCAAATTAGGCTAATTATAACTGGCAGGATCAACCTACCTGTAAGTCCCTAGTATATGGTAGGCCATATAGGTTTAGGGACCCCAGCATAGGTACTGCACCCATAGGTGCACTGCTGAGGTGCCCAGTGTCACTGTAAAGGCAGGCCTGCCTTGCTGCCTGCTTTTAAACTAAAGTTATATGCAAATTCCTCTTTGGAATTAAAAGTACTTCCAAAGTCTTAAACTACTCTATTTTTACTTATAAGTCACCCCTAAGGTGTGCCCTATGAGCCCCTAGGGTTGGATGGCATGTAACTATAAGCAGGGACCTTATAAAAAAGAATGTATAAGCCCTGGTGAGGTAAAATAGCCAAATTCGTTTTTCCCTCACTGTAGTGAATGGCCTCCATAGGTTAACATGGGGAGACTTTTTTTTTTAATTAACAAAGTCCCCATAAGAGACAGTTACCTTGAGTTTGGTATCAAATTAATTGTTAAAATAAACCCCACAACTTGTTGGATTTAATTTAACTAGTTCAGGTAAAGAGTTTTAAAACTCTACCTGAAGGTTGCCAACTTCAGCTCTGGAGTGCCCTTCTCTGATTGGCCAGCCTCTGGCAGCCTGGCCAGGCTGCCTTGATGAGGTGTGAAGTGTCCTAGGCTCAACACAAAGGATGTGCCTGGGGAAGGAGATCTGCCTCAGCAGATGGTGAAACAGGATAGGGGACAGCAGCCAAACTGGTCTTCAAAGGCAGGGAAGGACATTTGGGGTAGCTCAGGAACTCCCCCATTTCC
The DNA here is from genome assembly GCF_031143425.1 of Pleurodeles waltl. NCBI lineage: Eukaryota > Metazoa > Chordata > Amphibia > Caudata > Salamandridae > Pleurodeles > Pleurodeles waltl. The sequence continues at coordinate 1,129,787,255 of NC_090439.1, forward strand.
TGCAACCCCAGACAACTAGGTGTCCCTTTTTTATTAGATTTTCTTGATTAGATTAGAAGAGGGGTGTGTTTAGGATTTTTAGCCACACCAGTGGGTGGGCTCAGCCAGATCTAACCTCCAAAAATAGGTTTCAGCCATGTTGGGTTTTTGAAGAATGTTGCTCCCTGGGATTGATTTTTGACACACTTTCCAGAAAGTGGTCACCATGGGGAAAGTAGCTTGCCTGTGATTGGGCAGTCGGGCCCCCCTGCTTTTCACCCCAGGAGCAAGGACAAATATGGCAGAGCTGCACCCGCACCTCAGATCCCTACAAGGAACAACATCAGAAGAAGGACTGCCCTGCTGGACTCCTGAGCGGCATGTGGACACTGCACTCCGAAGGAGTGCACCAGCTGCACACTCGAGCTTCCCACAAGAAAGACGTTGCCTGGCCTCAACAGGTTCAAGAAGGGACTCCCTGCTTGCTACAGGTGAAAAATAGCTACCCAGAGTCCCCTGCATTAAATGCTGAAAAAAACTGACCAGCTGACCACTGTCCGGTGGTCATTTTGGAGTTTGAGCCAGGTGCATGCTGGGAGTTGGAGTCCTAACCCTCAAAGAGCAACTCAGAGCTTCTGGAACCTTTAGGTAAGCTGTGGACTTCTAAAGGACCTTCAAAGACCTTCTGGAAGATCCAGAAGTTTGGAGAACTTTTTGGAAAAGCTCCATAAAGGGACCGACCCGCCACCGAGAGTCAACCCGGCTTGGATCGATCCCGCGACCCGGCCTGACTTGCAGGTTCGTCTGGCTGAAAAGCTCCGGAGCCCCGGACTTCCAGGATTTTGCCCGGGGCTCCTGGAAAGCCAATCTGACGACTCGAAATTTGCTTGGCTTGCTGTGGAGGGTCATCTGACGTCAGAGAGAAAAAGCTCCAAAAAAAGTGACTAAGTATGAAGGTAAAAAGTTGACCGTGACTTCCCATGCAGCGTATCTGAAGAGGGCTCCAGGGTTCAGATCAAGATTCAGCTTTGGTCTGGACGAAGATTTACGCCCCGAAAAATCGTCTAAGTCAGAATGCAGAGTCTTCACTGAGGTCTCCTGCAACGTTTATCGGAATAGGGCTCCAGGGAGGTCGGATCAGATTGGTGACTTCATCCCGCTAAAGAAAATCTTCAAGAAAACGACTAAGTCCGAAGGTAAACATTTGACCGGGGCCTCCTGCTTGCTGTAGCCGAGCAGGGCTCCATCACGGTCAGCCTGAAACTTTGACTTTGTCCTAGGCGAGGTGTGACCAGATTGGCGCTTTTAGTTTCTAAGCGCCAGAAAACATTAATTCTTTAAAAATTCATATCTCCGGTTCCCCATATCCCATTTTATTTGTTTTCGTGTCAAATTAAAGATAACAATATTTCCTATTTTTATAAATTGGTTTTTGATTTTTAAACTATTTTCTGTTTTATTTTATTACTGTTTTGTGGTAGTTGAATGCTTTACACACTGTCTCCTAAGTTAAGGCTTGTTGCTCGTTGCCAAGTTACCAAGGGTTGAGCTGGGGTTAATTTATTGAGACCTAACTGCACCTAGTGGAGGTTAGTGGCCTATTGCTAAGTGTAGGTACTTACCTGACCTTACCAACAATCCCTTTTCAAAAATTACGCTCACATTTTATCAGTTTACTTAGTTGTTCACCAACTTCCATCTGCACCTACGATCCCAGACTTCCCACCTGAAGTGACACATTTCAGAATTTAATGTGAATAAAGGGCCTAGCAAGGGATATATATTCTGGAACAGACATTCTATAATTGTCTTTTAACCGCCTTAAAGCAGTTTTATAACTGTCTTAAATCATGAAAATGTCTTCAATTGTCAAGCTCAGTGGTCTTGGAAGTAGCCCATCCCTTGCATCAAGAAGTCCAGATGAGGAGACAATCCTTCTCACACATTGCAGATAACGCCTGGAATGACCTCCTGCAACACCTCAGAACCGCCCCCTTCTCACGAACTTCTGAAAAACCCTCAAGACCTGGCTTTTCCAGAAAACACAGGCATGATTCCATTAGTCCGCCTTGCTCTGGCGCTCGCCCTACTCAGTCCCTGGATCACCTTGCAGGTGATTAGCTGCGCTATACAAATCCATATAACATAACAGTTAAGTCAGTCTCTCAGTGAGGTGTTTTATTTTAATTCATAAAAGAGTTCCCGCAACACAGCAATCTGCCATGCAGCGCGTTACAAGTAAATCGCGGCTCTTTTGTCTCTGCTTGTGTCAGCAGAGGAAACTGATGACGTACGAGTGACTGCAACTGGGGGATGTGTAAGGAATAAACAGTGAGAGGAAAGCAGTTCAAGGGTTTACTGCAGTAAACGGACAGATACCAACTTATGATTTATAAAAGGCGAAAGGTTTGACTTGCTATTATATATGTAAGAATTAAGAAAGTCTGCATGATTTATCATTTTAAATTTCATATATAAGCAGTGTGCGGTCCTTATGGAGTTCTAGGTTTTCTTACACCCCAAAATTGTCCTTTCCCAACTGTACAACAAATGTACTCTGATAGCATTGAATGAAAGGGCATTCACCCCTAGTCTGTAACCACTTGCAGCAGGTGTTGCGGGGTAGCCCCATTGGGAGTTCTTTTGCAAGACATTTGTCTGTTGCTACCTTGATCTGTAGATAGGTGAATTTCAGACTAGTTATGTGTAGGTTTTGCAGCAAAAATTGTTTAATTGTAGTTTAAAAAAAATATTGTTGCCTACCTAAACAAAATTATGCATATGACAGACAGAGGGGGCCATTAGGAACCTGCTCACCTTTCAGTCAGCCAACATGGCTCTGCCCCTATTAAGGACGACTTCTGGGACAGGGGTACTTGTCAGGACCGTGTAACCCCATTGATTATCCTCTGTAATTAACCCCCTCCCACCGGCCTTGTAGGCTCATTCCTGTGTAAGGGAGAAGGAAATAAATGTGTGTATGTACGTTGCTGCCAGGACATAGCCAGTTAAGGATGCTGTCTGGGGACTTCCCTAGTAGGGGGCTCACAGGCATGTTTCTTAGTACTGGGGTGGTGAGTAATGGATTGCTTGGGGGAGGGGGGGTGTCTCTTGGTTACGGTATAATTACACAACTGCATTTCTATGGCCTATGCACATTCAATCTGGGAAGCACAGTTTGCAAATAACAATTTTGAAGCCTAAGAAGAAAACGCAGCTCTTCTTAAGGACCACAGCACATTGTGTAGTAAATTACTGTGCAAGGAGGACATACTGTGGCTCTTTATAATGATGCCGAGAACTGGACTTAATCCCACTGCACTTTCTGCTACAAATACTGTGCAGGTTAATATATATATTTTTAAGCTTCTGCACTTGTCTCTTAGCTGAATTCTTATAGTAATAAAAACGCTTATATCCACCGTACTTTATTAGAGGCAAGACAAATTTCTTCCCTTGATATTTTCGAGACTAGTGAAGAACCACGAGATTAATGTGAGTTGTGGGTCAGCAGCTGTGTGCCCATGATGTGAATGGACAGTTATTGGTGGCACTACATCTACTGTTTGAGGGGGTAATGCCCATGTTTCAAAAGGAAAAAGCACAACTTTCTATAACTGGAGTTACAAAAGCAATAACTCACATTTTGCAGGAGTATCACACCAAAGCTTTCACACTGCTGACTCTGCCTGGGAGTTCCACACAGTCCACAGCTGGTGCCTCTCAGGTTATTTCTCGTTTATTATGTGACAGATTATCAGATGCCCGTGCACTTCTGTTTAGGAAGGCTTCAATAAAATGTATTGTGTTTACAGGAGGATCTATGAACACAAATTGTTAATTTCAGATAAAGGAATCCATTAAAGAACACGTACGATATGTATATATCTTTTGTTAAACAACTAACCTTGAAATTACAAGCAAAATTCTGAATCAACAATCCTGCTATTGTTGGGAAAGAGATGCTCGACGTTTATTAATGTCAATGCAGGAGAAATAAACTGCTTCCATTGTGCATGTGCTATTATATGGACAATAATCAAACAAAGGGTAGATTTCGTACACCAGACATATAGCTACATCATCAAATAAATATTTCTCAATTAAAAACCTCAGGGTGGAGAACCAGTCTGAATAAATCTACTTTTGCACAAATAATGCCACAGCACCATTCTCATTCATGGACCAAAGCTACAGAGCTTCTAGTACTTGTCAGATGCCTTTACTTACCTGGACTAATTTACAGAAAGTGCCTGACCATTCCCTAAACTTTATTGTATCCAATGTTATTGGTTGGAATATGTTTTGATTTTTTAAGGAAAATACATTCATTTGTTTCTCTGGTCATTCATTTCTTTTGTCCACGGATGTAAAGAAGTTGTGTGATTCTTCAAATGGGAAACAGCTGGATTACGATACAGAGGTTCAATAGGAACTAATGCGAGGAGGATGATAGCTGCGGTGTCTGGGATCATATGGACCATGGTGTTCTGGTACTGAAATGCATGATCTGGCACTATATTTACTGTGAAGTTCTGCACAGAGTAGCAATAAAAAGATGAATGCATAATGCTAGCGTCCTTCCCTTTCATGCAATCCAGATTGTCCTGACACTAAACCTTGGAGAATCTGCATTCTCCTCCAAAGCTTTGTCTATCCTCCTCACTATTCCACTGGTTTCTGACGGATACCAAGGCACCCATTTCTGAGTAATAAAAACTAATCTGCAAACATGTTTCTAATTCTTTTCATGCCAGCAGTACTGACTGAAACCTAATCACACTTTTCATTTTACATTCAGGCCACTTAAAAAACACATCTTAATGAAATGGGCATATAATGTTCAAAACTAGCTTCTACTAGAGACACTGGCGCAATTATTTCAAAGTCACAGTTAGGTGTTGTATCCAGACACTTTTGTCACTCTGTTAATACTTCACATTATTCACAAACTCTTTCAACCTCCAAATCGGGCCTGGTGGCTCAGTGAACTGATGCATTTAGTCCAGGAAACTGGGTTTGACCACAAAGTCTCCGATCCATTCTGCCTTTTTATCCTTTAGAGGTCAATAAAACGTGAATCATTGCGTTTGATACCAAATATTAGTTATCTGTCATAGTGCCTACAGGCCTTTTGGGGGTAAAGGTGCACTCAACAAACATGATTGTTATTTAGATATACATCTGAGAAGCAGTAATCCCCCCTAGTCCTCTGCTTGGTCCCAGTAATACACATGATCACTGTGTGGTTGTTGTATGAGACGTCCCCTCAGTCGCTATTGTGCACACTGCCCCACATTTTATCCACAACTCCTCCTTCACCATCCAGAACACACTGTTTTTTTCTCTCTGTAATTACACACCATATGCACTCCACTCACTCTTTCTTCATCCAACTCTTCATCTTGTTCCAGAACTTCGAAGCTCCCTTTCTTTTGGCAAGCACCAGAATCCTTCACCGAAATAGTCAACACATATACTTCCTGCTCCTCAACTTTTTTTTTTCTTCTACTGCCATTCTGGACAATCTGCCGCTAGGTTCTTTGACCCAGACGTATAGGCCGCTCCTCATGTGGGCTCAACTGCAAATTTGTATTGAAATATTGTCGAGTCCCTTTTTTCTCATCACTTCTTTCAGGGTTTCATGATCACTTTATACACATTTCACACTTCACAGAACATCCTGACTTTTCTTGCTCCCAAACTTACTGTCAAGGTCTCTTTCTTCAGTCTCACTTCAGAATCTTTATGAAAACTGGAAGCAAATGCGGTTGGGATAATTAGTCCACATTTTACCCACGTGAGAACACAGCCCTTTCCCGTTTGACTGCCATCAACAGTTAAAGCGCACTGTATTTTTTCTGCGCAAAACGTCCACAACTTATGTGGTTCATTATGTCATTCACACTCAGACGAGACTCTTGCTCTCTTCACTGTGAGATTTCCTATAGGAACTGTTTTAGTTACCTTGTTCATAAAGAACTTCAAATAGAAATCCATAAAGCCTACAAATGGCAGAAAATGATCGTTGTCCATTTGCCTTGATGCATGTAAAATAGTTCCCACGAAACTTATCTTAGATTTCACACCGTTAATTTCATATTGACATCAGTATGTAGATTAAATTCTAAACTTACACTTCAGTTTAATGTTAAACCCTTCTTTAAAATTTCCAAAAGTCTGCTTAGCCTTCTGTTGTGCTCCTGCAGCATGTCATCTTGTAGGAAGAGGACCAAAGCATCCTTCTGAACAACTGGTTTATCACTCTCTGAAACATGGATGCAGTGGACAAGCCAAACGTTATCCTACAGAACCTAAACATACCTGTTGGTGTTATGAAAATAGCCAGGCACCTCAACTGAGGATGCAGAAGACAAAGCCGGTGAGGTGAGCACATTCATAAAAGATATCAAGAAGGGTGTGTTCAGGCTAAATGGAGCACTTCTTGTGCTTACTTTAGCCACGATGCATACTGATATCTCAGAAGCCTTCCTCGAGACAACCACCAGACTAACCTATTCCATAGCCTCCAGCTGTTCAGGGTTCCTAACGCAACCTGTTTAGTTTATGTTTAACAGCGTCTTTCAATCTGTTAGGACTAGTCCTCCCCTTCTGTACAACAGGCATAAAACTTCCTACCTCCACCTGTGCCTCTCTTTAGGTGGGATAAGCCATTACTCATACACTTCCACTGGAGTGCCACCACCAGCACCCTTTAAATTAAAATACACGTTCAATAAGTGGCCCCTATTATATTCAAGGTGTACTTCTTGTACACAATTATGACTGTGACTATTGCACATGGGTCTTGTAGGAAGGAATGACTGTGTTGATGAGAAGGAATTCTTCGTCAAAGGGGAAATCGAAGAAAGGAATATAGCCCTTAACATGTGAAATTCTAACCTTGACTTTGATAATTATGATTCTAACACCAATGCAATAGCACTGCAGATGGTTAGCTACTAGTCAAAACATTATTTTCTACTCCAGGCATAATAAAGAATGATATTATGATGGTGCTGACTTATCCACCCTTCTCTCCTGTAATATAATAGTGTGGGAAACTCAGAAATCTATGGCATCTGAGAAATCTTCTCAAACCTGAAACATTCCAAGGAAATAAAGGTGTGAGACAAATTTAAGTTGGTGCCCAGTTTGTCTGTCTGGTTCTCTACGCTAGGAGCTCATTCTTTGGACGAACATAAGGCTGCCACTACCTACGACCAATATTCAAAACCCAACATATGCTCCATCCCATCCTTTCAAAGGAGGGAGATGATTCAAAGCACAATCTGCTCAATAAACAGGCCCAATAATCTTTTCTTGCATTTCAAATTCAAGATAGCACTCAGATACCACTGAGGTTCAAAGGACACTATGAACTTGACCTAGTGAGCTATCAGATTAGTTGCGATTTCTGAAGTTTCTCCTCTTGGTAAAGGTGTATTATCAGCCCAAACAAGATTGAGAGGGGATTAGGTAACATTCCTTACCAGAAAAATGCTCGAGTGCTAAATAAACAAATGGTAAGGTCGAAACCTGTGGTATGGAGTGGGGAGGCACAAAGTTTATAGAGATGGGCCTCAATCTCTGCTGATTTACAGCAGGACTCTACTGGGACCTCGCCACACTTATATTTAACAACAACCCCCAGGGACTGCAGAGAAGCAAGGAAGGGAAGAACTAGATGATACTAATGCAAATTAAAACCACACCGCATGTCAGTGTAGCAACTAATTAACGTTCTTTTGGGAGGGGTTTGTGCCCTGTGGGGGTAAAAGGAGATGTACACCTGCCATGAGTGGGTCGAATGCATGTGAAACTTGTATTCTGACTTGTATTTTGGCTCTGGGTTTAAGCTAAGATACTGTGTGTGCAGAGCCTAGGCCTGTCCCTGATAATGTGAGGCCCAGAACCTGTTCTTGTGATCCGAGGGTGCACACGTCGTGTGCCCCCAGTGAGTGCTGCCCACCGCATACAACAGATGGCAGCAACGTGCTGTGTTTTGTGAACGTATTGCGACAGTGCGCTGCAGCACGAACACCAGCTACAAACTAGATCCCCACCAAGAGCCCGGTGAATGCGTTTGCTGCGCTTGTTCTTCGGGGGATGCTTGCACCGTTCGCATGACAGGACTTCAGAGCTGGAGCACTGAGGGCAGCTCCCCACCGACGCCTATACAGCCTGAGGGCTGAAGTCTGATCCTCCCCACCCAAGGGTAAACGAGGCTACTTACTTCTGCGCCTGTCTTTGAGCTGCAGCCCGTGGGCACTGGGGCCGGCGGCCGAGGGAGCAGAAGGGACTGGAGCGTGAGTTCCTTGCGTGACTCCGCGCGCCGCGGGCGCCGGGAACCGCGCGGCCATCTTGCAGTGGACACTCGCCAACGCGCCGAATCGGCGACAATCCAATCCACATTTACAATTGTAGCACATACTTTATCTTTTACTTCTTAAAGGATACATTATTACAGTGCGTCTAACGTAGTTATTAATACATTATTTAACATATCACTTATAAACATGATCTGTTGCAGTCGTTTATTACAAGAGTGTTTAGACTTTTGTACACGCAAATTACACGATATTTTATGTGATGATCCCTTCGTATTTGCCTCCGGCTCACTCTTTTCGAAGACGAGGACTTTTGGCCGCATTAGTTTACAGTGTTGCGCCTTGGAGTCTTAGGAAGAAACTAGGCTCCCTCCCCGCAGGGCCCGGGGAGCCGGAAGTAGCGTCACGCTCTGCGGCATGCCGGGAGAGGTAGTTTTGCGCCCGCGCTGCTGCAACCGTCGCAGTCCGTGCAGCTTCGCGCGCCGCAGCCATGGCGGGGATGGAGCTGCTCTCCGACCAGGGCTACCGGGTGGACGGGCGGAAGCCGGGCGAGCTGCGCAAGATCCAGGCCCGCATGGGGGTCTTCGCGCAGGCGGACGGATCCGCCTATATCGAGCAGGGCAACACCAAGGCGCTGGCGGTGGTGTACGGGCCGCACGAGGTGAGCCCCGTCCGCTGGTGGCGGTTGCTTCTTCAGAGGCTCTGATATCAACAGGAAATGTCGGCCTAGCAGAGCGTAAACGGGCCAGGAAGCCGCCAAGGAGCTGCACCCACACGGACCCGCCCGACCGAACAATAGGCCCGAACCGAATAGCCTTGTAATGCACTTCAGCCCCAGCGACTCCACCGCGCTTCTTCTCTCACCGCCAAGTTACATCTTTATTGTAAACAAATATAAAACTCTAAGTGACTTCAACTTTACACGTCTCTTGCAAACGATCCCCACATGCATGAACCCCCACCTATTTCAGCATACTTTGCATTACCATCCTCAAAATAAATCCATTCTGTTTATTTCGGTGTGCTCGCTTTGGCGCGGATAAACCTTGAGCTGTCCATTCCGTCCACTGTAAATACAATTCTATTTAAACTATGTTTTTGACACACTATTCACATCATTACATCTTCACAGCCAGTGGAATTAAACGGTTTCTCCCCATATGGTGCAGCTACCTTAATATTTATCTCAGTCACGAAATACCCCAATTGCTTAACCCAGCACACCTGATTGAAATACTATTTCTACAACTCCCGTTAGCATCGAGTTGTGTTAGCAGTCTGTCATAATTATTCTAACTCAAGTAGAGATTAATGGTTATTCTGCACGTTATATGACATACATGCCTGATTTTTTTTTTTTTTTAACTTTCTATTGACATTTCCAAACCAACAAAAGGGAGCGAGCACCTTCCCCGCGGCCAGGCACCTGCTCCAACATTTCGGGTATTATAATAGCCAGGTAATAATGTTACAACACATTGAGAAATGGCATAACCACATTCATGTAGATAATGACACACCGACTCTCATCCCATTGGTATGTCCCCCTCATCCCGCATATGAACTTATGTGTCTAGAGAGATCAACCAAGACTTGTCTGGACAGGGATCCAAGTGTATACCCTACGATCCCGCCCAGTTCTTCTATATTTTATGATGTTTCTGAATGCAGCCCCTCGCAGTGTAGACCACATGCTCCAGACCCATACAGTAGTCCATACATTTGGCCCGTGTTTCCGCAGGAGGGACCACCTCGTCTTTCCACATCCTTGCAATATCATGCTCCGCCACCATCAAGCCCAACCATAGTAGTGCCTTTTCATATCTATTGTGCCCCGCCATCCTCGGTCGTTCGTAATGTATAAAAGGACGAGCTTAGCGTCTCTGGGAAACTTACCCCATGCCCCCTTCTGGCCAACACCTCCCGCCTGGAATGAGAGAGAGTAGGACATCGCCAAAACGTGTGGGACCGATCCCCTTGTGGGTTCCTGCATCTCATACAATCCCCTTTATCTATCAGTCCCAAGCAGTGCAGTTTTGTCCTGGTGAGATAAGTGCGGTGGAGCAGTTTCAATTGTATCATCAACAATTTGGAGGCTTTTACCGCCTCTCTGGGCACCTCCAGTGCCTCCTACCAGTCCTCTTCTTTCATCTGGCCCAGGTCCCCTTCCCACACCCGTCTCACCGACCCCATATTTGTAGATCGAATAAAGTGCAGCCAAGATTTACAAAATCAAATTTATCTTTGTTTATTTCAATTGAAAAAAACAATGGATATGACTTTTGTGGCTGTTTTGCCATTTTGGAACGTTTGCAGATATTGACTGTAAACAAGGAATGTTACTGGAGTGCAGGGCATATATTGTATTGCAGCATTTATATAGTGCTTACTGCCCAGTGTGGGGCACTGAAGTGCTTACCTACACGGGTACCATGCTACACCTCGTAGGGTGTATGGTTGGAAGTCTATTGTCTTTGCTTTGTTCCTGCATAGTGTGTGTTTCCATGTTGCGCGTCAGGACCACCGAGGTGCAGTTACCGAGTTATGGGATGCAGCACTGAGCAGTGTGATGGATAGATGGATGGATGAATGTGTAAGAGATAGGTGCATAGTTTGTTTTTCAGTAAGCTTATAGCTTTGAACAGCTCTGTAGAACCCCTTATGGTATTTCTTTTTGATCATAGTCCACATAGTCGATTACTGCACTGAGATGTCCATTCTGAGAGATTTTGTTAAAGGTTGTGGTCCTAAGCAGGTACAGGTTGGAGGAAGAAATGGTGGAGAGATCTGCTGGGATCGACATTGGTACTATCATCTCTTATCTGACTCGTCAAATGTCAAGAAGCAGAAATAGTATGTAGGTTGTTGGGTCCTGCACCTGTGGACTGAATTAAAGTTCTCGGTTGTACATGTTTTGGTATACCTTTTACGTAAGAACTGGGATGTGGATCGGGGACGTTAAGGTGATGCTCTGATTATCCTCAGAAATCTTCTTTACTCCTACTCTTTGTAGTGACAGTATTTACTGCCCTTCTGCCCATCCTTTTGTATGCTGCTGGCAGCATGTTGCAGATCTCTTCACTTACTCCGTGCCTCTTCAGTTGGTGATGGGTGGTGTATTGCTGTGGACTGGTACAGTTCTGGGTGATGACGTATAGCAATTTTGCCTTATGCGAGTGTGAACGTGTCAAGCACTATAGGAAAATTATTATGCAGTTTGTATTACTCAAAATCGACTACCTGGCTGCTGAGTGTTATGGTATTAGTTTGGACCAGGAGGGTTATATATGGAATTTTAATTGCATTTATATAGTGCTTACTACCCCTAATGATGAATGCCGCTAGCTGCAAGCATACAGTTGCTCGCTTTAATGTCAAATGTTTTTTGCCCACCTAATAAATTGATTGCCCCTAGTGACTGAAACTGAACCATTTTTGCAGCTAGCCTGTATGACCCATCATCCCCATTTGCTTCAGTTTGTAATATTAATTGTGCAGAGCCTCTTGCTAAATAATTCCACATATACATGTCTATAAATTATTAAAAGCCCCAAATTTTACTGGCATCCAAGCACAGGGTATGCCACTGCACCCCTTTGGTTTAACAGTGGCAGAACATTCTGCTGTCAGAGCAATGCCTCCATAGCGAACCATCACCTACAGGTTAACATTCTTTTATTGAATATCTGCTGTTTGAAGGAGGCTCGCTAAGCACTTGTAACATAAACCAGTTTTAACCTGTTGCGGCTGTACGTACTCTGCAAATTTCCATAACATAACATCTTGCAGAAGATACCCAAGATCCACTCACATAGAGGCAAGGCCTCAATTAGATTTATAGAACAGCCTTCTGGCTGGTCTTCTGAAGGTGTTTGGTCCAGGTCGTGCCTCTTGCTGTTTCGCTCTTTGGAGTAGCTAGTGCACCTTGCAGTAATGGGCCTCTCATTTCGTGTTCTGCTGCTTCATTGATTGATCCCTTCACATTGAGAAATCTGCAGGTCTTCTTTGATTCCTTGCAGGTCCTGTGGCTCCCGCTGGTTTTTCCTCTGGGCTGGGCCCTTTGGTAGGCAGCCACTTCTCAGCTTGGCACATGAGCAACTTTTTTGTCAGAGATGGTTATTGGCTTGATGTTCAGTCATTGACTCCTGCAAAGGTCTGCTCTGAAATGTTTTTAGCAATCCAGGCAGGTTTGCCACACTTGTACCATTGGTCTCGGTTTTGAGCTCTGTGTACCCTGGCATGTTTGGGGGGGTTGTGGTTCTCCTTTGGTCATTCTACATGCTTTTTGTTTTATCTGCCTTTCTTCTGAAGCCTGCCAGGTGAGTTGAGCTGGTGCCTGTCTTCCTTATGGCAATTCTCTTCCTCTGTTCTGGTGCTTATTCCTCCTTGGTTGCCTCTCTGCCTCTTTTGTGGCCTGCGTGGGGCTGATGTTTAGTGTACTTCTGGCCTGCTTGCAAGGGTCTTGTGCAGTCCTCTGTCTATTGGTTGTGTCCTGGTCTCCTCCTTGGTGGTGGATCTCTGCTTGCCCTTGGTCATTGTCCTCATTACTTGAGGTCACAGTGCTCTTGCGCTGGCATTTTATTGGCAGTTTGTGTTGTTTGGGCTTGTTGGGCTGTGGCTCCCCATGGCCAAGCTTTCCTATTTTTGGGGGCTGAAAATGCATGGATCGGACCTTGGCTGAAATGTTCCCATCCTGTTTTGGTGCCTTTGTAACAGTGCCTATTTCACTGCTGACACTCTGGGTTCCCAGAAATCAGTCAACATGTTTTGTAATGCCTCTTATGTAAAGGACTGGGATGCGGACTGGGGACAGTAAGGTAATGCCCTGATTATCCTCAGCATTTTTCTTTACTCCTACTCCCTTTTTAAAAATTTTTTTTTTTTTAGTCACAGTAGTTACTGCCCTTCTGCCCATCCTTTTCTATCCATCCATTGGTGCTGGACATTCTTATAGTGCCTACTAGTGTGGATGGGGCCTACATTTCTTAAGTTTGAACATGAGGTTTCCTGTCTAAGACGCAACCACTCGTTCGATAAGATCTTTGACAAGCAAGCCTAGTAGTAGAAGTAAAGTTATTATTTGAAAGTAATCATGGGCGTTTTTATAGCATGATTGTGAGAAAGTAGCCTCTTTCTAGCATTGTTACCCCCACTTTTGGCCTGTTTGTGAGTATATGTCAGGGTGTTTTCACTGTCTCACTGGGATCCTGCTAGCCAGGACCCCAGTGCTCATAAGTTTGTGACCTATATGTATGTGTTCCCTGTGTGATGCCTAACTGTCTCACTGAGGCTCTGCTAACCAGAACCTCAGTGGTTATGCTCTCTCTGCTTTCCAAATTTGTCACTAACAGGCTAGTGACTAAATTTACCAATTCACATTGGCATACTGGTACACCCATATAATTCCCTAGTATATGGCACTGAGGTACCCAGGGTATTGGGGTTCCAGGAGATCCCTATGGGCTGCAGCATTTCTTTTGCCACCCATAGGGAGCTCTGACAATTCTTACACAGGCCTGCCAGTGCAGCCTGAGTGAAATAACGTCCACGTTATTTCACAGCCATTTACCACTGCACTTAAGTAACTTATAAGTCACCTATATGTCTAACCTTCACCTGGTGAAGGTTGGGTGCAAAGTTACTTAGTATGTGGGCACCCTGGCACTAGCCAAGATGCCCCCACATCGTTCAGGGCAAATTCCCTGGACTTTGTGAGTGCGGGGACACCATTACACGCATGCACTATACATAGGTCACTACAGATGTATAGCGTCACAATGGTAACTCCGGACATGGCCATGTAACATGTCTAAGATCATGGAATTGTCCCCCCAATACCATTCTGGTATTGGGGGGACAATTCCATGATCCCCCGGGTCTCTAGCACAGAACCTGGGTACTGCCAAACTGCCTTTTCAGGGTTTGCACTGCAGCTACTACTGCTGCCAACCCCTCAGACAGGTTTCTGCCCCACTCCCCCCCCGGGGTCCAGGCAGCCCTGGCCCAGGAAGGCAGAACAAAGGATTTCCTCTGAGAGAGGGTGTAACACCCTCTCCCTTTGGAAATAGGTGTGAGGGCTAGGGAGGAGTAGCCTCCCCAGCCTCTGGAAATGCTTTGATGGGCACAGGTGGTGCCCATCTCTGCATAAGCCAGTCTACACCGGTTCAGGGATCCCCCAGCCCTGTTCTGGCATGAAACTGGACAAAGGAAAGGGGAGTGACCACTCCCCTGACCCGCACCTCCCAGGGGAGGTGGCAGAGCTCCTCCAGTGTGTCCCAGACCTCTGCCATCTAGGAAACAGAGGTGTTTGTGGCACACTGGACTGCTCTGAGTGGCCAGTGCCAGCAGGTGACGTCAGAGGATCCTTCTGATAGGCTCTTACCTCTCTTGGTAGCCAATCCTCCTTCCTAGGTAGCCAAACCTCCTTTTCTGGCTATTTAGGGTCTCTGCTTTGGGGATCTCACCAGATAACGAATGCAAGAGCTCACCAGAGTTCCTCTGCATCTCCCTCTTCACCTTCTGCCAAAGGATCGACCGCTGACTGCTCAGGACTCCTGCAAAACCGCAACAAAGTAGCAAGACGACTACTAGCAACCTTGTATCGCTTCACCCTGCCGGCTTTCTCGACTGTTTCCAGGTGATGCATGCTCTGGGGGTAGCCTGCCTCCTCTCTGCACCAGGAGCTCTGAAGAAATCTCCTGTGGGTCGACTGAATCTTCCCCCTGCAACCGCAGGCACCAAAAGACTGCATCACTGGTCCTCTGGGTCCCCTCTCAGCACGACGAGCGTGGTCCCTGTAACTCAGCAACTCTGTCCAAGTGACTCCCACAGTCCAGTGACTCTTCAGTCCAAGTTTGGTGGAGGTAAGTCCTTGCCTCCCCATGCTAGACTGCATTGCTGGGTACCACATGATTTGCAGCTGCTCCGGTTCCTGTGCACTCTTCCAGGATTTCCTTCTTGCACAGCCAAGCCTGGGTCCCCGGCACTCCTTCCTGCAGTGCACAACCTTCTGAGTTGTCCTCCGGCGTTGTGGGACTCCCTTTTGTAACTTTGGGTGGACTCCGGTTCACTTTTCTCCTAAGTGCCTGTTCAGGTACTTCTGCGGGTGCTGCCTGCTTCTGTGAGGGCTCCCTACGTTGCTGGGCGCCCCCTCTGTCTCCTCTTCCAAGTGGCGACATCCTGGTCCCTCCTGGGCCACAGCAGCATCCAAAAACCCTAACGGCGACCCTTGCAGCTAGCAAGGCTTGTTTGCGGTCTTTCTGAGTGGGAACACCTCGGCAAGCTTCTTCACGACGTGGGACATCCATCCTCCAAAGGGGTAGTTCCTAGTCCTCTTTGTTCTTGCAGAACTCCAAGCTTCTTCCATCAGGTGGCAGCTTCCTTGCACCCTCAGCTGGCATTTCCTGGGCTCCTGCCCACTCTCGACACTGTCGCGACTATTGGACTTGGTCCCCTTGTCTTACAGGTACTCGGGTCCGGAAATCCACTGTTGCATTGCTGGTGTTCTTCCTGCAGAATCCCCCTATCACGACTTCTGTGCTCTCTGGGGGTAGTAGGTGCACTTTACACCTACCTTTCAGGGTCTTGGGGTGGGCTATTTTTCTAACCCTCGCTGTTTTCTTACAGTCCCAGCGACCCTCTACAAGCTCACATAGGTTTCGTGGTTCGCATTCCACTTTTGGAGTATATTGTTTGTGTTGCCCTTATACCTATGTGCTCCTATTGCAATCTATTGTAACTTTACACTGCTTGCATTACTTTTCTTGCTATTACCTGCAAAATTTTGGTTTGTGTGAATATATCTTGTGTATATATCTTATCCTCATACTGAGGGTACTCACTGAGATACTTTTGGCATATTGTCATAAAAATAAAGTACCTTTATTTTTAGTACTTCTGTATATTGTGTTTTCTTATGATATTGTGCATATGGCACCAGTGGTATAGTAGGAGCTTTACATGTCTCCTAGTTCAGCCTAAGCTGCTTTGCCATAGCTACCTTCTATCAGCCTAAGCTGCTAGAAACACCTCTTCTACACTAATAAGGGATAACTGGACCTGGCACAAGGTGTAAGTACCTCTGGTACCCACTACAAGCCAGGCCAGCCTCCTACAATGATTATGCAGGCTGCAAAGGTAATTCAAGTTTAACCAATGTCTTCTTGCCAACTTGACAATTAAGTTGGATTTTAAACTATTAGTAAAATAAGTCCTTGAATCAGTTTCTAGGTATTCCCAAACTGAAGTTATGCATTATAATGTAACTCAGTGCTTTTAAATGGAAGAGCCACACATACCCTATATTTTAAATGACAAGGGCCTACTGAGGGGCAACTCATAAGTATAAAAAGGAAGGTTTAGGCCTTGCAAAAGGTTTATTTTGCTAGGTCGATTTTGCAGTTTAGAAACTCCTACCCAGGTGGCAGAGTCAGGCTTGGAGGCATATTGTTCATTGTCACTTTAGTGGTGGCACAAAATGTGCTGCAGTCCTCTAGTGACATTTAACTTACAGGCCCTGTGTACACTTTTGTACCATATACTAGGGACTGATCGGTAGATTAAATATGCCAATCAGGAGCGCAGACAGTTATGACATGTATTAGGGTCAGAGCACATGCTTGGGGGCTTGGTTAGCAGCGCCCCAGGGCGGGGGGGAGAAAAAAAACAGTAGCATCAGTCCTGAAACAGTGAGGGTGACGATACAAGAAAGGCGGCTTTTTCCTACAAATGGAATTACTGTTTTGGTAGTGCATAAATATGTCACATGTTGCCTCGAAGTTAAGCCTGCGGGCTCTGTGCCAGAGCTACCACAGAGTTGATTTCAGGTTTATTTAGTGACCTAAGTGCTTTACCCTGATAGGGATTGGGATTATTACTTGAGGTGGGTACTTCCTCCCCTCAACTAATAACCCAATTTCTTATAGTCTTCATGTTGCTATGCAAAGTTCTCTACTGTATTTTGGGACTGAGTCTCACTTCGGATAGATCGAATATATAATGTGATGTATCTTACGTCTGCGTTGTACAAGATGATGCTTTACTTCTAGAAATACCCCATATAATTCATAGTGTTCTCTGCGACCTTTGCGTTGATCAATAGGTTAGTTGCATCGTAGGATTGTCCGTTGTTGGTCCCTGAGGTCATGGTCTATGTGAATGTATCCTTTATGTTGGGTTAATATGGTTCATGTGTTCTCTTTTTTTTTTCCCCCAAAAAACTATTTTCCAGATCCGAGGATCCCGAAGCAAAACACTTCATGACAAGGCGGTGGTGAACTGTCAATTCAGCATGGCCACTTTCAGTACCGCTGAACGCAAGCGCCGGCCACATGGAGACCGCAGGTCCAGCGAGATGACTCTGCACTTAAAGCAGACCTTTGAGGCTGCCATATTGACACAGTTGTACCCCCGCTCACAGATAGATATTTACGTCCAGGTGAGTTGAAAGTTAGAGGATCATTTATGTCGGAGGAACCCAGGTTTAGGAGAAATCTGTGAAGTTGGAGTGTCAAGAAATTAAAACAGTGCTAAGTACCTGAAATACTTTTATAAATGTGTCTCTCTTCTGCTAAGCTTACGGAATATTGCACCACTAGTGCTGGGACTACAAGCTGCATTATAAGGTGGCACAGCAGGGAATACAGTTGCACAATGAGTGCCACGTTTGTGAAGATTTAGGCACACCTGATTGTTCCATGTATGCAGTGTAGGCTCGTCTTTGAGCCAGTGCCTCAGCCCTTTTTAGGGTCGAGCCTGCGTTGCATGCGTATCGCAGCAAGACGCTTTTGTGTTTAGAAAAGGGCTCGTAGCCCTGTTTAGAAAAGGGCTCGGAGCCCTGTTTAGAAAAGGGCTCGGAGCCCTGTTGATGTCACGTCAGTCTTTTTCATTGGTTCGTGGGCTTGCCTAATAAAATCTGCTTGCTTTCATTAGTCGAAGGCATGCATACGTCATGCCTTTTCTGGTGGCTAGCCCTCCTCGAGCGCAGCGACCAAGTACAGAAAACATGCGAGGCTCGCTGTTTTCTGTCCGGCTCGTGGACTACTTTTTCTCTAATTTACTAGCGCGATTTCGCTTGGCAGAAGTCGAGCGCTTTACATAGTTAATTGCACTTTTTCGGTTACGTACATAAATGCACTTTTGCCGATAGCGTTGTAAACTCCTAACCCGACTTTTCACCTATCAGCTCTAACATGAGCAAACGCGAGACCCTTTTGCATTGTAAATGCTTATTATTCTTTGTTGGTTTTCTTTTCTTTCATTTGTTGTGTTATAATTGCATTCTCAAATACAAACTAATATGACCCAGATCACTATTGTCCAAAATTAAACTGCAACCAAACTCCACAATGAAAGGAATAACATTACGAGGCTTTCTTTCCCACAAGAGTCAATGGAAAAATATTTACAAATCTTTATTGTAGGAAGTTGGCTCTGTATGTGCTATTTCAAAGTAAGGAATAGCATGCACAGAGTCCAAGGGTTCCCCTTAGAGGTAAAATAGTGGTAAAAAGAGATAATACTAATGCTCTATTTTGTGGTAGTGTGGTCGAGCAGTAGGCTTATCCAAGGAGTAGTGTTAAGCATTTGTTGTACATACACATAGACAATAAATGAGGTACACACACTCGGAGACAAATCCAGCCAATAGGTTTTGTATAGAAAAATATCTTTTCTTAGTTTATTTTAAGAACCACAGGTTCAAATTTAACATGTAATATCTTGTTTGAAAGGTATTGCAGGTAAGTACATTAGGAACTTTGAATCATTTCAATTGCATGTATACTTTTTAAGTTATTCACAAATAGCTATTTCAAAAGTGGACACTTAGTGCAATTTTCACAGTTCCTGGGGGAGGTAAGTTTTTGTTAGTTTTACCAGGTAAGTAAGACACTTACAGGGTTCAGTTCTTGGTCCAAGGTAGCCCACCGTTGGGGGTTCAGAGCAACCCCAAAGCTACCACACCAGCAGCTCAGGGCCGGTCAGGTGCAGAGTTCAAAGTGGTGCCCAAAACGCATAGGCTCCAATGGAGAGAAGGGGGTGCCCCGGTTCCAGTCTGCCAGCAGGTAAGTACCCGCGTCTTCGGGGGGCAGACCAGGGGGGTTTTGTAGGGCACCGGGGAGGACACAAGCCCACACAGAAATTTCACCCTCAGCGGCGCGGGGGCGGCCGGGTGCAGTGTTAGAACAAGCGTCGGGTTCGCAATGGAAGTCAATGAGAGATCAAGGGATCTCTTCAGCGCTGCAGGCAGGCAAGGGGGGGCTTCCTCGGGGAAACCTCCACTTGGGCAAGGGAGAGGGACTCCTGGGGGTCACTTCTGCAGTGAAAGTCCGGTCCTTCAGGTCCTGGGGGCTGCGGGTGCAGGGTCTTTTCCAGGCGTCAGGACTTAGGTTTCAGAGAGTCGCGGTCAGGGGAAGCCTCGGGATTCCCTCTGCAGGCGGCGCTGTGGGGGCTCAGGGGGGACAGGTTTTGGTACTCACAGTCGTAGAGTAGTCCGGGGGTCCTCCCTGAGGTGTTGGTTCTCCACCAGCCGAGTCGGGGTCGCCGGGTGCAGTGTTGCAAGTCTCACGCTTCTTGCGGGGAGATTGCAGGGTTCTTTAAAGCTGCTCCTTTGGATAAAGTTGCAGTCTTTTTGGAGCAGGTCCGCTGTCCTCGGGAGTTTCTTGTCGTCGTCGAAGCAGGGCAGTCCTCAGAGGATGCAGAGGTCGCTGGTCCCTTTGGAAGGCGTCGCTGGAGCAGAGTTCTTTGGAAGGCAGGAGACAGGGCGGTGAGTTTCTGGAGCCAAGGCAGTTGTTGTCTTCTGGTCTTCCTCTGCAGGGGTTTTCAGCTAGGCAGTCCTTCTTCTTGTTGTTGCAGGAATCTAGTTTCTAGGTTCAGGGAGAGCCCTTAAATACTAAATTTAAGGGCGTGTTTAGGTCTGGGGGGTTAGTAGCCAATCGCTACTAGCCCTGAGGGTGAGTACACCCTCTTTGTGCCTCCTCCCAAGGGGAGGGGGTCACATCCCTAATCCTATTGGGGGAATCCTCCATCTGCAAGATGGAGGATTTCTAAAAGTTAGTCACCTCAGCTCAGGACACCTTAGGGGCTGTCCTGACTGGCCAGTGACTCCTCCTTGTTATTCTCATTATCTCTCCTGGACTTGCCGCCAAAAGTGGGGGCTGGGTCCAGGAGGCGGGCATCTCCACTAGCTGGAGTGCCCTGGGGCATTGTAACACGAAGCTTGAGCCTTTGAAGTTCACTGCTAGGTGTTACAGTTCCTGCAGGGGGGAGGTGTGAAGCACCTCCACCCAGAGCAGGCTTTGTTTCTGTCCTCAGAGAGCACAAAGGCTCTCACCGCATGAGGTCAGACACTCGTCTCTCAGCAGCAGGCTGGCACAGACCAGTCAGTCCTGCACTGAACAATTGGGTAAAATACAGGGGGTATCTCGAAGATGCCCTCTGTGTGCATTTTTTAATAAATCCAACACTGGCATCAGTGTGGGTTTATTATTCTGAGAAGTTTAATACTAAACTTCCCAGTATTCAGTGTAGCCATTATGGAGCTGTGGAGTTCGTTTTTGACAGACTCCCAGCCCATGTACTCTTATGGCTACCCTGTACTTACAATGTCTAAGGTTTTGCTTAGACACTGTAGGGGCATAGTGCTCATGCACATATGCCCTCACCTGTGGTATAGTGCACCCTGCCTTAGGGCTGTAAGGCCTACTAGAGGGGTGACTTACCTATGCCACAGGCAGTGGGAGGTTGGCTTGGCACCCTGAGGGGAGTGCCATGTCGACTTAGTCATTTTCTCCCCACCAGCACACACAAGCTGGCAAGCAGTGTGTCTGTGCTGAGTGAGGGGTCCCTAGGGTGGCATAAGACATGCTGCAGCCCTTAGAGACCTTCCCTGGCATCAGGGCCCTTGGTACCAGAGGTACCAGTTACAAGGGACTTACCTAGGTGCCAGAGTTGTGCCAATTGTGGAAACAATGGTACATTTTAGGTGAAAGAACACTGGTGCTGGGGCCTGGTTAGCAGGGTCCCAGCACACTTCTCAGTCAAGTCAGCATCAGTATCAGGCAAAAAGTGGGGGGTAACTGCAACAGGGAGCCATTTCTTTACATTTATGAAACAGAGTTGGTCATTTTTACAGTGATGTACCTATGGTTGGTGAAAGAGCAACTACCGGCTTAGTCAAAGGTAGTTTGCTATATGCACGTAGTGTGATTTAGGGAAACTGCTTAAACTTGTTTCTGAGCCGAGTTATCTGGAGCAAGTGCAATAAAATGTGGGCCAGGCATTAGCAGAGCAAAAGCTCGTTTGGCAGGAATGTTTCCAACTGGAAATACTGATCACATTCACTAAGG
The DNA here is from genome assembly GCF_031143425.1 of Pleurodeles waltl. Taxonomy (NCBI): domain Eukaryota; kingdom Metazoa; phylum Chordata; class Amphibia; order Caudata; family Salamandridae; genus Pleurodeles; species Pleurodeles waltl. Next base: position 1,129,808,910 of record NC_090439.1, read on the forward strand.
ACAAAGCTAGCTGAGTGAAGTTTTTAATTTCTTTCCTATAGATCCACTTTTTGGAACTCTTTGATTCAGAAATCATTTGTAGAAATGTGTCCTTCAAATCTCCGATCAGAAATAATCCTTTGTTGAAAAACCTGCAGTATCTGCTGGTAGCAAAAGATAGGGTGCAGAGAGCGTGGCACAAGAGCCATGTGAAAGGATGCAGTTGTTGAAATCTTGGCCGCACTGCTATTTGGTGCTGTATAGTATCCTGCTACCTCCTCATTTGTATGGCTGTATGATGTATGAGGAGCCCTACAGTACTTTACACCTATTGTTCTCTAATACAGGGATAATTTCCCATTATGACTATCCAAGTTTAACAGTTGAATTGCACCCTACCACTTGATCAACTCTCACCCAGTCCCACCAAGTTCTTCTTGATCAATCAGTGATCTTCATCATTCTAGGATATATAAAAATCGCATGTTCTGTGTCTGCTGCCTAAGAAACAGGACATAAGTGACCGAAGGACTCAAATATGTTTACATTCTTCACTGCTCTTCTGTACCAAAACCTTTCCTCCTTCAGTACAAACTATAGTGCAAATGTCTTTGACCGTGACCCCATCCTTTCATTTGAAGGGGAGGTGTCAGTAAACATCCATTTACAGCCCTAGATCTCTACGATCTCCTTGTGAAATCAAATCGATTTCTCAAGAATAATTTTCATAAGAATGGGTTTTTTTGGTTGGACCTTTTGATATAGGTTACCCAGACACGTTTTCCTCGGATTAAAAGATTGTTTCAAGCTTTGAATGTGTTACCCTATAGGATATGAGACAGTCCTCGTAATACCCTCTGGTGTCTCCTTCAATTTTGCTGTCCTGGTGATGACCCATTTCTAATTGATTTGACATTCTGGGGCGAAACATCAACAATATTCAGATGTAGACGTTTTTTTTAATTGGAATGTGGATTTGTTGACTCTAGGGAAATGAGTGCCGCTACAATCATTATACAGTCCCTATTCAGTCACGTGTATATAGGATTGTACATATCACCAGTGCACTATTTATTCACTTTTGCACTGCACTATCACTGAGTAGAAGCACCCTTGAATAATAGTTATCATCCTGAATTTCAATTAGTTTTCTCTTAAATAAATAGACATTAAATGTATGAACAGTCCTTGACTGTGAGAGAGGTTTTTAGGAAGGAAACTATTGCTGTGGAAGTCTAAGGCTACACTGCCCCCGTGGGGGACCACTTTTTATCTATTGCCTGATTGAAAAATAAGGCAGCATTGAATTGGACTCCAAAGTTGCCAATATACTCTTTGGATATTGGTGGAGCCATGGGAAGAATGCAGCAGCCATAGGTCAGATTATGCAACGGGGAATACTAATTTGTGCATTAAGGAAAGGCAAATTATGCAGCACTTCTGATTAAAAGTAGTTCTGCAGAACAGCACAGTACATTTCATATTCATTATTTCTCAGGAGGTGTTCTAGGGTTCCGGACATGGGACCTTGTATAGAAATGCAGCATATTTTTGAGGTTATTCTACACCCTGAAATGTATGCTGCTTTGAGAGCAGCTTCAATGATGTGAATTTGCATCTCTGTTAATATTTACATTAAAAATGATGACCAATTTGGAATCATTATTTCTAATCTGCTTCAGTGAAGTTTAAGGAATTAAGGTTTTTGTTTTCTGTGCTCACCATATGGCCCATCAAATACAGATTTTTACACTGGACAACATAACCTAATTACAGCAATTAACTGTGACTAGTGAATAGTTAACTAACCTTTTCAAAGTGCCTGGTTCTGCATTGCACTAAGTATCCAGTAACTAATAACATTTGACTAATTGCAGCCGGAAAAATATAGTGTGTGGTGTAAAATCTGCAAATCATACACCAGATGGTGGATTACGTGGCAAGTGCAACAAATTCATATTTACATTGAAACTGCTCAATTCCTTTTTTCCCCCAGAGGTCCTGGGTATTGGTTAAGAGCCCATGTTTAATGGAAGTCCAGAGGCTCAGTAGAATTTACTGGTTACTTCAGTATTAGTAGAGTATGAAATGCATAACACTGTATCTTAATCATTAAATGAGGTAACTGATTACCAAACGTAATTTTTTATATTTACAGATTCTCCAAGCTGACGGTGGCAACTACTGCGCATGTGTGAATGCGGCAACCCTCGCCATCATGGACGCCGGCATCCCAATGCGCGACTACGTGTGCGCTTCTTCCGTTGGTTTCATTGAGGACACGCCACTGGCAGACCTGAGCTATGTTGAGGAGGCTGCAGGTGGTCCACAGGCGGCCTTAGCTCTGCTGCCAAAGACCGACCAGATTGCCCTACTGGAAATGAACTCCCGCCTGCACGAGGATCACCTGGAGCGTGTGATTGATACCGCAAGCAAGGCCTGCAAAGACGTGTATGCTGTGCTGGACAGTGTGGTGCGGGAACACTTGCAGGAGGTTTCCACACTCTCGGCAGATTGATACTTCACTTTTTACTTCAGATTTGTTTACAAATTTTTCTGAATATGCTTTTGATTCAATACATGTGAAATAAGAAACTTGTGTCACATCAGTAAACCAAAGCTGGTAGGATATTTCATGTCTTTTCATCCATTATCATGTTATCCTTTGCATTAATACCCTCCCATCCAAAATGTCTGCCATTATACTACATTGTACCTCGAGTCTCTCTTAATTACGTGAGTTTTTGTAAAACAGATATTTCATTACTCCTGATGTGAAGTGAGGGCTACAGGGGCAACTGTGCAAACTTTGAAACAAGCGTTCCTGTTGCAAGCTTCCTGAAGAGTTACATCTCCTCTGTAGGCTTTCACTTTTAGGAGGTACAGAGGTTGAATCATGACGTATTCCTGAAGGTTAATTCTGAGGCAGGACAATAACTTCAGATGGTACATATATCATTGAATAGAATGAATGAAGATAACAAAGTGTGCGTGGCGACCACATGAGGTATCCGATCGCTAATCAACAAATACGTAAAGAAATGAGGCATAGAGAACAAACAATTACATAGAAGTCTAATTGACAACCAAGCTTTGAGAAGTTTCCTGAACTGCAACATTTCACTTCTAATAGACAACAGTAGAAGATTTGAGGCCTAGGCAGTGTGTATAGAAACCCAGGTTCTGCCTGACCTGGTTCTTAGACCTGTTTACCCTCAGTATGTTAGCATTAGATGATCTGATGGTTCTTGATGGTGCATTTGTTACAAAACACGACTCTAAGAAGTTAGAGCCTGAACGATGAACACCTTAATGACAAACATTTTAACCAGAACCATTTAGCCACAGGCCACCAGAAACGATTTTCCAGCATGGAGGATACAGATTAGCTGCGCTTCAAATCCATCATGAGTTTTGCTGTGTCGTTTGTTCATTATAGTTTACTAATGAGGAAAAAGCTCTTACAAAGAGCTGTTCTAATCTAAGAGGGCTAGTAATGCAAGTCTGCATTTTGGTTTTTGCACACATGAGAAGCATTAGTCTTTTTTGCTTAGCATTCTCAAACGTGTAATGCAGGAAGGTGATTTCAAGGTAAGTTATTATTGAAAACGAAGCCGGGGTTAACTTCAGAGAACCGAACTGGAATCGCCCATAGAGACGGTCTGCCAAGCCTCAGTCCAAATCTGGCTTGAGCTGCCAAAATGTAAGACCTCAGTCTTATCCGTACTTAAATTGAATTCATCATCCTTCACCCAAATGGAAAATTGCTGTCATCCAGATTGAGATATATGCTGTGTCTTATTTATATCTTCCTCAGTTCGTATGATCATTTAAGTATCTTTTACATACCTTTAGAAAGAGAACCCTAAAAGAGTGTAACAGCTTAGCTCTGGCCCGTGGACCAAGATAGATGTTTAATGGAGTAAGACTGACGAAGGAACCCCGGGGTAGCCTGCATATCACCTTTGTGGCTGCAGATTTAGGTGGACTCCATAGAACCGACTTGGTTCTATTCTGAAGAAAATTGGTCAAGACATGCCAGGGCACTGCCCACTCTTACCCTAGCTAAGATCTTGGCGAGGGCATCACAGTAGACAATGTCAGAGGCTGTGGGGAGATCTAACAGGACCACATCTGCAGGTTCGCCTTCAGCTGAAGATCACCCATTGGAGCAGTGAGCACGGACTCTGTGCCAGTCTTAAACTGGCTGCTGCGGGTCAAGAATGGCATCAGATTTACGCTGACAACGGAGTATTCACAGTGCATTCGGGAACTAAACACTCACTAAGAGGAAAAATGAGATTGACCTGTAATTACCGATACGAGACAGGTAGGCTCCCACTTTCTCCAGGAGTGGGGAGATGTAGTAGCAGCTTTCCATACTTGCTGACAGTAAGAGATTAGATAATATTGCGAGCCTTGTACTGATCTCTCCTTTAGTCAAGATAATGGTGCTCATTTTGCAGTAGTTGCTTGGAGATCCTGATTTAATGGAATTTTTTTTCCACCAACTTAATTGAGACTGGTTCAAAGCTAGGAAAAATTGTAGACCCCCTGCTTACATTAGGTATTTCCTTCTTGGTACAATAATTAAGAGGCTCTGAGTTTCTTAACATTGTCCTTAAAAAAATCAAATAGTCATTGACAAAAAAAATCAGTGAACTAGGAACTATTGAAAGTCTGCGTGGCATGGTGGAAATCTCTTTGACAGTGCTAAAAATGTCCTAGCCAGGGTTAGAGGCATTATGCTTTCTTTATAGTGCCTGTTCTTTTCAAAATCTGTTTGCCAGCTTATTTTTTTACATCTTTACAATTTTTTTTTGTTGCGAAAAATAGGTTTTTGAATACCATCATTTACTTGGTTTAGCATGCCAGAGTTGTATCTTTTTCACTGGAGTCAGGGAATCAAGGGCCTTCAGTAATCCACTAATTGATCTGATAACCCCGTCGTCAATGCTCTGAAAATTCAATATACAGTCTATTCTCATTCAAGTTGAGAGCTACAAAGAAATTACTCTTCCAGTGCTTTTTTAAAATTCTCACTCGTAAACCTAGCCCAAGCATGGCTCTAAAAATCTTTCCAGATAGTGTTAGATGTAGGCTTTTTAAAGCACACACTTTGTAAAACAGCGACTTAACCGAGGCATAGGTAGCGAAGCCACCATACGAATACCCAAAAGGGAGGCAAAGATTCCATCAGGGGCACACCAGCTGCATGTGGTGGGCCACTAACCAACTTGCATAGACCAATCCCTGCACAGCTGTCTGTCAAATTTACTGTATCTGTGGATGCTGTGATCTCCCTCCATTGACTAAATTCCCCTGATAATAAAACAAAGTTGGAGCTAAAAGCACACATGAGGGAAACAATCTCATTTAGGTCAGCGTTAACACCTGTTGCTGCACTTCAAGAACAGTAAACAGACCCACACGTACTGGATAGATTGTCATTAACCTTAAGAAGAAAGTCAGAGTCTGGTATCTGAGCCTACAGTAGAGCTGAGATTGCGGAGTGGTCCTTATACTTAACTTCCAAGCCAACCCATCTTATTTTGTTGATCTACGCGTATATTGTTGTAGCTTTTCCAGGCTACCCAAGTGTTTTGCTATACTTCAGACTGAGAAAAGACAAAATGAAAGGAATGCTAATAATGCAGCACTCTTAGTCTGAGTAATACATTTATTAACGCACTTCTCAAGGTTCGTAGAGGGAAAGCGTGCAGGTCAAAGGCAGCAACACGAGTACACCTCTGAAAATAATCACAGCAGTGGAATAGTGATCATAGAAACAAACAATGAAAATACACTACTTCACTCATGGATTATTTATATATAGTGATTATATATTCATGCACAACACAAAGTTAAAAATAAGAATTAAAATGCATCAGCATTCGGATTCACAAGTGACATCATCTCTTTGCCAGCTTCAAGTTGAGAACCCAGACGACTGCCTAAAGTGAGAACCACCCTCAATGGGAACCGGGCAAAGACCTCCCCTTCCTGGAATGAGTTCTGTCTAACCTCAGTCGTCAAGCTTTCCTCTTAAATACCTTAAACAAGCTGGAGACTAGAATTCTAGAAACTTCCCCCCTCCCATCCTGTAAGATGTTGTTCAAACGCTGGCCGCACCAGGTCAGTATTGGAAAGGAGCACGCGCGAGACTGGCCAACACTGTGTTTTTCCAAGACCGAGCTGTTCCCTGCCTTAACATAAACATCCTCAGCCTGATACATCTTATCATCAGTGCTCTTCACTCCTACATGTTATGTACAAATCATTCCACGAGAAAGAGCAAAAACATGTTGCACAAGCTGAGCGTGGAAAAATACCTGCTGATGGGTGAAGCTAAACTAAACAGAAAATGGAGTCAGTGGTGAAGATGGAGCTGGTGGTTACATACAAATAGCATTATACCAACGCTAGGCTGGGCCTGAGCATTCCTTATGCCATGTTGTGGTAATAAAAGCTACATCTATGTTCAGATCTAATGTAAAATTCCATAGTTCTAATTTGTGTTGCACTAATGTGTGACATTTAAACAAAAATGTTGCTGGAGCAGTAGACTACTAGTTCCCAGCAGCAATCACAAGCAGTGATATTTACCTCTTACAATCCTGCAAATTATAAAGAAAATTCTTCACTATTTCTCATCCTGCATCTAATCGTAGCACGGTGTGGTGCAGACGCGCTTTACATTGGCGGTCTGTGCCGGTGTTGTCATAGGGAGAAAAGCGGAGTAAAAAAATTAAACTGTGCCCTAATATACCAGACAAAAAAAAATAGCACATAGAATCTTTCTTAAGATGGCAAGCTAAGCGGAGTGGACTTGGCTTAAATACAGTAAAAACTTTCTATTTTCACTTTGGGGTCAATAGCCAGGGAAGACAAGTTAAAGCTTTCAGCATAACTTTAAAATGCAGTAAAAACCTTTCCCAGCCCTCAAACTGTAGTTTAAAAACAAGCAACGTTAATCCTTCATTGTAAATGTCCGAGGAGAGTTGCCTTCGACCTGTGTGCATCAGGTATAATTACATGTTTGGTGGTTGCCTAAGTGAGGGAAGCTAAGTAACTGGTTTATGGCGGAGAATCCACGAGATGGCTGATCTTGCTTTGCCTGTTTCCGTGGTCAGATCGCTCTACAAATCGGAGTACGGTTGCTCACCAGTCAAATCATCCAGGATTAAATCTGCTTCCAGTAGTTGGACAAATTGGCTTCCGCAGGGAGCCTTTTGGTGCCAACGCCACTGCCACATGTGCTGGAGCCAGGCTTAGGTTGTAGCTGCCAGCTGCTAGTGTGGAGGGCAGAACCTCTGACCTCCACATTATTAGCAATGGCTTCCTGGATATTTAGGGCCTTCATTTAGAAATGTAAAACGTCTCTGCAATGTTGCTGGGATTTAACCTGGTTTTTCAGCACTTCAGCGTTTATCATTTCTTGGAATATACAGAGTCTATTTTGTTTGGTTGGGGTCCTGAAGAATGCTCATTGCACTTACTTGCTGTGTGGTATCGCTGCCTCCTGGTATTTCCAGTGGCCTGTTCAGCTACTGACATAGACGTGAGCCCTTTCCTTTCCAGGTTACACAATTTCCTTCTTAATCTAGCCAGCTCGCTGCCCTACCATTTGATGCCAGGAAAGTTCCCGGGATTCTTTATTCTTCAATAGGGAGTGTTGGACCCTGTTCGGGGAGGAGGCATGGGGCTGGCAGGAGCTACGGGTTTGCCATTGGTGTCCCAGGGCTCGCCTCACTTTGGATCTGTAAACTAAACTGGACCAAACATCCCCCTCCCCCCTCCATACTTGGCTCAGGGTAGTGAAGATTAGCAGTCCCAGGCTTCTCAGGGAGGTAGTGTGGGGGTGCTCAAGCTCTGGACTCAACAGTTACCCAGCAGGCACAATAAAGGTGTTGTCCAGAATACTGTTTCTCTTTACAAAAAAGAAATCCCACAGTTGCACTAAATAGTACACACTTCAAGGAATAGGTACAAGCCAGTGGTGTATGCACGATCTTGTGAATGCACTACTCCCACCCACGTCCTCTCAGTCTCCTTCACCGGTGTTCTCCCTGGTGTAGTCCGCCCCCTGTTGAGTAAACCGGAGTGGTGTGAATAAGGCAGGTATTTGGTACCCACAGTTAAAAAGTACTCAGCAAATTTATGAACTCTTACCCCCTCTTTGGGTAGGGAAGTAGTTCAAATCCTTCTGACACTTGTGTATCTGGTCGGTCCTCCCGCACACTGTAAGATTTGCAGGAAGCCGCAAGGGTCGGGTGGAGCCAGGCGCGAGCCGTGTTAGGCAGCACACTTGCCCGGCTCTAAGGTAGCTGGAGGTGGGGGCCTAGCCGGCCAGGCCTTCGACAGTGCTGTTCTGCAGCCTGTGAGCCACTGGTGCCCTCATGAGTCAGGTGCTCGCAGTCTTGCAAGGCTATGGTCCTGGGTGGATCACGGGTAAGTGAAACTCTGGTTTTGCTGACTGATAATGCAGTTGCAGCCCTAGCCCAGGCCTACGATAACCATGCAGTTCCTGCCCTCATCTGGCCCTTCAGCAGTTACGGAGTTTTAGCCCTTGTCTGGGCCTATGGCACTCATGCAGCTATGGTTCTGTCTCCACTAAGGAGGAGCACAGTATCACTGTTCCTGTCTTTAATCAAGGAGAGAGCTGGGGCAGTGCACAGGAACCCTCCCTAAATTGCTTTTGAGCAGTCTGCTTCTTCCTGGAAATCCAAATAACCAGTGGGGATGACACGCTGCACCCTGCTTCTCCCTAAGTCTCTCCTATACTGGTCCAGGCAGACTACTACCCTCTCTCAGCAGGGTAGGTCCACAGCTTCTCCAATGTCCCCTCACTTCTGAGGGACCAGGCAACACCAGCCCTGGCTGCCCAGCAGTACTTTGAGTACCTTGCAGAGCACCATGTTTCTTGGTCACAAAGGGCTTGGAATGGACACAAAGTGGGTTGGTTTCCACTTTAAGACACAACCTGTGGACCGGATGTGGATCTGCTGTCTTAGCTTTAGGGTGTTTCTCCTTTCATGTGTCCTCTCGAGGCTGTATTTCAGAGTGTAGTGTAGAGTGATGCTTTTCTCAGCAGGGAGCAACTTTGCTGTCTCCATTCTGTAGCACCCACATCAGAAGTACAAAGAGTGCACCTGGCTGCCATCATGGAAAAAACAAAAAAGAGAGGCTTCCTCACCATAATCAACAGAGCCTCCAGTCCCCACCATCACCCCTCCATCCATCAAGCTAAAGGCAGTCCTCTCTTCACTTCTAGGTCTGGGTCGTCTCCCTCCCAGCCATAAGAATGCACGTTTCCTTTGTCTGACAGTACAATCCTTGCCCATCATCTTGTGCTAGGACAGGGGCATTCAAAATGGCTTCCACAGCCCTTCATTACCTTAGCTCACTCGTACACCATGCATGTTGTACACTTATTATACAGGGAGTGCAGAATTATTAGGCAAGTTGTATTTTTGAGGATTAATTTTATTATTGAACAACAACCATGTTCTCAATGAACCCAAAAAACTCATTAATATCAAAGCTGAATATTTTTGGAAGTAGTTTTTAGTTTGTTTTTAGTTTTAGCTATGTTAGGGGGATATCTGTGTGTGCAGGTGACTATTACTGTGCATAATTATTAGGCAACTTAACAAAAAAAAAATATATACCCATTTCAATTATTTATTATTACCAGTGAAACCAATATAACATCTCAACATTCACAAATATAAATTTCTGACATTCAAAAACAAAACAAAAACAAATCAGTGACCAATATAGCCACCTTTCTTTGCAAGGACACTCAAAAGCCTGCCATCCATGGATTCTGTCAGTGTTTTGATCTGTTCACCATCAACATTGCGTGCAGCAGCAACCACAGCCTCCCAGACACTGTTCAGAGAGGTGTACTGTTTTCCCTCCTTGTAAATCTCACATTTGATGATGGACCACAGGTTCTCAATGGGGTATAGATCAGGTGAACAAGGAGGCCATGTCATTAGATTTCCTTCTTTTATACCCTTTCTTGCCAGCCACGCTGTGGAGTACTTGGACGCGTGTGATGGAGCATTGTCCTGCATGAAAATCATGTTTTTCTTGAAGGATGCAGACTTCTTCCTGTACCACTGCTTGAAGAAGGTGTCTTCCAGGAACTGGCAGTAGGACTGGGAGTTGAGCTTGACTCCATCCTCAACCCGAAAAGGCCCCACAAGCTCATCTTTGATGATACCAGCCCAAACCAGTACTCCACCTCCACCTTGCTGGCGTCTGAGTCGGACTGGAGCTCTCTGCCCTTTACCAATCCAGCCACGGGCCCATCCATCTGGCCCATCAAGACTCACTCTCATTTCATCAGTCCATAAAACCTTAGAAAAATCAGTCTTGAGATATTTATTGGCCCAGTCTTGACGTTTCAGCTTGTGTGTCTTGTTCAGTGGTGGTCGTCTTTCAGCCTTTCTTACCTTGGCCATGTCTCTGAGTATTGCACACCTTGTGCTTTTGGGCACTCCAGTGATGTTGCAGCTCTGAAATATGGCCAAACTGGTGGCAAGTGGCATCGTGGCAGCTGCACGCTTGACTTTTCTCAGTTCATGGGCAGTTATTTTGCGCCTTGGTTTTTCCACACGCTTCTTGCGACCCTGTTGACTATTTTGAATGAAACGCTTGATTGTTCGATGATCACGCTTCAGAAGCTTTGCAATTTTAAGAGTGCTGCATCCCTCTGCAAGATATCTCACTATTTTTGACTTTTCGGAGCCTGTCAAGTGCATCTTTTGACCCATTTTGCCAAAGGAAAGGAAGTTGCCTAATAATTATGCACACCTGATATAGGGTGTTGATGTCATTAGACCACACCCCTTCTCATTACAGAGATGCACATCACCTAATATGCTTAATTGGTAGTAGGCTTTCGAGCCTATACAGCTTGGAGTAAGACAACATGCATAAAGAGGATGATGTGGTCAAAATACTCATTTGCCTAATAATTCTGCACTCCCTGTATACACACACACTCTTTCTCTCTCCCTCTTCCTCTCTCTCACCCCGGGTATGGGTATACAAACGGGAGCAGCACTTTACACAGGTGGACCACTAGCCTCAACTACAGTGATCCAGATAAAAAAAAAAAGGTCTGGTCACACTGTAGGTTCCTCTTCACAGTGGTGAAGGCTGTGCTATGCTCATGGCAGGGACAGTACTCCACAGACAGTAACAACGACGCTTGGTGTGTTCTTCCAAGTAATAGTACAGTACGAGACCTATTATAGTCAGACACTGGCATAGGCCTCTAGGCACACACTTGGATTAGTGTGACAGGGCAAAAATAACGTACATACAGTTGGGCGCTCCAGGTAGGGGAACTGACCTGTTCACCTCGCAGGCGAAAATCCCATTACAACAAGGACCTAGTAAATCCAGAAAATTGGTTATTTAGTAATAGTTGGTATCCAACAAGGCTTCTGGTATAACTTGCCAGAATACTTTGTCATCTGCTAATTATAATTTGTCGAGTTCCACTTTACATCAGTTGTTAAAAATGCCTATTTGGGATAGGCTTCAAAACTAGTTTGGAGCTGGACAACTCTTGTACAGAAAATTGGACAAGAGAAGACTGTTTCCTAAGTAGTCAATCCATGCTTTGGACTGCACAGTTAGTATTCTGAGGGACCAAAACATCAGTTGGACACATTATTAGCATAGTTAGAGTGCTCGGAGCTATGGTTCAAGAATGGCAGGTCAGTTAGGGGCCTAAACCCACCAACCACAATTTCTTGTTGACAATCCCCTAGCCTACAAGCCCCATATTGTCCGAAGATCACCTGCACTGGTGACCTTGCTTTGTCGGACCACTTCTTTCGCTCCAGCGGTGAGGCAAACCCTAGCCTGGATGAAAGGATGAGGTGTAGAAACTGTTGAACATCACCAACGCACACTTCTTTAGCTACTTGCTCTTGAAGTCCACATGTCTCAGGCCATCCACAGTATTGCTCTATGGTCAATAAAACAGGTTGGACTCAAGGTTTACAGACCCGGTTGCAATCAGTTTTTATAACAATCTCATTTGTTAGTGTGTACGAGTTCCAGAACCATAGAGAACACTTTTACACACGCTAGATTTTCAAATGTATTCATAGTAAACTGGTCAATGAAGACCATCACACACAAATCCAAAAAACGTAAAACATTGGAAGCTACACCGGCCCTAACAGCATACAAAAAAAAATAATGAGTCACTTTTTATGATCTGAATGTCATTGCAATTCCGTCTGCTTATTATTAAAACATGAGAACCACATCAAAAACAATACCCAAAATCAATCACACAAAAAATCCAGTTGGTATAGGCACGTTCAGATCTTGTCATCGCTTCGCAAAATTGTACTATTCCACAACATGATTTGAAGGCATTCAAAAAATATTTTTAAATATTCAGGTATCGACCTCTTTCCCTCAAATGGCTTCTCAGTTGAATATGGGCATAAACATAGCAGTTTGCTATTGCTTTCCTTCCTCTTGTCTGTACAACTGCTGACATGGGAAGAATTGCTCCAAGATGGTTGGCCTCTTCTATAAATAGTCTGGGCTCCAACTATGAATCTAGTCTGTGTCTGCTTGGCTGATGGAGTAGTCATGTGTATCTGCAGGCAAAGTACTGGAACAATTACAAACTTGTATCTCAACTTATTTAACCCTTTCACAGCTAAGCCTTCCCCCTACCCCGGTTCTGAGATCTTTACGGGCTATTTGGGGTAGTTCAAGGTCAGGCCTCCATAATTTGTTGTACACTTAATCTATCAGGCCAAATTTGTGTCCCCTTTTTTTTCCTCAACATCCTAGAGATTCTTAAGGTGCCCAGGGTTTGTGGATTCCCCTGGAGGGGACTGAGAAAATTGGCAAAGTATAGCAACATTTTGAGTTTTTGACAAAAATAGGGAAAAGTGCTCCAGATAAGTACCTGTTTTTTCCCCCTCTAAAAATAACACCCACAAACTATTTCCTGTATTAAAGTCACCATCTCCCAGCTTTCAGGAACATGCAGAGCTGAATCAAAAAACTACTTTTTGGACCACAGTTACAAATATTTTCTAAGAGGTGGCCTATTTACTCTATTTTTTGTGATGTAAACCTACTTCCAGTTTGTGGTGGCAAACAATGTGAAACCCATGGGTGATCCAGAAAAGCTATCCGATTGACAAAAGCAATATACCATTACATCCCCTAGACCCTTCTGGTTGTGGGAATATATACGGTTTCTACGTTCTTCAGGAACCCAAGGTATCCAGAGCCACCAACTGAGCTGCCCCATACAATGATTTTTCATTGAGTACCAAGTACAGACCACTTCTTATAGCAAAATAGGCAGAGTTTAAAATGGGTATCAAAGAAACTGATGCATTTCTGAAATGGACACAAGATATAGAGCTTAGGAGCAGTGGTTATTTGTCCATCTCTGAATTTGCGGGTACCTGCACTAGCGTATGATTTTTAGGGTATTTTTCAAAATGTCGTCTTTCTTATACACTGGCTTACAACTGAAAGGCACAAATGCAGCAAATTCCAATTGGTAATAGCAAATGTTCAACTATTCTATGCTCCCACCAGTCTCCTGATAAAAATGGTACCTCACTTGTGTAGGTAGACCTTGTGCTTGCGGCAGGAAACAGCCCAAAATGCAACATGGACACATATTTTTCCACCGAAAGCTGCCCCTTTTTACCAATGTGAGTAGCTCTAAATTTTGGACCCTAGCTCATCTGCCACCTGGGAAACCTAGCCAGCCCGTACATTTTTGAAAACTAGACACCAAGGGGTATCTAGGATGGGCTGACTTGTGTAGTTTCCAAGTTCCTTTACCCAGACTCCTTCAAACCTCAAACTTTGACAACAGAACAAAAAAACAACACATTTTCCTCAAATTTCTGTTTTGGAATGTCCTGGAATCTGGGGGGAGCCACAAATTATATTCTAACCGGCACTCCCCCAAGGACTCCTGATAAAAATGGTACCTCATTTGTATGGGTAGACCTAGAGCTCACAACAGGAAGCTCTTTTTCTGATGTGGGTATCTCTATAGTACAGACGCTAGCTCAGCCAGCACCGAGGGAAACATATCCAACCTATACATTTTTGAAAACTAGATACCTAGAGGAATCCAGGATGGTGTGACTTGTGTGGATCCCATTAGGTTTTCTTACCCACAGTGCTCTGCAAACCATTCCTGAAATCACGCATTTTCCATTATATTTCAGTGATGGAAACTTCAACAATCTGCAGTAATCCACAACATTTTCCAACCAGCATTGCCCCACCTGTGCCAATAAACACCCTGCCCCACTTGTGTGGCTGGACCTAGTGCCATGACCGGTACGGATCAAACCAAGGACAATGGGAGCGTTTGTGTGGAGACTCCTATTGACCTCGGTTGGATCCGTTCCTGTCACCAGCATTAGGCCCAGCCACACAAGTGGGGCACCGTTTTTAATCGGCAGATGTGGGGCAATACTGGGTAGTAGGAATTTTGTGGATTCCTGTGGATTCTGGAAGTTTCCATTACGGAAAGGTAGGGAAAATGTGTGACCTCAGGCAAAATTGGAGGTTTGCAGGGCACTGTAGGTGAGAAAATCGTATGGGGTGCATGTGAAGCACATCACGCTGGACTCCCCCACATTTCTAGATTTCAAAAGTGTCTAGGTTTGGTAGGTTTTTCCAAGCAGCGGCCTACCCAAGCCCAAAAAGTACAGCCGTTCACCATTGCAAGTGGGATGTTACATGGAGTTAGCCAAGCTCTCCTGACCCATAAATAAAATCAACACCCAAAAGATGCAGATGTCCTCTTGTTTGCATTGGGATGAGATGCTTTAGTCCGCAGGGGGAGCAGAAAGACTGGTGCCCCCCTTTAGTTGGGGTGGGGGAATAGCCATCCCCATGGTGGTTGGCAGGCCCCACCCCCCTTTTCATAAAATGATCCCTGGTGTCTAATAGGTGTTCAGCTCCCTAGGGGGGGTTATCCCATCTACTCTGGGGTGAAAAACTGCCCATTTTTGGGGGGGTAGGGGCATTGCCAGGCCCAATCTGGGCAGCCCCCACCCCTAGGCTTTTCTTTAAAAAGATCTGGTACCTAGTAGGGTTTCTGCCCCCACCCTTGAGGGGGCTGATCAGGGGCTGTTGGCCCCATCTGTCCCACAGGTGGGCAGAAATACTGAATTATTCCAAAAATACTGGGGCCACAAAAGCCCTTGCCCAAGGTGCTGCTCCCCCTCGCCGGTGTCTAGTCCTTGGGCAGTTCCGAAGCAGGGATCCACTTGGGAAGGACACCATTGAAAGAGGAGATTCTCCCCTTTCCTGTCTGGATCAGTGCTCAGGGGGTTGGGATAGCCCCACGAATACCGATGCAGAGAAAGTGAAACGAGCCAATCAGCTAATTTCACTTTTGTATTCATTTAAATGACACCAGCGCCCTGCACGTGCAAATTGTCATTTCAATAAAAACAAGGAAACAGCCTCTGGAGTTGGGGAAGCTCTCCCCCAACTCCAGAGGCTGTTTCTTTGTAAAAGAAATCTCTCTGGTGCCCGCACCGGAGGGATTTCAAGTGCTGTGCACACGGACAGCCAGGAGCAGTCTGACGCACATGAGCACTGTAGCGTCAGACAGCTCCCAGGCATCAGATGCAGCGAACTGGTTAAGGATGTCCAAAGGTAAAATAACCAAGGAATTCTACTTGATACTCTTTTCTCAAACTTCACACCAAAAATAACTTAGGGAAACATGATGCTCCAGATTAAATATTTTAGATACTGAGCCCCATTGTGATGGGAATGTACCCTGCATGGTGTACAGTGGTGTTCATCTGCCTTGAGTGCCTGACTGTGTGTACCTGTTTTTCCTAGTTTTTGATTTTGGCCTTGTTGTTACACTAATCTAGTGTATTTGCAGAGGCCTAGATGTGTCCCTGACATGAGTGAGGTTGTGGTTGCCATTGGCAGACAGTGGACTACTGGCATGGATTTAGCATGTAAAACGGCAGTGACAGCATACTGTGCTTTGTGAATTCATAGTGGTTGCCACACCTTTTTATCTGTGTCACTACAGTGGAAGCCTAGTGACCCATTCATGTAAAGTTCTGCTTCTATGCTCTTACCTGACCTCTACTGTTAACATCTCAAGTGTATGGTATGCATGTATTTAGCCTTTGTGGTACTTGCATGGTGAGAGTGGGCCAGAGTAACGGAGGCCTTAGATTGAAATTTGGATACCCCTTGCCTGGCCTTTTTCACAAGATGGTGATGAAGTTGTTTTTCCCAGACAGTGGAAGTGTATTGCTGAAATTCCAAAGCTGGAGATTGCAGACCTCAAAACTGAAGTAAGGTGAGGGGAGGCAAGTCCCTTTGAGAAACTCAGTTAGGCCTTTTGCTTTGCAAGGAGCTGTAAATTAGCCTTCCTGAACATTAGTATGTTGGAAAGTACCTCCTTTTGACATGGTTAACCCCACGATTTTAACTGGTATATGATTTTCCTCCACTACAAGATGGCTTCACTGAAGATAGGGTTGTTTAGTATCCAACAACTCATATTGATAAGCCCACACTGATTCCAGTGATGGATGTATCAATACATACACCCAGGGGGCACCTTAGTGGTGCCCCCTGAAAACCTACTAGCCTCTAGTGTGCATGTTGACTAGTTTGAGCCAGACTGCCACCTACAGACACAAGTTTGACCTCCTAAGGTGAGAGACTGTGCTCTTGGGCGGTCAGCTACAAAGCCTACTCTGGAAGGGGTGTTAAAGAACCTCACCAAACAGGATAGCCTGCAAACCTACATTCAAAGAAGCCCACCGCCCCCTAGTACGCAGATCTGGCTTCCCTTACAAGGAATATTCTGAACCCCCTCCCCCCTTAAACTCATCTGGCAAATAGACAGGTGGGAAATTTAGTATTCAGAGATGTGTTTACCCCTCCAATCAGTCCCACCTCTAAGGTGAGCTGCCTGATGTGGACACTCCATTCCAGAATCTGCCATCTTGGTGTTGACAAGCATCTGAATTCTGTGGCAAGGTTATGCCCACTTCAAGTGGTCATATAGGGGGTGTATTGACCCCAACGGTAAGTAACCCATTGGCTACTACCCTACACTCCCCGTAACTCACCTAAATCCAGTATTTAGGGGAGCCCCTGTCACCATAGAAGTAGAACCTGACGACTCAAGAGCCTCAAGGACAACGAGGAGCTCTGAAAATAGAAGAGGAGAAAAGAAGCAACTGACCTGATACCAACCCTGCTGCCATGTCTCCATCCCTCATTGAAATCTGCACCAAAGTTGACTTGTCCTGCAGCTGTGACTCTAGAAACCAGGGAAGACTCTGAAGCTTCTGGAACCACCAAAATCTGACACCTGAAGTCACCAATGAACCCGCCGTCTCTGACCCAAGTTGAAGTGGACCACCGATGCCAACAAGAGTTCCCAGAGTCCGAGTCCATAAAAACCTAACACCTGAAGACACCTCTGCACCTGTTGCCCCTGAGCTGTGGAGAAGAGGACCAAAGGTGCCTACCTGTGCCTGAGCATCCTGAGGCCTTAGCCCTGCTGTTGGTTCAGCCTGACTGGCCTGGTCAGAGCCAGCAGCCTCTTTTCGCAATGACTGATCTTCCTTGAAACTCACTGGGCACCCGATGCTGTTTTGCACCATGCAGCTGGCCTCCCCTGTGCTGCTCATGATGTACTGCTGGTGCTGACTTGGACCTTGCCCACCACTTACCTTAACTCCTGGAGATTGGTCCTGTAAGTCGCTGTACTTGCAAAACTTGTTTTTCCTCTCATAGGATAACATTGCAGAACTCTAAAATTGCATTAACTCTTCACTTTTTAAAGTGAAAAGAATTAATATCTAAAAACGTACTTACCTGAACGATTTTTCTCTAATGCTGAAACATATATAAAGGCACTTGCTATTTTTATAAATTGGCGTGGACCTCCTTTTTGAGTCATGTGTCTTGTTTACTGACCATTGTGTGTATCTGTGGATAAAACTAGGGCTGCTCGGCCACGATACCTCCAAATTAGAGCACTTTGGGATTGCATAGCAAGCCCCGTCCACTCAATGGGGAATCCCTGGACTCTTTTCATGGTGTATCTAGTTATTGAAATACCATTTAAAAAGCCAGCTCCCTACAGGGAACAAAACACGTAAAAGCTGGGACTCTGATTCTGTTGTGGAAAGTGAAAGGGGTCCTTTAGATGAAACCCAACCTTTTGCTTTTCTCTAATCACACATTCAGTTTGGTTGCTGACTGATTCAAAAACCTCACACCCCTTTGTGCTTCTGTTGTGGGTGTTCCAGGCACCCATGTGCATACATACTTCTCATTCTTGTGTTGAAAGACAATTTCCCTACTTTTATCTGCAGGTTTAATAATTAGATGGGTCTTCTTTTTAAGGGACTCTAGGGTACCTCGTTTCCCTGTTTGACAAATTCTGATAACCTGTCCTAGTGTCAGATATCTCTGCCTCTTTGATAATGACCTCCGCAAACACCCCTGCTTCCAGTGGAATGGAGGATGAGGGTGGGAAAAAGGAAGATTTTACACAGATCTGTGTATCCTTCATCAGCTGTTTGATTTTTGTTAAGAAAGAATATCTTCACCCTTAGTTTACAGAAGAATTCTGGAAATTCGACCTTGGCCAGACTAATAATAGAGACCTTCGTTTTCAAACATTGGATGCCCCTATTTAGAGGCACAATGCCCACTGAGTGGGACATTCAGTTACTGGTTTGCTGTGTGATTGCTGAGCTGTGAACTTGAGCATCCCCTCACTACCTCCATGAGAAGTCTGTGTCTACTCGAGATTGCTATCAATGAGAGTCAAGTGCTGAAAGGGATGCAGAGCCATAGTAGGATGGACCCTGGGATATCAGAGGCAAACGACCCCTACTACAACAGTTGAGACAGTGTAGTCTCTGCTTGCCATGTTATCCCCCAAATGAGGGCTGAGAAGCCCTTATTTTTAGGCCTTCCAAGACCAAATTCAAGCGTCAGTAAGCAAGATGGGCTTGCATTTGGTAAGCCACACAATGTATGTGGTAAAATAAACTTAGTCAAGTTTAACCAGGTACTTAGTTGAAAATGAAAGACTATAAGCAACAGAAGAAAAAAGGTTTACATTCAGTGCATTTGACGGCGCCTCAGCGGTTGGACTCCCTCAATTAGCAAACAAACATTTAAAAAAACATATATAAGAGACCCAAGCTTTGATTTCAGGTAAATTAAGTGAGAATTTAGGGGACATATTTAGAATTCTGAATGCCTAGTTGTAGTCCGACACCACTTTTAATTCCTTCCCACAGACCGACCGCCTAATGCCGATATTTGTCTGAGCAAACAGTATTGCCTTTATTTTTAATGAATGAACATGGAGACTGTCTGATTGAGGCAGTCAAAGGCCCTCTGCAGATGTATTGGGATGCACCTGAGTATCAGGCTATCGTCATACTTCAGTGGTTTTTTGGGACTTGTTGCCCCAGATGATCTAGCATTCCCAACACCACTGCAATTCACTCCCTTTATCTGTGCTCCAGGAAATGCTTGACTACTAAGCACAAGTTTTCTCTCCATGAAGCTATCCTTAATAGGCAACTTGCGTGAAGAACGAATTGCCTTCAGTATTTGACCTTCCAACATTCCCAGCACTGTGAGACCTTGAATGGTTGAGACAAAAGTGAAAATATGGGGAAATGGTAATTCCCTACTGGAACTAAAAAATGTCAGTGTTGCACATATAATTAAACAAACTACTTGGGTCTGTTGTATAATCAAGCACAGCTCCTGTGCCAAATAACACATCAGTGGGAAGGTGATAAAATATGATGGCATTAAACCATGATCCCTGTAGAAGCCTGCCCCTTTGTGTGAATTATACTGTATCATAAATACAAAATATCCATAGAGCAGTGAATTCCTCTACTGAATGCAACAAGACATCCGGCCGAGGTCAGCGCCACAGAGAAAGTTGACTATAATACATGACTGAACAGCCCAGTTATTACAGAGGTGAAATCAACAATATTTGTACTAAATGTAGGGTAAATCAGTAACGTTTGAAGGTGTTATACAACCAAACATGCAATTATAGAGGCTCTGAATGATGGGCCAGAGCTAGTCGGTGGGTTATGGGCCTGAGATCTAATTGATGAGGTATTCCATATGAATTTCTAGAAAGCTCTGACATTTTGTCATTTTGTTGTCTTGCACTGTTTTAACAAGTTATTCTCATGACTGTGGACAAATTATTTTATTACCTCCGTTTCTATACTTCGTTAACCCCCATCTACTGCTCGCCACACCTGTCCACATATGTTCAGTAAAAAGTTTCCCAAGTCTATTTTATGATATACACACTTCCCAGGATTTTATTTATTAAAGCTCCTGGTTTACTTTCAGTTAAAAGCTAAAAAGACCAAAGACTATTTTTTCAATTGTCAAATATCATTCAATAACTATGATCAGTTTACCTGATGGTCTATTTTAAAATTAAATGTATTGCCAAGAATAGAAATAGGGCAGCACAAGTCTATGTAAACATTCTCTTTCACACAAAAAAATGTCCTTTTATTACACAAGAAGGATGCATAGAGTGCTGATTCCAAGCGAAGGTGTATACCTCCTGGTTCACAGCAATGAAGCTTCTGAGATATGGGTGCCATTTAGAACGTGGCCTGTGTGTGGCTGCCTTGTCGAATGCGGCTTGTGTCTGGGTGCCATGCAAAACGCGGTTCGTGTATGGGTCAGCAATCAAAGTGCATAACAAAGTATGGGATGTGTGATCCTTAATACAATGATGGCGGGGTCAGACATGGCTACAAAGAACGAAATATTCCATACTATTTTCTTAGTCTTTCACTTACAAGTAATTGTATACAAAATGTAATGCATAATGCTGAATTAAAACTAAATGTAACCCGTTTATCTGTGGGAAAAGCATTTTTCTGGTAGGGTAGCTTGGTTAGTGCAATCACTTCGGTAGAGTACTAAAATGTCCAAGCCTGCAATAGAAAGTCCTGTGGTTTTGCAAGTCATTCCTTTAAAAAATGCATTACACAGTATAACTTGTCTACTGCAAAAAGATTGTTTAAATGATTATAGTGCTTTCACTAGTTGTTTTTAATAATATGTTGACTGTAACTAGTGTAAACATTATTTTATTGGCTGCCATTAGAAGGGCAAATTCTAGATTCTATTATTTAAAGCATATTCTGGCTCCCAGGGAGTAGTTAGAGATTCATAAGCAGGGACCCTAGAGAGAAGGCTAGCTGCTTTAGCTGCCTTCATTGTAGAGGAGACTGTTATTCTCCCCTTCTAAACCAAGGAAACTCAATAGTTTAAGAATGGTTGTTTTTAAAATAAGAAGCATAAGAACTGTTTGCCAAAGTTAATAACGTTTGGGAACGTCGTTTCCCTGCAGACTTAGACCTCTGGTGTGGGTACAATGCAGAATATCACAGGCACATGTGGCAGGCAGAACACAGCCTACTATGAATGTGTCATGCAGACGGACAAATCTGCGATTATGGGTGTGCAGTGTGGCTTGTCAGTGTAAGCGAGAGACACTATAAATTCTGGGGCCTCATGTACGTAGCTTTTTTTTTTTTGGTCGCAAACGGCCTGATACACAGAATTGGGCTTTTGCGATCAAAGAAAAAAAGCATTTTCCTAAGTATAAAACCCTATATTCCGATTCGGTAACCTATTACCGAATCGCAAAATAGGTTAGCAATTCAGTGTTAGTAAGGGGAATGTTAAGAGCACCACTACCTAATAGCGACTCTCAGTCCTATGTACAAATGATTTGCGCCCGGAATGCAGTCGCAAAATATTCGCTATTCAAAAATTTCAAATTGGTGCTAACACATTCGCAGACCGGACCCCTTCCTGAATGCGTGCAAAATTTAAATGTATCCTGCCTGCATTTAAAAAAGAAAAAAATTGCTTTATTTAAAAGCAGTCACAGAAATGGTGAACTGCTGGCCCCAGCAGACCACCCTCCCTGTGATTTTTGCAATTCGCAGTGGGTCGCAAATTGCTACCTACCTCATTAATATTAATGAGGTTGGTCTATTTGCGACCCACTGGGAAACTCCAAAGAACGTCAATGGACTGAAGTACATTTGGAACTGCAATTTGCATGGAATCACAATTCCTAGCACACGTACAGATGCCCCCTGGTTACTTGCACGCCAGAATTCAAGGGTGGTCATTTGCAGAGGTGCTGAGGGCATGCATGGAGCCAGTTCCTGCTTAACTGGTTCCTTATGATCGTGTAAAATAAATCTTTCAACTTTAATTTCACTGTTAACTTATTAAAGCACCTCCGCAACAGGATGAAAAGAACAGCGAAACCTACCAAGCTAGTCATGCCAGTTGTTTGACATGCTCTCTGGACTCGGATGAGTCCGAAGGGGATCGGCCCTCGATGGCGGCGCAAAAAGTGAGTACACCTGCCCCATCCCAGACCCAAGGTCAGATAAAAAAAAAACACAAGGCCTCGGGGACGCCACTGCGGGAAGGCCATGGCTCGAGCCACAGAAAAGGCGGTGACCAGATACCATCATCGGCACCGAAAAAGGCCAAAATATTGCCAAAGACTTCCGACTCGGGTCAAAAACCGGCACCGAAAAGAGTCTACATCGAGTGGTTGAGTCGAGCAAACCTCGGAAAAGCCTCTCGGAGCCGAGACCAACAGTTTCCATCGGAGCCGAAAAAGACTTCCTATACGGAAGAGCAGGGGCTCTCTCAACAGCTCAAGGAAAGGCACAGATTCGAGCAGGAACTGGATTTGGAAGAGCTTGACCAAACTCAACCAAGGTTCCAAATCCAAAAAGACACAGGGAAAATACAAACCATCCCTCCGCTCAAGTTCAAAAGAAAACTGGCTTTTCATGAGACTGAAATGCAACCAAAAGCCAAGGTGGTTAGAGAAAAGTCACCACCCCCACATTTCTCACCACAAACGCCCCCACTTCAACACCGCAACTGTCACCAGTGGGTACACCAATGGCACAGTCACCCAAACATACTGGGATGACACAGGACGATGCGGAACCCTGGGATCTATACGACCCACTAGTTTCGGACAACAGTCCAGAGTGTTATCCTACAAAACCTTCACCTCCAGAGGATAGCACGTCCTACACGCAGGTACTGGCCAGAGCAGCAACATTTCACAATGTTACAATGCATTCAGAACCAGTGGGGGATGACTTTCTGTTTAACACTCTGGCATCCATGCATGCTTCTTACCAAAGCCTACCAATGCTACCGGGCATGCTTAAACATGCACAACAGGTTTTCCAAGAACCAGTAAAAGGGAGAGCCATCACGCTAAGGGTCGAGAAAAAATATAAACCGCCCAGTCAGACCCTGTGTTTATTACACAACAGCTCCCTCCGGACTCAGTTGTAGTGGGGGCTGCAAGAAAGCGGGCAAATTCACAGTCATCTGGGGATGCGCGACCCCCTGATAAGGAAAGCTGTAAGTTCGATGCGGCAGGGAAAAGAGTGGCATCGCAAGCGGCCAATCAGTGGCGTATTGCCAACTCACAAGCCCTCCTTGCCCGCTACGACAGAGCACATTGGGGGACGAGATGCAGGATATTATCCAACATCTAGCAAAAGAGCATCAAAAACGTGACCAAAAAGTGGTGGAGGAGGGACAGGCCATCTCAAACAACCAGATCCGCTCTGCACTAGACTCTGCTGATACAGCAGCACGGACTGTCAGTACAGCAGTTACCATCAGGAGGCATGCATGGCTACGAAGTTCTGGTTTTAAACCAGAGATACAGCAGGCGGTATTGTATATGCCGTTCAATCAACACCAGCTATTCGGGCCGGAGGTGGACACCGCAATAGAAAAAATTAAAAAGGACACGGACAAAGCCATGGGCGCGCTCTACTCCGCTCAATACAGGGGAACATTTAGGAAACCACAGTTTAGGGGAGGGTTTAGACCCCAACCCGCAGAACCATCAACCTCCCAAACAAAACCCACTTACCAGTCTCAGTACCAGAGAGGGGGGTTTCGTGGTTCCTACAGAGGACAGTTCCCAAGAGGAAGAGGGAAATTTCAGCCTGCCAAGCAAACCCCTAGTAGCAAACAGTGACTTCAATGTCACACTTCCCCAACACACATCACCAGTAGGGGGGGAGATTAACAAAATACCACAACAATTGGGCACACATTACCACGGACACATGGGTTCTATCAATTATCCAACACGGTTACTGCATAGAGTTCATAAAATTCCCTCCAGATGTTCCCCCAAGAACGCACAAGATGTCAATACAACACCTAGACCTATTACAAATAGAGGTCCAAGCACTACTAGCAAAACAAGCCATAGAACTAGTACCTTAACATCAGAAAGGAACAGGGGTTTATTCCCTATATTTCCTTATTCCAAAGAAAGACAGTACGTTAAGGCCTATTCTAGATCTCAGAACGTTAAATCTCTTCATCAAATCAGATCATTTCCACATGGTAACACTACAGGACGTATGTCACACTTCCCCAACACACATCACCAGTAGGGGGGGGAGATTAACAAAATACCACAACAATTGGGCACACATTACCAGGGACACATGGGTTCTATCAATTATCCAACATAGTTACTGCATGGAGTTCACAAAATTTCCTCCAGATGTTCCCCCAAGAACGCACAAGATGTTAATACAACACCTAGACCTATTACAAATAGAGGTCCAAGCACTACTAGCAAAACAAGCCATAGAACTAGTACCTTATCACCAGAAAGGAACAGGGGTTTACTCCCTATATTTCCTTATTCCAAAGAAAGACAGTATGTTAAGGACTATTCTAGATCTCAGAACGTTAAATCTCTTCATCAAATCAGATCATTTCCACATGGTAACACTACAGGACGTAGTTCACTTACTAAAACAAGGGGAATACATAGCAACACTGGATCTAAAAGATGCGTATTTTCACATACCCATTCATCCATCTCACAGGAAATACCTCAGGTTTGTAATACAAGGCAAACACTACCAATTCAAAGTGTTTCCCTTCGGAATAACAACAGCACCCAGGGTATTTACAAAATGCCTAGCTGTAGTAGCAGCTCATATAAGGAGGCATCACATGCACGTATTCCCGTATCTAGACGATTAGCTAATAAAAGCCAACACTCAACAACAATGTCAAATTCACATGCAATATGTAATAGATACTCTACACAAACTAGGGTTTTCTATAAATTACCAAAAATCTCATTTACAACCATCTCAAATACACCAATACTTGGGAGCGACACTCAACACACAAAAAGCAATTGCCACTCCAAGTCCACAAAGAGTTCAATCGTTTCAAAATATAAGATCAAGCATGCAGCCAAACCAACAATACACGGTCAGGTTTGTGATTAAACTACTAGGCAAGATGTCCTCATGCACAGCTATTGTCCCAAACGCAAGACTACACATGCAGCCCTTACAACAGTGCCTAGCAAGACAATGGACGCAGGCACAGGGTCAACTCCAAGATCTAGTGTTGATAGACCGCCAAACACACTCTTTGCTTCAATGGTGATTGGGTGGGGAGCACACTGCAACAATCACAGCATACAAGGTCAGGGGGGCAGTCAACAAAAACAACTTCACATAAATCTCTTAGAACTGCTAGCAGTCTTTCTAGCACTAAAAGCCTTTCACCCCCTTCTAGTCCACAAACACATTCTTGTCAAAACAGAACACCAGTGTTCTTTCCCTAAAACTGTACCTTTGTCTCCACATTTGCCACACCCTGGCATCCAGGTAAGTCCCTTGTAACTGGTACCCCTGGTACCAAGGGCCCTGATGCCAGGGAAGGTCTCTAGGGGCTGCAGCATGCCTTATGCCACCCTGAGGACCCCTCACTCAGCACAGACACACTGCTTGCCAGCTTGTGTGTGCTGGTGGGGAGAAAATGACTAAGTCGACATGGCACTCCCCTCAGGGTGCCATGCCAACCTCACACTGCCCATGGCATAGATAAGTCACCCATCTAGCAGGCCTTACAGCCCTAAGGCAGGGTGCACTATACCATAGGTGAGGGCATAGGTGCATGAGCACTATGCCCCTACAGTGTCTAAGCAAAACCTTAGACATTGTAAGTGCAGGTCAGCCATAAGAGTATATGGTCTGGGAGTCTGTCATACACGAACTCCACAGCACCATAATGGCTACATTGAAAACTGGGAAGTTTGGTATCCAACTTCTCAGCACAATAAATGCACACTGATGCCAGTGTACATTTTATTGTGAAATACACCCCAGAGGGCATCTTAGAGATGCCCCCTGAAAACATACCCGACTTCCAGTGTGGGCTGACTAGTTTTGCCAGCCTGCCACAAACCAGACATGTTGCTGGCCACATGGGGAGAGTGCCTTTGTCACTCTGTGGCTAATAACAAAGCCTGTACTGGGTGGAGGTGCTTCTCACCTCCCCCTGCAGGCACTGTAACACCTGGCGGTGAGCCTCAAAGGCTCACCCCTTTTGTTACAGCGCCACAGGGCATCCCAGCTAGTGGAGATGCCTGCCCCCTCCGGCCACGGCCCCACTTTTGGCGGCAAGGCCGGAGGAGATAATGAGAAAATCAAGGAGGGGTCACTGGCCAGTCAGGACAACCCCTAAGGTGTCCTGAGCTGAGGTGACTCTGACTTTTAGAAATCCTCCATCTTGCAGATGGAGGATTCCCCCAATAGGATTAGGGATGTGCCCCCTCCCCTCAGGGAGGAGGCACAAAGAGGGTGTAGCCACCCTCAGGGCTAGTAGCCATTGGCTACTAACCCCCAGACCTAAACACACCCCTAAATTGAGTATTTAGGGGCCCCCAGAACCTAGGAAAATAGATTCCTGCAACCTGAAGACGAAGAAGGACTGCTGACCTGAAGCCCTGCAGAGAAGACGGAGACACCAACTGCTTTGGCCCCCGCCCTACCGGCCTGTCTCCCCACTTCAAGAAAAACTGTAACAGCAACGCGCCCCCCAGGGCCCAACGACCTCTGAAGCCTCAGAGGACTACCCTGCATCTAAAAGGACCAAGAACTCCTGAGGACAGCGGCGCTGTTCCACAAAAAATGCAACTTTGCAACAAAGAAGCAACTTTTAAAGACCACACGTTTCCCGCCGGAAGCGTGAGACTTTCCACTCTGCACCGGACACCCCCGGCTCAACCTGCGGAGAAACAACACTACAGGGAGGACTCCCCAGCGACTGCGAGCCCATGAGTAGCCAGAGTTGACCCCCCCTGAGCCCCCACAGCGACGCCTGCAGAGGGAATCCAGAGGCTCCCCCTGACCGCGACTGCCTGCTTCAAAGAGCCCGACGCCTGGTAAAGACACTGCACCCGCAGCCCCCAGGACCTGAAGAATCCGACTTCCAGTGCAGAAGCGACCCCCAGGTGGTCCTCTCCCTTGCCCAGGTGGTGGCTACCCCGAGGAGCCCCCCCCCCTCCCCCCCCTTGCCTGCCTGCTTCGCTGAAGAGACCCCTGGGTATCCCATTGAAACCTATTGCAAACCCGACGCCTGTTTGCACTCTGCACCCGGCCGCCCCTGTGCCGCTGAGGGTGTACTTTTTGTGCTGACTTGTGTCCCCCACGGTGCCCTACAAAACCCCCCTGGTCTGCCCTCCGAAGTCGTGGGTACTTACCTGCTGGCAGACTGGAACCGGGGCACTCCCTTCTCCATTGAAGCCTATGCGTTTTGGGCACCACTTTGACCTCTGCACCTGACCGGCCCTGAGCTGCTGGTGTGGTAACTTTGGGGTTGCCCTGAACCCCCAACGGTGGGCTACCTTGGACCCAACTTTGAACCCTGTAGGTGTTTTACTTACCTGCAAAACTAACCAAAACCTACCTCCCTCAGGAACTGTTGAAAATTGCAGTGTCTAGTTTTAAAATAGCTTATTGCCATTTTTGCCAAAACTGTACATGCGATTGTGTTGATTCAAAGTTCCTATGATACCTGAGTGAAATACCTTTCATTTAAAGTATTACTTGTAAATCTTGAACCTGTGGTTCTTAAAATAAACTAAGAAAATATATTTTTCTATATAAAAACCTATTGGCCTGGAATTGTCTTTTGAGTGTGTGTTCCTCATTTATTGCCGGTGTGTGTACAACAAATGCTTAACACTACCCTCTGATAAGCCTACTGCTCGACCACACTACCACAAAATAGAACATTAGAATGATCTCTATTTGCCACTCTCTTACCTCTAGGGGGAACCCTTGGACTCTGTGCATGCTATTTCTTACTTTGAAATAGTACATACAGAGCCAGCTTCCTACACCAGCTATTCATAATCAGTTAGCCGACAATCTCAGTCGAGATCACCAGCAAACTCACGAGCGGGAAATACATCCCCAGATTCTACAAGATTACTTCTACCCCTGGGGGACACCAAACATAGATCTGTTTGCAACAAAACAAAACGCAAAATGCCAAAACTTCGCATCCAGGTACCCACACCCTCAGTCCAAGGGCAATGCTCTATGGATCAGCTGGTCCGGGATATTTGCTTACGCTTTTCCCCCTCTCCCGCTCATTCCTTTCCTGGTCAACAAACTGAGTCAAAACAAACTCAAACTAATACTCATAGCACCAACGTGGGCTCGCCAACCGTGGTACACCACACTGTTGGACTTCTTGGTAGTACTGCACATCAAACTACCTAACAAACCAGATCTGTTAACACAACACAAACAACAGATCAGACACCCCAATCCAGCATCACTCAACCTAGCAATCTGGCTCCTGAAGTCTTAGAATTTGGATATCTAAACCTTTCAGATGAGTGTATGGAGGTCAGTAAACAAGCAAGGAAACCGACAACAAGGCATTGTTATGCTAATAAATGGAAAAGGTTTGTTTTCTACTGCCAGTCAAATCAAATCACGCCACTAGAGGCCTCCATACAAAACATTGTAAGTTATTTACTACACTTACAAAAAGCAAATCTCGCTTTTTCTTCCATAAAAATCCATCTCACTGCAATATCTGCAGATTAAACATACAAATTCTCTTTTTAGAATCCCAGTTATTAAAGCCTTTATGGAAGGACTAAAAAGAATCATACCTCTAAGAACACCACCAGTACCTTCGTGGAATCTTAATATTGTACTTACACGACTCATGGGTCCACCATTTGAACCCATGGATTCTTGTCAAATCCAATTCTTGACTTGGAAAGTAGCCTTTCTAATAGCCATCACTTCACTACGAAGAGTTAGCGAAATACAGGTGTTTACTAGCCAAGAACCCTTTATACAAATACACAAACATAAAGTGGTTCTCCGTACAAATCCACAATTTTTACCAAAAGTCATATCACTGTTTCATCTAAACCAAACAGTTGAACTCCCAGTCTTCTTTCCACAACCAGACGCAGTAGCAGAAAGGGCACTGCATACATTAGACATAAAAAGACTGCTAATGTATTACATAGACAGAACAAAAGCATTTCAGAAAACTAAACAATTGTTCGTAGCTTTCCAAAAAACCCATGCCGGTAACCCTATATCCAAACAGGGCATAGCCAGATGGATAGTCAAATGTATTCAGACCTGTTACCTTAAAGCTAAAAGAGAATTACCCATTACACGAAGGGCACACTCCACTAGAAAGAAAGGTGCCACAATGGCTTTTCTAGGTAATATACCAATGACAGAGATTTGTAAGGCAGCCACTTGGTCTACACCCCATACATTTACTAAGCATTACTGTGTAGATGTGTTAGCAACACAACAAGCCACAGTAGGACAGGCTGTATTAAGAACATTATTTCAAACAACTTCAACTCCTACAGGCTGACCACTGCTTTTGGGAGGATTACTGCTTTGTAGTCTATGAACAGCATGTGTATCTGCAGCAACACATGACATCGAACGGAAAATGTCACTTACCCAGTGTACATCTGTTCGTGGCATGTTGCGCTGCAGATTCACATGCGCTCTCCCACCTCCCTGGGAGCCTGTAGCCGTTTTAGTTGCATGTAAATTGTATATATGTAAATAAATATTCCTTTACTACAAACTATGTACATACATATCTACTCTATTGCATGGGCATCTTTAGTATCCTTATTTTACCAACTCCTACCTCACCCTATGCGGGAAAACAATCTAAGATGGAGTCGACACCCATGCGCAATGAAGCCGAAAGGGAGGAGTCACTCGGTCCCGTGACTCGAAATGACTTCTTCGTAGAAAAACAACTTGTAACACCCCAAGCCCAACACTAGATGGCAGGAACAGTGCATAGCATATGAATGTGCAACGCAACATGCCACGAACAGATGTACACTGGGTAAGTGACATTTTCCATATACACACACCCTCACACACACATTTACAAGACTACACATATAAAATTAGCTATGGCTTGGCCTCCCACCCACCTCTTCTCTGCTCCCCACTCCGGTGTCGCTGCTGGGAGCAGACAGGGGACTGTGTTGCTTCACAGTAACAGATAAATTACTTTAATTATTGCATACTTTGTAGGCGTCTGTTAAAGGAGAGCATACCTTGAATTTATGCTTCCTTAGATAATTTGACCTTTACCAAAAACCGGGACATTTATGTAACGATCTGACCATTGTCCCACAAACCGGGACATTTGTTTAAAATTAAGAGAAGCGTCGGGACACCGGGCAGTCCTCTAAAAACCGGGACTGTCCGGGGAAATCCGGGACGTCTGGTCACCCTAGCCCGGAGCTCAGAAAACACAGCAACCGCGGGCCGGCTGTCAGGTGTCATCAGACGGGCCTCTGTATGGCCTGGCTCAGTGCTTGAAATGGAAAAAATAAAGTGCAGGTACTCTGTGCCAGAGTACCTGCTTGTTTCTGAGAAGTGCCGGTACTCTCCAATTAAAAGTATTACGTTTTTCTTGAGATATGCCGGTACTCTCCCACTCAAAATAAAAAAGTGCCGGTACTCAGTACCGGAGAGTACCGGCCCATTTAAAGCACTGGCTCTGGCTGGTACCAGGGTTTAAACAGGGCTCACTCAGGGCACCGAAAATAAGCCCTGTACCACTCTTGTCAGCCAGAACTGCGGAAGCAAGAACGAAGGCCCGGGCGAGAGGGACTCTCACCGGCCGCTCCATGGCCGACCGCCCTCGAGCCACTTCCTGCCCCGGCTGCGCCCCTGCGGGCGGCGGGCCACGCCCATCAACTGTCGAGAGGAACAGGCAGACTCCACAGCCAATCAGCACTTCAGAGCTCCGTGCGCCGCACTAGGATTGGCTGAGATGTCGTAAATGCTCCAATCTTGTGTGGCCTTCCACCTTACTTTTTCCGCCCTCGCCCCAGACCACGCCCACATTGTGTTCCAATGTGGGATCGGGTCTACGCGACCCGGAAGTGCTGGAAATGCAGCGAATGACATCCGCGGAAGCAACGACGGAGATAAACCTCAGTCAGACTCCCCGGGAGGACCGTGTAAGTAACGGCCAGGTGGCCCCTGAACCCGGAGTAGCCCCAGACTTTGTGTAATTAAGGAGTGCCTGGCACATGGCCAGACTTCCACCCACTTACCCTTCCCACCGAAATCTAAATTTCTGGCGCATATAGGGTTGGGATCAGGAAGTTGTTCCCTTGATTACCTCACTGTGGTCCTCATGGGTGACCCAGGGCAAACGCTTCGCATGCGCCTCTAATGTGGACCGCTGCCTCCTTGGATGTCTCCCTCTTAGCTGGCGAGGCACCTGCTGCCTGCCCGACCTGTCATTACCCCATGACATCATGCGCGCCTTCTTTCCCGGTAGTGGGCATGCGGCTCCTAGGCGTTGTGCCCTGCATCAGTTTTGTGGTTGTTCTGGCTCGCGGTCTTCACTCCTGATATTTCATAGCTCATACTCGAGTATGAGGACCATCTCTAGCACGTGATTGAGATGCACGGGTATCCGAGCCACATTATCTACACGTGCGGCATTATTCCAGACAATACACGTTCTTGCACGATTACTTAAAATCATTACAATGAAGGTAAAATGAAAAGGAAGTAAAATACAAAGAGATAAAAATGACAAAATAAAACAGTGGCCGCTGGGTGCGGAAGTATTGTTTGAGACTACTAGATCAAAATGACAAGCTCATATTTGGAAGCCAAACCCATGGATTTACCACATAAAAAGCTGCCATATTTGCAGGGGAATTATTTTCAAGAATAGCATGGTTCTGTTTTTGGTGCACTGAGTTTATTTACCCAAAATAATAAGACCGCATTTGGGAAGATTGCGGCACTATCTTTTACTGCCAGCAGACATGGCTTTCAACAGGAAAGCAGGCACCGCTCTGTAGTTGTCTGCATCGTGTAACTGGACCTGAGTGGTGTGCATGCCTTGGGGGGAAAAGGGGGACATGGAACGCTTCCCAAAGGCCTATGGTCTCACAGAGCTCCACTTCTGATGGAATCTGCACCTCTTATCTTGACAACCTACTTTGTACTGTGACGCAGGGACAAAGGCTTTCTCTCTCTTGCATGCTACTATGCCCCCATCTAAATGTTAAGTTATGCGTGTTGGTAGGATGCACTATCCTCTGGGAAGGTATCCTGCTGCTGAGCAGTTGTGCGTCTATCCAAACCTAAGGCATAGTGGGACTGTTCGAAAAGCCAGGTCTTCAGCTTCTTGCAGAATTCAATAAGTAAGGAGGAGGCTCTTAAGTGTAGGTTGTGCCACCCTTAAGCAGCAATTTGAGAGAAGGTTTGATTGTCAGATTTTGTTTTCCATATGCTATGAATATATGCAAGTAGGAGTCCAGATAAGCAAAAGTGTGTTGAAGGTTTGTCAAAGCAGATGCAATCGTTGAGGTGTACTAGGCCAGTGGTATGTAGTGCCTCCAAAGTGTGGATGATGAGTTTGAATTATGCTCATTTGTGAATCAGGGTTTGGCAGTTGACCTTCAGGTGAGGTCTGATGTGTGTGCATTGTGAGAGGTTAGGAGTGATTCTGGGCGATGGGTCCTGAATGGTCCACAGCCGTCTGGTGAGTTTCTTTTTGTTGATCCTGGCATAGAGGGTCTTATTGTAATCTAGCTTGCATGTAACAAGAGCATGCTTACCTGTTTTCTCAGTGCTGATTGGCAGTCATTTGAAAATGTATCCTTTATCTTCACAGTATGGAAGCATGAGGCAGTGATGGTGTTCACTTGGGTGGTCATGTCTAGTTTGATGTCTATGACGAGCCTGAGGTTCTTGGTGTGGGTGGTAGGAATGGATGTCGGTCCTAGGTCTGTTGGCCATCAGGGGCTGTATTACAGAAAATTCCCCGGGGTCACATTGGGCATGTGTACCCACTATGTGCCCCACGGGACACTTTGGTTTTACAGAAGGGGATGCAGATGTTGGCCCCTTCTGTAACATAGATAACGGTGGTGCTTATGTAGCGCCAGGGCTCTTACGAGAGGGCCTCATCTCATTTGTATGGGTGGGTGGTCCCATGGAAATGAAGAATCACTTTGCCTCTGAACCCAAGTCGTATTACAGCCGTGGGTGTAGAGACAAACATGGCCTTAGGAGGTGCACTAAAAGTATGGCACAAAATGATGGTGCACTCTCAGTATGCCCTCTGGGGGGCAGCTCTCTCTCAAGGAGTTAAAGGGGGTCCCATTGCCCAGTCCCCAGGCACCCCTCAGCAGGCGGATTGAGTCACTCACTGCACCCTCCTGCAAAGGGATCTCTAATCACTTTTGAAAGTGCAGGAAGGTTGCTGCCTGTGCAGATAAACACGGAGCAGCCTTTAAACAGCTGCTCCGTATTTCACTTCAATGCACTGCCTCCAGGCAGCACTATTTTTAGGCTGTCCTGATGACAGCGCATTTTTCATAATAGGGCGCACTTTCCCTGTTTGCACCTGGTGCACAAGTTTAAAGGTATGACGTGGTGCAAACAGGGAAAGCGCACCCTTTTAGTAATATGGGCCCAGGTGGATTCCCCCAGGGAAGTGCTCTTCCCAAAAATCAGAATGTCACTGTTGTCGGTGTTCAGCTTCAGAGAGTGGGTCTTCCTCCAGTTCTTGATTTCAATCATGCAATCAATGAGCTTGATCCAGATACTGGGTTCTTGTCTCTGAGGGAGAGAATGTGTTACATGTCATTGGCATAGGAGAAGATGTTGATGTTGTGAGAGCTGACGATGCTGGTTGAAGGGATGATGTATACACTGAAGAGGGTCAGGTTCTGGGAGGGTCTCCGCAGATGAGGACACAGTGGCAAGCAGACTAACTGAGTTCTTCCAGTCAGGAAAAAGCAGATCCATCGTTGTGCGTGTCCTTGGATTCCGACCATGTGTTGATGTTGGTTGAGGATAGGTTGAGAACCTTTGTGAAACTGCGGAGAGGTCCAGGAGGCCATTGTGGCTCCTATGTCCAGAGTCATGCGGATGCAATCTGTGGCAGCAATAATGGCAGTTTCAGTGCTTTTGTTGTGTCTGAAACCAGACTGAGTGGTTTTGAGGAGCTGGTGGTCATTGAGGTATTTGGTGAGGCGTCTGTTGATGATTTTCTATAAGACCTTGGTTGGGAATGGTAGCAGGGAGATCAGTCTGTCGCTGCAAGTCTTGATGTGTCCGCAGAGGGTTTCTTCAGCAGTGGGAGTACAGTGGGTTTCCAAGCATGTGGCTAAGTTCATGTAAGAGGTGAAGGCATTCAGCATTGCTCTGATGGGTTGCTGTCCTCTGGTGTAGGCTTGGTCGGGGCAGGTTTCCCATGGGCCCCTGAGTGGAAGGATGTCATGGTGGAGGAGTTTTCTTCTGGGGTGATGATGGTCCATGGGTTAGCATTTGTTATCTGGATAACATTGATAGGCATTTGTCAAGGCCGTAAATCCAGCTGCAGGTTGAAGTTTCTGTAAATAGCTTTGATTTTGTTGCTCAAAAATTGAGAGCGATTGTTGGAGAGGGGAGATTGAGGTAGAGGTAGCTGCAAGTGAGGTGAAATCCTTCAGGATGGCAAAGATGTATGTACATATATATATATATATATGTGTGTGTGTGTGTTTGTTTTGCTTCTGTTTGTGCTAGCATCAATGCGGTTTGCCAGAACGGTGCATTTGGTGGTCCAGATTATTTGGTGATAACGTATTAGGCCAGATTTGAATGTACTACTGCCTGTATTGTTCTCTCACCTTTTCCTTTTTTGCTCGTTGTTTGCAGTGGCATTTCATCAGTTCAAGTTCCTACATTAATCAACCGTCCTGGGGTCTCCATCTTGTTGTATTGCTGTGTTTGATGGGGGTCAGGAAGTTGGTGTAAAAGGCGATCTAATTGTTGAAATTCTTGACTGCTTTAGGGGGCTGTTGCTGTGTTTGAATCAGTGGGTGTTGAGAGCAGTGTTGCAGTCCTTGTGAGTAATGGTGTTCCTGTTTTGGCAGGCTAGTCTTGCGGCAGTGATGCACGTTAGTTCAGGACAGGGATGCTGAACTTGACAAGGTAATGTTCTGTCCAGCAGACTGATGTGGAGTTGTATGGGGTTGAAAAATTGTGGAATAGGGTCTATTAGGTCCTTTTACTCACTTGGTGATGCTCAGGTTTCCAAGGTCTTCAATGAGGTGCTTTTTAGTTGGAGTCAGCTTGTTCTTTCTGGAGAAAGTTCAGGTCACCAGGTAGGATGTAATTGCTAGCGTCAAGGGCAAGTGGTGCACCAAAGTCTGATGGTGTCTATGAAGTTGGTACATGGCCTTGGTAGTCTCTAGATGGGAGTGCCACATATCGTGAAGTTGGCTGTGACAGTGAGCATGACCAGCAGGTATTTCATGTTGGAGGGTGATGTGCATATGGAGGTGGTGAAGCTGATGATCTTGTGGATGATGATGATTCCCCCTTCAGGCTTGTAAAGTCTGTCTTATCTGGTGATCTTGTGGTGAAGTCAGGTGCTGTGGCTGGGTTCTGCTAGGTTTCCGTGAGGAAAAGTAGATCTGGTGCTTTGTTGTGCAGCAGGTCCCAGATCCAAGAGTGTTGTGTGGGTGGTTGTGGTTTCAGTGTGAGAGAGTGGGGTGTTGAATGCTGTTGGTGTGGGTGCAGTACATTTGTGGTATGAGCAAGTACACAGAAACGTGTAGGAAGCACACAAGAATTCTCCCTCTGTGTTGTGTGGTGTAGCGAGGCAGTAGTCTGGGGGAGTGGTGGCCAGGATTGAGGGTGCATTGGGGAGGGAGAGAAGACCAGGGATGCTGACAAAGGTCGCAGTCCTAGCGTGGAAGGGCTTGCCTTTGATGCAAATTCAATCTATTGAGGTTCTACAGGCATAGAACTTGCAATTGCATGGTCGGCATTCGAGATGGGGCCTCATTTGTGTCTTTAGTCTGTTTTTCACCTCAGAAGTTTTTCATAGATGCAAAAAATCCAAATGCACATTGCACCCAGACCCTTGTGTATTAAGACTTCTGGAAATTTAGACTACTCACACCCCTATTATGGGGACTGGTCTAAGGGCCACATGTACAAACACATTTTCCCATAGACACAGAATGGGTAAAACCCTTTGATACATCTGTCCCTCAATCTTTAACGGTTATACAGGGAGTGCAGAATTATTAGGCAAATTAGTATTTTGACCACATCATCCTCTTTATGCATGTTGTCTTACTCCAAGCTGTATAGGCTCGAAAGCCTACTACCAATTAAGCATATTAGGTGATGTGCATCTCTGTAATGAGAAGGGGTGTGGTCTAATGACATCAACACCCTATATCAGGTGTGCATAATTATTAGGCAACTTCCTTTCCTTTGGCAAAATGGGTCAAAAGAAGGACTTGACGGGCTCAGAAAAGTCAAAAATAGTGAGATATCTTGCAGAGGGATGCAGCACTCTTAAAATTGCAAAGCTTCTGAAGCGTGATCATCGAACAATCAAGCGTTTCATTCAAAATAGTCAACAGGGTCGCAAGAAGCGTGTGGAAAAACCAAGGCGCAAAAAATCTGCCCATGAACTGAGAAAAGTCAAGCGTGCAGCTGCCACGATGCCACTTGCCACCAGTTTGGCCATATTTCAGAGCTGCAACATCACTGGAGTGCCCAAAAGCACAAGGTGTGCAATACTCAGAGACATGGCCAAGGTAAGAAAGTCTGAAAGACGACCACCACTGAACAAGACACACAAGCTGAAACGTCAAGACTGGGCCAAGAAATATCTCAAGACTGATTTTTCTAAGGTTTAATGGACTGATGAAATGAGAGTGATGGGCCAGATAGATGGGCCCGTGGCTGGATTGGTAAAGGGCAGAGAGCTCCAGTCCGACTCAGACGCCAGCAAGGTGGAGGTGGAGTACTGGTTTGGGCTGGTATCATCAAAGATGAGCTTGTGGGGCCTTTTCGGGTTGAGGATGGAGTCAAGCTCAACTCCCAGTCCTACTGCCAGTTCCTGGAAGACACCTTCTTCAAGCAGTGGTACAGGAAGAAGTCTGCATCCCTCAAGAAAAACATGATTTTCATGCAGGACAATGCTCCATCACACGCGTCCAAGTACTCCACAGCGTGGCTGGCAAGAAAGGGTATAAAAGAAGGAAATCTAATGACATGGCCTCCTTGTTCACCTGATCTGAACCCCATTGAGAACCTGTGGTCCATCATCAAATGTGAGATTTACAAGGAGGGAAAACAGTACACCTCTCTGAACAGTGTCTGGGA
The DNA here is from genome assembly GCF_031143425.1 of Pleurodeles waltl. Taxonomy (NCBI): domain Eukaryota; kingdom Metazoa; phylum Chordata; class Amphibia; order Caudata; family Salamandridae; genus Pleurodeles; species Pleurodeles waltl. The sequence continues at coordinate 1,129,846,568 of NC_090439.1, forward strand.
GGCTGTGGTTGCTGCTGCACGCAATGTTGATGGTGAACAGATCAAAACACTGACAGAATCCATGGATGGCAGGCTTTTGAGTGTCCTTGCAAAGAAAGGTGGCTATATTGGTCACTGATTTGTTTTTGTTTTGTTTTTGAATGTCAGAAATGTATATTTGTGAATGTTGAGATGTTATATTGGTTTCACTGGTAATAATAAATAATTGAAATGGGTATATATTTGTTTTTTGTTAAGTTGCCTAATAATTATGCACAGTAATAGCCACCTGCACACACAGATATTCCCCTAACATAGCTAAAACTAAAAACAAACTAAAAACTACTTCCAAAAATATTCAGCTTTGATATTAATGAGTTTTTTGGGTTCATTGAGAACATGGTTGTTGTTCAATAATAAAATGAATCCTCAAAAATACAACTTGCCTAATAATTCTGCACTCCCTGTATGGTTCACAGATGTTGTTATTTTAAGCTGTAGTTAGTTCCAATGTCTAAACTCAAGTGGGAACTGGGAAACCGTTTTCTAGTTAGTGCCCCCAGCCAAATGGATCTCCCCCTCCCACCTTTGGAAAACTCCAATTGCAACCAGTCGTTTTTGAGTAACAGGTACATGAAAAGGACCCGGAGAAGTACGTCATTCATCATAACTGCATACTTCTTCATATGTCTTGCTTCAAAAAGCTCGAGACCAGTTATGACCTTAATTAGTCTCTCGAAACATGAAAACATGAACTGTCACTCCTTGACCCAATCCTCAGGGCACCATCGACTTAGACACAAAGAGTCTGACAGAAGCCATTGCCTGGTGGGTTTTTGAAAGCAAGAATCTTACTATTTGGCTGGTGGGAACCTCAGCCTCTGGAGCATCAGCTTGCTGAGGTGATTTGTGTTATAGCTGGAGACCGTTTAAACTGAGGGTCAAACTTTTCAACACGAGGTTTCTTGACTGTATGACATCTCTTTCACGCACCTGTTGAGGCTTTGTTGGGATGTTTTAGTGCATCCAGAGAATAACATTTGCCTCATGGTCAATGCAATAGAAAATCTAGTCCCTCCGGAGTAAACATGATAAATGTCCTGGTTTCTGATGTGCATCACATATGTACCCGCCGCTTTTACATCACTGTAAATAAAAGTGCTGGTTTCACCTTAAATTAAAGCACTACATGGACCCGGATTGGAGAGTTATTTAAAGGTGTACTATGTCTGGTTTTCAAGCGCCTACCTCTAGATTAGGTCTTGTCTGCTCTCCTTCACTAGTCTCTAGAGAGTCGAGTACCTATTGAGAGTAGCTGGAGTGTAGTGGCATTGTTAGCTTGAAATATGTGTGTACACAGGATATTGCTTCGTATTCTTTGATTTCCCCAGGACACAAAAAAAGGTCTGTCACCATATACATGTACTGGTAAAACCAGGCTGGGCTTCTTGCCGTAGACACGTCGGCATTTTAGCCTTACTAGCTGGCATGTGAAAATAAAGGGAGTCATTACCTACTGTTATCCCTAAGACGTAAAATCACATTCAAGTCTGAAAAACGTTTATTTGAGGAGCACACTTGTATTAGCTGACCCAGCTGACCCAAGGCATATTTCTATTTGATCCTTCTTTCACAGTTCAGGTCTACAGGTAGAGCATATGTGGGTGTTTCCAGCCAAAATACCCCTAAACTATCAGGGATCATTTTTTGTCAAAAGTAAAAATTATAACGAATTGGGGAACCAGGGCCCCGGCACGAAACGTGTCTCTCTGACCCCCACCCCATAGGTATTTCATCTCCACTAAGGCAAAAGAGTAGTGAACTCTCTTATATAGCTGCCAACCGGACTCTCACCCCCAGAACACCACTGTGAACTAATGCCACTAACACTAAATCATTGCCAAATTTCATTTGTAAATTATCCTTCATATATGCATGTGACTTCTTTGCAGTTATATCAATTTTTCTCGTATACAGTATGCCCTTCCACGCAATTGGGACATTTTGTTTTTATTATGGGGTGTCTCATAATGTAGATTGATAGAACAGTTGTAATTGGCACATAAGTGTTTTGAAATTTTATAGTTAATATTTTAAGCGTCAACTTCTGTTTTGCCAAAACTCCCTTGCAATCCCATTACATGCTTATTCCAGGAACGAATGTGAATTATACCTGATCTCTGATTGTGGTATACAATTCACTTTAATTGATACCCAATATCTTTCCTGCCTTTTTTTAAATTTTATTTATTTAATCTGAAGGTAAGTGTGAAGGTGTGCATGGTTTGTACACGGTGAGCATTCATTGTGATTTCTCCAGGTACTGAGACCGAATTAGTTTGGGAAACAACAATATATTGCTTTCCCAGATCTTCCTTCAGTAGATACAGACAGTTAATAATGCAAACAATACTTTTGACAAAAATGACCCCTGATAGTTCAGGGGTATTTTGGCTGGAAACATCCCCGATCTGCTCTACCTGTAGACCTGAACTTTTTTATTCAGTTTTTATTATAATTTTTTTATGAAATAACTGTGGATTTTTGACAGGTGTGTTATAGTGACCTGTCTTGCTTGAAGGAAAATTAAGGGACTTCCCAAAAGACTGTTTCTGTTTTGTGGGCTCTTGTTTGGGCGTTGGCAGACAGCTATGGGTGAAGTGTTAGACTTTGACTCCAATCAGGAGTTCTACAGATGGCTTCCTGACTTTTAGAATGACAATTCCACTCCTTCTCTTCAAGGAAAAACATTTTTTCTACCAAAATTGTTTCACATACTGATGACAATAATGCACTCTGTGGCGTAACATTCTCTCCATCTGAGGATGGTACCTTGCTTCAAAACTTTCTAATCACCTCTCTCTTCTCAGTTTATCCTCTTCCCTGCACTAATCCGAGCCCTGTCCTTGCACTTGCTTTGGCATCTGCTTTATTCCTCTAATGCCGTGCAGTTTTCAGTATTGGCAGCTCACTTCCAAATAACCAGAAAGTTGTGGTGCTTGAATATTTTGGAAAACACTTTACAATCCTGCCTTCAGTGTGTTTTTCTATTATTCCCCCGCCCCCCGGCTACTAAGGAGGCCACAGTGGGTTACTTGATGTTAGTAAATCATTACATGCTGCTGAAAAGTCCAGATTAACATCCAGAGAAACTGTCAGAATTCTTGTCTAAGGTTGAACCAAGACTCCACACCCCTAGTTTAATCTTACATCTCAAAAGAACATGCGCTCAAAAAGATTCCCCTTAACCTGTGATATACTTTTGTCATATGCGATCTCTTCACAGAGATGGGCCAACCAGGATGGTCAGCGGCATTCAGGAGGTAATCAATTTGTATGCTACATAGTCTGGCACTGACACACACAAACTCTTACATACTCATAACATCCAGCCGTGTGCCCCCAGGGATTTCTTAACTACTCAACATGGAGAGGGACTCAACAGACAGTGTGGATGAGTTTGTACGAATGGGAGGTTTCAGGGTGGGTTTGGAGTGACTTAAGATTTTATTGTATAAAAATGATTAATCCTTCATGATCTTTTTTTGTGTAGGTAATTGTGGTAATGATGTATTTTACATTGAACATTTGGAAAATGTGATAAAAGTAATAAGGAATTAAATACTCATATTAATATTTTTACGTCTAACCTACCAGACAGCTCCTCTGGAGCATAGCCTCTTTACCATCTTGATAATTGGTAGGGTTCTATCCTTCCACTGCTCGCTTTTACATACCTTATTAGAGGCGAGCGCAAAGTCACTTTCATTGGTTCGTGGGCTTGCCTTTTAAAATCTGCTTGTTTTCATTTGTGAAAGGCATGCATACGTCATGCCTTTTCCAGTGTTTAGCCCTCCTCAAGAGCAACGGTAAACTACTGGAAACATACAAGGCTCCATGTTTTCTGTATGGTTTCTGGACTACTTTTTCTCTTTATTTCACAGCGCGATTGCGCTGTGTTTACACTGTGCGATCGTGCTAGATTTTTTTTCAGTTTGGAGTTTACAGTGCTAATAGCTCTAACTTGGCGTAATGCAAGACCTGTTGCGTTGCAAATGCTTGTTTTTTCTTTGTGCTTAAGCATGTCATATGACTGCATGTGTTTTCCAGCTCTGTTCTTTGTGTGCTTCTCCTGCTGCGCCTAATATCCACCCTCATACTCCATACTCTGTCTTGATTTCTTGCTTATCTGTTTCTCCCACAGCTAATGTGTTACTTTCCTCAGGTGCTGCTTTTACCCTCCTCCTCTGCCCCCCTCCCCCGTTGCTTGCCTCACCCAAACCTTTGTTGAACTCCTCTGTCTTTTTTCTTTCTTTTTATATTTTCTTGTTTTCATTTTTTTTTCACATTTACCGATCCGTCTAATTTGGTGTTTGAAAAAAAAAAGAAGAAAACACCTCTCATATGTTATCACACATTTTTATTTGCACACCTACAAATTGACATTACCACTCCGTCATCATGCATTTTGTCTATTTGCTTTTTTCCCCTTTTGCCATGCTGCACGGCAAATTGAGTGGGTGCCAAAGGCATGACCTGTCGGTTTTGACAATGCTTATTGATTTTGTTGTTTTAGTTTGTATGCCATTATTGTGAAGACTCATGCAAATTTGAATGGTAAGAAAAGTGTCACTGAATCTGCAAACATGTTAACCTATGGAGTGTTGTTTCTGCCTTAAATATAGTGAAGTGAATGTTCTCTCAGTACTATCTACTTATTTATGTATACATATAGGGAATGTATGAAACGTATGCATGCTCCAATTCTAAATATTTTAATATGTATATGTGCACATATTGATACATGCATTGGAAGTCCAGGAATATTTTTCAGCAAAGCCGCATTCAAAAGACCTAAAGTTGTCCAAACACTTGGCAAAATATCACAATTTTTCTTCTTCAATCATCATTGCCCTTTGCTTTTCATGGTAATGTTAGAAACACTAATTGCTGTATTTTCCATATCCTGTCTTGTGTTTTCTCGTTTACTGGCATTTTTTCTTAAGGTTCAAAGATGTATCATAATATGAACTGGGAAAAGCCGTAAAATTAACGATGTTTTTATAACTGAATATATTTTGAAATCTGAAGAAATATTAATTACAATTTGGGAATATCCTTTTGAGGTGTTCCAGTAGGTCCAAATCCTAGCAAAGTGGTAACGATAAAGAAACCAGGTAATCACTGTTATCACTTTCAATACATCCTTAAGTGTGTAACTTTAGAATGTTCCACTGAATCATATGGGGTGCCCTGTTCGACAGCTTCACCGCTGGGACTGCGCATGTATATACTTTACTGTTTGTAAAACGTAGTATTTGCTAGTCATTAGTCGTTGCTAATGCTGTTTGACATCTCCCCCTAGAGACTTCTCATTGACTTGTGCCCAGTGATAAAGCCATGGGGCTGCTGTCAGATCCGAACCGCAGACGAGCTCTGTCGCGACTCATCACCAGGCTTAACACTCCTCTCTGGTACGTGACTGGGTAGGACAGTACCCCGTTTTACAGCCAGTGTCACTCCACAGAAACTCTTTTGTTTACAAACATAGCTTCTGCTTTATGGCCTACATGTGGCCGTATTTGTGTTAACATGTCCAACCGTATTTATTCTTATTCATTTTTTGCTTAACGTATCCACATCTAATGTGTTCTGCGAAAAACTATGTTGCAACTATTGTATTGACAAATGCCCACTCACATGATTACACCAATTGAGTTTCAGTTCTTCAAGCAGTTACTTATATTAGAATAAAACCATCTGAAAACAGCACTGCAGTATAAATTGTGGAAATTCCACTGCTTTACTGATCTCCCCTTGCTGTCAGTCTGCATTGATGTTGATAGAGTAGTTGTGAGCAACTGATTGGAAATTCACTGAAAAAGAAGACCTCTGTATTTTTTCTCTTCATAAATAATAAATATGGCTAGGTAAAACATTGTTTTCTATCCGTAGGAAGGTGTAAAAATCAGAAAAAGCATAACCGGCAGTCTATGATATATAGATGTATTGCCCATAACAGCAATATAAGGCACACCACGCACAGCCCTCAAGCTTCTCTCGCATGGAGTAATGGTGCAGGCATCCCTTAGACATTACATCAGTGAAAGCTTCCCTCACAGAGTGCTGGTGTGGCACAGGTTTCACACTACATTCCCCTCTTGCACCATTCGTACTACAGCACATGAAGCTGAGGCTGAATATCACATCACCTGTGTCACATGGGTATTTGTAGTGCACTTAACTCTTTTTTCTTTTTAATTTATTTTTTAAAGATCTTTTGATTGGATTTTTATTATTACAAAACAGGCAAATATCAAATAACCTGTGACGGGTGAGGTCCATCTTACAATACATCAGAACAGGGAAATGTCGCAGCGTTGCAATAACAAGGTCACTTCGACTATACAGGAATCGAGTTCCAACCGTCACAGATGTGAACCATGAACCCCAAATCTTGGCATATTTTTTGCTTACTCTCGTTTTTATACACCAGTTCCTCCATTGTGGCGCAGCTGTCCATACCTCTCATCCACTCGGTGACAGTGGGGGAGGGCCCCTAGCCCATGTAGGACTATGTCGCGTTTGGCTACTATGTATCCCAGTGCTACCAGGGAGCTTGCACTGCGCGTGCCCCTAAACTCACCCATGAGGCCCAGCAGGATGACCTTCAGGTCTAAGTCTAAGGGCCTGACCATCACCCCCAGGCACCTTGTTATCGGACCGTTGGTGTCTTTGTATCACTTGGCATTCCCAGATCACGTCATAAAATGAGCCAGGTGACTCCGCACTCTTCAGGCAGGCCGGACTGGCCAGTCTGCCAGTGCGCCACAACCTATCTGGGTCATAGTATGATCTATAAAAATGTTTACATTGATTGAGTCTGAGGCGCAGGTAGATTGCCAGTGCTCTGGGCGCCTTCATGGCCTCCATCCAATCAGCATCCTCCAGTGCCCCTAGGTCCCGCTCCAACAGCACTTGAAGCCAATGGAGGGAGTTTGGCAAGTTGTTTACAATGGTCTTATAGAGTCGCAAGATACCCTCTCTTCCCAGCCTGTCTAGGTTCACATAGGATTCCAGTGGGCTCCCATTGGGAAAACCCCACAAGTCTGGCAGTGTGCCCCAGCCAGCTACCCCACCACAGAGGGGCCGCAGCCATCAGGACACAATACCATTTGATATGCCTGAGGGCCGCGTACCAACAAAGGACTGGGAGTCTAGTGATGGGGGGTAGAAAATTATGCAGAGCGCCAGAGTAAAGCAAATTAAGAAGCCTTTGTGCCTCAACAGACTGAACATAAGCAGGGTCGTGTCTGTCGCCATGCAGCCAGCCATTAATCGGAACCAAGTGGGAGACCAAGTAGTATAACTGTGCATCGGCCCATCCCAGCCCCGACTCATACATCAACCAACGGCACTTCCTGTAGGACACCTGGGGTGTCTTACCCACCCAAAGGAAGTTGCTGATGAAGGACTGAAGAAGAAGAGGGGAGCGCGTAAGTCTAGTGTTGCAGAACATACAGAAAGCAAGGGAGCAAATCATCTTTAAGAGGGCGCCCAAGCCCGCCAAGGAGAGAGGCAAGGTAGCCCACTCGCGAAACTCCATCAGGAGCTGTGCAATGTTGAGGTTCCAACTGCACTGAGGGGTATGGGCGATCATCATGCTTGAGTATGAGAAGTAGTCTCCAGCAACACACAGACCCGTGCCTTCCACCAACCCAGTGTTGTCGCTCCTAATTGGTACCAGCACTAACTTGCCCCCGTTCACCCGCAAGGCCAACATATCCCCGTAGATCCTGAGGAGTTCCATAACACAGGGAAGCGTAGCTTCTGGGTGCTGGACATGCAACATCATGTTGTTTGCATAGAGGGAGACCCTGTCCTCATGTCCTCTTTTCCAGCAGAACCCCGGTGCTCTGGCTTCCACATGGGTAAACTCTGCAAGGGGCTACATCACTACAGCGAACATAAGGGGATTTAAGGGCAGGCAGCCCTGTTGCATCCCACAGGATTGCATTCACTCTGATCTGAGCCCACAAGTCTGTAAATAGGATAGCAAGGTGGCGGGGCTCAAAGCCCATTCTACGTAAAACTTCCATCATAAATGTCCTTTGCACTGTATCAGTAGCTCACTCTATGCCAACCAGGAGCAGGGCACTGTCCTCATTTAGCTCGGCCAGCTATGCCAGCGATACAGACAGTCATCGCACTCAATGCCTGGTGCCCTTCTCTGGCATGAATCTGTTTCGATCCCTGTGGACCAGAGAACATATAACCTGGTCCAAGCATGTAGCAAGAACTTTCATGAGGATTTTGACTTGATGAGTGAAATGGGACAGCAGGAAGCACAGGAGTCTGGGGGTTTTCCCGATGTATCTATAACCGTGATCGTCGCCCCTCTAAGATCGTAGGGCAGAACTTGCTGTACAAGAGTATCATCATACAGGGCCATGCGGTGGGGGGCCAGTAGGGAGGAGAACTTTTTAAAGAACTCTTCTGGAAAGCCATTTTGGGACCCAGCGTTCTAACTGAGGGCATGGTGGCAAGGGACGCCTAGATTCTGTTCCTGCGATAGGGAGGTGGAGGTCCTCTCATTTGCTCATGGACACCCCGTGCACAGTTATGTCTTGAACCAGGGGATGTTCACGCTCAGCCTCTACCGTAGGCTGATGGGCATACAGCGTCATATAGTGAGAGGTGAACTCCATTGCAATGTCCCATGTCAGCGTGGTGGTGCACCCTTCAGGCGTGCGTATCTCAGGGACCAGCCGTGGAACCCGACCTCTTTTTGCTAGCCAGTGCATCAGTGTCCCTGCCTGATCACTCAGTTCATAGATTCTGCCCTGGGAGTGGAGTCAACCCATGCTAGCGGTGTCATGAAGCTTTTGCCTGGGGTGGTCCTGACCAGTTCCAGTTGCCACAGCACCCCGTGTCCATGGGGCTGTCAGCATAGGCGGCCTTCAAATCGGTCACCAATACCTCAAGTCACCTTATTTTGGCATCCCTGTCTTGAGAGCTCTCTTTAATGAGGGACAGCACAGTGCCCCTCGCAACAGCATTGAAGGGTTGCCATCGGGGGACAGGGACAAAGTGGTATCTTTGTTAAGCTCGAAATAGTCAGAGATGCTGGTCCAAATCTGGTCCTCAAAGGAGCCATCCAGTAGCCACCAAGGGTTTAGGTGGCCGAATCCCCACTCCACTCCCCAAGGTTGGCTGCTAGTGATACCTACTGGGGAGTGATCAGAGAGCGTCTGATGAAGTATCCAGGAGTCAGGGATCAATGCGGCCTCTGTTGTAGAGACAAATAAATAGTTCAGCCTGGACAGGGTACCACATGGGGCAGAAAAGTAGGTTAAGTGCCGCTGGTCTTGGTGGCACCTACTCCACACAGCCACCAATCCCACTGCATCTATCCAGCAGCCCAGCCAAGCAGCATGGACTCCTCCAATGGGGAGTTAGAGTGGGGACTGTAAAACTGCATTGAAATCACCCCCCGCCAGGTCAGGCCGGGTGATCAGATGCCACGGAGGGTAGGGTCTAGTAAGGATGGTGAGGCATGGACCTTCATCAAGAGCCCATGACCAAGGCATAGTGGCCAAGGAATCAGTCGCCACTTTCTGCACACCCAGTGGTAATGAGCATTTGAGGAGTATAGCCACTCTGCGGGATCCTTGTGTGTAGCTTGAGTGGTAGACCCTATTGTACCTATCCCTGCCCAGAAAAGAGCATTTGGTTCCCCGCAAATGAGTCTCGTGCAACATCACAACCATTGTCTGTAGCCTCTTGATATACAGCATCGCAGCCCCCACTTATCCTGTCATTAACGTTACTGACATTATATGACATCACTTTGTCGCCTCGCAGGGAGTCGTGGGCTCACAGCCAGAGCCATGTCATTTATGTCCCCCCGGGTACGCACTGGAAAATGAACTCTCCAACATATAGAACAGCGCAAGTACCAGCAGTGCACTTCTAACACCAAGAGTTCAACGGGGTGTAAGTGTAGGCAACTCGCATGCCACAAATGCAGCACGTGTATCAGCTGCATACGTGTAGCACTCATGTGCCAGATACAGCACGGGTATCAGCAGCATAGGTGCAGCACTCATGCGCCAGATAAAGCACGGGTATCAGCAGCATAGGTGCAGCGCTCATGCGCCAGATACAGCACGGGTATCAGCAACGTACGTGTAGCACTCATGTGCCAGATACAGCACGGGTATCAGCAGCATAGTTGCAGCACTCATGCGCCAGATACAGCACGGGTATCAGCAGCGTACGTGTAGCACTTATGCGCCAGATACAGCACGGGTATCAGCAGTATAGGTGCAGCACTCATGCGCCAGATACAGCACGGGTATCAGCAGCGTACGTGTAGCACTCATGCGCCAGATACAGCACGGGTATCAGCAGTATAGGTGCAGCACTCATGCGCCAGATACAGCACGGGTATCAGCAGCATAGTTGCAGCACTCATGCGCCAGATACAGCACGGGTATCAGCAGCGTACGTGTAGCACTCATGTGCCAGATACAGCACGGGTATCAGCAGCATAGGTGCAGCACTCATGCGCCAGATACAGCATGGGTATCAGTAGCATAGGTGCAGCACTCATGCGCCAGATACAGCACGGGTATCAGCAGCATAGGTGCAGCACTCATGCGCCAGCACGGGTATCAGCAGCATAGGTGCAGCACTCATGCGCCAGCACGGGTATCATCAGCATAGGTGCAGCACTCATGCGCCAGATACAGCACGGGTATCAGCAGCATAGGTGCAGCACTCATGCGCCAGATACATCACGGGTATCAGCAACATAGGTGCAGCACTCATGCGCCAGATACAGCACGGGTATCAGCAGCATAGGTGCAGCGCTCATGCGCCAGATACAGCACGGGTATCAGCAACGTACGTGTAGCACTCATGCGCCAGATACAGCACGGGTATCAGCAGCATAGTTGCAGCACTCATGCGCCAGATACAGCACGGGTATCAGCAGCGTACGTGTAGCACTCATGCGCCAGATACAGCACGGGTATCAGCAGTATAGGTGCAGCACTCATGCGCCAGATACAGCACGGGTATCAGCAGCGTACGTGTAGCACTCATGCGCCAGATACAGCACGGGTATCAGCAGTATAGGTGCAGCACTCATGCGCCAGATACAGCACGGGTATCAGCAGCATAGTTGCAGCACTCATGCGCCAGATACAGCACGGGTATCAGCAGCGTACGTGTAGCACTCATGTGCCAGATACAGCACGGGTATCAGCAGCATAGATGCAGCACTCATGCACCAGATACAGCACGGGTATCAGCAGCATAGGTGCAGCACTCATGCGCCAGATACAGCACGGGTATCAGCAGCATAGGTGCAGCACTCATGCGCCAGCACGGGTATCAGCAGCATAGGTGTAGCACTCATGTGCCAGATACAGCACGGGTATCAGCAGCACACGTGTAGCACTCATGCTCCAGATACAGCACGGGTATCAGCAGTATAGGTGCAGCACTCATGCGCCAGATACAGCACGGGTAGCAGCGTACGTGTAGCACTCATGCGCCAGATACAGCACGGGTATCAGCAGTATAGGTGCAGCACTCATGCTCCAGATACAGCACGGGTTTCAGCAGCATAGGTGCAGCACTCGTGCGCCAGATACAGCACGGGTATCAGCAGGATAGGTGCAGCACTCATGCGCCAGATACAGCACGGGTATCAGCAGGATAGGTGCAGCACTCATGCGCCACATACAGCACGGGTATCAGCAGCATAGGTGTAGCACTCATGCGCCAGATACAGCACGGGTATCAGCAGCATAGGTGCAGCACTCATGCGCCAGATACAGCACGGGTATCAGCAGCATAGGTGCAGCACTCATGCGCCAGATACAGCACGGGTATCAGCAGCACTCATGCGCCAGATACAGCACGGGTATCAGCAACGTATGTGTAGCACTCATGCACCAGATACAGCACGGGTATCAGCAGTATAGGTGCAGCACTCATGCTCCAGATACAGCACGGGTTTCAGAAATAAACACTTGACTCCCTTCATTGTGTGTCAGCAGTGCAAGCTGTACAGTGACTTGAAATGTGTAGAGCAGAACTGAGCAGTGAAAACCTAACCCTTACACCACACGTACAGCGCAGCTCTTGGCGGGGAAGGTTTACCTCTTGCTCTACAAGGGCAGCACAAGTGTCCGCAGTGCAAGCTGTCCTTTGACACCACTCATTCATTTGTTGTGTTTGTTCTCCTTCAATACTAATGATGGATCGTGAGGTCTAGTTCAGTCAGGCCAAAAGTAGCGCACATTTCTCAGACAAGCAGCACAATCCATGAATCCTCATAGATTCAAAGGTTCATTTATAAACCATAAATACGTGAAATCTGGTCAGAAATGGCCTGGCTATCAGAGCCCACCAGCATTCACCAGTGGAGAAGGGGGGCTTGTAGACCTATGCGAAAATCCAATATCAGTTTTGTTAATTGTCAAAGTCATAGAAAATCTAAAATACTATAAAAACAAACCAGCACTATCAGGCATAGTATGGAATGAGCTAAGATTTAAACTATCCATTCTGGCAAGTGTGTGCCTGGAAATAGTACAGCAACGTGAACAGTAAGGGAACTTGTGATTGGGCCTATCTTTGTCCGAGGATGATGTGTACATGTGTTCTTCAGAGGACCTCCGTAGAGATGCATTTCCTGCTCCTCCCACTGTGAGTAAGTGTCGTAAGCTTGTGAATATGTGGCCCTTTCTCCCATTTTCCTAATGCTGACAGTCTTGCACATAATAGTTAAAACACATTGATAAAACCGAGGCTAGAAACATTGTGAAAACATTGTTCGCTTATGGGTGGGAAGGTCCCATCAGAAGCAGAGGAGTGACTTAAAAGGTAGATGGGGCAAAGGGCAGGTCGCAGCGAGGTTCATATTGCATGACTGCTAAGTAGGGAAGTACATATTTTTCTTTCCCATTGAGCCTAACACTTGTATGCGGTATTGCCACATTAGTAAATACAATTGCTATATTACCATAAGCCTTTGTTCTGACCTGTCAGATGCTACTATTCTTCTTTTTTTTTTTTTTTTTTTAAGTGTACATAAGTAATGTTTGCAGTGTTAAGGGTAGTTT